>NC_060126.1:325713062-326963062 GCF_021461395.2 Schistocerca americana | reverse complement strand
ATTCAATAGTAATGTCGTCCTCACATGAGACCAGTATGACGAATCTTTCTGCGTCATTGAAACCTAAATGGAAACATTTACTAATTACTTCGCGTATCACACTGCTGTGTTCCATTTTGGTCTATGCATTGGAATAAATAAAAATTCTCAAAATTCATATTTACCTACTCTAAAAAATTAGGTAAATTAAGTTTCTTTTCCCCTATACCAAGATGAGTATAAAACATTTAACAATAGCTGTCGAAACTTTCTGCAAGAGTAAACGTTTTGTTGAACTCTTGTGATACGTTACAGCTGTGTACTTGACGTAGGTACAAAACTGTGTAACACTGTGTGCGGAGTGGGGACCTAGCTACAAGCTCACGCTGAGCACCGGCAAGAACAGAGACATGAGATTTCCCTGTGTTCCATTCCAAACATGTACCATAGTTGTACTCAGTCACGAGAGTTTTCAGTTTGGCCTACACTAAGTTGAAGAGTTGATACAAAAAATCTCAACAAGAGTTCTGACCCGGTAACCCAGAAAAACTCATCACAATATTCTAACGCTGAAGGTACTTACTCCAGAGTACGAAGTTTTTTCTGTGAAATGCAGAAGGAATCTAGAGCAGACAGTGCCAAATTGAAGGTGTGATTGTCGAGATATTATGCCCTTAGTTCAGCCAGGAGGCGACCAACCATGGTAGATATGGATGAGGGATGATCTTGAAATCCAGAAGAAAGTACCCAGTATTCTATGTAGATCTACTTCACTATCTGGTGATTATCGTAACAGCAGCAGTGTATTCCGCAAGTACATCAAAACAGACCTAAAGTATTCCCCTTTCGGAAACGCCTGCCCCAGTATCAGATCGCTTGGTATTTGGCTGAAAAGAACGTGTGTTCTGTAAGGGACTGGATATCAAATAGCCCATTCTGCCACTAAGAGTAGAGACTGAAAAGCATAAAAATAAAAAAGTTCACTAACTTCGTGAAACATTTCAGAGTTAATAAGAGAATTAATGCAAATTAAATCAACCTCGAGACCTGGAGTTACAACAGGCACTAAAAGTAATATTGCTAATGGAACAGACAGCGTTCGTAACAGAAGCATCTAATACCACCTGTTATTTGGCTTCAAGCGAGGGTGTGTTTACACATATTTAAAAAAAATGGTTCAAATGGCACTGAGCATTATAGGACTTAACATCTGAGGTCATCAGTCCCCTACACTTAGAACTACTTAAACCTAACTAACCTCAGGACAGCACACACACCCATGCCCGAGGCAGGATTCCGAACCTGCGACCGTAGCAGCAGCGTGGCTCCGGACTGAAGCACCTAGAACCGCTCGGCCACAACGGCCGGCCTACACATATTTATTCGTTTGTATGTTTACTCAATTTCTGTCGACGTTCATAGAAGCGGAATACATTTATAATAATTACTTATTAGTCACGATTACTAGAGTAATCGTTGCGTTGATTTGCAGTTTCTGTTAGCAACTGAACTAAAAAAAAGCTAAAAGACGCAAAATACACTTTAGTATCGTTACGACGGACCAGGGCCACCTAGCGGCACCGCATGGGTCATAGCTTTAAATGCATGCATATATCCTAGATGCAGGGGCAATATTCTGAGGCAACGGTGACCTGGTAAACAGTTACGGCAGCAAAAATTCTGCCTCGTCAGTAAAAATTTTGCCTTATCAACGAAATACACACACACACATACACACACACACACACACACACACACACACACACACACACACACACACACACACACGCACACTCACGATTGACAATATTTTGCAATTCAATAAAACAATGTTTATGTCAGTAAATTTCATCTCTGTCTGTTTTGTACTTCACTGAAATGCTACACAAGGTGGATTGCATAGTATAGGTGTCACTAAAATAAGACTGTGTAAGAAAAATTACATAAGCCATGGTCCTTACTGTTGCAAGGCGTGGAATGTGCATGTGTGCCCAAAGTGGTATCATAGCTCACAAATATAAGACGCCAAGTAAGTATCCTTTACACAGGATGAAGAACCGTGACTCTGCCAGCCGCAACAAACTACGTTTCCTACACTTTGTCCAGATAATCAGATACAAAGAAGACGGCGTATGATGTCCATTGTGATTGGTTCATGAATTTACTCTAACTGTAGACACGCCTTTTTAAAATATACAACTTTTGTAAAGGTAAATGTGTGCTCCCTACATCGAGTGATATTACTCTGAGATCTAAGCGTAGCTGCATGTAGGCTCATGTGCATAGGAAAGCGACGACGAGGAAAAATAATATACATAGAAAATATTTCAAAAGAAGTGTAGTAATTGCAGAAGGTAGTTAAGCCACGATATCACACACAATATTAGCGCTCAGAAACACGTTGCACACAAGAATTAAACAAGCGAAAAAATGACATTTATACGAGCCTCAAGACATTGTATAAATTCCAGTGATAGGGAGTGTAAAGACTTCAAATTCTCTGCTATTTGCATGGATTAAAAGCAGACAGTTTCTGCACCGTACTTCTAAAAATGCTTTCTTCACAAAGGCATAAACTCTGTAGCCTCACATGGATGACAGGCCTTAGTGTCATGAAAGATTCAATGAAATTATCTACTTCAAAGCTCGGAACGCGAATCAAGCAAATAAATTCGTGTAAACTACCCTATCTCTGCGTACAATTCACAAACTTGCATCCCACATGTGCTAATGCTGGAAGCAACCAAACTGCAGCTCACGATACCATTGTGCCTAAAACAGAGAACCATGCCATCATATTGTAAAGATGTAACACCACACTAGACTCACGCACACTCTGTTTCTCTTCAGACATGATGCCTATCGTTCATTCTGATGTTAGCTGTGACATATGGGCCAGCTGGGTTGGGTGCAGAGTCCTTTTAAACACGTTACAAAACAAACTCCGTAGAAACAGGCCATGGAGGTCCAACTGTACCGACCAACTGCCACGTCATCCTCAGTACAAAGGCATCGCTGGGTGCAGATACGGAGGGGCGTATGGCCCGCACACCACTCTAATAACCACTGTCCAGTTTTGTGACTGGAGCCAGTGCTTCTCAGTAAGGTAGTTCCTCAGTTTTCCTCATAAGGGCAGAATTCACACGATTTGCCAACACCACTTGGCAGATCCTGACGGTCACCGATCCAGGTATTAGCCAAACCTGACATGCTTAACTTTGGTAATCTGATGGGAACTAGTGTAACTACTGCAGCAAGGTCATTGGCCTAAACACCTTACAGACTGTGACAAAATCTAACTATGTTGATAGCAGTCGATAACTAGACACAGGAAAGTATCTTTAAACCTGTGGTTTAATAATATTCTAAGCAATCTAGAAGAGAAAGTGACAAATGTAACATACAACCATCACAGTCCCAAGATAGGCAGACAGACAGAGGCGCAAATAGACAGCGACAAGAGAGGTGGACAGAGAATGGCAAATGAAGAGACAGGTAGAGGGAGAGAAGAAAGAGACAGAGAGGAGGAGGAGGAGGAGATGAACAGAGAGAGGGAGAGGAAGAAATGGACAGAGAAATGGAAGAAGTGGAGATGGGGAGACAGGAGAGAAAGGACCTGATGGAGAGAGAAAGGAAAGAGGCGGAGACTTACAGGGCCAGGGCCGGGAGTCGGAGATGCAGAGTGGGGGCGACGGGAAGAACAGATGGATATAGAGGGGGTGAAGGATGAGAAGGATAATGATAGGGGAAAGAAAGAGATGGGCTAATTGAATAAAGAATAACTACCCAGTGATGGTGTTCTGAGTGCTGCTGTGAGGATGCTGAAACATTGCAGATACGACCTATAATCGGTGCATGATGAAAAAATACTAGTTCCATTTTCTGCCACCATATGAATATATGACACTGTAATCAGTCAGAATGTAGTGTGGGTGCAGAAAAATGGGAGCAACGATCAAGCACATGATAATGGTGGTCTGACATGTTTATTAGGGTATGGTCAGATTTTGAATCATGTTTTCAATACGATGTCCTGACAACATGCTGCATCCATAACACTTCACGGGCCAGAGTTGCTCGCTGCATATCCTGTGTAATCACAGTGATATGTCGTCGTATGCTATATATCAGGTGAGGAATAATGCAGACACATCACTGACAGACACCATCTTTCAAATATCTCCACAACCAGAAGCCACGTGTATTTAAATTGCGTAGATAAGATGCAGTCGTTACCAAAGTTTTCACTGTGCAAGTCATTCACATAGAAAGCAACATGAGGTGTCACCACATCTTGCATGACAATAGTCGTGTGCATTCTTGGAAATCTTGAATGATGCCTAGCAGAAGGAGGTCCCTATAACACGCAGATGCCACCGCACACCGAAGAGGTCCTCGAAATGTCTTGTCCTTGATGATAAGAATAAAAGTGTTTACGAAATGGCAGCGCACACTCACATAAGCTGAGTGCCGTGGATTTTTCTGCACAACATGTGGTGGAGTAGAACCCCACATGTGACATTTCTGTGCATTCAAGGCGTCATGTGGAGTAAAATGTGCCTCTTTCATCCATAGAACATTTCCCAAGCACCTGTCGTCCATTTCTTCGCATGCCACGGAACAAAGCGTAAAGTCACGGCACTGTAGTATATATTGGATGTTCGTCTGCTGCACGTTCTGAATCTTGTAGGGCTACCATTATAGAAAGCGTCTCAGAATCTTTTGAATTGTTTACCCGGGCAGAGACAATTCCCAGCTCGAACATTGGTTGCAGAATTTGATACACTATGAACAGTCGGCTGTAGCTACAGCAACTTCACCGACAAGTGCCAAGGGAATTGGCCGCCTCCCTCTACCTGCTGCACCACCTAATTCACCTGTTTCTTCAAATCTCTTGATTACATTCTTTAGCCCGTTTATGGGAATGAGGCCTCTTCGCAGCTGTTTCTGTCGACGATATACCAGTAGAGCACCGCTGAATAGCCATCGTGTTTCATACGGAAAACTTTTTAACTCTTTACACCAACAGTCAGTTCATAAGGACGCACATTGCCAACCGAAAAATAGATACTGATGTCAAATCAAAAACATTTCACATGCTGACCGCTTACTGCGACATAGTTTCACCTTACTGCAGAAAGTGGAACTATGATTTTTGAAAGCATACCCTGCGAGTGGACCGATTAACATACATACCTAAGGTGTTTCAGGGTCCTACGATGTGTAAAGCATGCGCTACAGCACTCCGAACACCGTTATCGGTCTCATCGGATTAGAGAAGGAAGGCGAACCATCCAGTCACTGGCCTGGAGCGACTTCAGGAAATCACGGAAAATCTAAATCAGGATAGCCGGACGCGGGATTGAACCGTTGTCTTCCCGAAAGCGAGTTCAGTTTGCTAACCACTGCGCCACCTCGCTCGGTTTAAATGAATGGTCAGATTAGCCATCACTTTTGCTCAACGGTCCCTGCAGAAGAAAAACCGATATTCGTTCATGGGCTCATATACCCACACAAAAATAAGAGAACGAGTTTAGTTACGCCAACATATTGGCCCCTTTGGCAATTACGGTAAGGCAGACCCAAAAAGTTACAGAGAGCAAAAGGAAACAAACCAGTTGGGAAAAAGTTGGTGCTGTTCGCTAAAACACAGAAATACACCAATAAAAACAAACCGAATTTGTAATATTAATAAAAATAAATAATCAAATACCCTTAGTAATGGTTGTACTATGTATACACATAAATTGAATCAAACCAGGAGAAAGGCTGTGCTTTTTTCTTAGGGAAAGTGCTACTCTTTCAGCTTTTCAGTCAGTAGCATGTAAAATACTTTGTCGATTTTCTAACTTGAGATAGGAGGATAACACGAATCAGTTTGTAGTTTGACACAGACAGTGATATAAGATGGGATTTTTGGTGATTATGGTAATGCTTTCTGACAGGTAAATTTACACATGACTCAGGGGAAGCCAGAAGGCTGACGTTCTGGATGGATGGTCAGCTATTACAATGGACCGAACTGTGCATGATAAGGGAAGCAAAAGCCTTTCTTAGGTGTCATGAAGGTTCACAAAACATCCTTACATTCGAGCAGCTAAGGAAGGTGTAACCGAACCCATCGATTCCAAGTGTACCGATCCGTCTTTTAAATTTAAAGTACAAGAATCATGTGTAATTGAACGTTTTCATACCACGGAATATATTTCTATTGTAATAGCTGTGTTTACTCTCTGTGATATTTAATACGGTACAGAATGATAAAGTAAGTTTAAGAAAGAAAATACTTCGACGTCTACGGAGCTGTGAAAAAACACAAGCTGTTATCACTTCGTTTTACGACAGCATTGTCCATAACCCAGCGACCGCCACGCAAAAATCGATCTCACTAAGCACGCTGTTTCTCTTCCCAGAAAACTGACGCTCTTGTTCACTCAGATGAGCATTAGCATTTAATCTATACTATACAACTATCACTATTTTTGCTGGCCCTAGGAATATATACTTATTTGCTTAACCATGTGCAGCCTAACGCAATATCAACCATCTTTTGGCAACTAGTTTTCTCTCTAAAGCGTGATGAGGACAACTGGGTTCAGTCTGCAATAATTTCGGCACACAATAGAGGATACTACACTGAATGCTCTGCACTACCAACCCTGTTGTTTTATCCTCATCACACTAGCGCTCTTTAGACCGGTATTATTTAACCCCACGAAAATGAATTTACTTTATTACAACTACTTGGAATCATGAGTCCATGATTCACCCCAATGGGTACCAAATTTAAAATTTGCTTTTATATGTTAATGAAAACTGAATAACTGAAAATTAATTGAAAGATCTCTCAACATCGGAAGCATTAAGTGAATTACCAATGTGACCAGATAATTTAAAATCCAAGTAAATAAATTTAAAACTGTATTTTCCAGCTAAATATACCTGCGACAAACTAGCACTCTCGTAATTCCGAAATTCTTCCATACAATCATTTGACCGTTTAGATTTACTAAAATTTATTTAGTCTCAGAGACAAGGAAATCAGGATTCAGTTTGTTACTTTAGGATAATGAATTTAACAGAGACGTCAAAAAATTGACTCTGTTCAATAATTGTATATTAAGATTGTAACTGTAGCAACCATTACACTTCCGATTACTTAGAATTAACAAAAGTCTTGCCTTGTATGTCGTAGTTGTCGTGGTGCTGTAGCTGAAAATTGGAGAGTGACAAGTAGCAAGGCTTTTCAAATCTGCAATGAGATGGAGTAAAGTTATTACTATCACGGTGTGCTGGCTCCAAATTCCATCTTAGATTAATATCTGGTATTCCTGCTTTCCATAAACCGCAATTTCTGGAGATGATTTTACGACACAGAGGCCACTTACACACTAATTTTCACTCGAATGAGCACTATTTTAGCACTCACAGCATTATTACATAGTCAAACATGGCACACATCTACACTGCCTGCGACTGCTATGTATTCGTTTCTTTCTGTCCCTTCATCGCTACTTCACACAACTACGGTCTGAAAACCCGAAGTGGATTCTCGACTCTCTGATCTGCTTTACCAAAGTTAATATGAGTTTTCAAATAAGCCGTGAATATTGCAATTGTCAAAATTACAGTAAACAATTATTATTATGTTTTTGTTTTCTTTAAACAATATTCATTACTTCATTTACTTTTAACTGATTGTCAAAGACATTCAACGTAGAAAATATCTACACATTTAACATGGATTGAAAACGTTTGAGTTAACAGAGAGTCTCAAAGCACACAAAATTATTCTCCAACAGATGGAGCATAGCACACTGAATGGTTTTTAAGGGGGCTTCTAACCGATATGCTAATGTCGGTGCACGCAGACATTCTATAGTCATCTATTAAACACCATAGGGAACTCATAATCCGCCCTGTGAACATCTATGCTACAAAAACGTATGTAAAGGTGGAGTGCTGTGGGTGTTAAGAAACAAATATTTTGATTGGGCACACATGTGCCTTTGTCAGGGACTCGTCTCCATCTCTTGGGTGACAGGTATTTGAACCCTCCATTTTACAGGTAACGCTATATAGAAATGGTGGTGTGGGGTCGCTAGGTTCAGCATTATTGTCGCTTCATATAGGTAATCGGTACTGTGCAATCATAGTTTTGGATTTCCTGATCAGTTGTCTTGTTAAAATACTGATCTTCAGTGACACATGGGGGAACTGAAGGGAACATTGTTCACGCTGGGATAAATTGTCGCCAGTGATCAAAAATCACAAGATTAATGTACCATGAAGAGTAAATCGATTAAAAGGTAGCCAAAATTACTAATAGTCATGAAAAAGTGCCGCAAACCATCAGGTAATTGCTTTGTGTGTGTAAACAGATCTACCCATGAACATGTTGTTTGTGTTAAACCCACTACAGGAAAATGAGGTATTGGATCCATCACAATGATTTATACGTAGGAGTGTTTTATGTGTACATGCAATGGATGGCGAGAGGGTTTTTCAGTGTCGATAATTTCGGGGCTGCCGGGGTAAGTTTGGCCAAATGAATTTTAGTCAACAATTCAGATGTTCTAAATGAAGATGATACAGACAGGTAAATTGCATACCATAGCAATAAAAAGGCTGCCAGAACAGCTGCATTACATTTAAAAGTGGAGCATGTGAAAGGAGCAGAATGGGTAGATGTGGAGAAATTGTTAGAATTTCAGGAGCGCTCAATCTTTATGGACCATTGCCAACAGAACCCATAACACAGCGTGGGATTCTGACTTGAGATAAAGCAACACTGCACCAGGAAGTATCAGTTACAGCTTATTATGAAAGAATTTATAAACCAGTCACAGAAAGATGGCGTTACTGAGGAAAGTACTGATCCTGGGCAGCAGTTGTTGTTGTCGTACTGAAGAAATTATTGAATGTGTTAAGAAATTATGAATTTTGTGACTGTCAAAACTTAAATAACAGAATGGTAACGAATGATACGTTACAGAAACTTAAGATAATTTATAGTGGTGTCAGTACTTTTCTACATTACAGCTAAAAACTGGTTACCGTTAACTGGAAGTGGTGCCAGGAGATTGAACAAAAACTGTAAACTCCACCGTGGTTAAAAAATACTCGAAGGGATGCTGACGGGTTTAAAGCTATTACAATGTATGGTTTGCTTTTACAATACTATCATGTTTTCGAAGGACATGGATGAGCGTGTGATATCATTGAGCGATGCTTTAGGAGGTTAAATACTTCTGCCAGTATCTCGTTTCCTACCTTCCAAACTTTACAGAAGCTCTCCTGCGAACTTTGCAGAACTAGCACTCCTGAAAGAAAGGATACTGCGGAGACATGGCTTAGCCACAGCCTGGGGGATGTTTCCAGAATGAGATTTTCACTCTGCAGCGGAGTGTGCGCTGATATGAAACTTTCTGGCGGATTAAAACTGTATACCCGACAGAGACGAGATACTGGGTGAAGTAGAGCTGTGAGACCGGGCGTGAGTCGTGCTTCGGTAGCCCAGATGGTAGAGCACTTGCCCGCGAAAGGCAAAGGTACCGAGTTCGAGTCTCGGTGTAGCAAAGCAGCTTAAATCACTTAATAAAGGCAAGGCCTCCTGTCCAGATTGTGTACCATTCAGGTTCCTATCAGGGTATGCTGATGAGATAGCTCCATATTGAACAATTATATGCAACCGCTAGCTAACAGAAAGTTCCATACCTAAAGACTTGGAGATTGCTCAAGTCATACCAATACCCATAAAGGGAAATAGGAGTAATCCGCTGAATTACAGGCCCATTTCCCTAATGTCGATTTGCAGTGTGGTTTTGGAACATATACTGTATTCGAACATTATGAATTACCCTGAAGGAAAAGATTTATTGACACATAGTCAGCACGGTTTCAGGAAACATCGTTCTTCTGAAAAACCACTAGCTCTTTATGCTATTGAAGTAATAAGTGCTATCGATAGGGGACGTCAAACTCATTCCATATTTTTAGATTTCCAGAAGGCTTTCGATACCGTTCCTCACAGGCGTCTTCTAACCAAACTGCGTGCCTACGGAATATCGCCTCAGTTGTGCGAATGGATTCGTGATTTCCTGTTAGAAAGGTCACTGTTCGTAGTAATAGACGGAAAGTCATCGAGTAAAGCAGACGTAATAACCAGCATTCCCCAAGGAAGTGTTATAGGCTCTCTATTGTTCCTGATCGATATTAACGACGTACGAGACAATCTGAGTAGCCGTCTTACATTGTTAGCAGATGATGCTGTCATTTACCGTCTTGTAAAGTCATCAGAATTGGAAAATGATTTAGATAAGATATCTGTGTGATGCGAAAAGTGGCAAATGACCAAGAATAAATGGTTCAAGTGGCTCTGAGCACTATGGGACTCAACTGCTGAGGTCATTAGTCCCCTAGAACTTAGAACTAGTTAAACCTAACTAACCTAAGGACATCACAAACATCCATGCCCGAGGCAGGATTCGAACCTGCGACCGTAGCGGTCTTGCGGTTCCAGACTGCAACGCCTTTAACCGCACGGCCACTTCGGCCGGCCCAGAGTAAATAAGTGGGAAGTTATTCACATGAGTACTAAATGAAATCCGCTAACGCGATAAGCCACATAAATCTGAAGACTGTAAATTGAACAAAATACCTAAGGATTACAATTACAAGTAACCTAAATTGGAACGATCACATTTACAATTCTATGGGTAGAGCAAATCAAAGATTGTGATTCATTGACAGAACACTTAGAAGACGCAACAGGTCTACTAAAGAGACTGCTTACACCACCCTTGTCCGCCCTATTCTGGAGTACTGCTGTGCGGTGTGGGATCTGCATCAGGTGGGCCTGAGCGGATGACATCGAAAAAGTTCGAAGAAGAGCAGCTCTTTTTGTATTATCGCGAAATAAGGGAGATAGTGCCACAGACATGGTACGTGAATTGGAGCGGCAATCATTAAAACAAAGTCGTTATTCGTCGCGACGGGATCTTATCATGAAATTCCAATCACCAGTTTTCTTCTCCGATTGCGAAAACACTCTGTAGGCACCTACCTACATAGGGAGAAATGATCATCACGATAAAATAAGAGAAATCAGGGCTCCCACAGAAAAATTTAAGTGCTCGTTTTTCCCGCCGGCCGTTCGAGAGTGTAACGGCAGAGACAGCTTGAAGGTGGTTCTCTGAAGGAACCCTCTGCCACACACTTAATTGTGAATAGCACAGTAATCACGTAAATGTAGAATGAAACAAAATTACAGCATTGCATATTATGGCTAACTAAAGTGATATTTTAATTTGTTATTACTTCTTACATTTCGATTCTTCCGTAATGGTTCAAATGGCTCTGAGCACTATGGGACTTAACCTCTGAGGTCATCAGTCCCCTAGAACTTAGAACTACTTAAACATAACTAATCTAAGGATATCACACACATCCATGCCCGAGGCAGGATTGGAACATGCGACCGTTGCAATCAAGCGGTTCCAGACTGAAGCGCTTAGAACCGCTCGGCCACTCCGGCCGGCGATTCTTCCGTACTAACAAACACTAATGTGATAGCAATCAGGTTGAATCTACCTATATTATATCGGTAAACATTCACCTTCGGATTCAATATGTTGTTTCCACTAGCAACAGGACATTAGATACACGGATCACCATAGAACCTTGCATATACTGTAGAATATAAGTCCGTTAGTTAGGTGGACAAGTCAATGTGATTTTTGTGTGTTATGGATGAGCTCGTCAGAGATGGAGAATAAATTTCGTTAACGTTAAACAATCTTTGGTCTTGTTGTAGCAGAGTTTTTGACTCTGCGCAGCCTGATACATTCTTAGCTGCAGCATGGTTGGTGATGGATATATTCAGTAGTGTGGTGTTGACGTGCGATTATAAGTATTAAATGAAGAAAGATTGTTGTACAGGATAGTAAGCATAAGTAAGACGTATACGGGGTTGTCCATTGATAGTGACCGGGCCAAATATCTCACGAAATAAGCATCAAACTGAAAAAACTAAAAAGAACGAAAGTCGTCTAGCTTGAAGGGGGAAACCAGATGGCGCAATGGTTGGCCCGCTATATGGCGCTGATATAGGTTAAACGGATATCAACTATGTTTTTTTGAAAATAGGGACCCCCATTTTTATTATATATTCGTGTAGTACGTAAAGAAATGTTAATGTTTTAGTTGGACCATTTTTTTCGCTATGTGATACATGGCGCTGTAATAGTCACAAACGCATATGTACGTGGTATCACGTAACATTCCGCCAGAGCGGACGGTATTTGCTTCGTGATGCATTACTCGTGTTAAAATGGACCGTTTACCAATTGCGGAAAAGGTCGATATCGTGTTTATGTATGGCTATTGTGATCAAAATGCCCAACGGGCGTGTGACATGTATGCTGCTCGACATCATCCAAGTGTCCGGACCGTTCGCCGGATAGTTACGTTATTTAAGGAAACAGGAAGTGTTCAGCAACATGCGAAACGTCAACCACGACCTGCAACAAATGATGATGCCCAAGTAGGTGTTTTAGCTGCTGTCGCGGCTAATCCGCACATCAGTAGCAGACAAATTGTGCGAGAATCGGGAATCTCAAAAACGTCGGTGTTGAGAATGCTACATCAACATCGATTGCATCCCTACTATATTTCTTTGCACCAGTAATTGCATAGCGACTACTCAGAAAGTCGTGTACAATTCTGTCACTGTGCACAAGAGAAATTACGGGACGATGACAGACTTTTTGTACGCCTTCTATTTAGCGAGGAAGCGTCACTCACCAACAGCGGTAACGTAAACCGGCATAAAATGCACTATTGGGCAACGGAAAATCCACCATGGCAGCGACAAGTGGAACATCAGCGACCTTGGCGGGTTAATGTATGGTGCGACATTATGGGAGGAAGGATAATTGGCCCCCATTTTATCGATGGCAATCTAAATGGTCCAATGATGCTGATTTCCTACGTAATGTTCTACCGATTTTACTACAAGATGTTTCAGTGCATGACAGAATGGCGAAGGACTTCCAACATGATGGATGTGCGGCACATAGCTCGCGTGCGGTTGAGGCGGTATTGGATAGCATATTTCATGACAGGTGGATTGGTCGTCGAAGCACCATACCATGGCCCGCACGTTCACCGGATCTGACGTCCCCGGATTTCTTTCTGTCGGGAAAGTTGAAGGATATTCCTTATCGTAATCCACCGAGAACGCCTGACAACATACCTCCGCGCATTGTCAATGCATGTGCGAACATTACGGAAGGCGAACTACTCGCTGGTGAGAGAAATATCGTTACACGTATTGCCAAATGCATTGAGGTTGACGGACATCATTTTGAGTATTTATTGCATTAATGTGGTACTTACAGGTAATCACGCTGTAACAGCATGCGTTCCCAGAAATGATAAGATCACAAAGGTACATGTATCACATTGGAACAACGGAAATAAAATGTTCAAACGTACCTACGTTCTGTACTTTAATTTAAAAAACTTACCTGTTACCAACTGTTCGTCTTAAATTGTGAGCCATATGTTTGCGGCATTACAGGGCCATCTATAACAATGCGAAAATAGTGGTCTAACTAAAACATTCATATTTATTTACGTACTACACGAATATGTAATAAAAATGGGGGTTCCTATTTAAAAAACGCAGTTGATATCCGTTTGACCTATGACAGCGCCATCTAGCGGGCCAACCATAGCGCTATCTGGTTTCCCCCTTCAAGCTAGACAAGTTCCGTTCTTTTTACTTTTTTCGTTTGACGCTTATTTCGTGAGATATTGGGCCCGGTCATGATCAGTGGACCACCTTGTATATTGGAAAACGAAGAGAATATAAACTTTGCATAAAGTTATCATTTTGGAGAGAAGAAGTTTGAGGTAAGACTGCAACACAGCGCACCTGATTTGTAGAAATGATTATTGTCACTTGATAAAAGCTAAGAGAAAGGCCACCCCACTTCCCTCAATCATGCATTACGATTACAACTAATTCAGCTGTTTGATTTTTATAGAAATTCTGTGTTAACATTTACGCTTTTCAAAACATTGTTCACATTCAGTAATTAAAACTTCCGGGCTAAGAGGCCGTGGTCCAATAGTAGAATTACTTCTCCCTGACGTTTCGTTGCCAGCTGCGGGCAACATCATCTGAGGTGAGTCTACGACTGGCTGCTAGGCCGTGGAGGTCCTGTTTATATAGAGCGCGTAGAGGGCGCCACCACTCGTCACGTGTTGTCAACAGTAAAACTATCTCTGGCTGGCGTCATTACTCTCGATCGAAGGTAATCGATTGTCACATCTTTGGTACAGAGTCGATCGCCATATCTTATCTAGCTTCAAGCCTTCTTCTTTCCTGTTAAAATTATTGTGGTGTTTAAAAATCTCTACAGCCTCTCTATACATACGTGCATAATAATGCGGTGTCTTAGCTAGCACGCTCGTCTCACTAAATTTAATTTCATGGTCACCCGTTTCAAAAACATGTTCCGCTACAGCCGATTTGTCCGTGTGTCCCAGTCGACAGTTCCTTTTGTGTTCAGTTAGGCGAGTATTGATAGTTCTTTTCGTGGTTCCAATGTAAACCTTCCCACAACTACAGGGAATCTTATAGACACCAGGAGTAGCTAAAGGGTGTCGTGCATCTTTCGCCGATCTTAAGCATTCACTAATTTTCTTGGTGGGTCTGAAGATTGTATCAACTCTGAACTTGGCCAGCACTTTCCCGATACGGTCCGTAATATTGTGGATGAATGGAAGAAAAACTTTCCCCACCGATGGTTGTTGTTGTTGCACGTTTTCGGACATTTTTCTTCTGGGATGGAGTGCTCTATCTATCTCCTTGTCAGCGTACCCATTTTTCTGGAAAGCGGTTCGCAAGTGGTTTAGTTCCTCTTGCAAATAAGCTGGCTCACAGATTTTATTAGCCCTGTCCACCAATGTCTTGATGATGCCTCTCTTCTGCCTGGGATGATGGTTTGAATGCTTATGAAGATAACGATCGGTATGCGTATCTTTTCTGTAGACTTTGTGACCCAGAGTCCCATCTGCTCGTTTAATTACTGAGACGTCCAAAAAATTTATCTGTCCATTACTTTCTGTCTCCATAGTAAATTGTATTTTTGAATTGATGCTATTCAAATGCTTCAAAAAACGGTTCAGTTCTTCTTCACCGTGATTCCATACGACAAAAGTGTCGTCCACATACCGATACCACTTCAAAGGCCTTTTTCTGGCTGACTGCAGTGCTTGCTGTTCAAAAAATTCCATAAAAATATTAGCAACGGCTGGACTTAGAGGGCTACCCATTGCCACTCCATTAATTTGTTCATAGAACTCATTATTATACTGAAAATAAGTCGTGGAAAGGCAATGTCTAAACAAAGCTACTATATCAGTCGGAAATATGTCAGATATGCAAGCAAGAGCTTCGTTGACAGGAACCATGGTGAACAGAGACACCACATCAAAGCTGACAAGAATATCACTGGGGCTGACGGTAATCTCCTTCAATTTTTCGATAAAGTGCATAGAGTTTTTAATATGATGATCAGTTTTTCCAATGAACGGTTGTAACAAGGTGGCAAGATGTCTAGCCAGCTCTTGAGTAGGGGATCCAATAGCACTTACTATCGGTCTAAGTGGGACATTAGGTTTATGCACCTTAGGTAGCCCATATAATCTAGGAGGATAAGCTTCCGTTTTACAAAGATCTTTTTTATCCTCTGAAGGAATAGAAGACTTTTTTATTAATTGATTGGTAACTGTCAACACTTTCGTTGTAGGATCCTTTTTCAACTTTTTATAAGTGGTAAGATCCAAAAGGTCACTGATCTTCTTGTGGTAGTCTTCACTCTTCATCACCACGGTAGCATTTCCCTTGTCAGCAGAAAGTACAATAATACTCTTGTCCGCATTAATCTCCCGTAATGCTTTCTTTTCTCCTTGAGACAGATTACTGCTAGGTGGCTTAGCTTTACGCAGTATCCTGGCTGTTTCCATCCTAACTTCATCAGCAGTGTGTGATGGTAACAGCCGAATCCCCGCCTCTATATTAGCTACAATATCCTCCGTTGGAATCTTCAGTGGAGTAATTGCAAAATTACCTCCTTTCGAGAGAACAGAAGTTTCTTCCCTGGATAACTCTTTTCCGGACAAATTTATAACCGTTCGAGAATTGTCTATAACCGGTGTTTCCTGTCTGCTCTTATGTAGATAGTCAAACTTCTTCTTCTGTCTATTAGAAGACACTTCTGCACTACGTTCCATGGATCTAAATGTTAGCCCATCCACCTTATTCCAATCGCAAACCTGCATTGTATTGCTAATAAATAGATGGAGATTTAATAGTTGACTGCATGTTACCGCCAGTCCTCGACGTGTTTGATGGATCCGTTCTCGTAGCATTGCCAGTTCCATGCGTGAATAGATACGGCTAGCTTGCGCTGAATGAAACAATCTTCTCACCTTCAAAAACTTCGGAACTGCACCGGTGTCACGACAACGTAGCAAGAAAGTGAGCGAACAAAGCTGCTGGGCCTTCTTCTTGCGTAGGCTCTCCAATCGTCGTACCATAACCGACATATCCTCCCCGTAGAGGCGTCTAATCATAGCGTGTAGGCTTTCACGGCCGGCGTCTTCAGTAATTAAAACTTCCGGGCTAAGAGGCCGTGGTCCAATAGTAGAATTACTTCTCCCTGACGTTTCGTTGCCAGCTGCGGGCAACATCATCTGAGGTGAGTCTACGACTGGCTGCTAGGCCGTGGAGGTCCTGTTTATATAGAGCGCGTAGAGGGCGCCACCACTCGTCAC
Source organism: Schistocerca americana (assembly GCF_021461395.2). NCBI lineage: Eukaryota > Metazoa > Arthropoda > Insecta > Orthoptera > Acrididae > Schistocerca > Schistocerca americana. Next base: position 326,946,235 of record NC_060126.1, on the reverse strand, counting down.
GTGTTGTCAACAGTAAAACTATCTCTGGCTGGCGTCATTACTCTCGATCGAAGGTAATCGATTGTCACATCTTTGGTACAGAGTCGATCGCCATATCTTATCTAGCTTCAAGCCTTCTTCTTTCCTGTTAAAATTATTGTGGTGTTTAAAAATCTCTACAGCCTCTCTATACATACGTGCATAATAATGCGGTGTCTTAGCTAGCACGCTCGTCTCACTAAATTTAATTTCATGGTCACCCGTTTCAAAAACATGTTCCGCTACAGCCGATTTGTCCGTGTGTCCCAGTCGACAGTTCCTTTTGTGTTCAGTTAGGCGAGTATTGATAGTTCTTTTCGTGGTTCCAATGTAAACCTTCCCACAACTACAGGGAATCTTATAGACACCAGGAGTAGCTAAAGGGTGTCGTGCATCTTTCGCCGATCTTAAGCATTCACTAATTTTCTTGGTGGGTCTGAAGATTGTATCAACTCTGAACTTGGCCAGCACTTTCCCGATACGGTCCGTAATATTGTGGATGAATGGAAGAAAAACTTTCCCCACCGATGGTTGTTGTTGTTGCACGTTTTCGGACATTTTTCTTCTGGGATGGAGTGCTCTATCTATCTCCTTGTCAGCGTACCCATTTTTCTGGAAAGCGGTTCGCAAGTGGTTTAGTTCCTCTTGCAAATAAGCTGGCTCACAGATTTTATTAGCCCTGTCCACCAATGTCTTGATGATGCCTCTCTTCTGCCTGGGATGATGGTTTGAATGCTTATGAAGATAACGATCGGTATGCGTATCTTTTCTGTAGACTTTGTGACCCAGAGTCCCATCTGCTCGTTTAATTACTGAGACGTCCAAAAAATTTATCTGTCCATTACTTTCTGTCTCCATAGTAAATTGTATTTTTGAATTGATGCTATTCAAATGCTTCAAAAAACGGTTCAGTTCTTCTTCACCGTGATTCCATACGACAAAAGTGTCCTCCTCTACGGGGAGGATATGTCGGTTATGGTACGACGATTGGAGAGCCTACGCAAGAAGAAGGCCCAGCAGCTTTGTTCGCTCACTTTCTTGCTACGTTGTCGTGACACCGGTGCAGTTCCGAAGTTTTTGAAGGTGAGAAGATTGTTTCATTCAGCGCAAGCTAGCCGTATCTATTCACGCATGGAACTGGCAATGCTACGAGAACGGATCCATCAAACACGTCGAGGACTGGCGGTAACATGCAGTCAACTATTAAATCTCCATCTATTTATTAGCAATACAATGCAGGTTTGCGATTGGAATAAGGTGGATGGGCTAACATTTAGATCCATGGAACGTAGTGCAGAAGTGTCTTCTAATAGACAGAAGAAGAAGTTTGACTATCTACATAAGAGCAGACAGGAAACACCGGTTATAGACAATTCTCGAACGGTTATAAATTTGTCCGGAAAAGAGTTATCCAGGGAAGAAACTTCTGTTCTCTCGAAAGGAGGTAATTTTGCAATTACTCCACTGAAGATTCCAACGGAGGATATTGTAGCTAATATAGAGGCGGGGATTCGGCTGTTACCATCACACACTGCTGATGAAGTTAGGATGGAAACAGCCAGGATACTGCGTAAAGCTAAGCCACCTAGCAGTAATCTGTCTCAAGGAGAAAAGAAAGCATTACGGGAGATTAATGCGGACAAGAGTATTATTGTACTTTCTGCTGACAAGGGAAATGCTACCGTGGTGATGAAGAGTGAAGACTACCACAAGAAGATCAGTGACCTTTTGGATCTTACCACTTATAAAAAGTTGAAAAAGGATCCTACAACGAAAGTGTTGACAGTTACCAATCAATTAATAAAAAAGTCTTCTATTCCTTCAGAGGATAAAAAAGATCTTTGTAAAACGGAAGCTTATCCTCCTAGATTATATGGGCTACCTAAGGTGCATAAACCTAATGTCCCACTTAGACCGATAGTAAGTGCTATTGGATCCCCTACTCAAGAGCTGGCTAGACATCTTGCCACCTTGTTACAACCGTTCATTGGAAAAACTGATCATCATATTAAAAACTCTATGCACTTTATCGAAAAATTGAAGGAGATTACCGTCAGCCCCAGTGATATTCTTGTCAGCTTTGATGTGGTGTCTCTGTTCACCATGGTTCCTGTCAACGAAGCTCTTGCTTGCATATCTGACATATTTCCGACTGATATAGTAGCTTTGTTTAGACATTGCCTTTCCACGACTTATTTTCAGTATAATAATGAGTTCTATGAACAAATTAATGGAGTGGCAATGGGTAGCCCTCTAAGTCCAGCCGTTGCTAATATTTTTATGGAATTTTTTGAACAGCAAGCACTGCAGTCAGCCAGAAAAAGGCCTTTGAAGTGGTATCGGTATGTGGACGACACTTTTGTCGTATGGAATCACGGTGAAGAAGAACTGAACCGTTTTTTGAAGCATTTGAATAGCATCAATTCAAAAATACAATTTACTATGGAGACAGAAAGTAATGGACAGATAAATTTTTTGGACGTCTCAGTAATTAAACGAGCAGATGGGACTCTGGGTCACAAAGTCTACAGAAAAGATACGCATACCGATCGTTATCTTCATAAGCATTCAAACCATCATCCCAGGCAGAAGAGAGGCATCATCAAGACATTGGTGGACAGGGCTAATAAAATCTGTGAGCCAGCTTATTTGCAAGAGGAACTAAACCACTTGCGAACCGCTTTCCAGAAAAATGGGTACGCTGACAAGGAGATAGATAGAGCACTCCATCCCAGAAGAAAAATGTCCGAAAACGTGCAACAACAACAACCATCGGTGGGGAAAGTTTTTCTTCCATTCATCCACAATATTACGGACCGTATCGGGAAAGTGCTGGCCAAGTTCAGAGTTGATACAATCTTCAGACCCACCAAGAAAATTAGTGAATGCTTAAGATCGGCGAAAGATGCACGACACCCTTTAGCTACTCCTGGTGTCTATAAGATTCCCTGTAGTTGTGGGAAGGTTTACATTGGAACCACGAAAAGAACTATCAATACTCGCCTAACTGAACACAAAAGGAACTGTCGACTGGGACACACGGACAAATCGGCTGTAGCGGAACATGTTTTTGAAACGGGTGACCATGAAATTAAATTTAGTGAGACGAGCGTGCTAGCTAAGACACCGCATTATTATGCACGTATGTATAGAGAGGCTGTAGAGATTTTTAAACACCACAATAATTTTAACAGGAAAGAAGAAGGCTTGAAGCTAGATAAGATATGGCGATCGACTCTGTACCAAAGATGTGACAATCGATTACCTTCGATCGAGAGTAATGACGCCAGCCAGAGATAGTTTTACTGTTGACAACACGTGACGAGTGGTGGCGCCCTCTACGCGCTCTATATAAACAGGACCTCCACGGCCTAGCAGCCAGTCGTAGACTCACCTCAGATGATGTTGCCCGCAGCTGGCAACGAAACGTCAGGGAGAAGTAATTCTACTATTGGACCACGGCCTCTTAGCCCGGAAGTTTTAATTACTGAAGACGCCGGCCGTGAAAGCCTACACGCTATGATTAGACGCCTCTACGGGGAGGATATGTCGGTTATGGTACGACGATTGGAGAGCCTACGCAAGAAGAAGGCCCAGCAGCTTTGTTCGCTCACTTTCTTGCTACGTTGTCGTGACACCGGTGCAGTTCCGAAGTTTTTGAAGGTGAGAAGATTGTTTCATTCAGCGCAAGCTAGCCGTATCTATTCACGCATGGAACTGGCAATGCTACGAGAACGGATCCATCAAACACGTCGAGGACTGGCGGTAACATGCAGTCAACTATTAAATCTCCATCTATTTATTAGCAATACAATGCAGGTTTGCGATTGGAATAAGGTGGATGGGCTAACATTTAGATCCATGGAACGTAGTGCAGAAGTGTCTTCTAATAGACAGAAGAAGAAGTTTGACTATCTACATAAGAGCAGACAGGAAACACCGGTTATAGACAATTCTCGAACGGTTATAAATTTGTCCGGAAAAGAGTTATCCAGGGAAGAAACTTCTGTTCTCTCGAAAGGAGGTAATTTTGCAATTACTCCACTGAAGATTCCAACGGAGGATATTGTAGCTAATATAGAGGCGGGGATTCGGCTGTTACCATCACACACTGCTGATGAAGTTAGGATGGAAACAGCCAGGATACTGCGTAAAGCTAAGCCACCTAGCAGTAATCTGTCTCAAGGAGAAAAGAAAGCATTACGGGAGATTAATGCGGACAAGAGTATTATTGTACTTTCTGCTGACAAGGGAAATGCTACCGTGGTGATGAAGAGTGAAGACTACCACAAGAAGATCAGTGACCTTTTGGATCTTACCACTTATAAAAAGTTGAAAAAGGATCCTACAACGAAAGTGTTGACAGTTACCAATCAATTAATAAAAAAGTCTTCTATTCCTTCAGAGGATAAAAAAGATCTTTGTAAAACGGAAGCTTATCCTCCTAGATTATATGGGCTACCTAAGGTGCATAAACCTAATGTCCCACTTAGACCGATAGTAAGTGCTATTGGATCCCCTACTCAAGAGCTGGCTAGACATCTTGCCACCTTGTTACAACCGTTCATTGGAAAAACTGATCATCATATTAAAAACTCTATGCACTTTATCGAAAAATTGAAGGAGATTACCGTCAGCCCCAGTGATATTCTTGTCAGCTTTGATGTGGTGTCTCTGTTCACCATGGTTCCTGTCAACGAAGCTCTTGCTTGCATATCTGACATATTTCCGACTGATATAGTAGCTTTGTTTAGACATTGCCTTTCCACGACTTATTTTCAGTATAATAATGAGTTCTATGAACAAATTAATGGAGTGGCAATGGGTAGCCCTCTAAGTCCAGCCGTTGCTAATATTTTTATGGAATTTTTTGAACAGCAAGCACTGCAGTCAGCCAGAAAAAGGCCTTTGAAGTGGTATCGGTATGTGGACGACACTTTTGTCGTATGGAATCACGGTGAAGAAGAACTGAACCGTTTTTTGAAGCATTTGAATAGCATCAATTCAAAAATACAATTTACTATGGAGACAGAAAGTAATGGACAGATAAATTTTTTGGACGTCTCAGTAATTAAACGAGCAGATGGGACTCTGGGTCACAAAGTCTACAGAAAAGATACGCATACCGATCGTTATCTTCATAAGCATTCAAACCATCATCCCAGGCAGAAGAGAGGCATCATCAAGACATTGGTGGACAGGGCTAATAAAATCTGTGAGCCAGCTTATTTGCAAGAGGAACTAAACCACTTGCGAACCGCTTTCCAGAAAAATGGGTACGCTGACAAGGAGATAGATAGAGCACTCCATCCCAGAAGAAAAATGTCCGAAAACGTGCAACAACAACAACCATCGGTGGGGAAAGTTTTTCTTCCATTCATCCACAATATTACGGACCGTATCGGGAAAGTGCTGGCCAAGTTCAGAGTTGATACAATCTTCAGACCCACCAAGAAAATTAGTGAATGCTTAAGATCGGCGAAAGATGCACGACACCCTTTAGCTACTCCTGGTGTCTATAAGATTCCCTGTAGTTGTGGGAAGGTTTACATTGGAACCACGAAAAGAACTATCAATACTCGCCTAACTGAACACAAAAGGAACTGTCGACTGGGACACACGGACAAATCGGCTGTAGCGGAACATGTTTTTGAAACGGGTGACCATGAAATTAAATTTAGTGAGACGAGCGTGCTAGCTAAGACACCGCATTATTATGCACGTATGTATAGAGAGGCTGTAGAGATTTTTAAACACCACAATAATTTTAACAGGAAAGAAGAAGGCTTGAAGCTAGATAAGATATGGCGATCGACTCTGTACCAAAGATGTGACAATCGATTACCTTCGATCGAGAGTAATGACGCCAGCCAGAGATAGTTTTACTGTTGACAACACGTGACGAGTGGTGGCGCCCTCTACGCGCTCTATATAAACAGGACCTCCACGGCCTAGCAGCCAGTCGTAGACTCACCTCAGATGATGTTGCCCGCAGCTGGCAACGAAACGTCAGGGAGAAGTAATTCTACTATTGGACCACGGCCTCTTAGCCCGGAAGTTTTAATTACTGAAGACGCCGGCCGTGAAAGCCTACACGCTATGATTGTTCACATTGTTAATCATAATAATATTCAGACCAATGTTGTGTGAGAAGATTAGTCAAGGTTTTACTTTGTCTTTCTGAAATAGTTGTCTTAAAATGTCATTTCATAGGAATAGTTACGCTCCCCGTTCCACTGTTTATCATTAAGCTTTACCACACTGCGCCAAGTGAATAATTATATAGAAATAAAAATCCAGCTTAGCCACTACCTACTTGCCATTTGCTGTTGCTCTTTCGAGAAATCTGCAACAATGTTGCCATCATGCCGGATAAGTGATAATTTTAATTAGGGCCAGATAATTACTTTACTTCAGTTGCGCATTTAATATGAAGACAAGTTGCATTCAGGTCAGTTACAGTTTAGTTCAAATTAGGTTCTGTTTAGTCAAAGGTTAAGATACGAGTTTAAGTTGGATAACGGTTTGTGGGTACATAGTTCTGGTAGTATATAGTTTACTTATAGAGTGGGAGGTAAAGTTGGGCTAAATTTCATACAGAAACAAATATAGTGTGGAGGTCACACATTATTCTAGGACTGAAAATAATCTCTACAAAGGCTTCAATTGCTTAACGTTAGTAAAAGTCTCCGATAAGAAAATAAAGGCATATTCAACACTGTACCAGAGCATTCTTAATCAGTGTGCCTGAGCATTGTTAATCTCTTGTACGTAATATGTCGGAACGTAATATAGGAATAACGAACATTGTATTAGGCCCATTCTACTTCCGGAAACACACTAAACACTATGAAAAGCCTTTTGGAAAAATTTATCTTTGTGTTTGGTTCTAATATGATTGTTTTTGACACTGTAATCTTTCATAGTTTCACGTTGTTCTGCAGACTTTTCTTGCAAAATAGAGACTCCACTCTATGTGTCCTATGTAGTGTGAATTTTGTAACGTAAAAATACATACATAGTTCCCAGTTTATGATTCCAGAAGTAGAAATGGCACTAGTAACACGGTTTGTTAAAGAAACAACATGAAACTTTCTCTGTTACAGGTTTATCAGAGAGTTGGAGGACGCAATGAGTCCCATCGTATTGACTCAATTTGCCTGCAGCGTTCTTGTCACCTGTGTGACACTGTTTCCAGCAGTTTTCGTAAGATTCTTACTTCAGACTAATATGATAAATAGTAAATAGTTAATTTTTTTCAGCTTTAAGTATTTGTAGTCCTTTTGGTGCAAGAGTAGCAAAAAAATTGGTCAGATTCATAAAAACGGTTGTGAAGAACTGCCTAAAACGAGTAAGTAGACTGACGAGTGTTATAAGCTAACACTGTTTAAACTGGTGGTTGGATTCTATGAAGATTTCCTGTCCTGGTAGCTATTGAGTTACTTGGTTCCAATCAAGAGAGCGCCTACTACTGTGAACCTTTTAATCACATACACTCGTAGCACAAAAAGTTATCCACTTCACACGTCAATGCACACGGTACTTCCAAACCGCTGGCTACGCCCCTGGAAAGGTGAAGTGGGTGGCTTGTGTAGACTAGTAGTGTGGACATAGGTGGTACTGTAAAATGATTCTGTCGTTCGCCACCTGAGAAAGTGGAGCAACTGTGATGTGATTGTCATAAAAAGGGTAATCGTTTTCATTGTTTTCTTGTTGCTTCTTTTGACCGCGAATGAGAGTTACAACTTATAGAGCTTTGGTTACTCTTCCCCACAAAAATACTGCTGTTGCAGTGGGTAAACTGGTACGGGGGATAGACTAAGGAGCGAAGTAAACGTTTATATAGCGACGCTAACCTTTCAGTATAGACTGACGTTTTGTGTGTACACTTCAACACATAAACTACTGCCCAGTGGAAAATAAGCACTAATGGTTTGCTCTTGCCAAACATACTTAGAGGTACTAACCAACCTCATAATTTGTAGTAGGTGTGATTAATTTTTTGAAAATGACGTAAATACTGACGTAATGTAGTTCAGTAGACAGTCCTCACTCACCAATAAAAATGTCTGCACTTATACCTGTTACACCATATTTGTTCATGGTGGTTAGAAAGAGTCGGAAAAACTTGTAAGGGTGTTGCAAGGGAGTTTGTACGGATAAATAACTTTTCAGAAAAAAATTCGATAAGTTGTTCCGTTTCCGAGTTATTTAGCATTTAAATTGGACAGTCAGTTCGTTTCGCGCAGAAATTGAAGCACTTGCGCGCGCTAAAATGCCATAATACATAGACATCTGTGGATCTGTGGTTACCGTTTGCAGTCATAAATTTAAGCTAGGTGACCATAAGCTACGTTCGTTCGGTTTGAGGAAACAAATGAAGTACCCGCTTGGCGACACCGCTGCTCGATCTGCGTGATGACCCGACTGGTCAACCTATGTGCTAAATAACTCGCAAATGACGCAACGTATCGTTTTTTTTTTTTTCTTTCTTAACAGCTATTAATTCTCAGCCCAACGTCGCCTGCAACAACCTTTCCAGACTGTTTCTGACCACCATGTGTAGCTAATGCGGTAGTTTCGAAAAATATATGGTATCCGTAACCGAATTTCTGTCTTCCACAAACACAATACTATGAGCGGCAATGGACGAACATGTTCAACTGTATTTATTTCATGCTGCAGAGCACAGACTTCACTGCCGTGATTCGGAGTGCCGGCTTCCTGCCCGTGCCATTAGGACAACCTTATCTCTACTGCTGGGGTGCTCACACCGTGACAGAACAGGTAATAACGCACAGGTCATCCATGTTCGCTTCATTGTGTTCGTCTTGGTTTCTTAGACCATGTGATCCCGGAAAGTCTCTTTCGTCAACTATATATGCATTACTGTATGTTGGATGTTGCTTACTGTAATTGTTACGTATATTGTAATTTAGTTGCACCCCCGTCACAACTTCTCCCCCTGCTCCCGCCTAAGGTAAAAATGATTATGATCCTTTCAACGAGAAAGTCCTACCTTGTTCTGTCGCACAAATAGACCTATCAATTCATATCAGTATGAAGCGAGTCAAAACATGTAAAGCACACTGACTATTGCCAAGTGTACAAAGAGCGGTTTATCATAAAATGTCAAAACTATTTCTCGTCTATTTTTATTCCAGCTGGAAATGCCAGACTGCTCTACGCTGCAGATGCATTGAGTAGTGTTTTACATATATTTCAGAGAATTTTTCTTGTTTTAAAACAGCGATTTTCGAAACTACTAAAACGTAAATATGGAAAGTATTTGCACATATCCGAAAGTTACCTGTCTTACTGCAGTATAATACGTCTATGTCTCATGAAAACTCTAGAAAATAAGTCGTATGTGCTTCTTATAAAGAAATATCACTACTACGATCAATAATTAATAAACAGTTTTTTATGATTTTGTACTGTAAACTGTTCAGTACTTTTCTTCACTCACAGCGCTTTTACGAAAGTAATATGATTTCCAAGTTCCCACCCCCTCCTCTCACACTTGACTCTGCTGAATACGCCATTGCTTCAGTGCATTATAGCCTATGCCACATATACTTAGTGAATTGTTGTTGTTAAGGTTTTCATTAGTACAGCGTTCATCTATGTCGATGGGCAGCTCACACTATCGCAAATATATGCGACATTACTGCCTCCTCACTAAATTACCGAAGCTGCTCGGATTGGTAATGAGCTGCTCCTCATGGTACATTAGAGCAGACTGATGTCTAACATTTTTAAGCTATCCGTCAAACACATAAAGGAAAAATACCATGCCGTTTCAGTTTTCTTATGCCGTGATTCAAAAGAGATAAATAAAACTCTCCTGTGAGAGTTACGTTGAGGAACTTGTGCAGAAACTGGACGCTGATACATTATTGTAAGAGTATTTTACACTGTTTCCGACAAGGAAAGGGTGTTTACAGACCAAAAAAAAAAAAATAGTTCAAATGGCTCTGAACACTATGGGACTTAACTACTGTGGTCATCAGTCCCCTAGAACTTAGAACTACTTAAACCTAACTAACCTAAGGACATCACACACATCCATGCCCGAGGCAAGATTCGAACCTGCGACCGTAGCAGTCGCACGGTTCCGGACTGTGCGCCTAGAACCACTAGACCACCGCGGCCGGCTGTTTACAGACACTTTGCTATGCTGAAACACGCTGGTGCCATTTTCTCCAGGTTCACTTTCGTTTCAAGTTTTAATACATTTATGTTTTAATACATTTATTTCTTGGCGCGTAGCTGATCGCTGGAAAATTGTACTGGGTGGTTAGAATGAAACTGAAGATGTTTCAAGGGCTTCAGTGCGGGTTCTATGCACCACAGGATGCTGAAACATCATAAGTACGTTCATTAATTCCTCCCCCCCCCCTTCGCTGAGTGCCCTAAAATAATTGTATTTCCATTTTCTGCCACTACGTGAAAATATGGCACTATGAGCAGTCAGAATGTTGCGAGGGCGCAGTACAACGGAAGGAACGCCCAACACATGATAACGATGGTTCAAAATGGTTCAAATAGCTGTAAGCACTATGGGACTTAACATCTGACGCCATCAGTCCCCTAGACTTAGAACTACTTAATCCTAACTAACCTAAGGACATCACACAGCTCCATGCCCGAGGCAGCATTCGAACCTGGGACCGTAGCAGCAGCGCGGTTCCGGACTGAAGAGCCTAGAACCGCTCGGCCACAGCGGCTGGCGATATCGATGGTTGTGGCACCTTTATCTTGGTATGGTTACAAGCTACAACATGTGTTCAATATGGTCTTTCGACTAAGGAACATGCTACATCCATAACACGGCAAGATCTACAGTTGCTGGCAGCCTATCCGTTGTAATAAAAGTGATATGTCATCGAATGCTATCCTTCAGATCAGGAAAAGTCTATACACCGCAACATGAAGTCACATAGAGAGAGGGCTTAGAGCCTAGAGCTGATGGGGTCGTTACCGATGGCTTTCGAAATAAATGTTTCACCTGGCAAGCAACATGAGGTGTCTACCGGTCTTGCGTGACAATAATAGTGAGTACACAGTTGTATTCTTGCAAACCTGGATTCAAGTGTTGCACAAGCAGATCCTCATAACGTGGAGATGTCACTCAACACCTAACAGGTCTGTGAGGTGTCATGTCCTCCTCTCCATATCATGGACCCGACAGTTTGTTGGTAGGTTTGTGAAGGTACGTGGCATTAAATGGCCAAAAGCCTTGCCGCAGTAGTAACACCGGTTCTCGTCAGATCACCAGAGTCTGACTAGCGCTATTTGGAAGCGGGGTGCACGCAGCCTGTGTGAGGGAAATTGAGGAGCTACTTGACTGAGATGTAGCTGCTCCGGTCACGGAAACTGACACCGGCCGGAAGAGCGGTGTGCTGACCCCAGGCTCCTCCATATCTGCAACTAACGACGCCTGAAGACTGAGGATGACACGGCAATAGGTCAGTACTGTTGGGCTCTTCCGAGGGCTGTTCGGGCGGAGGTTAGTTTAGTTTTAGTTTAGTAATATAGCATTAAATGTCTACGCACAGGCCGTGTAATGCGCGTAGACCACGGGCCGTTGGTTGCGTGCGTGGTTATGGCGCCCGACAGCGGCACAGAGGGTCCCGTAGGATGTACATCAGACAAATCTGATCGCCGAGAAATCAACATGAGTTCACTGCAAACACTGTCCACCCCGACAGCTCAATGATCAGCGTGACAGGCTGCCGTCCTAAGGGGCCCGGGTTCGATTCCCGCCTGGGTCGGGGATTTTCTCCGCTCCAGGAGTGGGTGTTGTGTTATCATCATTTCATCCCCATCCGGCGAGTCGGTCGCCAAGTGTGGCGTCGAATGTAATATGACCTGCACCAAGGCGGCCGGATCTGCCCCGTAAGGGGCCTACCTGCCAATGACACCAAATGCTCATGCACAGAGGGTCCCGTAGGATGTACATCAGACAAATCTGATGGCCGAGATATCAACATGAGTTCACTGTAAACACTGTCCACCCCGACAGCTCAATGATCAGCGCGACAGGCTGCCGTCCTAAGGGGCCCGGGTTCGATTCCCGCCGGGGTCGGGGATTTTCTCCGCTCCAGGAGTGCGTGTTGTGTTAACATCATTTCATCCCCATCCGGCGCGTCGGTCGCCAAGTGTGGCGTCGAATGTAATATGACCTGCACCAAGTCGGCCGGATCTGCCCCGTAAGGGGCCTCCCGGCCAATGACACCAAATGCTCATTTCCATTTTTGCTCTAAACCCTCGCAAACCACTGTAGCATAGTTCTGACTCAGAGACACGGACAGTTATACTGCTGAAGGACGACTTTGCGTCGGGGAAGGCATCAAACTTGAAGTGATGTAGGTAGTTCGCAAATGTCAGCGTGTTTTGGATTACCACCACAGATCCCATTCAAGTGCAGCAGAATGTCTTCCAAAGCGAAATACTGCTCTCCCCAGCCCGCGTCCGTGACGCGCAGCTAGTTTCAGGTTAACGTTCACCACGATGACTGCGTTTGTGAAGAGAACCATCGACCAAACGTAGCAAAAATGTGATTAACCGGAAGAACAGATACGTTTCCATTGATCGACCGTCGGATCCCGATGGTCCCATGCCCATCGCAGGTGCAATTCACTAAGTCGTTGGGTCGACATGTGAAGACCTACAGGTGGTCTGCTGCGGAGCTCCCTGTTCATCAATGTGCGTGCACCAAAGTTGCGCTCGTTTGGGCAGAGATACCATAGATCACCATGTATCCTACTTTACAGAGTAAACAAGCCTCTGAAACCCTCTCTCTGTGAAGAGTCGTGGACGTCCAACCGTTTAGCTCCTGTCCTTATACCTTCTTCCGCAGATACTGAAGCACTAACACTTGAGGTTTCGACCAGTTTCGCTGTTTTGGAGATACTCGTTCACAGGCAGCGTAATAATAATCTGCCGAGTATCAAAGTCCATCTCAGTGGATTTCCCCATTTGTAGCCCATATCTTCGTTAGCGTGATTCCCCGTCCGTGGCCGCTCAGCTTACAAACTTTTGTTACCGCGTGACGCGCCCGCAACGGTGTCAGGCGGCATCCAACGTCTTGATGGGCAGTGGTCATAATGTTTTGGCTTATCAATGTATGCTGAATGCAGTGGATGCTCCTGCGCAACATGTACCTGAGTAGAACGCCATATTCGTCAGTTCTGGGCGTTAGCTACACTTTGCACAATAAAATGAGCCTCGTCTGTCCAAACCATATTCCGCTGCCAATTGTCACCCATTTCCATGCGCACCAAAATACGAAACACGAAGTTAAGCCGTTGCAGATTATCTTGGTGTTTCATTTGGTGAATTTCCTGGATCTTATAAGGATTCCAACGTAAAATACGTCGGAAAATATTTCTAACTGTCGACGAGGGGAGAAAGAATTCTCATGACACACCTCGGGAACTGGCTGCAGAATTTGAGGGATGTACTGCTCGGCCAGCATCTTCACTAACGACTACCAACTGATTGGGCCACCTGCCACTACCTGCTGCACCACCGAACTCACCTGCTTGTTCAGATTTTTTGATCATATTCTCTAGGCCATTTATTGACATGTGGCCTCTTCGCAGTTGTTTATGTCGGTGATTCCCCACAATGCAGCGCAGCTATTTCTGCCCTTCTGATAAAACAACTTTACCAGCAGCGCACTGTCTTTCTTCTCGGTAGCCATTGCATTTCATGTAGAAAAAACTTTTACGCCAACAGACTCTTCACAAAAGAAAGCAGCAGACGCCACCAAGCTAAAAACAGCATACGGACTTCGAACAAGTTAACATTTCACATTCTGACTGCTTTCAGCGCCGTGATTTTACCTGGTTGCAGGAAGTGGAAGTATTAATTTTTTTTGCGAACTCCACTATCGCACCTGCTAACGAACATACCTACCATGTTTGAGCTTCCTGCAGCACTCCGAACCCTTCAGTTTAATTATAACAACGCGGCGTCCTTCACTGTCTCATTAACCTCTTCGTCTCGATAGGCTTTTAATTTGCTCTTTTGAGCATTACTTACGTACGACCTATTACTGAACATTGTGTTTCTAATTTAGCGTAGCTTGTATAAGAAAAACCAACAATTTGTTATACATTAATGGATGCACGGCTTAGATGAATAGAAATTAAACTTAATTACACAAATACTTGATCTACAAAATTTACAATGTCCTAGTTGCTTTGTACCAGTTCAGTTGCAATATAACACTACGTCATCACAGAAATACCAAAAATTGAAGGGACTTTAGCAGGAAAAGGTGTTGTTGTCAGTCCCAACTGCATATACACAGTGAAAAAGGTAGCGGAGTCCACAGCAGTAGCTGGCGTATCGGCCACCGCTTGTGCAGAGAAGTACCACAGGTGGAATCTGCAGGTGGAATCTGCACGCTGCACCCAATGCTGGTCGTCGCCTGCTGTAGCAATTCTCTTAACTTTAAACACGAAAAGGTACGAAATATGTGCTGATATACTTCTGTTCGCTTCTCCTTAATGAGTTTCCAGTACTAAATTGAATATAAGACTACAATTTTTAACAAACCACGAAATTTCGTTTGGGAGCATCACAAATACAGAGCCCCCTTAGCATGGGAGCCTTCAAGAGTCTTTTTCTCGATTTGCATTCGAATTCACGTGTGTACGTGGGAGCTTGTATTACTTTATTATTTTCCATCTGTGAATGTAGATAGTTTCCAGTATTCATCTGCCTGTAGGAAACAGCATTGGAAACTACTTTCTTGTTTCACGGGCGTTGCGTCGGATAATGCTGTGAAAGCTGCAGATTTATTTCAACGAGACAGCTGCTCGTTATCTTCGCGTGCTTACTGACGAATTTCTGCAGTGTCTAGCCAATATATATACGCTAGCTCGCTCGAAAACTGATGGCACCACGGTGTATGTCATTGTAAAGAAACCATATAGTGACATCAAGTGTCTCCTGCCAGAGAAACGTGTCACGGTCTTCGTATGAGCGAAGCACGGCCGCAAATAGCACCAAATGTTCGAATGTGTGTGAAATCTTGTGGGACTTAACTGCTAAGCTCATCACTCCCTAAGCTTACACACTACTTAACCTAAATTATTCCAAGGACAAACACACACATCCATGCCCGAGGGAGGACTCCAACCTCCGCCGGGACCAGCCGCACAGTCCATGACTGCAGAGCCTTAGACCGCTCGGCTAATCCCGCGCGGCGCTAGTAGCCCCCACCATGCGCTCGGTTAGAGTGTTGGCGTCCGATTTTAGTGTTCGGACTCCGATTCCCCGTCTCTGTAGACTCGGTTTTATTCGTCTGCGGCCAACGATGCTTTAGTGCCGCCAGTGCTGGTTCGCGTGTCTTGCTGAATTGAAATCCCGTGTTTCTATTACTCACGTTGTTACCCACACGTATTTCGACTACTTCTTTAATGTTGTAGTCCCAATACCTGCAGGTGAACGCAAGGATCTTTGTCTCACCGTAGATCATACTGAGTCTCGTGTCAAGACAGTGTCCCGCAACAGGAGACTTTTCTGGCTGACCCAATCTGGAGTGATGTCCATGTTCAGCACATCAGTCTTTAATAGTGCGGCACTTCTGGCAAATGTATAATTTACGACACTGACATTTAATTTTTTACATCCCAGCTCTCCTTATACCTAGGTTGCCTTTAACAGAACCCAACATCATTTGTACTGCTGGAGGGCAGAAGACATATTTTATTTGACCCCTCTTGAACGGCCTACCGACCTTGAAGGACACGCTGCCAGCATAAGAGTAGGGTAGAAAAGCCATTCTCCTGGAGTTCCCCGTTTCGTCTGACTGTTATTGAGGGTTAGTGTGTTCAGTTTGAAATGCATTACTCGCCAGTTTATCAGAGTACCCGTTTTTTGCAAACCCAGAGCGAAGATGGTTAAGCTCTATTGATAAGCTGCCTGCATCCGAGATAACTCTGGTCCTATGAGAAAGAATCCGTAATATGCCACTGCGTTAAGATGAGTGATGGCAGCTCGTAGCTTATAGACATACGAGGTGCGGTAATAAAGTAATAAGACTGACGTGAAAAAAAATGTTGCCTACCGTTTTATCTAGTTTAGTGTTGTCTCCTTCATAGTAGTTCCCTTTTGATTGCACACAGTTTTTCCAGCGCTTCTGCCATTGATGGTAACATTCCTGGAACTCATCTTCTGTAATATCCTCCAATACCCTCGTCACAGCTTTTTGGACATCTTGTGTTGTTTGAAAATGGTGTCCCTTGACCACCGTTTTGACTCTTGGAAAAAGAAAAATGACGCACAGAGCGATATCTGGTGAATAAGGTGGCTCTATGGTGGTACTGAAATTTGTTTTAAGGTTAAAAATTGCTGTACTGACAGAGCAGTATGGGATGACGCATAATCGTGATGCAGAATCCAATTATTATTAGACGGACCATTCCTCGATTGATGTTCAGTTCCTCTGCAATCATTTTTACGAATAATCTTCGATCAGACCAAACGAGTTCAAGCACCCTGGCCAAGTTGACGTCCGTCGGTGAGGTTGATGGTCATCCACTGCGGTCTTCATCTTCAACATTCGTCCTGTTTTCACTAAACATTTTATGCCAACGAAAAACTTCAGCTCTTGACATAACATCCTCTCCAAAAGCCTTGTGAAGATTATCGTAAGTTGTGGTCACGTTTTCACCCAACTTAAAGCAAAAAAAATGGCATACCGTTTCACAATATTATGCGTTTCCATCTCCGTGACGAGACACAAACACATGTTCACTTATTACAGCACAACTCATGACTGAGCAGTAGCATCGATGTGCCACTTGGACTAGAAGCAGCTTATAGACCAAGGTCAAAGATATTGTGCCTACGCAAGCCTGCAGGGTTGCCACATCTTCCAAAAAACATCAGTCTCACTTCATAGGCACACACTGTGACCTAAGAAACCATCTTTTTTTCTGCAGGCCAAGCCATCTAAGGATAGAAGGTCTCCATTTTTGTCCACTTTCATGGTGAAGCAATTGCTTGGATGGAGGGAGTTAAGGTGTTCCAGAAATGCAGGAAACGTTGCTGTCCCATGTGGCCTTACTACAAAAGTGTCGTCCACGTATCTGTCGAAAGATTTAGGTTTCAACACCGCCGACTGAAGTGCTTATTCCTCGAAGCTACTACGGAAGGCCGGCCGGAGTGGCCGTGCGGTTCTAGGCGCTACAGTCTGAAGCCGAGCGACCGCTACGGTCGCAGGTTCGAATCCTGCCTCGGGCATGGATGTGTGTGATGTCCTTAGGTTAGTTAGGTTTAATTAGTTCTAAGTTCTAGGCGACTGATGACCACAGAAGTTAAGTCGCATGGTGCTCAGAGCCATTTGAACCATTTTACTACGGAAGACAAACACACACAGTAATCCGAAATATTGTTCATTAAATAAAGAGTAAGTTGAGGTAACTACACGTTTAAATAGATGTAAAGTGTTCTCCACCAACTTAACTAATATAAGTTGTAGAGAGTCCACGGGACGTACTCGCGTGAATAAAGACACCACATCGAAACTCACTAATACGTCAGCTGGTTCGAGACGCGAAGTCTTCAGTCGCTGTATAAAATCTACAGAATTGCAAATGTGATGTTTACAGATTCCTACCAAAGAACTCAGAAGAAAAGCCCGCTTTTTGCTCAGTAATATGTTGGGACTCCTATATTGATCACAACTAGGTGAAGCTGAACACCTTGCTTATGTATTTTAGGCTGTCAATAATCTCGTAGTGGAACTGGCGGTTGTACTCTTAAGATCTTTTTAAGATAGTCAAGAAACTGGCTGAACTTGATGAGGGTGGATGACTTCCGTTGTACTGCATCACTCGGATCCTTTTGGAGAAGACATACGCTGAGCCCTGCAGCAAATGAACAGTAGCGTTCCACTTGCAAGCAGCTAAAATAGACTATTTCTGTGTCTTCTCTTAAGGAATGAAGCGCTTTTCGTTCTTCAGTGTAGATGTTTTGCTTGGGAGCGGGCATCCTACTTAGGGCCCTGCAAGTCTCTCGCCTCTTTTCTTCAGCAGTCTCACTGGGATGTTTTAAGACACCTTCCATGACACTGATAAGATCCAAATTTAGTCCCTTTCCAACACCGATACCGTAGCGTCAATCTGTTGTTTACCTGTGAAATTGAACAAAGTACTTCTACATAGTTCATGTTCTAGCGATGGCCGGCTTGTAAGGCGATGTGACTTGGAAGTTTGACGCGCCATGGCCTGTTGCCGCGTGAAGCCCGAAAGCGAACACTTAGCATTGTGCGCCCACTCCCAGGAGTCCCCCGACAGATGCGATGAGATATTCAGATGTATGAAAAGTAAGCTCCTGGAGACTCTCTCTAATTCTCGCCTTATGCAACAGATTCTGTCTCTCACCAATGCCATACTGCCTCCTGGATTTATCCTCTAGGCGACTGCAGAGTCTACATAATGAGCAAACTTGGCGAATGTCGGTATAGTTTGCTGGTCAAAAGTGAGTTTCTCTTGTTGCAGAGCTTATCTAACTCAGGTATTCTATTGAGCATCTCCTCCCTGTAGAGGAACTTCCACGTACTGGGACTCCTTCATTAAGGGGTCATTTTATGTCCTATGCCGCCAATATAGAACTACCGAGTTTTGTTACCCATTATCTTGAAAACTTTTTAAGACACCAACTTACAATTTTCCGCCGGCCAAAGTGGCCGTGCGGATAAAGGCGCTGCAGTCTGGAACCGCAAGACCGCTACGGTCGCAGGTTCGAATCCTGCCTCGGGCATGGATGTTTGTGATGTCCTTAGGTTAGTTAGGTTTAACTAGTTCTAAGTTCTAGGGGACTAATGACCTCACCAGTTGAGTCCCATAGTGCTCAGAGCCATTTGAACCATTTACAATTTTCCATAATTATTTAATGCACCTCTTTAGATACACTGAACTAGAATTATTAATAAAATTGAATTGTGGAACATATTATCTTTTTTTTCTCAAACACTCAATTTTTTGATAGAATTGTGTTACTAAATGAACATAAAAACAAAATGACGCAGGATATTTTAATTACACTACTTCCATATGTGTTGCATCTCACATTTGGCATGCTGTGAAAATTTCATGTCTCTACCATCACTACTTTTTTAGAAAATGGGTCAGTTATTGCAAAAAATGTAGTTCAGAGATAGTGAGGTTCAAAACTTTTCTTATTACAAATTCTTATACAGACTTACATTTCTGCGTCTTCTATGCACTAGAATTGCCCTGCCCATAGTCTGTGTCTTCTTCACTGTCACAACAGGCCAGTTCTTGCCTCCTCCTTTTCTTCCTTACTTCTTTTGTCATTTGCTGAGCAGATAACTCTGCTTCAGTTCCCGCAGTCTTTTAGCTTTGTTCTGTCCAAATCTTATCCCTAACTTCTCCAGAACCTTGAGACAATTAATAGTTATTACAGCATCAGACACTGCTACCTTTAGAGTCATAAGGCCAACAAATACATTTTTAGGCACACGGCGCCACACAACATTATTGAAGGACCCATTCACATTCTGGGTCTTCCCATGTAAACACTTCTTTAGTAGCTCAGGATTTACCAAATCTCTGTAAATTGGAAGAGAATGTGTATGTGTAAATTCATGCAGGGTGCCAGAAAATTCAGCTTGCCTATATTTGCACCAAGTGTTTGGTGGAGGTGGACACAAAGCATGACACAGCTTTCCATCGGTTGATATTCGATGAAGGAATGTGCTCCAGACAGCTCTTTTCATCATCTGTACTTTTCATATTCATCTTTTCTAGTTATTTCATTTACATATAAAAAGCAATAGAAATTAGCTTACTACAAAGTAGCCAATAATCACACTGCTTTCAAAGAAAACTAGTATCAGAAACAATGGACTGATTTGTGTATTCGTAATGCTAACTTCTGAGACGTAGCAGTAGGCACAAAAAGCAATTCACAGACTTCTAGACTGTGTATTCCCAAGATATGACTGCTCAACTGCAGCAGTATATATGTAGCCGCGAAATTTGACAATCGCGCTCAACATTCAAAATATTATTTGAATGTCTCACAATTGTTTGATTTTAATGTACTATCTACCAAACTGTTCAGGGAAGTCCAAAGTACATCATGGAGTAGAAAACAGAAAGTGTCAAGTTTCAGCTAATTTCACGTACAATGTCCCTTTGAGGAATCAGACGAAATACGTTTGCGTAACGACCTGGTTAACAGAGACACGGGATTCCAACTCTGCAGGACATGGGAACCAGCACTGGTGGCCCTAAGGCATCGTCGGCTGTAGAGGATTAAATCCGATTCAACACAGACTGGGAATCTGAGTCCGCATGATTAAACTGGGCGCCAGGACTCCACCCGTGCGCGTGCTGGAACACGATATGCGGTCGCGCTTTTGACTCGTCTCGCAAGCGAAGGTAGTGGGCACTCCTCTATGAATCGTCTACGAAGACGGTACAGCCTGACCCCTCGGCACCTGCACTTTTCTAGCGAGCCAGTGCATATGAGGTGTGGCAATAAAGTAATGAGACTGATGTGAAAAAAAATGTTGCTTACCGTTTTAGTCAAGTTTAGTGTAGTGTTCTTAAAAGTAGTTCCCTTCTGATTGCACACACTTTTTCCAGCGCTTCTGCCGTTGATGATAGCATTTCTGGAACTGATCTTCTTTAATATCCTTCAAGACCCTCGTCACAGCTTTATGGACATCTTGTGTTGTTTGAAAATGGTGTTCCTTGACCACCGTTTTGACTCTTGGAAATAGAAAAAAGTGGCACGAAGCGATATCTGGTGAATAAGATGGCTGTGGTAGCACTGAAATTTATCTTGAGGTTAAAAATTGCTGTACTCACAGAGTAGTATGGGATGGCGGATTGTTGTGATGCAGAATCCAATTATCAGCAATATTGGCACGGACATGAAGAACTCTTTTATGAAGTGTTTCTAAAATTTCTTTGTAGGAATATTGGTTAACTGTTTATCTAGGAGGCACCCACTCTTTATGAGCAATTTCCTTGACATCAAAGAAGCACACAAGCATGCTTTTCACTTTTGACTTTGACATGCGACCTTCTTTTGGTCTGGGTGATCCCTTTGAGCACCATTACGAACTTTGACGTTTTGTCTCTGGATCGTACTGAAAAAAGAAAAAAAATTTCCATCACCAGTGATAAGAGGGCTCAACAGTTCTGGATTGATTTCTGTTTGCTCTAACAGATCGGCTGCCGCATTTTTCCTTGTTTATCGTAGTTGTGATGAGAGATTCTTGGGGACTATTTTTGCACAAATCTTTCTCATACCAAAATCTTCAGTTATTATTGGACGAACCGTTTCTCGATTGATGTTCAGTTCTTCTGCAATAATTTTTACGGATAATCGTCGATCAGATCGTACGAGTTCACGCACCCTGGCCAAGTTAACGTCCGTCCGTGAGGTTGCTGGTCGTCCACAGCAGTCTTCATCTTCAACATTCGTTCTGCCGCTATCGACAGGGGATCTCAAGTTGATTCCGTATTTCTAGATTTCCGGAAAGCTTTTGAAACCGTTCCTCACAAGCGACTTCTAATCAAGCTGCGGGCCTACGGGGTATCGTCTCAGTTGTGCGACTGGATTCGTGATTTCCTGTCAGGAAGGTCGCAGTTCGTAGTAATAGACGGCAAATCATCGAGTAAAACTGAAGTGATATCAGGTGTTCCCCAGGAAAGCGTCCTGGGACCTCTGCTGTTCCTGATCTATATAAATGACCTGGGTGACAATCTGAGCGGTTTTCTTAGGTTGTCCGCAGTTGACGCTGCAATTTACCGTTTAGTAAGGTTATCCGAAGACCAGTATCAGTTGCAAAGCGATTTAGAAAAGATTGCTGTATGGTGTGGCAGGTGGAAGTTGGCGCTATATAACGAAAAGTGTGAGGTGATCCACATGAGTACCATAAGAAATCCGTTGGAATTCGATTACTCGATAATTAGTACAATTCTGGCAATTCAACTAAGTACCTGGGTGTTAAAATTACGAACAACTTCAGTTGGAAAGACCGCATAGATAATACTGTGGGGAAGGCGAGCGAAAGGTTGCGTTTCATTGGCAGGACACTTAGAAGATGCAATAAGTCCACTAAAGAGACGGCATACACTACACTCGTTCGTGCTCTTGTTTGAATATTGCTGCGCGGTGTGGGATCCTTACCAAGTGGGATTGACGGAGGACATCGAAAGGGTGCAAAAAAGGGCAGCTCCTTTGTATTATCACGTAATAGGGGAGAGAGTGTGGCAGATATGATACGCGAGTTGGGATGGAAGTCATTAAAGCAAAGACGTTTTTGTCGCGGCGAGATCTATTTACGAAATTTCAGTCACCAACTTTCTCTTCAGCATGCGAAAATATTTTGTTGAGCCCAATCTACATAGGTAGGAATGATCATCAAAATAAAATAAGAAAAATCAGAGCTCGAACAGAAAGGTTTAGGTGTTCGTTTTTCCCGCGCGCTGCTCGGGAGTGGAACGGTAGAGAGATAGTATGATTGTGGTTCGATGAACCCTCTGCCAAGCACTTAAATGTGAATTGCAGAGTAATCATGTAGATGTAGATGTAGATTAAACATTGTAAGCCAACGAAAAACTGGAGCTCTTGACATAACCAACTCTCCAAAAGCCTTCTGAAGCTTACCATAAGTTGTCGTTGCGTTTTCACCCAACTTAACGCAAAAAGAAATGGCATATTGTTGCGAAATATTATGTGTTTCCATTTCCGCGACGAGACACACAAACACGTGTCAACTTATTACAGCACAGCTCACGACTGAGCAGTTGCGTCAATGTGCTGCTTGGACTAGAAGGAGCTTATAGACCAAGGTCAAAGATATCGTGCCTACGCAAGCCAGAAGGGTTGCCACATCTTGCAAAGAAAATCAACCTCATTACTTTATTGTCGCACCTCATATATTGACGAGCCACTGCAACAACACATCAGTAAGCACCTGAAGATGACGAGCAACTCACTCCTTGATATACTGTGAATCTTTTACAACATCGTCCGACACGACGCATGTGAACCCATAGAGCAGTTATTAAGTCGGGAAAGTCTCAATCAGCACAGCACTAGAAACATTTTGCAGCTTGACTTAGGTTATTCATCGGCTGATTGTCCCATATGGGAAATAGTACATCATATGTACAGATGTTTTAATTGTCCACGTGGTTCTACCTTTCCTGTATTATTGTTTCTAACATAAAAAGATTCATGTTTCACTTTCTGTATGTCTATTTATTGCAGTAGAGGTTACAGCTTTCCCGTATACAGGGTGGTCCATTGTTCATGACGGGGCCAAATATCTCACGAAATAAGTGTCAACCGAAAAAACTACAAAGAACGAAACATTTCTAGCTGGAAGGGGGAACCAGATGGTCCTATGGTTGGCCCGCTAGATGGCGCTGCCATAGGTCAAACGGATATCAACTGCGTTTTTTAAATAGGAAGCCCCATCTTTAATTACATATTCGTCAAGTACGTAAAGAAATATGAACTTTTTGGTTGGACCACTTTTTTCGTTTTGTGATAGATGGCGTTGTAATACTCACAAACGTATAAGTACGTGGTATCACGTAACATTCCGCCAGTGCGGACGGTATTAGCTTCGTGATACATTCCCGTGATAAAATGGACCGTTTGCCAATTGCGGAAAAGGTCGATATCGTGTTGATGTATGGCTATTGTGATCAAAATGCCCAACGGGTATGTGCTGTGTATGCTGCTCGGTATCCTGGTCGACATCATCCAAGTGTCCGGACCGTTCGCCGGATAGTTATGTTATTTAAGGAAACAGGAAGTGTTCAGCCACATGTGAAACGTCAACGACGACCTTCAACAAATTATGATGCCCAAGCAGGTGTTTTAGCTGCTGTCACGGCTAATCCGCACATCAGTAGCAGACAAACTGCGCGAGAATCGGGAATCTCAAAAACGTCTGTGTTGAGAATGATACATCAACATCGATTGCACCCGTACCATATTTCTATGCACCAGGAATTGCATAGCGACGACTTTGAACGTCGTGTACAGCTCTGCCACTGAGCACAAGATAAATTACGGGACGATGATAGATTTTCTTGCACGCGTTCTATTTAGCGACGAAGCATCATTCACAAAAAGCGTTAACGTAAACCAGCATAATATGCACTATTGGGCAACGGAAAATCCACGATGGCTGCGACAAGTGGAACATCAGCGACCTTGGCGGGTTAATGTATGGTGCGGCATTATGGGAAGAAGGATAATTGGTCCCCGTCTTATCGTTGGCAATCTAAATGGTACAATGTGTGCTGATTTCCTACATAATGTTTCACCGATGTTACAACAAGATGTTTCAGTGCATGACAGAATGGCGATGTATTTCCAACATGATGGATGTCCGCACATAGCTCATGTGCGGTTGAAGCGGTATTGAATAGCATATTTCATAACAGGTGGATTGGGCGTCGAAGCACCATACCATGGCCTGTACGTTCACTGGATCTGACCTCTCCGGATTTCTTTCTCTGGGGAAAGTTGAAGGATATTTGCTATCGTGGTCTAACGACAACGCCTGACAACATGCGACAGTGCATTGTTAATGCATATGCGAACATTACGGAAGGCGAGCTACTCGATGTTGAGAGGAATGTCGTTACACGTATTGCCAAATGCATTGAGGTTGACGGACATCATTTTGAGCATTTATTGCATTAATGTGGTATTTACAGGTAATCACGCTGTAACAGCATGAAACTCCACACACCTAACGTTAAGGCAGCGACGCTAGCTTACAATATATCTCCTATGAAATCAGAAACTGGAGTAAGAGTTCATTCATTAGATACCAGCTTTGCTTCGGTACTAGCTAACTTCAGCTGACTCAAATATTACCTGATTTTCTTACGCAATTTAATTTCTTAGAGCAAGAAGCTGACAAACCATTAACAATCTTATGCGGCCTGAGATATCAGGGCATTTTATCCATGATCCTCCGTGTCCCTTTACTTAGCTCCAGAAAGTCTTCACATAAATAACATAACCCACTCTCATTGAATTACTGTTCCCCCAAATGTACAAGAGAAATTATATTTTTCGCCGTCTCCCATTTAGCCTTGATATTCTCAACGTTATTACAAACTGGTCATAGATCATTCAATGACCACAAAATCCTCAGTGGCGAATTAAAGAAGAATGTGAATTTTAGTCTGCCAGGCATCATCGTATGTGCCTCATGGCAGGCAGTACCATGGGCAAGACTAAGCCAATCTACAAAACTAAACGAGAATGGTAAATTATTAATGGTGATTTCAAATTTCTGCTACTGTTGTTGTTATGGTCTTCAGTCCAGAGACTGGTTTGATGTAGCTCTCCATGCATACTTAGCTCCAGAAAGTCTTCATATAAATAACATAACCCACTCTCATTGAATTACTGTTCCCCCAAATGTACAAGAGAAATTATATTTTTCGCCGTCTCCCATTTAGCCTTGATATCCTCAACGTTATTACAAACTGGTCATAGATCATTCAATGACCACAAAATCCTCAGTGGTGAATGAAGGAAGAATGTGAATTTTAGTCTGCCAGGCATCATCGTATGTGCATCATGGCAGGCAATACCATGGGCAAGACTAAGCCAATCTACAAAACTAAACGAGAATGGTAAATTATTAATGGTGATTTCAAATTTCTGCTACTGTTGTTGTTATGGTCTTCAGTCCAGAGACTGGTTTGATGTAGCTCTCCATGCATCTGTATCCTGTGCAAACTTCTTCATCTCCCAGTACCTACTGCAACCTACATCCTTCTGAATCTGTTTAGTGTATTCATCTCTTGGTCTCCCTCTATGATTTTTACCCTCCACGCTGCCCTCCAATACTAAATTGGTGGTCCCTTGATGCCTCAGAGTATGTCCTACCAACCGATCCCTTCTTCTAGCCATGTTATGCCACAATTTTCTCTTCCCCCTAATTCAATTAAATAACACCTCATTATTTATGTGATCTACCCATCTCATCTTCAGCATTCTTCTGTAGCACCACATTTCGAAAGCTTCTATTCTCTTCTTGTCTAAACTATTTACCGTCCACGTTTCACTTCCATACATGGCTACACTCCATACAAATACTTCTAGAAACGACTTCCTGACACTTAAAACTATACTTGATGTTAACAGATTTCTCTTCTTCAGGAACGCTTTCCTTGCCATTGCCAATCTACATTTTACATCCTCTCTACTTCGACCATCATCAGTTATTTTGCTCCCCAAATAGCAAAACTCATTTACTACTTTAAGCGTCTCATTTCCTAATCTAATCCCCTCAGCATCGCCCGATTCAATTCGACTACATTCCATTTTCCTCGTTTTGCTTTTGTTGATGTTCATCTTATATCCTCCTTTCAAGACACTGTCCATTCCGTCCAGTGGCTCTTCCAGGTTCTTTGATGTCTCTGACAGAATTGCAATGTCATCGGTGAGCCTCGAAGTTTTTATCTCTTCTCCATGGATTTTAATTCCTATTCCGAATTTTCCTTTTGTTTCCTTTACTGTGAAAGGTGGCTACACTGTGCCACTGCGCCAGAGAGTGCGCCAAAGAGTACTATTAAGCCGCCTCCACAGTGCGTGTTATGAGATCGTAGAAGTCAGTGGTTGTTGAGGGTTCGTAGAGGACAGTGTGTGTTAAGAACTCATAGAGACAGTGTGTGCGTGGGCAGAGCTCGGGGTTGTCGTGAAGTTGGAGCGAGATGTTGTAGTAAAGAGCGTTGTTTCATGTCTTATGCAGTTATTTGATGGGAGAGATAGCAGATGATATTGTAATGAGTGCATTCGTCAATATATATGAAGGTAAAATTTACCATGTTCGTTTATTTATTTGTGTATCTGAAATAATGCGTCACTACAGGTTCAGTCAACAAAGCATCTGGCTTGTGTTCTTGTATTAGAGTGAATTCTGGTTTTCTTGCGTAATCATAGTTTTTCTAAATTTCTTTGTCACGTCAGTATAATTGGTATCAAAATTCTTGTCTTGTTGGAAAAGAACCGTGCCAGATGTGGACGTTGAGTCACACTCCCACATACAGAACAGCTACACTAGTGCTTATTGGTTTTGTAGATTTTTATAGTTGCTGGGGTCTTAATTAATTAACTGTGTTTACGAAAATTTTCTTACATTGTTTGTTGCAGTCAGATAGCGTAATAATACTAGTCAGGGCCAGCCGTTTACGAGACACTGCGTAATCGGACATACAGCTATTAAAATCGTTTTCAATCATATGTATTTAATTAAGCCCCCATGCACGTCGTGCATGGGGGCTTAATTAAATACATATGATTGAAAACGATTTTAATAGCTGTATGTCCGATTACGCAGTGTCTCGTAAACGGCTGGCCCTGACTAGTATTATTACGCTATCTGACTGCAACAAACAATGTAAGAAAATTTTCGTAAACACAGTTAATTAATTAAGACCCCAGCAACTATAAAAATCTACAAAACCAATAAGCACTAGTGTAGCTGTTCTGTATGTGGGAGTGTGACTCAACGTCCACATCTGGCACGGTTCTTTTCCAACAAGACAAGAATTTTGATACCAATTATACTGACGTGACAAAGAAATTTAGAAAAACTATGATTACGCAAGAAAACCAGAATTCACTCTAATACAAGAACACAAGCCAGATGCTTTGTTGACTGAACCTGTAGTGACGCATTATTTCAGATACACAAATAAATAAACGAACATGGTAAATTTTACCTTCATATATATTGACGAATGCACTCATTACAATATCATCTGCTATCTCTCCCATCAAATAACTGCATAAGACATGAAACAACGCTCTTTACTACAACATCTCGCTCCAACTTCACGACAACCCCGAGCTCTGCCCACGCACACACTGTCTCTATGAGTTCTTAACACACACTGTCCTCTACGAACCCTCAACAACCACTGACTTCTACGATCTCATAACACGCACTGTGGAGGCGGCTTAATAGTACTCTTTGGCGCACTCTCTGGCGCAGTGGCACAGTGTAGCCACCTTTCATATGCCCCTCCTCCACAGGCCAGAATTTGATGGTATTTTTGCCAGCATTGGTGGTGAAAATACCACCAAATTCGTCCAGAAAAATACAGACAAAAATAAAAGATAATATTAATACCTAAATATCACATAATTAGTTAAAAATTTTGGCTTTGCACTGACCTTTTACTAACCTAATATATAAAGTACAGTAGGCAATACAAATTCTTTTCATACACGTGGTTTTACATAATAGTTTACACAATATACAAAAAAAATCAGTTTATACAAATGTTCACATAAAATGCTTTCAATGATTAGTTAATACAAAAAAGAACACCAACAGGTGACATCTTTTCAGTAGGAGCAGTCCATTAGTGGCATCAGCAATGTTGATCAGGTGCACACAGCAACAGGGGACATCTTTTCAGTACAAGCAGTCCATCAGTGGTACCCAGCAATATTGAGCAGGTGCAGACAGCAACAAGTGACATTATTTCAGTAGAAGCAGTCCATCAGTTGCACCCAGCAATGTTGAGCAGGTGCAGACAGCAACAAGTGACTTCATTTCAGTAAAAACAGTTCATCAGTTGCACCCAGCAATGTTGAGCAGGTGCAGACACCAACAAGTGACACCATTTCAGTAGAAGCAGTCCATCAGTGGCATCAGCAATGTTGATCAGGTGCACACAGCAACAGGGGACATCTTTTCAGTAGAAGCAGTTCATCAGTTGCACCCAGCAATGTTGAGTTGGTGCAGACAGCAACCAGTGACTTTATTTCAGTAAAAACAGTTCATCAGTTGCACCCAGCAATGTTGAGTGCAGGTGCAGACACCAACAAGTGACACCATTTCAGTAGGAGTAGTCCATCAGTTGCACCCAGCAAAGTTTAGTAGGTGCAAACAGCAACAAGTGACTTCATTTCAGTAGAAACAGTTCATCAGTTGCACCCAGCAATGTTGAGTGCAGGTGCAGACACCAACAAGTGACACCATTTCAGTAGGAGTAGTCCATCAGTTGCACCCAGCAATGTTGAGCAGGTGCAGACACCAATAAGTGACACCATTTCAGTAGAAGCAGTCCATCAGTTGCACCCAGCAAAGTTGAGAGCAGGTGCAGACACCAACAAGTGACACCATTTCAGTAGGAGTAGTCCATCAGTTGCACCCAGCAATGTTGAGCAGGTGCAGACAGCAACAAGTGACATTATTTCAGTAGAAGCAGTCCATCAGAGGCACCCAGCAATGTTGAGCAGGTGCAGACACCAACAAGTGACCATCATTTCAGTAGAAGCAGTCCATCAGTTGCACTCAGTAAGGTTTAGCAGGTACACCCAGCACAAGTCACATTAATTCAGTAGAAGCAGTTCATCAGTGGCACCCAGTAAAGTTCAAGAGGTACACACAGCAACAAGTCACATTAGTTCAGTAGAAGCAGTTCATCAGTTGCACCCAGCAATGTTGAGTTGGTGCAAACACCAATAAGTGACTTCATTTCAGTAGAAATAGTTCCATCTGTTGCACCCAGCAATGTTGAGCAGGTGCACACAGCAACAAGTCACATTAGTTCAGTAGAAGCAGTTCATCAGTGGCACCCAGCAATGTTAAGCAGGTGCAGACACCAACAAGTGACTTCATTTCAGTAGAAGCAGTCCATCAGTTGCACCCAGCAAAGTTGAGAGCAGGTGCAGACACCAACAAGTGACACTATTTCAGTAGAAACAGTTCATCAGTTGCACCCAGCAATGTTGAGCAGGTGCAGACACCAACAAGTGATACCATTTCAGTAAAAACAGTTCATTAGTTGCACCCCGCAATGTTGAGCAGGTGCAGACACCAACAAGTGACTTCATTTCAGTAGAAACACCTCATCAGTTGCACCCAGCAATGTTGAGTGCAGGTGCAAACAGCAAAAAGTCACATCTCTCAGCAGAAGCAGTTCTATAAAATTCACTAGCACTGATCACACTGTTCATCAGAGTTTATGAGCAGAAATTAAACATGACTAAATGTCACACATCATGTTGAAAAGTGCAGGTAACAGTTCAGAATATTTATCTTCACTAATCAGACAGTTCAGGCATGAACAATAGTTTGAATGCACATACAAATGCTTTTACAGTAACATACAAATCATAACAAACACACAAATGATATCAGATAATTTTCATATTAACTATTACAAGTACTCAAATATCAGAAAACCTATAATATTTATGGGTGTCAGTGCAAGCCACTACCAACAAATAAAATAATATTTAGGAGATAGGTGGGTAGGATTAGTAAAGGAAAACACACAGAACACACTCACTCATCCTTCATCCACATTAAGTACTACTGTGTAATTGAATAGTGTTAATTGTGTAAATGTAATTCTGTCAAAATCTGATGTTCATCATGTGTATCAAGTAGTAGTGGCAGCAATGTATAACAGTCAATAATAGTTAGGTCAACGTCATAGTCATCATGTCAAGACGAATGTTTGCCAAGCCAGATCAAAATGTACTGTTGTTGAACAACTGTCAGTGAGCCACGATATGCAATTACTTCCTCTCTTCAAAAAAAAGTATATACTGCTTAGTGATATAACAAAGTGTGTGTATAGACTATCTTCCTTCTATTTTAGTGTTTTAGTCTGCTCTCTTCATCCTCTTGTTCCATAAGACCAACCAAAAAAAATATGCTCCTCACTTACTTTACCTCTTATACACCAAAACTTCGATAATCATCAGCATCACATAATCTCAATACGTCACTAATACTTCTTCAATACGTCGATACATATAACTCTTATCATCAATATCATTTACCTTACCTCTTGTCCACAAACAACTTCATATACTCTCAATACCTATAATAATACGTCGATAAATATAAACCTCAGCACCAATATCATTTCACTTCCATAAGAACTCTTTCCTCTAGTCAGTCTCCTCGAACAAGTACAGATAAAATCCTAATGCAACTTCAATTCAGCATCCCATACAATTCGAAGACACAGTGTCCACACACAACCTCTGTGTAATCCATCTGACCCAATCTTCTACTCATTATAAATTATAAGATACATTTTGGTTCCTTGTCCATCATTAAATAAAAGAAATGCATACCTGACCTCTAACAGACTTAGTTCGAATAACTCTCAGTAATTAAGTACGATAACGGAGTGTGAATAATCATAATATTTCACAGTGTGTACACCACTTCAAGAATCATGGCAAACAGAAGCAAACATGTGGAGTATTTCTTGTGTCAAGTGTCACTTCCTATTTCAATTGCTTACGAAAAATGCAGTCTAATAATTGTTAATGGTCTAAACCTAGTTTTGGTCTGTCATGTTGTTAGCTTCCTTCCTATTAGCACAAATTTATACAGCTTCTATAAAACCTCAACTCATGTGACTTCTATCACTTTCTTGTACTAATGTCGTTCGTCGAATTATAGCAGTTCATTTTCTTATCTTAAAAATGTAAGGCACTGAGCGTAAGCAAAACAAGCAATAGCGAGTAAATATACCAGTAGAGAACAGAATGTCAACAAGTGGACGCAGCACAATTCCTACAACGAGGCTTTGCCAAGCGAACAATCTATAATTAATACCACAGTGTAACCTAAACTCTATGTTCGTACACTGTACATCAGCATTGCTATACACCAAATTAAAGAGCAGTTATGGCAACAAAACAGAAATGTGTAAATATGTAATCCATACAAAAAGCAGCAAACATATATCTTACGTAATAAACAGGTCATTAGCATCATATCAGCATAAGCAAATAAATGTTCATATGTAATCTTAATAAGTAAACATGAAGGCGCAAGCAGATAAATGACAAAGTATAACTTACATACCTAAACACATCAGCACAATAAATCAGGTTACAATTATAATTTAAATAAATAAGCACAGCAGGCACATAATTAAAAAAAATATGACATCAGTGGAAAAGCAGTGTAGCCAAGCGA
Organism: Schistocerca americana; assembly: GCF_021461395.2. NCBI lineage: Eukaryota > Metazoa > Arthropoda > Insecta > Orthoptera > Acrididae > Schistocerca > Schistocerca americana. The sequence goes on along the minus strand of NC_060126.1, from coordinate 326,914,206 downwards.
TGCATAATATACACAAGTTACAACCCAGTTCATTAATAATTATTGTCAAAATCAGTTAACGTACGCAAGCACGTCGCTTCACAAGTAAATTCATAGAACATGAAATTAGCACAAAGTATGAATCACGTAATCGCGAGCAGCAAATTACGTCTAAAGTACGTACCTAAGTGAATTTATGTTACCTGAAAAATAAACTCAATTAATAGTTACCTTTTTTAGTTAATTAGTTTCTTCTTGGAAATTATATTCTTCCTGAAAATTTCTCGATAGCAGGTCGTCTTAACGTCGGACACGCACAGAATTTACCTGAAGTTCTTAAATACTTTATACAACCGTATCCTGCAAAATACTGAATGTTAATAACACAATTCATCAAGTCACTATAGCTTTATACTGAATTTAGTCGGAGAAATTAGACTGTGTATTTGTTTACGGCTGTCAGTGCATTCGCACTGAGCGCTCGATCAGCTGTAGGCGCGTGACGTAGGAAGCAATTGTTCGCGGTCAACGACTGCCTTGTGCGGCGCGCAGACTTCACTGTTGCTTTCAGTATGTGCCGCCGCCAAAACACAGCGCGGTATCCTTGTACTCTCCGCATGTTTACATCTAGCTGTTGGTTTCTCAAAAGTATGTCATTCCACAAAAATTTTTACGTTAGATATGTGATGTATTCCCTTAGAGCGTCGAGATTTAAGAGTTTCTACTTCAACAGTGTTATCATGAATAATTTTGCGAATTCTATATGGACCGTTATAAAGCAGAAAAAATTTGCGACACAAGCTTTTTCCTTTATGAGACAAACGGTGAGACTTAATTAACACTTTCTGACCAACTGACAAGATTTTTAAACGACCAGGACGTTTAGCTGATTTCTCTCTTCTTGCAGCCGCAGACGCAATATTTCGTAGAGCCAGGTTGACAACTTCAGAATGCCGCAGTTTCCGTGAAGGCGGAAAAGGAACGATTTCAGAAATGCGATTTGTTGGTGCTTTATTTTTTAATGTCAATAAAGGCGGTAAAGAAGTTGAGTCATTAGGGAGTTCATTCAGAATGTTTTGAAAAATATGAAGATACTGATCCCAAGTTCTGTGATTCTGATGACAATAAAGACGGCACAATTTATTGATTTCCTTCATCCATCTCTCTGAAGCGTTAGATTGAGGGTGAAAAAGTGAAATGAAGATTGGTTTAATTTTACGACGCTGAAGAGTACGAAGCCAAATTTTAGAACGAAACTGTGATCCATTATCTGATATAACCTTGTCAACGTGACCGACTTCTTTAAGAAAATGTTTGATAAAAGCGTTAGATACTGAACGAGCTGTTGCTTTGCGTAAAGGTGTAAAACACACATATTTTGACGTCAACTCCACTGCTACGAAAATGTACGCAAAACCATTAGTAGAACGAACCACTGGACCAAACAAATCGACTGCAGCCATCTCCTTTAATTTCGCTGGAATGACGGGAAACAACGGTGCTCTGTGAGAAATCGTTGGAGGCTTAGCCATTTGACATAATTTGCATTTGGCAAGAACAGATCGAATACGTTTTTCCATATTACTGAAGTAACAATTTTCTCGTAATTTATGAAAGCATTTTCTGGGACCAAAGTGTGCATAACTGAAATGCGTATACCAAATCAATTTATTGACCCACTCATCAGGAATACAAACTAACCAAACAGAGTTGTCGACCGATTTTCGTTTACAAAGAATGTCATTGCGAACTAGATAATGCTGTCTAATCGCCACGCTCTCCTTTCTCCTCCACTTCTCCTTAATGTCCTTCCAGATTGGATCCTTATTTTGCTCCTTAGCGATGTCCTGGAGCGAAGACGAAATAAAGTTCTCAAAAGCAACACCTTGAATATACATCAAACAAAAATTGTTTTCTTTGCAGTCCTCTTCAGCACTTTGTTTCAAACCCATAGGTGCACGTGATAAAGCATCAGCAACAGTATTTGAAGAACCCTGTATGTAAACAATACTAAAGTCAAATTCCTGTAGGTACAACGCCCATCGTGACAATCTGCCGTGAGTTAATTTTGTTGACATAAGAAATTCCAGAGCTCGATGATCGGTGTAAACCTTAGTATGTCTGCCAAACAAAAATGTGCGAAATTTTGTGAAAGCCCAAACAACAGCCAAAGCTTCAAGTTCCGTAATCGAATAATTCTTCTCTGATTTAGAGAGAACGCGACTTCCAAATGCAATAGTCTTCTGTACTACAACGCCGTCTTCTTCTATCTCTTGAAATAAATGTGCTCCTAGGCCTTTGTATGATGAGTCCGTCGCCAAACAAAATTCTTTCGATAAATCCGGATGTGAAAGAAGTGGAGCAGCAACTAAAGCATCACGAAGCTGTTCAAATTCTGACTGAGCTTCCTCATCCCAGCACCAATTAGATTTCTTTCCAGATAGTTCACATAAGCGAGGTGTGGCCAAATCGTCCAATTTAACAAAGCGTCGAAGAAAATTACAGACACCAAGGAAACTACGAACATCACGTTTTGTAGTAGGAACAGCATAATTACGAATAGCATCTAATTTCTCTGGATCAGGGAGAATACCTTCTGTAGAAATAATGTGGCCGAGAAATTTCACCTGAGAACGACCAAATTCAGATTTTTCCAAGTTCACTGTCATGCCAACTTTTGCAAAGATACGTAATAATGAGTCCAAAATGTTGTTGTGCTCACTCCAAGAACGTTTAGCAATAAGAATGTCGTCAACATAAGAAGTAATATTGTCACGAAGATAAACAGGTAAAATTTCATTTAAGCTACGAATGAATGCTGCTGAAGATACAATAAGTCCAAACGGTAATTTTCGAAATCTCTTTAGGGTACAATTAGTCATATCAGGTTATTGTTTATTTACTCACTAGATAGATTGATAGTCGAAGAACTGGTTTGACAGATACAAAGAATAGTAAAAGAGTAGGCAGCGGTACAGAAAACTAAAAGAGAAATAGCACCACTACAGCTCGGGGCCCTATGCTCGCTACGGCACATATTCACTTAGAGTAGTGAATCCCCTGAGGACCTTAATAGCTGCACATAATTTCTAGTTTGTGACCTTGTGGCACATCTGGCGGAAGTGCGTACGTAAATTGAGCTAACCATGCACATGGATGTATCTCATTCTTAGAATTGCGGAAGATCTTAAATTTCCGGACAGTCAAAAAGTGTTTATAATCAAAGTTTTCGCCTCGTGGCGACAAAGACCTGCCGCGTCTGTCCCAGTCCGAATGTCGATTATTGTAAAGTTCGCGCGCCTGGCGCTCTCTTGTTGCATCCCGTAAATGAAATAAATTACTTTCTTCATACCCCTCTGCTATCTGTGAATCTAAGTTTCTTCTACTGTCTTTTCCTACTATTTCGCCTTCGATCAGCTTGACTTGCTTTCGTAATGCCTCAAATTCCCTTTTCACGCGTTCATTAAATTTTCCCTGATTTTCAACATGCTTATTTATGTTCTGGTATTCTTCGGTTTCTGAAAATGGTAATGGAGCTGTATCATCCGAATCTCTGTCCCCATGTAAACTAAGATTTGTCAGTTTATCTGAAATTTCCTCCACCCTTTCCGATAAGTCACCAAATTGTTCTTTCTGTTTATTTACGTCTTCCGTAAGTGTCGCGACTCGGGTTTCAGTATTGTCACATTTGGTAGCTAGCTGTTCATATTGTTGTGTTAGATTATTTATTCTGTCATTTGGTACGGATTCCTCGATTCTTTCAAATATTTCTTTCTTATCCTTTGCACGTTGTAAATTTAACTCTGAAAAATTCTGTACTATCACGCGATCTCTTTCTTCCTGTTCTCTATCCTGTTCCCTTTGTCTGATTTCTACTGCAATTAATCTATTATTGTGAGAATTCAGAATCGGTTGTACTTCTTCCCTGATTTCTTTCTTTAATTCATCTTTCATATTTTTGAAACATGTCCCTATTCTTGAATCTAACCGTGTTTCCAAAGTTCCCATCTCTTTTTTAATTGTTCCAATCTCTGTTTTAAATTCAGATCCTAACCGAGTTTCCATTGTTCCCATATCAGTTTTAATTTCAGATCGCAAAGTTCCCATCTGTGTTTCCATTGTTCCTATCTGTGTTTTTAATTCAGATTGAAAATTTAATATTACACTCATCAACTGCTCCATATTAACTTGTTCGAAATTCCTTTCGCCCCTAACATCTCCCGCAAAACTAACTTCCTTCGTCACAGCTGTAAGGCTACCTGTGTTCGATACTATTTCAGAGTCTTCTGTCGTTAATCTCAGATTCTGTAAATTTTCTGATTGAGAAAAATTTTGAAATGGTTCCGGACTATTTTCCCGACTTATCACATTGTTTTCCACCTCATTATCTATCATACTGTTTTCCTCTGTTGGCGAGTTCCCCATGTCAACAATTTCGTTATTCTCACTATTCATCATTTTTGCCTTTTTCATTGATCGCGTAATCATTTACAAAATATACGAAAGATTCGTCACTGTACGAAAATCACACACAATGACCCCTTATCTCCAACAATACTATTCACACGCAATGTCTCCCTCAAACACGATCAATCGAACAATTGAAATAATTGCACAAGATTGTCAAACGCGTATACAAGGCAATAAAATTTAAATTTTGAAAAATACCATTAGAAGAATGCCAATTACCAAATCTACACATTCAATACAGACTACAATTACTGAACTACAAATTACTACAACAATACTACAGTCTACAATTTTCACAATCAGAAGAATCCAAGGGACGATCCGAAGCAGCGGTCGCCACGTGCGTGGGGGCTTAATTAAATACATATGATTGAAAACGATTTTAATAGCTGTATGTCCGATTACGCAGTGTCTCGTAAACGGCTGGCCCTGACTAGTATTATTACGCTATCTGACTGCAACAAACAATGTAAGAAAATTTTCGTAAACACAGTTAATTAATTAAGACCCCAGCAACTATAAAAATCTACAAAACCAATAAGCACTAGTGTAGCTGTTCTGTATGTGGGAGTGTGACTCAACGTCCACATCTGGCACGGTTCTTTTCCAACAAGACAAGAATTTTGATACCAATTATACTGACGTGACAAAGAAATTTAGAAAAACTATGATTACGCAAGAAAACCAGAATTCACTCTAATACAAGAACACAAGCCAGATGCTTTGTTGACTGAACCTGTAGTGACGCATTATTTCAGATACACAAATAAATAAACGAACATGGTAAATTTTACCTTCATATATATTGACGAATGCACTCATTACAATATCATCTGCTATCTCTCCCATCAAATAACTGCATAAGACATGAAACAACGCTCTTTACTACAACATCTCGCTCCAACTTCACGACAACCCCGAGCTCTGCCCACGCACACACTGTCTCTATGAGTTCTTAACACACACTGTCCTCTACGAACCCTCAACAACCACTGACTTCTACGATCTCATAACACGCACTGTGGAGGCGGCTTAATAGTACTCTTTGGCGCACTCTCTGGCGCAGTGGCACAGTGTAGCCACCTTTCAACTGCTTGCTCAATATACAGACTGAATAACATCGGGGATAGGCTACAACCCTGTCTCACTCCCCTCCCAACCACTGCTCCATTTTCATGCCCTTCGACTCTTATAATTGCCATCTGGTTTCTGTACAAATTGTAAATAGCCTTTCGCTCCCTGTGTTTTACCCCCGCGACCTTCAGAATTTGAAAGACAGTATTTCAGTCAACATTTTCAAAAGCTTTCTCTACGTCTACAAACGCTGGAAACGTAGGTTTGCCTTTCCTTTATTTATTCTCTAAGATAAGTCGTAGGGTCAGCATTGCCTCACGTGTTCCAACATTTCTAAGGAATCCAAACTGATCTTCCCTGACGTCGGCTTCTGCCTGTTTTTCCATTCGTCTGTAAAGAATTCGTGTTAGTATTTTGCAGCCGTGGCTTATTAAACTGATAGTTCGGTAATTTTCACGTCTGTCAACACCTGCTTTCTTTGGGATTGGAATTATCATATTCTTCTTGAAGGCTGAGGGTATTTCCCCTGTCTCATACATCTTGCTCACCAGATGGTAGAGTTTTGTCAGGGCTGGCTCTCCCAAGGCTATCAGTAGTTCTAATGGAATGTAGTCTACTCCCGGGGCCTTGTTTCGACATAGGTCTTCCAGTGCTCTGTCAAACCCTTCACGCACTATCATGTCTCCCATTTCATCTTCATCTACATCCTCTTCTATTTCCATAATGTTGTCCTCAATAACATCGTCCTTGTATAGACCCTCTATATACTCGTTCCACCTTTCTGCTTTCTTTTTTTTGCTAAGAACTGGGTTTCCCTCTGGGCTCTTGGTATTCTTGCAAGTGGTTCTCTTTTCTCCAAAGGTCTCTTTAATTTTCCTGTAGGCAGTATCTATCTTACCCCTAGTGGTATACACCTGTACACCCTTACATTTGTTCTCTAGCCATCATTATTTAGCCATTTTGCACTTCTTGTCGATGTCAATTTTGAGACGTTTGTATTCCTTTTTGCCTGCTTCATATACTGAATTTTTGTGTTTTCTCCTTTCATGAATTAAATTCAATATCTTTCCTGCTACCCAAGAATTTCTACTAGCCCTTGTATTTTTACCTACTTGATCCTCTGCTGCCTACACTATTTCATCTCTCAAAGCTACCAATTCTTCTTCTACTGTATTCTAGTCGATTGTTCCTTTATGCTGTCCCTGAAACTCTCTACAACTCTGGTTCTGTCAGTTTATCGAGACCCCTTCTCCTCAAATTCCAACATTTTTACAGTTTCTTCAGTTTAAATCTACAGTTCATAACCAATAGATTGTGGTCAGACTTCACATCTGCCCCTGTAAATGTCTTACAATTTAAAACCTGGTTCCTAAATCTCTGTGTTACCATTATATAATCTGTCTGAAACCTCCCATTATCTCCAGGCTTCTCCCATGTATACAACATTCTTTCATGATTCTTGAACCAAGTGTTAGCTATGATTAAGTTATGCTCTGTTCAAAATTCTACAAAGCGGCTTCCTCCTTCTCTCTTTACTCCCGTTTCATATTAACCTACTACGTTTCCATCTCTTCCTTTTCCTACTATCGAATTCCAATCACCCATGACTATTAAATTTCCGTCAGCCTTCACTATCTGAATAATTTCTTTTATGTCATCATACATTTCATCAATCTCTTCGTCATCTGCGGAGGTAGTCGGCATATAAACTTGTACTGCTGTTGTAGTCGTGGGCTTCGTATATCTATCTAGGCCACAATACTGCGTTCACTATGGCGTTTGTAGTAGCTTACCCGCATTCCTATTCGTTTATTCATTATTAAACCTACTCCTGCATTACCCTACTTGATTTTGTATTTATAACCCTGTATTCACCTGACCAGAGGTCTTGTTCCTCCTGCCACCGAACTTCACTAATTCCCACGATATCTAACTTTAACATACCCATTTCCCTTTTTAAATTTTCTAACCTGCCTGCCCGATTAAGGGATCTGATTCCACACTCCGACCCGTACATCGCCAGTTTTCTTTCTCCTGATAACAACGTCCTCCTGAGCAGTCCCCTGCCCGGAGATCCGAATGGGGGACTATTTTAGCTACGGAATATTTTACCCAAGAGGACGCCATCATCAATTAACCATACAGTAAAGCTGCATGCCCTCGCACAAATTACGGCTGTAGTTTCCTCTTGCTTTCAGTCGTTCGTAGTAACAGCACAGCAAGGCGGTTTTGGTCAGTGTGAAAGGTGGCTACACTGAGCCACAGCGCCAGAGATTGCGCCAAAGAGTGTTATTCAGCCGCTTCCACTGGCAGTGCTTGGGGAGAACTCGTAGTAGTCAGTGCTTGTTGAGAACTCATGGGAGTCAGTGCTTGTTGAGATGTGCTAGTGAAGAGTGCTTGTCGAGAGGTCGTGGTGGAAAGTTCTTGTTGAGATGTGGTAGTAGAGAGTCGGTGTGGAGATATATTGTAATGATTAGAGTGTTTTTCGTCAATATATGAAGGTAAAAGAAAAAAAATTTTTCCCTTTCTTTTTATTATCTCAATGTCTTTAATAATGCGTCATTACAGGTTCAGTCAACAAAGCATCTGGCTTGTGTTCTTGTATTAGAGTGTAATTCTGCTTTCCTTACGCAATTATAGCATTACTATTTTTCAATTACTTCAGTATAGATGATAGTTAAAGTTTCTTGTCTTAGTGAAGAAGAACCGTGACAGATGTGTACGTTGAATCACACTTCCACACGCAGAACAGCTACACTTGAGCTTTGTTGGCTTCGTAGGTTTTATAGTTGCTGGGGACTTAATTAATTAATTGTATTAACGAAAATTTTCATTCCATTCTTTGTTGTTGTTCTATGCAGTCAGATAGCGTAATAATACTAGCCAGGGCCAACCGTTTACGAGACTTGCGTAATCGGACAGACAGCTACGAAAAATAAAAAAATGATTTTCAAATTTAATAATAATTAAGCCCCCATGCACGTGGCGACCCTGCCAGGATACGAACCTGGAATCTTCTGATAATCCTATTACTATTATGATTTATTTTTCTTGTAAAATGCAAAACTTTGCCATTGATAATATTATTATTGAAATTCTTCTTGCATTTTTGTTCAGTGAGCGGTTACTCAAGGACTTCATTTTCACGTGCATGGGGGCTTAATTATTATTAAATTTGAAAATCATTTTTAATTTTTGTAGCTGTATGTCCGATTACGCTGTATCTCGTAAACGGTTGGCCCTGACTAGTTTTTGTCCGCAATCTGACTGCATGGAACAACAACAAAGAATGAAATGAAAATTTTCGTTAGTACAATCAATTAATTAAGTCCCCAGCAACTATAACACCTACGAATCCAACAAAGCACAAGTGTAGCTGTTCTGTGTGTGGAAGTGTGATTCAACGTACACATCTGGCACGGTTCTTCTTCACTAAGACAAGAAATTTTAAATATCATTTATACTGAAGTAATTAAAAAATAGAAATGCTATAATTGCGCAAGGAAAGCAGAATTACACTCTAATACAAGAACACAAGCCAGATGCTTTGTTGACTGAACCTGTAATGCTGCATTATTTAAGACATTGAGATAATAAAAAGAAAAGGAAAAATTTTTTTCTTTTACCTTCATATATTGACGAAAATCACTCTAATCATTACAATATATCTCCACACCGACTCTCTACTACCACATCTCAACAAGAACTCTCCACCACGACCTCTCGACAAGCACTCTTCACTACCACATCTCAGCAAGCACTGACTCCACCGAGTTCTCAACAAGCACTTTTCACTAGCACATCTCATCAAGTACTGACTACTACGAGTTCTCCCCAAGCACTGCCAGTGGAGGCGGCTGAATAATACTCTTTGGCACAATCTCTGGCGCTGTGGCTCAGTGTAGCCACCTTTCATGTGCCCCTCCTCCACGGGCCAGAATTTCATGGAATTTTTGCCAGCATTGGTGGTGAAAATACCACCAAATTCGTCCACAAAAATACAGACAAAAATAAAAGATAATATTAATACATAAATATCACATAATTAGATAAAATTTTGGCTTTGCAATGACTTTTCAATAACCTAATATATAAAATACAGTAGGCAATACAAATTCTTTCATACATGTGGCTTTACATAATAGTTTACACAATACACAAAAAATCAGTTTACACAAATGTTCACATAAAATACTTTTAATTATTCAAAAAAAAAAAAAAAACAAGTAGTTGATAGTTCCAGCAGTAGCACCCAGCAATGGTCAACAGGTGCAAATACCAACTAGTGACATCATTTTAGTAGAAGCAGTTCATCAGTGGCACCCAGCAATGTTGAACAGGTACAGACACCAACAAGTGGCATTATGTCAGTAGAAGCAGTCCATCAGTGGCACCCAGCAATGTTGAACAGGTGCAGACACCAACAACTGACATCATTTCAGTAGAAGCAGTTCATCAGTGGCACCCAGTAATGTTGAGCAGGTGCAGACACCAACAAGTTACGTTATCTCAGTAGAAGCAGTTCCATCTGAGGCACCCAGCAATGTTGAACAGATGCAGACACCAACAAGTGACATTATTTCAGTAGAAGCAGTTACATCAGTGGCACCCAGCAATGTTGAACAGGTACACACAGCAACAAGTCACATTATTTCAGTAGAAGCAGTTCATCAGCAAAGATGAGCAGGTCCAGAGTGCAGTCCATAATATTCACTATCACTGATCACACTGTTCATCTGAGTTTATAAGCAAAAATTAAACATGTCCTAGTGGCACCAATCATGTAGAAAAAGTGCAAGTAACAGTCCATAATATTCACTATCCTAATCACATAGTTCATCGGCAGAAATTAATCATTTCTAAGTGGCACCCATTATGTTGAAAAAGTGGAGGTAACAGTCCATAATATTCACTATCACTAATCAGACAGTTCATCAGCAGAAATTAAACATTTCTAAGTGTCACACATCAATGTTGAACAAGTGCAGGTAACAGTTCATAATATTCACCATCACTAATCAGACAGTTCAGGCATGAACAATAGTTTGAATCCACATACAAATGCTTTTACACTAAACATACAAATCATAACAAACACACAAACGATGTCAGATAATTGTCATATTAACTATTACAAATACACAAATATCAGAAAACCTATAATATTTATGGGTGTCAGTGCAAGCCACTACAAACAAGTAAAATAATATTTAGGAGATAGGTTGGGACTAATTATTTGGGATTAGGAAAGGAAAACACACAAAACACACTCACTCATCTTTCATCCACATTAAGTACTACTGTGTAATTGAATAGTGTTAACTGTGTAAATGCAATTCTGTCAAAATTTGATGTTCGTCATGTGTATCAAGTAGTAGTGGCAGCAATGTATAACAGTCAATAATAGTTAAGTCAACGTCATAGTCATCATGTCAAGACCAATGTTTGCCAAGCCAGATCAAAATATACGGTTGCTGAACAACTGTCAGTGAGCCAAGATATGCAATTACTTCCTCTCTCCAAAAAAAAAAAAAAAAATATGTACTTCTTATTGATTTAACAAAGTGTGTGTAGACAATCTTCCTTCCACTTTAGTGTTCTAGTCTGCTATCTTCATCCTCCTTGTTCCATATAGACCAACAAAAAAAAAAAAAAAAAAAAATATGCACCTCACTTACTTTACCTCTTATACACCAAAACTCCAATAATCATCAGCATCACGTAATCTCAATACTTCAATAATACCTCTTACGTCGATACATATAAATCTTATCATCAATATCATTTACCTTACCTCTTGTCCACAAAAACTCCAATAATCATCAACTTCACATAATCTCAATAATACCTCAATAATACCTTTTCAATACGTCGATACATATAAACCTTATTACCAATATCATTTCACTTCCATAACAACTCTTTCCTCTAGTCAGTCTCCTCGAACAAGTACAGATAAAATCCTAATGCAAACCTCATCATCCCATACAATCCGAAGACACACTGTCAACACACAACCTCTGTGTAATCCATCTGAGCCCAATCTTCTACTCATTATGAATTATAAACAAAAGAAATGCATACATGACCTCTAACAGACTTAGTTCGAATAACTCTCAGTAATTAAGTACGATTACAGAGTGTGAATGATCATAATATTTCACAGTGTGTACACCACTTCAAGTATTATGGCAGAAGCAAACATGTGGAGTATTTTTGTGTCAAGTGTCACTTGCTATTTCAATTGCTCACGAAGAATGCAGTGCAATAATTGTTAATGGTCTAAACCTAGTAGTGGTATGTCAAGTCGTTAGCTTCCTTCCTATTAGCATAAATTTATACAGCTTTCATAAAACCTTCTGCGCATGTGACTTCTATGAAGTTTCTTGAACTAATGTCGTTTCTGTCGAATTATAGCAGTTCATTTTCCTATCTTAAAAATATAAGGCACTGAGCGTAAGCAAAACATGCAATAGCGAGTAAATATACCAGTAGAGAACAGAAGGTCAACAAGTGGATGCAGCACAAATCCTAAAACGAGGCTCTGCCAAGCGAACAATCTATAATTAATACACTAATGTGACCTAAACTCTATATTCATACACAGTATATCAGCATTTCTATATACCAAATTAAAGAGTAGTTATGACAACAAAACAGAAATGTGTAAATATGCAATCCATAAGCAAGGCAGCAAATAAGTTATCTAACATAATAAACAGGTCATTAGCATCATATCAGCATAAGCAAATAAATGTTCATATGTAATCTTAATAAGTAAACATGAAGGCGCAAGCAGATAAATGACAAAGTATAACTTACATACCTAACCACAGTCAGCACAATTAATCAGGTTACAATTATAATTTAAATAAATAAGCACAGCAGGCACATAATAGAAAAATATGACATCAGTGAAAAAGCAGTGCAGCCAAGCGATGCATAATATACACAAGCTACAACCCAGTTCATTAATAATCATTGTCAAAATCAGTTAACGTAAGCAAGCACGTCGCTTCACAAATAAATTCATAGAACTTGAAATTAGCACAAAGTATGAATCACGTAATTGCGAGCAGCAAATTACGTCTAAAGTACGTACCTAAGTGGAAATATGTTACCTGAAAAATTAAAGTCAATTAATAGTTACCTTTTTAGTTTATTAGTTTCTTCTTGGAAATTACATTCTTTCTGAAATTTTCTCGACAGCAAGTCCTCTTAACGTCGGAGACACACAGAATTTACCTGAAGCCCTTAAATACTTTATACAACCGTATCCTGAAAAATACTGAACGTTGATAACATAATTCATCAAGTCACTATAGCTTTATACTGAATTTAATCGGAGAAATTAAACTGTGTATTTGTTTACGGCTGTCAGTGCATTCGCACTGAGCGCTCGATTAGCTGTAGGCGCGTGACGTAGAAAGTAATTGTTTGCGGTCAACGACTGCCTTGTGCGGCGCGCAGACTTGACTGTTGCTTTGAGTAAGTGCCGCTGCCAAAACACAGCGCAGTATCCTTGTATTCTCTGCATGTTTACGTAAGCTGTTGGTTTCTCGAAAGTATGTCATTCCACCAAAATTTTAACGTTTGATATATGATGTATTCCCTTAGAGCGTCGTGATTTAAGAGTTTCTACTTCAACAGTGTTATCATGAATAATTTTGTGAATTCTATATGGACCGTTATAAAGCAGAAAAAATTTGCGACACAAGCCTTTTCCTTTGTGAGGCAAACGATGAGACTTAATTAACACCTTTTGACCAACTGACAAGGTTTTTTAAATGACCAGGATGTTTAGCTGATTTCTCTCTTCTAGCAGCCGCAGAGGCAATATTTTGCAGAGCCTTGTTCACAACTTCAGAATGCCGCAGTTTCCGTGAAGGCGGAAAAGGAACGATTTCAGATATGCGATTTGTCGGTGCTTTGATTTTTAATATCAGTTCTGGCGGTAAAGAAGTTGAATCATTAGGGAGTTCATTCAGAATGTTTTGAAAAATATGAAGATACTGATCCCACGTTCTGTGATTCTGATGACAATAAAGACGACACAATTAATTGATTTCCTTCATCCATCTCTCTGAAGCATTAGATTGAGGGTGAAAAAGTGAAATGAAAATTGGTTTAATTTTACGACGCCGTAGAGTACGAAGCCAAATTTTAGAACGAAACTGTGATCCATTATCTGATATAACCTTATCAGCATGACCAACTTCTTTAAGAAAATGGTTAATGAAAGCATTAGATACTGAACGAGCTGTTGCTTTGCGTGAAGGTGTAAGACACGCATATTAAGACGTCAGTTCCACTGCTACGAAAATGTACGCAAAACCATTAGTAGAACGAACCACTGGACCGAACAAATCGACTGCAGCCATGTCCCTTAATTTCGCTGGAATGATAGGAAACAACGGTGCTCTGTGAGAAATTGTTGGCGGCTTAGCCTTTTGACATAATTTGCATTTGGCCAGAACAGATCGAATACGTTTTTCCATATTACTGAAGTAGCAATTTTCCCATAATTTATGAAAGCATTTTCTGGGACCAAAGTGCGCATAACTGAAATGCGTGTACCAAATCAGCTTATTAACCCACTCATCAGGAATACAAACTAACCAAACAGAGTTGACAACCGATTTTCGTTTAAAAAGAATGTCATTGCGAACTAAATAATGCTGTCTAATCGCTAAGCTTTCCTTTCTCCTCCACTTCTCCTTAATGTCCTTCCAGATTGGATCCTTATTTTGCTCCTTAGCGATGTCCTGGAGCGAAGACGAAATAAAGTTCTCAAACGCAACACCATGAATATACATCAAACAATAATTGTTTTCTATGCAGTCCTCTCCAGCACTTTGTTTCAAACCCACAGGTGCACGTGATAAAGCATCACCAACAATATTTGAAGAACCCTGTATGTAAACAATACTAAAATCAAATTCCTGTAGGTACAACGCCCATCGTGACAATCTGCCGTGAGTTAATTTTGTTCTCATAAGAAATTCCAGAGTTCGATGATCGGTATAAACCTTAGTATGTCTGCCAAACAAAAATGTCCGAAATTTTGTAGAATCCCGTAATCGAATAATTCTTTTCTGATTTAGAGAGAACACGACTTCCAAATGCAATAGTTTTCTGTACTACAACGCCGTTTTCTTCTATCTCTTGAAATAAGTGTGCACCTAGGCCTTTGTATGATGAGTCCGTCGCCAAACAAAAATCTTTAGATAAATCCGGGTGTGAAAGAAGTGGAGCAGCAACTAAAGCATCACGAAGTTGCTCAAATTCTGACTGAGCTTCCTCATCCCAACACCAATTACATTTCTTTCCAGATAGTTCACATAAACGAGGTGTGGCCAAATCGTCCAATCTAACAAAGCGTCTAAGAAAATTACAGACACCAAGGAAACTACGAACCTCACGTTTTGTGGTAGGAACAGCATAATTACGAATAGCATCTAATTTCTCTGGATCAGGAAGAATACCTTCTGTAGAAATAATGTGACCGAGAAATTTCACCTGAGAACGACCAAATTCAGATTTTTCCGAGTTCACAGTAATGCCAACTCTTGCAAAGATACGTAATAATGAATCCAAAATTTTGTTGTGTTCACTCCAAGAATGTTTAGCAATAAGAATGTCGTCAACATATGAAGTAATATTGTCACGAAGATAAACAGGTAAAATTTCATTTAAGCTACGAGTGAATGCTGCTGAAGGTACAATAAGTCCAAATGGTAATTTACGAAATCACTTTTAGGTAAAATAGTCATATCCGGTTATTGTTTATCTACTGTCTAGATAGATTGACAGTCGAAGAGTTGTTTTGACAGATGCAAAGAATAGTAAAAGAGTAGGCAGCGGTGCAGAAAACTAAAAGGGAAATAGCACCACTACAGCTCGAGGCCCTATGCACGCTACGGCACATATTCACTTAGTGTAGTGAATCCCCCGAGGACTTAATAGCCGCACATAATTTCCAGTTTGTGTCTTAGTGGCCAATTCGGTGGAAGTGCGTAGATAAATTGATCTAACCATGCACATGGATGTATGTCATTCTTAGAATTGCGGAAGATCTTAAATTTCCGAACAGTCAAAAAGTGTTTATAGTCAAAGTTTTCGCCTCGTGGCGACAAAGACCTACCCCGTCTGTCCCAGTCCGAATGTCGATTATTGTCAAGTTCACGCGCCAGGCGCTCTCTTGTTGCTTCTCGTAAATGAAATAAATTATTTTCTTCAAAGCCCTCTGCTATCCGTGATTCTAAATTTCTTCTGCTGTCTTTTCCTACGATTTCGCCTTCAATTTGTTTGACTTACTTTCGTAATGCCTCAACTTCCCTTTTAAAGCCTTCATCAAATTTTCCCTGATTTTCAACATGTTTATTTATGTTCTGGTATTCTTCGGTTTCTGCAAATGGCAATAGTGCTGTATCATCTGAATCTTTGTCCCCATTTAAACTAAGATTTGCCAATTTGTCTGAAATCTCCTCAACTCTTTCCGATAAATCACCTATTTGTTCTTTCTGTTTATTTACGTCTTCCGTAAGTTTCGCGACTCGCGTTTCATTATTAACACATTTAGTAGTTAACTGTTCATACTGTTGTGTTAGGTTATTTAATCTGTCATTAGGTACGGATTCCTCGATTCTCTCAAATATTTCTTCCTTATCTTTTGCACGTTGTAAATTTAACTCTGAAAATTTCTGTACTATCACGCGATCTCTTTCTTCCTGTTCTCTATCCTGTTCCCTTTGTCTAATCTCTACTGCAACTAATCTATTATTGTGAGCATTCAGAATCGGTTGTACTTCTTCTCTGATTTCTTTCTTTAATTCATCTTTCATATTTTTGAAACATGTCCCTATTCGTGAATCTAACCGTGTTTCCAAAGTTCCCATCTCTGTTTTTAATTCAGATCCTAACCGTGTTTCCATTGTTCCCATATCAGTTTTTAATTCAGATCGTAAAGTTCCCATCTCTGTTTTAATTGTTCCTATTTGTGATCCAGTGAGTCTAATCGTGTTCCCAAATTTAATATTGCACTCATCATCTGCTCCGTATGAACTAGTTCAAAATTCCTTTCGCCCCTAACATTTCCCACAAAACCAGCTTCCTTCGTCATAGCTGAAAGGCCATCTGTGTTCGAAACTATTACAGAATCTTCTGTCGTTAATCTGGTATTCTGTGAATTTTCTGATTGAGAAAAATTTTGAAATGGTTCCGGACTATTTTCCCGACTTATTAAATTGTTTTCCACTTCATTATTCATCACACTGTTCTCCTGTGTTGGCGAGTTCGCCATGTTAACAATTTCGTCATTCTCACTATTCATCATTTTTGCCTTTTTCATTGTTGACGTAATCATTTACAAAGTATACAAAACTCGTCACTATATGAAAATTGCACACAATGACACTTTATCTCCAATAATACCATTCACACGAAATGTTTGCTTCAAAGACGATTAACGAACAATTGAAATAATTGCACTAAATTGTCAAACGCGTATACAAGACAACAAATCAAATTCTGAGAAAAAATACCATTAGAAGAATGACAATTACCAAATCTACACATGCAAAATAACTACAATTACTAAACTACAAATTACTACTACAATACTACTGTCTACTATTTTTACAATCAGAAGAATTCCAAGGGACGATCCGAAGCAGCGGTCGCCACGTGCATGGGGGCTTAATTATTATATTTGAAAATCATTTTTATTTTTCGTCGCTGTATGTCCGATTATGCTGTGTCTCGTAAACGGTTGGCCCTGACTAGTCTTAGTACGCAATCTGACTGCATAGATCAACAACAAAGAATGAAAGAAAATTTCCGTTAACACAATTAATTAATTAAGTCGCCAGTAACTATAAAACCTACGAAACCAAAGCACAAGAATATCTGTTCTGTGTGTGGAAGTATGACTCAACGTACACATCTGGCACGGTTCTTCTTCAATTAGGCAAGAAATTTTAAATATCATTTATACTGAAGTAATTAAAAAATAGAAATACTATAATAGCGTAAGGAAAGCAGAATTACACTCTAATACAAGAACTTAAGCCAGATGCTTTGTTGACTGAACCTGTAATGACACATTATTTAAGACATTGAGACAATAAAAAGAAAAGGAAAAATTTTTTTCTTTTACCTTCATATATTGACCAAAATCACTCTAATCATTACAATATATCTCCACACCAACTCTCTACTACCACATCTCAACAAGAACTCTCCACCACGACCTCTCGACAAGCACTCTTCACTACCACATCTCAATATCTCCACACCGACTCGCTACTACCACATCTCAACAAGAACTCTTCACTGCGACATCTCAGCAAGCACACTACTACGAGTTCTCAACCAGCACTGACTACTATGAGTTCTCCCCAAGCACTGCCAGTGGAGGTGGCTGAATAATACTCTTTGGCGCAATCTCTGGCGCTGTGGCTCAGTGTAGCCACCTTTCACTACTCTAAGTGAATATGTGCCATAGCGTGCATAGGGCCCCGAGCTGTAGTCGTGCTATTTCCTTTTTAGTTTTCTGCACCGCTGCCTGCTCTTTTACTATTCTTTGCATCTGTCAAAACAACTCTTCTACTATCAATCTATCTGGAGAGTAAGTAAACAATAACCTGATATGACTATTTTACCCAAAAGAGATTTCGGAAATTACCGTTTGGACTTACTGTATCTTCAGCAGCATTCATTCGTAGCGTAAACGGAATTTTACTTGTTTATCTTCGTGACAATATTACTTCATATGTTGACGATATTCTTATTGCTAAACGTTCTGGGAGTGAACACAACAAAATTTTGGATTCATTATTACGTATTTTTGCAAGAGTTGGCATTACAGTGAATTTAGAAAAATCTGAATTTGGTCGTTCTCAGGTGAAATTTCTCGGTCACATTATTTCTACAGAAGGTATTCTTCCTGATCCAGAGAAACTTGACGCTATTCGTAATTATGCTGTTCCTACCACAAAACGTGATGTTCGTAGTTTCCTTGGTGTCTGTAATTTTCTTAGAGGCTTTGTTAGATTGGACAATTTGGCCACACCTCGCTTTTGCGAACTATCTGGAAAGTTCTATATAAACGAAAACTGGTCGGCAACTCTGCTTGGTTAGTTTGTATTCCTGATGAGTGGCTCAATAAATTTATTTGGTACACGCATTTCAGTTATGCACACTTTGGTCCCTGAAAATGCTTTCATAAATTACGGGAAAATTGCTACTTCAGTAATATGGAAAAACGTATTCGATCTGTTCTGGCCAAATGCAAATTATGTCAAAAGGCTAAGCCGCCAACAATTTCTCGCAGAGCACCGTTGTTTCCTATCATTCCAGCGAAATTAAAGCAGATGGCTGCAGTTGATTTGTTCGGTCCAGTGGTTCGTTCTACTAATGGTTTTGCGTACATTTTTGTAGCAGTGGAGTTGACATCAAAAGATGTTTGTTTTACACCGTTATGCAAAGCAACAGCTCGTTCAGTATCTAATGCTTTCATTAACCATTTTCTTAAAGAAGTTGGTCATGTTGATAAGGTTATATCAGATAATGGCTGACAGTTTCGTTCTAAAATTTGGCTTCGTACTCTACGGCGTCATAAAATGAAACCAATTTTCATTTCACTTCTACACCCTCAATCTAACGCTTCAGAGAGATGGATGAAGGAAATCAATAAATTGTGTCGTCTTTATTGTCATCAGAATCACAGAACGTGGGATCAGTATCTTCATATTTTTCAAAACATTCTGAATGAACTCCCTAATGATTCAACTTCTTTACCGCCAGAACTGATATTAAAAAACAAAGCACCCACAAATCGCATATCTGAAATCGTTCCTTTTCCGCCTTCACGGAAACTGCGGCATTCTAAAGTTGTGAACATGGCTCTGCAAAATATTGCCTCTGCGGCTGCTAGAAGAGAGAAATCAGCTAAACATCCTGGTCGTTTAAAAACCTTGTCAGTTGGTCAAAAGGTGTTAATTAAGTCTCATCGTTTGTCTCACAAAAGAAAAGGCTTGTGTCGCAAATTTTTTCTGCTTTATAACGGTCCATATAGAATTCGCAAAATTATTCATGATAACACTGTTGAAGTAGAAACTCATAAATCACGACGCTCTAAGGGAATACATCATATATCAAACGTTAAAATTTTTGTGAAATGACATACTTTCGAGAAACCAACAGTTTACGTAAACATGCAGAGAATACAAGGATACCGCACTGTGTTTTGGCGGCGGCACATACTCAAAGCAACAGTCAAGTCTGCGCGCCGCACAAGGCAGTCGTTGACCGCAAACAATTACTTTCTACGTCACGCGCCTACAGCTAATCGAGCGCTCAGTGCGAATGCACTGACAGCCGTAAACAAATACACAGTTTAATTTCTCCGATTAAATTCAGTATAAAGCTATAGTGACTTGATGAATTATGTTATTAACATTCAGTATTTTTCAGGATGCGGTTCTATAAAATATTTAAGAACTTCAGGTAAATTCTGTGCGTGTCCGACGTTAAGACGACTTGCTATCGAGAAATTTTCAGGAAGAATGTAATTTCGAAGAAGAAACTAATAAACAAAAAAAGGTAACTATTAATTGAGTTCATTTTTCAGGTAACATATTTCCACTTAGGTACGTACTTTAGACGTAATTTGCTGTTCGCAATTATGTGATTCATACTTTGTGCTAATTTCATGTTCTATGAATTTACTTGTGAAGTGACGTGCTTGCGTACGTTAACTGATTTTGACAATGATTATTAATGAACTGGGTTGTAACTTGTATATATTATGCATTGCTTGGCTGCACTGCTTTTTCACTGATGTCACATTTTTCTATTATGTGCCTGCTGTGCTTATTTATTTAAATTATAATTGTAACCTGATTAATTGTGCTGACTGTGATTATGTATGTAAGTTATACTTTGTCATTTATCTGCTTGCGCCTTCATGTTTACTTATTAAGATTACATATGAACATTTATTTGCTTATGCTGATATGATGCTAATGACCTGTTTTTTATGTTAGGTAACATATCTGCTGCCTTGCTTACGGATTGCATATTTACACATTTCTGTTTGTTGTCATAGCTACTATTTAATTTGGTATATGGAGATACTGCTATACTGTGTACAAACATAGAGTTTAGGTCACACTATGGTATTAATTATAGATTGTTCGCTTGGTAGAGCCTCGTTGTAAGAATTGTGCTGCATCCACTTGTTGACATTCTGTTCTCTACTGGTATATTTACTCGCTATTGCATGTTTTGCTTACACTCACTGCCTTATATTTTTAAGATAAGAAAATGAACTGCTATAATTCGACGAACGACATTAGTGCAAGAAACTTCATAGAAGTCACATGAGCTGAGGTTTTATGGAAGCTGCATAAATTTATGCTAATAGGAAAGAAGCTGACGACATGACATACCAAAACTAGGTTTAGACCATTGACAGTTATTACACTGCATTTTTCGTGAGCAATTGAAATAGGAAGTGACCCTTGACACAAGAAGTACTCCACATGTTTGCTTCTGTTTGCCATAATTTTTGAAGTGGTGTACACACTGTGAAATATTATGATCATTCACACTCCGTAATCGTACTTAATTACTGAGAGATATTCGAACTAAGTCTGTTAGAGGTCATGTATGCATTTCTTTTATTTAATGATGGACAGAAGATTTGGGTCAGATGGATTACACAGAGGTTGTGTGTGGATATTGTGTCTTCGGATTGTATGGGATGATGAGGTTTGCATTAGGATTTTATCTGTACTTGTTCGAGGAGACTGACTAGAGGAAAGAGTTGTTATGGAAGTGAAATGATATTGGTAATAAGGTTTATATGTATCGACGTATTGAAGAGGTATTATTGAGGTATTATTGAGATTATGTGAAGTTGATGATTATTGGAGTTTTTGTGGACAAGAGGTAAGGTAAATGATATTGATGATAAGATTTGTATGTATCGACGTAAGAGATATTATTGAAGTATTGAGATTATGTAATGCTGATGATTATTGGAGTTTTGGTGTATAAGAGGTAAAGTAAGTGAGGTGCATATTTTTTTCTGTTGGTCTATATGGAACAAGGAGGATGAAGATAGCAGACTAGAACACTCAAGTAGAAGGAAGATAGTCTATACACACACTCGTTAAATCACTAAGCAGTACATATTTTATTTTTTGGAGAGAGGAAGTAATTGCATATCTTGGCTCACTGACAGTTGTTCTGCTACCGTACATTTTGATCTGGCTTGGCAAACATTGGTCTTGACATGATGACTATGACGTTGACTTAACTATTATTGAATGTTATACATTGCTGAGACTACTACTTGATACACATGATGAACATCAAATTTTGACAGAATTGCATTTACACAGTTAACACTATTCAATTACACAGTAGTACTTAATGTGGATGAAAGATGAGTGAGTGTGTTTTGTGTGTTTCCCTTTCCTTATCCCAAATAATTAGTCCCAACGTATCTCCTAAATAATATTTTACTCGTTTGTTGTGGCTTGCACTGACACCCATAAATATTATAGGTTTTCTGATATTTGTGTATTTGTAATAGTTAATATGACAATTATCTGACATCGTTTGTGTGTTTGTTATGATTTGTATGTTTAGTGTAAAAGCATTTATATGTGGATTCAAACTATTGTTCATGCCTGAACTGTCTGATTAGTGATAGTGAATATTATGAACTGATACGTGCACGTGTTCAACATTGATGTGTGACACTTAGAAATGTTTAATTTCTGCTGATGAACTGTCTGATTAGTGATAGTGAATATTATGGACTGTTACCTCCACTTTTTCAACATAATGGGTGAGACTTAGAAATGATTAATTTCTGCTGATGAACTGTGTGATTAGGATAGTGAATATTATGGACTGTTACTTGTACTTTTTCTACATGATTGGTGCCACTAGGATATGTTTAATTTCTGCTTATAAACTCTGATGAACAGTGTGCTCAGTGATAGTGAATAGTATGGACTGCTATCTGGACCTGCTCATCATTGCTAGGTGCAACTGATGGACTGCTTCTACTGAAATGAAGTCACTTGTTGGTGTCTGCACCTGTTCAACAATGCTGGGTGTCACTAATGGAACTGCTTCTGCTGAGAAATTTGACTTGTTGCTGTGTGTACCTCTTCACCATTGCTGGGTGCCACAGATGGAACAGCCTCTACTGAAATAATGTCACTTGTTGGTGTCTGCACCTGTTCAACATTGCTGGGTGCCACTGATGGACTGCTTCTACTGAAATGATGTCAGTTGTTGGTGTCTGCACCTGTTCAATATTGCTGGGTGCCACTAATGGAACTGCTTCTGTTGAGAAATGTGACTTGTTGCTGTGTGTGCCTGTTCAACATTGCTGGGTGCCACTAATGAACTGCTTCTACTGAAATGATGTCAGTTGTTGGTGTCTGCACCTGTTCAACATTACTGGGTGCCACTGATGGATTGCTTCTACTGAAATAATGTCACTTGTTTGTGTCTGCACCTGTTCAACAATGCTGGGTGCCACTGATGGACTGCTTCTACTGAAAAGATGTCACCTGTAGGTGTCTGTACTTGCTCAACATTGCTGAGTGCCACTAATGGAACTGCTTCTGCTGAATGATGTCACTTGTTGGTGTCTTCACCTGTTGACCATTGCTGGGTGCTACTGCTGGAACTATCAACTACTTGTTTTTTTTTTTTTTTTAATCATTGAAAGCATTTTATGTGAACATTTGTATAAACT
This sequence comes from Schistocerca americana, assembly GCF_021461395.2. NCBI lineage: Eukaryota > Metazoa > Arthropoda > Insecta > Orthoptera > Acrididae > Schistocerca > Schistocerca americana. The sequence goes on along the minus strand of NC_060126.1, from coordinate 326,890,898 downwards.
GATTTTTTGTGTATTGTGTGAACTATTATGTAAAGTCACATGTATGAAAAGAAGTGGTATTGCTTACTGTATTTCATATATTAGGTTATTGAAAGGTCAGTGCAAAGCCAAAATTTTATCTAATTATGTGATAGTTACGTATAGACTTCACATCTGCCCCTGTAAATGTCTTACAATTTAAAACCTGGTTCCTAAATCTCTGTGTTACCATTATATAATCTGTCTGAAACCTCCCATTATCTCCAGGCTTCTCCCATGTATACAACATTCTTTCATGATTCTTGAACCAAGTGTTAGCTATGATTAAGTTATGCTCTGTTCAAAATTCTACAAAGCGGCTTCCTCCTTCTCTCTTTACTCCCGTTTCATATTCACCTACTACGTTTCCGTCTCTTCCTTTTCCTACTATCGAATTCCAATCACCCATGACTATTAAATTTCCGTCAGCCTTCACTATCTGAATAATTTCTTTTATGTCATCATAAATTTCATCAATCTCTTCGTCATCTGCGGAGGTAGTCGGCATATAAACTTGTACTACTGTTGTAGTCGTGAGCTTCGTATATCTATCTAGGCCACAATAATGCGTTCACTATGGAGTTTGTAGTAGTTTACCCGCATTCCTATTCGTTTATTCATTATTAAACCTACTCCTGCATTACCCTACTTGATTTTGTATTTATAACCCTGTATTCACCTGACCAGAGGTCTTGTTCCTCCTGCCACCGAACTTCACTAATTCCCACGATATCTAACTTTAACATACCCATTTCCCTTTTTAAATTTTCTAACCCGCCTGCCCGATTACGGGATCTGATATTCCACACTCCGACCCGTACAACGCCAGTTTTCTTTCTCCTGATAACAACGTCCTCCTGAGCAGTCCCCTGCCCAGAGATCCGAGTGGGGGACTATTTTAGCTACGGAATATTTTACCCAAGAGGACGCCATCATTAATTAACCATACAGTAAAGCTGCATGCCCTCGCACAAATTACGGCTGTAGTTTCCCCTTGCTTTCAGTCGTTCGTAGTAACAGCACAGCAAGGCCGTTTTGGTCAGTGTGAAAGGTGGCTACACTGAGCCACAGCCCCAGAGATTGCGCCAAAGAGTATTATTCACCCGCCTCCACTGGCAGTGCTTGGGGAGAACTCGTAGTAGTCAGTGCTTGTTGAGAACTCGTGGGAGTCAGTGCTTGTTGAGATGTGCTAGTGAAGAGTGCTTGTCGAGAGGTCGTGGTGGAGAGTTCTTGTTGAGATGTGGTAGTAGAGAGTCGGTGTGGAGATATATTGTAATGATTAGAGTGTTTTTCGTCAATATATGAAGGTAAAAGGAAAAAAATTAACTTTTCTTTTTATTATCTCAATGTCTTTAATAATGCGTCATTACAGGTTCAGTCAACAAAGCATCTGGCTTGTGTTCTTGTATTAGAGTGTAATTCTGCTTTCCTTACGCAATTATAGTATTTCTAATTTTTAATTACTTCAGTATAAATGGTTCAAATGGCTCTGAGCACTACGGGACTCAACTGCTGAGGTCATTAGTCCCCTAGAACTTAGAACTAGTTAAACCTAACTAACCTAAGGACATCACACACATCCATGCCCGAGGCAGGATTCGAACCTGCGACCGTAGCGGTCTACTTCAGTATAAATGATAGTTAAAATTTCTTGTCTTAGTGAAGAAGAACCATGCCGGATGTGTACGTTGAATCACACTTCCACACACAGAACAGCTACACTTGAGCTTTGTTGGCTTCGTAGGTTTTATAGTTGCTGGGGTCTTAATTAATTAATTGTATTAACGAAAATTTTCATTTCATTCTTTGTTGTTGTTCTATGCAGTCAGATAGCGTAATAATACTAGTCAGGGCCAACCGTTTACGAGACTTGCGTAATCGGACAGACAGCTACGAAAAATAAGAAAATGATTTTCAAATTTAATAATAATTAAGCCCCCATGCAAGTGATACAAGGCCAGATCAGCCAATCATCCAGACTGTTGCCCCTGCAACTCCGGAAAAAGCTGCTGCCCCTCTTCAGGAACCACACTTTTCTTGGCCTCTCAACAGATACCCCTCCGTTGTGGTTGCACCTACGGTACGGCTATCTGTATCGCTGAGGCACGCAAGCCTCTCCACCAACGGCAAGGTCGATGGTTTCTTGGTGGGGGGATTTCTGTTAATATGTTCCTGTAAATAAGGTCGAGACTAATACGGGGTAGTCGTCACATGAGAAGTATCATTATTAATACGAATTTTTTTTTAATTCGTGTGGTCACTTGCCTTATCCTAAACCGGTTAATATAATACTTAAGCGCTGGATACTAACGGTGGTCTACATTCCTTTATTAGGGGCCAACCACACATACCTCATAAAAGCATTGAATACTACTAAAATGTACCTAATACCATTGTTGTTAGGTGGAAGAGACCCCAAACAATCACGAAACAGTTGATCCACTGGCTGATGTTCCCTGGTGCATTGACAAAAACTTCTTCTGGTGTTAGTATTAGACACAGCAGTCTCACTTTCTTGACATTGACTTCATATGTGAGTCATTCTTTCCCAGGTGAGGTGTTGTTTAATATGCATGCTGGTTTTATAATGCCCCAGGTGCCCCCGCACAATGAATGATGAAAGTAACTAAAGACAGTTGGGACTAAGCTCTCAAGACGACGGATCTTGAGATTCCTGTTGTAACGTGTACCGTAACACACAGTACTCCCTTCTGCACGAAATAGACATCGAACGAGATTCCGTCCTCCAGCTTTCACTGAATTTCGGCCAGACCACTATCTCGCAATTGTCTGACATTAAAATCAAAAAGCCGTGAAGCAATTACTGCGGCTACCACCGAATACACTGCCTTCGTCTGTAGATTCCAGCACGTTCCCCTGAAATACGCGACTAGGCGCGTCCGCGGCCTGATGTTGCACATCCTGGATACGTATTGCTTCTGACTGGAAGGCACATTCCACGAAGTTTCAGCATGGTAGCCAGGTGACGTAGACTGCTTTCCATGATGCGTCGGCTGATACCTTTCAGGTGAGCACTTCGCACGGTTGGTTTCTTGTTCACTTCTCTGACTTCACACCAAAACAATATAGACACTCCGACGTATCACTTTGCTAGAAATTTTGCGTCTGTACTGAGACCTTTTGTGGGAAAGTGCACGCATCGTATTCGCAACTCTTGTGACTTTATTGATAGACTGAAGTAGCTTCGACTCGTTGAATCGGACTTGTTATTGAGCTTCGACGTTGTCTCATCCTTAGTTAGGTCCCCTTCATGGATTCAATGTCACTCTTAAGCGGTAAGTTCAAAGCTATCATAACAGCGTTATTTCGACATGCCCTTTCATCACACTACCTTTTCTTCAGCAGCGAATATTCTGAGGAAAGTAACGGTGTTGCCCCTGGTAATAAAGTTTCTTACGGAAGACTTTGAGTAGAGGGCACTTGATTCTACCGCACTTAAGCCAAAAGTCTTCTGGCAATGTACAGGAGATGCATTTGCAGTGTGGTCCCACGCTGAAGAAGACTGTCACGTTTTTTGTGGCATCTGAATTCAATCCACCAGAATATCGAAATTATGATAGATGCGGAGAAGGTCGGCTGTCTGTCGTTTCTGGACTTCTTGGTCATTTGGAATGTTGATCGATCGTTGTGTCAGTACATATATAGTAAGACCACACGCACAGACCCGTATGTGCAGGCGTCCAGCTGCCACCACACGTCATAGACTATGGGAGTACATCGACCGTCGGTGCAAAGGCGCATGTTGTGTCAGATCGAGACAGCCCTTCAACCTGCGTTCGTAGTAATTGCATTCTCTCTACATCAGCCGTATCAGCTTTAAGGAGGAAGAACCCATACGAGCAAGTCCAGGTCGTTCCTCTCATATATCGGCATTTTATCTTCGAAATCAGGCAGAATCCTAAGGAAAATTTACTAAGGCTTGCGCATTTCCCGGTTCAGAAAAGGATGACCAGGGATTGCGGAGGGCTGGAAACTAAAGAATATATTGGTAAGACAACACGTGTAGTATGTAAAAGGTGCGATGAACATGATCGCCACACTCGCCTTATGCATTCCAGCCGAATATTGTATTGCCACATAACATTCTTGGGAAATCTTGGCCTCGAAATCGTTCTACGATACCATTATTAAGGAGTCAGTGCAAATACGACTGACGGAAGATGTTATTAATCATGATAGCAGCATTCTACTGGATAAGGAGTGGGACCCGTTGATTTCTTCAGTATCTGCTGAAAGGAAACATTTTGTGACTAGTGACACGTCTAGTGACTACTTTATTAATTTGACATCTGAATTTCAACAATGCAAGCTCGCATTGCGACAGCCAGCGCGCTTGTAGTACCACCGTCATGCATGTTGCTGCGTGTCGTAGATGAAGCAATAGTGAAAGACGACGTGAAACTCGATGCAGATCGCTCATGTAGTGATTGCCTTAGCACATGTGACTTTGCGCAAATTTTTTTGTATAGTCAACGATTTGAACTAGCAAACATAAGTGAAAAACACTTACCTGAATATGACTGTATGGTTGTCAAATGTTCAGATGTTCAAATGTGTGTGAATTCCGGAGGGACCGAACTGCTGAGGTCATCGGTCCCTAGACTTACACATTATTTAAACGAACTTATGCTAAGAACAACTCACTCACCCATGCCCGTGTGATGGGCCACGCAATCCGTGACATGGCGCCTCAAACCGCATGGCCACTCCACAAGGCGAATCGTTGTCAGCCGAAATATTGTGGCAAGAAGTCGACGTCATTGGCTACAATCCCAAAACAACCACGGAATACTCTTTACGCCAGGAAAATTTCAAATTAATGAAAGGCAGATACTCGGACTTCCATCGCGCAATATTTCCGGTTTTATGGAACCTGGCACGGACGCTACTCAATCCCTGATTATCAGTTTCTAAATTAAATGTATTATGCTCCATGTAAAACTTAAACCATTCTACGGCAGAGACGACCATCAAAGCTTCCAACTCATAAACAGAATAATTAACTTCTGCAGCTGACGAGGCTGAAGAGCATAAGACAGAGACCTCCGCTCTCCATCATGTTCTTGTAACAAAACAGCACCTCGCCAGAATTTGAAGAGTCTGTCTGCACAACAAACAGCAAGTTGAAGTCTGTAACACCTAGTACTGGGGCACTGCACAACGCTTGTTTCAAGGTATAAAAGTCTTCCTGTTGAAAATCTACCTCTCTCCTCACTGGTAATTCTCATTTTTCTGACCCAGATTACAAAGTAGGGCCGCACGTTGGGCGTAAATGGGAGTATATTTTCTAAGAAAATTCTGCATGCCTATGAATAGCGCAACACACTTCATGTCATTGGGCAACAGAAACCTATACGGAGCTTGAGTTCGTCCTGATCTATACTAGCCCCACAGACGATAACATATGCCCCAAAGAGATTTTACTCTGGGCCAAATTTTCGCTAGATAGCATGACTATCAATCCCGCCTCACTTAGATATCCCAACACTTTCCTAAGACGCTCTACATGATCAAACAAGGTTGCACTATAAATGACGACATTGTCTAAGTAATTGTAGTTGCACTTAAACTTTAGATCCCCCAACACAGAATCTAAATGGGGAGACAACACCGCCGCACCTGTGGACTGTCCAGAGGGCACGCTGTTAATTTCAAAAAGATTGATATCAGTGCAAAACATTGTTCAACACAGAATTTTACGTGAGTGATATCTGGTAATAGGCTTAATTAAAGTCCAGCTCAGTAAAAATGCGTACTCCTGCAGATCACATAAAACTGTTATGTTAGTCAGGAAGTAGAACAGGTTCCAACAACGCCTTCTGATTTGAAGCATGGTAATCAACGACTGGTCTACACTCTGCATTATTTAGCTTTGGCACCAAAAAATATAGGAGCTATTTAAAGGGGAAATGAAAGTCTAATAACGCAGTCAAGTAGCCGTTGGTTTACAGTTTTAGGCGCCTTCATCTTAGGTGGTAAAAGCCAGACCAGAGTCTGCCAAATTTGTTCTGGTAATAAAAGTGGGAGGGCGAATGAGAGCGAAGGCTCATCGGTCTAGGGGAAGGATGGAGGAGGTATGACATTGGTTGTACCACATAAAATAGCGTGGACAGGCCTCAGAAGGGGAGGGGAGAGGTATTGAAGGGGTGGACGGTGGGGGGGGGGGGGGGTGGAGAGGGAGAGTGACTTTCAATACACTTGTCAACTGCCTCACATGTATCCTACACTAACTATGCAATCTGATACGCCCTTATGGGTTCCTGGAAAACTGTTCCCATATGCCCACTGATCCACTACTAGCATTAATGCAGTCGTCACGAAACATGAACCACCTAAACGAATTCTGAACATCTTCTCCTTGAATTCATTCTTGGGACATGCCTTTGCGGCTTACTTCTGGATTTCATTAAATCATATAATAAGAAATTATTCCTGTAAGAATAAAGTAAGCAATTCATTTAGAATATGAGTTGCCATATTCTTCATATATAGCACATATCTGATACTTATTTAAGGCGAATTATCAACAGAAAGAGGGAACAATCAGTAAATCGAAACTTCCAAGCAGTTCAAACTTCGGACCTTTGCTTTTCGCGTACAAGTGTTCTACCGACTAAGCTACCCACGCACGACTCACGTCTTCACAGCTTTACTTCCGCCACTAACTCATCTCCTACCTTGCATCTCCTACTCTCCCAATTATTAGATCATTACATGAGCTTAGATGAGCAATCCCGCGAAATGTAGGAACAGACGGCGAAGCAATACGTACTTACGTCATTAATTATCGTAGAAGATAGCTTGGTAAAGGCGTATTTCCATTAGAGCATTTATAGATTTCTAAAAAGCTTTTGACAATATTGACTGGATATATTATCAGGGATATAATACAGGGAGCGAATAGCTTATTAGAACGTTTAGAGAATTCAGACTGCAGTTACCACACTTCAAGGGCATGTAGAAGAGATGGTAACACGGAATGGAGTCCATTGCCCATGCTATGCTAACTGTACATAGAACAAGGGGAGCAGAGATGCTGAAGACATAAATGGTTTAAGGTTTCCTGATGACACTGCAGTTCTGTCAGAAATGGCAAGGCAGAATGGATAGCGTGTTACGAAGAGGTTATAAGCTGATGGTCAAAAAAAAAAAAAAAAAAAAAAAAAAAAAAAAAAAAAAAAAAAAAAAAAAAAATGGGGGGGGGGGGGGAGGAGGAAGAGAAATGTAGTGCAGTCAAATTAAATCAGGCGATCCCGATGGAATTGGTTTAGAAAATGAGACTGGGAAACAGCAGATGAGTTTTGAATTTCAGGCAGCAAATAATTTATTAACTCACAATCGTCTAAATAGAGAGGATATAAAACGGGGACCGGAAACAATCAGAAAAGCTTTTCTGAAAAAGAATTACTTGCTCATGTAGATACAATGTACAGGACGTTAAGTATGAGTGTCATTAATGAACAGTACACTAAAAGTCTGTAATAAACCTCGCATTCTGTGGAAAGATGATGAAAACTTTATTGCCTATTTTCACAGTTTCCAAAGCATGAATCATCTTGAACGTTAAGAATGTAACAAGAAAGAGAGATACCTTGCATACTCTGATGTGCGTCAGTTTTTCAACAATAATCACCTTTACACACATAATCCGCTGATACAACCGTAATCATCGTATGACAAAACTAATACTTGTTGATTGCATGCATCACCAGTGAGGTGAAAAGTGTGTCGCTATGATCTTAGCTTTATCAGCCCTAATAATTATTTATTTTGTTAACTGAAAGACGTCGCGTCGTGTCAGTAATATTAATGTTAACAGGCCGAGGCTGTGTCAGCGGCGGCTTACAGCTGCGCATGGATGGAGGCGAATGAAAGCTTCAAGCGAGCGCTGAGGATCCTCATCAGCCGCGCGCAGAAGCCGCTGGTGATCACGGCCGGGCACCTCTATCCCATCAACAGGCCTGCCTTTGTTTCGGTTAGTATGCAAGTATGTGCGTGAGAGCTATATCTGGTGGAGTAAAATCCGGATTTCAGGTGATTTATCACACAAGGGAATGAGTGGACAGTGAATGATCGTTTCTTTGTTTCTCTCTTGTGCGTTGCTAAACAATTCATCGAACTGCGATGAAACTTTGGGCTGTTGTTGTGCGTGCACCAACGAAAGTTTCTGAATTAGTACAACCATTTTGCAATAGGTGTTGCACTAGCTATTTCAACTATTGAAATTGATTAATTTTTGTCGGCTCACCTGAGAAAGTTTCTGCTTATTAGTACATCCATTTCACGGTAGATGGCGCACGAGTCGTTTCTACAAGTGTGTCTACCTGGTGTCCCACGAAGGCTCATATAGTTTGAACTTCAGTAACTCGAACAAAAATAAAACTATGAATTTTAAAACAGGAAGATTTTCACGATGTTGTTAATGATGTTTTAACATTGAAGATGTTCAAACTGCCTCCCACCGGCATCAATACAATGTCTGAAATGTGTCGTGGTTGCTATTAGAAATAATTTACATTTTATCACAATCCCCTCTTGTATGTCATCCCGGAAACGTGGTTTGTGGAGTGCACTGGGTCCTTCAGAGTTACCCACAGAATGAAGTCTGTCTGCTAGATCGGTAGATCTGGATGGAAACACTTCCTCATTGGCCTATACACATCTCAACAAATGTTTCAGCCAGAAATTGCCCCGAGTCATGTGAAAGGCTTGTTGAAGAAAACAACCTTCATCTTGCTACAGCTGGTGAACATCTAATACAGTTTGTACCTTCAATATGGTAAGGTACTTCACACATGTCACTCTTCCATCAAAAAAAACAACGGTCATACAACTCCTCACTTGTTGGTGGACTCTGACAGTTATGGTGAGAAGGTGGTAACCTATGACATCATCACTGATGTCACCTCTGATTCATCATATTTCCCCAGACCTCCACCCCTTCACACCTCTGACAAACGCCAACGACCCTGCACATGAAATGGTAGGAAACTGAAACAAATGGGGTTTTCCATCTAATCCTATGACGTCACTGTGGAAGTAGAGCTGTTGTCCTCAGTATAATTATCCGGAAATTGAAAAATACTAGATTTCACATCATCAAGCTTGTCGAAGTAGGTCATTTATGCTAAGCATTAGAGGTCTGCATTATCTCCGATTTTTACCGGCGACTCCCGCTCGCCCCTCCGGCTCTCGGGAGTATGCGGCCGAGCGTCCGCTTCCGCCGGCTGTCGGCAGCCGATCGCCAGCGCTCGGCCGAGTGCGCCAAACGCTCGGCCGGTCGCCAGTAACCGGTGGACTCAGTACCAGCGAGCGGCGCTTCGTCACACTCCTTGAGATCAGAGGCCACCGCTTCACATTAACCACTCACTAATTCCTTTTACAAATGTCTTTCGTTGTTTACTACCAGTTCTATGACCTAAATAATACACTTGTATATGTTACATTTGATGTTTGTTAATATGTTGCAGACTACTGGAGTTTCCACGTTGAGGTTATCATGTATTCCAGTAATTGTAACGTTAAAAACTGTGATGTCTGTGCCGGCCGCTGGTGGACGAGCGGTTCTACGCGCTACAGAATGGAACCACGTGACCTCTACGGTCGCAGGTTCGAATCCTGTCTGGGGTATGGATGTGTGTGATGTCCTTAGGTTGGTTAGGTTTAAGTAGTTCTAGGGGACTGATGACCTAAGCAGTTAAGTCCCATAGTGCTCAGAGCCATTGGAACAATTTTTTTGTAATGTCTGTATTTAGTATTTTGTTCCGTTCGGTAGATAAACGGGAACACAGTAGTCTAATCATGGACTATGTGTAGCCTATCTCCAAACTCGGCCACGTATACGTTGTACTAATAATATTGAATGCAGGGTCGGGAAGGAATGACGGAGTTAAAAGTAATACTCAAGAAATTTTGTTGCACAAACGTTAATTTCTGAACTAATTATGACCTGTAAATAATGTTACAAGTGAATCATGACTGTACAATTCGTTTTTCGTCATTGGTGCTCCCTAATACACAGGCGTCATTTGTATTCCTGGAACTATTACTACGCCTGGCGGTTTGAACTTGTTCCTGTGAAGTCAATGAAAGTGGAATCATACATTTATAGAGTTTGAGAAATGTTTCCTTCCTTGTGATTACGTGGTATGTTGTGAATACTTACGTAATTGTGATGGATCACTAAGAGATCATCCATCTTGTCTGATTCCATGCACGATCTTTTGCTGGACAGCAGGTGACCGGCCTGGCTAAAATTTCTCTCGCTGGCAGCACTAATGGAAGGAACACAGAGAACTCTTCTAGCTATCTCCGACAGCCTTGGAAGTAACCCCGCGTGCGTTTTCCACCACTGCAAAATTTGGCCTTCGGCACAGATACAGTCGGATTTGGAGAGCGAAAGGTACCTGTCGAGTTCATTGGTAGTAACTGTGTGTCAATCTTCGTCGTCCTCATCCGAACTCCAGTCCATCCTGGACTTTTTCATGGGAAGAACTTGGTCACTGTTTGCTTGAATGGACTCTAAACATGAATGAAAACATCCGTAAGATATTCCGGTCACCTTCAAATATGTATAAAGCGTAATCAGAATTACTGGTTACTAAACGACTATATTTCAAAAAATGGTTCAAATGGCTCTGAGCACTATGGGACTTAACTGGTGAGGTCATCAGTCTCCTAGAACTTAGAACTACTTAAACCTAACTAACCTAAGGACATCACACAGATTCATGCCAGAGGCAGGATTCGAATCTGCGACCGTAGCGGTCGCGTGGTTCCAGACTGTAGCGCCTAGAGCCGCTCGGCCACTCCGGCCGGCGACTATATTTACTGTGACATTATATATATACATATCGCACAAATTACATGAAACCGCATTGTGGAATGTTTAAGCTGCGAAACCTTTCCCAAAAATCACTCTGTAGACGTAATAAATGTTGATCTAACGAAATATGGCAGATTAGACAAACAAACATTCGTTCACTAACTGGTTTCAGTGAATGAACCTTACCATTTACGGGCAGTTCCGAGTACAATCGTCCAACTTCAGCATACGTTCTAGCGTTGTTACCTTTGCAGTTTCCAAATCCTACCTCGCTTCTTTAAAGGGGGTTAGAAAAGCGACAACGTCTCGTACGCACTCTTCTTGGAAGGTTTCTGAGAGTGTCGATTGCCCCCGGGGATTCTAGTAGATCTCGAATATCGTCGATTTGACTTATGACGGAATTGAGCATTAACAGTACACTGTTCCACCGAGTTACAGCTTCTTGCTTCACAGAGTGCCCCAGACGCCCCGAGTGACCCGATCTCTTCAAATAGCCTACTATAGCTCTTGTTGATAGTAGACACGACAGGATTTCAGGGGCTTCGTCTTCTAAAAACGTCTCTTGAAATGTGTGACGAAGCGCAGTCATCAAGCAGTGATCAAAGCAAGGCAAACGGTCCTAAGATTCAAGTGCCTTCTTCATATTAGCTCCTTGGTCGGTGACAAATTAACATTTCGTAAGATCATTCTTGTTAATTCCTAACTCAAGCATCCGCTCTTCGATTTCGTGTCGTATGTTCTCTCCTGTCTTAGGTACGTCCGGAAACTCGGTTGTTATCAAAACAAACGTTTCTAGCCGCCACTCATATTTCACATAATGCGACGTCACAGCCTAAACATTTCTCTTCTTGTAGTTATCAGACCACAGATCAGTGTCTAAAGCGCACATTTTGTTCTTTAAGGCACATATTAGCTTGTGACCATTGTCACCCATATTTTTTCTGCCTTTTCTTTAATATGCCACGATACAGTGGTAGGGTGCGGAAGAACATCTTCTGTACTGACTTACCCGTAAGTGGCGCCAATATTGATGAGCTCCTGCGAATAATTCTTGAAGCCAATCTTACTACAAGTATTTAACGGTAGCAAATCTATTCCACTCATATCGACCAACGTATCAACAACAACTTTCTGTATGCTACTTGGTACTGCAAGTGGCCAGTGGACTTCTGCTCCGCATTTACTTTTGAAGTGCCGAAGCATATCTGTTGTGCTTGACTGGTATGAAAGTATGGTATTACATGTGGTACATTGCACGAAACCAGCAGAATCCTGCGTGACAGGATCCACTACAAGTGCAAACGATTTCCAAGCTTCACTTTTCGCCTACTCTTCCGACATATCTTTCTTCTTCGGGACTAATGAGCCGCTCCTAATTCTCTCCATAAAACTTCTCTTCGTTTCATGAATGGAACGTTTACGACCTATTATTGGTTTACCCACAACGCTGTCTGGGCTGCTCAAAGCCAGGCCGCCATCTGCGTTTACACACGGTTTCTAATGCGATTCGGCACTGTAGAGAGCACGACGGTTGTACTGTCACCGGCCGAGATTGTGAGTACAATCGAGCGCTCGGCAGTGCTCGTCAGTCCAACCGATAACCGAGAGGTGGAGGACAACCGGCCACATGGTGCATTAGACGGCCACAGCCGTATTGCAGCGTGGGACTTCCCCAGCCGTCGAGCAGCTGCACGAAATGGGAAATGTTACAGCGGTAGTTTTCTTCGAAATGCAGAGCTCTACTAAGCATACTAGGCCAGCCGGTGTGGCAGAGCGGTTCTTGGCGCTTCAGTCTGGAACCGCGCGACCGCTACGGTCGCAGGTTCGAATCATGCCTCGGGCATGGACCTGTGTGATGTCCTTCGGTTAGTTAGGTTTAAGTAGTAAGTTCTAGGGGACTGATGACCTCAGATGTTAAGTCCCATAGTGCTCAGAGCCATTTAACCATTAAGCATACTAGTGCAATACTAGTGTAGACCTACTATGATGTCAGAAACCAACACGACGACTGGACACGGTGACCAGAGCACACTGGCACATCGCTATTATGTCAGAATCCGAGATGATGGATTTTGGACACTCGCGTTGCTCTGTAACGTTAGATTCCAAGGCACTTGAACAAAAGAAAGTTAATTGCCTGCTACACAGTACATATTCCTGAAGGGACCATTAGGGCTACTAACAGTGTTAAGGTCACTTGTCGTACGTCCTAAATTAGAAAAGTCCCCTCCAATATCATTACAACAGGTGTTTTAGTTTGCACAGCATTTACACTACTGGCCAATAAAATTGCTACACCACGAATATGACGTGCTACATACGCGAAATTTAACCGACAGGAAGAAGATGCTGTGATATGCAAATGATTAGCTTTTCAAAGCATTAACTCAAGGTTGGCGCCGATTGCGACACATAAAACGGGCTGACATCAGGAAAGTTTCCAACCGATTTCTCATACACAAACAGCAGTTGACCGGCGTTGCCTGGTGAAACGTTGTTGCGATGCCCCGTGTAAGGAGGATAAATGCGTACCGTCACGTTTCCAACTTTGATAAAGTCCGGATTGTAGCCTATCGCGATTGCGGTTTATCGTATCGCGACATTGCTGCTCGCGTTGGTCGAGATCCAAGGACTGTTAGCAAAATATGGAATCGCTGTGTTCAATAGGGTAATACGGACCGCCATGCTGGATCCCAACGGCCTCGTATCACCAGCAGTGGAGATGACAGGCATCTTATCCGCATGGCTGTAACGGATCGTGCAGACGTTTGCAAGACAACAACCATCTGCACGAACAGTTCGACTACGTTTGCAGCAGCATGGACTATGAGCTCGGATACCATGGCTGCGGTTACCCTTGACACTGCATCTAGGGCAGGAGCGCCTGTGATGGTGTACTCAACGACGAACCTGGGTGCACGAATGACAAAATGTCATTTTTTCCGGATGAATCCGGGTTCTGTTACTGCATCATGATGGTCGTATCTGTGTTTGGCGACATCGCGGTGAACGCACATTTGAAGCGTGTATTCGTCATCGCCATACTGGCGTATCACCTGGCGTGATGGTATGGGGTGCCATTGGTTACACGTCTCGGTCACCTCTTGTTCGCACTGACGCCACTTTGAAGAGTGGACGTTACATTTCAGATGTGTTACGACCCCTGGCTCTGCCCTTCATTCGATCCCTGCGAAACCCTACATTTCAGCAGGATAATGCACGACCGCATATTGCAGGTCCTGTGCGTGCCTTTCTGGATACAGAAAATGTTCAACTGCTGCCCTGGCCAGCACATTCTCCAAATCTCTCACCAATTGAATACGTCTGGTCAGTGGTGGCCGAGCAACTGGCTCGCCACAATACGCCAGGCACTACTTTTGAAGAACTGTGGTATCGTGTTGAAGCTGCATGGGCAGCTGTACCTGTACACGCCATTCGAGCTCTGTTTGACGCAATGCCCTGGCGTATAATGGCCGTTACTACGGCCAGAGGTGGTTGTTCTGGGTACTGATTTCTCAGGATACATGCACCCGAATCGCGTGAAATTGTAATCAAATGTCAGTTCTAGTATAATATGTTGGTCCAATGAATACCCGTTTATCATCTGCATTTATTCTTGGAGTATCAATTTTAATGGCCAGTAGTGTATGTCATGCAGCATTGTCCGCCTACTTATTTCTTTATGTTGAAGCCCAATTTTAAAACAATATGCTGCATAGTAGGAACAATTGTGTCCTTATTCAAATAAACATTAGGGTGCTGGGCTCTTCGCCCCCCTACATACCCCCTCCCCCCCCCCCCCCTGCCACCCCGTCGCCACTGCAGTCGGAAACACGTCATTCGGAGCTGTAATGAAGCGTGCTGGGCCTTGTTTTGTGTAATGCTGAGCAGTACCGGGCGGCCGGGAAGACCCCTACACTGCTACTGCTATTGCCCCACTGCAGATATAAGACACACACAACACCAGCGAGGAAATCCGGAGTCACGTCTTCCTCAGCGTGTCACAGCTAAGCACGTAGTACGATTCACACATTTACTCTCTAGTGACATTAATGTGGCAATCCATCAAAAGCCTGAATAACCATCTTGTGCAGCGCGTGCGACTGTCACATGTGCAGGAAAACAATCAGTGAAGTTCTGCAGGGTATTGACGTGGCTGTGGAGCCAAGCTGGCTTCAGCATAGTGGCCAGATGGGCTGGATTTCTTGGCTGAGGATACATGGCGCGAAAAGGCCTATCGAGTCGGTTCTATAGTTACTCGACTGGGTTTTAATGTGAGGAGTCTGGTTGGCAGGAGAGTTCATCCTCGTGCTCTTTGATTCATGGACGTACAATGCGAGCTATGTGGCACATTGATTTATCCTGCTGGTAGATCCCATAAAGATGAGGAACAAACAAACTGCTTGCTGGGGTGTACACAGTCAACAAGGATGGATGTTTATGAGTGTGGGTTCATTATTCCTTCCAGAATTAAGAGCTCACCCTGGCAATGCCACTAAAACATTCCCCAGACCATAACGCTCCCACCTTCCAGCTGTTGCATGGTGTTTGCTTTTAGATGTTGGACGCCTTATACACCAACCGCCATCTGTCCAATGGAGCATCGAGCGTGATTCATCTGGAAAGGCCATGTGCTGGCACCCGTTGAGCGTCCAGTTGCGGTATTGGCATGCAAATTCCAACCTTCGTCGCCGGTGAAAACCAGTCAGCATGGGTGCATAAGCCATGCACCTACTGAAGAGTCTCGTGCGCACCAACTTTCCCTGAACCGTAATTAACTAGACGCTTTTGGTATCCCGTTCGTTCATCTAGGCAATCAGTTGCTCCACAGTTGCACATGTGTCCGCCCATACACATTTCCACAGCTGTCACTCACGCCTCAGCGCCAGTTCTGAATAGTATCATTTTTCCACACACAGTATTCTTTAACCGCTACAGCACATAGAGAGTTTACAAACTTATGTGTTTCGGAAACGTCTATTTATAGGGATACGTGAACATTTAAAGAATATTTCCTAACATTTGTGTTTTAGTAATATCAGTTATATGTTTTATTCTATATGCTTTTTTTATTAAATGAGACAGAGATGAGAGAGATAAATACTGATTTACTTTCACTTTGTTCATTCTGTTTAACCTATCATGTCAAGGAAATATACATAAATATGCTCACAATTCTCTAGCAACATTAGGTTCAAAATGGTTCAAATGGCTCTGAGCACTATGGGACTTAACTTCTAAGGTCATCAGTCCCCTATAACTTAGAACTACTTAAACCAAACTAACCTAAGAACATCACATACATCCATGCCCGAGGCAGGATTCGAACCTGCGACCGTAGCGGTCGCGCGGTTCCAGACTGTAGCCCCTAGAACCGCTCGGCCACCCCGGCAGGCCACCATTAGGTAATGATGAACCAGATGCGTTGTACGTGGTGTGTACACATAGAAATTCGTAGCAAAGATTTCCTCCGAAGTATTCTGGTGTCATCGTAATGACGTTACGAAGCTCAGTGGTTTACAGTGTTGGAATATCAGAAATGAATAACATAATACAAATTCGTAGTAGAGACATTTTCCGCATTCTCCTGATAGGCGTGCACTGTAAAGATTTATCACGGAATTCCATAAAATTTGTACAGAGAGGGATATCACGCGCTGGATGGTTTTGCTGCCATGTATCAGGTTCCTGAAAGTGAATGAACTTGTAGTATTCTCTTATATGGTTCTTACACTTTAATACAGGAACACTGTTTGCAACTGAGAGTTGAACATTGCAGTTATCTGTGCTGAATTCCGCTATAATTCAGATCAATTACAATCCAAAAGCACTACTTTCATGTCAGCAAACCGTGGCTTTTCATAATGTAACACTACATTGAACTCTTGACCTGAATTTGTTTCTTAACCATCAGTCTTCTGACTGGTTTGGTGCTGCCTGCCACGAAATCCTGTCCTGTGCCATCACTTTTATCTCAGAGTAGCACATGCAAACATGCAAACTACGTCCTTCAGTACTTGCTGGCTATATTTCAATCTCTGTCTTCCTCTACAGTTTACGCTCTAGTACCATGGAAACTATTCTCTCATGTCTGAAATATGACCTACCCTTCTGTCCCTTCTTCCTGTCAGTGTTTTTCTACATATTCCTTTCTCTGATTCTGCCGAGGACTTCCTCATTCCTTAACTTATCAATCCTCCTTATTTTCAGCATTTTCTGTTGCATCACATGTCAAATGCTTCGATTCTTCTCTGTTCCCGTTTTCCTCACAGTTCTTTCCTCATTAACATACACAGTCGTAATCCAAAGGTAATAAAATTGAGGCATAAGTTTGATACCAGTAGACTTTTCTGGTACAGGAATGCCATTCTTGCCCCAGATATACCGGTAGTCTGAGGACCTACAAATTTGTGACCATGGACGTGAAATAAAAGAAATTTATTCTACATTTTCGGGCCACTGTTCCATTTGCGACCATGTCGCAGGTTCTGAGACATCATGAACAGTATACTAGTGGTGAAAATCGGCACTACTATTCCACTTTTTCCTTTAGTTTATTGAATCGGTTGTATTGATGCAATATCCCAATTGGTTAGCTGTCAGGCAAATTTTGACATGACGCCCAGTTACCTGGTTGGTGTCGTGTCGGACTCGTATGTCTGCTGTGAGGCAGTATTTTAGTAGCAGTAGTGGGGTCTTACCTATCACCCCGGTACAGCACACTGCTACACATGGCTTGGCGGAGCTGTAAATAAAGTTTGCGGGTAAAGTGGTGTAATGGGGCGGGGGGGGGGGGGGGGGCTTGGCCTGGTGCTTGTTTAAATAAAGACACAGTTGTTCCTACTACACAGCACACAGTTTAGAAGTTTGGTTCAAAATGGCTCCGGGCATTATGGGACTAAACGTTTGAGGTCGTCAGTCCCCTAGACTTAGAACTACTTAAACCTAACTAACCTAATGGCATCACACACATCCATGCCGGAGGCAGGATTCGAACCTGTGACCGTAACGGAGCTCGGTTCCGGACTGAAGCGCCTAGAAACGCTCGGCCACAGCAGCCGGCTTGAAGTTTGGAGTTTAACACATATGAATATGTAGGCTTACACATGCATGACACATATGCTGGTCAAACTATTTTTCTTGAAAAATTTCGATTGAAAAAATGTGGAATTTGTGGTGGGACATCGTGGAATATTCGCATTTCTGGCCTACCTGTTTCATGAAGTTCCGTAGGTGGTGGCCTTACACGTAGTCTTGAAAATGACGACCGTAACGCAGGTGCGCTCCAACCAGAGAGCTGACGCTGCGCCTCTTTTGGCGGAAAAACGGAACATCGCAGATATTCATAGGCGCTTGCGGAATGTGTACCGAGACCTGGAGGTGAACAAAAGCACAGCGAGCCACAGGGCTATGCCTCTGCTATCACCACAACAAGTCGTGCAAACTCGTCCGATCTCGCGTGTGCCGATCTCCCGCACAGGTCTATGACTCCAGTAATGATTGGTCTCGCACTTTCCGACTTCCATGTGTTTGGGCTAATGGAGGATGTACACCACGGGAATCAGTAAGTGGAGGACCGGAAGGTTTCTGATGCAGCAAGACTTTGGCTCCAGCACCGATCATTTGAGTGGTAACATTCGGGCATACAGCATCTTCTAATAATATGGGTAAGCACGTTGCCTTGCATGGAGATTATGTTGAAAAATAGGATCTTGTAGCGAGAAGAGTGGGGAGTAATATGGTGTATTTGAATCCTGAATAAAACCAACTTAATTTCAGAAAAAAATGTTTTGCGTTAGTTATCGTGTACCCCCAATATTACGGTAAAAATTAGAGTGAGATAACGTGCGTGCTTTAGACTAGTCTGTCGGAATATGGCACTTGCTATATAGACTGGAACGTCTACTTCAAAGATATAACACTTTTCTTGTTTTCTATGAGAGTCTGTTCATCACTGTGTATGTGGTGTCACCGCCTGACACCACACTTGCTAGGTGGTAGCCTTTAAATCGGCCGCGGTCCGTTAGTATACGTCGGACCCGCGTGTCGCCACTGTCAGTGATTGCAGACCGAGCGCCGCCACACGGCAGGTCTACAGAGACTTCCTAGCACTCGCCCCAGTTGTACAGCCGACTTTGGTAGCGATGGTTCACTGACAAATTACGCTCTCATTTGCCGAGACGATAGTTAGCATAGCCTTGAGCTACGTCATTTGCTACGACCTAGCAGGGCGCCATTATCAATTGCTATTTATCTTGTGATGCATGTACCGTCAGACCGATGTTCACCAATTATGGATTAAAGTTAAGTATTCCAGAAGCTACGTACTTTTTTTACTAGACTCAACTCCTTTAACTGTTCCAGACCTCACGCCAGCCTGCGTGAGTTTAAACGCGTGCCCTTCGGCCTCCCGTCCTTGTGGATTGGCTGTCTTGCCAGTCCACAAAAGTGTAAATAATGCAACTTGCATCCAAATAGATCTTCTTACTGTAGTCAAGTCTTCGTCTACTCTACAAAGTTTGCTCCCCACAAATCTCTTAGTTATCAAACTGACTATTCCTTGTTGCATCACTATGTGACCTGGCAATGGATCCCTTGGCTCTGTCAGCTTGTGACACAAATTTATTTTTTTGCTCAGTTTGATTCAGTACTTCTTCATCAGTTCTTTTTACTGCCAGTCTCCATTTTAAATTACTCTCGATTTCGCCCATCGTCAGTTCATTTGCTGCCCAAATATCAAAATTAACCTACCACTTTTAGTTCCCCATTTCCTAATCTAATTGTCTCAGGGTCGCCTGAGTCAATACAACTCCACTACCCCTGTTTAGATTTTTTTATGCTCACTTTATTACTTCTATTCCAGAAGCTATCGATCCTGTTCAACTGGTCTTCCAAGTCCTTTGTCGTGCAGTTAGCAACATGTTCCATAGATCATTTGAACGATTCTTTTATCGAAATCATTTGGAACGAATGAGTTTGCAGCACATTGATACATGATAACTGTTAGCATTAACGAACACATTATCCTTTTATTCCTAATCTAGCGACTGCACTGAAAACAAGTATTTTTTTTTTTTAATTTTTAATTCTTTTACTGACTGCCAATGAAATCCTAAGAGAATAAACTCACGAATATGCACAAATGAGTTCGTCTTCCATTTCAACTGATACCTTCCATTCATGCTATACTGAGCATTACTTATGCTCTTGGATATGGTTTAGCGACTGTTCTGATGCGTACCTCATTACTTGGACAAAAGCCAATCATAAACGGACAAAGTAGTCTCTGTTTGCATAAAACTCATATAGCTACTTGGAAACCAGGAACCCTATGGATAAGATAAGGTCAAGAGGCACAGGTGATAACAGTGCTTTCTATACTGAAAGTGATATACTTACGTTTCTTCTCTGGTAATGGTTAGCATCATCATGACAAGAAACATCAAACATTTTTCAGTTTTTTCATATGTGGTATTATTGCCTGCAGAGAGTAACACATGTTATTTAATAAAATGTGAAACACTAATCAAACACATAGAAACTAGAGCATTTAGAGACAATGTAGACTCTCAGAAAATACAAAAATATGTTATCGGGTTTGCAGGATAATATTCTGAGGATGAAATCAGACTGAAAATAAGTAATTATAGTTAATAGTATACCTACAGTTTTTTTGCCATTTTCTTAAATTTGGTCTTATTTTACAGTTGGTGAATGCATCGTACACGTACTACGCATTGCTGTGTCAATTCAACAAACGCGCAAAGGAACGAGCGCTCTGAAACATCAGGCAAGATGGTTAATTAAGATGAATGTCAACCAACAGTTTATCGGTGTTTACCATTAGTTGTATTTTTCTGTATATTTTTGTATTGCAATTAGTAACGCAGCTAAGTCACGAGACTTGTATGAAGTATTAAGGAAATCCAGGCTCTGGAGAACAACAATTACAAAAACACTATTATAAAACGTCAGAAGCCGTGATGCACTTAGTTTGCCATTATTATTTCTATTGTCACTATGAGGCTACAACAGCATAAGATTAGCTCTACTTCTGAAACCCTTTCAATAAAATTTTCACCACCTATCAAAAATTATTCAAAGATAGAATATAATGTAACTGTCCTTTACCCAACGAATTGTGTGTCTTCCTGCAGAAAGTTATCAAAACCGTAAATTATAAGAAAACTTTAATATGCGTAATTTGAGGAACACCATATACATTGGAATTTCAATTGAGACTATATTACAGAGATTGTCATCCATGACAAGATGTCTTTACGTAAAAATAAGTAGTGCAGCAGATTTTTTCGTATTATAACACCAATTACTGATTTTTATTCGTTGTTAATTATAATTGTAGCCTACAAGATTACATGAGGTAGCAATTTCAAGTCATTCCTTTTTGTAGCATGTAGGTGTTTAAGTTTAGGCCATTTCTTCGAAAACAAACATTGTGAATTAAATCCTGCCTTATACGTGGGAGCCAACCCCTCTCCATAACACAATGTTGGGTGAGCTCTTATTTTGACCAGAAATTTCGAGCTCCAAGATTAGGGAATCATCTCGACTGATACCTCTATTAATTACATTTGCTCCTGGTAACAATCTTATTCTGGCCACGAGTGCTTCATTTCTTGAAAAATGCCATGAGCTACTGATAAAACGTTTACTGAAACAGTCAGTTTCGACCGCCCATCGTCATATTCATAAAAGCGTTTACGGCATCGTATTAGGCGAATATAAAATCACAGGAAGTCGGCTCTATGCGACACGCATCCGTTCACAGCTTTAACGTCGATTGCTGATATAACAGGATAGCACAGTTAATATATTGACATTATAATTTACATTGTGATATGACAACAGTGACAAATTTATCGGTTTATTGTCTGTCAAAGATCTTGTGTTTAAGAAGTTAATGATCGTCAGTCAACCGAAACTGGTTATTTAAATAAGGAATTTATCAGCAGATGAGTGCATAATGTCATATCTGCAAGCTGTGGGGCATTAGCTCCTGAGAATACGCTTTAGTTCTTAGTTTGGTGCCATACTGTTGCATAAGCATGCTGATCACACTGGCGCCCGATTGCATTTACCTCCGAAACGCTGGCCACCACCTACTAAAATCATTTACAAATCGAGGAGGAGACTATGTTAAGAGTAGAATTATTTCATATTTCTCTATATGAGACTATGGCCCGTAAGCCCCTGATATCAACGTTGGGTCAGCTTCCAACCTATGGGTAAGATTTCACTGCAGGTGCTAGATGGGCTCTGATTTTAAGTAACTATACGTACTAGAACCACTATAGCCCAGTAAGCAGCATGCCTACGCTGACGCACTCTTCATAGCTGCCATGCGGACCCCACAGAGACTTCGATGGTTAGGAGCCGGTGTTTTTTGCTTTAGACATCAGTCTGCGACACACTCTCGACGAATCTATCAGTAGCGGAGGCAACCAACCGCGATCCCTTGCTTAACGAGGTAATGTAGGCGATTCAGTACGGCTGGCAGGGGCCACGTCTAAACAAAACACAGTCGACGTCCCGAAGGTTCTTTTCGTTGTCACACATCCTCTGCATAACAAGTAGTGTCGAACTCTTATCGACCATGACTGCTAACGCCGGGATGAGATTCAGATTACGCTATCTCGTGGACACTGCACACTGGGGTGTGTGCAGCATGAAGTACTTAGAGCGGCATCAGGTTTATCGGCCAGGTGTGGACGCCACCATTCAACACATGGACCGGAACAGCCATTTCTTTGTTCTAGCGCTCCCGTCCGAAGCAACCTGGGCAAAGAGATTCCATTGATGTCACCGTACCATATCAGCAAGTGTGAGGATGACCTCTCAGATTTCCCATAAGAGGCGCAGATGGCTCTTACATTAATGTCTGCTACCAACCGTACTTTGTCTTCTAACTTTGAGAAAGAGGAGAAGCATCGAAAGTCAGATGCAAAAAAATGTGGCGACGACCCTTTCTAGAAATCGCTCTCCAGTTTCCTCACCATTTAATTTACTGGTCCAGCCCAGTCATCGGACGGAGCCTGGCTGAAATTCCACTAGTGTGCAGGTCTTATACAGATGTTCGAAATCACGGCCGGATAGTTCTAAATCGAAACCAATTCCGGTCGTGATAGTTTACATCGTCGACTAGAGCAAGATTAAGCAACCACAGCCATAACACATAACAACCCCACCCCACCAGCCTGATTCTCACTTCCAGCCCCAACCATACTTATGGCGAGATGGGGAGGGGGTGTTGTCTGCAACAACCAGAATGGGGGCCGACGCAGGTAAAAGCATTAAGAATACCAAGTACTTGGGGCAACCCCAACTGCAGCCTGAAAGCAGTATCTCGCCCCTCGGATCGAGCATTGGGATAGAGATCAGTCAACGCTGCAGTGGCGGCTGAAAGTAGCAATAATAGATTTTACAATATACGAGGGTTGGAACTTAAATAGTGGCGAGTATTTATTCACAACCGATACAAAAGAGTTACATGTTTGCCCCTGTTACTGTCCTTCAAAGCAGTCACCAGCGTTGTGTAGAACCCGTTGCCAGCGATGTGGAAAGCGTAGTATACCGTTAGCAGAGCCGTTTCTATTGATGGTGCGCCAATTGAGTGGGTATTTAACTGTTGATCCATTACGGTTTACTCTCTTTGGATATTCATTCTGGACTAATCTCGTATGCTTACAACAATCTTTCCGTGTTTTGGACTCTGTTTCTACCCAGCCGCCAGCCATTCACCAGATGTATTTCTTCGTCAGCGACCACTCCGAATTACATTCGCTCTGCCGATCACAGCAACATTACTGCGTGCCAGTTGATATTAACTTTCTGCTACCTACGTCGATTAGGACAAAAGACAGTATCAATACGACTCTGGTATGCCGACTTCAAGATATTTTTAACTGTCAATTATGTATAATTATAGGAGAGCAGTTACGTGGGGAGGCGCATCAGACTGACAGTTTATTAGCTGTAGCCCAGTGAGATTTGTGAAAATCTGGGGAAGTGGATGCCACTCGGTGATCATCGTTCTAGTACATTATGGTGTAAAAGCTTGTCGGTAATAGCCACGGAGTCTATGAAAAAAAAAGTGGAGGTGTGATGCGATCAGACGGTTGAACAATATTAATAACAGTTGAATTTCAAGTGCACAGGTTGAAAGTGACTGTGAGGTGGCCAAACCAAACCCTGTCATCACTATTGAACGTAACACTCACTTTTTTACCTTTTCTTTTTCAAAGCAGTCCCTCACCGAACACGTGAATTGGCTTGCTACGCTGTGTAGCAAACAGCACACAAAATAGTCTACGAACTGAACTATTAACACAAACGGCGAAACGACAGACACTCATTGGTAAGTCCCTGGCACGTGCCTGTCTAGTTTTCAGAGCGGCAACGTGGCTCCCGCATCCCGCTCCAGTGCAGTCGGTCGTCGGCTGGTCGCTAGGCAGCGGTGTGACGCTACTCTGAGTTGTCAATACTAAAGACTCAGCTCCCAGACTACAGTATAATACAGTACTAAATTTCTCTCATGCAGTCTGGAAGGCTGGTTTAAATAATGACGTATTATATATATATATATACTCCTGGAAATTGAAATAAGAACACCGTGAATTCATTGTCCCAGGAAGGGGAAACTTTATTGACACATTCCTGGGGTCAGATACATCACATGATCACACTGACAGAACCACAGGCACATAGACACAGGCAACAGAGCATGCACAATGTCGGCACTAGTACAGTGTATATCCACCTTTCGCAGCAATGCAGGCTCCTATTCTCCCATGGAGACGATCGTAGAGATGCTGGATGTAGTCCTGTGGAACGGCTTGCCATGCCATTTCCACCTGGCGCCTCAGTTGGACCAGCGTTCGTGCTGGACGTGCAGACCGCGTGAGACGACGCTTCATCCAGTCCCAAACATGCTCAATGGGGGACAGATCCGGAGATCTTGCTGGCCAAGGTAGTTGACTTACACCTTCTAGAGCACGTTGGGTGGCACGGGATACATGCGGACGTGCATTGTCCTGATGGAACAGCAAGTTCCCTTGCCGGTCTAGGAATGGTAGAACGATGGGTTCGATGACGGTTTGGATGTACCGTGCAGTATTCAGTGTCCCCTCGACGATCACCAGTGGTGTACGGCCAGTGTAGGAGATCGCTCCCCACACCATGATGCCGGGTGTTGGCCCTGTGTGCCTCGGTCGTATGCAGTCCTGATTGTGGCGCTCACCTGCACGGCGCCAAACACGCATACGACCATCATTGGCACCAAGGCAGAAGCGACTCTCATCGCTGAAGACGACACGTCTCCATTCGTCCCTCCATTCACGCCTGTCGCGACACCACTGGAGGCGGGCTGCACGATGTTGGGGCGTGAGCGGAAGACGGCCTAACGGTGTGCGGGACCGTAGCCCAGCTTCATGGAGACAGTTGCGAATGGTCCTCGCCGATACCCCAGGAGCAACAGTGTCCCTAATTTGCTGGGAAGTGGCGGTGCGGTCCCCTACGGCACTGCGTAGGATCCTACGGTCTTGGCGTGCATCCGTGCGTCGCTGCGGTCCGGTCCCAGGTCGACGGGCACGTGCACCTTCCGCCGACCACTGGCGACAACATCGATGTACTGTGGAGACCTCACGCCCCACGTGTTGAGCAATTCGGCGGTACGTCCACCCGGCCTCCCGCATGCCCACCATACGCCCTCGCTCAAAGTCCGCCAACTGCACATACGGTTCACGTCCACGCTGTCGCGACATGCTACCAGTGTTAGAGACTGCGATGGAGCTCCGTATGCCACGGCAAACTGGCTGACACTGACGGCGGCGGTGCACAAATGCTGCGCAGCTAGCGCCATTCGACGGCCAACACCGCGGTTCCTGGTGTGTCCGCTGTGTCGTGCATGTGATCATTGCTTGTACAGCCCTCTCGCAGTGTCCGGAGCAATTATGGTGGGTCTGACACACCGGTGTCAATGTGTTCTTTTTTCCATTTCCAGGAGTATATATATATATATATATATATATATATATATATATAACTCTCCGCTTAAGACATAATACGTATATATATAGGATGGCTCAAAAATGACCGTTATATTTGAAATGGCAATAAAAACTAAACGAGCAGCGATAGAAACACACCGTTTGTTGCAATATGCTTGGGACAACAGTACATTTTCAGGCGGACAAACTTTCGAAATTACAGTAGTTACAATTTTCAACAACAGATGTCACTGCAAGTGATGTGAAAGATATAGAAGACAACGCAGTCTGTGGGTGCGCCATTCTGTACGTCGTCTTTCTGCTGTAAGCGTGTGCAGTTCACAATGTGCAAGTGTGCTGTAGACAACATGGTTTATTCCTTAGAACAGAGGATTTTTCTGGTGTTGGAATTCCACCGCCTAGAACACAGTGTTATTGCAACATGACGAAGTTTTCAACGGAGGTTTAATGTAACCAAAGGACCGAAAAGTGATACAATAAAGGATCTGTTAGAAAAATTTCAACGGACTGGGAACGTGACAGATGAACGTGCTGGAAAGGTAGGGCGACCGCGTACGGCAACCACAGAGGGCAACGCGCACCTAGTACAGCAGGTGATCCAACAGCGGCCTTGGGTTTCCGTTCGCCGTGTTGCAGCTGCGATCCAAATGACGCCAACGTCCACGTATCGTCTCATGCGCCAGAGTTTACACCTCTATCCATACAAAATTCAAACGCGGCAACCCCTCAGCGCCGCTACCATTGCTGCACGAGAGACATTCGCTAGCGATATAGTGCACAGGATTGATGACGGCGATATGCATGTGGGCAGCATTTGGTTTACTGACGAAGCTTATTTTTACCTGGACGGCTTCGTCAATGAACAGAACTGGCGCATATGGGGAACCGAAAAGCCCCATGTTGCAGTCCCATCGTCCCTGCATCCTCAAAAAGTACTGGTCTGGGCCGCCATTTCTTCCAAAGGAATCATTGGCCCATTTTTCAGATCCGAAACGATTACTGCATCACGCTATCTGGACATTCTTCGTGAATTTGTGGCGGTACAAACTGCCTTAGAAGACACTGCGAACACCTCGTGGTTTATGCAAGATGGTGCCCGGCCACATCGCATGGCCGACGTCTTTAATTTCCTGAATGAATATTTCGATGATCGTGTGATTGCTTTGGGCTATCCGAAACATACAGGAGGCGGCGTGGATTGGCCTCCCTATTCGCCAGACATGAACCCCTGTGACTTCTTTCTGTGGGGACACTTGAAAGACCAGGTGTCCGGCCAGAATGTAGAAACAATTGAACAGCTGAAGCAGTACATCTCATCTGCATGTGAAGCCATTCCGCCAGACACGTTGTCAAAGGTTTCGGGTAATTTCATTCAGAGACTACGCCATATTATTCCTACGCATGGTGGAATGTGGAAAATATCGTACTATAGAGTTTCCCAGACCGCAGCGCCATCTGTTGTTGAAACTTGTAACTACTGTAATTTCGAAAGTTTGTCTGCCTGAAAATGTACTGTTGTCCCAAGCATATTGCAACAAACGGTGTATTTCTATCGCTGCTCATTTAGTTTTTATTGCCGTTTCAAATATACCGGTCATTTTTGAAACACCCTGTATATATATATATATATATATATATATATATATATATATATATATATATATATATATATATATATACGGGTGAGTCACCTAACGTTACCGCTGGATATATTTCGTAAACCACATCAAATACTGACGAATCGATTCCACAGACCGAACGTGAGGAGAGGGGCTAGTGTAATTGGTTAATATAAACCATAAAAAAATGTACGGAAGTATGTTTTTTAACACAAACCTACTTTTTTTAAAATGCAACCCCGTTAGTTATGTTAGCACATCTGAACATATAAACAAATACGTAATCAGTGCCGTTTGTTTCATTGTAAAATGTTAATTACATCTGGAGATATTGTAACCTAAAGTTGACGCTTGAGTACCACTCCTCCGCTGTTCGATTGTGTGTATCGGAGAGCACCGAATTACGTAAGAATCCAAAGAGAACGGTGATGGACCTTAGGTACAGAAGAGACTGGAACAGCACATTACGTCCACATGCTAACACCTTTTTGTTGGTCTTTTTCACTGACGCACATGTACATTACCATGAGGAGTGAGGTACACGTTCGACAGGCATGCGGAAGTTCTGGAAGAACTGTTGTCGACCTCTGGAGGCGCTTTAGCTAGACGACAGCTGGTAGCGTCACGGTAAGTGTCGCGCACCGTAGATAAGACGTCGCGAGTTCTATTGCATTCGCTGCTACATTTTTTGCAACGCAATTCTGCTGTCTGCCCAAGTTACCAATTTAATGGAACTTTGAACATAATTCCCTTCACTTCTAAACCCAAAACAGCCGCATGTGGAAAAAGGGCTAACTTCTGCGACATTTTGTTCTTGTCAGGTTTAACAGACGGCCAGGCAGCAGATGCATCTCGAAGCTTTTGTATTACGTGTGGGGAGAGCGCATCGTGCCAAAATAGTCAGAAAAGTATTTTCTACATTAGCTGTCGTCTGGTAGTGGCATTTTATTCTTCTTCAAACCTTGTTTGATAGCTTTAACTCAGAACAAGTTTTCTACTTGCATGTAATCAATAAACTGCATGTGCATTGTCAGACTGTCAAAGATAGCGTCAGGGAATTCGGATGTATCGTTGATGATTAATTTCTCCTTAAGGTTTAGTATTGTTTTAACAACACTAAAGAAAACCTGACGAAAATTCTGCACTGCATTATAAGAAATGAAACAAAACTACCCACGATAACCTTACATAACCTTACGACGAAAGTTTCTTTGGTAAAACTGAGTATCTGTACACAAGCATGCATCTATCAGCACGAATTAGTAAAATACTACTCACTTAGATATCGACTGGGTCTGAGTTTAATTGGGATGCTGTGTGATACTCAACAGGTATGGACATGTGGCATTCCATAAATGAAGTTATGTATTCCTAGAGACCCAAAATTTGCTTCTCAGCAGCGAAACGACGCACTACCTGTTCTGCAGCATTGTAAGTTTTTCACCATTCCACTATGAGCTTGTAACCTCCCCACCGCAATTTTTAAAAGAAAGAAAATTGACAATACTTAATAGAAATGGGGCCAAGTGTAACCTCCCCACAAAAATTTTAAAAGAAAATAACGATACTAATTAGAAATGCTGATGGACATGGCTCTATGCGTAACCTGCCTACAATCAAATGTACTGACAATGGCAACAAATGTGAAATTCGCAATCTGACTCAATTATAAATCCTTCAAAAAATTAAAGTCCATTCAGTGACAAGAAAATTCAATTAAACCGAAATATCGGTCTTTTTTGCCCTGTGTAAAAACAATCAGAATTAAAGTCTTACCTCAGAATAAATGGATGTCACATATCTGCTCTTGTTGTTGCGCACCACTTGGAGGAACTACATTGCAAATGATAATATTCTCCTTTTTTTTGTAATTCTAGTGAAATTTTTCTTCAAAAAGAAGTGGAATGAAATGGGAAGTGCAACGAGATCTTTAGTTCAAAAAAAATTAAACTTTTGAGAAAATGCTTTTGAAATAAAAAATTATTATTGAGAGACTTGTTGGAGAATAATTACAATAAATAAAATTTTTCATTATCTAATGATTATATTAATTAACAGTATACCTTATTCCTCATCTTGACCATTGTTGCCGACCGCCTACATCACACAACCGCACTGGGCTGCTACTACTGACCGACCGCTCTGCATGACGACTACAGACAGAGTACTGCTCTCAACTAGACAGAGCTACAGACTCGCAACGACTGACTGACTGCTACTCTGCATAGCGACAACTAACTCGCAAAGACTACTACTGACTGAGAACCGCTCGCAACACTCGCGCGGTCAAGCGCATACTCTCTGGTCACAGATGCTACAATGCCTCGCCATCGCTGCTGCGTTACATACGTGTTTCATAACCCTCCACTCGGGGGGCAAAAATTTGGCAGCGATGGTGAGTCATTTGGACTTGCCAAGCGCGGCAAAATTTTTCTTTAATTAACAAAATCCTACAACTTACAGAATATTTAAATGTTGTGCACACGCACTAAGTACAAAATATATCAGAAAAGGACAAAATGTGAATACTAAACATAGTAGCAAATCAGAAAAGTATATACAAACTTTTTGACAGATAAAGTGCACAGGCACTGAAAAAATTCTTTAGCATATGCAGAACAAATAAACAGACTGGCAAGAATAATTAGATGTAGTACATAAAGTAAATGTTGTGCACACGCACTAAGTACAAAATATATCAGACAAAGACAAAATGTGAGTACAAAACATAGTAGCAAATCAGAAAAGTATATACAAATTATTTGACAGATAACAAAGTGCACAGGCACTGAAAAAATTCTTTAGCATATTCAGAACAAATAAACAGACTGGCAAAAAATATTATGTTGACAAGTGTACATGCACTGAAAAATGTCTTTAGCATTTTCACAACAAATAAACATAATGGCAAAAAAAATTCATGTCCAAAGTGCACATGCACTGAAAAATGTCTTTAGTATTTTCACAACAAATAAACATAATGGCAAACATCATGTCGACCAGTGACATAAGTGTACTCACACTGGAGTTTAGCGAATCGAAAAATGTATAACCTATGAACATAAATGATGTTACCAAAAAAAAAATTTTTTCTTTATGTGACAAGAATCAGGATAGGAAAGGGAAGGATTGCATCATGGTTGTAGCACTTTAGATTGCACACAGCTGCTCTGAAAGTCCATATCTTTCCACAGTAGTACAACACCAAGTGACACAACTTGAAGTTCTTTTCCCATCAGAATTTATCAGTGTAGCCAAGACATTGAACTGTCGTAGTAATGTTCCATGTTTTCATTTTGGCAGTACATTAGGTACACCAAACAGTGGGACCATAATAATGTCTTCATCGCTCATGGTGGTGGACAGCATGTCGTGTCAACACCACACTCTTACAAGGCACACCAACGTAGAATTAGTGCAAAACCAAATATAGTGCTCCATGATCACTGGGATAAACAGGACAAATGGACATTGCAGTAATTCAGGGTAGTCAGCTTATGAGGTGAAGGACATCAAGTCACATAATATTGACAATTACAGTCTTCATTGATAGTTCGTGGCATTCATAGCCCAGTTATTGAACATTTCTGTACCAAGTATGTAGTATTACAGAAAAATGTTCATTAATTGTTTTACATAGAATCAGTAGCCTTCTTTTCCTGGTTACAAAATATTATGAAATAATCGCATTCTTTTCAGTTACAGAGTATAATTAAGAATCATTAACCTTCTCCTAATTACAGTTAATTAATCATTTGTCATTCCAATCTATTAAGAATCATTAGTCTTCTTCTAATTACAAAGCATTATTAAACAATCACATTTATTTCCAATTACAAAGTATGAACATTGAAAACAAGAGTTAATTAATGGCATAATTAATAACAATTTCGTTGATTGACATTAATTATTGGCACTCAGTGGCCATCAAGTATTGAATAGAATAAAACATAGTTCATCATTCAGTATTATTCAGATCATTACAAAGTCATTATTAAAAATCAGTTAATTACAGTCAAATCATTAGTAATCACAGGCATTACAATAAACAGTGGCAGTTATTAGCTAGTGACAAAGCATTATTTTGAATATAGTCTCATTAAGAGGTCATTCAGAGTTGATCAGTATTATTCAGAATTATCATAAACTAGTGACATTATGTGGGACTGGTAATACATTTTTTGGTAGCAATGCATTGCGTTGGGATCGATAATTAATTGCTGAGGCATAATACTTTTTGCTTTTGACCTATTGCTGCAAATGAGGATAGGTAACGTCATTCGTCATGAGTCAGCTGTAGCAAGATTATGTAACAAGGCAGTACATGTGATCACATTTATAAATGATAAACACAAATGGGTAAAAAATATAAAAATGCAAGTACTAGAACAGGTATAATAAGTAACAGGTTTAGTAAGTGTCATGAAAAACTTCTCCTGGAAAAAATACAAAAACGGATTATTGACCTGAAAGAAGAAACGCACACTATGCTGAAAAGTAGTGAACTTCGAATTAACAAGTAGTGAAATGTGTATAAAATGTGTTCCATAGCTGTCCTTTCCAAAACTTTCCGTCATCCTACTATGCAATGTAACACCTGCTGTCAAAGCAAACCGCAACAAATACTTAAATAACTACGTGGCATAAAGAAAAAAAACTTCATTATCCATATCATCATAACTTCACCATTATCATCACCTGTAAAGAAAAACTTCATTATTCATAATACCATATCCTTCATCATTATTCATCAATATTCATTATCATCTGCAAAAACTCACTTCATTACTCATTATACAATTATTCCTTATCTCTAGCATATTTCATCACTAAAACTAAGATGTGTAGTTCTCTCTGACAGCCTGCATCAATCACCTTGTATTCTGAAAGAAAAAATTAGTTAAGACTGCTATTCTGTGATGAGTATAGTATATTCTTGTTAATGTTTGTTAATCCTGATCCATTTACTCTT
Organism: Schistocerca americana; assembly: GCF_021461395.2. Taxonomy (NCBI): domain Eukaryota; kingdom Metazoa; phylum Arthropoda; class Insecta; order Orthoptera; family Acrididae; genus Schistocerca; species Schistocerca americana. The sequence goes on along the minus strand of NC_060126.1, from coordinate 326,858,417 downwards.
CCTCATAAAGTTATTGCATCTCCTTTCGTTTATTCCGTAGGTGAAATTCCCATTTATGTTAAATTTATTTCTTAGAATCATCATTCCTTTCTGAAATTGATGAACAAAGATTAATGTCTTGCATTTAAATCCTATACCCACTAAATAATGACTGGTTTATGGTGACACAATTAACCATACAGCATAACATGACAGAAAACGTAATATGTCCAAGACATTGACAGTGTTCGGATGCGAAAAAATGTACACAGAATAATACAATGCAGTAGCAAAAAAAATGTGAAACAGTCACGATGTTGAGATGTCATAAGGCAAAAAAAAAAAAATGTCAAAGTCGACTGGTGTGTGTTATATCTTAACTATTTCATAGTGCATACAAACAAAACTGGAGTACAGTCATACACACAAAAAATGGAAAATGTGCACGGTCTGATGTGTAACGACAAGAAAAGCGACCTGCTAACCTTACCTTGCCGGGCACTTGCCAAGAAAAAAGATACGATAATCATCAATAAGTAGTCACATAAATATAATTGCAGAAATAGTCGTAAATGTGTAAATTCATCTGGAAAATATGCACGGTCTGATGTGTAACGACAAGAAGAGCGACCTGCTAACCTTACCTTGCCGGGCACTTGCCAAAAAAAAAAAATACGATAATCATCAATAATTAGTCACGTGAAATAATTGCATTAGTAAATGGCATCATAGTGTGTTGAATCATACAGTGGTTTCACTCAATAAACGGTTTAATGTTTGAGATATGGTGATTGCCTTTCGATTTTCAGGTTCTCAAAGTTTCGACGTGTACAACATTGGGGTGAGGGATGCTGCGGATCCGATACGGACCTGCGTATAGAAGTTCAAATTTACTGCACTTACCTTTTAATTTGCTGGATAAATAGTGTGTACGTACTAATATCTTCTGTCCAACGTGAAAGTCGCGGCGTGTACAAACCTGTTTTTGCTGTCTTCTCCGGCGCTCTGCGGCACGTTTGATGTTGTTCAGCGCAATGTCAATTATTTCGTGGTGTCGTAGGCGACGATTTTTGGGGAATTCTATTAATTCTTTAATTTTGTTCGGTGGTTCAACGTTTTTCAGTATAACAGTCGGAGATAGCATAGTGGATTCATTTGGAATGGAATTAATTACATCTTGGAATGAGAGTATGTGTGTATCCCAATCAATATGTCTTTTGTGGCAGTATATTCTGCACAGCTTACCAATTTCCTTCATTAATCTTTCACAAGGGTTCGAAGAAGCGTGGTACTTGGATATATAGATCGGAGAAATGTTTCTAGCTCGTAACATGCGTGTCCATACACTACTACGAAATTGAGATCCATTATCAGAAATTACTTTCATTACATGCCCTACATGAAATAGAAAATGTTTTACAAATGCTTTCGAAACAGTTTTAGCAGTAGCTTTGCGTAATGGAGTGAAAGTAACAAATTTTGAAGTGAGCTCAACAGCGACAAAAATGTAGCAAAAACCTCTGTTAGTTCTCGGAATCGGACCAAAAATATCTACTGCGGCCATGTCTCTTAATTTCACAGGTATAATGGGATATAAAGGAGGAATATGTGAAGTGGTGTCTGATTTAGCTTTCTGGCAAATTTTACAAGACGCTAAAACTCGTCGTATACGTTTTTCCATGTTGGTAAAATAACAGTTCTGTCTCAGTATAAGAAAACATTTTCGTGCTCCGTAATGTGCGTAACTTAAATGAGTGTACCAAATTAGTTTGTTAACCAGTTCGTCAGGAATGCATAATAACCAAATGTTGCTGTCAGGATGAGAGCGGCGAAACAGAATGTCATTGCGTACAGTGTAGTGGTTCCTAATCGTAACATTTTTCCTATCTTGCCAAAGGTGTTTAATTTCTTTCCACACATTGTCCTTATTTTGTTCTTGTGCTATGTCCTGTAATGACGATGAAATAAAATTTTCAAATGCAACCTGCTGAATGTACATGACACTGAAATTTGCTTTGCAGAAGTTGGTTGCTACGTCTTGCTGATTGTTACTGAGAGAACGCGATAGTGCGTCTGCTATAACATTTTGCGTACCGGGAATGTGAACTATTGTAAAATTAAATTCCTGTAAATATAGTTTCCATCTGCTTAACCTGTCGTGAGTGAATTTAGCTGAAAGTAAAAATTGTATCGCTCTATGGTCTGTGTAGACGGTGGTATGTCTGCCGTAAAGAAAGTGCCTAAATCTCGTGAAAGCCCATACAACACATAATGTTTCAAGTTCTGTGACGGAATAATTTCGTTCAGCAGGTGACAAAATGCGACTTGCAAATGCGATGTTTTTAATTACTGTAGAACCATCTTCTTCTATTTCCTGGAAAATATGTACGCCTAAAGCGGTGTTGGAACTGTCAGTGGCAATGGAAAAATTTCTAGTAAGATCTGGGTGCGATAATAGTGGAGCATTCAACAAATCATGCTTCAAATAACATTCTCGTGAGCAAAATTCTGCTTGTCAAAAGTAATGTTTGCGTTACTGTAGTATGCAATCTGTGCTGTATCTGGTTAAAATTTATCGTACGTGCTGTTATTTACGGGAGAATATTGTGGCATATCCACTATATGAACTGTTCTGTTATTTCTTATTGACGTGTTACGCTATAGATGACACCTATTGTCTGTTTCATTCGTGATAATACGTTGTTGCTAATGTTCTTGCTGCTCATAATATCGACTGTTATTAAATGTACGCTGAAAATTGTGCTCGTTATTTTTACGTCTGTCAAGATAGTAATTTCTATACGGCGTATTGCTATGCGAGTTGAAATAGTGTGTTGTCTGTACGTAGTTATTTCTTTGCTGCCATGCGTTACTATTTGTTGGAGCTGGGACTATACGTGCACGCGGCGAAACATTAAAGTTTGGTTGACCTTGTAGACTGCATTGTTGGTTAGGTATGCTAAGCGGCTGACTTTCATGCTGTTGTGGTGGAAAACGTCTATTGTTACAAAAAAATGCGTTTGCGACTGCCGAAAATTTTGTACATACTGATGATTATGATTTTATTTGTTATTAAAATTACGGCGGTAGTTGTCATTACGGGAGTGCCTACTGAAAATTGTCACATTCGGTAAAAGATTTGTCGTATCCGGTTTTCATTACATACGTTTCTTAATACTAGGTAGAGCAATAGTTAAAGAGCAGTTTGGATAGATATAAAGGATAGTAGAAGAGAAGGCAGCAGTGCAGAAAACTAAAGATGAAACAGCACTACTACAGCTCGGGGCCCTATGCTCGCTACGGCACATATTCATTAAAGCGTAATGAATCCCCTGAGGTCAATTACGCACTGCAAATAAATTTTAGCTTTAGCGTTGCAGGCAATAGCGGTAAAATTTCAAAGACAAATTGTTGTATCCGTGCTAATTCAAATTTCTTCATTACAGACAATGCTGTTGTAAATACAAAAATAAATTGTCGCATCTGGTTCAAAGCTAGTTTCTGCATTACAGGCAATAGCGGTGAATGTACAAAGATAAATTGTCGTATACAGTGCAAAGCGTGTGCCTGTACGCTGTCATTATTAAATTCCTTAGATTTTCTTACAAATGCAAATTGCTCGAAATCTACGTTCTCGTCACTTAGTTTGATAATACGTTCAGGTTTGTGTGAAAGTCTGTTTGTCTGTGTGATTTCGGATTTCAAGTTGCGTAGCTTTTCAGATTTTAAGTCGCGTAGTTGCTGTAAATTGTTCACATTATACACGCTGCGTAAGTCTGACAAATGCTCGCAACGTGGCGGATTCTGTGACGTATTGGTGACTGAAATAATTGTTAATTCTGTTACTTTAATACTTTCGTCAATCTGGTTATTGTGTCGTTCACTTTTCTCGTCAACTTCCGTATTCGGAGTGTATGAAACTTCCACTGACTCTAAATTAACTTCGTCGCGAATCTGTACTTCGTTTTTAGGGCATTGTTCGGTGACTGCATTAATTTCGTGTATCTGTGTTGCGTTTGCTGAACATTGTTCAGTGACTGCATTAACTTCGTCTTTATGTAATTCTGTTGTGCTTACATGTGTACTATTTAATTCTTGTGCAACAGTGCCAACTTTTTCATTACTGTTATTAGCACAAGTCTTAGTATTCACACGTAATTGTACTTTAGTGTCCTGACATTGTATGGTAACAGCTGTAATCTGTTCGCTAACTTGTTTGTTCTGTTCTTTACGGTCGTCTTGTTTTTCGTTTGTGAGATCGACACTTTTATCAATTGTTTCGCTAAGTTGTTTGTAATGGCTGTCGACACCCTCATCTACCTGCCTGCAATGGTTGTCAAAACCTCCATTAAGTTGTTTGAAAAAATTATTCATCATTTCCCTCCGCTGTTTGTACTGTTCCCTAAGTTGTTTGAAATTTTCATTCTGTTGTTTACTCTCTTCCCTAAGTTGTAGCAGTATTGCCATAATTGGATCCGAGCCAAAATTACCATTTCTATTAACTGTACTGTGTGGTAGTATATGTGCAATTGTCACGTTCTGTGCGACCATTTGGTCATTCTGCATTTTAGAAGAAGGTTTACCAGTCAAATGTACATTATCAGTCATTGTTTCGGAATTAAATAAATCTGTCCTACTTTGTGTGATCTGTTCATTTTCATTAGACAGATTTGACTGTACATTACTTGAATTTTCCAAATCGGGTGTGTTAAGCTCTACAGCGCTCATTACCATAGAGCATTCTGCGTCATCAATTGTCGTCAAGTTAACAGACGAGACAATTGAGTTCGTTTGTTCATCATTAAGGTGAAAGTCATCATTAGTGGTTGGAATGCACTGATTGTTAGTGAACGCAGGATTGTCATCATTACGTTGCGTATCACAATTACTATCGGTCACGTTGTTTAAGTCGGTAATTTCCTTCACAATACTTCGCGATACACTATTCACAGTCTTTCGCGGCATTTTTACAATAGTCAAAATTTTTCACAAAGCAAATAAGCACAATGCAAAAGCAACACACAAATACAACAAAGCAGCAAATTGCCGTTGACCTGTAGAAAGAAAGTCACAATATTATTAAAAGCGTTGCGCCAAATCCTAATTATCTAAGCAAATAAGAGCAGATATCTGACTGTCGCTCAAAAGACTCTCAACGAAATACGATCCTGGACTGGGTGTCGCCAAGTGTAACCTCCCCACCGCAATTTTTAAAAGAAAATATATAGCAATACTTAATAGAAATGGGGGCCAAGTGTAACCTCCCCACAAAAATTTTAAAAGAAAATAACGATACTAATTAGAAATGCTGATGGACATGGCTCTATGCGTAACGTGCCTACAATCAAATGTACTGACAATGGCAACAAATGTGAAATTCGCAATCTGACTCAATTATAAATCCTTCAAAAAATTAAAGTCCATTCAGTGACAAGAAAATTCAATTAAACCGAAATATCGGTCTTTGGCCCTGTGTAAAAACAATCAGAATTAAAGTCTTACCTCAGAATAAATGGATGTCACATATCTGCTCTTGTTGTTGCGCACCACTTGGAGGAACTGCATTGCAAATAATAATATTCTCCTTTTTTTTTTTGTAATTCTAGTGAAATTTTTCTTCAAAAAGAAGTGGAATGAAATGGGAAGTGCAACGAGATCTTTAGTTCAAAAAATTAAACTTTTGAGAAAATGCTTTTTGAAATAAAAAATTATTATTGGGAGACTTGTTGGAGAATAATTACAATAAATAAAATTTTTCATTATCTAATGATTATATTAATTAACAGTATACCTTATTCCTCATCTTGACCATTGTTGCCGACCGCCTACATCACACAACCGCACTGGGCTGCTACTACTGACCGACCGCTCTGCATGACGACTACAGACTGAGTACTGCTCTCAACTAGACAGAGCTACAGACTCGCAACGACTACTGACCGACTCGCAACGACTACTACTGACTGAGAACCGCTCGCAACACTCGCGCGGTCAAGCGCATACTCTCTGGTCACAGATGCTACAATGCCTCGCCATCGCTGCTGCGTTACATACGTGTTTCAAGCTGAAAGTATTTTCTTGCGATTTCCTTATCGATGTTTTATCTGACTGCTTGTAGCTCTTTCACAGAAGGGATAAAAACGTTACATTCAGCGAGAATGGAACCGCGAACTATAACAGACTCTTTTCAGAGATCAGCACATCACCACAGTGCTAGCGAAGAGGTATGTGATGTGCAATCGTCTTACGAGGCCGATAGTGGCTAGAACTCGTAAACTGCTATTTAAAGGACGAGTTTAGTTGCGATTTCGACATGCAACGACTTTCCTGGTCTGAAAATTAAGAAACACATTCACAGACGTTTTCGTGCCTCACCGATAGTCGAGCACATCAAACAAATAAAAATATAAAAGTGTGTGTGTGTGTGTGTGTGTGTGTGTGTGTGTGTGTGTGTGTGTGTGTGTGTGACAGAGAGAGAGAGAGAGAGAGGGAGAGAGAGAGAGAGAGAGAGAGAGAGACAGACTGACAAAAATTAAGTAAAAAAAGAATGAGAGAGGCTGTAAAAAAATTTTGTAAAGAAATTGAATACCAGTATGTAATGTAATCTTTCATTAAAATAACACATTCGACATCATTACGAGATGTCGTATTCATGATCTATGCAACAATTATTAATCTCATCTAATCTAATCATATCATATTGCTGATTAGCCGTGAAGATTCATGAATTATCGAAATTTTCGCCAATATCAGTAAAGAAATCTGAACTTGAAAATAAAAGACAACAGTTTTTGTAATAACCCGGGACTCCTATCAAGACCTGTGGGAAGTTTGTTTTACAACCTTAATATCTGGATAAAAAGCTTTTTCTGTTTGAGATATCTGTGAATGTTGCTGCATAAGGCGATTTAAGAAGAAACTAAATTCCTTCAACTACACCAATGTTTAAAGAAATCGTCCTAACGGCGTTAAATCGTGCTTTGTGGATCGTTTACCGGCCTTACTCTGCCGCATTTCGCTGGTTGTAAGGCAAAAAGCTTACTGACTAATTTCACACGAGGAGAAGGGGGACGGACGATATGTCTGCCACTGGAAGGTCATGTTATTTTATTTAAATGATTACAATATCAGGTAAAACGAGCACTGAGGTTGTCAGTAGAAGCACATTACTGTTGTCAGTATGATGTTGCAACGTCCATGGCCTGTAATGATAAAGGGCCCCTTTAAATGGCTCTGAGCGCCATGGGACTTAACATCTATGGTCATCAGTCCCCTAGAACTTAGAACTACTTAAACCTAACTAACGTAAGGACATCACACAATACCCAGCCATCACGAGGCAGAGAAAATCCCTGACCCCGCCGGGAATCGAACCCGAGAACCCGGGCGTGGGAAGCGAGAACGCTACCGCACGACCACGAGACGCAGGCCCCGTTTAAATCAAGCATGATGTATACAGAAGTGGAAGAGAGAGCACCACTGAGTTCTACAATCCGTATGCAATGCATACACACAGAAATTACTGTTACACTGTACTAATGGATCCCAATGAGTGAATTGCATATTTTCCGGTGAGAAATAGTACTAGGAAAGAGTCTTCGCTACATTAGTTTACTTCAACTGGTGTCACTCTGTGCTAGAATATATGGTCAGCGACTAAGTGTAAGGACAATGAGTCACATGCGGCTTTTGTAACAGTGAAATACTTTCCTATATTATAGAAGCGAATATTAAATTTGAACTATAACGCGAAAATTTTGAACTTGGATAGCTTAGAATGAAAATCTTTCTGTTTAAAGGAAAACAATTGATTTTATAAAATATTCTGTGTCATACACAACTTGAAACAGGTCACGTCGACCAAATCATATGGAAGAACTGACAACGACGTATATCGGAAGGCAGTAAGATCCCTTGGCTTTTGGTTTGGCAGTATTCGACAGTCATTTCTAGACACAAGTAAATGAAGAAAGGCAGCGCGTTTTTGTTATCAAGTAACGTCTTCATCAATTACTTTAGATTTAATGTAATCTACGAGTAATTGCTGATGTTTGATATTAACATGAAAAGGAGTCATTAGACAGGGAAAGAACCTGTTCTTGGGCAACTACCTCCATAATGACCAAAAGGCCTTAAATGATCTTCAAGCACATGTGTTCCAGCAGCGGTATGAAGAAAATGATAGTAATAATGACGGTAATAATCGATTTATCCGGTAACTTCACACTTCACAGTGGATTTTCGCGAACTAAGAAATTTCCTGAATTATTGAAAATTTCAAAATGGCTTCACATCGAGGCTATGATGCCTAGAAGAGTCTTTACATCCTGCTATCGTGAGAATAGCATAATCTCCGCATCAGAAGCTTGCTTCTACTTAACCATTTAATAGAGTCGCATTTTTTCCGCCATGACTAATTTTGTGTGCTAAGAACTTCATCCGTTACAGCACACTCCTGCGGCTGGGAAATATGGCTACAATGGTCTAGTGGAACGAACTATCACAAGTGCAATGCGTGGGTTCAGGCATTTACTTTTAAGAGGCACAAACAGATTTACTATACCTCTGGTAACCTCGAGAAAGACGTTATAATCCAGAATCCTCATTAAACATCACGTTCCTTCATACCCAACTGGACAGAGCAGGTTTGCTTTAGGAAATGACGTAGGAGGAGGTCATTGTAAACAGAAATACTGTCGCCAGTAAACTTACTTACATTACAAAATCTTATTTTATGTGATGTACCGATAGCCATTTAAAGAAACAGAGGTCTTATTTTACTTGTACTTGATTGAACTAGAAACGTTGAAAAATTTGGTGCTGGACTGCAATTCGAATTCGTATCTCCCCCTTCGAGGCTCTGAATCTCTCGGAACAGTATAGTTCAATCATTTCGTTCCTTTTTCCAAGATTGCAACCTTCTCTAGGTCTCCTCAAAAGGTAAGTATGTGGGTCCGATTCCTGATCCAGTGCAAAAATATTCATAATTACATTTCAAGCCCTATCACGTGCACACCGGATTGCTAGTGAAAATTAACGTGTATTTTTAATGTCTGTTCATGTGTTGCCAACAATTTCTGGTCAAACACGCACACGTGTTACTGTTGCTGAGTAAGTAATCGATACTTAAGCCACATTCGTGGACGATGAAGAAGAACGACAGGAGTGTAGTTCGATTCTCGCTCAGGCACGAAAAGTAGTATCCTCATTTTAGATACAAACACCTAGCAGATGGTAAGAAAAACCGATGCTTAACATTTGATTTGTTTAGTTAACAATCCGATTACGTGTTGGGTTCGTACCTCCGTCAAGAACTTCACATCATGCACTCCATCTTTACATGCATACACACTTCGTTACATCTGAATGGAGGTATATTAGACAACTTTCGTGGTTAGTTAACAGGGATGAAAGGGTCCTGATAGGAGTCCCGGGTTATTACAAAACATGTCATCTTTTATTTTCAAGTTTAGATTTGGTTGCTGATATTGGCGAAAATTTCGATAATTCATGGCTCTTCACGGCTAATCAGCAATATGATATGATTAGATTAGATGAGAATAATAATTGTTCCATAGATCATGAGTACGACATTTCGTAATGATGTCGAATGTGTTATTTTAATGAAAGATTTCTTTACATACTGGTATTCAATTTCTTTCCAAAAAATTTTTACTGTCTCTCTCATTCTTTTTTTATCTTTATTTCTGTCTCTCTTTCTCTCTCTCTCTCTCTCTCTCTCTCTCTCTCTCTCTCTCTCTCTCTCTCTCTCACACACACACACACACACACACACACACACACACTTTTTTTATTTTAATTTGTTTGATGTGCTCGACTATCGGTGAGGCACGAAAACGTCTGTGAATGAGTTTCTTAGTTTTGAGTACAGTTACGAAAGAAATATAAAAAACACTATGAGAGTTACTGATTTATGATGCTTAGTTTGCAGTCAGTTCTGAGTATTATTGGTAACTACGCTCCAGTCTCTAAACCTGGTTACAGAAAAGCAAATCAGACGCATTACGTATTCCAGGCCGTAGCAGCCGCGTGTTTGAGAGGCCAACTATGGTCACTTCCCTGCCCGCTGTTGGATCACATCGGTTCGTCTTCTTCCTGCTAGTATTGTAACTCAGAATTGGCAACAAGGCAAGGTATATTTGGCAACTCTGTGATCGACGAGTTATTTTTTGGTGTGCACGGAATTAAGCCGCAATGTTAACTTCATTTTTCCTGTCATTTCCATTGAAAAATCTGAGTTACTATCGGTTGAGGTGTGACAAAAGATTGTAAATTTACGGTGAGGCACGAAAACGTCTGTGAATGTGTTTCTTAGTTTTCAGCCCAGGAAGGTCGTTGCATGTGGAAATCGCAACTAAACTCGTCCTTTAAACAGCAGTTTACGAGTTCTGGCCACTATTGGCCTCGTAAGAGGATTGCACGGCTCATACCTCTTTGCTGACCTCTGAAAAACCGTCTGTTATGGTTAGTGGTTCCATTCTCGCAGAATGTAACGTTTTTATCCCTTCTGTGAAAGAGCTACAAGCAGTCAGATCAAACATCGATAAGGAAATCGCAAGAAAATACTTTCAGCTCATAGCGGAGTGGTGAAAAACTTACAATGCTGCAGAACAGGTAGCGCGTCGTTTCGCTGCTGAGAAGCAAATTTTGGGTCTCTAGGAATACATAACTTCATTTATGGAATGCCATATTTCCATACCTGTTGAGTACCACACAGCATACCAATTAAACACAGACCCAGTCGAAATCTAAGTGAGTAGTATTTTACTAATTCGTGCTGATAGATGCACGCTTGTGTACAGATATTCAGTTTTACCAAAGAAACTTTCGTCGTAAGGTTATGTAAGGTTATCGTGGGTAGTTTTATTTCATTTCTTATAATGCAGTGCAGAATTTTCGTAAGGTTTCCTTTAGTGTTGCTAAAACAATACTGAACATTAGAGAGAAATTAATGATCAACGATATATGCGAATTCCCTGACGCTATCTTTGACAGTCTGACAGTGCACATGCAGTTTATTGATTGCATGCAGGTAGAAAACTTGTTCTGAGTTAAAGCTGTCAAACAAGGTTTGAAGAAGAATGAAATGCCACTACCAGACGACAGCTAATGTAGAAAATACTTTTCTGACTATTTTGGCACGATGCGCTCTCCCCATACGTAATACAAAAGCTTCGAGATGCATCTGCTGCCTGGCCGTATATTAAACCTGACAAGAACAAAATGTCGCAGAAGGTAGCCCTTTTTCCACATGCGGCTATTTTGGGTTTAGAAGTGAAGGGTATTATGTTCAAAGTTCCATTAAATTGGTAACTTGAGCAGACAGCAGAATTGCGTTGTAAGAAATGTAGCAGCGAATGCAATAGAACTCGCGACGTCTTACTTACGGTGCGTGACACTTACCGTGACGCTACTAGCTGTCGTCTAGCTAAAGCGCCTCCAGAAGTCGACAACAGTTTTTCCAGAAGTTCCTCATTCCACAGTGCTGTGGTATAATCCATATGGCTGGATCTAGACTTCTGAGAGACAGACAGTTACAGCTTTTCTTTTGTACTACAGGACGTTTTCAACAAACAGATAGTGCAATAGAGTAGCTCAACTGGAAAGGAACACTTTCTATTTAAATTTCTGCATCCTACACTGTTGGAAGTTATGTGTAGGTGGCAGTTACGTGATTTTATTTCGGTGATTACAAAATAGAGTCGAATGTTTGCTCTGGGTAGCCAAGGCAGCTAGTTCGTGGCGATTCAGTCAACCATGTAAATGAATGTACCGAACAAGCTGCAAACGGCTACATGAAGCCTGTGTGTCAGTATTCTTATCGAGTGTGCCGCAACGGTGTCATGGTAGATAATGAGTCTTACAGAAATGGCGTTGGTAGTCTGTAGGATTCGTGATAGGTTCCTATGATGGTGGTCTCGGTTCGATTCCAACTTCTGCTGTTGGTTTCGAATAGGGAGAGACAGATTCTAATCTCTTCTGGCTACGCCAAGTGAAGAAAGTATAATGGTATTGTGGTCTGAAATTCACATGAAACATGATATTCCTTCTCTACCAAGTAGACGTAAGGTTGACCACAATGAAGTCAGGAGTGGCGAAATGTGGGAAGCCTATTACCACTAACCTTTCTTATACTAGTTATTTATTTCGAGTGACGAAACAATCGCTATGTAAGGCACAGGACCCTTATTCTACCTTTTATTTGAGCTTCTGTATGTCGATAAAATTGGTTCTGAACTTGGAATGCAACTCAGACCGCCCTTAACGTGGAAATTGATCCTTTCGTGACAATACAGCTCGACTACAATTTGTTGTTTGTTCAAAACTGCAGATTCCTCAACATCTCCACATATTGCGCGTGAATGGGTTCGAATGCTGGCCTGGCACTAAAGTTTTCATTATGTATTATCAAGCTCTAGCATGAGAACACCTGTCTGCTGGTGGATAATAATTTTGATTTTTAATGCATTTTCATTCGTTGTCAACACTAACGATATCTGACGGTTTTGACTCCCAGTGGGCCACAGGACTATTTGAGAGATCACTGTAAGTTCAAGTATGTTTTTCCGAGCTGCTGGTGGAGAAAAATTCGGTAGCTGACGTCTCTTTGTGTGTAGTCAACAACGGTATGTGTTAGGTTCGATTCCCAGTCAGCACTGAACTCTTCGTTATATTATTTCTAGTTCAAACATGCCCACATGTCGCTGCTGATGTAACAAACCCATATTTAACGTTCCCTGTCCAACACAAAGCTTTACCTCACGGCATTTGAAGTAAGTTACCTGTGAAGAAGCAATATTTAACATTTCTCGTAGTTCGTTAACAGGGACAATAAATGCTGGGTAGGTATTCACGTCCGTTAAAAATGTTTACGTTATGTAATTTAAAGCTGATATTTGCTAACTGATACTATCGAAAATCGAGTTATATCACTCTCTGTATGTCTAGTCAGGGATGACTGTTAGATTCCGTCAGTCACGTAATAGTAGTCTGCATGACCTGGGTTTGAATCCATATGCAGAATGAGACGGTTTGTCGTGTCATTTGAAGTTCATACATATTCTCAACCAGCTGCTCGTGAATAACTTAAATTTTTAATGTCATTTCGTGTTAAGTAAGAAGTACGGTATGTTACTTTGAAGAAGAAATCATGAATACAACGAACTTACTGGGTGCATTACCTATCTGACGTAATAATGAGAGTGGTAACATTTCAGGTATGTCATTTATTGCAATAATGGTGAGCTTACAAGCCTTAAGGCAGTCATATCTGTGATAAGGTGTTCCCTGATATTTACAGTATCGTGGCATTACTTTACATTTTGAGTTATCGCGTTACAGAGCCGAGTTTTCTAGATGTGACTTGTTGGAGCCACTTTCAATAGTCAAACGACTGTACCAAGGAGCGATTAGAGGACATTCTAGACAGCTGCGTTATGTGAGTTTTCATGCGAATCAGGCGAAATGCTATTCAGGTCGTTCGGATACTTTTGAGCACGACTGTACCTCCTTCTTGGTGGAATGACTGGAACTGATAGGCTGTCAGATCTCCTCCCTTTAATAGGCGTTCCTCGTGCATGGTTGTTTACGCGTTTGGGTGGGTTTAGTGACACCCTGAACAGTCAAACGCACTGTGTCTGTGATACAGTAACCACAGTCAACGACTATCTTGAGGAGTTCTGGGGACTGGGGTGATACAAAACTTTTTTGACGTGTGTATTTGGCAGGGGAATTTTAAAATGTCCGCTATTTAGTTGAATCCGCTATTGTCAAGTGACCGTTAAGGGAAGTTTTACTCTATTTGTTGGGAGGAGTGGCAGCGAAAGAGCACTACCTTTATAAACTTCACATTAATCGTTGAAATTAAGATTTACATGTAACTGACAAGTGGGATGATTATTCAAACCGACAACTTCAGTAGTTAAGAATTCTATAAAGTTAAATTTTGACTTCATACCAAATAAAGAATATAGGATAAGCAGTGGGTTCTGGTTGCTACATTCATCAGTGAAACAAGCATGCCATCTTACGAACACTAGCACGTGTTAAGGGAGACACTGACAGTGCACCCAGAACCATGCAATTTCATGAGCAAGTTAAGCAGAGTTATGACCTCTGGACATCTGTAGGAAGTAGACAAAACGAACATGGACTCAGAGTCTCGCTAATAACAGCTTCCTATAACCCAGATTCAAGATGCAACAGGGAAATTAGCGAATTAAAGTTTTCAGATGACGTGCATCATACAAAATATTCCTCTAATTGACTAGCAGGACGCAGCAGAGTGGCACACAGTTGATTCTTTGACAGACGAACACATGTACGATACTATAACGGAAGGGAGTTGCGATGGCGGGGACTGAATCATGCCAAAGCTAGATGTAATTATTATGTATTGTTGCGTTAGTTCAATTTCAGGTTTTTACAACCAGACACTTCTGGCACTGGGATCCAAAGTAATAACGCGGTTAACACCGAACAGACAACTGAACACAAATGGTGGCAACACATGGTGGTATATCAACTTACAAAGAAAGGGTGCTAAAACCGATAAAATACAAAATCGAAACGGAGGCGGTTCTAATAATATTTATTGCAGCCAATCCTAACGGCTGGAGTTCATTTTGACTGCGTAAACCTACCACGCTGCAAATGGTGAACACACCTGAGTGGACACTGCTTACAAAGAAATCACAGAAATACAAGAAAAATTCTGGTGTAAAATTGTTATAGCCTCTCTCATATTCATTTAACCAACCTCACCACATATGAAGGATCACATGAAAACGTTATTTTTTCAGTGTTAATCCAAGACACGATCAATGATGGGCACGTGTGGTTGAAGTTTACTTACGAAGAATGGATCACGAATTCAGTAAAATGTCTTCACAAAACTGTTACGATTTAATTGACATTCAGCTGAAGAAACCTTTACTTTTATAAAACCACGAGAAAATGTAATTTGGGCGTAGTTTACTCAGTGAATGGCGAGAACATGTGGTTGAACACTGATTACAAAGAAACCAATATATATTCACCACAGTTTCCCCACAAAACTGGTGTGCCCATATCACATGCATTTAATCAAATTATCCGTATAATAAGCACCACCAAAAAATTTACTTGAGATGGAGCTAAGCTAAAACTCGACTAATGGAGGAAAAACGTGATTACGTTCGACATAAAAGAACTTAATTTTAACAAAAACACTACCTGAACTAAAACTTCCTGGCAGATTAAAATTTTGTGCCGGACCGAGACTCGAACTCGGGACCTTTGCCTTTCGCAGGCAAATGCCCTACCAACCAAACTACCCAAACACGACTGACGCCTCCTCCTCACAGCTTTACTTCTGTAAGTATCTCGTTTCCTACCTTCCTTGGTAGAGCACTCGCCCGCGAAAGGCAAAGATACCGAGTTCGAGTCTCGGTCGGGCACACAGTTTTAATCTGATATGAAGTTTCATATCAGCGCACACTCCGCTGCAGAGTGAAAATCTCATTCTGACTACCTGAACTACGAAACGAGATTTTACACCAGTTCCAACACTTCGCAATGCTGCAAAAGTAATTAGAGCATAAAATGACGGCTTCAACTCAACTGGGATGGCCCTGGCTAAGCCCCTTTGCCGTGTTAAACCACCAGAATAACAATAATTAGCAATCCTTTTTGAGTTTTCTGTGACTACGTCGTTTTCTACAACAAACCAGCACAATTCAATATATTTCTACGATTATGTGAGGAGCCTACAACGTAACGATAATCTGCGGTGTTTGAAAGGGATTTTTCTGACACATGTACCGAAAGTTTCGTAATTAATAGAAACAAGGCATCGAATTCGATGATTAATGCTAAGCGGTATAGGTAATTTTAGGCTCATCGTTATCGCATGTACAACAACGATCGCAAGGAACGAAAAATTGTAGCAAGTTAAAGTTTCTTTGTAGCTAACCGTAATTTTCCATACCAAAAATTGTTTCAATGAATGTAGATTTCGAAATAAAATCGCGCCCCAGCCCCACAACGAGCAAAAGTTAAATTTTTAAATAACTGTAATGACTTCGAAATCGCTCAAATTCTGGACAAGAATAATAAAGCGGCAAATGAACAAAATCCACTGGTGCGATCTTGGATGTACAAAACATGTCTAACATGAACACTGTAGACGTTAGTTTGGGATGCATTGAAGTTAATTGTAATTACTATTACCAATAACGTCCAAACACTATCAAAACTCCATGGAAACTGTAGTACGTCAAGTAACTCACAATAATGTTGTATGCCTGAAAATATGCTTAATCGTTATCAAACCAGATTAATACTCTCTACTAATTACTTTACAAACGATTTATTTTCAAATTAATATCCTAAAAACTTTCGTTCATGGCAAAAGCTACTTGTCGCTACTAATGCTATGAAGAGATAGGCTCTTAATATCATTTACATAACACAGCATCATAAAATTAGTTTTTACTTTCGTCATAGAAATAAGAATGTCGGCACTAACGACGCCCCCGCCGCTTGGGTTATGAGGCCATCCTCTGCTCCTTTCGGCGGCTGGCTGAAATGGTGAAGGCAACTAGCAACGCGAGTGGGGTGCAGGCTAATCTGTCTATTTGTAGCATTGTACCCAGTGTTGATCGCGTCCCTGTGGTTTGGAGCAGAGTGGAAGGTCTAAAGCAGAGGCTCACACGGCTCTGCGACGGTATCGGATGCTAATATCCCGACCTCTGCTATCGGGTGCAGAATTGTAGGGTTCCCCTTGACAGGTCAGGCGTGCACTACACATGGGAAGTGGTTACTAGGGTAGTAGAGTACGTGTGGAGTGCACATGGGGCCTTTTCAGGATTGAGGACCCCTCCCTTGGGAGCAAATACGATTTGTATGTTAAATCAGCAACAGCGACCTCAGAGAATCTTGGTCTTCATAGATCAGAGATAGAAAAGATTAATAAGATTCTAGTAAACTGCAGGAGCATCCAAGAAAAGGTTTGAGAAACAGCATCGCCTGTTGAAGGTTATAATGCACTGACAGTATTTGGAACAGAAAGCTGGTTAAAGCCAGATGTCAATGACAACGAAATCTAAGTTCGGACTGGAATGTTTATTGTAAGGCTAGGTTATTCGTCAATGGTGGCGGCGTGTTTATTGCAGTAAAATATTCCATAAAATCTAGCGACGTTATCAGAGATTTGGAATGCGAATTAACCTGGGTGAAACTGAGTATCAAAGAATGGTCAAAAATGGTGATCGGATGCTTTTATAGATCGCCTGGATCAGGATCTGTAGTAGTAAAGCGCTTCTGACAGAGCTTGCAGAATATCATTAGAAGTTTTCCTGATCATGCAATTGTGATAGGGGGTGACTTTGCCATCAAAACTGGTGCCAGAGACAGGGAATCGTATGGCATTGTTCTGGAAAACTTCCTTGAGCAGATAGAGAACCAACTCCTGAGGGTAACGTCTTAGACATTCTGTCAACAAACAGACATGAACTCATCGAATTATTTAACGTAGAGGAAGGTATCAGTGATCATAAGACTGTGACAGCACCTATGATGACGGGTCCTACAAGAAATGTTAAGATATATTTGCTCAGTAAGGTAGGAAGATATATTTGCTCAGTAAGGGCGACAGGATACAAATTTCGGAATATCTCAGCAGTCAGCATCAAATACTCGGTAATGAGGACGAAGATGTGGAGAGCAAATGGAAAAAATTGAAATGCATCGTTCAATATGCTCTAGACAAGTATGTTCCGAGTAAGGTTTTAGGGGATGGGAAATATCCACTATGTTTTAGTAGCCGTGATAGAAAAGCGCTGAGTAAACAAAGAGCACTTCAACTCAGATTCAAGAGCAGTAAAAGCCTAACTGACAAACTAAAGCTTAACGAAGCGAAAATGAGCTTAAGGAGAGCCATGAGAGAAGTGTTCAATGATTTTGAAAGTAAGACGTTGTCAGCCGACCTGAGTAAAAACCCTGAGAGATTTTGGCCGTGTGTAAAATCAATAAGTGGGTCAAAATCATCTATTCATTGTCTCAGCGACCACACCGGCGCCGAAACGGAAGATAACAAAGGCCGAAATACTGAATTTGGTCTTCCGAAGTTGTTCCACAGCGGAAGATCGTAACACTGTCCCTCCTTTCAATCGTCATGCGGACGTCAAAATGGCAGATATTGAGATAACCGATTGTGGAACTGATAAGTACCTACAATCGCTTAGTAGTGGAAAGGCTTCGGGACCAGATGAGATACCTGTAAGCGTCTATATAGATTATACTCCCCTTCTAGCAGTAATTTATCGTACATCGTTTGACCAACGAAAGGTACCTAACGACTGGAAAAGAAGCGCAGGTCATTCCCGTTTTTATGAAAGGCCGTAAGGCAGATTCACACAATTATAGACCTATATCGTTGACGTAAATCTATTGCAGAATTATGGAACATGTTCTCCTCTCAAGAATTATGACGTTCTTGGAAAATGAATAGCTCCTCTATAAAAATCAGCATAGATTCCGCAAACAGAGATCCTGCGCAACGCAGCTCGCTCTGTTCCTCCGTGAGATCCACAGCGCAGTGGACAACGACGCTCAGGCTGGTGCCGTGTTCCTTGATTTCAGTGAGGCGTCTGACACAGTCCCGCATTGCTGTTTAATGAAAAAAAAAAAACGAGCTTACGGAGTATCGGAACAGACCTGCAATTGGATTCAATACTTTCTTGCTGACAAAACTCAACGCGTCGCTCTTAACGGAGCTAAATCGGCAGGTATATAGGTAATATCCGGAGTACCACAGGTAAGTGTGATAGGACAGTTGCTGTTCACAATATATATAAATGATCTAGCAGAAAGCGTCGGATGCTCTTTAAGGCTATTCGCAGATGATGCAGTTGTTTATACCAAAGTAGCAACGCCAGAAGATAGTAAGAATCTGCAGAATGACTTGCAGAGAATTGATGAATGGAGCAGACTCTGGCACTTGACCTAGAACGTAAATAAATGTAACATATTGCGCATACATAGGAAAAGACATCCACTAATGTACAGCTTCATTATTCATGACAGACAGCTGGAGACAGCGTCTACCGTAAAATATCTAGGCGTAACTACACAGAGCGACATAACTGGAATAACCACACAAAACAGATAGTGGAAAAAGCAGACGCAAGACTCAGATTCGCCGGAAGATTCATAAGGAAATGTAACTCATTCGCGAAGGAAGTGGCTTATAAGGAGCTTGTTTGCCCGATTCTTGAGTATCGTTCAGCTATCTGGGATCCCTGTCAGGTAGCACTGATAGAAAAGATAGGGAAGATCCAACGAAGAGCGGCGCGTTTCGTTACGGGATCGATTAACTGGCGAGAGAGCATTACGGAGATGCTAAACAAACCGCACTGGCAGACGTAACAAGAGAGACGTTGCGCATCACGGAGAGATTTACTACTGAAATTTCGGGATAGCACTTTACAGGAGGAGTCAGACAACATATTACTTCCCCCCACATACATCTCGCGTTTTGACCACGAGGAGAAGATTCGAGAAATTAGAGCCAATACAGACTCTTACCGACAATCATTCTTCCCACGCACTATTCGCGAGTGGAACAAGGTTGTAGGGATCAGATAGTGGTACCGAAAGTACCCTGCGCCTGAACCATTATGTTGCTTGCGGAGTATGATGTAAGTGTAGATGCAGAAGAATTGCATTCAAATCAGTTTTAGTTTGAACTGAATGTAAGAGTGGTGCAACACTAAATGAACAACTATAGTTACTACAGCTTTTTATTACAATAATTACTTGATTCAAAATGAACTGTAAATTTTTTTTTAAACTATGTCTTTAACCTACGACTTTCTCGAAAGTCATGGTGAGAGGATAGAACGCTGCTCATGGTTAACGACATTAACAATCTGAAACAGACTGAAAATATTTCAGGTAAGAATTCATTAATGCGCTTTACTGCTTGCGCTTTACTGCTGCAAGTAGTGTGTACCAGGCTGTGATCTTGTGCTATTTTATTTCAATATCCCAGCTGTAAATTACTTTTCTATTTTAGTTGGACAAATACTTTCATCAGTACAACAGTTAACAGTAACAAACATAACAATACGCATTTTAGCTAATCCAGGATGGAAGACCTTGTTTGGTCTCGCAAATAATGGCGCGCTTCACTATCGAAATAAATGCAGTCTCTATTGTGGTCATTTTGCAGCAGTGTAAATAGCTTCCTCTGTCAATTAATGACATTTATTGTAAAATACATTACTGATATTTATTAATCTTTCAGTATTATGTTCAGAATTGGTAAGAAACAGAAAACAGCAAAAACAATTTTTTGTAACAAGCTTCAGACGAAGAAAGCAACTAAGCAAAAATTGATTCAAACATGGAGAAAACTACTATAACGAATGAACGGAACGCATCCCTAATGGTTGGACCTTTAGCCTTCCCATCTGTACAAGTTTCTGGTGAATTCGATATACGACAAATATTGCGACAGTGACTGTGACCACTATGAGTACTAAAGATACGTCAGAGTTCGATGAAGCAACGAAAAATATCCCATCAGAAAGTTTAGAGCTTTCATCGACTGCATCAAGTTTGTAGACAGTTTAGTAACATTTCCGTAGATGTAGGGAAAATATCGAAGAGAATAAAAATTTGAAGCAACAACGAGGAACGTTACCTAGCAATATCTCAAAGTCATCTAATGTTTGGCAGTCTTTTCAATTAATGCACTTAAGATCACTGGTGTAAATACACTTCAGTCCAAAGTTGAAACTTTCGCTACTGGAAAGGTAAACACCTTAAATTTACAGTTCAATGACTAGATGCATACCTTTAGCAGTAACTTTTCCAAATGCATAGATAACAAAGTTAAGCACACTGATAAACGTATTGCTGAAGAGTTACATTAGTGAAGAGTTATTCCGAGCAGTGCAATGGGTGGTTAATGAATATTTTTCTAACAGTGAAATTTTAAAACAAGAACAGATTTATGAATTTAAACAATTTAAGCAAACTATTGAAATATCTGCCGGTTTGGCAACAAAATGTGTCCTCAGATGCCTGATTTGCAAACAGATACAGGAAAGTGTAAGACATTCCTCCTCCATAGTAGCACCCACTCATGTAAGTGCTAGTCACTTACAAACTGCACAAAGTTTCGGTTATGAAAATCCTTGTCGTGCACAGTTCCCACTAATGACCTATTGTATAATTTGGGGGCAGTATCTAACTTGTCAGCTGTTTTACTAGATGAGAGTTTACTACAACATCGTCAGTTCCAGGTATTCTTCAAGAGGGAAAGACTGTCCACCCTATTGTTTTTACTAAATCATTTAAAACGACCTTGCTTAGGGCTTGGACTGGTCGACAAAAGATGAATTACATAGTAAGCTGCACAGAGAGTGAGGCGGTTGTAGGGGCAACAAAACTGCGGACAACTGTATCGGCAACGAACAGCTTCAAAGCGCTTTTCTGAAAACGTTTCGGTAATGCTCTGTTGAGCAAAGGTTGAGAAAACAGGTTGTTGAGCCACAGTTAACCGATCCATGTCAAGATAGCCTACTGTGCTATTTTCAAAAGTATCTAAATATGACTCAGTACTGAGAAGACCCTGTCTCCAAAGGAGATGTGTTGCAGAATCTAAAACAAAATTACCGTTTGAGGTAAGGGAATTCTAGTCCAGGTTCAAGAGACAGATATAGAATACTTCATGTTTTTAGTTGACTCACTGGAATAACCCAGGAAGACAAACGACGTGTTCGAAACAGTACATCCAACCTAATTCGAGCTGTTAACTTTCTAGTACTGACCAATCATCCACAAGATGCAAATCCTGTTGCTGAGAACTATGGAATGAATTCGTCTAATATCAAAAGAAGCAACAGATACCGTTTCCATCCAGGATACAACTGTAGTCGTAACAGATGAAACAACTGGAATGGGAACAGGAGTTATAATGAAACAGTAACTACTGTAACCACCGTAATAATGGCAATAAAAATAATTACTAAAACCGACAGTGGCAGTGGTACCCACTGAACAATAACAATAATAGCCCTGAGAACCTGCCTCCCTCTAATACGAGGATGCTTTGAAAAGTTCTCGCAACGGAACAGAAAAAAATTACTTACATCACTGTTCTTTTTTTATTTTTCAATGCAGTCTCCTTATAGGTTAGTGCACTTGGTCCCTCGATGTTCCAGTGACTTGATCCCATCTCGAAAATGAATTTCATCCAGGCTAGCAAAATAGTTGTGAACTCCGGCTACCATTTCTTTGTTTGGAGTGAGTCTTCGTCTACCAAGAAAAATTTTCAGTTTTCGGAAGAGATGGAAGTCCGACGCAGCCATATCTGGTGAATAAGGCAGGTAGGGCAATAATTCATACTTTAGTTCGTGTAATTTTGCCATGGCGACGGTACATGTATGCGGGCTCGCATTGTCTTGATGGAAGATGACTTTTTTCCTTGTTAAACCTGGCCTTTTTTCGCGTATCTTTTGTTGCAATTTGTCCAGGAGGTTAGCATATTACTCTCTAGTAATGGTTTGCGCAGTGGGGATATAATCTACAAACAGAATCCCCTTCGCATACCACAACATTGATGCCATGATCTTGCCCGCCGAAGGAATTGTATTTGCTTTCTTTGGTGGCGGAGAATCAGTATGTTTCCACTCCTTTGACTGTTTTTATTTTTTTGTTTCTGGGATATAGTACTGCACCCAAGTTTCATTTGTGGTCACAAATCGGCACAAGAAATCTTGTTCATTTCTCCGGAAATTGGCCAAACATTGTTTCGATATCTCCACTGGCAAGGGTTTTTGATCCAGCGTCAAGAGTCGCGGCACACATCTTGCAGATAATTTTTCATTTCGAATTCTTCAGTTAAAATGTGATATACCCTTTCAGATGACATTTGGCAAGCGTGAGCAATTTCACACACTTTCAGTCGGCGATGCTCCAAGACCATTTTGTGCACGTTTGCAATGATTTCTGGAGTAGTGATACATCTTGTCCGACCACTGCGCGGATCATCATCTAAGCTCTCCCGACCAAATTTAAATTCATTTGTCCACTTGGCAACAGATGAATATGAAGGAGCAGTGTCCCCCAGTGTATTCTGGAGATCGGAATGAATGTCCTTTGTTTCATACCTTACTTTACGAAATACTTAATCACTGTTAGCTCTCGATTTTTTTCATATTTGCAAATCACTATGAGGGAACAACAAGAGAGCCACGTCACCGCCACAGCTCTCTTCCAAGAGCACTGACGTGGCACGTGTTTTCAGGCAGTAGTTCAATGACTAGCTCGCGAACAAGTTGTGCTAGCGCTGACCTCTCGTGGTGATCCCGGAAACTTTTCAAACCACCCTCGTAATAACAGTAATGGCAATAACAGTAACAACCACAATAATTTGCAAAATAACACGCGAAGTTCGGTTGCCAAAGTGACTGGAGGACACAGCATCCTCATATGAGCTAGCGAATGAACCTCAACCGTCAAATGACGGCCGGTCAGACTTGACTCAGTCTGAAACTTCCTGGCAGATTAAAACTGTGTGACAGACCGATACTCGAACTCGGGACCTTTGCAAGTGCGGGCAAGTGCTCTACCAACTGAGTTACCCATGCACGACTAACGCTTCATCACAGCTTTAATTCTGCCAGTACCTCGGCTCCTACCTTCCAAAATAACAGAAGCTCTCCTGCGAACCTTGCAGAACTAGCACTCCTGGAAGAAAGGATATTGTGGAGACATGGTTTAGTCAATGTTTCCAGAATGAGATTTTCACCCTGCGGCCGAGAGTGCGCTGATAAGAAACTTCTCGAGGTAGTGGCAGAATTAAAGCTGTGAGGAAGGGCTGTGCGTCGTGCTTGGGTAGCTCAGTTGGTAGAGCAATTGCCCACGAAAGGGAAAGATCCGGAGTTCGAGTTCCGGTATGGCATACCGTTTTTATCTGCCAGGAAGTTTCATATCAGCACACACTCCGCTACAGAGTGAAAATCTCATACTTGATTCAATCTGCCATACCGCAAGATTATGAGGTCATAATGCAGGTTTTTAACGTAATTGATGTGTAAAATGGTGCAATGTACTGACCATTCCTAGTAACTGATCATTTAGTTATTGACTGCCATATAGATGTAGATTTTTTGACAAAACGACGCAATAATCGACTTCTGCTTCGAAAAATGTTTCTTGGCGCACAGTGGTGCAAGGATGGAGTAACTCTGGGCAGACAAATGTTAAATCATTGCAAATGTTGCCAGAGCTATCGTATACAACAGTCAGGCATTGATGACAGCTAAATGTTAGCCATTCCGTAACAAAGAGATACCAGACTTAAATAAACTCATGGGCGATAAAGTGATTGAATCTACATCAGCTGCAAATTAACAAGTAGACCAGTTATACGATTTATTACTAGCCTATTTACAGGTATTAACACGAAAATCTGGTGTTATTAAAACATCGTCATAATCCCCTGGGCAAAGCGTGCAACAGTGAGAGGTGAGATGAAGTAGATGCCAGCATAGAATGTAACTGAACCATCTACATCCCCAAATTGTAGTCCATTGCTGGCAGTAACCAAACACTAACGAAAATAAATAAATGCACCAGGATGCATAAGACCTGAAAATTTGTATGAGAAATTATAAAACTTTCATCGCGTCTAACATCTTACAAATATTGATTTAAATAGTTCATATTGGCAGCTAAAACTAACGACAGATTCTAGAATTTATACAACCTTTATTTTTGGTGGTAGTAGTAACACTGTATGTTGAAGGCATTCTGACACCAACAAATACTTGGGAATGACATCTACACAATCTACAAAAAGAACTCTGGAAGTTATCACAAGCAAGAGTAAGGGAAAACGCAGAGAAATATAAATGTGCAAGAGACAAGATCAAATATTTAGCCTATGTAATATGCTCACATGGAATACAACTAGATCCCTGTAAAATTTGCGCAAATTTCCCATATACAAACACCAAGAAGCAGTTAAAAGCATCTCCTGATCTCTGCTATTTCTTTCAGTGTTTCGTTCCAGATCAGTTACTAAGTAGCACAGTATTACAATGTTTATTTAAGAAGAACGCTTTATGGCTTTAGAGACAGGAATATACCAGTGATTTTAACGTAGTCAAGAAGGCATTAGTTAATTACATTTTGTGTCATCCACGTGTGTCGCAACAGACACCTGTTTTGGCTCGTGTCTGTTTCAAATTGATCTAGAATAAGTTGGTATTGTAGTGGCAACTACTGCAATCGAATGCAATAGCAACACCAAATGTAGCAAGAAGAGGTAGAAGACACCGTATTAAGACTCGTCCGAGCTTTTCAAGTGCTTTATTGCTCCCAGCTACAGTGACCCCATTCTTCTTGATCTACGTCACTGGCTCCCGCAATGCTGAGGGCACCCCTTCACTGTCTACAAAACAGCTTGGCACGGAATGGCTGCCTCAGCAACCCATGCACGCACTGTGTGTCGTCGGCCTTGTACGCCAGCAGAGTTGTTGCGTTGTGAAAAGAATCAAATCTGCGTGAAATCATATGAGACTTAACTGCTAAGGTAATCAGTCCCTAACCTTACACACTGCGTAACCTAAATTATTCTAAGGACAAACACACACACACCCATGCCCGAGGGAGGACTCGAACTTCCGCCGGGACCAGCCGCTGCATTGTCAGTATGCCAACAGCTGACTTGGCAGTCTGCATCCCTGCTGACTCAGGGCTGCTTGGTGTGAGCCGCAGGTGGCCAGCTGCGTGCATCTCGCCGGCGTGGCTGAGATCGCGGCGACAAGTGCCTGCTATACGGAGTCCGAATCTGCTGCCCGCGCCTCAGGATGCTTCTGGCATGTGTTGGAATACAGGACGACTGCTTGCGGCAGTGAACCGCACAGTGGCCGGCTGCAGGCTGGCTACGGACCCCGCGTCGGCCTCAGAGGGTTGAACCAGCGACCCACCGTGGACTGCAACGCTGGCGCCACATCAGCTGCTGCGTGTGGCTGATGGTGTAACACACCCCGCCGACCAGGAGAGCTGCCACACTTGAATGAATCTCATTGGAAACCCGCGCCAATTTATATGCGGCTGTGCACCTCTGTTTTGCCATATGTGCCACTTTGCGTCACGTACTCATACTACACTAGGTTGGCCAGTGGGCCCCTTCTGCCTGTGATTTGCTACATTCAAAACTGTTACGTATTCTCTTTCAGCAATTTGACGGCCCTCAGGCCTCTATTTTACATCTCAACTGTTGTACGCTTAGCTCACTGCAATCTGGCCCACACCTGGCTGTAACTTGTGCTCAGAATATTGCACTAAACTAACTTTCCCTGTTCTAAATGGTGGTGTCGCTACAGTATCACGCAAAAATGATCAAGCTTTGTAAGTTGAACACATTGAATACGAGGATTGTTATTCAGTGATAGATTTAGGAACATTGGTAGTTATATGGGCATTCAAAACCTTCAGTTAATCATTTGTGGTAGAAACATAAAGCTATACACTGATCACCAAGCTTTGCTTTTTCTTATATTTTGCAAATTATTACACCAGCATCTAGTGCAGTGGTTATTGCTCTTACAGGAAAATTCCTTTGAAACAATTCATGTAGCTGGAAAGCAAAGCATTGTAGCTGTTCGATGACAGTTTGGTTGTCACCCTTGGAGAGTGAAGTGAGAGATCAGGATGGCAGTAGACATGTTTAATTAACTTCTTTGTTTCAGCCCTCAGCTGTAGTATATCCGAAACAGATTGTTGCCAATTGGTTTTCATGTGAAACAATAGGCTTCCAGCTTTGTTGACACTGCAGAGAGCAAGGTCATGCATGGTGTAAATCGAATCTCACTGTCAGCAGTGTCTCTGGCTATGACCACGACAGCATGGCAGCATAGCTGGCAAATACAATGGATGGAGCCGTGACCTCCCTCCAGCAAGCAAGTGGCTCTTCACTCTGGCAGCAGCTGCTTTTATGACTCAAGACAGGCTGCCCCGTTAAATGGTCGAACAGCGGAGCCCTTACTGTATTCCAGGATGTCACCCCAGGTGTCACAGGCGCATGGTGTAAGCTGTGACACTGAGATGAAAAAATTTTTAGTACACCAATGGTTGAGTACTTACCCATACCAGGCTATGATTCGTCAGGGCTTATGGCACGTAGTCCAAACACTTCCACAGTGGCAAGTGAGGAAAAGCTTCAGTCCTTTCGCTATGTACTGCAGTGTTGGCTGTTGCTATATTGTGCCCTACTGGCTCTGCTTTGCAATGCTTGCCGGTGTGTTTTGCATCGAACCTTATCAATTGTCTGCCTGCAGCTCTGTTGCAGCTCACCTCGCTTTGGTGTACTTCTTTCCCAAATACGGATAAGTGTTACGCAGATGACACAGTGTCTAGACTGCCGCAAGTGTGAATGGAAATGTGGAAACACAAGCACAATTAACAGATTATCGCAATTTACTCATGAAGGACAAACACTATCAACAATACTATACTGATATGTGTAGAAATATGAAAGACTTACAAGCAGCAAATCCACGATCGCACAGCTGAAGCAGGATATTCAAGGAAGTTGGACCCTTATTACACCATACTCAATAATGTATTGTTCTATAGAAGGCATCCCAACATGAAATCTTCGTGTGTGTGCATACCCTACACAAAATCGTAATGATCTATAGAAGGTATTCCATCACAAACTCTTACTGTGTATGCACGCTGACTAAAAGCACAGGTAAGCTCAGAGGCTTAAACGATTTTGATTTTCCCAATATGTGACGAAAAGTACATCGATTACCAAACACATTTTGTGTCGGCCATCAGAAATCAAAATCCATCAGCAAAACCAGTAAGAATGAATTGCAATGTATTTTTCCTAACAAACCACTTGAAACCGCAGCTGTTGATGTTGCCATTCCAGGCACAACCACACTCGGAGGTATCAAATATACTATTACCTTATTTTATATTATTTTCAAATTTATAAAGTTTTTTTTTTGGTCATCAGTCTGCTGACTGGTTTGATGCGGCCCGCCACGAATTCCTTTCCTGTGCTAACCTCTTCATCTCAGAGTAGCACTTGCAACGTACGTCCTCAATTATTTGCTTGACGTATTCCAATCTCTATCTTCCTCTACAGTTTTTGCCCTCTACAGCTCCCTCTAGTACCATGGAAGTCATTCCCTCATGTCTTAGCAGATGTCCTATCATCGTGTCCCTTCCTTATCAGTGTCTTTCACATATTCCTTTCCCCTCCGATTATGTGTAGAACCTCCTCATTCCTTACCTTATCAGTCCACCTAATTTTCAACATTCGTCTATAGCACCACATCTCAAATGCTTCGATTCTCTTCTGTTCCGGTTTTCCCACAGTCCATGTTTCACTACCATACAATGTTATACTCCAGACGTACATCCTCAGAAATTTCTTCCTCAAATTAAGGCCGGAATTTGATATTAGTAGACTTATCTTGGCCAGAAATGCCTTTTTTGCCATAGCGAGTCTGCTTTTGATGTCCTCCTTGCTCCGTCCGTCGTTAGTTATTTTACTGCCTAGGTAGCAGAATTCCTTAACTTCATTGACTTCGTGACCATCAATCCTGATGTTGAGTTTCTCGCTATTCTCATTTCTGCTACTTCTCATTACCTTCGTCTTTCTCCGATCTACTCTCAAACCATACTGTGTACTCATTAGACTGTTCATTCCGTTCAGCAGATCAATTAATTCTTCTTCACTTTCACTCAGGATAGCAATGTCATCAGCGAATCGTATCATTGATATCCTTTCACCTTGTATTTTAATTCCACTCCTGAACCTTTCTTTTATTTCCATCATTGCTTCCTCGATGCACAGATTGAAGAGTAGGGGCGAAAGGCTACAGCCTTGTCTTACACCCTTCTTAATACGAGCACTTCGTTCTTGATCGTCCACTCTTATTATTCCCTCTTGATTTTTGTACATATTGTATATGACCCGTCTTTCCCTATAGCTTACCCCTACTTTTTTCAGAATCTCGAACAGCTTGCACCATTTTATATTGTCGAACGCTTTTTCCAGGTCGACAAATCCTATGAAAGTGTCTTGATTTTTCTTTAGCCTTGTTTCCATTATTAGCCGTAACGTCAGATTTGCCTCTCTCGTCCCTTTACTTTTCCTAAAGCCAAACTGATCGTCACCTAGCGCATTCTCAATTTTCATTTCCATTCTTCTGTGTATTATTCTTGTAAGCAGCTTCGATGCATGAGCTGTTAAGCTGATTGTGCGATAATTCTCGCACTTGTCAGCTCTTGCCGTCTTCGGAATTGTGTGGATGACGCTTTTCCGAAAGTCAGATGGTATATCGCCAGACTCATATATTCTACACACCAACGTGAATAGTCGTTTTGTTGCCACTTCCCCCAATGATTTTAGAAATTCTGATGGAATGTTATCTATCCCTTCTGCCTTATTTGACCCTAAGTCCTCCAAAGCTCTTTTAAATTCCGATTCTAATACTGGATCCACTACCTCTTCTAAATCGACTCCTGTTTCTTCTTCTATCACATCAGACAAATCTTCACCTTCATAGAGGCTTTCAATGTATTCTTTCCACCTATCTGCTATCTCCTCTGCATTTAACAGTGGAATTCCCGTTGCACTCTTAATGTTACCACCGTTGCTTTTAATGTCACCAAAGGTTGTTTTGACTTTCCTGTGTGCTGAGTCTGTCCTTGCGACAATCATATCATTCTCGATGTCTTCACATTTTTCCTGCAGCCATTTCCTCTTAGCTTCCCTGCACTTCCTATTTCTTTTATTCCTCAGCGACTTGTATTTCTGTATTCCTGAATTCCCCGGAACATGTTTGTACTTCCTCCTTTCATCAATCAACTGAAGTATTTCTTCTTTTACCTATGGTTTCTTCGCAGCTACCTTCTTTGTACCTAAGTTTTCCTTTCCAACTTGGTCCTTTTTAGAGATGTCCATTCCTCTTCAACTGTTCTGCCTACTGCGCTATTTCTTAATGTTGTATCTATAGCGTTAGAGAAATTCAAACGTATCTCATCATTCCTTAGTACTTCCGTATCCCACTTCTTTGCGTATTGATTTTTCCTGACTAATGTCTTGAACTTCAGCCTACTCTTCATCACTACTATATTGTGATCTGAGTCTATATCTGTTCCCGGGTACGCCTTACGATCCAGTATCTGATTTCGGAAGCTCTGTCTGACCATGATGTAATCTAATTGAAATCTTCCCGTATCTCCCGGCCTTTTCCAAGTATACCTCCTCCTCTTGTGATTCTTGAACAGGGTATTCGCTATTACTAGCTGAAACTTGTTACAGAACTCAATTAGTCTTTCTCCTCTTTCATTCCTTGTCCCAAGCCCATATTCTCCTGTAACGTTTTCTTCTACTCCTTCCCATACAACTGCATTCCAGTCGCCCATGACTATTAGATTTTCGTCCCCCTTTACATACTGCATTACCCTTTCAATATCATCATGCCCTTTCTCAATCTGTTCATCTTCAGCATGCGACGTCGGCATGTATACCTCAACTATCGTTGTCGGGTTGGTCTGCTGTCGATTCTGATTAGAACAACCTAGTCACTGAACCGTTCACAGTAACACACCCTCTGCCCTACCTTCCTATTCATAACTAATCCTACACCTGTTGTAAGTAGGCTGTTTATGTTTTCTTATTGGCAACGTTACGTAGCGCTCTGTATGAAAATCACTGGCTGTGCTGTGTGCAGTCTGTGGCTGCTTTGCATTGTTGTAATACTCGCCATTGTAGTGTTAGGCAGCTGGCTGTGAACAGCGCGTAGCGTTGCGCAGTTGGAGGTGAGCCGCCAGCAGTGGTGGATGTGGGGAGAGAGATGGCGGAGATCTGTAATTTGTCATGAACTGCTATATATATTATGACTATTAAGGTAAATACATTGTTTGTTCTCTATTAAAATCTTTCATTTGCTAACTATCCATATCAGTAGTTACTGCCTTCCGTAGTTTGAATCTTTTATTTAGCTGGCAGTAGTGGTGCTAGCTGTATTGCAGTAGTTCGAGTAACCAAGATTTTTGTGAGGTAAGTGATTTGTGAAACGCATAGGTTAATGTTAGTCAATGCCATTTTTTGTAGGGATTTCTGAAAGTCAGATTGCGTTGCGCTAAAAAATATTGTGTGTCTGTTTAAGCACAGTCATGTATAATTGTTCTAAGGGGATGTTTCACTGTTATACCATTTTCTGCTGCTGTTGATATTACCCGATACTCATCTGACCAGAAATCCTTGTCTTCCTTCCACTCCACTTCACTGACCCCTACTATATCTGGATTGAGCCTTTGAATTTCCCTTTTCAGATTTTCTAGTTTCCCTACCACGTTCAAGCTTCCGACATACCACGCCCAGACTCGTAGAACGTTATCCTTTCGTTGATTATTCCATCTTTTTCTCATGGTAACCTCCCCCTTGGCAGTCCCCTCCCGGAGATCCGAATGGAGGACTATTCCGGAATCTTTTACCAATGGAGAGATCATCATGCCACTTCTTCAAATACAGGCCACATGTCCTGTGGATACACGTTACGTGTCTTTAATGCAGTGGTTTCCATTGCCTTCTGCATCCTCATGTCGTTGATCAATGCTGATTCTTCCATCTTTAGTGGCAATTTCCCACCCCTAGGACAAGAGAGTGCCCTGAAACTCTATCCGCTCCTCCGCCCTCTTTGACAAGGCCTTTGGCAGAATGAGGCTGACTTCTTATGCCGGAAGTGTGCAGCCGCCAATGCTGATTATTTATCAAAATTTAGGCAGTGGCGGCGATCGAACCCGGGACCAAAGACGTTCTTGATTATGAATCAAAGACGCTACAATCTGCTAAGTCCGTTATGCTACACTTATTACCAAAAAAATCTCTAATGATTAGTTGCCATAGTAGGAAAAACAAAGACAATGCTAATGATAATTCATTTTACTGCACTGGCTACAAATGGAGAGAGTTTTTCCTAGAAAATGGCATACAATCAATTTAAATATCCTGCTTTAACCGTCAAGCCAATCAATCTAAACGTGTGATCTGAGAATTAAACAGATTAAGACTCACATATACATATCTAAAAAAATGAAAACAATCTCAAAAGTATGCAAAGTTATGATACAGAGAATTATGTTTTACACAGGACCTACCGAAAATCCTCGCAGCTCAAACGAATAAACAATAAGTGTGCGTTAATTTATGAAGGACGGTATACAATGACATTTATTCCCACACAGGTTGTATTTACTCACAAATTCTAGAACCTATAAGGTTCAAGGTCTGTACCCAAACAATGATCTGAAGAACTTTCAACATACGCTAAACTAGTAAATTAACATTATGAAAACCAGATATCAGCTACGAGAATATTTGTCATGCTGATCGCCAAATGAATCAAAACACATGAAACATGATTTATCTTTAGTTTGCAACACACGTATGTATCGGTGATAGAGGATCTATACAAGCTGAAATTGTATTTATCAATTTTCATACACACACATATATTAATTTCAGGAAGATGCGCTATATTTCTGATTGACTTATATCCATGGTTTTTCTATGTTTATTATGGTGCTAAGTATTATCACCTGTGTAGGTATATGGTTATTTTCTGTGAGTACACAAGTGCCTCTCAGACTTACAAATTCCAGAGTACCCACCATGCTTAAAGCATTTTAATACTGACTTTTATTTTGTGAACAGAGGAAAAGATGGTCATAAACTTATAAGACTGGGTGATCAGCAAAATGCCACGGAATAATGTCCTATCAATAAATGGAAACATTTACGCAGATACACTACACTGTGTAATGACCAACTGAATACAACACAATCATATGCAAATATTTAATGTATTACCATGTTCATGAAGCAAAAATCAGTAGTACATTCATATAAAATACTACTCAGCAATATAAATGGTACAGAGCTGCTGACATAAAACTTGTAACTAGAGGTTTTTGCTCTGCTGTTTTTGGGTGAATATCTGTTAGATTTTGTAATTGAATCATTTCAATGGCGAGTACCTTGTCATTCTGCACTCACGTACTTTAGCTAGTGATGTGCTGTATTGACTTTCCTCTAACCCTACTTTTAAAAGTATATAAGTAAGTGCAATAATATTTTCGTAATGTATGAGTGCTACACCTAGATTCTAAAGTACATTTAAGGCTGGTAACAGGTTTGGTAAAATTTGTGAGAACACGTCATTGATTAAAAAAATCGTAAATATATTTACTTTGATAGACAATCTTTAAACATAAAAGCCCACAGTAAATAAGCAATACCATACGAAGGAACCTAAACATAAACTAGTCATGTGTAAGCTATAAAACAGTAACCAATCATGTAATGGATAGAAAATTAGTGCATAGTGCGTAATCCCAATCGCTGGCAGGGTGCTAAAGTTACATTACGACAAATAAGCAGCACACCTGCCAGATACAGAGGTGTCCAGTCACCTCTTGGTAAAACTGGGACTGATTCCTCCAAGCATGTATGCTACTGACGTTGCCGATGTATTCCACTGTATAGGAGGGCAAAACCTGTCTCCAGCATCAGTCTTCAGTAAGAAAACTTAACATCACGTAAACATTGTGTGTCACGTCCAATGGTTACGTCTGAACTCAGCCATGGGCGTCCCTACACTAAAATGCGATTGTCGTTGGGTGATTGTGTGAATGTCATTATTGAACATTCAAATGTACATATGAAAACAATGAAAAGTAAATAAAACAAGAACACGATAACAGATGAGTGAATTTATCAATGTTACACTTCTGTAGATAAGCAGCATACTATCATGATAAAGAATTAACTTTAACATATGGCTGAGTTCAAACTGTACTTATGCACTGGGCAATGAGCTCTCCAATTACCTAAAATAGAATGAAAATGAGTATTTTCTATTGAAAATAGTATAACAATTCTAAAGTCATGTTAAAATCTATGATTATGAAAAAACTCAAACTTTATCTATTTTATATTTACTTATCTATGTATTTTAGCTCTGTATGCACCAATATAATGCTCGTTTTTCAAAAGATTGATGGCAATATGGAAGTGTTTGATGAATACCAGAGCTGTGGCACTGCTGGACATATGTCATTGGAGTCTGACGGAGGAATAAGACGGCGAGCCTTGTGTACATAGCGGACTTTTTGAGGAGAATCGTGCTGGCTAGCCTGTCGCCACCCAGATGACATCATGCAACCTGCTTATGATGTAACTCCTCTACTGGACTTTAGAGCTGCATTTCTCCACGTACACGAATCAACAACTGTCTGAACAGTGGTCTCATACATAGAACAATGGTATTGCTCACTTTTCATACTGACTTGTAGGTATAGACAAGCCTATACCAAGAAGTTGACAACTAATGAATCGTTCACTTATGGGACTGTTCTTGTTGGACATGTAAAAATGTTTATAATAATTTATCTTTTCTAGATATATATAGTTACGAACAATGGTATCAAACTCATGAAAACCAGTACCTATAAATACGTGAGGCACTAAATTGTATTTTTAAATCTCTGAGGGGACTTCCACACAACTCTGCAGCCAACTGAACAACATAAATATGACGTAATTGGAGGGTCACTGGTTCGTCCTTCAAACTCACTGGAATCGATAGGTTTCTCATTTTCTGTGGCCAACCTCACATCTCTTTACCTGTTAACTCCTCTTATTTTTGGGACCATCTTCTCTTTGCTGAATATGCCCACTTAGTTTAAGTTGGTACAGCCTCATTTTACTCCCACTATCTACGGATAACACTAAACCCACCTATCTTCACCTCAGTGTATAAGCTGTATATTGTATGCATATACTCCATAATTTTGATTTAGGTGTATCCTGATGAACATATCATTATGCAATTTACACGATATTCGTAAATTATTTTTGAGATGTTGGCGTAAGTTATTTCACCTTCTACCACCTGAAATCTGTATCGTGCATTGCAATAGTGTTTTTACACATCTTGAGATACTAACGACAATGTGCAGAACCCTTCATCAGATAAATCTTTAATCAATACATAAACCTAACCAATCACCATCTTGACTGGGTCAGTGAACTCAGAAATTGCATCCGCAATCACGCTCTCGGTGCCCTTAATGAACATGGTTTCGAAATTGTATTCTTGCAAGAAAAGACACCACCTGTTTAATCGTGGATGTGTTAGCTTAAAAATAAGAAGAATGATCAATGATTTATGGTCGAAATAAATTTTCATATGATGGCTGTAAACGTAAGATCGGACGGAATGGTGGGAGCATGTGGTCGAGCACTACTTACAAAGAAAGCACTATAAATTCACCAAAATTTCCCTAGAAAAGGGGTGTAGCCCTACTCATACTCATTTAATTAAATTTGCAAAATAAGAAAATTAACCCAAAATATATTTTAGAAAGACGTAAGCTAAAATTCGACAAATTGTGGGTACAAGTGGCCAGGTCCGACATAAAAGAACTATCCTTAAATTTAACAAAAGTTAACCAAACTGTTACTACCAGAACAACATCACGAGAATTTACATGTGTTCCAATACTTAGCAACCGCGATGCAAAAGTAAATAGAGACTAAACAGACGGTTCACACTTGGCCTGGACAGTCCCAGCTAAGTCCCCTTTGACTTTTCAACCACCAAAATAATATCAATTGATGCAAGTTTCGAGGTTTTTCTGACTATGTTGATGGTGATTAAATTATTATCGTTTTTTCTAACAAACCAGAACATTCGAATACTTTCCTTTCCATATGATGAAACATCTGCACACCCATACAGCTAGCTGAACAACAGCAGAACGGCACAAACGGAGGGACAAAGCTTCCTCGCTTAAACTCAATGGAGGCGGTATATTTCTCATTGATCTTGAGCAACCTCACGTCTTTTATCCTGTTAACACCGTTTATCTTTGCTGATAAGTTCCATTTGCATAATTCTCTCACCTAGGTCAAGTTGGTACAACCTCATTCTAATCCCACAATCTGTGAATAGCCCTAAGACTACCTACTTTCACCTCATTCTCACTCTCAGGCACTTAAACTCTTAGGAATGGAAACGGAGGGACGAAAAAAGGAATGTGACATATAAAATAAACACAAATTGGTACGTTTTTCCATTCAAAACACGTAGCATGTCAACATGAAGAGAAGGCGGTCATCCATATACCATCCATCGATACCAAATTCAGATCGTGTGAACACAGTAAATAGAGTGGATGTAACAGTTCCACTTCATATTAACGAGTGCCTTTGTTCTAGCCATAACTGACATGTACTTAAATAAAGAAGAAACCAATCAATACCCTGTACATGTAATAGATATATTAGATATACACATCGTTATAGGTTCAATGAATAACATCCTGCGTTCACTTTTACGATCAGATAACTCGTAAGATATAAAACATGGTATAATTCAGTAGATTAGTTAATTAGCAATGGTCCTCCTCTATCATTCAATACCTTTCTTGTCAAGATCACAGGTTACATTCTACAGTTACCAATTTTTAGTAGTTTTCATACGATTGTTCATTTATAGCGATAGTGTAACTTCTGTAGATGTTAGAATACATATAGTGTTAAAGTCCAAGGACACACCTCTCAGTGCCGCACGTGATTTTGTGCATCAGTCAGTCTATAAAGTACTACTTCATTTTAAAATTTCAAAGAAGTCGTCATCTGCCATTTCATGACAACCTGCATTACTGAAGCCATTGTCTCAGCCCATGCAGACTAAGTATTCTCACCAAACATAAGCAACGTTTCCCTGGCTTTAGGGCTATATAAAGTTCACATCCAAGTTTACAGCATGTATGAATCCGACCATCTTGGCCATGGGCAACTGCTGATAAGGCAGTCCACACTGCCTCAGCACCTGCTGCTTCAATATTCATGACCTCAACAATGTACTCCAACTCCTAAGTGACTGCTCTCCAGCATATGTAGAATTTACCTTTCATTTGTGTCAGACGAATATTACGAGCAACTATGTGCGGCGGTGGCGTATCTAGCAGGGTGAACTTCATGAGACATGACAACTACATAAACTTAGCCTATAAAGTCATAATAAATCCCAAGCAAAGAAAAAATATATCGAGAAAACAGACATGAACATAAATCACAGATAAAAACTCAAGCATTCTAATGTTAAGAGAACAATGGTAAGAACAGCATTATAAATTACAGTCTTTTTGTGCAGCTGTGTTCACTATAAATGTATTAAGTTTTGACGACAGATTGTAGTAACATTTATCAACAACTGAAATTGGCCCTCGATTATTATTCTCTTTTGTTTTCAGTTTAAAACGTCAGAACATCACTTCAATGCACCTTCACCTGGTTGCACCACATAACAGCGAGGTTTTCCCATTGGGCACCAGTACTACACATTCTCTACATGTCTCTGCCGACTGTCATGGCTCCAAAGCCATGTACTATGCCCTTATGTGCGTAATGATTTGTAGCTACTGTCAAGATGGAGGTATTTTATCAAAATACGACGATGGTGTAGTTTCCAATAATAAATGGGATGGTAAACCATAATCAACCTCTGAGCGCCATCCCCAGTAGACCAATACAAACACACTATGAAGTAGCAATACAAAACGGACCTTAATGTTAGGAAAAATATATTTAATTTAGTTCAAAAGTTTTTCTAAGTCTCTCTCCGACAGTATGTGCGTTTTCTGCTAGCAGAATTCGTTAAAATCAGTCACAAGCCATGTTCTTCAATTACTATTAAATCTTCATAAACACACATGCTTAAGTTAACTTCTCTGTACAATTTTACTATACATCTCAGTACATTTTCTACAATAAACAAATATTAATTTATCGACGTATTGACAGTAAGTCTTTACCCGCCAATAATTAACCCTGTCGTTTGAATTACACAGTACAGCTAACCCCACAAACAAGTTACATACATAAACACCGAAACCAGCCCAGATAAAAGTAATCCAACGAAACAGACTTACAAAAATTTAACTTATGCGCTGCACTGGACTGAATCTCTCCTTAAGACAGAAATAAATAAATAACTCGTTGTTTATCGACTTGTTCACACCAAATTATGTATCACGTTCTCCCTATGTCCATGCACCGAAATGTGCCACCTTATTCTTCGTGTGAATGAAAATACTACCAATTGCTTCAGTTCTGGCGGAACACAGAAGCCTACATACTACACATGAAGCACACTTATATACCGACTCCAAAAGATATTTACTCTGATACGAATAAAAGGTAAATGTGACACGACTGCACGTAGTAGATAGTATGAATACCTTTTATAACAATTTTCTCACCAGTGTTAATTAATTTTGAAGTTCACTATCTCTGTGTTTTCTCCTGCTCAAATCCAAGGCCTTTTTGTTTGTAGATTAACGGAACCATACATAGAATTTTAAGATTCCACTGGAACATTACATTTTGAACTAAGAAGAACATATTTTATTTCGTCACAAAAATCGATCTCCTTAATAGCAGCTTCTTGCACATTATCAAACTCTCTCCCCTTCGCACATTTTTTCCATACCCGCTGAACTGCAATATCCATTCATTTATGTTCTGCATTGACAGCATGCATATTAAATATATAGAATTCGCATAACACGTCCTATATCTACATCCGCATACATACATACACCTCAAACCATCGTACGGTGCATGGCGGAGGGTAACTTGTACCACTACCAGTCATATCCTTTCCTGTCCAACTATTTCACTCGCAAATGGAGCAAATGGAGCAAATGAAGAACGAGAAGTTCGTTTGCATTTTTGTGGCGACGAGCGCACTCAAATCGTTTGTTCAGTTTGCTGAGGGTAGCGCAATACCCATTAGAGTTGACCACTGCACCATGAGGGGGGGACATCAAACGAATAATGCCTTAAAAGTTCCAGAAGACCACCATGAATTTACGGGCTGAGGGTGCGGCTTTAAATTTTTTTTTTTTTTTTTTTTTTTTTTTTTTTTTTTTTTTTTTTTTTTTTTTTTTTTTTTTTTCCAGAGGAGAGGTGGTGCGGCGTCATTCCATGGATTGCCGTTTTGTTTCCGATCGGAAGTGATGAACCCATGCATTATTACCTGTGATGATTTCTACAAAAGCATTTCACGATCAGCCTCGTAACGCGAAAGCATTTCCACACACATGGTCTTTTGTTGCTCTTTATGGGCTTCCGTTTGGCGGCTACGATCCAGTATTCCGGTGGATGAGAGTGTCAGCACTACCAACGGTGACGTCCAGTTGTGCAGCGAGATGTTTCTGTGTGATCCGACGGTCACCTCGAACGCGAGTGTCCACACGTTCGAGCATTGCAGGAGTCACAGCTGTGTGCGGCCGGCCGGGACGCAGGAGATTGGGCAGGCTTGAGCGACCTTTTCACGATGATGATAGATGCCTTGCCGAGCGACTGACCGTGCTTTTGGTCACAGCCAGGTCTCCGTCGTCTTTCTGTAGAATCCTATGAATATTTGCAAAGCTCTGGTTTTTCGTCAAAAGAAGCTGAAGCTTCCTGCTTGGAACAAACCGACATTTTGAAAGCTGAATGCTTTTAGAATATTGTAAGTGTGTTATTGTAATGCTTTCAGATATTTTACTATATTACAGTTTTTCCGTTATTCTCTTCTAGTTAGATAAGAAACAGCTCTTTCAATAACGAATTTGTAAGGTTAAAGTACTGGTTTGTCTTACTTAAGACTCTCTGAGGTTGTACTGTTTCACAAATGCGTCGCCCTGTAATCGTACTTCGTTACACTGCATATTCGATTGGCGGCGATTAGGAGCACATTTCACTTGAACTTTCAATTCACGTTTGTGTTTCAAAAAATTTTTGGTTTTGAATTATTACTGTTTATAATATTGCCAGCCGCCTCTGTGTGATATTGTATGCGCTATCGCATGTGTATGCAGCTTTACAGTCGTTTGCTTGTTATGTAGTTGCTTCTGTTATTATATGTGGGTAAGATGCTCTGGGCAAAAGGCTTGCTGGGGGGTGGAGGGGGGTGGGTTAGTAGGTTTCATCGCAAATATAAGGGTTTTTGTGTTATTGTGGTACGGGACGAAGTGTTAGCGCTGAGGGGATTGAGAACATTATAATTAATCGTGCCGAATTCTACATCTCGGTTTGATATTGTTTTAACGGCTAACGTTATCAGTGAGTTGTTA
The DNA here is from genome assembly GCF_021461395.2 of Schistocerca americana. NCBI lineage: Eukaryota > Metazoa > Arthropoda > Insecta > Orthoptera > Acrididae > Schistocerca > Schistocerca americana. The sequence goes on along the minus strand of NC_060126.1, from coordinate 326,818,199 downwards.
CTTCCATCGATTTGGCCATTTATTACACACATCAAAAAAGTTCCAGAACCTGTACAGAAAACTGGAATAGAGATGAACATAAACATCATTTCTGCCCTTTTTGTTGCTCTTGAAAACCACACATTGCATGTTGCACCACCAAACAGCGAGACCTTCAGAGGCGGTGGTCCAGATTTCTGTCACACGGGTACCTCTAATACCCAGTAGCACGTCCTCTTGCATTGATACATGCCTTTATTCGTCGTGGCAAACAATCAAATAGTTCATCAAGGCACTGTTGGTCCAGATTGTCCCAATCCTCAACGGCGATTCGGCGTAGATCCTTCAGAGTGGTTGATCGTCCGCAAACAGCCCTTTGCAATCTATCCCAGGCATGTTCGATAGGGTTCGATATGGTTCATATGTGGAGAACATGCTAGCCACTCTAGTCCAGCGATGTCTTTATCAGGAAGGAAGCCATTCATAATGTGTGCACGGTGGGAGCGCGAATTGTACTCCATGAAGAATGCCTCGCCAATATGCTGCCCATATGGCTGCACTATCGGTCGGAGAATGACATTCACGTATCGTACAGTCGTTATGACGCCTTCAGTGACCACCAGCGGCATAGGTCGGCCCTTCTTAATGCCACCCTAAGACGGCAGAGAAACTCCACCTTGCTGCACTCGCTGCACAATGTGTCTAAGGCTTTCACCCTGACGGGTTACCTCCAAACACGTCTGCGACGATTGTCTGGTTTAAGGCGTATTCGACACTCACCGGTGAAGAGAACTTCATGCCAATCATGAGCGGTCTATTCGTCATGTTGTTGGTCCCATCGGTACTGGACTGCATGGTGTCGTGGTTGCAAAGATGGACCTCGCCTTGGACATCGAGAGTGAAGTTGCGCGTCATGAAGCCTATTGCGAGCAGTTTGAGTCGTAACACGACGTCCTGTGGCTGCACGAAAAGCATTATAATTCAACATGTTGGTGTTGCTGTCAGGCTTCATCCGAGCCTAAATCCGTAAGTAGCGGTCATTCATGGCAATTGTAGCTCTTGGGCGGCCTGAGCGAGGCATGTCAGCGACGGTTCAGGTCTCTCTGTATCTCCTCCATCCGAACAACATCGCTTTGGTTCACTCCGAGACTCCTAGACACTTCGCTTTTTGAGAGCCCTTCCTGGCACAAAGTAATAATGCGGGCGTGATCGAACCGCGGTATTGACCGTGTAGGCATAGTGAAACTACATACACCACGAGCCGTGTACCTTCTTCCTGGTGGAATGAGTGGAAGTGATGGGCTGTCGGACCCCCAACGTCTAATAGGCGCTGCGCATACATGGTTGTTTACATCTTTGGGCGGGTTTAGTGACTTCTCTCAACAGTCAAAGGGACTCTGAATGTGCTACAATATCTTCAGTTAACGTCTATCTTCAGGAGTTTTGGGAACCAGGGTGATGCAAAACTTTTTTTTGATGTCTTTAATTTCTCGTTACAAGGTTACATTGTATGTGAAAATTGTCTTTAAATGTGAACTCACTGTTTCGATTGTTCTTTATAATTACTTTCATAGGTTCTTGCAGAATGACTAATAATCTATTCCCCATTTAACAGCGTAGAAGAATGAGCAGAGATGTACACTACTGGCGATGAAAATTGCTACACCAAGAAGAAATGCAGATGATAAACGGGTAGTCATTGGACAAATATATTATAGTAGAACTGACATGTGATTACATTTTCAAGCAATTTGGGAGCATAGATCCTGATAAATCAGTACCCAGAACAACCACCTCTGTCCGCAATAACGGCCTTGATACGCCTGGGCATTGAGAGCCCTTCCTGGCACAAAGTAACAATGCGGGCGTACAGGTACAATGGGGTGTACAGGTGTACAGGTACAGCTGCCCATGCAGCTTCAACACGATACCACAGTTCATCAAGAGCAGTGACTGGCGTATTGTGACGAGCCAGTTGCTCGGCCACCATGGACCAAACGTTTTCAATTGGTGAGAAATCTGGAGAATGTGCTGGCCAGGGCAGCAGTCGAATATTTTCTGTATCCAGAAAGGCCCGTACAGGACCTGCAACATGCGGTCGTGCATTATCCTGCTGAAATGTAGGGTTTCGCAGGGATCGAATGAAGGGTAGAGCCACTGATCGTAACACATCTGAAATGTAACGTCCACTGTGCAAAGTGCCGTCAATGCGATCAAGAGGTGACCGAGACATGTAACCAATGGCATCCCACACCATCACGCCGGGTGATACGCCAGTATGGCGATGACGAATACATGCTTCCAATGTGCGTTCACCGCGATGTCGCCAAACACCGATGCGACCATCATGATGTTGTAAGCAGAACCTGGATTCATCCGAAAAAATGACGTGTGGCCATTCGTGCACCCAGGTTCGCCGTTGAGTACACCATTGCAGGTGCTCCTGTCTGTGATGCAGCATTAAGGGTAACCGCAGTCATGGTCTCCGAGCTGATAGTCCATGCTCCTGCAAACGTCGTCGAACTGTTCGTGCAGATGGTTGTTGTCTTGCAAACGTCCCCATATGTTGACTCGGGGATCGAGACGTGGCTGCACGGTCCGTTACACCCATGCGGATAGGGTGACTGTCATCTCGACTGCTAGTGATCCGAGGCCGTTGGGATCCAGCACGGCGTTCCGTATTACCCTCCTGAACCCACAGACTTCCTATTCTGCTAACAGTCATTGGATCTGGACCAACGCGAGCAGCGATGTCACGATACGATAAACCGCAATCGCGATAGGCTACAATCCGACCTTTATCAAAGTCGGAAACGTGATGGTACGCGATTCTCCTCCTTACACGAGGCATCACAACAGCGTTTCAAGAGGCAACGCCGATCAACTGCTGTATGTGCATGAGAAATCGGTTGGAAACTTTCCTCATGTCAGCACGTTGTAGGTGTCGCCACCGGCACCAACCTTGTGTAAATGCTCTGAAAAGCTAATCATTTGCATATCACAGCTTCTTCTTCCTCTAGGATAAATTTCGCGTCTGTAGCACGTCATCTTCGTGGTAGCAGTTTTAATGGCCATTAGTGTAGTTATATTCTGCCCATGTGCATTCCTTGCGTTAATAGTATTGGTATCTAATATTTGACTTCCATGTAGAGCTAACGCACCTTGTGGAAAATAAACATTTTTCAGTTGTGTCTGCATTGTGCCATATAAGTGATTCGTAAGTCGAGCGATGGAAGGTTCGGTAAGTTTTGCCTAGCGGTCACCAGTTGCTGCTTGCGGCATTGTGGTGTAGATAAAATGGGAATTACCTACTTCGTCTTCAGTTTGCTAACCTGTGAAAGAGTGAAGTACGTGACCAGAATTTGGTGACCTTCTTTTCATCGGGCTTCCACACTCCATCATCTCCCCGTCCATATTATTAGACGCTTGGAACGGAATTTGTTCCTTAATAAGGCACTAATTCAGTTAGACGTAGTACATACATTTAATATTTGTTATTAAACCACTTTATCTAAACGTATTTATTAATTTTACACCTTTAAAATAGTATTATTAGAAACATGCGACTATTCCATTCCCTCCAACGTATAAAATATTAGTCTTAGAGAATAAATTAATAGGATCCTTTTTTGCCTGAAGGCGCCCTTTTAGAGTTATTCAAGGATAAAACATTGAAAAGTGACCATCAAACGCACCCATCTCCCTCGGTAAAGCTCACACTCCACCCGTCAGAATTTTTAGTATGTTGTCCCTGGCACTAACTCTACCAATGTATGAAAATTTGTTATTATATGGTTTCTTTCCCTATTCGACTTTTTACGTCTTCATTGCCTTGACTACAGTGTCCGCTTGTGAGTTGTCGCTTCAGTATGTATAAAGTGATGTGGAGTGACTGGGCTATAGTGTCCGCTAGTGAGTCTGATATGGAGCTTATGATTTATTAAAGTTTCCGATACAGCAGAATGTATTTGTTTTTACGGTGACTAGTTACGAAAGCTTGCATTGATTTTCAAATCAGTACCTGAATCTCTAATGTCTGACTGTACGTAATTACATTGGGCCCTTTATAACTCTTATCGCAGAGTTAATAGTACTTGGTCAGCTTTCTAAGTAATAACCATAAATCGTAGAAACGAAAATCTTTTAACCTTTTTAAATGAATCCTGTAAATACAACGATGTAACCTGTCTTCCAGCCCACAGGCTTCCCTAATAACACGTTTCACCCATAATTACTCTGCTTTATGTGTAACAGTCAAAGTACGTTTTGAATTGTTATGTAAGTTTAATTCTGTACAGCGAACAAAAGCAAAAGAGTTATGCAGCTCTCACTGAAATTGTATGCATGGCTTGAAAACGAATGCAAGCTTTCGAAACTTGTCGTAAATAAATCCAATTATTTGCAACTGTGACGCAAACCTTAATACGTACATATTGTAAAATGTTCTTATGAATGTGTGTACAATTCACATCTCCTTCAAAACTACTTAACTGATTCCAACCAAACTTGGTACGCTTATCCCTTGTCAGGCAACAGAGCTATGGTGGCAAGAACCACCTACTTATCATAGTTCAGGAATTATTACGTCATAAATACTGAGTTGCGTGAAAAACTGCTGCGTTGTACATGACGTTTGTATTTATTACTTCTTTGATACTAATTCTATTCGAAACCTATTTCGCAGATAATACCCACATATGCCGCCCCATATACCTACACATACATATCATTGTGTTCATATAGTTCTGGAGATAGCTTGTCATAAATACCGAGCTGCATAAAAACTACCGCATTATACATGACGTTGAAATTTATTAATTCTATGCTACTAGCTCTATTGAAATATATCATTGTGCGCACATAGGTCAGGAGATAGCACGTCATAAACACTGAACTAGGTGAAAAATTGCAGCAGCGTGCATGACGTTTAAATTAATTACTTCTTTGCTACTATTTCTGTTCGCAACATACTTCGCAGATAATTTCCACATACAAAAGAAAACAAAATGGTGCTCGAACAGGACTTGTGGGCCATCGGTACCAACCGGCTGTCATGTCATCCCCAGCTCTTAGTCGTCAGTGGACGCAGATACGGAGGTGCATGTGGCCAGCACACCGCTCTCCCGGCCGATGAAAGGTTTTGTGGTCGGTGTCGCTACATCTCAGTCAAGTAGCTCCTCAATTTGCCTAACCAGGGCTGAGTGCACCCCGCTTGCTAACAGCACTCGGCAGACGCGGAAAGTTGCCCATCCAAGTGCTAGTCAAGCCCGACAGCGCTTAACTTTGGTCATCTGGCGGGAACTTGTGTTACCACTACGGCAAGGCCGTTGGCAAATATCCAACTATGCTGTTGCATCTACCTACACAAATACATCATTGTGCGACACATGGTCCAAGAGATATGATGCAGTGAACATGATATTCGTGAGAAAATACCGTGTCATGAATGAATACATTTATTCTTTACTCTGAAGACACTTCTACTGTCGACGTGGTAGCGGTTTTGACTGCTTTCAACTGCGAAGCGCAAACTATTGTAGGGGAAACATCAGGATTCTATTGAGTTATGAAGAGGCTTTGTCAAAGAGATCTATACAAAATAGCGTTGTAGACACACGAAGCAGTTGCTGACAGTTTACTGAAACTTTCTGAGATCATCTCATCTCTACTGCAAGAAGACATAAGGTAATAATAAACGAAAGGAAGATGTTAGTCTTGACCACAGGCCAAATTGGCAAAATAAATACCTTGGCAATGTGGAACATGTAAGTGAGTTGCAAAAAAATTCAGCTGCTGATTCTTATACCAACGTAACGTTGGCATTGCACAATAAAAACGTTATTTTCAATTTGAAGGTTGGCTGGAAAACCACAGTACCGTACTAGGCATGCTCCTGTTTGATATGGTGCGCCGGCTGAAGTGGCCGAGCGGTTCTAGGCGCTACAGTCTGGAACCGCGCGACCGCAACGGTCGTAGGTTCGAATCCTGCCTCGGGCATGGATGTGTGTGATGTCCTTAGGTTAGATAGGTTTCAGTAGTTCTAAGTTCTAGGTGACTGATGACCTCTTTTTTTATATGGTACACACTTCACTACCTTCGATTTTAAAGGTGAGCCTTCTTGGGTCACGATTAGTGAAGATATCGCTGTGTGTGATTCTTTTTATCTCTTTACTTTATACTTACCATTGCTGTTTCAGATATCTTGCTCTTTGATGTAAAGTGTAATTATGTTCTACTTTTACTATCTTACAACGCGAATATGTCATTAACGAGTTATTTCTCGTTTTTGAGAGCGCAATAATTTTAATATTATGATAATTTCTGTTCTGATAAACGTAAATATGTAAAAGAGAAGTGCTATACGAATGGGGAGCGTGAGCCATATCGAGAATGAGTGTGGCCACTAGAATACTGGGGTCGATTTGCGCCGTAATAAAACGTTCCTCAGATATTGCCGCACACTTACTTTCCGAGTGCGGTATATACTTAATATTGACGCGGTCATCGTGCAAAGTAAGTTTTAAAGTGTTTTGAGCGGTAGTTGCTGTGGCCTGAGTTACAAATGAGGATTCACACTCACTAAAATACTAACAGCCGCTACAAAACCAGTTAATCCGTTTTTTACATTTGCCATTCGTAACGCAATCACGTGTCTCAGAAACGTTGTCTTACAGAAATACGAACTTCGATATATATATAAGACTGCCAGCTACTTTCGATCATGCTGTGCGTGAAGTGAGACGAGAAAGGAATAGTGTTACCGCCGACGGGATCATGTACCAAATAAGACGATGCAATAGTTGCTGTCTGTCAAGAGCAGATCTCTACTCCGACTTCGCCGCCACCGCCACCGAACAGCAGATGATTTCGTAAACCGTTTTCCAGGTAACAGTTAAGGCATTTGAAGTAAAGTTGACTCCTTCTATCTATCTCTCTTTCTCTCTCTCTCAGAAAATATTTAGGAAACAGATGCATTCACTTTAAGTGTAATTTAAATTATTTTTTTTTTTTTTTTTTAGGGAATCATACACAAGATTTGCCTTGGAGTAAATGTAGTTTTGTAGTGAGTGGATTCAGAATTTCCTATTGTCATTGTTTACCATATTACTATTTTTCTACCACTGTAACTTGCCTGTCTTCATGTCTTTTTCTTCTACTGGCTACTGTAAACTTTATTATGTATCTTTTGTGGTATGTGCTTCGACATACGCATGTGCAGTGACTATACTTTTATTTTGCACTTAATAAATAGTGTGATCTGGGGCGCCCTCCATTAGCGTGCTCCGACCAATTAGAATAAAGCAGGTCACATTTAACAATGGTAAAAGATATATACACACACAATGGGGCGTTTTATACATATGCGACTACAGTACTGGAACTATGTTTACGTTCTGGAAATCGTATTATAACAGCAATCTCAAAGCCATGAGTGAGATTACTTGTTTCTGTAGATACCACTGAGCGATATTACACATTGAGCATTTTTCAAAAGTATTCTCGATATTTCGGTAATTAAAATTCTTCTGTGGTTTGTTTAGTAAATTCTAACGTGATCATTACACCGAATTTGTAGCAAAACGAGTCCTTGCGAGTAGGGAATCAGTATACTTTACTTAACTGTGTTTTCCACTTAAATATTCCGTCACTTTCACGGTCAAAATTCGACATTCAAATGTTTTGAGTTCAAGTTTCGTTACAGAGCCTCCTAATTTCCCTAACGAAGCAAGCCCTAAATCACGACCTGTGATAATCTCTTGGTCTTAGGACAGCACGTTGCCACCATGTCCTGAATTATTTCTGTATATTTTACAGTGATCGTCTCCTACTGAAGTTTAACCTCCTTCAGTTTCCTCGACTGCTACGAAAGTTATTAGATCATTTCTTAACTAAAGTCCCCCGTCTCTTATTCTAGTTAGTGTATTCAATACATTTGCTTCTTCATTTCACATCTAACCATTACACGTAATTAAGAGCATTCTTCTGTAACGCTACTTCTCAGCGGTTCGATTCACTTCCATCCAATTTTGCGCACAGTTCATAATGCGCTTGCCATAATTTAGTGCTCCAGGAGTACATTCTCAGATGTATCTTAAATTAAGATCTATATTTGACTCTAAGGTCCCCTTCGCCTGTATTATTCTGTTTTTTACATCCCTTTTACTTCGTCCGTTTTTTCATTACAAGGTACCAGAATTCTTTCTCTTGATCTACTATACGGTACCTATTGATGTTAATTTTATCGTCAACATCAATTGTGTTTCTCCTCAATACATTCGCGAATCTTTGTTTTACTCTGATTCCAAGTTTTGTGCTCAGTAGACTGTTTTTTATATCCTACAGGTGCTGTAATTTTTCTTTACTTCCAGAGAAATATAGCAATTTCTCCGAACCAAGTCATTATTCAGAACTTTTGCCGGGGGTTAAAAAATCCACGAATGACAGAAAAATTCTTAGGATCGCATGGATACCCTTATATTTGAAGCCTCACTGGAAACCACTGAACTGTGGAATCACTGTGACAAATAAAATAAAATAGTTAGTTTTACACATAGTGTACGTCACGCTGTATAGAAGTGTATACTGCTTTAGACTCCCGTCATAAAAAGTCTAATGCTAATATAGTCACATTCACGTGGCACTGAGAGCTACGGAATGAAGTGTTTTTCTGTATACTGCTGCAGGTAGTATTCCCGTCTTAGAACCCATAGGCAGGGTTGTTTTATATCCGAGTTGGTATCGCCCACTTTTCATATGCGCTGTTGTATCCCAGCACCGAATGTTGGTAGTTTTAATGAAACTGTCATATCTTATCACTTTATGAGGCAACAGCTTTGAAATCACAGAAGGGAGTCATAAAAATAATAAACATAAATTGTAATCGGACTCACTAAAAGGACGTGTTTAAATAGCTGAGGATTGTAACAGCATCACGTGTGTGCCTCTGAATCTGTTATGCAAAATAAAATTGTTACACTAACAGAAGCACACATTCATGGGAAAAGAGCTAGACAGAACTAAGATTCAAAGGATAAATATGAACAGAAAACACAAAAAATTGTATGCGATAATAAAGTTGTACAGAAAAATCCTCAGGGAGAGTAAAGAGGCAAATAAAATTAAGATAGTTAAAAAAAATTGCTAAAATATACCTTATAAATAGTGCATCCGGTATAGCAAGGAATTATTAAGAGAACATATAGGGGCTAATTATAAAAAATATCATAAGATATTTTTAACAACACTAGGAATTATACAAATATCTCGTCAAAACATAGTGCATATTTTGTAAAATCTTATGTCGCAGGTCTGTGATGCAAAACAAGCGAACTGCTTCCTTTTTGATATATCGTATTAATGTGTGTGTCTGCGTGTGTCTGTGTGCGTAACGTAGTGTAAGTTGTGAATGGTGAAAATATATGAACTAACAGAACAGTGTAATTTTCTGGAGATTATTGATGGTTTTTAAATTAGCAGCTCTGGTTTCCGACACTGATGGAATAGTGCCGACCGGCCGCCATGTAATCCTCCGCCAATGTCTTCATTAGGTTTCCGTGTGGAGGGGTATGGAGTCAGCAAAGCGCTCTACCAGTTGTTGCCAGCTTCCCATACTTTAGAGACGCTACTTCCTAGTGAGGTTCTTCCTCAAATGGATTCACGAGTGTGAGTGGACCCATTCCAGCCATCCCACTAAGTCCCTGTCAGTAGCGAGACCTGAATCTTGGTCTACTGTATTGCTGTCAGACACGTTGACCACTCTGATAAGCAGAGGCACTTGTTTTCAAATTAAATCGTTTACCATCCAGATCTGTGCGAAATAACATTTATATTTTAATTTATGTACTGATTTACTTAATCTGACAAGATTATGGTCATGAGGCCACTCCTACATATGACTGATGCGTTTTACATATTTTACATTATATACACTGCACCACCAAGAAATAATTTACGTAGTGTAATGATATTTCGGAAATACACCTATCTATGTAACATATGTAAGTGATTAACACTGCATAGGATAACCACGGGAGTGCCCCTGATGTCATACGAAATCCCATCCCAGCCCGCAACTTCAGGCGTAAGCCCAGTGTGTTTAGCACGCAGACGGGCTGGTTGCAGGCCTCGTTCTAACCAACACACGGCCATCACTGGTACCAAGGTTGAACCAGCTCTCATCAGAAAACAGAACAGACCTCCGTCCTGCCCTCCAATGAGCTCTCGCTTGACACTACTGAAGTCACCAATGGCGGTGGTTCGGAGTCAGTGGACTGCACGCTACAGGGAGTCTGGCTCGGAGCTATCCCTGAAGTAACAGATTTGTAATAGTTCGTTGTGTCACTGTGGTGCCAATGCTGCTCAAATTTCTGCTGCAGATGCAGCACTATGCACCAAAGCCATACGGTGAACACAATGGTCTCCCCTCTCGGTAACCCCACGTGGGGACTGATGACCTCAGATATTAAGTCCCATAGTGCTTAGGGCTATGTGAACCATCCTCTCATCATCATACAACACAAACGTATACTACACCTCGCACAAGCACGCACACGAACACACACACACACACACACACACACACACACACACACACATACACACACACACGATACATACATGCAGTATCACAAATATTGTAATGGAGCATGTTGTAAATAAATAAAAAAGGAGCATTTGCCTTACTATTTGACAGAGGAATGTTTCGTCATAAACATGAATATTTGGGGAAAGAACAACAGCTTCTTCTTTACACGATGTAAAGTCTCCACAGAGTACTTGTGTATAGAAAATTAACTTCTTAGTTGCTTATCTGTTTGTGATAAGATGGCGTGTGAAATATCATGATCTGTAAATGGATAAGGTATTTAAGTTTCGTGACCAGTGACTTTTTTACACTATGAGTGGCGGATTACTATATTTATTTCTCCCTCTTTGAGTATCCAGGCAATCCCACATATCATATGCCGCACTGTCACGTAATGCGATACACACCGTTTTCTGTTGTCTAAAGCGTCTTCAGCATTACATTTATCTTTCTTAGTGAATATGAAACAAAGTACATCTATTATTATAATGTTGTGCAATTCCACGCCACATGAATGAGATGTCAGTACAGCTGTCGAACGGTTTGTCATCCGTTTTGTGATAGTGCTCACATACTCTTGCGAATTGAGCCGAGTCTAAGTGCGACTGTGGAGGGAGTTGTCGTAAGGGGCTCAGTGATGATAACTATACATGACCTAACTACAGCGCGTTTGCTTGGAAAGCGTTCTCAGTGATTTCGTTTCTTTGCAACAGAAGTTAACGAAAGACGTCTTTACCGGCCAGCAGCGTTGACATAAACTAGGGGTTTACCGTATGAAAGTAATTTTAACTTAAATATGGAGGGATGGACGTCTAGATTTTTAGTTCTCATGCATGAATATTCTGATATGATTATCGAAGTTGTTCAGGCGTAATTTTGTCTCTGCAGGCCCTCAATTGAATAGAGTGTGCGCATGCAATGTCAACGTTGCGCATGTGCCTGCGTCCCCTAGGTAAAAGAACTTTCCACAGTGTGCGTCAAATTCCACTTGGGGCGTGCATGCAGCGACAGCATATCCGTATCAGTCACTGCGCCAATTTTCGGTACAAACACTGTGACGTGGCTCAACGGTTATAAGCCGAAAAGTATCATGGCAAAATGTCGACGTCATCCGCTTGAATGGCCAGAACCTCAGTGAATAGGAGTAGAGTAATTTACATATAGTAGTATAAGAATTTTATAAAGATGTACGGTGTTCGTATAAATTACATTACGAGAACTACATCCTCCGTTAGACAGAAGAGAGGACGTCGTTACTGTTAATCATCATCATCGATCAGTTTCGGTTACTCCCAGATGTCCCAACGGTCCACTTTCATCTTTAATTTGCATTGCCGTGTTACGTTTGTTTATGTTATATAATCCAGACTTGAGTAAATGCAGGGGAACATAAATGAATCAGCTACTAAATGTTGCAGCAATGCTCGATTATTTAAAACCCATTTACAAGCCTGTTATTTGTACCGCTTCCCTCCATGTATAAAAGACTGCTCAAATGCTAGTGGCTGCAAGAGGCTGAACAGCCCAGAGTAGCTTTCATTTGTTCGTCTGTCCTGTTTATTAGGAGTGCAAAGTAGCGGGTTTTCCGCGTACTTCTTCGTAGAAAGTGAAAGAGCCGTCATCGGGGACTGATAACGAAGCTAGATGGCGAGAGGAGTACCAGAGGATATGGAACTGCCATTGTCGTGGACGGCAAGTGGACAGTCTATCCTCAAACTGAACATCCGCCATCTGTGGTTATGTGGAGTGTGGCCACTTCCTGGTTCCTGGATGTTTGAACTGTACGGCTTTGTGGGGCTGGTACTGGGCGTCTGGAATGCAGTGGAGAGTTCGCTGGCCCTTTACTACTGCTGGGGAGACATGGAGGAGACGACGCTGGTTCTTACCAGTACCTTCACAATCGGCTGCGGCACCGTCAAGATGGCCTTCTTTATGCACAACCAGCGGCAGTACTACGCGCTGGCTCGACGCGTGGACACGCTGATGTCTCTGCAGAGGGAAGCCTGCTCTGCGGACCCTGGTTTGGCCGACATCCACCACTGCTCCCAGAGGCGTGCGTTCCGTCTCACCATGGGCATGCTGCTGTTCATGTTCTCGCAATGTTTCGTGTGGTTCCCCATGCCGATAGTGGCGCGGAGGGAGGAACGGCGCCTGCCGTTCGCTCAGCACGCCTGGGACAACAATACCCACTACTACGCGCTGTCGTACGCCGTGCAGTGCGTGATAGGGGCATGGACGAGTCAGCTGAGTTTCGGCGTCGACCTGCTCTTCGTCGCCGTCATGATTCTAGTGGCTGCGCAGCTGCAGATACTCGCACTGCGCATTGTCAATCTGAAGGGGGAGAGCTACGAAGTAAAGATGGAAGATGAGGCCAGATCCGTGAACGGCACGACGGCAAATATTTCCGATGAATTGTACGAAAATTTGTGCCTTTGTATCGAAAGCCACCAGAAAATTCTCAGGTACGTGGCATAAACTGAGTAATTTCTCTCGCACGTATCTTAATAAGCACTACTACTCTGATCCGTACTAAGCACGAGTATTTGAAAAGTCCGTAGCAATTCTTTTCTAACATTTGTTGTCTATTAAGAATGACTACATAAGAAAAAGTGTTATTCCACACGCATAGTTTTAATGCGGCATAAAATATTGTCTCGGTGCAGCGACATATAACTAGCACTCAGTGAACAGTAATGGATACTTGTGCACTTCACTAAACTTAAGAGTAAACTAGCTTTGTGTTCGTGACATATTGGTCCGCAACCTCTTTCAACACTTTAAACGTAGCGATACTCCATGAATGGAATATAGGTGCCCACCAGTACGTTGTCTGACACTGTTATGTTGACGGATATGTCTAATAGTCTTTTGCTGTTTGGAAAGTGCGACACGACATCCAGTGGTAACCACAATATAAAATGTAAAAACAGTGTATTTTGACAAGACTGCAGTTTTTGGAAGTGTGAAGATATCATGCATAAAATATACGGAGCGAAAAGTTATCTACAACTTGTAGTGAAATCAGACGGCGGTAGTCGAAGGACATTACACAGAGGCAGTTGCTGATCAACAGCTCGTAGAGACTTCAGACCGCAGTAGTCGAAGGACATTACTCAGAGACCGTGGTGAGGAAGAACTTGTTCAATTTGCACTCGCAACAAGCAAGAAGAAATTTATAAATGAAATCTAAATTACGAAGCATCCAACAAGAACCTTAACATTTCCCAACGACCCCTCGACCCTGGTAGAGACGGCAAGTGATTTCGACGATCCGTTGAACGGAAAGACATAGGTAGTATCTTGAAAATACGTTATAAGATGAACATCACTAAACGTAGACAAGGGTCGTGGAGTGTGATGGATTTAAGTCAGGTGATGCTGGGGCAGCTACATTAGGAAATCGGAAACGAAAACTAGTCAACCAGTTTTGTTGTTTTGGTAGAAATTGCTAATGACGTCAGTAGCTAAGAGGATATAAAATGCTCCATGGCTCGGGTTCGATTCCTGGCTTGGGAGGTGGTTTTCTCCCCTCGGGTGTTTTTTTCCCCATCATCGTTTCGTCGTCACTGATACGTAAGTCACACAATGTACCGTCAACTTGAATAATAGAAGGGACCGTTTAACAGGAGCTAACCTAAGACATCAGAGAACAGTCAAACTGGAAAGAAGTTTGTATGTATGTCGCGCATACTGTAAGCAGGCTCAGATGATTGTAGGTTATAGAAGTTTGCTGAGAAATGGAGAAACTTGGACAGGATTGACTAGGGGGAGCGCTGCATCAAACAAGTCTTTGTACTGCACACAAAAAGCAACTCGCAATGGAATAGTATGTGGTGAGTGCTTGAAAATGGCAACTGGAAAACAAGCCACAAACGGAAACTCATCTGTAAAATGAAGTTCTACCTCGATGGTCATTCTGGAATAAATAGTGTGTCTAGCTGGAATTCGCAACAATGATTTGCGTCCTCCATGTGTGTACAGGAAACGAGTTTAACAAAAAATATGCTAAAATAATAGGTGTTCAGACTAACTAGGATATTATTCGAGTTTGTGGTACCCATGACGTAAGCATTAGAATGTAAAGCTCCTTTCACTACAAGGCCATTAGACGAGGAAAACAAGCTCTGAATAGACGAAAATGGGGAAGGTAACCGGGCGTGAACGTTTCAGAGGGAACTTCCACCACTATATTAGTGAATTAAACCTATGTCAGTTGGAAGTCATAAAAACCATCGACTGCCTGCGGCAAGAACAGGGCAAACCTTCACAAACATGTTTGACTGGTGGAGATAGCAACAACAATGCTCCAGTATCTAAAATAGTACGCTGTTGCCAAAAGACATCTAACATCTCATGAAATATCAAGAACTGGTTTTTAAGCAAAAAAGTAACGAAAATTCTTAAGTCTCATTGTCAACCGTTCCTGTATGGGCTATGAAAAGTATAAGGTAACAGTTCGCGAAGTGACAGAATTCATGTCCTGAAACATTCAGTCTACAAACAGAAAAAAATCGTATTACATATTGCTGTAAGGAGTATGATCTCAAATGCCGTGTAGACCACGGATGAAAAGTAGATATGACAGAAGTGTGACTGACTCGTAAACCGTATGTTAGAGTGATTAGTTAAGATACTGCTCTTGAACTTTACTTAAAGAGGATTCAGATTCCATACACCTTTACGTAGGATCCGAAGTGTACTTCAGCCTTTTGTTGAAGCAAGCTGCAAAACGACTAATGCCGATTCCTGCAGCATTGTATCACGTTTTCCATCTCTAGGAACTTAATTTTGGTTACATTAGCCATACGAAGAGAGAGCTGCAGTAAATGTCCGTTGTTATTACAAAACTATTTCAGTAGCTGTTACAACTGGAGAAAACTTTAACAACTATTAACCATCTCGACAGTTATGTCAAAAGACTATCTATCCATTGACCTCTTGTAGCTCATACTGCGTCTGCTGATGTTGTCTTCTGTGATCTTTCGCAAGCCAATAACGAAACAACAAAAGCTGGATATGAGGACACGCTATCTGAAGATGACGAAATTACACAAATCAGTCACACCTACTGTCGATTTTGGCTGAAATGTCCTGCTTCGTATTAACTCAAATTTCAGATGGCCTTTAGATTCCTTACAATCAAAAACAGTAAGGATCCTACAGCAAACATTAAGCTCGAGTACGTATTATAAAATTCCTCGAGAAAACAATAGGCCGTGCGGAGTGGCCGCAGGGTTTGAGGCGCCTTGTCACGGACTGCGCGGCCCCTCCTGCCGGAGGTTAGGGTCTTCCCTCGGGCATGGGTGTGTGTGTTGTTCTTAGCATAAGTTAGTGTAAGTTAAAGTAGTGTGTAAGTCTAGGGACCGATGAAAATATTCAAATGTGTTTGAAATCTTATGGGACTTAACTGCTAAGGTCATCAGTCCCTGAGCTTACACACTACTTAACCTAAATTATCCTAAGGACAAACACACACACACACACCAGTGCCTGAGGGAGGACTCGAACCTCCGCCGGGACTAGCCGCACAGTCCATGACTGCAGCGCTTTGACTGCTCGGCTAATCCCACGCGGCTAGGGACCGATGACCTCAGCAGTTTGGTACGATCTTGCGTCAGAACAGACGGCAGCTGCCGAATACAATAACCGCGTGAAACGTAGTTCGTTTTTGACATACGACACCTCGCAAGCAGCAAAAAAGGACATATTTTGATTCATGCTGTTAGTTAAAACTGATACTTCACTAAGTACCGGTAGCTAGTTTCGAGCATGTGCTAATCCTCAAGCGATCTGTGGATGTGGGAACATCATCCTTGTATGTATTACAAAACATAAATCTTGTGTCAAGAAGAGGACCCATGGCATGGTCGGCAATGGACACGACCTCGGAATAAGTATCCACAAGGCGTGCAAACTGATTAGATGAAACATTAAAACCACTGCCCTCCACCAGGTTGTGTGCTGCCTGGCGGCGTTGAAGGCACGTGACACGATGACAGAAGTATACGGGCGGAGTAGACACGAATGGGGAATTATTGTAGCGAAGATAAGTGGCGCCAGTGCGGAAATCCGCCGACTTAACCGAGCATCTCGGAAACAGCGAAGCTGGTCGGCTGTTCGCGTCGTACTGACGTGAGCATTTGTGGTAAGTGGTTGAAGAAGGCTGAAATCACGCGTAGGCGACAAGAGGTTGGACGTCCATGCCACATTACAGAAGACAGTTATTGAAGGCTTACCGACTCTCTAAATAAGGATAAGCGACGGTCTGTGGCAGATCTGAAGACAGAGTACATTTCTGGTGCAAGCACAAATCTTTTGGAAGCACACCTTTCAGAGCACAGTGATGAACTTGGTGCCCCGCAGCAGAGGACCCCTACACGTCTTCCCATGCTGGTACAATAACAGCGTCAGTTATGATTACAGTGGGTACTAAATCATCGTGATCGGACCACGTTTCAATGGATTTTTGTCGCCTGGTCGGATGAACCCCATTTATTGGTAAACCACGTTGATGGTCGCGTCCAGATACGCTCTCATCCAGGCGACCAGTTGCTTGAAACATGCAACTGGCCACGGCTACAGACCGGTAGGAGCAGTATTAGCCGGCTGGGGTGGCCGAGCGGTTCTAGGCGCTACAGTCTGGAACCGCGCGATCGCTACGGTCGCAGGTTCGAATCCTGCCTCGGGCATGGATGTGTGTGATGTCCTTAGGTTAATTAGGTTTAAGTTCTATGGGACTGATGACCTCAGAAGTTAAGTCCCATAGTGCTTAGAGCCATTTGAACCATTTGAGCAGTATTATGTTATGGGGGACATTCACTTGGGCTTCCATGGGACCTGCAGTAGTAATCGATGACGCCATGACAGCTCCGGGCTACGTGAACAATATTAGGCACCATCTGTAGCCCATTATGCTTGACGTCTTCGTCAACAGAGATGGATATTCCAGCAGGATAACTGTCCATCTCAGAAGGTCAGAATCATGCTGCAGTCGTTTGAGGAGCATGATTGTGAATCCACCTTGATGTCGTGGCCATCAGATTCAGCTTTTCTAAATCCGATGACACACAAATGGGACGCGTTTGGGTGCCAGCTCCGAGCCGACAAACCAATCGTTCGTTGATTACGGGAAGCGTGTGACTTGTCTGTAGGCGTCTGGTACCTCAGAACTCTGGAAAACAATAAGTAGTTGTTGAACGCAAGACACGCAGAATTATTGCCTTATTGAGTTCCAGAAGTTGTCCAAGACGCATTTTAGTACCTGGTCATAATCACGTCAGTGTACACTCCATTGTTTGTAATTCGGTTACTTGACTGTGCAATTGTATGTGGAGAAGTTTAGAATCCTTAACATTCCAGCTTCGCTCATAGCGGCTTAAAATCATCTGACGCGTAAGTACACTACGTTGTCAAAAGTATCCGAAAAACATAGGTTTTTCATATTAGGTGTATTGTGCTGCCACCTACTGCCAAGTACTCCAAATCAGCGACCTCAGTAGTCATTAGACATCTTGACAGAGCAGAATGGGGCGCTCCGCGAAACTCATGGACTTCTAACTTCGCCAGGTGACTGGGTGTCACTTGCGTCAAACGTCTGTACGCGAGATTTTCACACTCCCAAACATCCCTAGGTCCACTGTTTCTGATGTGATTGTGGGCTGGAAACGTGAAGGGACACGGACAGCACAAAAGCGTACAGGCCGACTTTGACTGTTGGCTGACTGAGGCCGCCGTCAGTTGAAGAGGGTCGTATTGTGTAATACGCAGACACCTATCCACACCATCACACAGGAATTCCAAACTGCATGAGGATCCACTGCAAGTACTATGACAGTTAGGTGGGAGATGAGAAAACTTGGATTTCATGGTCGAGCGGCTGCTCATAAGCCACCCATCACGCCAGTAAATGCCAAACGATCCTCGCTAGGTGTTAAGAGCGTAAACAGTGGACGATTGAACAGTTCAAAAACATTGATTGAAATGACGAATCACAGTACACAGTGTAGCGATACGATGGCAGGGTGTGGGTATGGCGAATGCCCGGTGAACGTCATCTGCTAGCGTATGTAGTGCCAACAGTAGAATTTGGAGGCGGTGGTGTCGTGGTGTGGTCGAGTTTTTCATGGAGGGCGCTTGCACCCCTTTTTTTGCGTAACACTATCACAGCACTGTTGAAAAGCACATTTTCAAAATGCACGGCGGTCCCGGCGGAGGTTCCTGTCCTCCCTCGGGCATGGATGTGCGTATTTGTCCTTAGGATAATTTAGGTTAAGTAGTGTGTAAGCTTAGGAACTGACGACTGTAGCTGTTAAGTTCCATAAGATTTCACACGGCCTGTGATGGAATGGTTAGATGACAATAACATACCTGTAATTGACTGGCCTGCACAGCATCCTGACCTGAATCCTATAGAACAGCTTTGGCATGTTTTGGAACGCCGACTTCGTGCCAGGCCTCACCGACCGTCATGGATACCTCTCCTCAGTGCAGCACTCTGTGAAGAACGGTTTGCCATTCTCCAAGAAATCTTCCTGCACCTGACTTAGCGTATGCCTGCGAGAGTGGAAGCTGTCATCAAGGCTAAGGGTGGGACAACACCATATTGAATTCCAGCATTACCGATGGAAGACGCAACGAACTTCTAAGTCATATTAAGCCAGATTTACGGATACTTTTGATCACATACTGTGGCTTCGCAAGTACTCGAAGAGAATGTTACAGCGCTTTTACTAAATGAGGAGCCAACACAATGTGACCACTATCCGCCGCAAGACAGCACGATGTCCCGTCGCATTGCTAGCACTTCACGCAATAAGGAAAGTAAGATAACTGATCGAAAGTATTCAGACATCTGTTAGTGAATCTTAAAATAAGGTGTGTCCACCCTTCGCCTTTATGACGGCTTGAATTCTGAGGTAGATAATTTCAACGAAGTTGTCTGTGGAGGAATTGCAGCCCGTTCTTCATCAAGAGCCGAAACCAAAGAGGGTTCCGTTTTTGGACACTTGAACCTGGTGCGAAATCGACGTTGTAGCCTACCCACAGTGTTCAGTTGGGTTCAGGTAGGGAGAGTGGCAAGCCTGTCCATGTCATTACTGCTGTCTCCGCCAACTATTTCCTCAGAGAAGCTGCTCTACGACAGAGTCCATCGTTATGCTGATAAAATCAATAATCGTTCCGAATCGTTCCCCTATTATACACAGTACACAGATCATGCAAAATGGGTTCGTATCTTTCCTCATCCACGAGAAGCACCATTATATATAACACCACCTTCTCTGTACTTCACTGTTAGTACTACACACTATGGTAGGTAGTATTATCCAGACATTCACAAAACCAAAACCCTTTCATCGAATAGTCACAGGTTCCATCGTGTTTCACCACTTAAAATCATTGTGAAGTGGCGTCGATTTTACACCATCTCGAGCGTTGCTTAGCATTGATAACACGAAGTGTAGCTTCTGAGGACATGCTCGACCACTGTACCCCATTCTTTTTAACTCGCGATGCACAGTCATTGCGCTACCTGAACAGCTGGTATCAGTTTGGACTCATGAGTGATTCCTTTCGATGATTTTAGGGGATTTCTGACAATCACCTTCCACAGTGGTCTTTAATCCCTATTAGTCATTAACTGAGGTCTGCCTGGTCTTCGTCCAGCAGTGGTCGTTCCCTCGCATTTTCACTGCGCAGCTGTAGAAGGACTGAAAAGTCCCTCATGAATTTGTTACTCGG
Organism: Schistocerca americana; assembly: GCF_021461395.2. Lineage (NCBI taxonomy): Eukaryota > Metazoa > Arthropoda > Insecta > Orthoptera > Acrididae > Schistocerca > Schistocerca americana. The sequence continues at coordinate 326,797,897 of NC_060126.1, read as the reverse complement.
TTGACATCCAATGACTAGTGCATGTTCGGAGTCAATGACCTGTCCCGGCCAACCCATCCTGCTCTTACTGCTGCTTTGCTCGTAGCGGAATACTAAAATAGTTCAAATGGGTCTGAGCACTATGGAACTTAACATCTGAGGTAATCAGTCCCCTAGAACCTACAACTACTTAAACCTGACTAACCTAAGGACATCACACACACCCATGCCCGAGGCAGGATTCGAACCTGTGACCGTAGTGGTCGCGCGGTTCCCGACTGTAGCGCCTAGAACCGCTCAGCCACCCCGGTTGGCGGTAGGAGCATCCTCCCAGCCTCAATTTATACTGGTGGGTATGCCTCTCTTGACACCTAGTCTTCACTTCTGCAATGCATTGGGTGTGTCTGGATACTTTTCATTATTTAGTATATACACTACTGGCCATTAAAATTGCTACACCACGAAAATGACGAGCTACAGACGCGAAATTTAACCAGCAGGAAGAAGATGCTGTGATATACAAATGATCAGTTTTTCAGAGCATTCACACAAGGTTGGCGCCGGTGGCGACACCTACAACGTGCTGACATGAGGAAAGCATCCAACCGATTTCTCATACACAAACAGCAGTTGACCGGCGTTGCCTGGTGAAACGTTGTTGTGATGCCTCGTGTAAGGAGGAGGAATGCGTACCATCACGTTTCCGACTTTGATAAAGGTCGAATTGTAGCCTATCGCAATTGCGGTTTATCGTATCGCGACATTGCTGCTCCCGTTGGTCCAGATCCAATGACTGTTATCAGAATATGGAATCGGTGGGTTCAGGAGGATAATACGGAAGGCCGTGCTGGATCCCAACGGCCTCGTATCACTAGCGGTCCAGATGACAGGCATCTTATCTGCATGGCTGTAACGGATCGAGCACCCATGTCTCGATCTCTGAGTCAACAGATGGGGAAGTTTGCAAGACAACAACCATCTGCACGAACATTTCGACGACGTTTGCAGCAGCATGGACTATCAGCTCGGAGACCATGGCTGCGGTTACCCGTGACGCTGCATCACAGACAGGAGCACCTGCAATGGTGTACTCAACGACGAACCTGGGAGCACGAATGGCAAAACGTCACTTTTTCGGATGAATCCAGGTTCTGTTTACAGCATCACGATGGTCGCATCCGTGTTTGGCGACATCGCGGTGAACGCACGTTGGAAGGGTGTATTCGTCATCGCCATATGGCTCTGAGCACTATGGGACTCAAATGCTGAGGTCATAAGTCCCCTAGAACTTAGAACTACTTAAACCTAACTAACCTAAGGACAACACAAACATCCATGCCCGAGGCAGGATTCGAACCTACGACCGTAGTGGTCACGTGGTTCCAGACTATAGCGCCTATAACCACACGACCACTCCGGCCGGCTCGTCATCGCCATACTGCAGAGGATAGACACTTGGTGCAGGGAGTGGCAACTGACCCTTAACATAGACAAATATAATGTATTGCGAATACACAGAATGAAGGATCCTTTATTGTACGATTATATGATATCGGAACAAACACTGGTAGCAGTTACTTCTGTAAAATATCTGGGAGTATGCGTACGGAACGATTTGAAGTGGAATGATCATATAAAATTAATTGTTGGTAAGGCGGGTGCGAGGTTGAGATTCATTGGGAGAGTCCTTATAAAATGTAGTTTATCAACAAGAGAGGTGGCTTAAAAACACTCATTCGACCTGTACTTGAGTATTGCTCATCAGTGTGGGATCCGTACCAGGTGGGGTTGACAGAGGAGATAGAGAAGATCCAAAGAAGAGTGGCGCGTTTCGTCATAGGGTTATTTGGTAAGCGTGATAGCTTTACGGAGATGTTTAGCAAACTCAAGTGGCATACTCTGCAAGAGAGGCGCTCTGCATGCGGTGTAGCTTGCAGTCCAGGTTTCGAGCGGGTGCGTTTCTGCATGAGTTATCGAATATATTGCTTCCCCCTACTTTTACCTCCCGAGTAGATCACGAATGTAAAATGGGAGAGATTCGAGCGCACACGGAGGCCTTCTGGCAGTCGTTCTTCCTGCGAACCATACGCAACTGGAACAGGGTGGCTTGCGGAGTGTAAATGGAGATGTAGATGTAGATCACCCGGCGTGATGGTATGGGGTGCCATTGGTTACACGTCTCGGTCACCTCTTGTTCGCATTGACGGCACTTTGAACAGTGGACGTTACATTTCAGATGTTTACGACCCGTGGCTCTACCTTTCGTTCGATCCCTGCGAAATCCTACATTTAAGCAGGATAAAGAACGACCGCATATTGCAGGTCCTGTACGGGCCTTTCTGGATACAGAAAATGTTCGAATGTTGCCCTGGCCAGCACATTCTCCAAATCTCTCACCAATTGAAAACGTCTGGTCAGTGGTGGCCGAGCAACTGGCTCGTCACAATACGCCAGGCACTACTTTTGAAGAACTATGGTATCGTGTTGAAGGTGCATGGGCAGCTGTACCTGTACACGCCATCCGAGCTCTGTTTGACGCAATGCCCAGGCGTATCATGGCCGTTATTACGGCCAGAGGTGGTTGTTCTGGGTACTGATTCTCAGGATACATGCACCCGAATCGCGTGAAATTGTAACCACATGTCAGTTCTAGTATAATATATTTGTCCAATGAATACCCGTTTATCATCTGCATTTGTTCTTGGTGTGGCAATTTTAATGGCCAGTAGTGTATAATTGGAGCAGAAATGACGGGGGAATCATTCCTGCTACCATACGGACCATATATTGGAAAATCCATGGACATTAGTGAGATTGACAAAGAGAAGCTTATTATGACCCAGCACCTGGGAAGGAGGATCACGGAAATGGCAAAACTGGTCTGCAGTTAATTTGCTACTGTCAGGACTTTGCTACAAAGTAACTGAAAGAGGTACAAGCAGTTTTGGAGTACTCCATTCAGCGCTCATTACTCGACCTGTGGCTCCTCGTCAGACTTCCCCTTTGTGTTTCCCTTTCGACCCAATGGCAACTGTCGATTATGACTGAAGAGGTCATTGTGACTGGACCATTAATCTGTGAAATCATGTCACCTGAATGCAAATCACCTTCCATGTCAGTTCAAGTCGTGTATAGATGTGCCGCCATTACACGAACAGCTAATCGAAACATACACCATACCCAAATATGCAGGCCCTTGGTAGAAGTATTATTCTGTGGGGGAATAGTCACCTGAGTTTCCATGAGAAATGCAACGTTAATCGAAGGCATCATGATTGCTGTTGACTACTATCGACTATGTGGACTTCATTGCTGAAACCTTCGCCCCTTCATGCTTGATGCCTTACCTGACGTCGATGGCGTTTTCTAGTGGTTAACTGCCCCTGTCAAAGACTAGGATTTGTTTACAGTGGTTTGAGAAGCAATAAATAAATATACATCAGCTACCTAATTTGGCTGGTTTAAAACCGATGGAACACAAATGGGACTCTACTTAGTCCCAGTACACCGCCGACATATCACCGGCTCAAAATTTGTGCAAGCATGAGCCATGTGTAGACCTCTGTGATCACATAGCTCCGGAAAATTACCAAGGAGTGCCAAATGTTGCTCTACTGCATTCCTAAGTTCATTCACTACGCTATTAAGCAAGGCGTGATTATGATTTGACTCATTAGATTAAATTATTGATGGTTAACATAAGAGGTTCCATACGGCTGTTTGGAGACGGAATACAGAACACCCAACACCGAACCACTGCCCAGAAAGGTAAGTGGACAGGTACTTGCGTCATGGACAGGACTACCAGTCCCTCTCATGTTTCAGTGTGTAATGGCTCCAAGGAAACACTACGATCTGTCAACGTACCCCTGGGAACATTATTCATTTTGATCACCACACGTACTTGCAAGCTGTAAGTTACTCCCTCTGTTAGAAAACTTCCAGCTTTTTATTTCTGAGTTTGCAGTACTAAAAAGGAACGAATGTAGCTTTTATGTTACCTGATACGTGTGCGTCCTTGAAATGGCCTTGGCCATGTTTCCGGGCAGACTCACTATGTGGCAGGGCTGTGCTTAGCAACACATTGTTCGGGTTCTCGGCGCATTAGTTACTGTGACACAATGGGAGCAAAGAATGAACATTATGTTCTGTGTTAAGCTCGGGAAAAACCCCTAGTGAAACTTCGACAATGGTTAAGTAAACGCACCCAGGCCAACAAGAAGTTGTGTTTTCGAATGGCACAAAGGCAGTGAGAGATTCAATCCAAAACGATGGCAGAGCTGGTCGCCCATCTACAGCACACACTGACGCCAAAATGGAGCGAGTGAAGCAGCTATTTACAAGACGGCCGTCATGTTATTGTATGTGCAGAAGAACTTAACGTGAATTGTGATGTGCGTCATGATATACGGTAACAGGTACATAATGCAAAACTTGTCCCTCATATGCTAACAGACAAACAGAAACAGGAAACACAAAGACTTTTTGCTGAACGAATAGATAGAACCAGATGTGACCCTACATTTCTGTGAAAGATTGTTCCTGGGGTGAAAGTTTGTGCCACCAGCGTGAGCCTCACACGAAGTGTCAAACTGCTGAATGGCGGAGTCCTCGATCACCGCCTCGGAAAGAGTCAAACGACCATCTTCTAGAAGAAAGACAATGTTCAACGCTTTCTTTGACAGTAAAGGAATAGTTCACCGCGAGTATGTTCTTACAGTTCAGTCAATAAACCATAGTTTTTATTAGGAAGATTTAAAACGTTTGCGGCAAGCAATTCGATGTCACCGCCCAGATTAGTGATATTTTCGGGACCGGTTCTTATTGCATGAGAGTACAAAACACCATACTGGTTGAACTACACTACTGGCCATTATAATTGCTACACCACGAAAATGACGTTCTACAGACGCGAAATTTAACCGACAGAAAGACGATGCAGTGATATGCGAATGATAAGCTTTTCAGAGCATTCACACAAGGTTGGCGCCGGTGGCGACACCTACAACGCGCTGAGATGAGAAAAGTATCCAACCGATTTCTCATACACAAACAGCAGTTGACCGGCGTTGCCTGGTGAAACGTTGTTGTGATGCCTCGTGTAAGGAGGAGAAATGCGTACACCCACGTTTCCGAGTTTGATGAAGGTCGGATTGTAGCCTATCGCGATTGCGGTTTATCGTATCGGGACATTGCTGCTGGCGTTGGTCCACATCCAATAACTGTTAGCAAAATATGGAATCGGTCGGTTCAGGAGGGTAATACGGAACGCCGTGCAGGATCCAACGGCCTCGTATCACTAGCAGTCGAGATGACAGGCATCTTATCCGCACGGCTGTAACGGATCGTGCAGTCACGTCTCGATGCCTGAGGCAACAGAGGGTGACGTTTACAAGATAACAACCATCTGCACGAACAGTTCGACGACGTTTGCAGCAGCATGGACTATCAGCTCGGAGACCATGGCTGCGGTTACCCTTGACGCTACTTCACAGACAGGGCACCTGCGATGGTGTACTCAACGACGAACGTGGGAGCACAAGTGGCAAAACGTCATTTTTTCGGATGAATCCAGGTTCTGTTTACAGCATCATGATGGTCGCATCCGTGTTTGGCGACATCGCGGTGAACGCACATTGGAAGCTTGTATTTGTCGTCGCCATACTGGTGTATCACCCGGCGCGATGGTATGGGGTGCCATTGGTTACACGTCTCGGTCACCTCTTGTTCGCATTGACCTCACTTTGAACAGTGGACGTTACATTTCAGATGTGTTACGACCCGTGGGTCTGCCCTTCATTCGATCCCTGCGAAACCCTTCATTTCAGCAGGATAACGCACGACCGAATGTTTCAGGTCTTGTACAGGCCTTTCTGGATACAGAAAATCTTCGACTGCTGTCCTGGCCAGCAAATTTTCCAGATCTCTCACCAATTGAGAACGTCTGGTCAACGGTGTCCGAGCAACTGGCTCGTCACAATACGCCATTCACTACTCTTGATGAACTGTGGTATGGTGTTGAAGCTGCATGGGCAGCTGTACCTGTACACGCCATCCAAGTTCTGTTTGACTCAATTCCTAGGTGTATCAAGGCCGTTATTACCGGCCAGGGGTGATTGTTCTGGGGACTTATTTCTCAGGATCTATGCACCCAAATTGCATGAAAATGTAATAACATGTCAGTTCTAGTATAATGTATTTGTCCAATGAATACCCGTTTATCAACTGCGTTTCTTCTTGGTGTAGCAGTTTTAATGGCCAGTAGTGTATTACCGAGTATCTAGCTAGGCATTCTCCTCTTGCCATCTGACATCCGGCATGTTCGCCCGACCTCTTGCCTTCAGAACAAAAACTTTGGCAACTGTGTGTAGATGAGACTACTTCGATAGGAGCTAGGCTTGTTGCTTGGTAAGTGCAATTTTCTATTTAAAAAAACCTGTCCTGGAACTTTTCTGGAACAGCGAGTATGTAGATGGTGCTTGTTTTAACTTGAGACTACTAAATATCTTGAAATCGACGCATCGTACGAAAAAAAAAAAATGCTATAGGTTAAAAGTTAATATGAGCAAAGTGGACATCTACCTGTGCTACAAGTGGCCACTTGATGAGCATCTCTGTTGCACGGGCGGAACTGATTTCTTATTTTCGAATGGGGACGCCCGCCTTTTATTTTAAATTCGGATTCTGAGCCAAAAAATACGTACCGTTTACTCAAATCATTGTTGTCCATTCGTGGTAGTTGGTGCCATATTGCACATATATCAAATGCGCCTGTTTTTGCAGTTAAGATCCGCCGCAGTTCATTCCATATTTCATTTAAGACGTAAATGTGTCTTTTTGGGCCCTGAAGGTTGATATAGCGCTCTAAATTTACTTTAGTTTTACAGATTCGACTGTACAGTACAATAGCGTTAACCGTTTCAATGTCTGGTTAGAGACTACGTTCAGCGTATCCCAGGATCAAGGACGTGGATATAATAGTTCAATGTTCCTATAGGGATGCTTAATATCGATGAGTCACCTTTTCTGTCACCATAGAATGCTTCATTACAGTGATTATCCATGACAAGTGCGCCTGTCCCTATCACTTCACGGATATTTTATTTCATTAGAAAGGATTTTGTTTGTATTCTGCCGGTAGGCAGCGTGAAAGTTGCGGAGGTAGGATGGAAGCACACACCGAAATCGGTAGCCCTGATGGCTGAGTTGTAGTGCGACCACTGATATGAAACATTCCTATTGTTTGGGAACTCGCCGCACTCAACCCCATACGGAAGAGAAAACTGCACTACCATACAAATAGCTTAATGGTTAGAAATACCAATTTCTATCCATGTTATTTGTACTTTACAATCACATTTGCAACACTCGAGTAATGTCTGAACATCAATATCAACCAACATAGAAAAAAATTTATTTTTATATCGTAAATGAAAAGTAGAATGAAATGGGCAATGGTTTGAGTAAAGCGTACATATTTTTTTGGGGTAGAATCCGAAATGCAATAAAAAAGGGGTTAGGGGGTGGGGTTCACATTTGAAACACGAAGCTGGTCCCTCCTCACAGAGGAAGGTTGGATTGCGGTGCCCAGTTGTAACACAGGCACATGTCTCCTTTATCGATATAACTTTTCACCTACAATTTTTTTTTCGTATAATGACTCGATCCGAAATATTTGGCTGTCTCAGATTAAAACAAACAGCCTGTATAATCTATATATATAGACAGCACGGTTGGTTAACGTTGTTACCAAAAATCTCGAAAAGTTATTGAGCGATTTATTTCTAATTTTTCACGATACTCCAATGAATATTTGGACGGACGCCGACTCTATACAGTCAATTTACATTAAATTATTTCACGGGACATTAATGAACTTTTGAACAGACATATGTTACATATTTTTCAATATATATTACATACATATAATAAACAATAATGCATTACAACAACCACTTTAGCAAAAAAATACTGAAAAGTGCTTAACCAGCTTCCGACAAATTTTTACACGATGATCGTGTAAACATTTAGATTATTTAGGCTATGTAAACTGCAATGCACTGATTTCGACTACGAGATATGAACTGCAGTGCAGTGTCATGGTTTCACCCAAATACGTTCTTTCACTTTGTATGTAATTTTAAACGAAACTTAATACATAGAAATACGATATTTCGTGTTCGTTCTCCGTTTTAACAGAATGACCTAAATATGTTTGCTGGCAGTTTGCGAGGGCATTGTGAAGAACAATGCCCCCAATTTTTTTACGTGGTAAATAAAACAGAAATTGTTGCATACATCGCATTACTCATGTGTGATCTGGCATTGTCATGCTGAAGGACACGATTCTCCATCTGTGGACGGTCTTTTCGAATTCATGTTTTCAGATTTCTAATTACAGAGTGCCGTTTCTCACCCGTCGATACAGTTTTGTTACTCCATTTCTCACTTATCGATGCAGTTTTGTTACACACCATCATGTTAAACCCTACAATTCGGAGCGCTCTAGCGGCAGAAGGCTGAAGAAATGTCGATATGAAGAATAAAAATGTAGAATGTTATTAAAGGTATTTAAAAAGTATTAAGAGTTCTCACATTTAAAAAATTCATTTTTGTCACGCCCTCCTATTTGCAATATGCGTTAAACGAAAAAAGGGGGAAAAACAGACAAACGCTGTCCCAACGGTGCCGACCGGCCGTCGTGTCATTCTCATCCCATAGGCGTCACCAGACGTGGATACGGGGGAGCATGTCGTCATTACACTACTCTCCCGGCCATTGTTGGTTTTTTGTGGTCGGTGTCGCTACTTCCTAATCAAGTGGCTCCTCAATTGGCCTCACAAGGGCTGAGTGCTTCCCACTTGCCAACAGCGCTTGGCAGACTCGGACAGTGACCCATCCGAATGCTAGCCAAGCCCGACAGCACTCAACTTCGGTGATATGATGGGAATGGTGTAACCTCTTTGGCAAGGCCGTTGGCAATATACATTTAACTGAGAATAGTAAAGAACTAAAAAAGACATTGTAATCTTACTAACAACTTAAATTTTGACAGGTGGTCTCCTACAAATTACTGAAGATGTTTTCAAATGTAAATTGCTGATAATTCTAACAGAAGTTAATGGTCACGGTATTTGTTTAAAGTGAAATAGGTTCAGGTCTTTATGTGGCTGCATTACAAAAGCCTTCACTGCGCAGTTAGTTACAATTTAAAATTGGACGTACCACTGCCTTAGTTAATGTTTCGTTCAATTAAATCTACCTTTTCCTTGTTCCAGGTTCGTCAAGGACTTGGAGAGCACTATGAGTTCCGTTGTAATGACACAGTTCTGCTTTAGTGTCCTCGTCGCGTGTGTAGCATTATTTCAAGCGACATACGTAAGTTTTTAAATTTTTGGAATGATACAAACGCATTGTTTTTTTATTATTAGTGTGTAAGAAACTCATGTAGCATTTGTATGACAAACACTCTGTGCTCAAAAGCCCACGGCGGTCCGTATGGACTCAGAAATGATAAAAGGCTCCCTTCATCGCATTTTGACATGAATTTAGATTGTTATTACATAATAACACTCCATAAATTGTATGCAGAAGACAGAGTAAATCTTGAAGGCGATGGGAAACAAATGTAAAATATTATGGATCCAAAAACTGAGAAGCGTTGCACAAAGTAGAATGAAGCGTATTTTACGTCTTTGATTGTGATTACTGAAGAAAAGCTCTATTAGTGAGGTTGGAATATAGCCCAGTGAATTCCATTAACGCTCAATTAACAGACATAAAGAGTTATGGAATGATGTAGAGAAGACTGACGGAATCATCTGATCTCACTTTCAGAAAATCGGCTGTGTAGTGCTGTTTACATCTGTTCACAATCAACGAAAGATACGAATAAAGGGTGTGGTTGGAGTTAGTAAAATAATTCAGACCCTGAAGTTTATCAATTTTCATTTTTTGTGTCAATACACTTTCCGGGAATTTAAATTCCCGGCTTCATACGAGAGCTATTATACAGTCAGGAACATTTTAACTTTTAAATGCCTGCACATTTCCGTCTACGAGGGCATATATGTGTAGGCCTACATGCAACACATCTCGATACGAGGATAAAGTTTTAATTATCGTTAGAAAATACACCACCGTATGAGGGAATCGAAAATCGCTAGGTGTATCGGCAAAGCACTCCTATCGTGAATAAAAAGCGTTAACTTCGAGGCCAGTTAACATCAGATGCACTTACTAGAGATGGGCCAAAGCGTTATTTACATAGATCGAATTAGTCCTGATCACTCAATGCAGTGAACTAGCTCTTCTTCATGAATCACCACTCACCGTTCACTCAGAAAAATAAACACGTGTTTAAGGAAGACACCTTGCCTTTAATTCAGGTCATTATAACTGTATTTTGTATTAGAGATAATATTGTTAAGTCACATGAATGGTAGTTTTGAGATTTAAAAGTTCAGTTTGGTCTGCTGTAAAAAACAAAGATATTTCAAAGAAGCCCTGAATATTTTTTATAAAGTGGAAATAATGTAAAAGTGAGATTGATTTATGTTATATTTTCATACTTTTATTCCAGACAAATTACAATATACGAATTACAAGACAATTGTAATTATTTTAAGTATTCGCTGACGCTTCAGCACTTAATGAATCCTAGGAAATACTAAAACCGGCAGTATGCCCATGAGAACGTTATAAATCTTGATTGTAATACATATTTCCAAGCTGCACATTACATAGAGGGTGTTTGGTTTAACTTGAGACAGCTAAATATCTCGAAAACCACGGATCACACAAACAAAATTTCCGGGTGAAAAGTAAATATTAGTAAAGGGAATATGTCTGTGCTACAACTCGGCAGCTCCCAACCATCGCCCCTGTGTGGGCGTGACCAGCTTTGTATTTTTATTGAATATTTAGGTTTTACTCCAAAAAATATGTGCGGTTTACTGAAAACTTTGTTTTATATTTGTGGTAGATGGCGCTGTAAGCTATTGTACAAACATCAAGTATACTGTTTTAATTTTATATTTCATTTACGACGTAAATGTATACCTAACGATTGATATCTATGTTCGAAGTTTACTTTAGTGTTGCAAATTTGATTGTAGTGTACAAAATCTGCTTAGAAACTACGTTTATCTTGATACAGGAACGATAAATTTTATCTAATAGTTTTCTGTTGCCCGTCGGTAGGCTTGATATTGGAGCCTCTCACCGTTGAGTCCGTGATTTCGGTGAGTATCCATGGGAAATGGACCTGTCTCTAGCACTTCATGGATGTTTTGTGTTATAACAATGGTTGTTGTTTGTATTCCACCAGCAGCTGCGTAATGGCCAGCGCGAGAGTACAGCGGTTGGATGGAAACACACACCGAAATCAGTCACCCTGATGTTGTCATTATGAATTATTTTGACAAATGTAATTCTTACTAATCCATGTACATTGCGTACCAAATGTCTTGCTGAAATCACCCAAGGCCATACAAAATTGGAGCAGACAGGCCCTGTCTTCTCCCAAGAGCTCCGACAAAAACACTTCAAGATGTTCTCTTAGTTTTGGATTGTTACTTTCAGGTCCAATTGAATCCACGTAGAAGCCACAAAGTTTCAGTGGTACTTTAACATGTTTACGAAAAACACAGATTAAAAAAGATAATGAGAATGGTTAAAACTGGTAAGCTGACTTTACTAGATTGGAGAAGGTATTAAATGGTATAGCTGTCTACAGATTATGAGCGCTATACGAGAGTTTACAGCGAAGGCTGTAACCTACGTGGCGTTAGCGAAGATTTACGGTAACAACTAACTCTTGCGAAACACCCTCCGACAGAACTTCAGTTAATGTACATCTAAAAAGGGCGTGACGACAACAAGGATGGAACAAATATTGGCAGACGACGACAGAATCCTCATCGATGGAGTTGTACTTCTAGCATTTTCCTGTATTTCTTGCCTCCAGCAAAGACAGATAGTCAGTGAAGAATCTCTTCATTCTGTACCTGCACTGAGAGCAGTTATGGAACTGGTATTCAGACCAGCTGATGATGGATAATTTGTCCTGTCCTAATGGACTCGTTAAGGAGCTGTGTCTTTAAATACAGGAACAGGTTCAGTACTACCATGGTTTGAAGTTGCATTGCAATTTTGCTTCCTTCCCTGAATATGGGGACTGTTCCTTCTGCCATATTTTTTTAAAAATGTTTACATGGATATTCCAAGTTTCGATTCGTAGATGTAGCTGTATACTGTTACCCTGATTCTGAGATATTTCTCGTACTTGTCGACTCTTGCGAACTTAGGAATTGTGTGGATCATACTTTTCCGAAAATGTGTGGATATGCCCTTATCTCGGAACAGTTAGTATAGGGGTCAAGTACATTCATTAGACAGCCTGCTGACAGCTTCTCAACAATTGTGTAGAGAAAGTAGAGCCATTCATAGAGTCTTGGAAATCTTTGCGCTTTGTCTCATACATTCTACTCTCAAACTTGAATAGTCGTTTGGTTGCCGTTTCCCCGGATGATTGTAGAAAGTTCTATGCAAAGTTATCTGTCCCTTCTGCTTCATTTGATCTCAAGACCGCAAAAGCTCTTTTTAATTTTGACTCTAAAACTAGATCGCGTATGTTTCCCTTACTGACTCCAGTTTTCTCTTCTGTCGTGTCATCAGAAATGTCCTCTCCCATATAGCGGCGCACAATGTATTCATTCCATCTAATGGCTCTTTCGTATGCATTAAACAGTGGAGTTTACTTCGCACTCTTGGTGTTTGCTTGCTTTTAATTTCAACGAAAGCTGTTTTTTTTTTTCTATAATATTGAGTCAATATGGGTAGATCACATAACTAATGAGGAAGTATTGAATAGGATTGGGGAGAAGAGAAGTTTGTGGCACAACTTGACTAGAAGAAGGGATCGGTTGGTAGGACATGTTCTGAGGCATCAAGGGATCACCAATTTAATATTGGAGGGCAGCATGGAGGGTAAAAATCGTAGAGGGAGACCAAGAGATGAATACACTAAGCAGATTCAGGAGGATGTAGGTTGCAGTAGGTACTGGGCGATGAAGAGGCTTGTACAGGTTAGAGTAGCATCGAGAGCTGCATCAAACCAGTCGCCGGACTGAAGACCACAACAACAACAACCTTCCAGTAACCATTTCTGTTTCGATTTGTTCACATGTTTCCTACAGGCATTTCGTCTTGGCCGTCCTGAATGTCCTATTTATTTCATTCCTAAGGGATTTATATTGGTGTATTCCTGTCATTACCTGATCACTCGAGGTATTCCGTCCGTTGCCCAACATTTCTTCACAATAATGGTCAAGGTTTCTTCCCAGTTACCTTTCCTGTATCAATACTTGTCTGTCCAATATCTGTGATTTCACTCGTTAGCAATGTCCGTTCCTCTTCAACTAAAATTCATCCATTATGATTCCTTATCGCAGTAATCCTTAACGAAGTTCAAATGCTTCTCATCATCCTTCAGTACTTAATTTCCCACTCTTTTCCCCACTGATTGTTCCAGATGCTTCTCTTACATTTCAGTCCATTAGTCATCGTTACTGAATTGTGATCTCAGACTATACAGGGTGTTACAAAAAGGTACGGAAAACTTTCAGGAAACATTCCTCACCCACAACGAAAGAAAATATGTTATGTGGACATGTGTCCGGAAACGCTTACTTTCCATGTTAGAGCTCATTTTATTACTTCTCTTCAAATCACATTAATCGTGGAATGGAAACACACAGCAACAGAACGTACGGGCGTGACTTCAAACATTTTGTTACAGGAAATGTTCAAAATGTCCTCCGTTAGCGAGAATACATGCATCCACCCTCCGTCGCATGGAATCCCTGATGCCCTGATGCAGCCCTGGAGAATGGCGTATTGTATCACAGACGTCCACAATACGGGCACGAAGAGTCTCTACATTTGGTACCGGGGTTGCGTAGACAAGAGCTTTCAAATGCCCCCATAAATGAAAGTCAAGAGGGTTGAGGTCAGGAGAGCGTGGAGGCCATGGAATTGGTCCGCCTCTACCAATCCATCGGTCACCGAATCTGTTGTTGAGAAGCGTACGAACACTTCGACTGAAATGTGCAGGAGGTCCATCGTGCATGAACCACATGTTGTGACGTACTTGTAAAGGCACATGTTCTAGCAGCACAGGTAGAGTATCCCGTATGAAATCATGATAACTTGCTCCATTGAGCGTAGGTGGAAGAAACTAAAATGAGCTCTAACACGGAAATTAAACGTTTCAGGACACATGTCCACATAACATATTTCCTTTATTTGTGTGTGAGGAATGTTTCCTGAAAGTTTGGGCGTACCTTTTTGTAACACCCTGTATATGTACCTCGGTACACCTTACAATTATAAGGGGTGTTCAAGAAGAAACAGCCAGAGTCTGGAATGCGCAAACCGGTGACAGGAGGGTGATATCGTGGCGTGTGTAACGAGGTGGGGCTCCGACCAGAGCGTGAAAGTTCACAGCTCATCATTAGAGGGCGCACGTGCACGTCACGTGACTATACAGAGCTAGCAGGAGCATGCATCAATCGTCGAAAGTCGCCAGTCGCATTGCAAACAGCGAAATGGAGGCGTCATCAAAATAGATAAAGAGGTTTTGTTCGTTTTCTCACAGCCTAAGGAGCAGGAGGAAGGGACATTCATCGACGAATTGGACAAGTGTACGGCGAATACTGCTCGTCCCTTGCGAGGGTCGAGGCGTGGCACAAGCGCTTCAGCGAAGGACGGGTGTCGTTAGCCGATGATGCACGGTCTGGAGCACCACACTGCATTACCGATGGCATCGTCCTCCTGGTGGATGCACTCATTACCCAGGACCGCCGAGTGACAGTGAAAGCCATAGCCGCCGTGGTCGGATTGAGCGTCGGAAGAGTTCAGACCATCATGAAGGAATGACTGCACATGCGCAAAGTGTGCGCCAAATGGGTGTCCCACAGTCTTCAAACACACTGGAAGCATGTCGAATGGCCACTGTCTTGCTCATCTGCCGCGCGATGCTCGGGAAGGGAATCTGTTCCTGGCACGATTAATCACTGGAGATGAGTCATGGTGTTATGATTTTGAACCAAAAACAAAACGTCAGAGTCTCCAGTGGAAGCATCCAGGGTCAACGTCACCAAAAAAAGCGAACGTCATCCACACGAGTGCAGGAAAGGTTATGCTGACGTTCTCTTTTGACCAAGATGGCCCCCTTCTGATTCACTTCCTGCAGCACGGGAATGCCCAGCATTACTCGCAAACCTTGACCGCCCTTTGCGACGTGTTCAAATCAAAACGACCATGCAATCTCACCTGTGGGGTCATTCTACTCTACGGCACTGCAAAGCATCATACGGCCAACACAGTCGCGGCACTCCTGCAGAAATTCAAATGGGAGGTACTCGGCCACCCTCCATACAGTCCGGACCTCACTCCCTGTGATTACGCCATTTTAGGTCTCCTTAAAAAGGCTGTGAGGGGCAAACGATTCACCTCGGTCGACGACGTTCAGGTGTACATGCGGAACTAGTAAACATCGCAGCCCTGGGAATTTTATGAGACAGCCATTCACCGCCTTATCTCACAGTGGGATGAGTGTCTCAACAGCCAAGGTCAATACTTCTAACACACAGGTACTGATTTCTTTAATTATGCCTCTGGCTCGTTTCTTTTGGAACGCCCCTTATAAACATTTGATTTTGAAATCTCTGTCGGTCCAGGACGTAACCCAGCTGGAATCTTCCGATGTCTCCAGATCTTATCGAAATACAGAGTGAACATCAATAAAGAAGCGGATTCTTGATTGGAAATGTTTCATTGTCACGGCAGATTGCGCTGAAGAATGATAGCAACTCTGTAAACGTGCCGTGTGTTCCTTGTGTGTTTCAGGCTGTGTGATTAAGTACTGTAAGCAGCAGAATGTCCCGGTGTTCATGTCGGGAACAAGCCGAGATCGTCTTTGTTTATGACCAAACACATGGAAACAGTTGAGAGGCTGCACGGTTGTACAAAAACAAGCATCTTCACAGTCACCAACCATATCACAAAAGAGTTAAAGCCCGGTTTGGACGTTTGTGTGATCAGGGACCCTTTCAGACCGACGAACGTGCAGGGAGACGGCGGGCTGTGCGTACACCAGATACGGAGGACCAGATTCTACGGAATATTGAGACAAACCACAGTAAAGTTCCTGGCAAGTGGCCCGCCGACATGGTGTACGCCAAATTAGGATTATGTGTATCTTGCCTGACAACCGCTTTGTCCCTGTCACCTGCAAA
Organism: Schistocerca americana; assembly: GCF_021461395.2. Lineage (NCBI taxonomy): Eukaryota > Metazoa > Arthropoda > Insecta > Orthoptera > Acrididae > Schistocerca > Schistocerca americana. The sequence continues at coordinate 326,781,617 of NC_060126.1, read as the reverse complement.
TTCATGGAGGCCGCTACGAGCATCACTTGAGATGTGGATGAGATGCAGCTCTATACTTCGTTCCCAGACGATTTGTTGTAGTTGCAGGCACAGATGTTCATAGGACCTTTTTTTTCCTCCATTACTAGTTAGGAATACGTCCCTGCAGTTTATCCTGTATACGTCCTCTTCTTTCTTCTTGTGATTCTAGAGTTGTTACTTTTTTTTTGAGTCATCAGTTTACTGACTGGTATGATGTGGTGCACCAGGTATTCCTCTCCTGTGCCAACCTCTTCATCTCAAAGTAGCGTTTGCATCCTACGTCCTCAATTATTTGCTGTATGTATTTCAATCTCTGTCTTCATCTACGGATTTTACCCTCTTCAACTCCCTCTAGTACCATGGAAGTTATTCTCAGATGTCTTAACAGATGTCCTATCATGCTGTCCCTTCTACTTTTCAGTGTTTTGCACATATTCCTTTCCTCTCAGATCTTGTGCAGCATTTCCTCATTCTTTATCAGTCCCTCGAATTTTAGACATTTGTCTGTAGCACCACATCTCAAATGCTTCGATTTTCTTCTGTTCCTGTTTTCCCACAGTCCATGTTTCACTACCATACATTGTTGTGGTGCAGACGTACATTCTGCGAAATTTCTTCCTCAAATTAAGACCGATATTTGATATTAGTACACTTCTCTTGGCTAGGAATGCCTTTCTTGCTATAGCTAGTCTGCTTTTGATGTCCTCCTTGCTCCTTCCGTCATTGGTTATTTTGCTGCCTAGGTAGCAGAATTGTTTAACTTCATCTACTTCGTGATCATCAATCCTGATGTTAATGTTTCTCACTGCTCTCATTACTTTCGTCTTTCTTCGATTTAGTCTCAGTCCATATTCTGCACTTATTAGAATGCTCATTCCATTCTGGAGACCATGTAATTGTTCTTTACTTTCACCGAGGACAGAAATGTCATCAGCGAATCGTAGCACTGACATTCTTTCATCTTGAATTTTAATTCCACTCCCGAACCTTTCTTTTAATTCCATCACTGCTTCCTCGATGAACAGATTGAACAGTAGGGGCGATAGGTTACATTCTTGTCTTACACCCTTTTTAATACGAACAGTTCTTTCTTTGTCATCCAGTCTTATTATTCTCTCTTGGCTCTTGTACATATTGCATATTACACATCTCTCCCTATAGCTCACCCCTAATTTTCTTAAAATTTCTAAAATCTTGCACCATTTGACATTGGCGAATCCTATAAACGTGTATTGATTTATCTTCCTTCCATCATAAACCACAACGTCAGAATTGCCTCTCTGGTGCCTTTACCTTTCCCAAAGTCAAGCAGATCGTCACCTGACTTACCCTAAATTTTATTTTCCATTATTTTGTAAATTATTCCTGTAAGCAACTTGGATGCATGAGCTATTAAGCTGATTGTGCGATAATTCTCGCACTTGCCAGCTCTTGTAGTCTCTGAATTTGTGTGGATGGTATTTTTCCGAAAGTCTGCTGGTATTTCGCCAGACATTATGCACACCAACGTTAATAGTAGTTTTGTTGTCACTTAAACTAAAGATTTTAGAAATTCTGATGGAATGTTATCAATCTCTTTGGCCTTATTTGACCGTAAGTCCTACAAAGCTCTTTTAAATTCTGATTCTAATACTGGCTCCCCCATCTCTTCTAAATCGACTGCTGTTTCTTATTCTATCACATTAAACAAATCTTTCTCCTCATAGAGGCCTTCAATGTACTCTTTCCTCCTATTCGATCTCTCCTCTGCATTTAATAGTGGAATTCCCATTGCACTCATAATGTTCCCACCATTGCTTTTAAGTTGACCAAAGGTTGCTTTGACTTTCCTATATGCTGAATCAGTCCTTCCGACAATAAATTCTTTTTCGATTTCTTCACATTTTTCTTGCAGCCATTTCGTCTTAGCTTCCCTGCACTTCCTATTTATTTCATTCCTCAGCGTCTTGTATTTCTGTATTCCTTAACTTACCTGAATGTTCTTGTGCTTCCTTCTTTCATCGATGAACTGAAGTAGTTCTTCTGTTACACATGGTTTCTTTGCGGATAGCTTCTTTGTACCTATGTTTTTCTTTCCAAATTCAGTGACTGTCTTTTTTAGAGATCTCAATTCCTCTTCAACTGTAATGCCTCCTGAGCTATTCCTTATTGCTGTACGTATACCCTTAGAGAATTTCATGTGTATCTCGTTGTTCCTTGGTACTTCTGTACCAGTACTTCAGGCCGCACTTCATCGCTACTAAATAGTGATCTGGGTCTATATTTGCTCCTGGGTACGCCTTACAATCCAGTATCTGATTTGAGAATCTCTGTCGGACCATGATGAGATCTATCTGAAATCTTTTCAAATCACCTGGCGCTTTGCAAGTGTACATCCTCCCCATGTGAACAGAGTATTCGCTATTACTAACTGAAATTTATTACAGAACTCAATTTGTCATTCACCTCTCTCACTCCTTGTCCGAAGCCCATATTGTCCCGTAAGCTATCCTTCTGCCACTTCCTCTATTGCTGCGTTCCAATCTGCCATGGCTATTAGATTTTCATCTCTCTTTACGTGCTGTATTACCATATCAACGTCATTTGACACTTTCTCTATTTCTCTATCTCTTCACCTTCAGCTTGCGACGTCTGCATGTATACCTGAATTATTATTGTCGGTGTTGGTTTGCTGCCGATTCTGATAAAAACAACTCTATCACTGAACGCTTCATAGGAGCACAAATAATAGTTCAAATGCCTCTGAGCACTATGGGACTTAACTTCTGAGGTCATCAGTCCCCTAGAACTTAGAATTACTTAAACCTATCTAAGGATATCACACTCATCCATGCCTAGAACCGGTCGGCCACTCCGGCCGGCCAGGAGCACACACTCTGCCCTACTTTCTCCTTCACAATGAATCCTATTACCGTTATACCGTTTTGAGCTGTCACTGATAATTCCATATAGTCATCTGATCAGATAATGTTGTCTTCTTTCCTTTTCACTTCACTGGCCCCTACTATATCCAGATTGAGCCTTTAAATTTTATAGCTTCCCTACCACATTCAATCTTCAAACATTCCCCGCCCCGACACGTAGATTGTTATCCTAAGTTGACGACGCAATCTTTTTCTCATGGTCAATTAACCTTTGGCTGTCCCCTCCCGAAGACCCGATTGGAGGCTATTCCGGAATATTTTGCCAATGCACAGATCATCATGACTGTTTCTTAATTACAGGCTACACGTCCTCTTGATACGTCTCATGTGTCTTGAGTGCAGTGGTTTCCATTGCCTTCTGCATCCTCATGCCGTTGATCATTGCTGATTAGGGGCACTTCCCCACCCCAAGGGCAAGAGAGTGCTCTTAACCTCTGTCCGGTCCTCCACCCTCTTTGACATGGCCGTTGGCAAAATGAGGGTGACTCCTTACATCGGAAGTCTTCGGCCGCCAATGCCAATTATTGAACAAATTCGCGGAGGGTTTCGAACCCGCGACCGAGAATGTTTTAATTGATAGTCAAAGATGCTACCCCTAGACCACGGTTTAAGTTACTCGCTTTTAACATTTTTATTACAAATCTCAATCACTCTTTCTCTGCTCTCATTCCTTCTGTCAAGTCCATGTGCTCCCGTTACTCTTTCTTCCTTCCTCTATACGCCCATTCCAGTCCACGTGGTTATTAGATTTTCATCGCCCTATACATAGTGGATTAGCAGTTCAGTGTCTTCGTATACTTTCTATGTATCTATATCTGCTGTTTGCAACGTTGGCATGTATGCCTGAAATGTCATTGGTGGAGTTGGTCAACTGTGGAATCTGATGAGAATATCCCTTTTCATTACGAATCCTAGTCCCGTTACGCCACTTTCTGCTGCTGTTAATATCCATACATATTATAAAAATGGATGTACGTATATATGTATGTGTGTATCTGTATACCTATGTTCCACATTTGAACCACTGGAAGAATTTCAACCAAACTTTTTATGCATATCACTTACTGTGGAGGTACGACATACCTAGCTATCAGACTGGAATATTTGAAAAACCCATTGACTTTATTTATCCAGTATTTGAAAATGAGAGCACTTAAGGGCTTGAAACAAACTTTACACATAATTTAAAACCATTAGAAAACTTTTTCTGGCTGACGATCCCAAAACTGTCGCTTGAATAATGACGTTGTAGCGTATCACTTCCTTATTACTGACTGTATTAGTGACAAATTTGGCGGAAAGTATTCGCACTTGCCACCGAATGTACCAGAAAAATTATATCGTCGAACGACATCTAGTTCAGGAGATGCGGCGTCATAAACACTGAAATGCGTGAAACCTGCGTCATCGTGTATCACATTTTCATTTCATACACCTTTACTACTAACTCTAATCACAAAACATTTGCTAGACTATAGTCACATACAGCTGGATGGACCTGCAAAATTGTATCACTGTACAGCACATCGCTCAAGAGTATAACATCATGCACGTCGAGCTATGTGAAAATGAAACTGCAGGGCGAAATTAGCTAGGGATACAGATGATTTGAGTGTAAAAACACATGTGAAATGTGTTAAATATTTGTGAATTATATTTGTCATGTGTATACACGGGCAAAGCACCGGTAAAAATGTGAACGATTTCAACCGAATACAGTCTGGAAAGAAATACTTTTCGGGTAAGAACCGCCAGCCTCCAACCAGGATGAGCGTGATGACGTGGCCAGAGAAGGGGGAAGGAGGAGATGGACAGAGAGGGGGAGGGGAAAACTGACAGAGAGAGAGGAGATGTGGAGATGCACAGAGAAAGGAAAGAGAAAGAGGAAAGAGGAGTAGATGGACAGAGAGAGGGGCTAAGGGAACAGACAGAGAGGGGACTTGAGGAAATAGACAGAGAGAATGGAAAAGGAGACAGACTAAGAAAGGAAGATGAGGAGATAGAGGAATGGAGGCAGAAAGAGGGGAAGGTGCAAACTGAAAGAGAGAGGAGATAGGATATGGACAGAGAAAGGGGCACAAGGAGGTGGTGGGAGAGTGGGCGATGGAGGTGGTGGACAAAGAGAGGGGGTTCAGGAGACTGACAGAGATTGGGTGACGAAAGAGATGGACGCTTTCTTTGCCATTTCACTTCACTGTATCCAACTGTATCTCAGTTCAGCCTTTCCATTTCCTTTTTCAGACTTCTTTAGCTTTCCTTGCTACACTCATAGAATGTTATACCGCTGTTGGTTATTTCTTCCCAGGCTCATCGTCACTTCCCCCATTGGCAGTCCCCTCCCTGATATCCCAGATATGCGAATGGAGATCCAATCCGGGTTCGTTTGCCAATGGTGAGACCATTATGACACTTTTTCAATTACAGGCCACATGTCCTATGGGTGCACATTATGTATCTTTAATGCGGTGGTTTTCCTCATGCTGTTGATAATCGATGATAGCTCCACCTTTAAGGTGTAGTTTGCCGCCACAAGGACGAGAGATTTCCCAGAGCCTCCGTCCCCTCCTATGCCTTGTTTGACAAAACTTGTGGCAGAAGGGGGGAGACATTTTAGCCCGGAAGTCTTCGGCGCAATTGCTGACGATTATTATTCTGAACTTAAGCAGAGCACGGCACGGGTTCTAACCTCGGACCCAGGGTACTTTGATTACTAGTCAATGGAGCAGGTTCTTAGGCTTTCTGTATCTTGCACTATGTTTAGGTATTTCGAAGCACTTGTGTCTTACGGAATCATATTCTCGGCATTAAGGAAGAAAATGTTTCTTGAATATATCACGGTAGTAACTTTAATATCTTTCAACCCGAGAATTTTATGTAGACAACAAACAATTGTCCATATTGCCAACTGAGTATGTTACCTCCTTCATGAATTTGCAGTCAACGGTGAATTAGAATTCGAAAATAAACAGAAAAATTCGTAAAATGTAGTACTAGAAAGAGAAACGACTTATACTATACCTCAGGCAGTCAGACAGTGGTACAGAACGAAGTGAAGTATCCAGCCATTAATATCTCTCACCCGGAGGTGTATAGAATTTAATAGAACTGGAATCAAACATATTTGGTAGTTACTTCTACACCACAGAACTATTTCGAAATTATTAATACTACAATGCGTGAGTGTGTGTGTGAGTGTCTGTGTGTGTGTGTGTGTGTGTGTGTGTGTGTGTGTGTGTGTGAAAACCGCCGCTTCTAGGGAAAATTTTTTCCAGCAGAAGATTAAAGTAAATTAAACTTCCTGCAGAGGAAGATCCTGTACATTTTTGTTTGGGAATAATAGTTTCCATATTTCAGCGAATGCACTAATGGAAGAAAATGCAATGTTAAAAAAATTGCACTTTGATAGTATAGAATTAATGTTTATTAAAGTGAATTAAGAACAAATATATGACTTCTAAGTGAATCAGTTCCGTAGTAAGGGATAAATTGTGTTCTGGTTGTGTAATAGTCTTGGAAGGGGGTTGGGGAGAGAAGGTTGGAGGTTAGACGTGTGCAGGAAGCAGGTCGCCTGATTGTGGTTATGAACTTCCCTCCTTTTGTAGGTCTGCGAATGAAATAGCGAGAAGGCGAGTCCACACTCTCTCTACCGCACTGTGTGTCAAAAGGCCACTTCGGAGTATTTCACAATGTTATATCGACCATTACACAGCTTGATATAGGAATCGCCGGTGACACACTGCACAGTTACTATCGGTGGGTGTTCGGCTCCCACAAAGCGTGTTAACACTGCGTTGGTTACATATATACACTATATACGTTACTAGTAACACCTATACGAGGAAAGGATATGGACGGCTTCTACATAAATCTATGCACACTGCTCCATGCTGCAAATGGGGAAATTGATTCTCAGTCATCCTGTACGTCAGTCGTAGCGTTCCTCCTGGAAAGACGACTTCCAGCACGACGATGACTGTTCGCTTTACACTTTACATACACAGACAATGCTCTCCTCCCCCCCCCCTCCCCCCCACCCCCCCACCCCCAGCCGCCAGCATTTCCTGCCCAGCTGCCCGGTTCTCTCATGTAAGTATTCAATATTACTTCAGTGAGCTCTTGTTTACATAAGGTAACTAATTTCATGCGATAAGAGAAATTTTACGTAAAATATGTTCCTGTAAATAATGGCAGGGTAGCGATTGATTTGTAAGTGCGATTTTGTCACTGACTCATGCAGTGATAATGGGAAGGGAATCTGGTTGGTAACCATGGCACCATGTTGCTGCCTGTCGTTGACATCATTGTAAAGCCGTGTAACCGTGTTGTAGTCACTTGGTGATGAATTAAATAATGACTAGTAAGTTACTGCACTTCTTTCGCCGTAAACTGCATTGCTGGTAGACTTCATAGATCTTTTCCATTCAGGAACTTTTTAGAGCGAGGGAAAAAGGACTATCTGTATGTCTCCATATGAGCCGTAATTTATCGCATTTTATCCTCACGGTCCTTACGCACAATGTAATGTTGACGACAGTGGGATCGAACAGCAGTCAGCTTCAATTGCTGGTTCTCTAAATTTTCTCAGTGGTGTTCCTCGAAGATAAAAGTTGCCTTCCCTCAAGGGGCTCCCATCTTAGTTCTCCAAGCATCTCCGTAACACTTTCGTGTTGTTCGAACCTATCGGTAACAAATCGAGCACCTCGCCTCTGAATTGCTGCGATGTCTTTCTTCAATCAGACCTGGTACGGATCCCAAGCACTCGAGCAATACTCAAGAATAGACGGCAGCAGCGTCCTATATGCGATCTCCTGTACAGATGAATCACGTATCACTGAAATTCTCCAAGTAAACTGAAGTCAACTATCCGCCTTCTCTACCACAGTTTTCACATGCTCGTTAGATTTCATATCGTTTTGCAACGCTACGTCCAGATACTTAAACGACGCGAATGTGTCAAGCAGGACACTACTATTGTATCCGAAAATTATAGGTTTATTGTTCCTACTCATCCGCATTAACTTATATTTTTCCACATTTAGGGCTAGCTGTCATTCATCACAGGACCTAGAAATTTTGTCGTCTTGTATCTTCCTACTGTCACTCAACTCTGACGCCTTATCGTACAACATGTCATTATCAGCAAACAACTTCAGATTTCCGCCCACCCTGTCCGCCAAATCGTTTATGTATATAGAGCACAACAGTGGTGCTATCACTCTTCTGTGGGGCAATCCTGACGTAGGCTTGTCTCAGATGAATATTTTCCGGGTTCTGTTACTTAAGACGTCTTCCAGCTACCCATATATCTGCGCACGTATTCCATATGCTCTTAACGTCGTTAACATACTGCAATGGGGCACAGTTTCAAATGCTTTGCGGATATCTATAAATATGGAATTTGCCTCTTGACATTCATCCGTAGTTCGCAGTTTATCATGTGAGAAAAGGGATAGCTCAGTTTCACACGAGCGACACATTCCAAAACCATGCTGTTTGGGGAACATAAGCTTTTCAGTCTCAAGAAAGATTATTACATTCGGACTCAGAGCACGTTAAACGATTCTGTAACAAACTGATATTAGGCGTCTGTACTTTTACCCTTGTTATATACAGGTAATGCAATGCTTGATTTATCTTGATATAGCTATCGAGTATCAGAATATTCGACATTAGTGGCCGTATCTTCTGATATCATTTAGTTAGAAGTTTAAGTTTCTTACACCAGCAGACACCGTAGACCCTAGTATCTAAAATAAATTTCTACACTATACGGCCAACCGTTACTGAGAATAGGAGGCCTTAATAGACCGACAGACAGACTGTCGGAAAACAAATTACCAAAAAAAAATTTTTTTCTTGTGATAGAACTTTTCCGACCTTTTTTTTTAGTTTTACTGTTAAACTTTGCTTTCTGCCAAATTTCCCCTTATTCTAGGTCAACGGGAAATACCGTATAGGTTTTAATCAAGGAGTTTGCGAGTATCGAAATACATAGCGTAAGTCTCCGTATGTTTTCACTGCATTGACTTAGGAGCATATATTTAATATACCGCTAAGGGAACATAGACCTTAATATGTGACATAAATTTGAACCTGATACCTCTGCCCATCTGTGAGAAAAAGGGATCTTGACAGACAGTCGAATAACAAATCGCAAAAAAAAAAAATAAATAAATAAATAAATTGTATAGATGTGGTACACTTGTACTTAGAAACCTTGCATCTTGTCAAATTTCGTGAGTCTAGGTCAACAGGAAGTACCCTATAGGTTCTGAAGAGTGAGTTTTGGATTATCAAAATATGTGATATAAATGCTATTTTTTGATTGCATTGACTTACAAACTCCAATTTCTTACTTCAATTTCTTACTTGTACTTCTTGCACCGCCCAGTGACTATGGGCCTTAGTTTGTGACATAAATTTCAACTTAATACTTCTACCCGTTCCTGAGGAAAAGGGTTTCTAACAGTCGGACACACAGGCTGACAGACTGACTGACTGGCAGACAGGCAGAAAACAAAGTGACCCGACAAGTGTTCCATTTTTATCGATTTAGGTATGGCACCCTATACAACAATAATGTAGCAACTATAAACCGAACTATGTCAGTGATAATATTACTTCACGATATATTATTATGTACTATTGAGAGAATCTTCATAGCGCTTCATTTTCAGTAGCTTGAGAATTGGTACTCAATTATGATAATTGATGCATTCCACCACTTAACTTTTCTACTGAGACATATTTTTATTTTTGCAGAGTACAGACTTCACTGCAGTGCTCAAATGCGCGTCTTTCCTTCCAGTGCCAGGTGGGCAGGTGTTCCTGTATTGCTGGGCCGCACACAACGTAACCGAGCAGGTAGGCACATGTCGAAGATTTGGCAACTGCAAAACAACACCGTCGGAATCAATGTTGTTGAGGAACACACTTATCTGACTCGGTGTTTATAGATCAGTCGTGTGAGACTTTTATAAAATTTGTGTACGAATTCTATTTTGTTAAGGCCATGTCTATATAAATTTACGATAGGTGTTCAAACAGTCTACCCTGAACCTAATTAAGTTCTTGTTACCTTCGTTGTAATCGCCCTACCTTTCTCCCCCCCCCCCCCCCCCATTTTGTCAAACATGATATTACTCGCTTTTCTTTCAAGTAACTCAACTCTAGTAGCACTTCGAGTGCCTTCTGTCCCTTCTCCACTCCCACCTCTTCCCTCTATTTCTCTCCTTAAAAGAAAAAGGAATTACTGGTGGCGAGCCCTGGGACCTCATCTTGTAGCTAATGTTTTCTTTCCTCCCCCATAACAGAATCTTTACTTCAACACGTGTGTTTTCATACATACTGACGAAACGAAACATTATGACCACTTGCTTAATTATGGGCCATCTTCGTAGCGCAGTGTATCACCAATTCTGCTTATTATCGATTCTAAAGTTCGTTGTAAGAATTCTGGAGCTATGTGGCACCAGGTAACTACGCACAAGTCATGTAATTTCCGTAATAACTGTCCTCTGATTTGTGTACATTCATATCAGGTGAATTTAGTTACCAAAACATTAACATGACTTCACTATCACTCTCCTCCAAGTACGGTAGCCTGATTCGGGCTTCGAGAAACTGACAATTATACTGCTGAAAGGCAAAATCGTCGTCAGGGAAGACATCAAGCGTGACATGGGGGTTCGCAGTTGACCTGGTGTCTTCGATTACTATCGCATGTTCCATGCAAGCGCAGAAGAACGTCTATCATACGAGGGTAATTCGGAAAGTAAAGTGCGATCGGTCGCGAAATGGAAAATACAGTGAAAATCTGATGAAGCGTTGCACAGATGCGCTGGGCACTGTGTCTGGTACGCCTGTCGATCGCATCATGTCACTTTTTTCAGTCCTGACCTCGCAGTGAGAACGTAAAGATGGCTGCTAATTAGTGTCTCTCGACAAGTATGAGGGGTTTGCGAAAGATTTCGCCTGAAGCTATGCGATCCACATGACTTAACTGTCATGCGGTTCGTTCTACATGACAATTCCCGGCCGCAGTCTGCAGGAGCAATGAAGATACTCTGGCAGCGTTTTCGATTTGAAGTTTTTGATCACCCACAATACAGCCCGTAATTGGCTACCCTGAGGTTCATCTCTGCTCAGATGAACCGCTGGCTATGAAGACAATATTTTGACTTAGACAACGAGCTGCAGTCTAGACTAGAAAATTATCGAAAGCACTGGCGGCTGTCTCTATAACGAGGGAACTGAAAAGTAGGTACAACGCTACGACAGATGCCTGAGTCTGAACGGCAACTGTGTACAGAAGTAGCTGGAAGGTGTAGCTAACCGTTGCAAATAAAACAGTTTTCATTTACACTGTGCTTTCCCATTTTACGACCTATCGTTCCTTACTTTCCGAACAGCCCTCGTAGAATAGTACTGCGCCCACCAGCTTACGTACGTGCCACGCTGGACGCTTGAGCAGCCGTTCGGTTAGATGGCGGTGTTTGTGGAGACGATCGTCGGCCTGGGGCAGCAGCCACGTGATTCTTCTGCCGAGCCGACACGTTTCCAATGACTCACAGTCCAATCTCGATGGTCCAGAGCCCGCTAAACCCGTAATTGACGATGTCGCAGGTCCAACATGTGAACACGTAGGAGTGCAGAGCCCCTTGTTCAAAGTGTGCGCTAAATGGTGTGCTCCGCCACACATGTGCGTCCACCGGTATTGTGCTCTTTCACCAGAGTAGCCCCATATCGCCATTTATCTGCCTCTAGAGTGCAGATAAGCCTCCCAACCCCACGTTCTGTGAAGATTCGTGGACGTCCAACCATTTAGCACCTAGTCGTAGTTTCACTGCCCTTCTACCACTTTCCTGAGATGCTCACGACAGTAGCACATGAATATTCCATAACCTTCGCGCAGTTTTCGAGATACTTGTTCACAGGCTCTGCTTAATAACAATCTGCCCATTGGCAAAGTCGCTTATCTCAGTGTATTTCTCCATTCTCAGCCCATATACTCACTACGGGAACCCCCATCCGTCTCTGCTCTGCTTACATACTTCTCTTAATGCGCTACGTGGCCGAAACGCCACCAGAATGCATCCAACTTGCTAGTGGCTAGTGGTCATAAAATTCTGATTTATCAGTGTATGTGTAGTTAGTGTAATTATTTATTCATTTAATCCTATCTCATTAGAGCCATCTGGCCCTCCGTTGCATTATTCCCGTGTTTCGCAAATAAACCACTCTTTTTTACATCAGTGTTACCAAAGAAAATGTTTTAATATGACGAATAGTAGTGAAATGATCTGAGTGAAGTGGCAATGTGAGTAAATAACACTGACTGAAATAATAAAGGAAATAATGGCAGTACTTGTATTGCAGTAACTGGTGGCACTAATAGTGCTAATAATGCTATTATTAATAATAATGACAATAATAACAATATAATCGACTTTTAAAAAGCGTTCGATAATGTAAAATGGTTCAAGATGTTCCAAATTCCGAAAAAAAGCGATAAGCTACAGGGGAAGACGGGTAATATACAATGTGTATAAGAACCAAGAGGGACCAATAAGAGTGCAAGAAGAAGAACGAAGTACTCGAATTGAAAAGGGATGTGATCTTTCACCCCTACTGTTCAACCTTTACAGCGAAGAAATAATGACGGAAATAAAATAAAAGTTCAAGAACAGGATTCAAATTCATGGTGAAAGGATATGAATGATAAGATTCGCTGATGACATTGCTGTCCTCACTGAGAGTGAACAAGAATTACGAGATGCCTAATGATCACAAAATATGGATTTAGAGTAAACTGGAAAAAAGACAAAGATAATCAGAAATTCGGGAAATGAGAACAGCAAGAAACTTAACATCAGAATACAGGATTAAGAATTAGATGAAGGAATTCTGCTACTTAGGCAACAAAATATCCCATGATGTAGGTGGGAAGGGGGAGGTAAAAAGAAGACTAGCACTGGCAAAAAAAGGCTTTCCTGGCCAAAAGCAGTCTACTAGTATCACACATATGCCTAAATTTGAGGACGAATTTTATGAGATTGTACCTTTTCAACACAGCATTGTATGGTAGCGAAACAATGACTATGGGAAAATCAGGACAGAAGGGAATCGAAGCATTTTAGAGGCGGCACTACAGAAAAATGTTGAACATTCGGTGGGCTGGTAAGGTTAGAAATGTGGACATTCTCCGCAGAATCAGCGAGGAAACGAATATATTGGAATCATTGCCAAGAGGAAGGAACAGCATGACAGGATATTTGCTAAAACAACAAGGAATAAGTTGACTGATGATAGAGGGAGCTGAAGTGGGTAAAATCATCAGGAAAAGACATGGTTTGGAAAACATCCAGCATAAAATTGAGGACGTAGGTTTCAAGTGCTGCTCTAAAGTGAGAAACTTGGTATTCGAGAAAGATTCGTGGCGGGCCGTATCAAACCAGTTAGAAGACTAACGAGCGAGAAAAAGGAGGAGGCGCAATACAGATATTTTCTGATACATTGAGTTCTGGAGAAAGGAAATTTAAGAAGACTGCACTAGAAAGACCACTAGGAAATGAGAACTATCTGGTATCTTGTATGAAAGAAGGATGCACAAAGGTGACAAGTGCGTGAGTGGACAACGGTAATGTTGCTTTAGTAGATATGTCATTAACTGTCTTCTGAAGATGGAGATGTTACTGAGTTCGCTAATGTAACGAGTGAGGTTGTTTTAAATACGGCTTGCTATTACTGAAGAGGACTTCGAGAAAGTTGGTGAACGATGGAGTGGTACAGAAAGGAATTTTCTCTTATGGGAACGGGAGTTTCTGCCACGTTGTTCAGATAAGAGCGCTCATGTCGAGGAGAGATTAGAGGGACAGTATTCGTTGACAAGACAGTAGAGAAGACGGATGGTATGGAATTCTCTAAGCCTGTCTACATGCAGCCAGGATAGCTAAGCATGATGGTAAGGTACAAGTTTTTTTTTCAGGTCAAGAAGGAGTAGCTTTTCATATTTTTACAGGGCGTAGAGTGATGCTGATGCTTACTTGTTCATTGCACTTATGAGCTCTGTCCGATGTAGATTTTCATCTGTTATTACTCGTAGACTCTTGGCTGAAGGAAAGAAGTCGACATTTGACCCATGCAGGATCAAAGTTGTCAACGACCTTGCCGCTGTGGTAACAGCGTTTCCCGTCAGATCACCGAAATTAAGTCTTGTCGGGCTTGGCTAGAACTTGGGTAGGTGACCGTCCGAGTCTGCCGAGCGCTGTTGGCTAGCGGGATGCACTCAGTCTTTGTGAGATCAATTAACGAGCTACTTCATTGAGAAATATCGGCTCCGGTCACGATAACTGACAAAGGCCGTCAGAGCGGTTTATGAAAAGATACCCCTCCAAATCCGCATCCAGTGACGCCTGTCGGTTGAGCATGACACGGCAGTCGGTCGGTACAGTTTGGTTTTCCCAGGTCTGTTCATATGATGTTTAGTTAGGGCCAAGGATGGTAGGGATTAATGATATTTCAGGATAATAAACCTTGAACAACCCACCAGTAGCGCTCGGGTATTGTATGGGTTCAGATTATATCCTGCACCTATTTTGGTAGTGTGCACAGATCAGTAATGAGATTCTTGATAGGTGTATTCAGGTTTATTCGTTTTGCTCCTAGATACAGCTAGAGGTCGTCAGCGTACATGTGGTATTTGCGGTGGAACAAAACTGGTGACAAATATAGAGCATATGTAAACACGTATATACACAGAGCACAGGACCTAATACTGAACCCTTGGTTACGTCTATTACTATCTGCCTCGACTGAGTTTTTAAGGTGTCTGACATGAATCGTTGCTGGCGACACGCCAGATATGAACAAAAACACTGCACTGCACTTGGCGCGGAATTTACACAGCTCAGTTCGGCAAGTAAAAGGTCAAATAAGACAGTCTCAGAGGCTTTGCTGAAGTTTTAAGAAGTGGATGATTGTTGCCTCTCGTGCATCCATGGCAGAATATGTGTTACCGTTAATAAGGCAGATGTGCTGAAACGTTTACGGAGACCTGATAGGTATTCGCCTAGTAGGTTGAGTGCAGTTGGATATGAGGTTTCGTGATTGCAGCCGTATCATGTTGACTTCTTACCGCAATAGTTCGGCTGGAAACCATCCAGCCATCTTCAGGTGAGTGTCCGTCACTGGAGACTGCAAGTTCCTGGCGTCGGCTTTGTGGCAAAAATTTGGCTCGTAAACGCTTAGGCATTGGTGGCCGTCACAAGAGCGTCCTCTTATCGAAATCCGCGCCCTCTGCAACTAATGTTCTATATGTGGCGCGCAGGCGCATGCGTAAAGGTGAAACTACATGTCCATCCCCTGTGGAAAAGCACGCTCGGGTCGTTAAAATAAGTCAGATGTCACTTTGAATAAACTGACTTCTCTCAGAAGAAATGAGAGAGATCGTCTGTCCCAAGGCTTGTCCAGTTGAAAGCCGCTGTCATGATTTATAAGATTTAGTGTTAGATGTATTTCCACGGATTCTTTAATTACTGCATCCCAAAAAGTTTTTGCTGATGCCAAGATTTCTGTGGCAGAATAATCCATAGCGTCCTGTGGTAATACAATGCTCAGTTACGGCCGACCTAATGGGTTGCGAAAGGCGAGTGCAGCTCTGATGTTCAACGCACCTTTCATGTAGTGCGCCTATCGTCTGACTTATGTTAGCTTAGTATGACCCAGGTGCACCAACGTTCTAAGAACACCAATAGGTTGTGAAGAGTGATGGAAACTCGACGCTTGCAGATAAAGGTCCGTATGTGTGGGGTTACAGTACACAGAATGCCCTAATGACCCATACACTCCCCTAGTAACCAAGACGTCATAAAATTGTAAGCAACCGTCCTACTCTGTTTCCATAGTAAACTGGATGTTAGTGTGGATTGAATTCAGATGTTACAAGAGACGTGACAGTTCTTCCTCACCATGGGACCACACTACAGAAGTGTCATCTACATTTCGCCAGAAGATTCTCGGTTTAAGTTCTGCCGAATCAAGTGCCCTTTCTTCAAAGTCTTCCATAAAGAAGTATACCTCCAAAGGGCAGAGAGGACTGCCCATGGCAACACCGTCAGTCTGTTCAAAATATTCGTTGTTAAATAAAAAGTTATTTGAGGAAAGGACATGATAAAAAAGTGCTATTATATCGGCTGTGAACTTATTGCTGATGTGTGACAAAGAGTCCATAAGAGAAACCTTAGTGAAAAGTGAGATGACATCGAATCTCACTAATAAGTGAGTTTCACTGAGTTGAAGTGACTTCCGTCAATTGATAAGGTCAGCCTTGTTGCGAACATGATGCGCGCACTTCTCCACAGAAGGTATCA
This sequence comes from Schistocerca americana, assembly GCF_021461395.2. NCBI lineage: Eukaryota > Metazoa > Arthropoda > Insecta > Orthoptera > Acrididae > Schistocerca > Schistocerca americana. The sequence goes on along the minus strand of NC_060126.1, from coordinate 326,765,302 downwards.
GTAGAGAGGCGAGATGTATCGCCAAATCATACGTGCGGGCGTCGATATTACTGACGATTTGCCGTAACGGAACCTGTTTCTTATGAATCCTCGGAACACCGTATAACCTGGGTGACACAGAACTATGAGGTCTTAGTCTGTTGGCCACTTCTTGCGGAACAGAACAACAATTCAGCAGTGCTGATGTTTTCCTTTCCACTTTCGCTGCAGGATCTTCGTAAGTCTTCCGATAGCAAGCTATAAATTTTCTGTTCATAAACCTCACGAGGAAACAGCACGGTGGCGGTTTCCTTATCCACCGGTAAGATCACCTCGTAGCTTTCGTAGTGTGGCCCTTTCCAAGGCAGAAATGTAGCTCTTCTCAGGTGAAGCTTTCGTGAGTGCACGATATGTTTCACGTCTTATTTCTTCTGCAGCATCACTAGGAAGAGGTGTGACAGCATCCTCAACAGCACTAATAAAATCTGTCAGAGGCAGGGTTTCGGCGTAAGGCCGAAGTTCAAGCCTTTTGCAAGCACAGGCAGTGTTACGTTGTCCAAAACCTTATCCGTTAAGTTGACCACGGGGCGTCGAAAAGTATGTTCTTGTGGTAACGTAGCTGACTGCCGGGCGTACTTCGAAAACTGTCTTGATGTAGACTGCTTATGGACCCAGTCCAATTTTGCTCAGGTCACGTCGATGACCCATGCCAAGGAAAGTGATTGCAGGATTGACGCCATTTCCATTCTCTCCTTCACTAGTGTTGGGCTCGCCTTTCGTATAATGAATTTTCCAGCAGCGGTCTGGATAAAATGTCTCAATCTGGCAAACATCGGAATAAGTTTATTGTTCCGACAGCCCAGTAAGAAACACTGAGAACTTAATAATATCACTCGCTTATTGCGCGGCTACCCCGCACGGCCGGGCATCCTGTGATAGATGGTTTGTTACCTGGTCGTGGAATATATCGTGGACCATATGTTCTAAGACCGTGGGTAGTGTACATAAAATGCAAATAGGTCTGTAAACAGAGGGTACAGTGGCAAAGTACTCTTTAGGTAGTGACATTACTAGTTCCGTTTTCCAGATCTCAGGGAAAATACTTGTGGTTAAAAAGTAGTTGAAGATATTTGCTATAGTTGCCAGTTGTATGTCAATAATAAGATTCATTTGGACTGTGATGCTTAATTTTTGTATCTTTCATTCCCATCTCGTAAAAGCAGGATGGGCTGTAGTAGAACTTCGTAGTTTTCAGTGGAACATCCGAGCAGACCAGAAGTGGGGCAAAGGGTAGCCAAATAGTAAATTTTTCGGTGCAAATATCCAGACTGGGATTTATGTCTAAAACCAAGAGAAAACTTCCGAAAACTTCTGTCAGAGGGGAGGATTGGAGCTAATTTTAATTTATTTCTGGGACGGTCTAGTCCAGTATCCCAGCCTAAAATTATAATTTTGTAAGCGTGTGTGTCTCCGACGTTCGACGTACGATTGGCCATCATCATGTTACGTTCTCTCATTTTGTGACACATTGCGAAGAGATTTATTGTCCAGCACAAGATACTGATATACGTTGCTGTTAAGGCACTGAACGCCACCATCTTTCTATCCATTTCGGCCCAGTATTCGTGATGAAAATGTCTTCGAAGACCTGAATTCGGACCGACTATCTCCGCATCGAATTCCACTGCAAAATCTTGCATTAGTGATAAAGGGCGAAATATCTACGTCGTAAAAGAGTAAAATATCAGGGTCTTTAAGAAACAGTGTAAGAACTAAAAACCAGTTTTTTCAGAAAGTTACTGTAGCAAACGGGAGTAGATTTGAAGTGACTTTTCAACGGCTTTTCGTAGCTCACGGAAAGAATTTGTCATTAATACGCCATTTGTTAATATTCATGGAGAAAGCTTTCATAATAAGGGGGCAGAAGATGGCTAATTGGATCATCATACCGTATTTTCATATCCACTTCATTACAAATGTATTTTCCCTATTTCGATCTAAACTAATGGATCGGCTTGAACCTAACTTGGCACTTAAACTTCCTTGCCACCAGTTCTATTACCAACACATTCGGCAGACGTATCTACATGTGCCGCTGAATGTACCTGCAAAATTACGTTGAAGAGCCAAAGACACTGGTACAACTGTCAAATATCGTATAGGGCCCCCTCGAACACGCAAAAGTACCGCAGTACGACCTGGAATAGACTAGACTAATGTCTGGAGTAGTGCTAGAAGGAACTGACACCACGAATCTTGCAGGGCTGCCCATAAATTCGTGAGAGTACAAACGGGTTGAGACCTCTTCTGAACAGAACGTTGCAAGGCATCCCAGATACGTGCAATAATAATCATGTCTGGGGTATTTGGTGGCCATCGGAGGTGTTTAAACTCAGAAAAGTGATCCTGGAGCCACTCTGTAGCAATTATAGACATGTGTGGTGTCGCACTGTCCTGCTGGAATTGCCAAAGTCCGTCGGAATGTGCAATGGGCATGAAAAGATGCAGATGGTTAGACAGGATGCTTACGTACGGGTCACCTGTCACAGTCGTGTCTAGACGTATCAGGGGCCCCATATCACTCCAACTGCACACGCCCCACACCATTGCAGAGCCTCCACCAGCTTGAATCACCGAGCGAGGTGGCGCAGTGGTTAGCACACTGGACTCGCATTCGGGAGGACGACGGTTCAATCCCGTCTCCAGCCATCCTGATTTAGGTTTTCCGTGATTTCCCTAAATCGTTTCAGGCAAATGCCGGGATGGTTCCTTTGAAAGGGCACGGCCGGTTTCCTTCCCAATCCTTCCCTAACCCGAGCTTGCGCTCCGTCTCTAATGACCTCGTTGTCGACAGGACGTTAAACACTAACCACCACCACCACCACCAGTTTGAACAGTCCCCTGCTTACATGCAGGCACCACGTATTCAAGAGATTGTCCCCACACCCGTACACATCCATCCGCTCGATACAATTTGAAACGAGAGTCGTCCGACCAGGCAACATGTTTCCAGTCACTAACAGTCCAACGTCGGTGTCGACGGGCCCAGGCGAAGAGTACAGCCTTGTGTCGTGCAGTCATCAAGGTTACACGTGTGAGCCTTCGGCTCCAAAAGCCCATATCGATGATGTTTCGTTGAATGGTTCGCACGATGACACTTGTTGATGACCAAGCACTGAAATCTGCAGGAATTTGTGGAAGGGCTGAACTTCTGTCACGTTGAACTGTTCTCTTCAGTCGTCGTAGGTCGCGTTCTTCTGGATCTTTCTATGTACGCAGTGATGTCGGAGATCTGATATTTTACCGGATTTCTAATATTCATGGTACACTAGTGAAATGGTCGTACGGGAAAATGACAACTTCTTCGTTGCCTCGGAGAGATGCTGTTCGTATCGCTCGTGCTCCAACACCACGTTTAAACTCATTTAAATCTTGGTAACCTGCCATTGTAGCAACAGCAACCGATCTAACAACTGCGGCAGACACTTGGCATCTTATATAGGCGTTGCCGACCGCTGCGCACTATTCTGCCTGCTTACATTGTATTTTAAAACGCATGCATATACCAGTGTCTTTGGCACTTCAGTGTGTACGATATGTAGTTCAGAAGAGAAGAAGTCTAAACACAGAGCTGCTTGAAAACGAAATTGCATGGCAAAATATGCTACAAATATACCTGAAACATGTATACAAAATGTGTGAATTATGTTAAATATATGGTACCTGTTCGCACATTGCTGAAACTGTTGGGAAAATGAACGACTTAAATGCTTGTGTAGACTTCAGCCAAACACATTTTACGGCCTGGAAAGAAATACTGTGATGTGAGAACCAACAACCTCCTATTGGTGCGGTTTTGATGTACAGAGTAGGATAGGAGTGGGAGAGATGGGGAGACAAAGACTGGGAGGAAATAGATACAGATAGGATGGGGAAGAGATAAACGGAGAGAGGGGGTAGGAGTTGGACACAAAGATGGGAAAGATGATGATGGAGAGAGATACAGGGAGGAGGAAATGGGCATACGGAGGGGAAAGAGCTGACGTACAGAGAAAGAGGGGGAGGAGAGTAACGACAGATAGGAACTAATGGACAGAGATGGGGTAGGGGGAAACGCATAGAAAGACGGATAAGAGGAGATGAATAGAGAGTAAAGAGGAGATGAATAGAGAGTACAACGGAGGAGGTGGAGAGTGATATGTGTCGGAGGAGATGGATAGTGTGGGGGGGGGGGGGGGAGTATGGAGTATGAGTTCGACAGAGGTAGGAAGAGGAGGAAGTGGACTGAGGAAAGAATTAGAAGATATTGAGAGAGACGAAGATGAGGAAGACATGGGCAGAAGAGAATGAAGAAGGAGAAGAGAGGGCGAGAAGAAGGAGGACAGAGGGCGGGGGCAAGAAGAAAAGGACTAACTGTTTGAATAAAACCATACCTGAGCAACGACAGGTGCTCACCTAGTTACGATATAAAATGGCACGCCTACTGAAAGAAAGATAGTGTTCGTAATAATTTTAATACGTTACATGATGATTTTGGTGTAGAATATTGTAACAGCAGCACATTTAATCAGCACTGATTAATGATTGTTTGAGTGCATGCTTTACTATTTCTGCAGTCATAATTTCTGTTACACAGATTTAGTTTCTTGGCAGCAGTAAATAAATAAATATACTTCCCTGTTCTTCTAAAAACCGAGAGTGTGCTCTGTCTACAATGATCTCATCGTCGATGGGGTGTTAAATCCTAATCTTCTTTTCTCTCCCCACAATATAAATTTCAATCAGTGAATATTTCAACCCTCCTGTAGATAAACTGCTTAGATGATGAACCACACTGAGAAACATTTAAGGCGAGTAAAATATGCCCTGGCGAAAAACAGCAATACCATAAAACGAAAGGCAGATGTGTGTTTTTTTATTTCAGCGCTAGTGATGTTCCCTCGACATGGCAGAACGAAGAAAATTTCTTGAGGTGTTTTGCTGTCCATAGGCGGAGGCGGTGGTGCTGTCAGCATACAGCTGTTGCTGGGTGGAAGCGAGTGGACGTTTCAAACGTAGCCTGAGAATCCTCATCAGCAGGGCCCAGAAACCTCTGGTTCTCACCGCTGGACGCCTCTACCCAATCAACAGGGAAGCCTTCGTCTCGGTCTGTGTAAAGTCTTATCATGGTAGCTAAAAGTAATTCAGGCAACCAAATTAGAGTGCGATGCTGCTAAGGGGTTTTGTTAAAATTGAACAGCCACAAGGGTATCAGGCTCAACTAAAAGATGCAGGCTAATTGCTTTTCGTGAATTTGACGGTGACAGTGCTACCGAGCAACTTGTTCGTCTACATCTATGCTGCACAATCCACCCTACAGTGTATAGCGCAGAATACGTTATGTACCAGTGTCAATTCCCTGTTTTCCTCTTAAACTAACCGTGTGGTTCTAGGCGCTGCAGTCTGGAACCGCGAGACCGCTACGGTCGCAGGCTCGAATCCTGCCTCGGGCATGGATGTGTGTGGTGTCCTTAGGTTAGTTAGGTTTAACTAGTTCTAAGTTCTAGGCGACTACTGACCTCAGAAGTTGAGTCCCATAGTGCTCAGAGCCATTTTGAACCTCTTAAACTAGGGTATTGTTCGCAGCAAAAATAACTGCTACTAAGCCCACACGTAGGCTCAAGTCTGTCTAAATTTTACCTTGAATGTTCTTTCCGGGAGATATACGTAGAAGTGAGCAATATATAGGTCGGCTTTTCTAAGAACGTACACTCTACTTCGGCAACAAATCATACCGTGATGCAGAACGCCTCTCTTGCAGCTCCTGCAACAGGAGTTGTTTGATCACATCTGTCACGCTTTCGCGCTTACTAAATGAACCAGTACTTGAAACATGCTGCTCTTCTTTTAATCTCCTGTGTTTCCTCTATCAATCCTATCTGGTACGGATCCCATACTGAAGAGTAGCATTCCAGTATTAGTCGAACAAATGTTCTGTGAGCTATTCCCCGCCGTGTGGCCGCACGGTTAGAGGGGCCATGTCACTAATTGTGAGGCCCCTCCCGCCGGAGGTTCGAATCCTACCGCGGGCATGGGTGTGTGTGCTGTTTTTAGCGTAAGTTAGTTGAAGTAGTGTGTAAGTCTAGGGACCGATGACCTTAGCAGTTTGGTCCCTTAGAAATTCACACAAATTTCAACATTTATAAGCTATTTACTTTGTTGATGGTCTACACTTCTACATCTACATCTACATGGATACTCTGCAAATCAAATTTAAGTGCCTGGCAGAGGGTTCATCGAACCACCTTCACAATTCTCTATTATTCCAAACTCATATAGCGTACGGAAAGAATGAACACCTATATCTTTCCGTACGAGCTCACATTTCCCTTATTTTATCTCGGTGATCGTTCCTCCCTATGTAAGTCGGTGTCAACAAAATATTTTCGCATTCGGAGGAGACAGTTGGTGATTGTAATTTTGTGATAAGATTCCGTCGCAACGAAAAACGCCTTTCTTTTAATGATTCCCATCTCAAATCCTGTATCATTTCTGTGACATTCTCTCCCACATTTCGCAATAATACAAAACGTGCTGCCTTTCTTTGAACTTTTTCGATGTACTCCGTCAGTCCTATCTGGTAAGGATCCCACACCGCGCTGCAGTATTCTAAAAGAGGACGTACAAGCGTAGTGTAGGCAGTCTCCTTAGTAGGTCTGTTACATTTTCTAAGTGTCCTGCCAATAAAACGCAGTCTTTGCTTAGCCTTCTCCACAACACTTTCAATGTGTTCCTTCCAATTTAAGTTGTTCGTAATTGTAATACCTAGGCATTTAGTTGAATTTACGGCTTTTAGATTAGACTGATTTATCGTGTAACCGAAGTTTAACGAGTTCCTTTTAGCACTCATGTGGATGACCTCACACTTTTCGTTATTTAAGGTCAACTGCTACTTTTCGCATCCTTCCGATATTTCTTCTAAACCGTTTTACAGTTTGTTTTGATCTCCTGATGACTTTATTAGTCGATAAACGGCAGCGTCATCAGCAAACAACCGAAGACGGCTGCTCAGATTGTCTCCCAAGTCGCTTACGTCGATAAGGAACAGTAAAGAGCCTATAACACTACCTTGGAGAACGTCAGAAATCACTTCTGCTTTACTCGATGACTTCCCGTCAATTACTATGAACTGTGACCTGTCTGACAGGAAATCAAAGATCCAGTCAGATACCTGAGACCATATTCCGTAAGCAAGCAATTTCACTACGAGCAGCTTGTGTGGTTCAGTGTCAAAAGCGTTCCGGAAATCCAGAAATGCGGAATCGATCTGAAATCCCTTGTGAATGGCACTCAGAACTTCATGTGAATAAAGAACTGGTTGTGTTTCACAAGAACGATGTTTTCTAAACCAATGTTGACTGTATGTCAATAGATCGTTTTCTTCGAGGTAATTCATTATGTTCGAAGGAACTGTCATTCGTCAGCACCATCTACCGTGGCATGATGCATTTCCGGACACATGTTCATAGGACTCCTTCGCTTATAACTTTACTCGGGACGTACATGTCTAGTGCGTACTCTACAATGCTTTTGAACTTTGTCCGTTGATGGTCAACATTGTCAGTGCTGGAGAAACTTGCAAGGTAATCTGAAATCTCTCTTGTCGCTCCTGTTAAACGGAAAGATCTTCATGCCTTTCTTTGTTATTCCATTTACCACCGTATGCAGCGTTGCTGTAACTGGATTATGATCACTGATTCCCTATTCTAGGCTACTGAGTCGAAAAGTTAGAGTCTGTTTGTCACCAGCAGGTTTATAGCTGGTATGTTAAGATCTCCACTTAAAACTATACTGTGACCAGAATATTTCCACGAAGTATTCTGTAAGTTTCCTGACAAGTGTTCCGCCACTAAGGCTGCTGATGCAAAAGGTCTATAAAAGCATCAGATGATATGTGTTATTCACATTTAACACCTGTCATCAGCCATATTGTTTCGTATTCTGAATCTGTACCCATCACATTTAATATTACCACATTTTTATTATAAACATGCATCCAGTACCAGCATTCAACCTATGTACTACGACAAGTCATAGCATTTCCTTCAGTTACGCGTGCCTCTGGAGTATCGCCTCAGTTGTGCTGCGATATTCGTGATTTACTTACAAAGAGATCAAATCTCGTAATAAGTGACGCAAAGTCATGGAGTAAATCGGAAGTGATGCAAAGTGTGACCCTAGGAAGTACTACAGCCCCGCTGTTGTTCTTAATCCATGCAGGATGAATATCAGTAAAACCAACAAAGTGCAGGGACGAGTTCCTAACTGGAACTGGAAAAGAAAGGGTGCTATGAACATGTGTCCGGAAATGCATCATGCCACGGTAGGGGGCGCTGACGAATGGCAGTTCCTCTGATCAAGTACTGTGTGTTGAGGATGTGTGATAGACGCAGCGAACTGTAAGCAGCAAAATAGTTCAGTATTAATGTAGGAAACAAGTCGAGATTGTGTTTATATACGTCCAAGCAGATGGAAATGGTCGAGAGACAGCACAACTACATCAAAACAAGTGCCCTTACAGGCATCAACCACATCCCACAACATTTCAAGCACTTTTTGGACGTTTGTGTGACCATGAGTCCTTTCAGACAAATGAACGTCTAGCTACTGCCACTATGACCTGCAATTCGAAGGAGGCCACATTTAAAATCTGTTGTGACGTGGATGAGATGCAGTTCTGTTCTGTGTTCTGGGACAACTCGTCGTTTCACGCACACCATCCATTTCCGGACACATATCTATAGGACATTCCTTCCTCCATTCACAGTCAGGAATTAATGTTTCATTCATCACAAACGATTGAGAAGACAATTTGAGCAGTCCTCTCAGATTGTCTGTAGATGATGCTGTCCTTCACTTACAGTCCAATAAAATCATCAGACGATGAAAACCTACAGCAAAATGAATTGGACAAGATATCTTAAGGTGCTAAAAGCAGCAATGGATTGTAAATAACGAAATGTTTGATGTCACCCACAGGAATACTAACAGAAATCCGTTAAATTTTGATTATACGATAAGAAAGGACATAAAGCCAAAGGCTGTCAATTCAACTATATACCTAAGCATTACAGTTACGAACAACTTAAACTGGATCGCTGACATGGAAAATGTAGTGGGAATAGCAAAAGAAAGGCTTCATTTTTGTATTTTATTGGCAGAACACTTCAAAGATGCAACAGATCTATTAGTGATTGCCACCGATGCACTTCTCCGTCCGCTTCTGAGTCCAATATGCAGCGATATTGGGTCCTCACCTGCCCAAATTGACGTACGACAAAATTTCACATGCTGATTATCGTGAAGTAGGGGATAGTTTAACGGACATGGCCCGGGAACTGTTTGAGGGGAGGGGGCAGTTGTTAAAATGTCATTTTTAACTATGGCGAGGTCTTTTCACACAATTTCAGTTACCAGTTTCTCCCCCAAACGCGAAAATATTTTGCTGATGCCCAATTGCTTATGGAGATCACAATTATATAAGTGATGTCAGTGGTTATACGAAAAGATTTAAGTGTTCTTTTTTTCCGCATTTTTTTCGACAGTGAAATGGTAGAGAAATAGCTGTATGAAGGTGGTTCGATGAACGCTCTTTCCGACACTTAAGTGTGAATTGCAGAATAGTCATTTAGATTCACATGTACAGTATCGGAAGTAGTTGTTTACTCCATGTTTGTCTCCTTTGTTACAGTCTAAGGAATCGAATCTACGGCGTAATAGAGTTACATACACAATGAAGGTCGAGAAAACTGTCGTTTATCTCTGGTTATCCAACGTTGTTTACGTAAATAATAACAATCATTGGGAAGGTCGTCAGTTAAAGTTATGTGTATACTAACTAATAACCATTACTTTGTTACGTAACATTATGTAAATACTACGGACTTTCAACTCGTATTGAATGATTCTTTCTACCACAAATTCAGTTAGTAAGAACACAGTCATAAATCACTGTGTTTCTAACCACAGATTTTGAGCTCCTTCTGAAAAAAGATACATTTCACCACAGCATCATAGCAGTGTACACTTTTCAAGTACATTAATTACTTAGATGTATGCAATCAGTTTACATAGATTTATAGTCAACGCAACTTCTTCTGATCGTATTATGTATATTTATCTTCCAGCTGGTGAATGCATCCTATTCATACTACGCGTTGTTGGGTCAAATGAACAGACGTTAAACCCATATTCTTTGGAGCTGAACTGTGGAAGAATACTGATTTGCGCATCTTTAATAAAGGCACACTGGTATTCCTACAGCTTACACAAAAATGATGATTCTAGATTAAATTATCTGATCTAATGGAGAGAATAAAATGTCTGAACTGTTAATGAAATATCAGTTAAACAGATGTTAATTGATTGAAAAAGACACTACTGATATTCTTGAATAATATGCATAAGCTACCGAGTGCAAGGCAGTAGTTTGTAAGAAAGGTGACAAAATTAATGGATTTATTCTACTCCCAATAAAGATATAGAAAAACAACAATTATTTACATAGAAAATAAAGTAATCAAGTTTCTCTATTTATAGTTTTTTCAATCAACAATTGTTGCCTTGCAAATTTTAAGTTTTTTCCTGAATAAAGGTTCTATTAATTTAGCAACCTAGGAGAATTTATGGCGATTGTATACACACAAAAACAGTAATACTGAACATCTTCCTGAAATATGAAGAAACCCTTGTCACCAGATAAGTAATGATGTAAAGTAACACACTCTGATAATCTCTCATCTCAGGGATTTCGTCATTTTACTTCCATTTATAAATAAATGTTTATTGTATTTGCAGAAATGTGAACTGTACCCTAAATGATAACATATTACAGTACAGAAATTTCTAATTCTGTGGTGTTGCTTTAAGCATTGTATACAACCTGAAGAACTATAGAGTTTAAAAATGAATTGCATATCTAATGACAGTTATTAAGACATTTTTGTACATATTTGAAAACTGTAATAAATTTAAACTTTTATCATTAATGCCTTATTAACCTGGTTTACTAAAGCAAATGAAAATAATTACTGGGATAACTTTTTCTAATTGCCTGTAAAGGATTTATAGTAGAATGTAGGGGACCAGTATTTCAAAAGTGTGATTTCAGCCACTCTCTGTATTTGACATATAAAATTAAAACAGAGAATCCAAATTAGATAGACACATAATTGTGTACTAATTAACAACACTAGAAGTAAGGGTAACAATACGTTTCAGATGTGTATCAACTAAAAGTATTACATTGTAGTGTGCACTAGTCCCTATACCCCATCATATGCAGTAGTCTCTCCCGAACAAATAAAAATAACTTTACTTGAAGATTTGTTAAAAACTGTGTAAATTTCCAAATGCAAAAAAACGAGCTTATCTTAATTTACTATAAGAATAAAATGGTTGAACTTAATGAGAAAGTGATCTTTTTCACTGTCGTGGAATATATTTTATTGTTAACACCAGTACGTCCACGAAATTAACCAATAACTCATAGGTAATTTCTCCTATTCAGTAGAAATAGGTGATTTCGGTTCTATAGAAAGTTCTTCATATTTCATCTTTGCAAAGTTGGAAGCATTAATTGGATTCAACATTACTGTGAAACTTTGCAGGCTGCACAAAGACAGATGCTATTGGCCAGAATAAATGGAGAGAAAAAAGTAATTCAGCTTTGTCTACACTGACAAACTGCCTATTTGCTTCTGTCACTGTTTCTTCGGACGACATTTGTCTGATAATTTTACTGACGTTTCGCCAGCACGAGTGGTTGGCATTGTCAAAGCTTCACCCTCCATTGCCGGTGGTGAACTGGAGCCGTGCTCGCAGACGCAGACTATATGTACCTGGCTCGCCAACGTCCGAGGGCTTCTCCGAGGTCTTCTCCGAGGTCATTTCCGGTGCGGTTTTCCTCTTGCTACCTGCGACGGTCGTTCGCTGCAGTACGGGAAGCCAGGATCCGTTTAGCTTAAGGCTTTCCTCTTTCTTGTTGAAGCTGTTCCCGTGTTTGTGTATCTCTATAGCTTCTCTAAACAAGCGGGTGTGATAGTGCTTCTCTACAGCCAGAATTCCGCGTCGGAGAATTTTATTACGTAGTCGGTCTCACTCAGCGCGTGCTCTGCCACGGCCGATTTCTCCACCTGCCCCAACCTGCAGTGTCGCTTATGTTCTTTGATCCTGGTGTTGATTGATCGTCCAGTCATTCCGACATAAACTTTTCCGCGTGTGCATGGTATGTTGTATATTCCCGAAATTTCAAGTGGGTTCCTTTTATCCTTTGCCGAGCTAAGACATTATTTTCCTTCTTTGTCGGTTTGAAAATTGTCTTTACCCCGCGTTTGTGCAATATATGATCAATTCTGTCCGTCACTGTGGGAACGCACAACAGAAAGGCCGTACCCGACATTTCTTCTCCTGATTTCTTACTTCGTCGAGTGTTTGGCTCTGTTACACTCCTAGCACAATTTGTGGTGTACCCATTGCTCGTCAGAACACTTTCCAGATGTCGCATTTCGCTTTTGAGGTGCTGCGGCTCACATATTCGTCCAGCTCGCGTTACGAGCGTATGAATCATACTTCTTTTCTGGCTCGGGTAGTGGTTTGATAGTTTGTGCAGGTATCGGTCCACGTGTGCCGGTTTTCGGTACACGCTATGTCCCAGGTCATCGCCGTCCCTTGTGACCAGCACATCTAGAAATGGTAGTTTATTGTCCTTTTCTGCTTCCATAGTAAATTTTATGTTGGTGCGGAGGCTGTTCAAGTGTTCAGCAAATATAGGGTAACATCCCTCGGTAATGCTGCACTGATTCTCACGAGCTGTTCTTCACCATGGCTCCACACAACGAAAGTATCATCGACGTACCTGTACCACACCTTAGGTTTACAAGTCGTCGAGTCCAGTGCCTGTGCTTCGAAACGCTCCATGAAGAAGTTGGCCACCACTGGACTAAGGGAACTACCCATGGCAAAGCCTTCCAGCTGTTCGTAGAAATTGCCATTCCACGTGAAACAGCTCGTGGTGAGACATGCATGGCAGAGCTTTGTGATGACTTGCTCGAAAATAGAACCGATGTGCCCCAGAGCGTCACAGAGTGGCACTTTCCTAAACAAAGAGACAATATCAAGGCCGACCAGGATATCGTCTGGTGCAAGTTTTAGTATCTCCAGCTTCTCAATGAAATGTTCTGAGTCCTTTATGTGTGTGTTGCTCTTCCCCACGTGCGGCTGGAGTAGAGAGGCCAAGTGTTTTCCCAGTTTATACGTCGGTGAGCCAGGAGCGGTTACAGTCGGCATTAGTGGAACGTTGCTCTTATGGATCTTAGGCCAGGGGTTCCCAAACTGCGGGGCGCGCCCCCCTTGAGGGGGGGGGGGGGCGTGATGATGTTGGAAGGGGGGCGCGGGTGGAGTTAGCGGTATAAACCTAATATTTCTTTTTAATATCGATATTTTAATAAAAATGAATGTGCAGGTATTAATGATAGATTATGGTGCTAAATGGAATCGTTTGGTTTCCCACTTCCCGAAATCCTATCTCAATAACCTATCCTAGAGCATACAGCTTTTGAAGATCACGTTTAGAATGTCACGTTTAGAATGTCACACACAGAAACTCTCAAAATTACGAAGGCGATATGCGTTAATTCTAATATATCAGATTTGTAAACAACTTACCTCTGACACCTGGAAAACGGAAAAGTCAGGTATTAACTATTCCGTACATTTGTATACATGAACTGAACGTAATCATGTTATAACTTTTAGCGGTAGTAGGCTATGTTCATCAGAGTAATAATCACTTATACTGCGTAACTGCAAAAATGCCGTTTTATTACCCCGTCAACCCTCAGATCCCAATGTGATGCGATTACAGTGACTTTAATAGACTGTATACGCTTCAAATGAACTGGCGGGTTCGGAATTTGGACGCCAGGGTCATGCCGTTTGTCACCAGAAAAATGTGCACGACGTGAATGCGAAACTACTACAAGTGTTCGTTCTGAGCAGAGTACTCCACGCCGTTCTGGAAACATTGTCGTGACTGCTAACAATGAAACATAACCCAGCTAGGTAGAGAATGAAGTCCATTAGTGAGGCTATTTTTTTTTCGAACGGTCAGTACTACAGCTCTTTAATTCGGATTACTTATCTGACAAAACAGTTACTTTTCTCTGCCTTTTTGAAATACGGCATGATTTCGTTTGAAATTAGTGTACGTTCTTTGCTGTGACAATGGCTTCTTTTGGTACGGGTACAGAGATAACTGATTGGCACTGTGCACAGTTTACAGCGATGTGTGAGGTGTATCCATGAAATTTCTCCCAGCAAGAGCCCTGTTTGGCCACCAGGTAACGGACAGACAGTGCACTGACTACCTGTGCTGCGGCTGGGCTTCCCCGTTCTTCGTCCCACTCCTCACAGACAGTCATCTGAGGTGCCGACAGACAACAGTAGCTTTCCTTTATTTCAGTTGGTTGCTTGCAGTTGTTGACACACCTGATGTATTGGATTTTGCTGAAATCGCGTTGAATCTTTCACAGTTGTGCCTCAGTAAAATCTGTGTTAGTGCGAAATTATACTGTTAACTTCTTGTTTTCTTTTTACTTCGCCATGAGTGTCGCGAAAAAACGTAAATATAATGATGATTATATCAAATACGGTTTGCTTCTATACAAAAAGATGGTGTTGACCAGCCGCAATGTTTTATTTGCTATGAGGTATTGAGCAATGATTCCATGAGACCTTCTCGTCTGGAAAGCCATTTGTGGGAAAAGCATGGTGCATTGAAAGAGAAGCCGAAGGAATTTTTTGCTGCAAAATGTGATAATTAGAAGCGAATGAAGTTGGATACTGCTGGATCCTTCGCTCAGACATCAGAAATGGTACTGGAAGCCTCGTATGAGTTATCGCTACTTATTTCCAAGACCAAGATAAGTCATTTTATCGGAGAGACACTAGTCAAACCCTGTTTGTTGAAAGCTGCTGATATTGTTCTTGGGTCAGAAAGCAAACAAAAACTTTCACAAGTGCCGCTTTCTGACAATACTGTGAAACGTCAGATTGATGATATGGCCGAAGACATACAAAATCAATTAGTTACGGCAGTCAAACAATCGCAGTTTTTCGCAATACAGTTAGACGAGAGTACCGATGTTGCGAATTGTTGCCAACTGCTAGCTTTCGTTCGCTATATAGGAAATGAAGCAATTAAAGAAGAGTTGCTGTTTTCTACAGAGTTAAAGACAACTTCAAAAGCAATTCATATAATGGCAGCCGTCTCTGAATTCTTTTGTAAAAATGAGTTATCATGGCAGAAACTGATAGGCGTATGCACAGACGGCGCCCCATCAATGCATGGATGTCGATCAGGATTCGTGCAGATGGTCAGAAAAAAAAACCTAGTGTTACTGCTATCCGCTGTGTAATACACCGTCAAGCACTGGCAGCTAAGACACTTCCAAAGGAACTCAATGATGTCTTGAAACTGTGCATCAAAATCGTGAATCGTGTTAAAAAGACTGCGTTAAATTCCAGGTTATTAACGGCTCTTTGTGAAGACTTGGGAGCAGAGTATAAAACAATTTTATTTCATACAGAAGTACACTGGCTCTCAAAAGGAAATATGCTAGGAAGAATATTTGAACTTCGAGACGAAGTGATCCAGTTTTTGGAAAATAACCAACAAACTGAATTGTATGTGGAATTTAGCAAGCCCGGCGTTCATGTTGCATTGGCTTATCTGTCAGATATTTTCGAGTCTTTAAACAAATCGAATTTGAAATTACAAGGTGGAGAGTCAAACACGTTTTTTCATCGGAATGCCATCAAAGCGTTTACTGGTAAGTTGCAACTATGGAAACGTAAAATTTTAGCCTGCAATTATTCCTGCTTTCCCAGATTGTTTGGAATCCTGGAAGAAGCCCGATTTCAAATTGATTTTAAGGATACTAATACTAAGAGTAAAATATTGAACCATTTGCAGCACCTCGTTGATGAATTCGAACGATGGTTCCCTAACAGTTGTGATGACAAAATTTATTATAGGTTAGCGACGGATCCACTTCACGTTGACGTGGATGTGTTGCCAGACAGACTACAAGAGGAAGTCTTAGAAATTAAAAATGATTCTGCAGCGAAGTATGACTTTGAGAAGATGGATAAGCCTTTATTTTGGGTGAAATATCTCACAGTGTATCCCAGCACAGCAGAACAAGCACTGAAACTGTATTTACCATTTTCAAGCACTTATTTGTGCGAAAGAGCATTTTCAGCGGTAGTGGCAATAAAAAATAAGCTTAGAAGCAAACTCAGTATTGCCAATGATTTACGTTGCGCAGTTACTACTATTCAGTGAAGAATTCAAAATCTTGTAAAATATATGCAAGCTCATCCTTCACATTGAATTTTTTTTCTTGCCATATGTTTGTGGAAATAATATTTTAATAATAAATACGTCACATTATAAGAGAACTTATTATTTTCCTCCTAACTATCCTTACATGTAGGTAATACTGTAAAATTATAAAAAAACTACTTCTAAGAAACAGTATAAAATAAACATAGTGAATCTGATTTAAATATAAATACTGCGTGTGATCCTTATGGATTCTGATGTTACGTGTGGTATGTTATTTCATCTAGTAATAGTATTTCTTCTGGATGAAGACACAGCGAAAGTTTATCCTAGATATGGCAAGCGAAGAGTAGTCCTAAAATCGTATAATTGTGAAGAAATGGTGTGCAGCAAGGGAATGTAATCAAGGTAAGGAAGTTGTTTTATTCATATTTTTTAAAGTTCTGTGTAGTCTGCAAAATTATTTCGTAAAACCAATTTTTATTTTTTGTCTGGTTCTGGGAACTGGGCTTTTGTCGCCGTTCGGTAACTGTCGTCGTTGACATGAATGCCAACCTATTCGCAATGACAATGGGGAGCGCTACAGGCGTACAAATCAGTGATGTTCGTTAACACCGTGACTGAGCGGCTGTTTTTGGTAATGAGTTAAAGTAGTAAGCTACACTCAACTTAAAATAATGGCCCGCATCCACTAATCTGCAAGGGTCGCAAATATTTTTCCTTGTTTACCAAGGACTTTCTTTACTTTAGGAGTGGCTTATAATCACTAGACTAGACTGATGACGTAATAACTGCGACTCTATACATTAACAGCCCACCATGTTACATGACGTCACCATCACACATTTTTCAATAGTTTCTTGATAATTAATAAAAATCTCTATACTTTGGGGGGGGGGGGGGGGGGAGGGCACGGAAGTTTTCTTTTCGGCAGAAGGGGGGCGTGACAAACAAAAGTTTTGGAACCTCTGTCTTAGGCAATCCATACAGTCGACGTGGTAGGGCTTCCGTGCTGATCAGGTTTCTGTGTATGTTCACCGGCAGAGAAGACGCCTTGATTAACCGATTCGTATTCCTGTGATACGCTGCGTCGGATCTGTGCTTAGTTTTCTGTACGTCGTCGGATCTAATAGGTGTCGGATCTTTTGCTCATAATCTTCGGTCTCCATTACGACGGTTGCATTCCCTTTATCGGCAGGCAGTACCAATATACTCCTGTCGGCGTTAAGATTCTTAATAACGTGTACCTCTTCTTTCTTCAGATTGCAAGCTGGTGGTTTAGCTCGGGACAGTATCCTGGATGTTTCAGTGCGTATTTCCTCTGCCCTTTCACAAGGAAGGGTCCGAATGGCCGCTTCGGTGTTAGCAATGATGTCCTCCATAGGTATAGTTCCCGGGATGATAGCGAAATTCCCTCGTTTTTTGAAGAACAGACACTTCCTCTTCGGTCAATTGTCGATCAGTGAGGTTGACCACTGTGTGTGACATGTCGGGAATCGCCCTGTCAGCGTGCTTCCCGCATCTTCCAAACTTTCTCCTCCGTCGCTCAGTGCAGCATTCGAGTTCGTTCTGCATGCTCCTTGAGTGACGCTGTCGAAATTTTCCCAGTCGTCTCAATGCATTCCGCTACTTAGTTGATAGAATATGTCCACAATTTCCTGATCCGTTCTTGCCAAGTCTCTCCGTATTTTATGAATTTGCTCACGAAGAGAAGCTCGTTCCATTCTGTCGTAGATACGATGTGCTTGGGCGGTGGTGAATAGGCGCTTACATTTCAAGTACTTCGGTGTAGCTTCTTCACCTCTGCACTGCGAAAGGAAGGGGAGAGAGGACATCAATCACGCTTTCTTCTTCCATCGTTGATCAAGGCGTCGGTACAATCTGCAAATCTCCTCCCCGTAGAGGCGTAATACAAAATTGATATGGCTTTTGTGGCCACTTGTTGACAAACTGCCTATTTGCTTCTGTCCCGGGTTCTTCTTCCGACGTTCGTCCGATGATTTTACTGACGTTTCACCAGCGTCAGTGGCTGGCATTATCGAAGCTTCAGCCTCCATTGCCGGTGGTGAACTGGAGCCGAGCTCGAGGCCGCAGACAATATGTACCTGGCGCGCCAACGCCCGAGGTCATTTCCGGTGCGGTTCTCCTCTTGCTACCTCCGACGGTGCCACTCAGTGACGCTCTGGAGCACATCGGTTCCATTTTCCCACAATACATCACAAAGCTCTTCCATGCATGTCTCACCACTAGCTATTTCACGTGGAACGGCAATTTCTACGAACGGCTGGTGGGCGTTATCATGGGTAGTCCCTTAGTCCAGTGGTGGCCAACTTCTTCATGGAGCATTTCGAAACACAGTCACTGGACTCGACGACTTGTAAACCTACGGTGTGGTACAGGTACGTCGATGATACTTCCGTTGTGTGGAGCCATGGTGAAAAACAGCTCTGTGACTTCCTAAGACACTTGAACAGCCTTCACACCAACATAAAATTTACCATGGAAGTAGAAAAGGATAAAAAACTACCATTACTAGATGTGCTGGTAACAAGGGACGGCGAAAACCTGGGACATAGCGTGTACCGAAAACCGACGCACATGGACCGATACCTGCAAAAAACTATCAAACCACCACCCGAGTCAGAAACAGGTATGATTCGTATGCCTGTAACGCGAGCAGGACGAATATGTGAGCCGCAGCACCTCAAACGCGAAATGCAACCTCCACAAATATAAGAAGTGTAACAGAGCCAAATACTCGACGAAGTAAGTAACCAGGAAAAGAAATGTCGGGTACGGCCTTTCTGCCATACATTCCCAGAGTGACGGACAGAATCGGCCGCATATTGTACAAGCACGGCGTAAAGACAATTTTCAAACCGACAAGGAACATCAAAGAATGTCTAAGATCGGCAAAGGATAAAAGGGAACCACTTGCAATGTCGGGAATATACCGCTTACCATGCAGATGCGGAAAAGTTTATGTCGGAATGACTGGACAATCAACATCAGGATCAAAGAACATAAGCGACATTGCAGGTTGTGGCAGGTGGAGAAATTGGCCGTGTCAAAGCACGCGCTGAGTGAGACCGATCACGTAATAAAATTCGCCGACACGGAAGTTCTGGCTGTAGAGAAGCACTGTCAAACCCGCTTGCTTAGAGAAGCTGTAGAAACACAAACACGGGAACAGCTTCAACAAGAAAGAGGAAAGCATTAAGGTAAACGTTTCCTGGCTTCCTTGTACTGCAGCGAACGACCGTCGCAGGTAGCAATACGAGAACCGCACCGGAAATGACCTCGGCTAAGCCCTGCGATATTGGCTCGCCAGGTACATACAGGGTGAGTCACCTAACATTACCGGTGGATATATTTCGTAAACCACATCAAATACTGAGGAATCGATTCCACAGACCGAACGTGAGGAGAGGGGCTAATGTAACTGATTAATACAAAACATAAAAAAAATGCACGGAAGTATGTCCTTTAACACAAACCTACGTTTTGGAAATGGAACCCCGTTAGTTTTGTTAGCACATCTGAACATATAAACAAATACGTAATCAGTGCCGTTTGTTGCACTGTAAAATGTTAATTACATCCGGAGATATTGTAACCTAAAGTTGACGCTTGAGTACCACCCCTCCGCTGTTCGATCGTGTGTATCGGAGAGCACCGAATTACGTAGGGATCCAAAGGGAACGGTGATGGACCTTAGGTACAGAAGAGACTGGAGCAGCACAGTACGTCCACTTGCTAACCCCTGTTTATTGGTCTTTTTCACTGACGCACATGTACATTACCATGAGGGGCGAGGTACACGTACACACGTGGTTTCCGTTTTCAATTACGGAGTGGAATAGAGTGTGTCCCGACATGTCAGGCCTATAGATGTTCAATGTGGTGGCCATCAATTGCTGCACACAATTGCAATCTCTGGAGTAATGAATGTCGTACACGCCGCAGTAAATCTGGTGTAATGTCGCCGCAGGCTGCCACAATACGTTGTTTCATATCCTCTGGGGTTGTAGGCACATCACGGTACACATTCCCCTTTAACGTACCCCACAGAAAGAAGTACTGAAGTGTAAGATCAGGAGAACGGGCTGGCCAATTTATACGTCCTATGAAACGCCCGTCGAACGTCCTGTCAAGGGTCAGCCTAGTGTTAATTGCAGAATGTGCAGGTGCACCATCATGCTGATACCACATACGTCGACGCGTTTCCAGTGGGACATTTTCGAGCAACGTTGGCAGATCATTCTGTAGAAACGCGATGTATGTTGCAGCTGTTTGGGCCCCTGCAATGAAGTGAGGACCAATGAGGTGGTCGCCAATGATTCCGCACCATACATTTACAGTCCACGGTCGCTGTCGCTCTACCTGTCTGAGCCAGCGGGGATTGTCCACGGACCAGCAATGCATGTTTCGTAGATTCACTGCCCCGTGGTTTGTGAAACCCGCTTCATCGGTAAACAGTTAGAGCTGCAACGCATTCTCTGTTAATGCCCATTGACAGAATTGCACTCGATGATTAAAGTCATCACCATGTAATTGCCAATGTAGCGACACATGAAACGGGTGAAACCGGTGACGATGCAGTATGCGCATGACACTACTTTGACTCAGTCCACCGGCTCTCGCAATGTCCCGTGTACGCATGTGTGGGTTCATGGCAACAGCAGCTAACACACCAACTGCACCCGCTTCTCCTGTGACGGGCCTGTTACGGACACGTTTGCGTGCTACGACCATACCTGTTGCATACAGTTGTCGGTAGATGTTTTGCAATGTGCGGCAGGTTGGATGCTCTCTGTCCGGGTACCGTTCTGCGTACACCCTGCAGGCTTCAGCTGCATTTCGTCGACACGCGCCATAGATGAGTATCACCTCCGCCTTTTCAGAGTTCGACTACACCATGGTCACAGTTCCTACAACACTACACTATCACAGACGTCTGGTAACACGGTGTCCTACAGTTGGTATGCGTGCGGAGACGAATGCAGAATAACAATAGCAGCAAGCGCTACCTGCGGACACTGCGACAGCTAGACCAAACAGTGCACTACAGTCACACTCGTAAACACTGTCGTCATCGTAAACATGTCCCTGCAGATGCTGCTCGCCGACCGTGGCCCGAGTTCATTACAACACGCAACTGAACGTGGGAGGTTTCAAGCGTCAACTTTAGGTTACAATATCTCCGGATGTAATTAACATTTTACAATGCAACAAATGGCACTGATTACGTATTTGTTTATATCTTCAGATGTGCTAACAAAACTAACGTGGTTCCAGTTAAAAAAACGTAGGTTTGTGTTAAAAAACATATTTCCGTGAATTTTTGTGTGGTTTGTATTAAACAATTACACTAGCCCCTCTCCTCACGTTCGGTCTGTGGAATCGGTTTGTCAGTATTTGATGTGGTTTACGAAATATATCCAGCGGTAACGTTAGGTGACTCACCCTGTATAGTCTGCAGCCGCGAGCTCGGCTCCAGTTCACCACCGGCAATGGAGGGTGAAGCTTTGACAATGCCAGCCATTCGTGCTGGCGAAACGTCATTAAAATCATCAGACGAACGTCGGCCGAAGAACCCGAGACAGAAGGAAATAGGCAGTTTGCCAACAGGTGGCCGCGAAAGCGTTAGCAATTTTGTGTTTGTCTACACTGCTAACACTTAGCGATACCAAAAAGGCCACTTCTAATTATGAACAATATCAAATAAGTTGCAAATTCGGACGAAAAGTAACTCAACAATTGTTTGTAACAAACTAACAACGGAAACTGAAAGTCGGTTTACAAATTACGATCGCGTTGTACCGAAGTTACCGGCTTACCAAGCTGCTATCAACCAAGGATATGTGCCTGACATATTGCTCATGTACTATCTGTTACAGCTAGGGTACGGTCGTACATTTCTCCAGGCAAATGGCAAGCTACCAATTTGGTAACTTTCAACTTTTTTTAAATACTTGCAGTGTGTCTTAGAAGCTAAAATGTTGACATCGCTTTTCTTTCGATTTATTTTTCCCAGATAATAAATTTCAGGCCAAGTTTCGACATGTCAGACTGGACCATGCCCTTGTGAAGCAAACGAGATTAATGAAGTCAAGATATGTATCTTTAATGGTGGCACAGAGGAATTTTTGAATAGAACTGGACGAAGTAAAGACTGTAATACAGATATCTTACTGAATGGTTAAAGAAAAATGACGAAACATCTTATATACAGGAAAGTACGTACAGTGAAACGGATGAAGCATCTTGTCAGGGGGAAGATGAGGACGAAGATAATATAGGATTGCAAGGGCTAGACATGAAAAAGGTGAAGAATACGTATGAGAAATAGTGGTATATGTCCAGACAAATGATAACCATAATGTTCGTTACTCCATTACTGTGAATTTGGAACTAGATGAGGAGGATAATGAATCAGAAAAGACAGTAAACTGATTATTGTGAGAATATAGGAGCGGGATTAGCAAAAGTATTTTGATTTGTCATTAGTGGACACTTCGACTAACTTCAAAAAAATGAATAGTCAGTGCAGTACTGTAATTGTGTGTGTAGCCTCTAGACATGGGCAAGGTTTTGACAGAAGGGAAATTATACGCGATATACCGGAAGACGACGAAGTCAGTAAGCATAGTAATTAATTCGTTGATGTATAGTGAAGAAGTGCAGTGTTCAGCTGACAGTGGTCTTTGGTCTGTCAGTAAAAAAATGATTACATGCTTTACCTAATAACAAAGACTTAATAATAATGCCTGTTACGTGTTTTCAGACAGTTACGGGAAAGGTATAAAAACGAGTTAAATATGAAGTACTGCCACCTGTTAAAATAAATCGCATCCGGTTGTATCATCACTTGCTGATAATTCATAGATCGAGCACTGAGATATTGAGCGATGTAGACTTTTCCAGGAATACAAAGTGAAGCTGGATTTAAAGGAAGATCCGGTGATTTTTGGAAATGAAAAGGAGAAACGGTTACTACACAATTTTCTGAAAACAGGAAACTGACAAATGAGGAATGGGCAATATTCCGGTTTAAGGCATTTTAGGAAAGATGAAGAGTTGGCAATACATGTAGGTTGGAACTTAAATAGTGACAACACTGCTGTGGAGGCAATAAGCGATGAAATCTGCTATTGTCGCTGATAGCACACATTGTTTACATACCTGCCTTACCTACCATACGTACCTTACCTCCGAGCAAATGCGCTCGTCCATCCCACGTCACCGGCGTGCGCAAAATCGAGGGAAACAGTCACTTGTGAGTGAAAGGTCTAACGTAATGGTGTCATTACGTTTTCGAAACAGGAACAATGAAGTTGGATCAAAATTGAATGTGCCAGAGGTCGTACAGCACAACAGTGTCATCAAGGTCTTCAAGAGGCGTGCGTGGAATCGGCACTGCTGTACAGAACAGTGGCATGTTGGGTAAAAGCCTTCAACGAAGGTCAGCTATCGGTGGCAGACATGTATGGGGCAAGTCGTCCTAGCGTCTCTGAAGAAGAAGTGCGTGCTGTGGCCATGTTAGAGGACAGTGATCGACGCCATACGATTCGTGAGCTCGCCCAGGAATCCCAATTAGCACATATGACAGTGTTTCACATCCTGAAGGAATGCCCGGCATGCGAAAAATTGCATCACGATGGGTTCCGCATGACTTGACAAATGGAGAAATGGATGCATTAAGATACTGCGCAGGAGCACTTGGAGCCCTATGAGCGCGAAGAGAGGCTTTCTTACGCCGTATTGTAACACTGAATGAGACATGGGTCACATCATATGCCAGTCCAAAGAATGGCATCATTATGGGTCTCTTCGAAAGTCAAAGGTGCGTCAGAACCCCAGTATGGTGGAAGTTATGGTGATTCTCATGTACGCTGTGATGGTGTTATCCTAACGCACTACATTGAGAGATTTCAGGGCACTCTCACTTCTAATTCAGTGTTATGCCGCTTCATGTTCTTCGGGAATGTGATCTTTATTGTGATTTTTACTTCATACATCATGATGAAATGGTGAACAGTAGTTAATGCTCTTTCTTGTGTGCTCTAGAGAAGGAATAAGCTTTACATCCATTCAAAGGAATAGGGTGCCTATTTAATCATCTGCAGCGAAGGCGCATGACGACGGTGGGCTGAGGAAAGCGCGTTTTTTCTGTGGAATCTGGGTGAAAAAATTTCCAGACGGATGAGCTCTGCAGTCACAGTGTGCAGGCACATTGGTTGGCACCAGTTGGGAGGCAGCCGCGTCCAGGTAGACTGACTAGCGCTGAGAAGTCTGTGCTGCAGTGGCCAGAGCATTGTAGACCGGCAATAAAGCAGAGGATGGGCCCTTGTTAGGGAGGAAGCCAACAAAACAACTGTGAGAATTCATCGAATTTCCGTGGGACAGAGCCACTGGCACCCAAATGTCCAGACTCTGTTACAAAACATATTGTGAAAGCAAGAGGCTTTTAGCGAGTTTATGGCCATTCTTTGGAAACTTTCAAATGGACGCAACAGGGGAGATAATTAGCATTTATGTAGGGATGTAGTTCCGTCTGGGTCATGTTGTTGGCAAAAGATACGGAAATGCACGGGAAGGAGGCTGCAAAGCTTAAGCTTTCTTCCTTTTTCTCCTATTAACTTTAAAGTCTCTGATTGGTCGAATCGGTGAATACAGAGCAAAGGCCACTCTCCCAGCTTCGAATGCTGGGCTCAAGCTCATGATTGGCTTGTGCTAAAGTGGGGAAAGATGTAAATATACATTGCTACTGAGCTGAGGAGGAAGCGGACAGAAAGAGAAGAGAGGTCACTCTTGTACTGGCGCTTTGCTAGTAAAGAACTGCAGGTCTGTATCAAAATGGTGAGACTTGGTCGGCCGGAGTGGCCGAGCGGTTCTAAGCGCTACACTCTGAAGCCGCGTGACCGCTAAGGTCGCAGGTTCGAATCCTGCCTCGGGCATGGATGTGTGTGCTGTCCTTAGGTTAGTTAGGTTTAAACAGTTCTAAGTGCTAGGGGACTGATGACCTCAGAAGTTAAGTCCCATAGTGCTCAGAACCATTTGAACCGTTTTTTTTTTTTTTTTTTTTGTGAGACTTGTGTCCTTTGCTAGTGTGCAACTTAGAGCCTGTGCCGGTCACATTCTAAACCTTCAGAGATACTGCTTCTAGTATCACACACACAACGAGTGATGTGTGGGAGTACTTATTTGTCTTGAGTTGGCCATCTAAAAATTTGACATATTTCGCAATGCATGGTTGTGGCATGGAGTCAAATTGGTTTGGGAGACCAGCAAACGGGTCCACCTGCACACTGGAATCCACCGACCTTTCAGAGGCTCATAGGAAAGTACCTGTGTTCCAAACTAATCGAACACGAGACCGCGTACTTGCACTTTCAGGCGTGCCCCATTAATAACAGATTGCGGCCATCCATGACTTCAGTCTCTGAATGGATCGTTGTGTGCTGCCCTGACCAGCAAGAGGGTAAGCTATTCGCTGCTATGCCATAGGGCTCCAATATGTGTTTCTCAGCACCCTGTTCTTTCGAACCATTTTTTTCTTTTTGGAATGGTAGAATATAGATACTTGATGCTGGTATAGTTTTTGTACCATAACCCGGATTCAGATGTATGAAGTCAGATAAAGCTTTCAACTTTCCTCCACGGCAGACCGTCAATGCACAATATTACTGTTCGTCTTTGGAGCATCACCCGCGACCAGCTTTGCGGAAGAAGCTGCGACACTTTCTGCGCAACCCACCCATCATTTTGCACGACAATGCACCGGCGCATACGGCGCAAGCTGTGGCTGCTCTGTTCGGTGGATGGGACTGGAAATTACTATACCATCCACCATTCTCCACAGACTTAACTGCTTGTGACTTTGACTTGATTCCGAAGATGAAGGAACCAATTCGTGGCATTCACTTCAGAGCTGTTCCAGAGATTCGACAGGCCGTCCATTTGCACCATCAACAGAATAGGTTCTTCTGACGGTATACCACGCTTTCCACATGGCTATCAACAGGTTCTACATAACGCTGGTGACTACTTTGAAGGACAATAAGACTTGCAAACATGTAACTCTTTTGTTCGGGTTGTGAATAAATAATTGCCACTTTTTAAGTCACATGATGAATATTGTGTAGAAGGAGAGGCTGGTTCCAGAGGAATTAGTAATGAGGCACCTTAGGACAAACGATAAATTGGGAGAAATTTCTGAACTGAAAATGGTTCAAATGGCTCTAAGCACCATGGGACATCATCTGAGGGCATCAGTCCCCTGGACGTAGAACTGCTTAAACCTAACCAGCCTAAGGACATCACACACATCCATGCCCGAGGCAGGATTCAAACCTGCGACCATAGCAGCAGCGCTGTTCCGGACTGAAGCGCCTACAACCTCTCTTCCACAGCGGCCGTCTTTACTGAACTGAATAGGAACTGTGGGTAACTAGGACCAACTGGCCCGCTCTCATTATCTGAACCACACACATGGGTGATCGCTTAATGGTTGGAAATCGCAGACGATGACCCTGCAGGTTCACAAATTTAAAAGTATCGACACTAGTAGTTAACGTTTCGGCCATGTTGGCTGCATCTCCTGTATAGCTGCTTCATGATGGGTCGACGCTGATAGCCTGCGTCGTCGTGGCCTCCACTGCCGCTATGCCGCCGTCGACGACCCTGCTGCTTCAAACCGCTGCTGACTCGAACTCAGCACTCCTCTCCATAGCATTCCTCTTCTTGCTTGAAGTTCCGCGGTGAACTTCCCCGCACCTAGCTTTGGCCACACACAATTTTATGCTCAGAGCCCTCAAGCAAACTGCCTTTAATGCAGTACTTTAGGGACCTGGATCACAGAATACTATAAGGTGTTAGAATTCCAATTCCAGTTCTAAAAGGATTATCCTGGACGAGGAAATCCAAATTGCAACGGTTATTGCTGCTGATTAGCTCTCCCAAACAGCATCCGATATGATCAAACCAGCTGCGTCTTTACCTGTGGTTACTCGTACTTAAAAGTACTAGGGCTATGCACGACTCTGTTGAAGAAGAATAGCTCGATGTAGTCATAGGGTCGAGTTGCGGACGTCTGCTTTCATGTTCCACAGATAATTCATTGCAAATAATAACCTCTAGGTGAGACCCTGCTGTCACATAGTGTATGCATTGGCTAGAATTGCATAGTTAAGTACACAGATACACAGATAAGTGGTAAATGAATAATTTAATAACAGGGTTCTGGCCGGGTGGTTCTAGGCGCTTCAGTCCGGAACCACGCTGCTTCTACGGTCGCAGGTGCGAATCCTGCCTCGGGCATGGATGTGTGTCATGTCCTTAGGATAGTTACTTTTACGTAGTTCTAAGTCTAGGGTACTAATGACCTCAGATGTTAAGTCCCAAAGTGCTCAGAGCCATTTGAACAATTTTGTTACCGTAATCTAATCTAATCACTGAGAGCTACACGATCTAGAAGCCTTAGGATTCATATTAACAAACATTTTGGAGTTACGTTCTGATGCAAATGTTACTACTTGAAACAAAGATTTTCATGTGGCTGTTACTTTCTGTTGCAATAAAGCAATCAAAAAGAGTTACCTTTCCCCTTGCTGTAAATATAGGTTCAGTTATTCAAATGAAAGAGTACAATAATATGTTCGACTGTATTTTTCATCTTTCGTTAAAATGGAACGATTCCACAAGTCATAAAAGAATTACTTATAATTATTCGTTAAATAATGCTGCGGCATTGAGGAACAATTCTTTTTCTTTTAAACACTCTGTGTTTCGTCATTTTATGTATATATTGTATCAGTGGCAGTAATATCATTGTAAATGGGACAGCTTTCATCTGTGGCTAAATTCGTAGAGTACAAACACCTATAGAATGTCCATAGTCAAAACCAAATCCGAATTATTACAGGACTAGTGTAATGCTGTTGGTTTTCATTTTGTGCTAAGCCCGAACCTTTAATGTTACACCCAGTTGTCACACACTTACTTGTTTGCAATAGCAATAAGAAACAAGTGTTGCAATGGATGGAAGTCGAAAGTGAAAACTAAGGAAAAGAATATTTTCGTAGGTAAGGAGCATAAAAACCTAATTACTAACTATATGAGTATGTGTTGAATGGTATAAGACATTACAATAAAGAGTTACTGTCGGATATATATATTTTATGAGACTATATTATCATATATTTACCTGAGATCCGCTAGATAAATACCACAGTGTGGGAGTGTGCTGCTAGGCAGTCCATTGAATGTACATACATTTCGAGTTTACCACTGATAATATAATTTATATGCAAAAATCCTAGATACCGTCTCCGGACTGTAAAATCTTATCAATACTGTGATTATCTAAAAATAGCCACAATAGGATATTGTATAATGAATTTGTGAAATTAAAATTTTAACTTCTGCTAGGGTAAATGAAGATACTTGTCTCAAAAAACGGAAGTGGCCTTGTATTTATCTCTTCAAACCTCTCACTCAAATGCATCACAAGTATCTTATGTAAATTATTAAGGAACTAATGAAATGTTTATACAGTATTGATAACACAGCCCAACAAAAATTATTTATTGAAAAACTCTTTTTACTTTGATGGTTGATCTTTATAGATTTTTACGAGCTGAATCCAAATCTAGCCTTAGTTATTTTGTATCACGCATAGTTTTCGAGCAATATGCATTTTACAATATAGTACAGAAATCCTATGCTATAAGGTAAATGGGGAAATTAATGAAACACTTTGTTACAACATAAGCATTGTTTGTATTTACAGTAAACTACTTAAAACTATGATATGTGTTAATAGAGGTTTCACTTGTCAGGTGGAATTGGTTTGTATTTTCTTTATCTTCTTTCTTTGAAGCATCTTGTGTAGCTTTTTCTACGATGAACCGCTTGGTGAATTTCTCGGTGAAGTGACCAACAGTAGTCACCCATCATGTTGGTGTTCCACCGGCATTGGTAGCGTTTTTCTGTCACTTCAATGTCCTGGTGAAAAAGCTCTCCTTGCTCATCACTAAAATCTCCCATGTTCTCCGTGAAGTAATCAGGGGGACTGTTCAAAAAGTGAACCTTCAGGCTCATTAAACATCCTAAAGTTTTAAACTTCTTTAACATTGTAGCTATAATAGAGACATATTCTGGTCTTTTTCGTGTCCTAAGAACTTTGTAACAATTTGCTTGAGTAATTCCCATGCTTCTTTCTCATTTAAGGTCATTGTGAATTCAAAGGTAACATCAAACATCAGTTTTCTAATGTCAGGTCCGACAAAGACACCTTCTTTTAGTTTAGCTTCTGAAAGGTGCGTAAATTTTTTGCAGAGATGGCATGGTCCATCTTTAGGCAAAGCCTATACAAACTGTATCATTAGGCCTAACTTTATATGTACAGGTGGTAAGAGTACGTTTTTTGGATCAACAAGGTTTTTGCGTAGAATGTTCTTCTCGCTACGTTTTAAAGACTCTCCCACAGGTCAGTTCTTTCTGCACCAGTGTTGATCTCTAGCCCTACTGTCCCATTTACACAAGAAACATGAAAATTTGGTAAAGCAACCTTGCTGACGGAGGAGCAAATATGTTAGTTTTAGATCGCCACATATCATCCAACCATGAGCAGAATAGCCTATTTCATTTACCACTATTTCTAAGTTTTCATAGCTTTCTTTCATATGTACAGAAATTCAAACAGGAATAGATTCATAAATAATACCATTGTGTTATACAACAGTCTTTAAACTAGTTTTAGATGTATCAATAAACAGCCTCCGGTCTTATTTTTTGTATTCAATAACAAACTCATTCATCAGGCCAGGAATGTCAGAGTAGTACACAAAATTACCTTCTTGGTGAAAAAATTTGGAAAATTGCTGCTGTCTCTTTCTATACATGTATATGTTGGTTCCAACTGCCAATAAGTTTTTTTCTTTTAATCTAGAGCCAAGCAATTCAGCTTTTCCTTTCGTTAAGCCCAGATCCCTAACCAAATTCTTAAGGTCGGTCTGAATAAACAATTTGGGCTCTAGACTTTCTGCATTACGATGGAATTCATCGTCTTCTGGTTCGTGTAAATCACATTGTACATCACAAAATACTTCTGTTGGGATGGAATTTAAATCATTTGGTAGCTCAGGAACTAGCAAATCTACACCATGCCCTACTGGTCAGATGGCGGACGGAAGGCTGGGGTAGCTGATTATCTTCTTGTTTTTCGAATTACGACCAGCAATATCAATACTGAGAAAGTAGCAATCATTGGAATGATTTCTTGGCTCCCTGCATATCCTAGGAACAGCAAGTTAAAGGCTTTTTCTCCTTTTTGGACCATGTTCTCAGATCTTCAACACACACGAAACATACTTTATGTGGTACCCAAGATTTATCTTTATTACCAAGCTTAGATCCAAAGAATGATAGATAAAACTTTTCCAAAAAATCTGTAATGTTCCTTTGGTGTTTTTTAATCTAAAATTCACCACAAATATAACAAACTGTCAGCAGAGTTTTATAACCATGATTAGACATTGTACTGAGCACTTGTACAGGAAACGGGAAATTGAGGTTTGGTTGGCAGTAAACAAAACACCATCTGTTAACACGAAAACAGAAACGACCTTTTTTGCCAGCAAATGTTTTTCAGCATTGATACCAACGTCATCTAAATTCATTACACCTTCTTTTTAAATTATTTTTAGTATTTGAAAGCTGTTAATTTTTTAAAAATTACTTAATTTAAAAATTTAACTGTAAAATGTGAGAAAATGGTGGATGATACAATTTTTTAAGTATCATATTGAGGTTTACCACCATAAAAAAATTAGAATAAGGTATTTTTAACAAAAAAGTTTTTCCATCGTTAGCCTGTGTAATAGCCTTACTCCTGAACGACATGGCTTTACTTGCAATGTAGTGATGCTACAAGCAAACCTAGTCAAGTGACCTTGGGAGCAGTGTATGTTGGCGATAAAAATTATAATTTACTCATGTATGGGTCCACAGCCTCAGTTATTGGCTAACCGATGGAACCATTAACCATCGTAAGTTCTCAGTTTCATTCCTCTAATGCAACCTGCATATGAATTACATTAATGACCTGTTTTGGCCTTGGGCCGTTTTCAGATGTATGATACTGGTGATGTGCGTGTCACGTTTAATTTTTTTTTCGTGGGGTTGGCACGTTCCCACGTATACACATTCCTATAAAAATATAAACATAAAAATAACTTTGACACACATATCATCAACGTCATACATTTGGAAATGCCCTAAGGCCAAAACCGGCCACTAATATAATACTCGTAATTTATATGCATGTTGGGACATTAGATTAATAGAAAGTGTTGCAAGGGAAACGTGTATTACAAGGCGTAGTTCAGCAGTTTGCAGCTTATTTACTCAGACGCTAGCTTTCGTGAAAAATTGACGTTATAATGGTTGCTCCAGTTGCACTACAATCCCCTTGTCGTAAAAGACACTGTAGAAGTAGAAGTTTGTGTTTTAAAGGGGCACCGTTAGAATGAAACACCAATAATAGAAATAAAATCTAAGTTGACCTTATTTCGTTCGTGTATCAACATCGGCATCTACATCCAAACCCTTACGATTACTCTGCAATTCACAATTAAGTGCCTGGCAGAGTGTTCGTCGAACCACCTTTAAGCTACTTCTCCATCTATCGACTCATTAAAAGCGCGAGGAAGAAATGAGCACTTTATTTTCTTCGTGCTTCCTCTGATTTCTCTTATTTTGTTATAATGATCGTTTCTGCCTATGTAGGTGGGCACCAACAACACAGATGAAAAAACTTGGTATTGAAATTTCGTAAGAAGGATGTCGACTTGCCGAACGTATACCCACAGCCAGCCGCGGTGGTCTCGCGGTTCTAGGCACGCAGTCCGGAACCGCGCGACTGCTACGGTCGCAGGTTCGAATCCTGCCTCGGGCATGGATGTGTGTGATGCCCTTAGGTTAGTTAGGTTTAAGTAGTTCTAAGTTCTAGGGGACTGATGACCACAGCTGTTAAGTCCCATAGTGCTCAGAGCCATTTTTTGAACGTATACCCACAGTTCTCGCAAGCTGCGGTACATAGCATGTCGCGGCAGTCGGGGCACTAAATGGGCTATGAAGAACGTAGAAGGGCCTGATGTTGATTTAACAAGCAGCCCATTGACTCTTCAGCGATACGTGGAACAACTGACCCAGTCTACTCCTGCTTCGTAAATTACACTTAATATCAGATATGTCCACCTTTGGCACAGGTAACAGGAGGGATCTGGCACTACATCTGCACACAAGTCACTTAATTCCCTTAAATTACGGGCAGGGGGACGGTGAGCTCTGACGCCACGTTCAATGACATCCCAGATGTTTTCGATTGGGTTCAGATCTGGTGAGTTGGGGGGCCAGCACATCAACAGGAAGTCGCAACTGTATTCTTCGACCCACTCCACCACACTCCAGGCGTTGTGAAAAGGCGCATGACCTTGTAGAAAAATACGACTGCCGCCGGGAAATATGATCGTCATGAAGGGGTGTACGTGGTATGCAACTAGTGTGTGCTCGCACGAGCTCAACTGGAACCATGGATGTCCACGTGAATGTTCCACAGAGCATAACAGGGTCGCCGCATGCTCGTCTCCGTACGCTGTACTGCTGTCAATGAGCTGTTGCCCTCAGCTGGCGGCTACAGGGATGGCGGAGGCTGAGTGGCGTGGACTGGGTGGTTTTTTAGGTTAGAAGGCCTCGGGAAAGTACGGGGTGGGCTGCAATCTCAAAGGGTGCATGGCAAATACAGGACGTGCTTGGATCATGGAACAGTCGGAACTGTAGTTGTAAATTGATGTAGTTGTGCTGGGAAAGTCCCTGAGCTTCAAGCACTAATGGAAAGCACAGAAGCTGAAATCGTTATAAGTACAGAAAGCTGGCTAAAGCCTGAAATAAGTTCTGCAGAAATTTTTCCGAAGTCTCAGACGGTGTTCAAGAAAGATAGATTAGGCAGATTTGGTGATGGAGTGTTTGTGTCTGTCAGTAGTGGATTATCATGTCGTGAAGTCGAAGTAGATACTCCGTGCGAATTGGTATGGTGGAGGTTATACTTAACAGCCGAACTAAGTTAATAATTGGCTCCTTCTACCGACCCCCAGACTCCGATGATATAGTTGTTGAACAGTTCAGAGAAAATTTGAGTCTCGTAACAAATAAATACCCCACTCATACGGTTATAGTTGGTGGGGACTTCAATCTTCCCTCGATATGTTGGCAAAAATACTTGTTCAAAACCGGTGGTAGGCAGAAAACATCTTCCGAGATTGTCCTAAATGCTTTCTCCGAAAATTATTTCGAGCAGTTAGTCCACGAACCCACGCGAATTATAAATGGTTGCGAAAACACACTTGACCTCTTAGCCACAAACAATCCAGAGCTAATAGAGAGCATCATGACTGATACAGGGATTAGTGATCACAAGGTCGTTGTAGCTAGGCTCAATACCGTTTCTTCCAAATCCACCAGAAACAAACGCAAAATAATTTTATTTAAAAAAACGGATAAAGTGTCACTAGAAGCCTTCCTAAGAGACAATCTCCATTCCTTCCGAACTGACTATGCAAATGTAGACGAGATGTGGCTCAAATTCATAGTAGCAACAGCAATTGAGAGATTCAAACCTCATAAATTGGTAAGAGATGGAACTGACCCCCATGGTACAATAAACAGGTCCGAACGCTGTTGCAGAGGCAACTGAAAAAGCATGCAAAGTTCAGAAGAATGCGAAATCCCGAAGATTGGCTAAAATTTACAGACGCGCGAAATTTGGCACGGACTTTAATGCGAGATGCCTGTAATAGGTTCCACAACGAAACATTGTCTCCAAATTTGGTAGAAAATCCGAAGAAATTCTGGTCGTATGTAAAGTACACAAGCGGCAAGACGCAGTCAATACCTTCGCTGTGCAGTACTGTTACCGACGACTGTGCCGCTAAAGCCGAGTTATTGAACGCAGTTTTCCGAAATTCCTTCACCAGGGAAGACGAATGGAATATTCCAGAATTTGAAACACGAACAGTTGCTAGCATAAGTTTCTTAGAAGTAGATACCTTAGGGGTTGCGAAGCAATTCAAATAGCTTGATACGGCAAGTCTTCAGGTCAAGATTGTATACCGATTAGGTTCCTTTCAGATTACGCTGATACAATAGCTCCCTACTTAGCAATCATATACAACCTCTCGCTCACCGATAGATCTGTACCTACAGATTGGAAAATTGCGCAGGTCGCACCATTGTTTAAGAAGGGTAGTAGGTGGAATCCATCGAACTACAGACCTATATCATTGACGTCGGTTTGCAGTAGGGTTTTGGGGAATATATTGTATTCAAACATTATGAATCACCTCGAAGTGACCGGTCTATTGATACGTAATCGGCATGGTTTCAGAAAACATCGTTCTTGTGCAACGCAGCTAGCTCTTTATTCGCACGAAGTAATGGCCGCTATCGACAAGGGATCTCAAGTTGATTCTGTGTTTCTAGATTTCCGGAAAGCTTTTGACACCGTTCCTCACAAGCGACTTTTAATCAAGCTGGGGGCCTATAGGGTAGCGTCTCAGTTGTGCAACTGGATTCGTGATTTCCTGTCAGGAAGGTCGCAGTTCGTAGTAATAGACGGCAAATCATCGAGTAAAATTGAAGTGATATCAGGTGTTCCCAGGGAAGCGTCCTGAGACCTCTGCTGTTCCTGATCTATATAAATGACCTGGGTGACAATCTGAGCAGTTCTCTTAGGTTGTTCACAGATGATGCTGTAATTTACGCTGAATAACGAAAAGTGTGAGGTGATCTACATGAGTTCCAAAAGAATTCCGTTGGAATTCGATTACTCGATAAATAGTACAATTCTCAAGGCTGTCAATTCAACTAAGTACCTGGGTGTTAAAATTACGAACAACTTCAGTTGGAAAGACCACATAGATAATATTGTGGGGAAGGTGAGCCAAAGGTTGTGTTTCATTGGCAAGACACTTAGAAGATGCAACACGTCCACTAAAGAGACAGCTTACACTACACTCGTTCGTCCTCTTTTATAATATTGTTGCGCGGTGTGGGACCCTTAGCAGGTGGGATTGACGGAGGACATCGAAAGGGTGCAGAAAAGGGCAGCTCGTTTTGTATTATCACGTATTAGGGGAGAGAGTGTGGCAGATATGATACGCTAGTTGCGATGGAAGGCATTAAAGCAAAGACGTTTTTCGTCGCGGCGACATCTATTTACGAAATTTCAGTCACCAACTTTCTCTTCCGAATGCGAAAATATTATGTTGAGCCCAACCTACATAGGTAGGAATGATCATCAAAATGAAATACGAGAAATCAGAGCTCGAACAGAAAGGTTTAGGTGTTCGTTTATCCCGCGCGCTGTTCGGGAGTGGGATGGTAGAGGGATAGTATGATTGTGGTTCGATGAACCCTCTGCCAAGCACTTAAATGTGAATTGCAGAGTAATCATGTAGATGTAGATGTAGATGTAGACGACGGATTCGCGTCCTCCCATCGGCGTGATGAAGAGGGTATAGGCATTCATTAGACCATTCAATGCTCTGCCACCGCGCCATCGTCCAGTGCGATGGTCACGTGCCCATCTCAGTCGTAATTGCCAATGTCGTGGAGTTAATACTGGCACATTCATGGGTCGTCGCCAGCGGAGGGTCATCGTTAGGAGTGCTCGGTGCACTGTGCGTTTGTTCACTCTTGAGCTCTCCTAGCAATGAAGTCTAATGTTAGTACAGCCACCGTTCGACTCCTGTTACGTTTTAGCTGTGTGCCAGGCTACGTCGTCCGACATCTGCAATGAGGGGTGGCTGCCCAAACAGACCACGACTGGACGGGTTTCCACCTTGTTTCAGCATGTGCTGAAGATACTCACAGCAGCACTCCACTAACATCCGACAAGTCTTGGAGTTTCAAGAAATGCTCGTGCCGAGCCTCTGGGCCATCTCAATCTGCCCTCGTTCAAACTAGGACAGATCACACGCCTTCCTCAATATACACAGGGACAGTACAGTCACTGATACTACACGCACCGTGCATGAATCCGAATAGCAGTCATTTCTGGCCAGGTGACACTGCTTTCACCAGGACGGGGCTAAGTCCGTAGTATGTCGGTGGTCATAATCTTCTGGCTGAGCATGTATTAGAATTGTACACGGTGCTCACGAGCGAATAAAGAGCAGGAATCCGTTCAAATAATTAAATGGCTCTAAGCAGTATGGGCCTTAACATCTGAGGCCATCAGCCGCCTAGAACGCAGAACTACTTAAACCTAACTAACCTAAGGATATGACACACATCCATTCCCGAGGCAGGATTGGAACCTGATAGCGTAGCGGACGCGCGGTTCCAGACTTTAGCGCCTAGAACCGTTCGGCCACTCCGGCCGGCCCAGGAATCCGTATTTTTGGTGGTCTAAATCATGAATAAATGCCTGATCAGAAAGACTGACCCCCAGAAGAGGTTTACTGCAAATTGTAGGTCTACATCAGTTGCTGGATTAGGGGAGAGGCGATCAGGGGAACCAAAGTTTAGCTCGCGAAATTTGGTCATGTCACTGGGGAACAGCAAAGGAGCACGTTAACTAGACGAGCGCTGATGGCAAAGATGGCGATGCGTCCCCGCACAGTACCTCCCACATCCACGTCTGAGACAACACGTGATTCCTCTCACACCACCCGATTGGCCGACGAGGTCGAAGAAAGTCCACGGAAGGCGTCCTTTGTTGAGAAGCTCTTACAGTAAGATCCTTAACACTCCAGCATTCCACGGTCAAGACGTTTGACTGTGGCGGCCAGCCATCGTCCAAGGCGGTTACCACATTTCAATAAGGAGAAATGAAAAATATTATTTTCTATTTTCATACCAACCAGCAATAACACTCAGAACCACTGTGCGCATAGTTGGTGACTTAAGAGTTGCGAGATGATTGTGAGGTTGACGGCGTGCTGCACACTCAGTAGAGGGGGTGCCACCAGTTTGACAATGCGAACGTTGTTCACCATGGCCAGCACAAGCCTAACTGCCGCCCCGTGCGAGCTGCAAAATTGCCACCTCTCCTGTTTAAAAAAAAGGTTCGTGTAACGTTAAAATTTGTCAATTTTTGATATGTATGGGAACTTGATTAGAAAAGATAATCAT
Source organism: Schistocerca americana (assembly GCF_021461395.2). Classification (NCBI taxonomy): domain Eukaryota; kingdom Metazoa; phylum Arthropoda; class Insecta; order Orthoptera; family Acrididae; genus Schistocerca; species Schistocerca americana. The sequence continues at coordinate 326,727,741 of NC_060126.1, read as the reverse complement.
ATGATTGAAACAAATCTAGCTCTTAAAAACAGTTTTAATAATTCTTATGACTTTACTGTTACCGTAAATCAGTTTTCGTCAAACTCTTTTGCTTAGAGGCAATATTGAGAGTGTGGGGTGATACCTCGGGCAGTACAAAGTTGTGGGGAAAGGGACGGTGGCTGGGGGGGTGGGGGGGGGGGAGTGTTACAGAAAGAAGTTTACCGTCAATGTATTTTGAAAGTAGGTTTTATAAGGTATCACACCAAATAAACTGCCGGAGAAAGATCGCAACCCCAAAAAATAATTAAGAAATTTCTAGAATGCATTCTTCTAGGTAACATATTCAAGTCATTAAAACTGCGAGATAAAAAGTTAATGTAAGCGCGAGATAAACAATAGCAAATCTGAAATTCTGGTACACAAGCAACCGGCGAAACCGCCAGAATGTTGACTGCAGGGACATAAACGTGCTTGCATTGTGTTGTATAGTTGTTTGGTATTAGTTTGTTGGACGGAGGTCCTTGCCTGTTGCACTTGGTCGGGCAACACAACAATTCATGCTGATTGTGGATGACGCTGGCGTTGTCGTGCGATGATGTCGCGTGTGTGCTCCATTGGAGACGGATCTCGTGATCTAGCAGGCCACAACAACATGGCGCCACTCTGTGGAGTACGCTGTGTTACAACAGCGGCAAGTTGATGAGCGTCTTTGTCGCCTTAATGACATTCTTGAATATCATCAACTCAACGTGTCCAGTCTCAAAGGTAATTAATGCTCACGACCTTTACAGCGCACATTTAAAGCAAACCAGATTTCCATTTCATAGTGGCAAAAATAGCATTTCTGGTGACAGAATTTTAGTAGAATCCAACACGAGAATGTACGTTTTGAGCACAGCACTGTATGTTAACGACACATGGACTATGGGGAAACCGGAATATAAGAGAATAGAAGTCTTTGAAATGTGGCGCCACAAAAGAACGTTGAAAATTAAGTGAACTGATAATGTGAGGAATGAGGAGGTTCTCTGCAGAAGCAACGAGGAAACACTGACCAGAATAAGGGACAGGGTGATAGGACATCTGTTAAAATATCAGGGAATATCTTGCATGGTATTAGAGGGACCTCTGTAGTGTAAAAACTGTAGAGGAAGAGAGAGATTGAAAACAATTGAGAACTCAGGAGAGGAATTCGTGGTGAGCCGCGTCAAAGCAGTCAGAAGAACTGATGACTCAAAAATATTAAAAAAAATAAAAAATAAAAATGCGCGAAATTTGGACACATTGGTGTTGTGATTTTTTCCTCCGTTGTATTTTAAGTGAAACTATTATATTGGAACTTGTCAAAAAACTTAATAATTTTTTCTTAGTGCTAAGTTAACTACTCGACTGTCATACCAAAGATTCATTTGAAAAGTATTCTAGGCTGACAGATAAAAGAGAATTTACACTCTTCGTTAATTAGTTTTGGTAGTAATTACCTTTCGTTTTTCTCATGTCCTGGTGATAAGACGTACAAACCAAGTGCTCTGTAATTTCAGGTGAAATGTGCTAAATAATGAAAGCAACTTTTAAATGAATACGATTTTCTCGTTTACGATACTATGAATCCCAGCTCCTGTAACTCTGGACGATTATTATTGTTTTAATTCTGTATGGAGAATTTAGATGGAGGTGACGATCTTCACGATGGCGCTGATCGACGACAGAGGTACTTGAATGTGTTCATCTCTTTCCCTCCATGGCCACCAATGTCAATTTCAGTATCTAGGTCATATTTGGCACGCCATTCAGAACCTACTATCTTTCATTTCACTTAATTACGAAGTCCGATTATTTTATTTCTCAGATGAATAAGTACATTTTAACCACAATGCTTTCCCCTTAGCCAAGGGGAATGATAGTACTTAGAACATATGATCGTACATTCTCAGACAACTGATTTTGTACTGACCTAACCACACTTATGACCCATTTCCTTTACAGTATTAATTCTTATTTTGAACCACTCACTCACGAATATACGTGCACTCTTCTTTTGTATAGTCAGTTGGCTGTATTCCTTAATAACGTTACTATTAATATTCAGTGGCTTATTTCTACAAATGACGTTTGCCTCCGTCACAACGGCGCTTCTGGCGAAATACATATTACGTGACATTCATACCAACTCTCATTTCAAAATTACGACAATGGCTGACTAAGTTTTTAAAATTTTAACAGGGCAGTTACAATGACAACCGTGACAGGACGCTTGTTTCAGAAAAATTTTGTACAAATTTTAAGTTGAAATATTTAAGTATTTTTTTTTCATCCATTATTGTTACTATAACCAATGCCAAATGCATACAACAAAAGAAATTTATTACCAAAATCAGTCTATAAAATTGACAAATATTTATCGTAGAAATTCGGAAAAGAAGAAGTTTTGCAACATTACACCTAGTACCAAGAAAACCCACTGACAAAAGAAAATACGCAATGTAAGAACAACAGCGTTAATACATTTTAGTTGATCCTAAATGTGGGGTAGAACAGCATTTTTGCAACAACCAATGCGTAGCAGGATTTTTTTTTCTTCAAAATTTATTTATCAGATATTTTTGTAGATTTTTGTAAATAGATTACACGTGACTGTATCGCAAGATGGCGGAAAATTTTTGTTTTGGCACGCGGGGGCCTGGATCGTCAGTCTATTGTATGAGCAGAGAGATATCTTACTGCATTAATTTAAACGAATGCAACTACGACATCTGATTTGTTTACGTGTGATATGAATTCCTGCAATAGTGAAGCTTGGTTATACATTGACGAACGAGCACAGATAACGATGGTGAAACTTAGGTCTCAACCGTAGATAGTTCATCGGACGACGAATATGTTGCTCAGCCCCCAATAAATCCTGAGGTAGATGGAGATATCACGGTCGTAGCGATTAGTGGTACTCTGTTGCAAACGGCAGACGAAAATACGACTATGCTAGAATCCGTACCAGACTAACCACTTACGTAGGTTCCAGCAGAGCCAAACTTATTAAAATTGTTCAAAGTTATGCAAAATGACTTGATGACAGTTTGCAAATCGGATACCATACAAATGACTACAAAGATGAGCTGTTTAGAAACTAGCGTCAATACAGAGATGAGCAGTTTAGAAACTGATGTACAATATATTACAGAAATGCAAGACAAACTGACAACAAAGATAACCCAGTCAAAAACCGAAGTGGCACATCTGGTGATTGAAGTAATACGAGAAAATTTAAATTATTGAATCAGGGCACTGACAAATTAAAAACAAAAGATGTGCCGGACCATATAAGAAAACTAACTGAAGGCCTTAATGCTATGCACTTACAACAAACGACACTTAGCACAAAAATGCAGTAAGCTGTCACTCAAAGTTGTAGAGGTAACGAAAAAACAGGAGCGGCAGTTTCACGAATTTTTGTAAGAAAAAGATATTCATATGAACCGCACTTTAGTAACAGAATTACAGAACGGTATAAATAACACAATGAAACAAGTTTCCACTAAACAGAACACACCTGTTACAAAATTACAGACGGACGTAGAGCAAATTAACGGGCAGTTTGATGGCAACTCAACGTAGAGACGCAGAAAAAGGGGAAGAACCTGAAAACATGCAGTAGGTAGTGACGACAGTGCTCATAGTGACTATCTCAGTACCAATGTTAATATGAGTTCGCCTAACTACGACGTGTATGGCAATCAGCGACACCAGAATGTCAATAGGAAACAGGCAACAGTAGAACCAACCCTTGGCCGACTGCATTCCTCGAAGAGGGTCTTATAAATCATCAACAGTTTCAGTTGTTTGTTCCTGAACGCAAGTCAGTACATTCTCTTACTTTTATCAAGTCATTCAGGAATGTGTTGCCCAAGGCATGGTTCGAACAGCAATGGACTCAGTATGTTACCGGATACATTCATGCTGACGGTGCGCTGTGGGCGACAGAAATGTTTGAAACTTGCCAAACATTAGAGCAATTCGAAAATGCTTTTCCTTCCAAGTACTGGTCAGGAACGACTGAGGAAATAGGTTTTCCTTCCTGAACAATACAATCCACAGTTAAAATCTCTACGAAATTATTTCGAAAAGTATCTAAACAAAACACGTTTCTGGAATGAACCAGTTTCACATACTGATGTTATACGGATTTTAAAAGCCAAGTTGCCCTTTAACATTAGAGAAAAACTTGTACAGGTACCTGAGAGCAACTTGGTGTGTTTCTTATCGATCTCAGATTCCATTGATTTGGTTTATGAAGACGCCAGCCACAGCAGTAAGAGCAAAAATAGTTATCGTAAAGGTGGCGGAAATGAGTCACCGCCGCCTCAAGCGCAATGCGGCTTCAACAATGTCGAGCTCGCGGCTGAGCCACGAGCGGCTTTTGTCGATCCAGCCTCTGCAGCGCAAATACAAAACCCGAATTTTGGAGGTAATTCCAATTACCATCCTAATAACAACGAAGGCTTTAAAAGAAAGCGGAAGAATGGTGACAGGAACTATTCTGGCTATTCTGGCAACGGGAATCTACACTGAAATAGCAGAATGGTAGAAATCAGTGGGGAAACGCTTATAACCAGTGTCAACCACAGCACAATAGCAATAACAACTTAGCCGATATCTGAAATACACATTGGCAGTATCCTCAAACTAACCAACCGTTTCGATTTCTGACCCAAAATAAAATGACGCCTGTGAGCTCAGTACTAAATAACGACCGAAATGCGCAAAGCATAAGTAACGCACCGGGTGTAAACATTATCGAAGTGACAAATGAGACGCCAACCGACAATAACAGGGCGTTAAGCTAAACGAGACCACATAATGCCCTCCCATATTGGCCATGGATAGTCGTGGAGGCCATCCATGAAATCAGCATAACAATTTACTTAGATACCAAGATGAAGGTGACATACGTGATGTGTGGACAAACGATGAAATACCCCGTTTGTACGAGGAGGGTGGCATAGTTCAAACAAGTATACAGGCGCTAGTAGAAAAAACAAAGACCAATATCTTATTTGACACTGGTGCCAAGATTAGTGTGATACCGAAAGCCCTTTTCAAAGAGACTGGCAGTCACAAGGCCCTACCAACCCACCCAATACAAAATTGTAGGATACTAGGTGCCACACGTGGCAAATCCAAGCTGATTAAAGTGCACACTGTGCTCGAAGTACAGATTGAGAAGATCGCATTCCAGTCGATTTTCGTTGTGGTCGAAGTGTTGACAGAACAATGAATTTTTGTACTGGATTTCCTCAGGGAAAGGTCTGCTAAAATTGATTTAGAATGTAAGGAATGTCACCTCTTTATCAATGATCAAAACTGTGTAATAGATTTAATAATGGTTAAAGGTAGGATTGGTAAGCCTTGTAAAACCATACACATTCAAATTTTGAAGATCAACGTGTTTCATTGCCATGAACCGACAGAACAATGGTGCCAACAAGTACAGCGTGATGAAATCCTAAATAAGCTAGAAGAGTGAACAGAGATTTCTCCACAACAAAAAGTAGAACTTGGAAGTATATTGTTTGGATATGAATGTGTGTTCGAAGTACTGTAGTCTTTTAAGACCCGGAGTTATTAGAACGTGTAAGTAACACGTGGATATTTGTCCCCACGACACGTTTAGCAAGAACGCATATTCCTCATCATGGTCGCAAAGAAAGGCGGTAACTCAGGAGATAATCTTTTATAACAATTAGTCATTCACAATTGTAAATATTATGTACCAAAAGTTTCTCTAAATGTTAATATGTGACAACAGTTTACAGATATAAAATATAAAAAAACCGACTGAACATAGCACGAAATGTGCTGAAACATGTCTGGGTAAAAGGAAACAGAACAAAGGTGTCTTGCATAAGGCAGAATTTCTGTTCCTATTTCGAAGAAAACACGGACATAATAAGAAAAACCGCAAGATCACAAGATGATTACCTGCGTTCACATTCAGTAAATGTCCGTCTAGCGAAACTGATCAGTTTCAAATCTTGCATGTCCCCACCTTCGGTCATCTGAAAGAGGCAGGTACCAATACAAAAGTCTTGACACCTGTGTGGGTAGCTAAGAATGTTAGAGTCAACCAGAGCATGTTTTATGTCTTCAAAGTTGGTTTGGCACTGTTGTGTCCATATCCACTGCGTGCCCCTCTTTTACAGTCCTAACGAGGCGGTACTACTTAGCACTTGATTAGGTACAAAAAGGCCGAAGTAAGAATACAAACCCATGAACGCTTTTAGCTGCCGTTTTGTGCAAGGTACAGAAAAATTCTTAATCGCTAGCATATTTTCAGGGTCAGGCTTTATTCTAGCACCTGAAATTATGCGAGCTAAAAATTTAATCTTTTTCCTAACAAACTTTTGATTTCTCAGGGTTCACTGTTACCCCACCTGCCGAAAATTTCTGTAGCATTCTCTCAAGTAGTTCTAAACGCTCATCCCAGGTAGATGAACACAGTGAGCTTGTCTAGGAGATCAGGCCCAAAAACCGGGTCAAGTGCAGTTATAAAGACTCCAGGACTAACGTTCAACCCAAAGGGTAATAGGCAGTACTAGTAAGATTTGCCTGCAAATGTAAAAGCTGAATACTTTCTGCTTTCAGGTGACAGTTCGATCTGCCAGTAAGGACTCCGGAGATCAGCACTGCACACCATGAAACCGTTGTGACTGTTCCTCAAAATTTTCAGGCCGGGTGGTTACTTGGAAAATAATTTTGTTAATTTCCCGGGCGTCGACAACGAGTTTCACTCTGTTATCTGCCTTTTTTACAGCGAGTAGCGGGCCGCAGTATGGTGATAACGAGGTCTCAATAATATTCCAAGACAACATTCTTTTTATCTCCTGAGCTACCATCTCTTTTTGGGACCATGGTAAGGAGTATGTGTTCTTGCTAAACATGTCGTGGGGACGAATATCCATGGGGTACTTATACACTCTAATAACTCCGTGTCTTATCGAACACACCTTCATATCCAAACAATATACTTCCAAGTTCTACTTCTTGTTGCAGAGAAATCTCTGTGCACTCTTCTAACTTATTTAGGATTTCATCACGCTCCACTTAATGGCACCACTGTTCGGTCTATTCATGGCAATGCAACGTGTTGACCTTAAAAATTTCAGTGTCTATATTTTTACAAGGCTCACCAATCCTACCTGTAACAATTATTAAATCTATTACACAGTTTTGATCATTGATAAACAGGTGACATTCCCTACATTCTAAATCAATTTTAGCACACTTTTCCATGAGGAAATCCAGTCCAAAAATACATTGTTCTGTCAACACTTCGACCACCAGGAAAATCGACTGGAATGCGATCTTCTCAGTCTGTACATCGAGCACAGTTTGCACTTTAACCAGCTTGGATTTGCCATGTATGGTACCTAGTATCCTACAATTTTGTATTGTGTAGGATGGTAGGGCCTTGTGACTGCCAGTACCTTTGAAAAGGGCTTTCGGTATCACTATAATCTGGGCGCCGGTGTCTACTCAGATATTGGGCAGTATTTTTCCGACTAGCGCCTGAATACTTGTTTGAACTATGCCACCCTCCTCGGCAAACGGGGTATTTCATCGTTTGCCCACACGTCACATATATCACCTTCACCTTGGTAACTCAGTAATTTGTTATGCTGATTGCATGACTCTCCCCCATGACTATCCATGGCCAATATTGGAGGGCATAATGTGTCCACGTTTAGTCTAACACCCTATTATTGTCGGTCGGTGTCTCATTCGTCAATTCGATAATGTTTGCGGCCGGTCCGTTACTTAAACGTTACGCTTTCCGGTCATCATTTAGTCCTGAGCTCACAGGGGTCATTATTTTGTGTTCGAAATCGAAACGGTAGGTTCGTTTGAGCATACTTCCATTGTGTATTTTTGGTATTGGCTAAGTTGTTATTGCTACTGTGCTGTGGTTGACACTGGTTACAAACGTTTTCCCACTGATTTCTACGATCCTGCCTATTCCATTTTCGATTCCGGTTGCCAGAATAGCCAGAATACTTACTGTCACCATTCTTCCTCTTCCTTATAAAGCCCTCTTGTTATGAGAAGTAATTTCGTCTCACTTTTAGGTTGTAACAAAATCGGCTTGCAAGGTGGACATGTTCTCGCAAGGCAACATAATTACTAATGCCTTATCACGTTTCCCTCAAGGTTTACCTGAATACGAGTAATTGATAGAAAAGGACACTGAGTTTAGGATTATTCCTATAAAGGACACTAAGTTTAAAAAGAATTTTTTGTTTGTATGTAATAACATGGCTAAACTGCAAGGGGAGTATTGGCGGTATTCACTTAAGCAACAGTCTATAGGTCCCTGCGCAGCAACACTACCTACAGTATCACGATGTGTTATTTTATATGAGAAACGCAAACAGCGATTTGTGGTGTGTTTGTATTCCCAAAGCGTGTGAAAAGGGTTTAATCTGGTACAGTCATTTCTCTAGGGGACACTACAATGCCCACAAGTGCTGTAAGAAGTTAAACGTTCACTGCTATTTTCCTAATATGTTGAGACACACGCAGCACGTTTTAAAACTGGTATTGTTTGCCGGAAGGCTAAGACTTCCAACCAGAACTGAACTAATTTGTATTGATGCTACAGGACCCCTGCTCTATGCTAGATGTGGTGTTAAGTATATAATAGGCGTATATGATGTATTTCCCAAATATTTGAAACTGCATGCCACAAAATCTACGGCAGCTAAGCCTACTTTCAAATATACGCAAAATGACTACTTTTCCTCTGTTGGGAAACCTCAAGTGAATTTATCTGACAATTCAACTGATTTTACATGCCAGGCTTGGAAACAATTTTTGAGGGAGCAGCAGATCCAGCAAATTTTAATATAAAAGTACAGTCCACAATCTAATCCCATTGAAAGAATGTTCCATGAGCTAAATAGATTCATGAGAACGTACGTAGCCGGTAAGCAGTCAAAGTGAATCAAGTACTTATATGTCTTTGAACCGGTGGTAAATAATCTACCAATTTACGACACAACAGTTACACTGTTGGATCTAATTCATAACAAGAAAGAAGACAACAGGAGGTAAATCCCACCCCATCTGTTCCAAGAGAAGACGTAGGTTTGGATGATAAGTTGAGACAAGTGGTAGTTTCTATTACAGTGAATGCCGACCTTAGAAGCGATATTTTGACAGGAAATTACACACTATAACTAGATTGGTTACTGGAAGAAGATCTTGCTTAGAACTCATGTTAAATCATCTTCGTTAACTAAGAGAAACCCTAAGGGGAAAATTAAATGTACTAGCTCTTACAACATTGTATATTTTTCACACGACGGATGTTACCTAATTGTGTATACTCACATTGGCAAAGTCAAAGGACTTAATGCACACCGAGACTTTAAGAAGTTTTACCGTGTGTAGAATTACACGTTACACTTGTTTATGGACGTAAATACACTATCTACTCTATGATAAGGGAAAGAAAATTTGGCCAAGGTACGTTATGTTTATACCAGGCAGAAAAGTTAGCTGTCAGAGTAATGCCAATTTCGTTTTCACTGTTAGTGGATCTGGGCACAATACGTAATTAAACTACGGCACACATACAGGAATTATTGAATAGAGAAATAAGCACAGAGCAGTACTTGTAAGGTTTAGATTGAATGATTTTTTTGATCACGGTGGTTTTAGTTTTAAGTTCATGAATACATGTACCTGGAGCGAACAGTTAGTACAGAAATGGCTCTGAGCACTATGGGAATTAACAAAAATGTCTCTAAGTACTATGGTACTTAACGTCTTAGGTCACCAGTCCCCTAGAACTTAGAACTACTTAAATCTAACTAACCTAAGGACGTCACACTCATCCATCCACGGGGCAGGATTGGAACCTGCCACCGTAGCAGCAGCGCGGTTCCGGACTGAAGCGACTAGAACCGCTCGGTCACAGCGGCCGGCAATTAGCACAGAGCTGGTATTAAATTAAAGTAGTGGTAAGTTTTCTTTTCAACCACTTGTGTATCAGGATAATAAGGATCTGGGTAAGTTTCACGTAAAAAATTCGGATTCCATTCGGCACGGCATTAGTATATGGTTACTCAAGTGCACTTCATGGTGCATAGAAACTTTAACAACGTATTCACACTACTACGTAATTTCGTCGCAACTTTGATTAGAACTAAATTATAGCATGTTTTAGGAGGATGAACTGATTTCCAGCTGCTGAAGAAAGTCTCTCGCATCATCTACTATTTACTCTGCAACTTAGCATAAGTTATGTGCTTCAAAAATTAGTATGAAATGGCGGGGGTACATTTAACTTTATATGTGAGAGGATAACTACGCTAATGAGAGACGATTTGTAAACATGAAATAAGGTAAATGAAACATCGTCTTCAAATAAGTACAATGTATGTTACAAACTGAAATCTGGGAATAAATACTTGCTAACACTACGTCATACACAATTATTCACGGGCGGTGCCCGTCGAAATTCTACCAGACTTCATCTGGCGATAAAAGCAGTAAAGCTATACAGACATCAGAACAATTTCAGGCGACGTTGTAAACTTTATGCCGAGCATTGGTTGCACACAACATGCCGCTTGGTAACGCCAGTGGAAACACGAGTTTTACGTCATGAAAGCATGATATGATTACTATTAATAAAAAAATTCTACATACTTTGAATTTTCTTACATTTGTAATATTTTACTCTACATAGGTGGGAGATGTTTTATGTGTGATGAGAGCTAACAGGTGACAGAGGTCACGGTGATTATTAATACATGAGTGCAGCGAAGAGGCAAACACAACATGAGACACTTGCAGTACACTGACACACTCAGAAGCAGCCTAGCGCACAGCGACCAACCTTCATTATTACTAATGTGATTCGTATTACTTAGCCGGCCGCTGTGGCTGTGCGGTTCTAGTCGCTTCAGTCCGGAACCGCGCTGCTGCTACGGTCGCAGGTTCGCAATTTGAATAGAAACCAAGGTACACCTTCAAATGGACACTCACAATAGTGCAAAGAGATGTAGAGACACAATTTCCTGACTCACTAAAGTGTTACCACTACAGCTCACGATCTACGTCCCACGTTGCTAAATAAAAAAGACACCCTTGTTGACTGAACTTTAGACAGATTCTGTATATGTTAGTGTTAAGTTAGACTAAGTACTGTTCTCTCTGAATTTTATTTGTCGAATGTTTATCTTGCCCATGGTGAGACAACTATAAAATGCACAAAGAAGATATACTGCGAAGTTGTCAAATAGATTCTGGTTAATAGAGGCAGGCAGTGGAGAGCTTAAGCAACTTTAAGAAAGAATTTACCACACTTACCACTCCAGATACCCTTGCTAACCCCACAGCGTGAATCGGTTCACCAAAATATACGACGCTCTTTTGAATTTTATTTCAGGAAAAATGTAATTGTAAATCATAGAAAAGATCTGTGAAAAGTAATGTTGTCAACGTGCTATTGAAAATGTTACAAACCAATCATAAAGAAGTGAACTATGGACCTGTATAAAATTTACTGTAATATTCATATATTGATGTAAAGGACTATGCAGTAATTTTTGTGTATAGCATTTAAATTAATGTATGTTTTGTGTACCCTACTGTATATGTTTTCATTGCTAAAAAACCATAAATGTACAGTAAAGAAACGAATGTTAGAACAAGTGTTTAGGTATGTGCCAGGGCCGGAAACAGAACTATAAGCCAATTGGTGATGAGAAATCCCTTGAAAGACAAGCACTCAATTCAAGTACGTGTGTAAATGAGTTAAAGAACTAACAGTATGTAAAGTGGTTGGATTCATTGCCCTCATTGCCCGGAATTTGATGTTTCTTCGGACAATTCCCCCAAGGGGGCAACGTAAAGAATCTTAATAACTTTTCCTTGTTGATAGATGTGTATCTAATTACTCGACTTTCATTCCAAAGATTCATTTGGAATGTATTTAACGCTGACGGACAAAAGGAGATTTACGCTCTTCGTTAATTAGTTTTAGTAATAGTTACCTTTCGTTGTTCACATATCCTCGTGATAAGACGCATAAACGGAGGGCTCTGTAATTTCAAGTGAAATTGTGTTAAATAATGACAACAACTTCTGAAACAATACAATTCTCTCATTCACGATACCATGGATCCCGGCACCTGTAGCTCTGGAAGATTATTATTATTTTAATTATGTACGGAGAATTTAGTGGAGGCGACGATCTTCATGACGGCGCTGTTTGACAAGAAAGGTACGTGATTGTGTTCATCTCTTTCCCTTCGTGGCGGCCACTGTCAGTTTCAGTATCTAGATCACATTTGCCGTGACATCCAGAACCTGCAATCTTTCATTTCATTTATTTACAGAGTCCGATTATTTTCTTTCTCAGATGAATAAATGCATTTTGCCACAATTCTTTTTACCCTGGCCACGAAGAATGATAGTACTTAGAACGTACGTGCGTCTCTCCCGATCGTACGTTTGCATACAACGGAGTGTACCGACGTAACTATACGTATAACACATTTCCCTTACAGTACTAATTCTTATTTTGAACCACTCACTCGCGAATGTACGTCCCCTCTTATTTTGCATAGTCAGTCGGGTGTATTCCTTAACATCATTACTTTTAATATTCAGCGACTTAGTTTCCACAATAGACCGTTGCCTCTGTCATTACGGGGCTTCGCGCGAAATATTTATTACGTGACATTCGTACTAACATTTCAAAATTACGACACTGCCTGTCTAAGTTTTTAACAATTTAACACGGCAGTTACAAACTACATGCATTTTTCTCAAGGCTTACAAAGTGACCCATTTTCCATACCTAAGATGGTACTATGACCAGTGCCATCGCAACACAATCCCATGTTTCGTGTTTTGATATCCGTGTATATTTCCAAGAGAATACCAAGCGACTGCGACACACGTCTTGAATCTGCCCTTCGTATTAGACCAACATAAGAGAATAGAGTCGGTTTAACACAATACAAAATTGTCACAAAGGGATATGACCGATCGTAGCTTTGCATACATAAAAGTATGTAATAGTCAGTCTGTGATTTTGTGTGATATACAGAAGTAACTCTTGCTGGGGTGAACACCTTGGACACATTTTCCGTCTAGCAGTGTGGCCTCCTTTCCACATTGGATGCTTCATTGATATCAGTGATCCATAAAAAAAACGAGGAACTACATTTGTAAGGAAAAAGACATTTTTAAATATAGATGTTGTACAAATGATTACTATTCATACAGCTGAAGTAACAACAATAATATAAATGATTTGCCTTACGTCAGACGACTCAAGGTAAAAACCATTTTACTGAAATGCAACGGAAGAGCCTACCTGGCCAACAATGGCGATATTTATTACAACTATACTCTGTTCATCATAAGAATAATCCTGTTGTACACATTACGACTTGTATTCTTCCGCGTTTGCTTCAATCTCATTGGATTTCGCTTTCCGTGGAGCGGAAGCCAAGCTGGAATCAGTACAGTCAAGTACGATCACAAGTATACGTTTTATGCTGCGCCGAGCGATAATGCGAAGCAGCAGCTTTACCGTCGCATTTAACGTTGGCAGCACTGGCCAGCCAGTGTTCCACACTTGCAATGGTGCGAAGAGTTGCAGTTCAGAAGTAAAAGGAGAAGAGCGAAGGAACAATATAGCTGCGAAAGTCATTTAATTTTTGAACAGAATGAACTACTATTTGGCGAAACCTCTTAGGTGACCAGACTGAAAGCATAAAATGCTCTCGTTCTCACCTTACATAGTATTATAGTTACAAACAAAAGTGATGAAAATTCCTTTCATAAAAGCAGGGTAAATTTTTCTGAGCGAGTTATGTGTGATGTAAAAGCGTACTACAGGTATTTCACCCTAGTGTTGAATACTGAAGCCAATGAAGGTATTAATTACAGTCGGTCGTCAAGTAATATATTAGCTCCTTCGTCATCTGAATTGGAGAAATACGTTTCAGTTATGGAACTGTCATCTGCTACGTTGATTACTAGTCGATCAACAACAGAATCCACGAAGCCGCCCAGGCCCAGGTATTTTCCTCTTATTCATTTCTGACGTGACCTTCTACATCCCGCCAAAGTGAAAAAACTGCGTGCGTTAGTTCCATTACGTCTGTAAACTTAACAGTCATGTTATTACTTGGTCCAAATCCCTTAGCTTAACCACAGTTCTGTTGGGTTCATATTGTTATGGTACAGTGACAAATGTAAAAATGCAGCATTTGTATGGTGTGCTCGATACTGTGAAGAGAATTATTTTTCGTATTTCTACGACACTTATCTACGTCTGTGAATTAAAACAATGAACACAGTTCAAATAAAGAGTACCTGGTTTTACATTTTTGTCTTAAATGAAATTGTTATGTTTTCTTAATTTAACATACTTTTATTAACAGAGTTCCATAATCCATCGATAGTTAAGAATTTATATTTGAAATGAAAACAGAAGCCTTGCGTGCAATATATCATTAGAAACAAGAAGAGATGCATTGTTCATAAGAAAGTGATGATGAATTTTACAATTACGAGATGTAGGTATTTCAAATAGAACGATAAAAAAATCAACTCAGACGACTCTTGACCATCGAACTGTACGAAGTTATGAAGTTACAGCTCTATCGATCTGTTAATTGTACAAAGTACAGTCCTCTGGAAAACTTCGAAGTTGATTATCTCTGTAAATTTATGGAAAACATTAAGAGCAACCTATTTCTCAGCACTTTTTAACCGTGTTCCACATGCGTGTTTCACTGCGGAACAACAAACAACCTCAGACATTTTCATACGATTTATTAACAGCCCAACAATCGGATCTCAACAGCTCAGAGACTGTGACCGTACACGATTTTTGAAATAAAAGTTACACAGCTAAAGCGTGATTGAGAAATACGTCGATGACTGTTAATACATATGGGTATCTTAAAGTCTCATTTAACGTAACTTAGTAGTAACACGTCTTTTACAGGAGTAGGGCCTACTTCCAGGATCGTAACACAAGCAGTGTAAGTGTGCTACAGCTTCTGACCAATCATCGCGTTTGTGTTTGTTTGTATCAGATATATTCTCATGATGAACGGAGTAGAGTCCGACCATTTGTATACAAGCTGCAGCGCTGTTCAGATCGAAAGATATCCTGTGTCCACTTTTCCCATTCTGGCCTGTTTACCACATCTTCATCTAATGATCTTGCTGTTAATTGGTAACAAACATAAATTAGTACATTACATTAATTAAAAAAATAAATGCCATATGAGAAACGATCACTTGAATGTATTAAATGTTTTGACTGCCATTTTTCTCTTACTCATACCATTGTATTGTAAGAGCCCTAATTTGATTTCATTTACTTACTATAAACATGTATCACAGTTGAAGATGGCCGTCTGTATAACGCGCATTCACGTATCCATGTTACTTTCACTTTTATACTACAGGAGCTGATGGGTGGTATTTGAGCCCGCTCGTGAGTCGTTAGCAGTGGAGGACAAACATTAAAATAGTCTCGAAAAAAAGATATTTGTGCCATCAGCCGTAACATTTTATGTTTATTATCTAGCAGTTCCGATTGTTATAATAGTTTTCGCGAGAAAAAAAAATTAAAAATCAATGGTTCAACCATATATTTCCGAATTTTTTTGTATGACTCATATGTGACGAAAATTTTTGGTTGACCGTTTTGTCCTTGAAAATGACTGTATCAATCGAAACTGGTGGAGAATAGGCATAGAACTGCCCAGCTCATGGCACAAATGTGCTTATTTCTTTTAAGACTGCAGTGACTGCGCCACATACCATTCTGCTGCTGACGTAAGCTCACGACCGAATTCAAGTCTTCTCTTTATCCGATTATTTCCCAACCAAGTTCCTTAACTCTTTCAAACTTCTATTTACGCAGCTCGACGTTGGCTCACCGGATGGACGTCTTCCAAGCTCCAATAGCACAGACCGACTGACAGCTCACTGGACGTAGCGATAGCGATTTTTTCTGGTGCCAGGGGTCTGGGGTTAGATCGTAGGGTTACTGTGCTGTTATTCCGGCACGGGGTATAAGGATAGGTCGCCTCTCTTTGGAGTATCGAACCTGCTCAGCCCGATGTCACGTGAAACGACGGAATGGCTTTGAGAGTCCCTTTTGCATTATTTTAATAAAGCGTACGTAGGCTAGCGACAGAGCCAGGAGCCAGGACAGATAAGAAAGAAGAGCGTTCCTCTCTCATTTTTGAGAAGAAGAAGAAAGCGCCAGAAGAAAAATAAAAGCAGAGGCAGAGACTAGCCCGGCAACAGGTGGCATCTCGGGGCGAGGAGACCATTCCAGAAGGCAACCATCAGCAGCGGATGCGGCGGCGACGACCGACGGTGGTGCAAGAGGCACATTTCGCAGCAGACGGCGCACGGCAGCAGTGAGCGTTTCACTTACAAGACTAGCAAGTATCTCTAAAGATGGAAAATTTTTTTCTGTCGCAGGCCCTCATGTGCCTGAGTCACAAAGTAGGCAATTCATTAGATTTTGCAGATGTGCTAAAATTATTATCGCAATCCTTCAAATGACACTAAGAACATTCTAAATGAAAATGAGTTCCTTGCTGATTGGGAGCTTGCATTTGAACTTACAGACCTAGATCAATATGATACCTGTTGTGGATTGGCAGGAGACCAACCCACTAAATTGAGAGGAAGCCGAAAGGCACGCGTTTAAGCTCACGCAGGCTGTCGTGAGGTCTGGAACAGGACAAGGAAGTTAGACTAGAAAAAGAGGAGGTGGCTGGTGGAATACTTAACTTTAATCCATTAATGTTGACCGTAGCTCTTGTCTGTACATTCTTTACAATATCAATAGCAACTGATAATGGCGGCCTGCTAGGTCGTACCAAATGACGTAGCTGAAGGCTATGCTATCGTCTCGGCAAATGAGAGCGTATTTTGTCAGTGAACCATCGCTAGTAAAGTCGGTTGTACAACTGGGGCGAGTAATAGGAAGTCTCTCTAGACCTGCCGTGTGGCGGCGCTCGGTCTGCAATTACTGATAGTGGCGACACGCGGGCCCGACGTATACTAACGGACCGCGGCCAATTTGAAGGTTACCACCTAGCAAGTGTGGTGTCTGGCGGTGACACCACAATACCCTTTTCTAATTTGTTAAAACTAAAATAGTGAGCTCAGTACACAGTAAGTTATTAGTCAGATACCTAAGCGGCACTTTGTCATATGTGCACCCCATATTACTAGAAAACTATGATAGTAAGAGGCCACTTGACTTCTATACCATCAGATGCTTGCAAGTCAACAAGGAAGTGGGGAATGTATAGATCAGTGGAGCTCCAGCTTGGATAACACGCAACATCATTTCACTGAAACTGTCAGAGGTGTCATCGAAGAATCGGAGCTAGAAGATAGCCTTGCTCGCATCTGGAAATTAAGCCAAGCAGTGTTTAACCAAGGGATTCATGACGGCAGGATAAAGACGAGAGGTAAGCAGCTAACGTTATCAGAGGCTGTAGAGATAGCTCTGACATTGGAGAGCGCTATAGTCTCGGCCAGGGGAAAGATGACGACGCATCTTGGTGGTCTGGTGTCGAGGACCGGTGTCGTCTGGGAAGCGTGGTCTTATGGTAAAGAATAAGAAACGTGGGCCCAGTTAAATCAAGATAAGGCAGGAAAGCGAACCGATCACGAGTAGTGAGACGCTTACAACGTAATTCGCCACGTCATAGAGGCCCATGGGTGCATCTGAAGGCTGTAACGTGTTTCAGATCAAAACAAAACTGTCATTACGAGAGAGACTACCCAGAAAGCGTTTGCCATGCACAGAATGCACATAGGAGATTTAAAAGCCAGGAAACCTTGTGAGTGTGTGGGCTTCATTTTGTCAAGTGGCGCAATGTATTGATCCAACAAGTACCCTTTGGCTCCTGAAAGAAACGATTTCCACCTCACACTACTACAGAAGTCAGGCAGACGCCCGTAATATACCAACAAGAACTGCTTGAAAAACATTCAGCAACAAATATCTTCTGGAGTCGTCGTCTGTAGGGAAAAGACACAAAAATATTCTATATTATTATGTAAATAGTGGAATACTTGGGTACTGGAGTATTGCTAGTTAGTGTAAGATAAACACTAAACGAAAAATATTATTTATTGCAAAAAATTCTGAGAAATCAAGTGAAACTTTTTGTTATAAAATAATAAATTTCCAGGTTCTTTTCAGAACGATAGATTGCCTCTTATCTAAAGGAATGTTATTATTTTACAAAGTATCAAAAGGTCTATTTCTCCCTTTTCTTTAAGATTGTTATTTACTTGCCAGAATGGCTGAGAGCCATGCCTACACAACTTGAATAACTTTTCTAGGTACGCTCAAGGCTGTCGCGTAAGACATGTAATGGAGTGTACTGTTATGGAGGACAGATAGAGCTCGCATATGTTGTATCACACAATACCATGAGATGTGATGACTGCTGCCTGCATCGCTCGCTGATGACAAATAACACAACTATTTCTTTATATCTGGATTGACCTTCGCCAATCAAACTCTTCCTACACCTTGATGAAGTCAAGGACTCCTATCTGCCCCTAGTATAACTATTGGCGTGGTACACTGGTCAGAAAACCAGTCCCCTACGATGCCACTCAGTATTCAGTTTCAGGTGTTTAACTAGTGCTCTGTGCATGTTCACACCACACAATAAGTGTGGCGGCCAACACAGTGAACAACGCTTAATCGAGAGTGACTCAATATAGAGTACCACTCCGATTCACTAATGACACAGGTGCTCTCCCAGTGAAGTACTGAGGAGAGACTTTGTTCTTCGCTCTTTGTATACACGAACGAGCGCACTCACCCTTGTTACATGTTCCCGCTCCTAGAGCGACAACAGAACAACCCCTTTTTCTGGAAAAATTGCAAGGGTGTATTATTCGCTGTCTTCCCTCACTCCAATGGCTCTTTGTGTCAGAAATATTCCGCCCATCAGCGTTGCTCTTTTAAATTTGAGAATGACGTTTTCTTTAAGTGGACCAATGCGGAAATATGTAGCATCTCCGTTAGGTGTATACTGTCCTTCTGTGAGAACTCTGTAACTATGCAGTCGGTCCGTGAAAAATGCATCTTCTGGGTGCTACGACATAATGTAGTGGAATTTGCTTTTCAGTCGAACACAGGGGTAGTTATCCCTTCTCTCTAGCAAAAGCTGTCCTCTCTCTGGGCGGACGCTCTGGCCGAAGTAGATGTATGTTGACTCCCCCGTCTGAAGGGACTAACCTCCCAGCAGGCTGGTTGCCTCTTTAGAACGAAAATTCCTGTGTCCATCATGTTGTGTACGCCAGCCTCGACTTTTTCAAACTCAGTGCGCACTAGCGATTTACTTATTAAATTTTCATATCACCTACATGAATTCATACAAAATTGACTCTACCTTATCGAGTTTGGGTTCGAATGAAGCGTCTTGATGTGCAGAATACGATTGTGAGGACGAAATGTGTAAGAAATGAAGGTCAGGAGACCACATAACCTTACATACCACCACACCTTGTGACAAAATTTTAGTCTGGGGTTTGTCAATGCCGAGGAAAGCATTGACAAAGTCAGGAAAAAATTGTTCTTTTAGATTTTCCAATAAACTTTCTCAGCCATTCTTAACAATTTTGTAATTATTTATTTATAGCTAATGTTTCTAGTTTTTAATTCTACAATTTATGTTTTGTTGTAAGGCAAACATAGACTATAAAAAGGTTGATTTTCTTTGTAGTTGCTATTATGCGTCTGTGTTTTCTTTTTCATTTCCAAAGTTGCTTTTACAATATTAATTTTTCTAATCTCGTTAGTGTACAGTGTATCATGTCTTAGTGTGATTATTTCTTTTCTTTATTTAAGCTTTGCTTGAATGTTCGAAAAAGCTCTGTTGTGTCACTTTGTTTCGATTATTTATTTCTTTTATGTGTCACTGTTCTTTTTTTTTTTTTTAAGAATGAAGAAGCTTTTTTCTTAATTCTATGCTTGGTACTAATGTTATGATTGCAACAAAAATGTATTTATGAACATTTTTCACAGAAGGAAAATACTACATATCGCTAAGTCTCATTAACAATTCTTTCTCGCTTCTTTCTTTTGCATGCGGAAGTTGTGGCAATTCCTCCTCACTTTCGGAATTTTCCCATTGTATACTGTTCTCCCAGGTTATGTAGCGTAATTCAAGAGTATCTGGTGCTGACTTTTTATCCTAAATTTTCGTAAGTCCCTGTCTATCTGCTTGCGGCTATTGTCAGTGTTTTCTAATTTTGATTTATCTCCTTCCAAGACATGAATGTTCTGTTTTGATTGTGTTAATGAGTGGTCGTTCGTTTGCCTAACCTCTTCCGTATTTTCCCATCAATCCTTACGTTTTTCTGGATTCGGTGGCCTAACTTCTACTTCTGGTGTCCCTTTACTGTGTTGTTCTTGTGGACCATCATTTCCTCTGTAATTACTGGCGCCTTCATATCGCCAGTTGCTGTTTCTGACATCGAGACCTCTTTTAAAGTACCCTTGACCGTTGGCATTTTGATTTCTAAACCAATATCCACCACTGTATGAGTGTCCATTACCGTTTCTACTTCGGTATCAATTATTCTGGTTCTCCTTTCTAAGCCAATTACCTTCATTATGTCATTGTCCTGGTCTGTTAAATTGCCTGAAATTATTGGTATAAGGATTACCATTATTATTATTAGAATATTCATTCCCAGTCCTCTCCTTTTGCTGTTCTGTCCCCTTTCTTTTTTCTTTCCCCTCGTCTTCCTTAAACATGAATTCAAGTTCCCTTAAGACATCATTTTTTCCTACTGTCTTCTGTTGATATTTTACCGGTAACTTCATTCTACATAGACGTATCAGCTCTACGTTTCTGTATGGTTTGTCTAGGCATTGATTCTTTTTGTCCATTGTGTCAAAGAATTTACCACGCTTTTCTCCCCTGAGTTTTCATGTGGTGTCATCTGAAGTAACTCGTA
The DNA here is from genome assembly GCF_021461395.2 of Schistocerca americana. NCBI lineage: Eukaryota > Metazoa > Arthropoda > Insecta > Orthoptera > Acrididae > Schistocerca > Schistocerca americana. The sequence continues at coordinate 326,706,705 of NC_060126.1, read as the reverse complement.
TTTAATTTTGTTTATCGCCTCCTTAGACCAATATCTTTCGAGAAATGCTGTTCTGAACTGTTGCTAAGGCGTACAGGTAGCAGCGATCTTTTGCATCACCTCCGCTACTGTTCCTGACATGTGTACACAAATGAAATCAAGTTTGTGAGCCACGCTCCAATGGTTTGGCAAGCCTACTTGGAACTGATCGATGAACGTGCGTGCATGCAAGCTACCGCCTTCTTCCTTGATATGTTGAAATTTTATAACTGTTAGGAAGTGGTCTGTATCATATCTACTCATAAACCCAGTTTGTGGCTGATACATGGAGTCAAATAATCTGCCACTACTTGTGTCATCTTGCCTATTCTCTGGTAATCTGCTGCCTGTCTGCATATGCTCAGTTTCCTGCCCCATAATTGCATCATATCGTAACATTGGTGAACAAAAGTGTTGTTCGTTTGTCTCTACTCTCGTCATTCGCTGTGCTGTACCTGTGCTAGTGTTATATTGGATTTACTGCTTCAGTCGCCTGTATTTCTATTGGTATCGGCTGACTGTAAGTGTCCTGTTTTCCTAGATACTGTGCCTGGTTCTGTGGTATATCATTTATTACTTTTTATCGGGGTTTTCTGTTTCGATTTCTGCGCGAGTGTTACGTCTGGCCTTGGTTCTACTTGAACTTTCATAGACGGCGCGCGTTCGTGTACTGAATTAATGCTTGACGTATCAGTTATTTCGCTACAGGAGTAATCGGTCTCGACTTTTCTTCGATATTTTGTTCGAAGCTTTTCAAACTGGTCTTTGTTTTTAAGTTCTATCTTATTGATCCGCTGATCATAATATTTCAGTGCAACTTTTGGGACCATGCTTTGAATTGCTTGTTCTTCCGAAATTTGCATTGCTGATCGAGTGGCTTCTTTCGTAAAACGATCCACCTTTTTGTCAACGTTTACGATGTCCAATTGGACCTTGTCCACGTCAGTGTGTAATTGCTGCTGACTTTGTGGTAGTACCTGAATACTTTCTCTAGATTCTTTCGCGTCTTTGTTTATATTTGCGATCTATCAATTCTAGAGATCCTTTCTTCCATCTGGATCTTAACCTGTTGAATCTGTGTCTTTATCTCTTGTCTCAAGTTCTGATTATCCTCTTTCAAATGCTGATGCTGTTTCGTCATCTGTGTGTTCTGTTTCGTTATCTGTGTATTAATATCCGTCATCTGTGTATTAATAACCTGATTCAGTTTCGTCATCTGCATATTCTGTTTCGTTATACTACCATTCATTTTTTGTAACCTCTCCATGATCTTTTCCTGTCCTGTAACACTGCCTTCTGATAAAATGTGTTTTCTCGTTCTATTCTTTTCTACTCGCACAGTGGCGTTTCTAAGTTTGATAACTGCAACAATCCGTGCTGTCTTCCCTTCTCCCTGTGTTGTTCTTTGTGTTGAGGACTAGTTGCGTATGTCATTGAACCATTACGTGACGCAAACAACTCCGCACACTGCCCTCTCTGTGGCGTATGTCTTGTGTTTGCAGGTACAGTTGCGTCTGTTACGGAACATTTTCTTGGCGCTCGCAACTCCACAAGATTCTGTGTCGGTTGCTGACGCCTATTGAGGATTTGTACGAGAGGTTCCACGTATTCTAAAAATGTTTCCCCTCTTCCTCACTGTCTACTTCTCTCTGGACGTCAGCTAATAGCCGATTCATTGACTGTATTGACGCGTATTCTCTCTCTGAATGTGTGCCAAATAAACGACGTTCTTTAGCTCGTTTCGCCGCTAATCTTTGCCATTTCCCGCGTGGGCTGTCTGTTTCTGGCTCAGAATGTGCCTTAGACGGAAATTCGTAGCCTGGAAATTCGATGTTCTCGTCCCTTCGATTCCCATCTGTCTGATCTGTCTCAACTCTATCCCAATCTAACTGAGCCTGCCGATTCTGTAGCTCACCGACTGTCCTATTTTCTGATTCACCGTCTGTCCTATTCTCAGTTTCACCATGTGTTCTATTCTCAACAAGCTGGTTTATTTGCTGTTTATCTGATTGCTTCTCTCCCATCTTGTCTACTTGCTGTCCATCCCGTAACCTTTTGGCTTGTGCTCTTCTTAACATGGAAATTCTTCCAACACACCAAACCCTCTACAAACTGTATGACCACTTATCAATTGGTTGAACCAACTACAATGTCTTGACATCTCAGCTGCTCTGTCTGCTCTGATACAGTCTCCAAACTCCACCTGTGTGCTTGAAGAGGGAGAAAAACGTTATTTCTTAATTCTAAATCATTTGATACTGCGTCACTCTGCGTTTCTACGTCTCCCTGCATCTGTGTTTATCACCTGAAACTCCTATCCCCTAACGGCTACTCAAAAATTGTGAAAATTTAAAATTTTCCAACACAATAACACATACCTTGTCCCAACAATTCTACTTTCCTCGCTACTGATATCTATTCTAATCCATAATCTTTGCAAATAACTCTTAAATACATGAAAGAAAATTTTTTCAAAGTGATAATGCTGCAACTTGATGTATCTATCATCTATCACCTATTCTGACACTTTTCTATCTTGGTAACGTACCTATTTTACCTATAATGGCAGTTTTACCTATCCTGTCAGTTTTACCTATCCTGTCAGTTTTACCTAACCTGGCAGGCTTACCTATCCTGGCAGGGTCACCATTTTCTGTGAATGTGTGGGTTTTATTTTGTCAAGTTGGGCAATGGATTGATCCAACAAGTACCCTTTGGTTTGTGGAAGAATCAATTTCCACCTCACACTACTACAGAAGTCAGACAGACACTCGTAACGTACCAACAAGAACTGCTTGAAAAAAAATTCAGCAACAAATATCTTCTGGAGTCATCCGCTGTAAGGAAAAGACACAAAAATATTCTATATTCTTAGGTAACTAGTGGAATACTTGGATACTGGAGTAATGCTAGTTAGCGTAAGAAAAACACCAAACAAACGAAAAACATTATTTATTGCAAAAAATTCTGAGAAACCAAGTGAAACTTTTTCTTATAAAATAATAAATTTCCGGGTTCTTTTTGGGACAGTAAATTGCCTCTTATGTATAGCAATGCTATTATTTTACAAAGTATCAAAAGGTTCTTTTCTCCCTTTTCTTTAAGAATGTTATTTACTGTGCAGAATGGCTGAGAGCCTAGCCTACACAACTCGAAAAACTTTTCTAGGTGTGGTCAAGGCTGTCATGCGAGAAATGTAATGGAGTGTACTGTTATGGAGGACAGACGGAGCTCGCATATGCTGTAGCACACAATACCGTGAGCTGCAGCAACTGCTGCCAGCATCGCTCGTTGATGACAAATAACACAACTATCTCTATCTGGAATGACTTTCACCTATCCACTACTAGTCTTACTATTATCATGGTACGCTGGTCAGATAACCAGTCCACTGCGATGTCACTCAATATTGGCTCGCAGCCGTTTAACTATGTCCATGTCCACACCGCACAATAAGTGTGGCAGCCAACACAGTGAACAATGTTTAATCGCGAGTGACTCAATCTAGAGTATCACTCCGATTCACTAACGACACAGGTGCTCTCCCAGTGAAGTACTAAGGAGAGACTTTGTTCCTCGCTCTTTGTGTGCACGTACTAGCGCACTTGCTCTCATTATGTGTTCCCACTCCAAGAACGACGACGGAACGGCCCTTTCTTCGGGACAAATTGCCAGTGTCTATCATTTGCTGTCTTCCCTCACTTCTCTGGCTTTTTGTGTCAGAAATATTCCGCCAATCAGCGTTGCTCTTTTAAATGGGAGAACGAAGGTTTCGCTTAAGGCGACCAATGCGGAAATATGTAGCATTTCCGTTAGTCATATACTGTCCTCTTGTGAGAACTCCATAAGCACACAATCGGTCTGTCAAAAAATGCATCTTCTGGGCGCTCCCACACAATGTAGCTGAATTTGCTTTTAAGTCGAACATGGGGGTCGTTATCCCTTCGCTCTGACGAAAGCTGTCGTCTCTCTGGGAGGTCACTCTGACCGAAGTGGGTGTGTGTTGACTCATCCCTCTGAAGGGACGGGCCTCCCAGTGGGCTGGTTGCCTCTTTAGAACGAAAATTCCTGTGGCCCCTATGTTGTGTACGCCAGCCTCGACGTTTTCAACCCCGGTGCGCACTTGCGATTTAGTTATTAGATTTTCATATTGCTTACATGAATTCATAAAAAATTGACTTTACCTTATCGAGTTTCGGATCGAATGAAGCATCTTGATATGCAGAATAGGACTGTGAGGACAGAATATATAAGAAATGAAGGTCAGGAGACCACGCCACCTTAAAAAACTAATTGAAAGCAATCGCCTTAGTCAATACCTGAGCAAGATATTAACAGTCAACTGTGATAGCCAAAATTGGTTTAAGCAATAGAAGTGTCATGACAGCATTAGTAATTGCCAAGATTTCTTGTGGATAGCGGTGCACAGATAAGCCTAGTTAGGAGAAGTAGTTCGAGAAACGGCGGAAAATAGTCCAGTTAACCGTATTAGGATTCTGGAGGAGGAGGAGATTAGTGTTTAACGTCCCATCGATAACGAGGTCATTAGAGACGGAGCACAAGCTCGGGTTAGGGAAGGATGGGGAAGGAAATCGGCCGTGCCCTTTCAAAGGAACCATCCCGGCATTTGCCTGAAGTGATATAGGGAAATCACGGATAACCTAAATCAGGATGGCCGGACGTGGGATTGAACCGTCGTCCTTCCGAATGCGAGTCCAGTGTGCTAACCACTGCGCCACCTCGCTCGGTTAGGATTCTGGGAATCGCTAATAAAGTAAAAACAAGCCACAGCTGAAATCAAGAATAAGTTTACTAATGGAGAACATTCACACGAGTCAACTGAATGCAGAAGAGAAGGCAGCAATTTTAGAGTTCTTCATGATGTACAGCGACGTTTTACATTTGCCTGGAGACATTTATCTTACATGGAGAGTATTGTGCATGAAAGTAAACTGCTACCGGGAGCAGAAGGTAGGAAAGTATTGTCGCGATCGTACAGAATACCGCACGCTCAAACGGAAGCGTTCCAGCAGAAAAGCGAAAAGATATTAGAAGATGACGTAATCCTACCTAGTAAAAGTGGTTGGAGTTTTCCCTTGATTTAATTCCGGAAAAGATGGATGCCAGTGGAAAGCAAAAGTGACGAATAGTCATGGACTATTGGTGACTTAATAAAATCTCCATAAATTTAGCTTACTCATTACGAAGAATAGACAAAATTCTTGACAGTCTAGGAAAGGCAAAGAACTTCTCGACAGTTGACCTAGCGAAGGGTTATTATAAATTCTATTTAGACGAACAGCATGGAGGCAAGTCGACCTTCAGTACACCCTATGGGCAATACGAATACAAACGAATGCTCATGGGTCTTGAAACTTCTCCTAGTACATTTCAGAAGTTCATGAACCACGTTTTGACAGGGAAACAAGGCTACGAAGATGATGTGGTAATATTTGGCTTCTCCTTGGAGAAACGTTATGTGTGGCTGATGGAGGTACTGAAAGGCTTATACTCCACATTTTAAAACTACAGGTCGACAACTGCGAATTTTTTGCGAAAGGAAGTGTGCTATTTGCATTATATTTTATCGGCCTAGGGCTTGAGGCTAATCCACAGATGGACAAGGTGATGAAGAGGTTTTTACAGACAAAAACATAGAAGCAATTACATGCTTATTTAACTTCTCTGGAATAATAATGGCTTTTTATAAGCAACTTCAGCAAAACTGGGAAGGCATTACATGAATTATTATGGAAAGAATTGCATTACACCTGGGGTGTCGAGAAAGAAAATGCTTTTCAGCAGTTTAAAGGGAAACTGATCATTTCGCCTATACTACAGTATTCGGACTTTGAAAAGGACTTCGTAGTTACCATGGACCCTACCAAGTGAAGTGTTGGAGCGGTTTGAAGTCGGCAAAAAGTCAGAAGCGACTTACCTGTCACACAGACCACGAGGACTTTGAACAATGTAGAAGGAGGGCAGAGTACGATTGAGAGGGAGATGTTGATTATTTGTTGGGCAGTGAAACATTTTAAACCATATCTATTTGGAAGAAAGTTGCTACCCTTAGCATGGGTAGGTAGTACATCAGATCCGTCAGCCAGATTGATAAAATTCAGGTTAAAGCTGTAGGAATAAGACCACCAGATCCTCTGCAAGAGTGACAAACGAAATCAACTGTGCGACACTCCCACGAGTGACAGAGTTCAGGGCGGCTAGTGCACAACTGGAAGGTGATTTTAGCCCAGGCCAAGACCTGGCGGTAACTGAAGCAGTGGTGCGGGTCAGGGACCCACTGGCAGCCGATAACAGCGGACCTGTTGACGCAGACGATCTGGCGCCAGGTGCAGCAGACAAGGACGCGGGACACAAAGCAGCTAAATCGAGAACAGCAGAAGATATTGTTCTGGAATGCGGTAAATGCAATCAGGATATAGAAAGTTTAATTTGCAACAAGAGACACCTAGTTCAATAAACATGGAGGAAATAATTGACTCTGAACAAGCTGCAATATTAAAATAGTTTTACGATTCTCTCACTGGAGGAGACCAGGGAATGTGAAGAACATGTTAGCGAATAAAGAAGTGGCGATTATGGAACGTTATGGAGAAAGATGTGGAAAAATATTCACGTAAATGCGAAAGATGTCAAAAGAATAAGCTCAGTTAGAAACACACAAAGATGCCTCTAGAGATCACGAATTCGGCTGAGCACGTTTTCGAAAGGTGTGGCATTGACATAGCAGGCCCATTAAACAAGACAGACAAAGGAAACAAGTATATTCTCACGTTCCGGGATGTGCTGACGAAATTTATGATATCTGAATCCACTGAAAGGCAAGATGCCGATACACTAGCAAGGCTGCTACTTGAGAGCATTATACCGAAGTACGGTATATCGTCAGTATTGTTACGTGACATGGGAAGTAATGATATGAGTGATATCATGAAAAGAGTATGTAAACTACTGCGTATCGAGAAGATACAAATAAAAACTTACCACGGAGCGGTATAGATGACGCTTGTAAAGGTTACTGCACAACATTATGTGTTATAAGCACCATCGTAAATCAGTGTCCAGAGAAGGATGCAGTCAGGTACTATCCTACGAGAAGCTCATCTAAAGATAGTGAAGAGATAATTTATAACAGATTTCTAGTGCCTCCTAGATACGTTAGAAATAAAGTTATAAAATGTGTGTATGAAAGTGTTATGACAAAATCAGGCATATACTGAAGAGCCCACTGGCAGAAAATTGGAAAAACTAGTGTGATATGCCATCCCTTTCAAGTACTAAAATTTTAATTATATAATGAAGCGTACATCAATGTATCAATGAATTACAAAGTTGATCTAAACAACCACCCTACAAGAAGGGACAATACGGTTGGTTGGTTGGTTGGTTGGTTGTCTTAAGTTCCTATGAGACGAAGCTGCTGAGGTCATCGGTCCCTAGGCTCACACACTACTTAATATAACTTAAACTAACTTCCGCTAAGGACAACACACACACCCATGCCCGAGGGCCTACTCGCACCTCCGACGGGGAAAGCCGCGTGAACCGTGGCTACCCCGCGTGACTAGGATAATACGAAATGTCTAATTTTGTAAAATGAAGTGTGCCTTTATTCCAGGTATTCGAATATGTAACAATGATATTAAGTGTGACATGTAAAAATTTAAATATTTGTCTTACAGGAAAAGATTTATTTACATGTATTTCAAATGGTTCAAATGGCTCTGAGCACTATGCGACTTAACTTCTGAGGTCATCAGTCGCCTAGAACTTAGAACTAATTAAACCTAACTAACCTAAGGACATCACACACATCCATGCCCGAGGTAGGATTCGAACCTGCGACCGTAGCGGTCGCTCGGTTCCAGACTGTAGCGCCTAGAACCGCACGGCCACTCCAGCCGGCTATGTATTTCAGTCGTGGACAGGTACAAGACAATTATGTGTGTCTTTTGAACATTATTATAAAGCAAAAGTGAATGTTTCCCAATTAGCGGAATAAAATTTGTCAAAAATGTTGTATAAAAATTGAAGTTGCTGAGCACAGAGGCAATAAAATTTTTTCTAAGTGTTTCAGGTGTCACATATTTAAGAAATTCAACTCCTGAAAGGCAACGTAACAACAGCCAGAACGAATAAGTTTTTGAGAACGTAGTCGGAGTTTAAAGAAGACGTCACAAGAAGAGCGTTGGTTTCGGCGTTGGGCGGAAATGTTGCTTAGACTCACTAGGTATCACTTGAGCTCATATAGAGAGCTGCGAGGTAAGCAGTGCGTTGGCGGTGACAATGTACAGTCACACGAGGCCAAGCAGGGTGGTGTCCTGAAGGGAGAGTTTGGAAGCAGCTGCGCAGCCTGCCGCACGGATAAAAGGCGGGGATGGCGTACTCGTGAGAGAGTTCAGTATACAGCGGTCCAAGAGGGACGTCTATGTAGGTCAGTATTCGCTCATATGTAACTGCGTACCCCATTTCATGGGATTTTTCAATTAAGGAGTGGTGTATTTTCTTTCAAGTCATTACCCAATTCTACAGATCGTTTTTACTCAAGTCTGGTCTTTGTTCGATTATTTCCCGACAGAGTTCCACAACTCTTTCAGACTTCCAGTTAGACGCCTCCACGTTAAGTGACCGGATTGGCCTTCTCCAGTCTCCAGTACCACTGAGCGTCTAAACCGCTCGATGGACGTGACACAGTGCACCATCATCACAACGTCGAACTTTCCAAATAATTCAGCGAATTTCAAGAAGATTCCGTTGTTGCGCTGGAAGAATGTATCTGTACTTCCCCTCAAATGCATACACTGCTGACCCGAAATTTATTATCGCCGTTATACACTCAAGAACATTTTCCCAGTTTTCGCTTCCAGTATTCAGTAGCCTTTGATGGTGTATGTCGAGAATTAGTGAATTTAGCAGTCCTTCAGGAAACACGATTCACTTCATATGCAAATTCAAATGCTTGATAGGCTTCACATGATTTTCGAGATAGGAAGCCAGATGCAGCCTGTCTATCCATCATTTTTCGCAAGCTTACTGTAGATGACGAACATAGCAACAGAAGAAGAAGACAGCATCTTCGTTCTTTGAGTACACCAAAGAATATTTGTCTGCTTTTCCTAGATATTTCAGAGTAGCTGTAATGCACATGGTTGAAGCGTTGGTTGTCCGGATTTTTTTGGACGTTCTGTAGTGCACTCTGGAGGATCTCAGATGACTAAAGTCGTTCAAACACAATCGTCGATAATTCCCGGCCATCTTCCGGGATCTGAATCTATTGTGTCTTCGATTTTAGACTGGTCTTCAGTCCCACCTGTTGTAGTGACTACCACAAGTGATGATCCTTCGGGATTATCCCAGCAGGATAACCTAATTTCAGTTCAGACTGGTGTTTTGTGCTCGGAGCTTCCCTCATAATCCAGGTCTTCAGTTAAAAATGGAGACCTCTTTAACATCGTGTGGGTGGCCCACTAGCAGTTTTGCGGCTGTCTTCGTTGGTCACAGGGACGTTCGCCATAACTTTGTAGTGACATCCAGAAGAAGAGTTAGGTTCAGCAGCTCCACTAGTTTCTTCGGTCTGTGGCTCAGCATCCATCTTAACATGCCTAGCGCTGCTAGGTCGTTATTTCAGTGGCTTTAAATATCATTTGAGTTCATCGTTCTATTTCTTATCATCTTGTTTCCTAAACGTCTGTTTTTTTCTCTGCTTGCTACTAGATAGTCTTCTTCTCCCATCGGACATGTCTCGACGCGGCGTATAAAGAACGATTACGTGAAACTAACTGTTGATGTCGATGTTTTTTTTTTAAATATCTATCTTCATTCAGCTTTCGTCGTCTGTAGTTTACCAATTTCTTAACTAAAAATTAAAGCAAATTGGGAAGGAAGGGGCCCTGGTTTAAATAAAGGAATGATTTCTGCACTGGTCTCGTGGATCTGAGGAATCCACTTCTTGTCCTGTAATTCAGTGAGATTATTTCACACTTTATCGAACCTATAGAATTTTCTTTCCAAATTACTATTTAATCGTTTGGAGTTTTATGTGTAATGGGTTCCTGGCAGTTCTCAGAAATCATATGTTCTGGATTAAAATTCCTTAACCTCATACATTAATAAATAATATCAGAGTATTATAGAACTTCATATCATGAATTATTAATGACGTAACAAATAAAAATTTATACATATAGCGAGCACGTACAGTAAAAAATAAATAACTTGTTGATGCAATAACTTAAATTTAAAATTTTAGTCAAGAAACTAAGTTTTCAGGTCAGATTTTTTTTAAAAAAACAATACACGCACACCCGCTAGGATCCACGTTTTTCAGTCAAATACTTTGAAACGAACATTAACGCTCTAATAAGTTGAGTTGTATTGTTGCTTCATTGGAAATGACCGAACCTAAGGAATAAATTTTTGTTTGGGAAGGTCTTCAACGTAATCCCACAGAAACGACTGGATCCTTCAGCATCGTTCAAGACACACTTATTTATCATCATCTATAAAAATAAATATGAGTTGCCACAAGTAAGAAACATTATCGCCTGAGAACGGCTTGATATTTTTGTTGTGTTCGTTGTTAGGACAAGGTTTGTATGAATGAAAATTCTTGGAGAATCCAACGGGAAAGTAGGCAATTAACTTCATTTGCCGCATGTATGAAATATCATCAGTTAAAAAGGGATCTGCAGATTTGTTTGATTATTCTCTGTTGTGTTCATAATTGTAGGGACACGGTTTCTATGGAAGAAAATTTTGGGGGAATTCATCGAAAAATTCGGAAATTGAACTTCATTGTGAAAAACCTGCACTCTAGAATGGCTCGACCGATTTAGTTGATTTTGTTGTTTTTGTTGTGTTCGTAATTGCGGATAGTAATAGTATTTTTGGTATGTAAAAGAAAAGTAAAAAAAATGCATTCGGTTTGACAGTTCTGTTGCCACGTTCTTTCATAACAAAAACAGTGTGATCTCTATATATATAATATCTAAATACATTTGTAATACATAAAATGGGAACCTGGTTTCCGAAAATCGCAAAAAGCTCTTGATGATTTGCTACCAACTCTTATACGACACTCTAATGACGGTTTGGGTGGACGCAGGATACGTATTTTTATCTTTATATATATATATATATATATATATATATATATATATATATATATATATATATGTGTGTGTGTGTGTGTGTGTGTGTGTGAAGGGAAACGGAGTTACCAAAAATCTGGCAAAGCTCCTCACCGATTTACTTCAAATGCTTACATGGTATTCTCACTGTAGGACGAAATTAGGCAGATAGGCTACAGGTTTAACAACTGTAATATATATACGCACATGTAATACATAAATGAGGAATAGTTGTTACCACAAATCTCTAAAATATCTTAGCTGATTTATTTCCAGTTTTGCACGATTTATAATGAATGTGCAGACGTAAATGGTGATAGGGGTGGAGCGGGTGGAGGAGGAGATCGACTAAGAGAGGGGGAGGAGGTTATGCAAAGTTAGAGGATGGGAGGAAGAGATAAACGAAGATAGGTCGGGGATGAGGAGATGGGCAGAGACAGAGGGCAAGGAAATTAGGATGTATAAGGAATTCCCATACATATTTAGAAATTGCTAAGCATCGCCTGGTCCATTAGTACTGTAAATACACGAAATTACGTGATTCGCAACAAAAAATACTTTAATAGAAATAACCGCTTTAAGTGGTCACTCCAACAAACTGTATTCTTAATAGTCTGTACAGCTAATAAAATTTGATTTCTGGAAACCAAAATATCTAACATTATTATGGTAAAGTCTACTTCATTCGCTCGCTCTAGTTGCGCTTTTGTCCGCCCTGTGAAACATAGGCTTCCCCGTTTCTATGACTCTTTAAACCTCTCATGCAACATTGAAAAAAGAGCAAGCGTTACAGAAAAGTGCAGACCTTTGAGACGGTCGGGCTTCATGCGTCAGTAAAGTTCAGCTACGTAAATTCTCGTTACATTCTTCTGAACTCGATGTTTCAGATGTAGCCCGTAGCAGAGACTATGTGATTCGTAGTAGCGTCTACAGAGATAAGAAGGGGTTTCTCGTGACGGCAGGCTAATGGAATGAGTTCCTCTTAATTTTTGTTAACTTTTTGCTCTGTAATTCTGAAATAAAGAACGTAATGTAAGGCAAATAAAAATTTGTTAACACGCTGCACCGCGGTCGCTCAATAGAAAGAACGGTCGCTGGACCTACGTCATCCCTATCGTGCGTTAGCTCTTATGTCTGATTATTCATTGAAGGGTAACAAACTAAAGCGAGACTCGATCTCGGAACCTTTGCCTTTCGCGGGCAAGTGCTCTACCGACGGAGCTACTCAAGTGCGACTCACGCCCCGTCCTCACAGCTTTACTTCTGCCAGTACCTCGTCGCCTACCTTCTCGGTCCGGCACACAGTTTTAATCTGCCAGGAATTTTGGCATCATCGCACGCTCCCCTGCAGAGTGAAAATCTCATTCTGGTGACAAACTAGTTTTCGTATCCGCAACAATTCACTTTTCTTCCCTTTATTTTCATTTAGTTAGCTTTTTTGTTTAGCTATTTACATTTAGCTTTCATTTAGCTGTTTTCATTTAGCTACTGATTCGACGACGCTTTTTGGCTTATTGGTAGTAAAAAGATTATAAGAAAACAAAGGAGAAAGAATAACTTACGAGTAACGTGCATGCACAACACTAATTGTGCTGTACATGAAAAACACTTACCCATTACACCACTATAAATTATATAATCCCAAGTTAGAACAAATTGTGACGCGCTTTTTTTACCGCTGTTAGGGAAAACAGTAAGGAGGTCTGATCAACCCTGAATTCCTCGGCCAGCTGCCAAAACGATTTCTGTATTTTTCGGTAGTAATGAACGCTACAATAAATACAAGTCATTCTAAAAATAAAGACAACAACTCATAAAAATAGCTTTTCTGCTCAGTGGATAAACACAACTATGGCTACTCTCAAAACAAAACTAAGAGGAAATGGATGCTCACAAAATTATCCTCCTCTTCTCTCACTCGCCTTGCGCAGCGGTATCGGCTAACCTGCCACTGCGTTGTGGTCCCGCAGGCCAGCCGCTGCGTGCGGCCGCGTGTTTCGCGCGTACCTTGCACCAGCCCCGTTGTTAAGAATCAAAAGGGCCATACCCGGGACGTCCCGAAAGATGCAGCAGGGACATAGGAACTTGAAATTTAAAACCGGGACGGTCCCGACTAATTGGGTCACCTGGCAACACTAATAACGATGCAACCACTAAAAACATTGCGTGGGAAAAGTGACCTGCAAATTGCAGAAAAGTTGTTCGCTCTGCTTAGTAAATGTGGTGTGCGTAGTGTAAGACCTTCGGTACACACACCATCAGATTTTTTGACTTGTCGCTCTAACGAAGTAGGCGAGTGTCAGCAATATGTCTCGTGGTCTTATCGTAGCGTGTTTATCTTCTGCCGTTTAGGTTAGACGATAGAAATGCCACTTGCACGCTTAGAGTAGCAGATTGACGGTGACCAACTTTAAACAGAACTTGATTAATTTTCACACACATTTATTAAAATAATAAAAAAATAGACATTACGTTACTTGATTCTGGATGCTGTTTACAACTGACATTCTGAAGTTCCTTTGGTCTTGGTACGTTAATCTTATTCTCACATATCTCTGATACTTGAAGAAGTGTCTATACATATCTGTCCGTGGCTATGTACAGGAATATGATAATCTTATTAGGCGCAAACTGAAACTTAACTACAGACTAATGCAGACTGACTAATCGGAGGTGTGTACACTCGTTATAATACCTCGAGCGTTCATGTATCACTACGCGAGTGTGATCCGCGAGGAGAAAAGGTTCTACGTTGGCAGCAATCTCATTGGCTGCGTTACATATTAATACGCGGATCGGCGGAAGCAGAATTTGGTCCGCCTCTAAGACACCGCCATCTCGTAGTGTAGAGATGGACGAGCGCTACACCTGCGCTGTTGTGATTAGCGGGACGCGCTCTAGTGGGAAAGTTGTGTACGCGCTGACTACGCGGAACTATGTACACAACAGTAACGCATTCACCGAGGAAGCCATCAGCATTAGCGAGAGGCACTTCTAAGCAGAAATCTGAAGAAGGCCTGTCACATGAATATCAGCACGATGTGACACATTCTAACGCCTTTACCACCGAGATATCCTATTTTACCGAGTAAGGTTTTCCGAAAATATACAGTCTGTAAGGATATTGTTGTGACGGGAGTTTAAAGGGTAATCACCCATTTTATTTTCATTTGCTCGCACCAGTGTGCGTTTGATCTTCTTCTTGAGACTCTGGATTTTATTAAAATTAGGTGTGTTTAAACTATCCAACTCAGGAATAACGCACAGTCATTTGCAATGGCTCACATGTCACGTAGTATCCACTAAGGCATGGTGCATTTAAAAAAGGTTTGTTGCATTACGTCCGTTGTACATCAACAAGGTACTGAAAATATACTCGTATTAGCAGATATTCGCTGCAGTGATCACTTCAACCATAACCTGCCGACTATTGAAGATTCGGCAGGTGATGGTTGAAGTGCCCACGTCCTCATTTGTTTGTTAGATACACTGCAATGTCAGTCTTCCTCAGTGGTTTTGCCCAAGACGACTCCTTCTAGTGTCACTAAAGCTATAAACTTGAAGCCTTAACACATCATCACGTTCTTTTCTCTAGTCAACATTTTTCAATTATTCCTGTCATCATCAACTCTGATACTAGATTCCTCATCATGTATCTTAGCAGTCTATTTAGTTTTCTGTATTCATCTGTAACATCACACCTCAGATGTTTAGTTTCTCTCCTTTTTCGGACTGCCGGCAATTTGTGACTCATTTTCTTACAGTACTCTCCTCCAGGTTTACATTCTCACTAATTTCTCTCCAAAATTAATATAAATGTCAGTTTTAGCGCGAAAAATATTTGCAGTTACAAACAAAATGTCAGACAGGTATCTGTGATGCAATTTGATGCTAATGCTTTGTCCGGCAATGAGGAAGATGCATTCATAATACCTCTGTAACTAAATTACAGAGAACTGTATACCTTTAATTACTTTGGACGCATATAAAGATAAATAAAGTTAATTTCATCCTGTGTTTCCTGCAATATCGAGCTCTATTAAATGTGATACTATTGCCGTCACTGATTTCTCACGATTTTACCGTTCTGCTATAGCTTAATTTATTTCGATAAAGCCCCAATAAATCTAATTATGAAAAGGAACTGTGGAGTAAATATAACACATCGTAATTTTGTAATTAATTATTTTATCTGTTTCGACGTAGATGCAGATGGTTGCACCTTGGAACGCATTGTACTGTTTTGCCTCAAACCAAACTTACAATAGATGTTTGATGTGTTTGGATATTCCATTTGGAAACGATAGTGATAAATTTAAACGTTCTGCAATCTTTTACTGAAACAGCAGACGATACTCCGGAAAAGTATTTTTCTTTACAATGTGAAAAGCTGTTCCGAGTGACAACATGATTATGTACCTAAGAACAATTATACTGTTCAAATTTAAACGGGACGGAATCAAGAATATCTTGTCAATATTGTTTTAATGGTCTCTTTGTTACATCGTTACTGTGCTTCACTCCAATAACAGGAAAGTGAAAGCAACTATACAAATTTCAATTCCCAAGAGAGGGAAAATAGTTAATACATTTAAAAAACTGAGTTAATTTGAAAATATCATGAGTTCAGTGTTAAAGACATTCCGTTTCATTGTTCAAATTGTTAACGTCTGAAAAAGTATAGTTTAACCTTGCACACATTATGTTACTAGTTTCAAAAATGTACAGAATCTTACTCGGTACGAAAGAATTAAGACTGCAATCAAAGTAGCTTTAATACAGTACACACGTTTAACATAAACAGTTAAGTTCAATAGTTTCGTTAGCCTTGTGATCAGAGACCTTTCAGTCGAATATCAGTATCGACTGTGGAAAATGATGCATCGATGTAGCTAGAGATCTTCTAACTTGATACCTTGTGGATATTAAGTATGAGAAAGTAATTTAGGTTCAAGATTACATTGCAACTGATATTTGTCGTCATCTCACATTAAGTGTCGGAAAATTTTTTTGTGGCTAGCTCATGTCTTTCAGACGTGATATTGTTCAACCACTGTCATTAGTTCATCGCCAACAAATGGTCAGCGACAAATAATTTCAGAATTAAAATTTGTGCTTGATAGATTCCGAGTTCATGTCCTTTCTAAATTACGTCTGTGCCACATACCGGAGAATTTACCAGTTATCGATAACCACTTGTTTTCACTGTTTCAGTAAGTTTCCTTGAATAATATACTACGCTGCAGGTTTATCTATCAAATTTTCCAACTGTAAACAAAAGTAACATGAAATTTGCCTAATATATATTTTGATGTGCTGTCTACCACACAGTAGTTTGGGACGAAGTTAACTCTGTCCTTGCATACAGGGTCGTATTTCACTCAAATATCACTAGCAAAGAGAATAAGGAAGTCTATGTCCAGGTATACGTTTTCTTATTGAGTGAAACGAACAAGAGTTTGAATGTTACATAGAGTGATAACACCCTGGGATTAATCTTTATTCATCTAAATAGCTTTACTGCAAAGCTAGTTTTATTTTGTGGTCATCTGTTTTTGTATATTACTCGCACTTCGTACGCGACTTGGATTGTTGTCTCAAGGTGTAACTTGGTTACAAATTTGACGTTCACAGTACACATCGTATTGGCTTAAAAATGAGGGTTGGAAGTATACTTTTTATAGATTTTCGTTATTAACTTTTTCCGGGCGTGATGAACAACATACATCGTCACGCGACTTTAAAGTTTGTATCTCAAACTGGATTGTTTAACGTTTCATTAAGGCTGTTTTATTAAACCCCATTGACTTACTGTGTTTGTTTACGTTACATAACACAGACAAGAATAAATGACGAGGATGATGAATAAATCAGATGTGAAGTGCAGCAATATTACTTTGTAATTGAGAATTCATCTCGACCTCTAAAATTTGTACAGGTAGCAGTCCTGTATATATATGTATACAAGCAACGATCAGCGTAAATGGCTTGAGAGGCTGAGTGGAGTAGTTACAATTTCGCTCAACTGTCTGCACCGGTCTGTGTTACGGAAGTCGATTCAGACGTAGTATCTTGATTCGCAGGCGGAAGAGGAGCGATGAAAAGCAGGCAAAGGGATGTTACAGAGTATCCTTTGTCCTGGGCAGAAAGCGAACAGTCAGTCTTGAAGCTGAATATGCGCCACTTGTGTTATTTTGGGGCGTGGCCTTTATCAAGGTGTCCATTATACCACGTTTACAGCATCTTTAACTTCGCACTGGGCATCTGGTACGTTAGTGAGGGTTCTACATCCTTCTTCTTCTTGTGGGGAGACATGGAGGAAGCAACGCTAGTACTCATAAGTACTTTCAACATCGGGAGCATCGTTGTCAAGATGGCGCTCTTCGTGAGGCGCAGACGGCAGTACTCTGCCCTGGTCCGACGAGTGGACGGTCTGATGCTGGTGCAGGGCGAACTCTGCTCCCAGGACCCGGTCCTCGGTCACTTCTTGTGGCGCTCCAAGAGGACCGCGGCCCGCCTTACCACGGCCATGCTACTGCTCATGGTGTCCCAGTACGTCACCTGGTACCCCATGCCGCTCATCATGAAAGGAGGTGCGCGCCGTTTGCCCCTAGCGCAGCATCCCTGGGACAACAACAGCAATTATTACGAGCTGTCATACGCTGTGCAGTGCATGGCCGGAGCGTGGATGACGCAGATCAGCTTCGGCATCGACTGCCTCTTTGTGTCCATCATGATCCTGGTGGCCGCGCAGATGAAGATCCTCGCGTCGCGAGTGGCCCGTCTGAAGATGCGTGGCGACGGATTTTGGCGCAAGCGGCACGCGATTAAAAGTACCGGAGACAATGTGTACAGAGAACTGTGTCTCTGTATTGAAACCCATCAGCAGCTTCTCAGGTACGTTGAAAAGCGCCTTCTTATTTCAATGAATCCTGCGAAGCTTGTCTTGGTCAACGAATGAAGCACGCACGAGGAATGGACCACGTGGTTATAATACATCAAAATGTTCTTAACTCTTAATCTTGATCGCAAGAATAGTTAGTTTCGAATGAGAACAATCTACAGTTTGCTGATGGGAACAGAAAGCCTGATCATTGATTGTCAGTTTCAGGCTAATTATCTAGAACGAAACAGAAGCCTGAAACAGACAAAAATATATACAAATAGCGTATTACAGTAATTACATTATCGTCAGAAATGTCTAAACTGAAAACATTCAAGGTTCTCTGCTGCGCAGGGGGATCTGGAGATCCCCCTACAAAATTTTACAGGTTTTTTAGAAACATTTTCGAACTAATTTAGTATCAGAAACACGTGGTCTGCTGGGGCTCACTGCTGTAGGGTAGTTGAATTTCGTTTGATAACATCCCCTGCTTATCTCCGTCGATGCATTGCACTGAAAATATTTTCTCAAGAGAGCAAATGTCGATATTATAGGCTGAGTGTCTTCTTTCGAAACAAATTATTTCCATTAATCTACGGTACTTGCTGTTGACACCAACAAGGACTAATCTACTCTTCGTCGCCAAGATTGCATTCAGTGTTGCTCATTCTTGTCTCCGATTTGTTTTTTCGGCATAATTAGTTGCCCTTTAACAGGAGACATACACTCTGCCTTGCTCATGCTGTCAACATTTAGAACTGCACCTGTAATGGATTTGTTTTGCATTTGTTACGCACTTTATTGTACACTGGCAGAATAGTTTGAAAACACGAGGAAAAAGTGTACTTGTTCCGCCTAACGGTTATTGCAATTGACTGAGCTTTATGTTGTACATTTACATGATTGCGTATTACAGGCTTTTGCACAATTATGACGACGTTTTTACTGAAACAATGGTAATTGTGGTATAAATCAGACACACCATGCTTACCGTACATTACTTTGAGGTTATGGCCATGGGTCGCTTACACAAAAGTACACATTCTGTCATTTTATATTTCTTTGTACTTCTTTTAACTTGAAATTATTATTCCGTTATTTCTATTGGTACTGTACTCAGCGAAACGATGACTACGTTTTCTTGCTTGGTGGTATCTGCATTTGATGCTGCACCTCCTTATGTTCGAATATCCTGTCGTTTTTAATTTTAGCGTAGAGGCAGAGAAACTAAAGAAACTGAAGTAACTTGTCCGGGCAAACCGCATATGGCACGTTACTGTAACAATAATGATTTCATAGATATGTTTCCTATCTATTCTCTATTGTGTAATTCCAATTATTTACCTCTTATTTTACTTTCTGTTGACACCTAGTAATTAGGTTCCTTTGCCTTTTTTGTCGTTTTTTATAAATCTGAAGATCATGGATGCAGAATCGTGTTTTTGCCAACTAGAGGGCGGTAGGGTAGTATGTGTTGTTGCCTTATCTCCCACACCCTTTTACAATAATTATGGGTCTTACCACCTCTGCAACCTCCTCTAGGTCGCTTGTCCTATTCAAGGGCAGCTATCCTATTGGCTGTGCATCATGCATAGTTGCCACATCTCCTACAATCTTATCAAAGATTTATGACTTCCTTTGCCGTACCACCTACCACTTAAAAGGTCGCTGCCCAAGAGAGTTACCTGCATGAACTGTCGTGTAAGTCCACTACTAGGATGTCGGTCCAGTGTAACAACTGGGGGGATTTAAAGTAGATACCTTGTTTGACAATTACATATAAAATATTCTATTTAACCACTTAGGAACGTTTGTACCACCGACCACCAGACGTACATCGTACTGCCGGCCGCGGTGGTCTAGCGGTTCAGGCGCTCAGTCCGGAACCGCGCGACTACTACGGTCGCAGGTTCGAATCCTGCCTCGGGCATGGTTGTGTGTGATGTCCTTAGGTTAGTTAGGTTTAAGTAGTTCTAGGTTCTAGGGGACTGATGACCACAGATGTTAAGTCCCATAGTGCTCAGAGCCATTTGAACCATTTCGTACACCGTACTGCGTACGCTGCCGCGCCGTCCTGCGAGTACAGGGTCTTGCTACAGTGCCCTCACCGTGGGGATAGCGGGTATTACTTCTACAATTTATATAAATCCAGTACCATTCGTTAGTTGCTGCAAATTCTCAGATGTTTGACCTAGAGAATGCACAGTATTAATGTCAACCATTCTTTATCGACAGATGCAAAAAGATTTTTTAGCCCTCATAATATTGTAGTTTGTACTGCATTCGCTGCCAAAACCTATGGAGAGGTACCAAATGTGATCACATACGTAACATAGATTCCATCCGAACCATTAAAAGTAAGTCGCTCCCACAGACAGGTGTAAGTTTCATCACCTGGACTGTAGGATGACCATATCCAACAGACTATCAATCACACGAGAGGGCGCCTGTATTGCTCCTTCATAACCGATTTAATACATTGGTTCTTTTTCGGTTGTAACATACCCAATCAGTGTACACCACCATACACTTCGTTTTTCCTACCATGACTCAGAGATCCATCTCAGCTGCTGCTAAACTGACAATATGTTTCGATCATCTGGCTCTCACAGATAACTGAACGTTGGATGGCATAAACTATACAGCTACCACGCCACAGGCTAGTAGAAATAAAACACAGACACGTTGTTTCTCATTGAAAAAAATGTGAAAGACATCGCAACATATGGAAACTGGAAGAGTTTGCAGTTCGTAGAGCGCCTCCCACAACTATTCCAAGGTGATTACCTGTACAGTTAATCTCATTTTCCCATCGAAAGGGTAGTGGATGTCTCGCCGCTTCGTTTAGAAAAGCATTTTTCCTTCATTTTACAGTCAAGTACATGATTACTGTTCCGGTGCTGACCATCGCCGGAATGTGCTGTTCGCAACACACATGAGGTAGCACAAATAAGGAGTCACTGTTATTGGTGAAAAAAAAACCTGTACAGGGTATAGTAGCATACAGAAATAGAACGAGTCTGTAGCAAAAGGGGGGCTCCCTAAGGTTACCTTCGTGTCAACAGAGTGGTGCCAGTCAATAATTATGCGGTAATCAACAGCATACCCAGCGGGCGGTCAGGAGTGGAAAGAAGCCATTGATATGGAGCTATGTACTGTAATACTCACCGCAGCTGATAGCAACCCAGAAGTTGGAGAGAGCAATATCCACCAAATTCTGCAACCTGTGTAGCCAATGCTACAGGAGCGTGTTTTGACCACTCGGTCGAAGTGGGAACATGTTCTCCTAGCTCCGCCACCTGTGTACGATGTGTAACGTCAGTGTGAAATGAAGCCTGCTCCTTCAACACGACGACAGTACGAACAGTTACGGTGGGAAAATTAAAAAGACTCAGCATCGAAACAGATCCGCGTCCCTCAGGATCCATTCATGTCTATCACCCAAGCATTCTAGCATCGTTATTCTGTACCATCCAGCCGAGAAAAATTGAGAACTACAAATGCTCCGTTAAATTCATCCGATAGATTTTTACCACATCTCTCTCTTCCGATATAATGAAAACAAATACCGTCTATGTGCCGGCATCGTGCAAATGTGGCGATCCTATTAAATATACAGGTATTTTTCCATTGGAGCTGGTGGCCAGTAATCGACGTCGCTTGCACAGATCGGTGTAAAGTTTCATTACCTGTACTGTATGAGAACCTTCTCGCACATGTTATCAGTCGTTGTTTGATACACCGCTTTCTCTGCTGTAACAAGCTTTGTACACTTCCATATATTTATTTTCCGCCACGACTTCGATGTCTGTGTCAGATTCTAAACTGAGATTAACGCGCTTGGTCCATTAACGCCCCCAGAAAACTAGACATCACACGGTGTAAATAACATTATGTGGTAATCAACAGCGTACCTGGACTGTTGGGATGGAAAAGACACTGTCTATGTACTGTAATAATAAGTATCATAATTGACAGTGCTATCAGTTTTAGCAATTTTAATGTAATTTCAACACCGACCAATGACGCGGCAGCGTGCTTACCAGTTTCTGTATCATTGCTGAATAGCCCCTCCACTTCTTTGCGACTACCATGGTGAATGTAAGTAGATGACTGTGCAGTCCGTTCATTCATTGCTAATTCTCGAACATACTCAACAAAGTATACCAGACAACGACCTACATTCTGTAACACTTTGATCATAGTGCGTAACTTACGATCTTTCTCTCTGTGGATGGGTGTCACAGGGCATTCTCGCATTCTTAGGGCAAAGTTAGAGACCGGAAGCTCTCCTCACATTGTCTTTGACCTACACTCCCTGCAGCTGACCAGAAGCAGACCAGTACATTCCACATTTCGTGTAGGAGCAGTGTCAACTGAGGCTGTAACTGATGTCCAGTACTCATCCAAGAGCACAAGACTTCTCCAGATGCGCGAATGTCAAAGAGGTTAGCACCCCTTATCGGTGTACAGTAGATATGAAACTGTTGTGATGATATAACAGACGGTTAACAACAAGAAACGGATGGTTTTTAATGCATGATTGAGCTCCAGACGGACGGAGTTTGCTGCGTTTTACGTAAATCAAATGCACTAGCGTTTGTAAAGTACTGTTCTAGTGTCTGGGGTCATTACCAAGAAGGTATTGGTAAGAGAGATCATAAGCACATGCACTTCTAAGGCTACTATAGTCCGCACTTAAAACATGCTATAATGTTACTTCGTTGCATTTTCTAGCCTATTGTTTGTATGGAATGCAGCACTGTTACTATCACAATGTAATAAATATATTTCCAGCGTATGACATACATTCTCCTAGCAGGTTTCTCTGCTATAAACTATGGTGATAAAATGTAAAATGAAAAACTACTTCCTCAAAACATCAATTCCTTCTGATACACGTACAATATAGCTTTCCAGAGGTGTGCAGCCCCCACTACACACATCCAATCATGGTTCAGAAAGTATACTATGCTCACATCAGTCCTATATAAAGTGATCGTTAGTAATGGGCAATGCCTTATACAAAGTAAGGGACAAACGCATAGCAGCAGTGTATGACATGTGAAATTACGCTTCATTCTGCCAATAACTCCGTAAAAAGGACATATCTCAGGCAGATGTATACACTAGGATTGTAATATCTCACAATCACCTGTCACTAACTTAGAATCACCATAGTTATGAAACTGAACACTCGATTTTATGCCCAAGATGGGGCAAGGAAATGGGGTATGTCGCATATATCATAGTTCGTCTAGAGGAATGTGTTGAAAGAGGATGGAAGTCCTCTGATGAGCAAGAGGTTTGCTGTACATTACCCACAGAACACGCAGTTCTATGCGAGTTGAATGCAGGTTATATAACACAATTGATGCATCCCAACAGAGCAATGGAAGAATATTGAAAAATGACCTGCTGCAACATCTCTCTCTAGAATGCATCATCAGTTTACCATTATATACTACCTCATTACAACCCCAACTCACCCTATCACTCCATCCACTCTACGTCATCCTTTAACGCATATGCAAGTAAGTTTAGAGGCAGATGGTTATCTTTTTTCCAGGAAATCATCAAAGACAGTAGTCATTTTGCGTGTGTCACTAGTTTCTCAATAGGCATATAGTATAATGTTGCTTCGACGAAAAATTAAAGACAGTATACCTAGTTCCTTTTGCTTCCATCCTGCTGTTTTCCCACATTCCTCTTGCTGTTGTATAATCGTTCCCATGCACAAGAGCTGTTCTGCACCAATCAGGAAACAGGCCAGTACTCCCTCAATTTCCCCACATTTCAGCGTGTTTTCCCTCAATTTGCACGTAATTTTCCGTCATTTTATCCATTTTTTTTCACTTACCGTTCCATGTTGCAAAATTGCTTGTAAATGTATTATAGCTGCCAACATCTAGCGCAAACGCACTATTTTTCTGGTCGTGCGGCACGGTGTAGCACTATACTCGAATGCAACCAGTCAGTTGAGGCACGTTTGCTCTGTTTTCTGTATGTATGTATCTGTGCATGGGCCGCAGATGGCCGAGTGTATCCAGTGACTGCAGAGGATGGCAGTATAGGGCAGGCAATGAGTGTGCAGGGAAGCTACGAGACACTTGGCGAAGGAGCTGACTGTTCCAAGAAGCCTGTGTCCCGCCTCCCCTGTAGGAGGAAGAGGGAGGAAGAGGACCTCGATGTTCCGCAGCTTGTGGATGCCCATCAAGGAGAACGGACTTTCAACCACTGACCCCTCTATAGTCTTTTAGGACGACGATTTTCCCCAGTGCATGTGCTGCAATATGACCGGTTCAATACGAGTGCTGGTTTTTTCACTACTTCTTCGAAGTTTAATTAGAACTATGATGCACTTTTCCATCACTTGTGGTAGCATGTATTGGCATCGATTACCTGGGCTGCAGGGTGATTTTTGAGCAGATATCTGTAACGAACTGTGACACAAAACAACTATAGATACTGTATGCTCACAGGTAATGCACTTTTTAAACTCCTCTCTGTCCACCACCAGCGTCTCGAGAGTCGAACAATGTACCTGCCAAAAAGAATAGAGATAATACCTTAGACCCCTGCCTTTCTCCTGCCAGCTTGTAGGTGCAGGGTAGAATTTGAGTGTGTCTCGCTAGTTTCGAGTGGTATTGCGAAATTGCTTTCCACTTGGATAACACCAGTTGTACGTTATCGTCAAATTTTGAGGGTTATTGCGCTTTTATGGCGTCTTTGTGTAGCGCTATGCATGTAGTTGCGTAATTAGGCCAGATCTTCGGGATTAATTACGTAATTATGATCGATATTTGCGTCAGTGTCCCGAGCAAAATAAATAACGTTCACTACTCTAACTTTCCTCTCCCACATCTGGAAGGTTTCCATGTGTTGGGAGTGCATTAGGACTTTCCATCCAGTAGAATCAGAGTTCGAGTCCCAAAGACCGCACAGCCATTTTTAATTTCCCATCAATTCCAAGTGGCTCTGGTGGTTTAATTGTGTTACGGGGGGGGGGGGGGGGGGGGGGGTACAATTGGGCTTTCCACCCAGGGGGACCAGGGTCTGAGTCCTGGAAAGGATACTGCCATTTTTAATTTCCCATCAATTCCTGGATGGAATGGGATGTCAGCACAGCCCAGGGACAAAGAAATCCCTACTAAAATTCTAAATTCTCGCCAAAATTCGAAATTCCCGCCAATATGGTAGGTGGTGAGGGAAGGTGGGGTGGGGAGGGCAGGGGAGGAGCTGTGGTACACATGCAGCTGAGAAAGACATGTGACATCATCCATTGAGTGGGGGTGGGCGTGGTCGGGATTGGGGGTGGATGGGTGTGGGCAGGGGTGGTTGGGGTGTGCAGGGGCGGGAGTGATTAATTGATCAATTTAAATAATTTGCATATCAATTTGACATCAAAAATGCTCTGAAAATGGCTTTATACTACTACTTCTGTACCAAAAAATCTTTCTGTCAAACATTTAACTTCATGACCTTGTATGTATGTATATAATAATTGCTGGTTTTCAGAATTCTCTGTATAGCGATACGCTGTACCACTGCAGTTACGGGAAGAACAAGTAAACGTTACACGAAAAAGAAGTAAATGTCAGGTACACCTTTCTTCATAAGTAAGAGAGATTCTTCGATGAATTTTGAACAGCATACAAACCATACTTACAGGCGTATGAAATTCTAGAATTTATTTAGTTTAGGAAAAAGTGAATGAGCTGTTACATTTTAAACTTCATGTTTTTAAAAAAACTTAAGTTTTGTATTTAATTATCTTAATTTTTACCACAGTTTTTAATAGATTCGGAAAATTCTATAATTTCATACACGTGTAAGGATGGTTTGTATGCTGTGCAAAATTCATGAAAAAATCTCACTTACTTATGAGGAAAAGTGTACCTGCAGCAAGAAATGCAGCCAACAGTAAGTGAAAAAATGATGAAACTTTACGTATAAAAGAAAATTATTTTGTTATGTTTTCGAACTTCCACGGCTATGAGTGTGAATTCTGAATCCTTCCTGGTCATCCTGACAAGATTTCATGAATTTATTTCTACAAATGTAGAGAGTGGATATTAAAATGTCCTGCTGAGCCTCCACTGCTCAAAGGCGGAACGTTTGACGTCCTACCCCCCCCCCCCCCCCCCCACCCGTAATTTCATCTCTATACAGAGTCGGCATATTACTGGATTTGGCTAGATTACTAGTAGACGATGGGTGGATCCCCTTCCTTTCACCTCACTTTTGCCCCTGCGGGTCGGAATTTGTGTACCTCAAATGTCTGTGGCTAATATTAAGTCTAGTGAGAATGTGCGAACTTTTGCTAAATGTTTGCGAATCATGTAGGTGATGCCGAACGTGTGAACAATGATCACGTTTTCTAAACCTCTTAATTCCCTCCAATTGCGGCGCTTAAAATTCAAATATGGCTCAAAGCTGCGTAGAGCCTTCCTCTGTAATTGTGCACAATCATGGAGTCTTGCGACGTCACCCTCGGTCCAGACGATTATTCAAACATAAAGGTGTCGACACTTGCGAAAAAAAAGGGTACGCCTCGAAATTTCATGTGACGCATACTGCGAATTAAAGATGTCACGTTGGTACCAAATATCACCACAGTTTTTCCCAATGCCACTGTGAACGTGTCACACGATTAGAAAGTCATCAGAGTCCCTCTTACTTATATTCCACCCGTTCTTCTATTACCCCTGCGATGGAGGTCACAATCGCAATGCACAGCGTTGAAATCACTCGGTTTTCCTATGAGTGGCCGAGGAAAACATTCCAGACACCACCGCTCAGAACAGGCACAAAACGGCCGCAGGAAGCGCCATAAATGGCGTCAATGCAACCGCTCCTTGCCCTAGAGCACTGATCCCCGCACGTTGCAAGACCTAAAGCGGCAGTCTGCAGTGCGATGAGCAACATGATGAAGACATTCTTCAGACCCTTTCACACTGCTGACCCCTCGAACGTTTAAACCCTTCTTTAAGGACGTTGTGGGGCTGCAGTCCCTCGAACATGAACGTAACGTTTTGAGCGTTGCGCGACCTCAATTTTTGGTCTCTTATATTGCTGGTATTACTTGAGTCGTTTCAAAACAAATCCACGAAATTTGAAGGTGGTCGCAAGCAGCCTTTTTAGCACTCCTAATTTTGTCGTCCTGTACTTATGCCGAGGTGGTGCGATATTGACACATGCGTGAATAAAACATCATAGGTCCGTCCATGACAACCCCTCCCTCCCCCATTTCGGCAAAACACTCTCTAGCATCCACCCATCTTTATTGAGAATTAACAACATATCGCTGTACAGACATATCCCGTGACGGAGGCCTACGCGCTTGCAGCCAAGCAACTGCTTTGACACCCTCTCATTCCTGACGGCTCAGTACCAGCCGCTAGTGCAGGACTGTAGGACGAAAGAGCATCAATGTAGTCTGCCTGAAGGCAGGTACTACTCTCATAGTGGGTTCTGTCTATGTAGCTATATTTTTAAGGTACTGAGCAGTGGCAGGTGGATGACACCGAGGGTTTTTTAGGAGTTGGTGACTACATTCGTAAAATTATCTCAGTGTGCCATTAAATGTTTCTGTCATGCGATTGAATCGGTGGTTTCATGCTAAAGGCAGTGGGATTCCAAAACAAAATTATTAATATTTCGGTTTCAGGCAAAAGCAACTAGTACTCAAAGCGATAAATCATGAGAACGCTGTATTCATAAAACATTACATATATAGTTTAGCTGCTTATTTTAACCCAATTTTTAGTATTCTAAACATACGCGTAAGAGTTAAAAATCATTTATACTGAAGTGTGTCATGGAGGCAGCCATCTTCCAGTGAGTGTGTTGAGGAAGGGAAAAAAACTAAATTTGAAATTATTAATATTGGATCCAACTTTCATTCTAAAAGTCAATTGTTCCCTTCGATGTGATGAGCTGAGCGTTGTTACTGAGATTGGCCACCTCACGCTCATGTTAGTTACATTAAACACAACACTCGTTGTATTTGGTGGCCCTTAAGTAGAACAGACGGCAATTACGAGTTTTTTCGAAGACGCAACGTCAAGTAAAGCTATATCCTGAGGCTGACTTTGTCCAAACCTCTTGGAATGTGAATCTGAGTCACATTGTATGAACAACAGTCAACGAACTTTTACCACCTAAATAATTCAGAGCTTGGCCTGTCACAGATCTGACTGAGCCTTTCATAGTAACTCATTCCCCTGCGTTATGAAGTTACGGCTACCACGTCTCATTTTGACAGTTTCAGTTGTTTTTTTTCTCCGAAACAAGTGATTGTAACGTGTGTATGAGCGACGCAAGTAGCCTGCAATGACACTGGTTTTGCTCGAATATGGCACTTGCTGCCATAACATCAAATTCCACCATTTGTTCATTTAATTTTTGCCCTCAATAGTCTAAAACAGAATAAGATGTTTTTTGGTGAGAGGTCAGGTAGGTAATAACCGAAGGCATGCGTATAGAGACGAAACCATGGAAAGAGGTAGAAGACAGATATTCTAATATAGGGTTTGGTAGGAAGGAGCTGTTACATACCGCAGTACGGATAAATAATGGGAAGTATAACATCTTTGTTTGCGTGACCATCATCCGAAGCAAGCTATAAATATTAGTTTTGTGCGTAAAAACCTTCTGTCTTGCTGCTGTATATTTTATTTGTTCTGGACGAGTTTCGCCTTTTACTCTAAGACTTCTTCAATAGAATCTAGAATTATACAGTTTTGCTTCGGTGTGCGAAAAGTGTAGAATACAAAATAGTTCACGTCTTTAGTTATACGTAAATAAAAGATTATTTACAGCTATTCGAGTATCTAGATGGCATCTGCGTTGCCGCTCATCTGGTCACATACTGGAGGTCGCACTGTAACTTCGCTTACGAATCATAAGCACATTTTCACGTTATGAAGTTCTTTCTTCACAATTTTCATACTCTATGCACTAAATGCTCTAGATCACTACTACTTTTCTGTGACTAGTTATAAGTATATTTTCGAGAACTGCGATTTCGAATGGTAACTACTGGGGGTTCACATTATGTCTCTTCCTGATTGGTTTGTATATATATATATATATATATATATATATATATATATATATATATATATATATATATCTGTGTGTGTGTGTGTGTGTGTGGGTGGGTGGGTGAGTGGTTTTTTGGTTTTGTAGGTAGTTGAACGTGAATGTAATATCTTTCAGACAGCCGTTAAAACTGTTTGAGTTCAGCTGATATTAGTATTCTGTAGAGAGGTTCAAGGAAAGAGGTTATGGTAATAATCCACAGTTGGAGGGCTACTCAATTATCTTGTCTATTAGCATAAACAGTGAATTGTTTGTAATGTGTACATTATTATTAATGAAGGTTTCCTTTTCTGCTTTGCTATTATATGTGGTATTTTTTTGATGGTTAGAAGACGTTTTTTGATGTTGATAGCAACTATTTTCATGTTCTATTACCTAGATGTTTGCTTGTGATTGTGTTCTATTAAGTATTCTGGAAATGTGGTGTCATTTGTCCCGTGCTTCTAGATTCGCATGTATTCTCTGTATCCGACATCAAACGCCCGTACTCTCTCTGCCTCTCTCTCTCTCTCGCTCTCTCTCTTTCTGTCTCTCTCTCCCACTGTCTCTCTTGTACACACACAAACAGACACAAACAAATAGTGAGATATAAAGAGAACGGAAATGAACAGACGTTAGTTTTCGATATATACTTCGTCGGTTTGCTAGGAAACAAACCAAACAGGAAGAGACATGAACTGAAAACACAGTAGTTACGATAGTAAACCCACAGTTTTCGTAAAACGTTTACAACTAGTGACAGAAGAATAGTAGTGCTCTTCGGCAATTATCACAAAGAACATGAAAATTGTGAAGAATGACGTACGTGACGCGAAAATGTGCTTCTGTTTCGTAAATGAAGTTACAGCGCGTTCTCCAGCACGTGGCTAGACAAGAGGAAACGCAGATGGCCGACAGAAAGTCGATTAACTGTAAACGTTTATTACGTAAAAAAAAACAAGACGTGAACTGTTTCATAATCTACAAATTTCGTATGTCAAAATAAAACTGGAACATTCTAGATTCCACTGAAGATGCCTTACCGTAAAAGGTGAAACGCGTCTGGAAGAAATAAAATACATTGCAGTTATGAAAAGACAGTTGCCTTTTTTATCAGCGTTCTGACTGGTCTGATGCGAGTTCAGCGTAGCAATTCAAACATAGTCTTCAATTATTTCCTTGATATATTCCAATCTCTGTCTTCCCCTGCAGTTTTTTCCCTCCGCAGCTCTTTCTAGTACCATGGAATTCATACTCCGATGTCTTAAAAGATGCCCTGTCATCTTATACCATCCTCTTGTCAATGTTTTCCACATATCCCTTTCCTCTCTAATTCTGCGCACAACCTTCTCGTTCCTTTCCTTATTAGTTCAACTAATTTTCAACATTCGTCTGAAGCACCACATCTCAAATGCTTCGATTCCCTTCGGTTCCGACTTTTCCACAGTCCGAGTTTCACTACCATACAATGCAATGCACCAAACGTGCATTCTCAGAAACTTCTTCCTCAAATTAAGGCCTATGTTTGATACTAGTAGACTTCTCTTGGTCAGAATGCCCTTTTTGGCAGTTATAGTCTGCTTTTGATGTCCTCTTTGCTCCGTCCTTCACTTGTTATTTTCCTGTCTAGGTAGCAGAAGTTCTTAACCTCGGCTACTTCGTGATCATCAGTCCTGAAGTTATCTTTCTCGTTGTTCTCATTTCTGATAATTCTTATTACTTTCACTTGTCTCTGATTTACTCTCAATCCATATTCTGTACGCATTAAACTTCATCCCATTAAGGAGATCCTGCAATTCCTCTTCTCTTTCACTCAGCATAGCAATGTCATCAACTAATCCTATCATTGATATCATTTCACCTAGAATTTTAATTCCACTCCTGAATCTGTCTTTTATTTCTATCATTTTTTTATATTGAGATTGAACAGTAGAGGCGAGAGACTGCATCCCTGTATTCCACCCATTATAATCCGAACACTTCGTCCAATCTTACTATTCGCTGCTAAATTTTGTACAAATTGTGTATTACCCGTCTCTTCCTACAGCTTAACCTTATTTTTCTCGGCATTTGGAACATATTGTACCATTCTGCACTGTCGAACGCTTTTTACGGGTCGACAAATCCCATGAACATGTCTCGATTATTCTTTAGTCTTTCCTCTATTATTAAATGCACCGAGTGAGGTGGCGCAGCGGTTAGCACACTGGCCTCACATTCGGGAAGACGACGGTTCAATACCGTGTCCGGCCATCCTCGTTTAGATTATCCGAAATATTTCCCTAAATCACTACAGGCAAATGCTGGGATGGTTTTGTTTGAAAGGGCACAGCCGATTTCCTTCTCTAATCCGAAGAGACCGTTGACCTCACTGAGTGATCTCCTCCCGCAAATCAACCCAACCATTATGAACCGCAACGTCAGAATTGCCTCTCTGGTGCCTTTACCTTTCCTAAAGCCAAACTGATCGTCATCTAACACATACTCGTTTTTTCCGTTCTTCTGAATGTTATTCCTGTAACTAGCTTTGATGCATGAGCTGTTAAGCAGATTGTGCAATAATTCTCGAACTTGTCAGCTCTTGCAGTCTTCAGAATTGTATGGACGATATTTTTGCGGAAGTCAGATGGCCACCAGACTCATACATTCTAATCCCCAACGTGAATCGTAATTTTGTTGCCACTTCCCACAGTGATTTGAGAAATTCAGATGAGTTTTATCCATCCCGTCTGACTTATTTGATCTGAAGTCCTCCAAAGCTTTCTTAAATTCTGATTCTAGTACTGGATGCCCTATCTCTTCTAAGGCGACTCCTGTTTCTTATTCTATCACATCAGACACATCTCCCCCCTCGTATAAGCCTTCAATGTACTCTTTTCACGTATCAGCTCTCTCGTCTGCATTTAACAGTTGAATTCCCGTTGCACTCCAAATGTTACCACCCTTGCTTTTAATTTCACCGAAGGTTGTTTTCACTTTCCTATATGCTGAGTCGGTCCTTCCGACAACCATTCCTTTTGCGATTTCTTCACTTTTTTCAAGCAGCCATTTCGTCTTAGTTTCCCTGCACTACCTATTTATTTCATTCCACAGTGGCTTGTATTTCTGTATTCCTGAGTTTCCCGAAAAAATTTTTTTTCTTCCTCCTTTCATGAATCAACTGAAGTATTTCTTCTGTTACTCATGGTTTCTTCGCAGTTACCTTCTTTGTACTAAGGTTTTCCTTCCCAACTTCTGTGATGTCCCTTTTTAGAGATGTCCATTCCTCTTCAACTGTACTGCCTACTGAGCTATTATTTATCGCTGTATCTATTGCCTCAGACATTTCAAGCGTATCTCGTAATTCCTTAGTACTTCTGTATCCCACTACTTTGCGTATTGATTCTTCCTGACTAATGTCTTAAACTTCAGCCTTCTCTTAATTGCTACTGCATTGTGATCGAGTAAACATCTGCTCCATGGTACACCTTACAATCCAGTATCTGATTTCAGAATCTCTGTCTGACCATGATGTAATCTAATTGAAATCTTCCCGTATCTCCCCGCCTTTTCCAAGTATACATCCTCCTCTTGTGGTTCTTGAACAGGGTATTCGCTATTACTAGCTGAAACTTGTTACAGAACTCAATTAGTCTTTCTCCTCTTTCATTCCTTGTGCCAAGCCCATATTCTCCTGTAACCTTTTCTTCTACTCCTTCCCCTACAACTGCATTCCAGTCGCCCATGACAATTAGATTTTCGTCCCCCTTTACATACTGCATTACCCTTTCAATATCCTCATACACTTTCTCAATCTGTTCATCTTCAGCTTGCGACGTCGGCATGTATACCTGAACCATCGTTGTCGGTGTTGGTCTGCTGTCGATTCTGATTACAACAACCCAGTCACTGAACTGTTCACAGTAACACACCCTCTGCCCTACCTTCCTATTCATAACGAATCCTACACCTGTTATACCATTTTCTGCTGCTGTTGATATTACCCGATACTCATCTGACCAGAAATCCTTGTCTTCCTTTCACTTCACTTCACTGACCACTACTATATTTAGATTGAGCCTTTGCATTTCCCTTTTCAGATTTTGTTTTTCTCAGTCACTTGGAATTATATTATTGGCTGCAGCAACTTTGCCTCCCGCTACTCTTTGTCGAAAGCAGACAAGAGGGCAGTTATTACTCTATAAGTTCTCCGGTCCTTATTTACATTTGTACAATCTAAAAGCTCTATCTGTAATCAAATGATTATTATTATCAATTATAGATAGATTAAAAGTTAATTTTTATAAGAATCGTTATTATTAAAAGATTTTTAAAAAAACATTTACGTGGGACTTGATGTAACAATAATACATATGCGCTAGGCTGCTTTTACCTTATACTACATCGCTCAGGCTCCGCCATCGCTCCCCACGACACCGGCCCAGCCAACTTCATACACACGACTGCTCGCTACTACTACTACATCTGCTCCACAGTTCCTACTGCTGACAACACTGCTCTCTGGTCTTACATAACGCAGGTAGCGCGTGAGCAATCCATCGAAATTACATCTGCTCGAGTGCGCTAGCAACATATTCTGTAATCATGGACCTCTTACATAACCCTCCACTGGGGGAAAGGGGGGGGGGGCAAAAATTTTGCAGCGATAGTGAGTCAATTGGACTTGCCATGAGCAACAAATTTTTCTATAACCCATTTAGTTATTAAGTCTACAGTCATGTACTATATACATTATTGATAAGTGCAGAACATATTAAGAAATGAAAAAGAGGGCACACGCACTGAGTTCAGAACATATTAAGAAACAACAGAATGTATACGAAATGAGTACATAATATATTAACAAATGACATAAAGTGCACATGCACTGTAAAACTCTTTAGCATTTTTACAGGAATTAGACATATGAAGGAGTGAAATGAAGTGCACATGCACTGTAGAAGTCTTTAGCATATTTACATGAACTGGATACATTAATAAATGAAATAAAGTGCACACGCACTGTATAAATCTTTACCCATTTTACAAGAACTGAAACATGAAATAAAGTGCACACACACTGCATAAGTCTTTACCATTTTACAAGAATTTAAGCATATTGAGAAATGAAATAAAGGGCACACACACACACACACACACACACACACACACGCTGTAAAATTCTTTACTAATTTACAAGAATTGAAACATATTGAGAAACGAAATAAAGTGCATACGCACTGTATATGTCTTTATCATTTTACAAGAATTTAAATGCACTGTATAAGTCTTTACCATGTTACAAGAACTAGGAAAGGAATGGGAAGGATAGCATCATGGTTGTAGCACAGTGAGTTCCACGTCACTCTGCTGAAAGTCCATACTTTCTACTGAAGCACAACATCAAGTGAGACAATTTGAAGGTCTCGTCCTGAAGTATTTATCAGCGTAGTCAACACACTGAAATGTTGTATTAATATTGTATGTTATAATTTTGGTAGTACATTACATACACCAAACAGTAGGACCGTAATAACATCTCCATCTTTGAAGGTAGTGCACAGCTTGATATGTCAACACCACATTCTTGTAGAATCCATGCTCTTACATCAACGTAGAATTAATGCAAAAACCAAAAATAGTGCTCTGTGATCATGAGGATCGACAGAACATACGGATATCGCAATAATTGGTGATAATTAGGTCAGAAGGTGAAGGATACATTAAGTCTTATGCTAGTCATCATTCAGAATTACACTAGTGTAACAACCGATTTGAATAATTATTGGCACTCATTGGCTAGTTACTAAACATTTATGTACTATGTATGGAGTACTACAGAACATTATTCATAAGTCATCTCGTTACAGCAATTATTGGCATAGGATTTATCCATAAGTCGTTTCATTACAGT
Organism: Schistocerca americana; assembly: GCF_021461395.2. NCBI lineage: Eukaryota > Metazoa > Arthropoda > Insecta > Orthoptera > Acrididae > Schistocerca > Schistocerca americana. The sequence goes on along the minus strand of NC_060126.1, from coordinate 326,671,679 downwards.
AATTATTACAGAACATTATTGATAAGTCAACTACTTACAGTAATTATTGGCATCATAAGTCTTCTCATTACAGTAATTATTGACTTAGCATTTATGCATTATTACAAAATATCATTCAGGATTACTCAGAAGTCATCATTCAAAACAAGAGTTATTGCATGTAGCATCAAGCTGTTAGTGTTTATGTATGATATCATGAAAGTGACATAAGACGTATTTAAAATGTAACACATTGTAACTATTACTCAAGGTCTGTAGTCCAATAATACATAGATATAATGGATTCAATACATCAGAGAAATCTGCATTGTATTTAGGACTAGAAATAGGTCTTAAACCGGTAGCATTATTTAGAAGTATATTGGTAATAGTTGGGACTGGTAATAATTTTTTTTTTTCTTTTTTGTGCTAGCAATGCATTGCGTTGGGATCGATAGTCAATTGCTGGGGCATGAAAATATTTGCTTTTGACTTATTGCTGGAAATAAGGATTAATAACATCATTCATCATGAGTCAGCTGTAGAAAGGTTATGAAACAAGTAGAGTATATGTGATCACATTTATAAATGATAGACACAACTGGGTAAAAAAAATGCAAGTATTAGAACAGGTTCAAAAACTTACTCCTTATAGCATATTAATATCATGAAAAGCTTCTCCTGGAAAAAATACAAAATGGGTTATTGACCTGAAAGAAAACAAATGTATATTATTCTGAAAAGTAGTAAACTTCGACTTAACAGGTAATGAAACGTGTACTCAATATGTATGTACTCTAGCTGTCTTTCCCAAAACATTCAGTCGTTATACTACGCGACATAAGACATACTGTCAAAAGGAACTGCAAGAAATACATAAATAACTACATAGCATATCCTAACTAATACAAAATATATAAATCTCATCATTATCACCATCATCAAAGAGAAACTTCATTATTCATATTACTATAACTTCATCATTGTCATCTGAAAAGAAAAACTTCATTATTCATATTACCATATTCTTCATATAACTATTCATCGTCATTTATTATCCTCTCCAAAAAATAGACAATTCATTATCCATATTCATATTACCATTTACTTCATACAACTATTCATTATCATTCATTACTTCATATATTACCCAGTTTCTTACTTGTAGCATATTTAATTAATAAAACTAACATGTGTAGTTCTGTCTGGCAGCTTGCATCAGTCGCCTTGTATTCTGAGAGGAAAATAATTAGTCTAGACTGCTATTATACAGTGTGTATAGTATATTCTTGTTAATGCTTGTTAATTCTGATCCATTTACTCCTCATGACAATGTATTGCATTTGCTTTCTTTCATTCTGGTGGTAAAATTTCCATTTCATAGTAAACCACTGTGGTTTGTTTAATTTGTTTCTTTTACACGGTATTGCTTTCTGAAAACGATGAATTTGGATTAATATCTTGTATTTAAAACATATATTCATTAAATAAAAACTTGTTTCTAGTGATATAACTAGGCATACAGTATAGCATGACAGAAAACGTATTATGTTACAAACATAGACAATTTTCTAGTGCAAAAAATGTACACAGAGTAGCACAATATGCTAGCAAAAAATGTAGAATAGTCAAGATATTGAGGTATCATAAAGCAAAAATGTTAAAATCAACTGGTGTTTGTTACATCTTAAAGATTTCATAGTGCATACAAAGAAAAATTCTAGTTTCGATAGGAAAACAATCATACACACCAAAATAATGGAAAATGTGCACGGTCTTATATATAACGACAAGAAAAACGACCTGCTAACCTTACGTTGCCGGGCACTTGACAAGAAAAGATATAATCATCATCAGTAAGTAGTCACATGGATATAATTGCATAAGTGGTCAAATGAATATCAGGAAATGGCATTACAGTGAGATAAATCGTAAATTATGTTCATTCAATAAAGGGTTTAGTATTGGAAGTATGGTGGTTGCCCTTGCTTTCTCTGGTTCTCAAAGTTTCAACGTGTACTATATCGGGGTGAGGAATGCTGCGGATTCTATATGGGCCAGCGTATAGAAGCTCAAATTTACTGCATATACTCTTTCCTCTGTTGGATAAATAGTGTGTGCACACTAGTATCTTCTGTTCAATGTTAAAGTCACGGCGCGTACAAACCTGTTTTTACTGTCTTCTCCGGCGCTCTGCGGCACGTTTGATGTTGTTGAGCGCAATGTCAATTATTTCATGGTGGCGTAGTCGACGAGTTGTAGGAAAAGATAATTCTTTAATTTGGTTAGGTGGTTCAACATTTTTCAATATAACAGTCGGAGATAGCAGAGTACATTCATTTGGGATGGAGTTAATTACATCCTGGAATGAGAGTATGTGTCTGTCCCAGTCAATATGTCTTTTATGGCAGTATATTCTACATAGTTTACCAATTTCTCTCATCAATCGTTCAGAAGGGTTCGAAGAAACGTGATACCTGGATATATAGATAGGAGAAATGTTTCTAGCTCGTAACATACGTGTCCATATCGCAGATCAAAATTGTGGTCCATTGTCTGGAATTACTTTCAATACATGCCCTGCATGATATAAAAAATATTTTACTAATGCATTCGAAATAGACTTAGCAGTAGCTTTGAGTAACGGAGTAAAGGTAACAAATTTCGAAGTGAGTTCAACAGCGACAAAGATGTAGCAAAAACCTCTATAAGTTCTGGGAATTGGACCAAAAATATCTACAGCGGCCATGTGTCTCAATTTAACGGGTACAATGGGATGTACGGGGGAATATGTGACGTCGTTTCTGATTTAGCTTTGTGGCAGATTTTACATGACGCTAAAACTCGTCGAATACGCTTCTCCATGTTCGCAAAATAAATAGTTCTGTCTCAGTATAAGAAAACAGTTTCTGGCTCCATAATGTGCGTAACGTAAATGAGTATACAAAATTAATTTGTTAACAAACTCGTCAGGAATACATAATAACCAGTTGTTACTGTCAGGGTGAGAGCGGCGAAACAGAATATTATTGCGTACAGTATAATGGTTTGTAATGGTAAAATTATATTATCTTGCCATAGGTGTTTAAATTCTTTCCATACGTTGTCTTTGCTCTGCTCTTGTGCTATGTCTCGTAATGACGACGAAATGAAATTTTCAAATGCAACTTGTTGAATATACATTACGCTAAAATTTGCTTGGCAGAAGTAGGTTGCCATGTCTTGCTGATTGTTGCTGAGAGAACGGGATAGTGCATCTGCTACAATATTTTGTTTACCGGGAATGTGAACAATTGTAAAATTAAATTCCTGTAAATAAATTTTCCATCTGCTTAATCTGCCATGTGTATATTTAGCGGAAAATAAAACCTGAATAGCTCTATGATCTGTGTATATGGTAGTGTGTCTTCCATAAAGAAAATGCCTAAATCTCGTAAATGCCCATACAGCACATAATGTTTCAAGTTCTATAACAGAATAATTACTTTCAGCAGGTGACAGAATGCGACATGCAAAGGCGATGTTTTTAATTACTGTAGCACCGTCTTCTTCTATTTCCTAAAAATTATGTACGCCTAAAGCGGTGTTAAAACTGTCGGCAGCAAAGGAAAAATTTCTGGTAAGATCTGGGTGTGATAAAAGTGGTGCATTCAACAAGGCATTTTTTAGATTAACAAACTCAGACTGTGCTTGGCTATTCCAGGACCAAATAGCGTTTTTACCCGTCAGTTGGCATAATCTAGGGGTGTCTAAAGCAGAGTAATGAATAAATTTACGGAAAAAGTTAATTAAACACAGAATGCTGCGTAGTTGTTTCTTAGTCGTTGGAACAGTAATGTCACGTAAAGCTTGAAGTTCTTCCAGGTCTGGCGCAATGCTTTCTGCTGAAATTACATGTTCAAGAAATTTTATGGAAGTTTTCCCAAGTGCGATTTGCTAAGATTAACTGTGAGTCCTTGTGCACGAAAACTTTGCAACAGTTGTTCCAGAATCAGATTGTGTTCAGAACAGTTAGCTTCTGCAATAAGAATGTCGTCTACATACGTTGTGATTCTCTCTTTCAGTTCTGTCGGAAGTACAGTATTCAAACCGCGAATAAACGCTGCTGAAGAAATTGTTAATCCGAACGGTAATTTGCAAAATTGATAACAATCACCAAAACCGAGATATGCTGTGTACTTTCTGCAGATCGGATGGAGCTGAATTTGCCAAAATCCCGATTTCAAATCTAATGTGGAATAAACAGTAGTATGATGAAATTTCAATAGAAGTTCTTCTTGTGTCTGTGGGCGATCTGTTTCATTAATAATAATGTCGTTGAAATGACGCGAATCAAGTACGAGGCGAAGTGATCCATCCTTTTTCTTAACAATATGGAGCGGCTTTATGTACGGACTAACTGCCGGTTCAAGAATACCTTGGTCTAGCATAGCTTGCAATTCTTTCTTAACTTGTTCTCTGTGAATATAAGGACTAGGATAATGTTTAGCTTTAAATGTGCCATGCTGTTTAACTTGAAATTCATACATGGCTCTGAGCACTATGGGACTCAACTGCTGTGGTCATAAGTCCCCTAGAACTTAGAACTACTTAAACCTAACTAACCTAAGGACAGCACACAACACCCAGCCATCACGAGGCAGAGAAAATCCCTGACCCCGCCGGGAATCGAACCCGGGAACCAGGGCGTGGGAAGCGAGAACGCTACCGCACGACCACGAGATGCGGGCAAAATTCATACATAAAACCGGACATAGTACCAGGGATGTTGCCAAAAACTGGAGCTTGCTGTAAAAGAATATTGCGTAGTTGAGGACGTTCGTCGTCTGTATTTGCACTGCTCTGTTTCACTTTCTCCGAAATCATTTGCATAACGTCGTAGTCGGATTCGTCTGGAGTATCTGTGAACAATGTGGAATGACAGTCGGTGTTACGCGATGTGGAAATGACCTCAGTTCGTTTAATTGTTTGTTCTTCTGCAGATAAAGCGTGCTGAAATTCTAATACGAGTTGCACATTCTCATCCTTCAACATTAAATAGGAATTTTGAAAGTCAATAATTGCGTCGTGTAGTACCAAAAAATTCATACCTCAAATAACGTCTGTTGTCAATAACGGAACAATCCAAAAATTTGAGTGGAACGTACGACCTGCTATACAAAATGATAAGTGTGTTTGGAATTTTACACTACTCCCTTACCAATACTGCTCCTTTTACTTTAGTTTTGCCTAATGGTAACGTAGGACAGGTGTTCTCTTTGTTACATTCGTTGAAAGTTTCTTCATTTATAACTGACACAGGTGGTCCAGAATCGATTACTGCTGAAAATGTGTGTGATCATATCTTTACTTCAATGAGAGGGTGGGAAATTGTTTTTTGAATAACTGGTTTTTCATGCAAAAGAGTGTCTTGGATGTCGTCAAAAGTAATAACATTTTCGTGAAGAAGAGTTTGTGTGTCAAAAGTATTGCTTACGTTGCTGGAAGACTCAATATGTACTGTATCTAGTCAAATTCTTTCTGACGTGCTGTTATTTGCGGCAGGATCCTGTGGCGTCTCGACTATTTGTACTGTTCTATTATTTCTTCCTGACGTATTAGGTTCGGGATGATACCGACTGCCTGGTTCATTCACGATAATCTGTTGTTGTGGTTGATTCTGCTGCTGGTAAGACCTACTGTTATTAAACGTACGCTGAAAACGGTGCTCTTTACTTTTACGTCTGTCATAATAATCGTTGCTATACGGCGCATTGCGATAGGAGTTGAAATGGTGTGTTTTATGTACGTAGAGATTTCCTTGTTGCTGTGCGTTACTATTTTGTTGAGCAGACGCTATACGTGTAGGCGGCGAAACATGAAAGCTTGTTTGACCTTGCAGACTACATTGTTGGTTAGGTATGCTAACCGACTGGTTTTTTTGACGTTATGGGGAAAAGCATCTACTGTTGCCAAACTGTCTTTGCTGTTGCTGATAACTATGAGGTCACTGATAATTAAAATTTTGTCTGTTATTAAAGTTCTGGTGGTTGTCATTCCTGAATCGTGTATCACCTTTGCTATTAAAACAGCGTTGCTGATAGTAATTGCGCTATTCTTGTTGTTCTACCTCATGATGTGAAAAATTTTTGTTTCTGAAGGAATACTCCGATTGCTGAACTTCCAAAAGCTGTAAAAGATCTCTAATTACAGAAATATCTTCTTTCTGCTGTCCTGTTAAAGGTGACACTCTTACCGATCGTGGTAATTTCGAAATACATAGTTGGATAAGTGCTGGTCACTGTGTGTCTCACTTAAGTATCGGTTTTGTTGGAGCATGTGTTCAAAAAATTGCGTGACAGTGGGAAAATCTGAGTTTTCATATTCGGTAAGCTAATTAATTGATCCTTGATTCCACGCTGTGTCGTCTTCGAGCAATACGTTGACAGAAAAGCATTCTCAAATCCTTCTACCGAATATCATCGTCTCGCGATCGGTCTCATACGAGTTGCCGGTTCACCTTCCAAAAAAACTGCAAATAAATTCAAGTTTATGTGTTACGGGTCAAGTTGGTGGAAATGCAAAATGAAATTGTTGTGCCCAATCAAAAGGGTGAATCCGTGTTCTGTCATTTTTAAATACCTTAAATCTCCTAACGGATAGAAAGTGCTTGTAAACAAATTTATCGTCTCTGAATGTCTGAGCTGGTTTAGGATTGTATGATAATATGTTTGTTTGACTATTCGGAATCTAAGTCACGTTGTTGTTGTTGTGGTGTTAGTCCTCAGACTGGTTTGATGCAGCTCTCCATGCTACTCTGTCCTATGCAAGCTTCTTCATCTCCCAGTACCTACTGCAACCTACATCCTTCTGAATTTGCTTAGTGTATTCATCTCTTGGTCTCCCTCTACGATTTTTACCCTCCACACTAAATTGGTGATCCCTTGATGCCTCAGAGCATGTCCTACCAACCGATCCCTTCCTCTAGTCAAGTTGTGCCACAAGCTTCTGTTCTCCCCAATCCTATTCAATACTTCCTCATTAGTTATGTGATCTACCCATCTAATCTTCAACATTCTTCTGTAGCCCACATTCCGAAAGCTTCTTTTCTCTTCTTGTCCAAACTATTTATCGTCCATGTTTCACTTCCATACTTGGCTACACTCCATACAAATACTTTCAGAAACGACTTCCTGACACTTAAACCTATACTCGATGTTAACAAATTTCTCTTCTTCAGAAATACTTTCCTTTCCATTGCCAGTCTACATTTTATATCCTCTCTACTTCGACCATCATCAGTTATTTTGCTCCCCAAATAGCAGAACTCCTTTACTTCCTAAAGTGTCTCATTTCCTAATCTAATTCCCTCAGCATCACCCGACTTAATTCGACTACATTTCATTATCCTTGTTTTGCTTTTATTGATATTCATCGTATATCCTCCTTTCAAGACACTATCCATTCCGTTAAACCACTCTTCCAAGTCATTTGCTGTCTCTGACAGCCTCAAAGTTTTTATTTCTTCTCCATGGGTTTCAATACCTACTCCGAATTTTTCATTTGTTTCCTTTACTGCTTGCTCAATATACAGATTGAAGAACATCGAGGAGAGGCTACAACCCTGTCACACTCCCTTCCCAACCACTGCTTCCCTTTCATGTCCCTCGACTCTTAAAACTGCAATCTGGTTTCTGTACAAATTGTAAATAGCTTTTCGCTCCCTCTATATTACCCCTGCCACCTTCAGAATTTGAAAGAGAGTATTCCAGACAACATTGTCAAAAGCTTTCTGTAAGTCTACAAATGCTAGGAAAGTAGGTTTGCCTTTCCTTAAACTAGCTTCTAAGCTAAGTCGTAGGGTCAGTATTGCCTCACGTGTTCCAATATTTCTACGGAATCCAAACTGATCTTCCCCGAGGTCGGCTTCTACTAGTTTTTCCCTTCGTTTGTAAAGAATTCGTGTTAGTATTTTACAGCTGTGACTTATTAAACTGATAGTTCGGTAATTTTCACATGTGTCAACACCTGCTCTCTTTGGGATTAGAATTATTATATTCTTCTTGAAGTCTGAGGGTATTTCGCTGTCTCATATAGATTGCTCACCAGATGGTAGAGTTTTGTCAGGACTGGCTCTCCCAAGGCTGTCAGTAGTTCTAATGGAATGTTGTCTACTCCCGGGACCTTGTTTCGACTTAGGTCTTTCAGTGCTCTGTCAAACTCTTCGCGCAGTATTGTATCTCCAATTTCATCTTCATCTACATCCTCTTCGATTTCCATAATATTGTCCTCAAGTACATCGCCCTTGTATAGACCCTCTATATACTCCCTCCACCTTTCTTCTTTCCCTTCTTTGCGTAGAACTGGGTTTCCATCTGAGCTCTTGATATTCATACAAGTGGTTCTCTTTTCTCCAAAGGTCTCTTTAATTTTCCTGTAGGCTGTATCTATCTTACCCCTAGTGAGATAAGCCTCTACATCCTTACATATTTCCTCTAGCCATCCCTGCTTAGCCATTTTGCACTTCCTGTCGATCTCATTTTTGTGACGTTTGTATTCCTCTTTGCCTGCTTCATTTACTGCATTTTATGTTTTCTCCTTTCATAAATTAAAATCAATATTTCTTGTGTTACCCAAGGATTTCTACTAGCCGTCGTCTTTTAACCTACTTGATCCTCTGCTGCCTTCACTACTTCATCCCTCAGAGCTACCCATTCTTCTTCTACTGTATTTCTTTCCCCCATTCCTGTCAATTGTCCCCTTATGCTCTCCCTGAAACTCTGTACAGCCTCTGATTCTTTCAGTTTATCCAGGTCCCATCTCCTTAAATTCCCACCGTTTTGCAGTTTCTTCAGTTGTAATATACAGTTCATAAGCAATAGATTGTGGTCAGAGTCCACATCTGCCCCTGGAAATGTCTTACAATTTAAAACCTGGTTCCTAAATCTCTGTCTCACCATTATATATCTGATACCTTCTAGTATCTCCAGGATTCTTCCATGTATACAACCTTCTTTTATGATTCTTGAACCAAGTGTTAGCTATCATTAAATTGTGCTCCGTGCAAAATTCTACTAGGCGGCTTCCTCTTTCGTTTCTTACCTCCAATCCATATTCACCTACTACGTTTCCTTCTCTCCCTTTTCCTACTGACGAATTCCAGTCACCCATGACTATTAAATTTTCATCTCCCTTCACTATCTGAATAATTTCATTTATTTAATCATATATTTCTTCAATTTCTTCGTCATCTGTAGAGCTAGTTGGCATATAAACTTGTACTACTGTGGTAGGCGTGGGCTTCGTATCTATCTTGGCCACAATAATGCTTTCACTATGCCGTTTGTAGTAGCTTACCCGCATTCCTATTTTCCTATTCATTATTAAACCTACTACTGCATTACCCCTATTTGGTATTGTGTTTATAACCCTGTAGTCACCTGACCAGAAGTCTCGTTCCTCCTGCCACCGAACTTCACTAATTCCCTCTATATCTAACTTAAACCTATCCATTTCCCTTTTTAAATTTTATATCCTACCCAAGAGGACGCCATCATCATTTAAGCTTACAGTAAACCTGCATGCCCTCGGGAAAAATTACGGCCGTAGTTTCCCCTTGCTTTCAGCCGTTGGCAGTACCAGCGCAGCAAGGCCGTTTTGGTTAGTGTTACAAGGCCAGATCAGTCAGTCATCTAGACTGTTGCCCCTGCAACTACTGAAGTCACGTACTCTCTGTAAATTACCTAAATTATACTGACTGTGTGGGTGTGAGACATATTCGGAATGTGGCGTATGCTGTGTCGTGTTAGAGGCTGAAACATTTTTCATCTCCGTCACTTCGTGCTGTAAAAATGACAATTTTCTACGTAATGTAATATTGGACGAACCTATCTCACTGATTGTCTGCTGTAAATTTTGGTATTCGGGTGTTTGATTAAACGAAACTGGTGACGTATCGTCTGATTGGGTGTCATTGTTATTTTCCACAACGTCAATATGACTGGCAAATTCATCATTTTTTTCAGTCAGTGCATTTACCTGATCGTCATTTTTAGTGTCACAAGCAGTAATTTGTTTTTGCATTTTACGTGTGGTTTTGTTTAGTTTCTTAACATCTGCTTTAATGGCATCAGGATCTTGTATTAATTCCAATTGTTCAAGCCTCCTGTTCATTGTCTGAAAGTCTACTGTGTGTGTGTCTGTTTTTGTTTTAAGATCGGAGATTTCATCGTGCAATTCGGTGTTCAACTGTTTGATTGCCTTGGTTCAAATCGCTCTGAGCACTGTGCGACTTAACTTCTGACGTCATCAGTCGCCTAGAACTAATTAAACCTAACCAACCTAAGGACATCACATATATCCATGCCCGAGGCAGGATTCGAACCTGTGACCGTAGCGGTCGCTCGGTTCCAGACTGTGCCATCTAGAACCGCACGGCCACTCCGCCCTGCCAACTGTTTGATAGTATTGATTCCGTCTGATGCTGTAGCAACGTTGTTGTTTACGTATGTTATTGCTTTCATAAATAACTTACGCTTAGCTTACTGTCTCTCTGCAGTAATCGTTTCCATGAGTTGTTTCTTTACTTTATTCTGTTCCTGTATAAATTTACGGTAACGCGTTTCACTGTTCTGTAGGTGGTGATTAAGACGTTCGTCAATTTGGCTGTTCTGTTGTTCGAATTTCTTGTCTACTTTCGCATCCAGTGTGCGTGAAGGTGCTGCTGATATTAATTTAAACTCGTCGCCTAACTGTGTTGCGTTTTCTGAACATTGTTTAGCAACTGCACTAATTTCATCTCCAAGTAATTTTGTTTTGGTTGCATGTGTATTATATATTTCTTGTGCAACGGATCTAATTTCTTCACTACTATTCCTAGCACTAGCCTTAATTTCCTCACGTAACTGTTTGTAAGTTTCGTTACATTTCTCGGCAACGGCTGTAATCTGTTCAGGAAGCTGTTCAGTAGAGGTGTCAAGTTTTTCATTAATCTGTTTGAGATTTCCATTAAGTTGTTTGCAATTGTTGCCTTGTTTTCACATTCGACTATTTCAGATTTTCATTTAGTTGTTTGTTCGCTTCATTAAGTTGTTTGTTCGATTCATTAAGTTTCAACAGTATTGCCATAACTTGATCCAAGCCAAAATTAGCGACTCTATTCTCTGTGCTGTGTGATGGTGTATCTGCATTTGTCACGTTATGTGTAACCATTTGGTCATTGTCTTGTCCGGTTCAGCTAAACTGGTGGCTGTCCGACCTTTGCTCAACTTGATTCAGAAGAATAAAGACCTTCAGTTCAGCAACAATAAATTTATTGTGAGCGCGTATCTGACGACGCCCGGCATGCATGGACTGATCGGAGTTAAAAAATTGCTTCCGGCCTCTACAGAAGGATCCTTAATCCTGGGAAAACTTCCTTAGTTATTGGAGAGAAACCAGTAATCGTCCACACAAGCCAGGAGGCACGGAACTACTAATTAACTCAAAAAAAAAGAGAATACTAATAATAAACAGAACGTATATAAGCGCTAGAAATCAAAGCGCCTCTAGAAGTTGGGCGCGGCACTACACAGACGTCGTGTACAGTAAATACGACCGCACAGCACTGCACTGATACACACACACACACCACGTACAAACACACACACAGACACACACCGGCGAGCTTCAATTAGCGCGCGGCAGCGTCGCTACATCAGCCCCCCGGGCGAAGTGGGGCGTCGGCGTCGAGATACCGCGTCGGGAAGTGCACCCAACGTCCAGAACGGGTCGTCCGCGTCGGAGGAGCGGGAACAGCGTCAGGAGGCGGATGTTGTGTTGCGTTGGGCGGCGGATGTTGAAGATCCGGCGCCGGAGATGTGGCGTCAGTGTCTGGAACAGCGGTAGTCGGATGCCTACGACAAGGTGCCGCTAGTGGGGTGGCAGGAAAATCATACGCAGGTTTAACCCGATTCAACGCAACAGTCGTGGTTTTGCCGTTCACTAGGATATCCATCGTGTGGGCACTGCGCCGTAGCACTTCATATGGACCAGAATAAGGAGCTTGTAGAGGCGGTTTAACGCCCTCAGTGCGGAGCATCATGTGACGACATTGTTCCATGTCCTGGTGTCAGACAGTGGGCGGCTTGCCATGACGTGTGGCTTTCAGAGGGCGAATCTTTGATACATGGTCCCTGAAGCGTCGCAAGAAATCCAGCTGGCCAGTAGCGACTGTCTCTATGGCATCAGCGTCTACAAAGTCACCAGGAAGGCGCAGTGTTTCTCCATAAACCAGTTCTGCCGCTGACGACCCCAGGTTTGGTTTGAAAGTCGTCAGTAAGCCTAACAAGACCACATGTAGTGCGGTTGTCCAGGTTTATTCGTGGCACATCAGCGCGGCCTTCAAACAACGGTGCCAGCGTTCGATCACTCCGTTGCTTGCTGGGTGATAACTTGTGGTCTTATCGTGGGTGTAACCACAGAACTTGGCCAGCTGTGAGAACAGATCTGATTCAAATTGCCGTCAGCCGTCAGTGGTAATATGTAGTGGGCACCCAAATCTTGCCAACCAAGTCATTGCAAAAGCGGAAGCTAATGTGTCTGCTGTGATATTATCCACCGGCACTGCCTCCGGCCAACGTGTAAAACGGTCGATCATTGTAAATAGATATCTTTGTCCGTTCGAAGGTGGAAGTGGTCCGACTACATCCAAATGAACTTGGGCAAAGCAGGCGATGGCATCAGGAAAATCGCCGATCGGTGCGTGTACATGGCGGTTAATCTTGCAGCGTTGGCACTAAAGACAAGATCGGAGCCACTAGCGGCAGTCTTTTTGTATACCCGGCCACACGAAACGTTGCGATACCAGGCGGAATGTCGGCCGTACCCCTGGATGGCACAATCCATGTACTGTATCAATGGCTTGTCTTCTAAAAGCCGGCGTCAGAAAGCGACGAGGTCGGCCGCGAGAAATGTCGCATTATAGCTGTGCAATTTCCCCCGCAACATCAACGAGTTTCAGTTGCAATGCGGAAGCTGTATCTTTAACATAGGCAAGGAGTTCTTCGTCGTCTCTCAATGCCTTTGCCAGTGCAGGAAAGTCTATGGTACTGACACTGCTGATCCGTGAAAGGCAATCCGCAACAATGTTGTCGATCCCAGAAATATGTCTAATGTCTGTAGTAAACTGGGCCACGAACTCAAGGTGATGAAATTGACGGGGGGAGCAGTTGACACTACTCCGACGGAAGGTGAACGTGAGTGGTTTGTGGTCTGTATGTATCGTGAAAGTTCGCGCTTCCACTTGGGGGCGGAAATATTTCACTGCTTGGTATACCGCCAGGAGCTCACGGCCATATGTGCACCATTTTCTCTGTGCAGGCGAAAGCTTGTGGGAATAATACGCCAGTGGCTGCCATGCGTTGTCCGACTATTGTTGTAACGCCGCTCCGATCGCCGTCCGGCTCGCGTCTACGACAACTGCTAATGGCGCGTCGAGCCGTGGGTGTACGAGAAGCGCCGCATCGGCCATGCTCTTCTTTGTTGCCTCGAACGCAGAACACATGTCCTCTGTCCACTGTATCAGAGACTTGCTATTTACTCTGGGGCCTGATAATGCCGCTGTCAAAGGTTCCTGCAGCTCCGCAGCATAGGGAAGGTGTCGTTGATAGAAATTGAGCATCCCCAAAAAACGACGTAATTCTTTGATCGTAGTTGGTCGGGGTAGCTGCAAGATAGCGTCCACCTTCTCGGACAGAGGAAGAGAGCCTTCAGCAGAAATCTTATGGTCAAGAAATGTCACCTCTGACTGCCCAAAAACACACTTGTCAACGTTCAAGACTACACCGTAACGCTCCAATCGCTGGAAACTCTCTCGCAGATGTTGTCGGTGTTGTTCATGGTCAGCAGAGAACACTAACACATCGTCCAGGTAGGCGAAACAAAACGGCATCCCCAGGAGAATCGAGTCTACAAACCTTTGCCAGGTCTGAGGGGGATGCGTAAACCGGAAGTCATAAATTTGCTTTCAAATAAACCGAAAGGCGTTATTATTGCAGTCTTTGTAATGTCGTCATTGGCCATCGGAATCTGTGTATAAGCTTTAGCGCAGTCCAGAACTGTGAGCACCGTGGCACCATGTAAAGCGTGATTATAATCCCTCAGTAACGGAACGGGATATCTGTCCGGCACTGTTCGCGCGTTAAGAGCAAGGTAGTCATAGCATGGGCGCCAAGCTCCGCCCTTCTCCGGAACAAGATGTAATGCGGAGGACCACAGGCTCTTAGATGGCCGCATTATGCCCTCGCGAATCATGGCGTCAAATTCTGCCTTCGCTATCGACAATCGGTCCGGAGCGAGAAGCCTAGGTTGACATGCCACTGGGAGACCATCAGTCGTTTGAATGTGATGCACCGTGTCATGTGGTATGAACCTGGGAACGCCAGGCGGCCTGGTCAAGTTCGGATAGTTAAGCAGTAATTCAGTGTACTCACCCTCAGTAGCATGGTCCAACTTGGCACAGTGCGTTGCTGTGTTGCGACGGGAACCCGTGACTGCTAAGCCATTGACGCTGTCTAGCAAGCGTGCGTTGACGACGTCCGGCAGCAGGTGGTAGTGCGCCAGGAGGTAAGCCCCAACGATCGCCTCCGTGGCGTCAGCCACTGTAAAATCCCACCCGTACGGGCGACGTAGGCCGAGATTAAGCTCCATCCTCTGTGTGCCATATGTTGCAATGGAGGAATTGTTGGCAGCCGTCAGACGGAAGGCAGTTGGCGGCCGGCAACGATGTAGGGCTGATCGTGGTATGATACTCAGGCCCGACCCAGTGTCAATTGCCGGCCGCGGTGGTCTCTCGGTTCTAGGCGCGCAGTGCGGTACCGCGCGACTGCTACGGTCGCAGGTTCGAATACTGCCTCGGGCATGGATGTGTGTGATGTCCTTAGGTTAGTTAGGTTTAACTAGTTCTAAGTTCTATGATGACCTAAGATGTTAAGTCCCATAGTGCTCGGAGCCATTTGAACCATTTGAACCAGTGTCAATTAAAAACTTTACGCCGGAAATCCTATCGCTAACAAACTGGCAGTCGGTTACGCCTATTGTCGACCGCCGGTGGTGTTTGGGTGAGAGCATGGCGATGTGAACTTGCTTGCCTGATCGCCGAATCGTCGGTGGTACCAGCACAACGGTACCTCGCCTTGCGGAGTGGTAGTACCGCCGGAAGATCTGCTTCTCGAACGCCGCCGTTTGTATCGGCTTTTCTAGTGTTGTCGTCGTCACGTGCCAGCAGCGCACTGACCTGGGCGCACAAAAGCTCTACCTTGGGCGCCCGTGCTACAGACGGGGTAGTGTTTGTACTGTTGTCCATCGCCGCGACTGCCCTGACCTGAGCCGGTGTTATCACGTCCTGAATCCGGTCTGCTATCTGCGCCACGACATCCAGCGGCATGTCTGTTTGTGAGGCGATTATGGCTTTTATTTGCGACGGCAACCTACTGGTCCACAGCGTTCTGAGCAGACTGTCTGGCACAGTAACGGTGTCTACTTTGCTGCGTAGATGTCTCAGGTATTGAGAAGGCTTCCTGTCACCAATTTCTTCCTGTGTCAGAACCTGACGTATCCGGTCCTCTGGTGACGCGGCTACCCGTCGAATCAACTCTGATTTTAGCCTGGCATAAGCCCCAGTCTCGGGCGGTGCTGTGATCATGTCCTGCACCTCGGCTGCGTAACGTTGGTCGAGCTGGCTCACAATCAGCGCAAATTTAGTTGCTTCGGCCGGTATTCCAGTGCAGCAAAAGCTTGCCTCTGGCTGCGCGAACCAGAGTACCGGGTTGTTGGGCCAGAACGGCGGCAAACGTACTGCAATCCTGGAGACGGCCTGCTGTTCGGTCATTATGTGCTTGTTACTTACGTAGCTCACGCCTGCTTCTTCTTAATCACGTCGGTATCTGCTTGGATCACGTCGGGCTCACCACTTGCCGAGTTCAGCTAAACTGGTGGCTGTCCGACCTTCACTTAACGTGATTCAGAAGAATAAAGACCTTCAGTTCAGCAACAATAACTTTATTGCGAGCGCTATCTGACAACGCCCGGAATGCATGGACTGATCGGAGTTACAAAATTGCTTCCGGCCTCTACAGAAGGATCCTTAATCCTGGGGAAACTTCCGTAGTTATTGGAGAGAAAACAGTACTCGTCCGCACAAGCCAGGAGGCACGGAACTACTAATTAAGTCAAAAAACAAAGAATAATAATAATAAAAGGAACGTATATATGAGCTAGAAAACACAGCACCCCTTGAGGTTGGGCGCGGAACTACACACACGTCGTGTACAGTAATTACGAACGCACAGCACTTCACTGACACACGCACACACACCACACACACACACACACACACACACCGGCGAGCTTGAATTAACGCGCGGCAGCGTCGCTACGGTCTGATTCACGAAAAGGTTTGCTAATTGGAAGTGCACTGTTGATCACTACGTCGGAATCAAATAAATTTGACATGTTTTGGGTTCATAGTTCACCTTCGTTAGAAACATTTGTCTGTTCACTGTGTAAATTTTGTAAATAAGGTGTGTCAAACTCGGCAGCGTTCATTGTATTGGAACATACCGCGTCCTCAATCGTCGTTAAATTAAATGTGGACATGATTGAATTTGTTTGCTCATAATTTAGATTAGAATCCTTACTGGTGGTCGGCACGCATTGATTGTCTGTAGCAGGAGGATTATCATTAAGACACTGAGTGTCGCTAGTATTATCAGTCAAATTATTCAAGTCGGCTTTTTTACTCGGTACGGATCGTGATGTACTGTTAGCAGCTTTTCGCAGCATTTTCACAAGTCAAAGATAAGCACAAAATCAAACAAAGACAAAGCAAAAATGCAACAAATACAGTGACAAAAATGAGCAATAAATTGCAGATGATCTGTTAAAGAAAAAGTGAGAAAGTAGTAAATGCGTTGCGCCAGATGCAAACTACATTTAACAATAGTGTAAATAAGAGCATATATGACTATTTCTCAGAATTTCACAAAAATACGATCCTGGCCGGTTGTCGACAAGTGAAACCTCCCAACAGTAAAAATATAATTATTTATAATTCACATTCAGAGTAACCTCCCACAGATAAATTCCGTAACCTTGCAACAATAAAATGTGACTAATCTCCTAATAAAAAAATGTGACTCATAGATAACCTTTCAATAATTGACTGTGAATTTAAACTGGTAAATTGTGGATGTCAGCATCGCAGCGTCATGGCCCTGAAATATCACACTGAATAAATTGAAAATTCTTACCTCAGTGAAGTCGCGGGTAATGCATATATATATGCTCTTATAATAAATTTTTCTGGCACACCCCAGTGCAATGCTGGCCGATAGATTTGTCATGTATAAAAAGAAAAAATGAGTTTTCTTTGCAATAATCGGGATGACCATGGATTGGAGAAATTAGTAAATTGAGATGAATAATTGTCTAAAGTTAATTTTTATAAGAAAGATTTTTATTAAGAGATTTTTTAAAAAACATTTACATGGGACTTGATATAAAAATAGTACATATGCGCTAGGCTGCTTTTACCTTATACTTCATCGCTCAGGCTCCGCCATCGCTCCCCACGACCGGCCCAGCCAACTTCATACACACGACTGCTCGCTACTGCTTACTCTTACTGCCACACAGATCCTACTGCAGTCAACACTGCTCTTTGGACTGAGATTCTCTTATAGCTTACATATCGCAGGCAGCGCATGAGCAATCCATCGAAATTACGTCTGCTCGAGTGCGCTAGCAACAAATTCCTTAATCATGGACCTCTTACAAGCGGTACAAGAGGGACGTCTATGTAGGTCAGAATTCGCTCATACGTAGCTGTTTACTCCACTCCATGGGATTTTGCGTTAAGGAGTAGTGTATTTTCTTTCAAGTCATTAGCCAATTCTTCCTCAGACGAGCAACTACAGAACTTTTTTATTCAAGTCTGGTCTTTGTTCCATTATTACCCGACAGAGTTCCACAACTCCTTCAGACTTCCAGTTGGCCACCTCCACGTTAAGTGACTGGATGGACCTTGTCCAGCCTCCAGTGCCTCTGATCGTGTAGACCGCTCGCTGGACGTGACAAAGAGCTCCGTCATCACAACGAGTTTCAAGAAGCTTCCGCTGAAGCGCTGGAAGAGTGAATCTGTACGTCCTCTCAAAGTCAGACACTGCTGAGCCGAAATTTATCATCGCCGTTAAACACTACATCTATCTACATCTACATCCACATCCATACCCCGCAAGCCACCTGACGGTGTATGGCGGAGGGTACCTTGAGTACCTCTATCGGTTCTGCCTTCTATTCCAGTCTCGTATTGTTCGGGAAAGAAGGATATATATATATATATATGAATGCTTCCTAGATATATGTGGTACCGAGGAAGTGAAATACTCGTGGCGGACCAAAAGTACTACTAGCGTCTGTTCCCACAAGGCGGCTACAAAAGGCGTCTGTTAAACATGTCAGTGGCGGCCTCAACCAACCTCCTGATCTGGAAAGTCAGGCTGTACTCGGCAGCATGCCATATATCCAACTACTAAACATAATGATGGTACAACGAGAAAAATCTCATTACCCCGGGCCCCAGTCAATAGACTGGGATCGACATGACCATCATGAGAAGAATCGGAGCTTCTCAAACTCTCTCACGACCAAACGCAAACACTACATCGGTACACTGAACGTGAACACACTGATGAAGACAGGAAAGATTAAACAACTCACAGAAACTCTCGAAAAATTTCAAATCAAAATATGTACACTGCAAGAAACACGATTCACAGACGAAGACCATTTCAACACGGAGAACTTTAGAATATACAAAGGAAGACATCGAGACAACAGAAAAACCTACGGCATTTTGGCACAGGATTTGGAGTAGACAGGTCCATCACGGACAGCATAATCCACTATTCGTCACCAAACGACAGAAGCAGCATCATCACAGTGAAATCAGCCAACAAATCCTACACAATAATCAACGCACATGCACCGTCTGATGACTACAACAGGAAAAACTCGGACGAGATTGATGACTTCCGGACGACAATGGAACAAACTATCAATATTTCTACATATAGAGTCAAAGTGGGGCTGGGAGACTTCAACGCTAAACTCGGAAAAGTAAAGATATACAGACATACCACAGGAAAACATACTTCACACAGGACACAAAGAAAAATCGAAAACATCTGGTAGACTTTTGCAAAAGCCACGACCTCGCCATTATGTCAACAAAATTCAAGAAACCAACACGGAAACTTACCACATGGAAATTCCCCAGCGGAAAGCAAGAACTACAAATCGACTTCATAATAGTCCAGACAGACTCACAAAAAGAAATTTTAAATATAGACACACGTAAAGGCTACTTCGACACAGACAACCTCCTACTACAGATCAGGATTCGTCTTTTGCCCAAGAAAAAACTCCAGAAGAACAAAATTGTTAGACCAGATCAAGAATACCTTACTTTAAACCAGACACAAATATCGGACAAAATTAAAATGGAGAAAACGACAGACGACACCACTTTCAGGAAGATTCCTAGAGGTAATGATACCAGCACAAACACCACGCACAACGAAACACCGTTGGTAGAACCACACATGTGGCCAAGCTATTGACAAACGAATCAGTGCACAGAAAAAATTTAGTAGCCATAAATCCACAGAGAATTGGATGAACTTCCTGAAAACACAGAAACAATCAAACAAAATCATTCGCAGTGAAAAACGACAGTGTGATAAACGGCGACTGACGGAGATCGAATGGGACTTCATGAAGAACAATACAAGAAATTTCTACAGAACTTTCAGAGAAAATATGACTGGGTATCAACCATCCAACTTGTGCTGCAGAGGACCGGATGGAACCCAGGAAACTGATACCAAAAACAACTGTGACATTCTGGCAAAGTACTTTGAAAAACTCCTCAACACGGTCCCCTCTATGGAAGAAATGATAACAGAAACAAGCACGTACATTCCAGATAGTGAACCTCAAACTCTAGAAGAAGTTAAAGAAATAATCAAGTCACTCAAGAATCGTAGAGCACCAGGAGAAGACGGTATCATAGCGGAAATCTGGAAGTTACAAGACCCAGAACTCACCAAAAACATCCACAGAATCTTGGAAAATATATGTATGACAATTAAAATTCCTGACGACTGAAAAACTGCCCTGATTCTCCCACTACACTAAACAGGGGACAAGACTGACCCGTACCACTACAGAGGAATATTCCTACTACCGGTCACATACAAGATCCTCTCTAAAGCTTTACTAAACGGACTAGAATACCAGACCAACCACTTGATTCACTTGACTGGGGAATACCAAGAAGGCTTCCTTAAAAGACGGTCTTGTGCTGTACAAATTTGAAACCTGAAAATGATATTACAACACAAACAGAACCTGATCATTACGTTTGAGAACTTCAAATAGGCTTCCGATTCTGTTCTTTTTGTTGTTGTTTTGGTCTTCAGTCCTGAGACAGGTTTGATGCAGCTCTCCATGCTACTCTATTCTGTGCAAGCTTCTTCATCTCCCAGCACCTACTGCAACCTACATCATTCTGAATCTGCTTAGTGAATTCATCTCTTGGTCTCCCTCTACGATTTTTACCCTCCACGCTGCCCTCCAGTGCTAAATTGTTGATCCCTTGATGTCTCAGCACATGTCCTACCAACCGATCCCTTCTTCTAGTCAAGTTGTGTCACAAACTCCTCTTCATTAGTTATGTGATCTACCCATCTAATCTTCAACATTTTTCTGTAGCACCACATTTCGAAAGTATCTATACTCTTCTCGTCCAAGCTATTTTTCGTCCATGTTTCAGTTCCATGTATGGATACACTCAATACAAATACTTTCAGAAACGACTTCCTGAAACTTAAATCGATACTAGATGTTAACAAATATCTCTTCTTCAGAAACGCTTTCCTTGTCATTGTCAGTCTACATTTTATGTAATCTCTACTTCGACCATCATCAATTATTTTGCTACGCAAATAGCAAACCTCATTTACTACTTTAAGTGTCTCATATCCTAATCTAATTCCCTCAGCATCACCCGCCTTAATTCGAGCACATTCCATTATCCTCGTTTTGCTTTGGTTGTTTTTCATCTTATATCCTCCTTTCAAGACACTGTCCATTCCGTTCAACTGGTCGTCCAAGTCCTTTGCTGTCTCTGACAGAATTACAATGTCATCGGCGAACCTCAAAGTTTTTATTTCTTCTCCATGGATTTAATACCTACTCCGAATTTGTCTTTTGTTTCCTTCAATATACAGATTGAATAACATCGGGGAGAGGCTACAACCTTGTCTGTCTCACTCCCTTCCCAATCACTGCCTCCCTTCCATGTCCCTCGACTCTTACAACTGCCATCTGGTTTCTGTACAAATTGTAAATAGCCCTTCGCTCCCTGTATATTACCCCTGCGACCTTTAGAATTTGAAAGAGAGTATTCCAGTCGACATTGTCAAAAGTTTTCTGTAAGTCTACAAATGCTACGTACGTAGGTTTGCCTTTCCTTCATCTTCCTTCTAAGATAACTCGTAGAGTCAGTATTGCCTCACGTGTTCCAATATTTCTGCGGAATCCAAACTGATCTTCCCCGAGGTCGGCTTCTACCAGTTATTCCATTCGTCTGTAAAGATTTCGCGTTAGTATTTTGCAGCTGTGACTTATTAAACCAATAGTTCTGTAATTTTCACATCCGTCAACACCGGCTTTCCTTGGGATTGGAATTATTATATTCTTCTTGAAGTCTGAGGATATTTTGCCTGTCTCTACTCGAAAGTTGTCCACTCCCGCGCCCTTGTTTCGACTCAGGTCTTTGAGTGCTCTGTCAAATTCTTCACGCAGTATCATATCTCCCATTTGATCTTCATCTACATCCTCTTCCATTTCAATAATATTGTCCTCAAGTACATCACCCTTGTATAGACCCTCTATATACTCCTTCCACCTTTCTGCTTTCCCTTCTTTGCTTCGAACTGAGTTTCCATCTGAGCTCTTGGTATTCATACAAGTGGTTCTCTTTCCTCCAAAGGTCTTCTTAATTTTCCTGTAGGAAGTATCTTACCCCTCGTGAGATCAGCCTCTACAGCCTTACATTGTCCTCTAGCCATCCCCGCTTAGCCATTTTCCTGTCGGTGTCATTTTTGAGACGTTTGTATTCCTTTTTGCCTGCTTCATTACGACTCTATCGACCGGAAAACCCTCTTCAAAATTCTAGCAGATTACAAAGTAGACAAGAAAACACGTACTATCATAAAGTAAACTTTACCAACACGAACTCCAAAGTAAAGATCTGTGGGGAACTATCACAGCCCTTTGAAATTCGTACAGGAGTCCGACAAGGAGATGGCCTCTCACGTCTCCTTTTCAATCTAGTGTTAGATAAGGTAATAAAAGAATGGGAAACATCACAACAGCGGATAATCTTAGGAAACCTACAGATTAAATGCCTGGATTTAGCAGACGATTTGGCGATTGTCACGAAAGGTATAAAGGAAACAAATGACGCTATTTGAAAATCTACACGAAATCGCTTCCAAAACTGTACTACAGATCTCTTACGAAAAGACACAGTTCAAGAGCACAAAGAAAACTCTCATCTCTTAACACGAAGCATGGCACTATTTACAAAACGGCAAACTTCAAATACCTCGGTGAATCATAACAAATGAGCGGACATCACAGAGACTCAAACAAAGAAAGATAAAACTAAAGTGGACAAGGCATACGAAGTAGTGTAGAATCATTACAACAAGAAGGCTATCTCAAAAAAAGCCAAATTACGCCACTACGAGACGGTGGTGCTCCCCGAAGCACTATATGAAGCAGAGACCATACTAATCTTAGGGCGTACACGTATCAGACATTCCGAAAAAGGAGAACAGAAAATACGTCGGAAAATGTTTGGCGCAACCAACAAGAATGGAATCGGGATCAAGAAACCTACTGAGTAACTATACAAACATACGGAGACAATCACAGAAAAGACTAGAAAACGCAGACTACAATTATATGGACACCTATGCAGAATGCCATCACACAGGCTGACCAAACAGATCTTTGACTGGGTAACCACTAGAAACAACAAATAGGTGGCAGAGGTAAAACACGACCTGAGCCAACTCAACATAACAGCAGACACAATAAACGACAGAATAAAATTCAGAAACACCATTAAGAAAAGTAAACTACATTACATAGACTGTGACAAACGAACAGGCGTAAAATGGACCGAAGAACGCAAGCAAGATCACAGCCGGAAGGTGAAAGAAATATGAGCAAGCAAAAAGGCAACCAAGATGAATCATAGTATGAAGGCTTTCACGACCGGATGACATATCTTCTAGTAAACCTTCCGGGATGTATGGTCGTGGTCCATGAAACTCTTCAGCTCCTAACGTTTCGTCCAGAGCTGCGCTGGACATCTTCAGAGGGGTGTTTCTCCTACGGTGAGTCTTGCCGGTAAGACTCACCGGAGGAGAAACACCCCTCTGAAGATGTCCAGCGCAGCTCTGGACGAAACGTTAGGAGCTGAAGAGTTTCATGGACCACGACCTTACATCCCGGAAGGTTTACCAGAAGATAAATCAAGATGAAGCCGAAGACACGAAGCCGACAAGAAGCATGGACAGAGGACCGGAAACAGAAACACAGCGTGCGAATGAGGGAAGTTTGAGCAGCAAGGACGGCATCAAAAGGAATTGGCCATGTAGTTTAGTCCAACTGCACCCTTTAAGGGTAAAACACCGAATTTAGGCACATGTAATACAGTAATACATAGAGGAATTATTGTTACCACAAATCTCGAAAATATCTTAACCGATTTATTTCCAGTTTTTCACGATATTCTACTGAATATTCAGGCGTGATAGGGGTGGAGGAGGTGGCGGAGGACATGGAGATAGAGGGGAAGAAGGAGGTTATGCAAAGAGAGAGGAGGGGAGGAAGACATAAACTAAGATGGGTGAGGGATGAGGAGATGGGCAGAGAGAGAGTTCAATGAAATTAGGATGTATATGGAATTCCCATACATGTTTAGCAATTGCGAAGAATCGCCGGGTCCGCTAGTAATTTCTATAAGTACAAGAAATTACGTGATTCGCAATAAAAAATACTTTAAGAGAAATAACCGCTTTAAGTTGTCACTGCAACAAACTTTATTCTTGATAGTCTGTACAGTAAGTGAATTTTGATTTTAGGAAACCAAAATATTATTATGTTACTTCCCTCGCTCTAGTTGCACTTTTGTCCGCCCTGTGAAACATAGGCTTCCCCTTCCCGTTTGTATGACTCTTTAAACTTCTCATACAACATTGAAGCAAGAGCAAGTGTTACAGAAAAGTGCAGCCCTCTGAAACGATCTGGCTTCATGCGTCAGTAAATGTCAGGGACGTAAATTTTCGTTACATTCTTCTGAACTCTATGTTTCAGATGTAGCACGTAGCAGAGACTATGCTATTCGTAGTAGCATCTACAGAGATAACAAGGGATTTCCCATGACGGCAAGCTAATGGAATGACTTTCTCTTCATTTCTCTTAACTTTTTGCACTGTAATTCTGAAATTAAGAACGTTATGTAAGGCAAATAAAAAATGTTAACGCACGGAACCGCGGTCGCTCATTAAAAAGAACAGTCCTAGACCTACGTCATCCCTATCGTGCGTTAGCTCTTACGTCTAATTATTCAAAAAAGAGTTAGAAACTAGTTTTCGTGTCAGTAACACATCACTTTTCTTCCCCTTATTGTCATTTAGTTAGCTTTTTTTATTCAGCTCTTTACATTTAGCTTTCATTTAGCTGTTTTCATTTAGCTACTAATTCGACGCATGCTTTTTGCCATACTGGTAATAAAATGATTGTAAGAAAACAAATTTTTCTTTCTAAATTATGGAAGGAGAAAAAATAACTTACGATCAACATGCAAGCACAATACTAATTGTACAGTGCATGAAAAACACTAACTTATTACATCAATGTAAATTATATAGTCCCAAGCTAGAACAAATTGTGACGTGCTTCTTTTACCGCTGTTAAGGAAAGCAGTAAGGGGTCTGATCAGCCTTGAATTCCTCGGCCAGCTGCCAAAACGAATTCAGTATTTTTCACTCTTAATGAACGCAACAATAACTACAAGTCATTCTAAAAATAAAGGCAACAACTGATAAAAATAGCTTTTTCACTCAGTAGATAAACACAAAAATGGCTGCTCTCAAAACTAAAGAAGGAGGAAATGGATGCTTACAAAATTTTCCTCCTCTTCCCTCACTCCCCTAGCGCAGCAGGTCGGCAACGCTGACACTGCGTTGTGGTCCCGCAGACATACCGCCCCTTGCGGCCGCGTGTTTCGCGAGTACCTCACGCCAGCTCCGTTTTTAAGAATGAAAATGGAGATACCCGGGACATTTGAACGTCCCGAAAGATGTAGCAGGGACATCGGGACTTGAAATTTAAAACTGGGACAATCCCGACTAATTGCGTCACCTGGCAACCCTAATAATGATGCAACTACTAAAAGCATTGCATGGGAAAGGTTTGCTACAAATTACAGAAAAGCTAAAGGCTCTGCTTAGTAACGTATTCTCCGAGGAAACCATCGGCATTAGCAACACACACTTCTAAGCAGAAATTTGAAGAAGGCCTGTCACACGAAAATCAGCACTATGTGACACATTCTAATGTCATCGTCGCGGAGATATCCCATTTTGCTGAGTAAAGTTTTTCGAAAATACACTGTCTGTAAGGATTTTGTTGAGATGCGAGGCTAAAGGGTAATTGCCGTTTCTATTTACATTTGCGCTCACCAATGTGCGTTTGTTCTTCTTCTTGAGACTCTGGATTTAATTAAAATTAGCTGTCAATCATTTCCCTTGGCCCATATGTCACGTAGTATCCACTAGTCACTAGGGCATAGTGCATTTAAAAAAGGTTTGTAGCAATACTTACGTTGTACATCAACAAGGTATTGAAAATCTGAGAGTGTGACTAGCCTCACTAGTATCCACTCCGTGACGTGCACCACACATCACACAGAAGGAAATACTTTTTGAGTCAGCGATTGTATTCCACCATATGTTTTCTATGTATATCCACCTTGTTAGAAATGATTGCGGGACTCGGCTGTTCAATAAAGGATGCCAAATTAAACACCTTTCAGCCGTTAATTTTCAACCTTATTTTGTTTGTCAACCAGTTTCAGCGTTACACTACGCAATATTCAGACCAGTGACCGACGAGTAGGAAGAATCTACACCGCTTGTGATCAAATTGTGGGCCAGCAATACTCGTATTAGTATATTTTTGCTACAGTGATCAATTCAACCATAACCTGCCGGCTATTGAAGATTCGGCAGGAGATGGTTGAAGTGATCACGTCCTCATTTGTTTGTTAGATAGACTGCAATGTCTGTCTTCCTCAGTGGTTTTGCCCAAGACGACTCCCTCTAGTGTCACTAAGGCTATAAACTTGAAGCCTTAACACACCATCACGTTCCTTTCTCTAGTCAACAATTATCAATTATTCCTGTCATCATCAACTCTGATACTAGATTCCTCATCTTGTATCTTAGCAGTCTATTTAGTTTTCTGTATTCATCTGTAACATCACACCTCAGATGTTTAGTTTCTCTCCTTTTTCGGACTGCCGGCAATTTGTGACTCATTTTCTTACAGTACTCTCCTCCAGGTTTACATTCTCACTAATTTCTCTCTATAATTATTATAAATGTCAGGTTTAGCGAGAAAAATATTTGCAGTCACGAACAGAATGTCAGACAGGTATCTGTGAAGCAAATTGATGCTAATGCTTTGTCCGGCAATCAGGCAGCTTCATTCATAATACCTCTGTAACTAAATTACTGAGAAATGTGTAACTTTAATTACTTTGGACGCATATAAAGATAAATAATATTAATTTCACCCTGTGTTTCCTGCAATATCGAGCTCTATTAAATGTGATGCAATCGGCGTCACTGATTTCTCACGATTTTACCGTTCTGCTATAGCTTAATTTATTTCGATAAAGAACAAGAAATCCAATTATGCAAAATGAACTGTGGAGTAAATATAACACATTGTAATTTTGTAATAAATTATTTTATCTGTTTCGACGTAGATGCAGATGGTTGCACCTTAGCACACTTTGTACTGTTTTGCCTCAAACCAGCCTTACAACAGAAGTTTAATGTATTTGGTTATTCCATTTGGAAACGATAGTGTCAAATTTAAATGTTCTGCAATCTTTTGCTGAAACAACAGACGATACTCCAGAAAAGTAGGTTTCTTTGCAATGTGAAAAACTGTTCCAAGGGACAACATGATTATTTACCTAAGAACAAATATACTGTTCAAATTTAAACGGGACGCAATCACGAATATCTTGTCAATATTGTTTTAATGGTCTCTTTGTTACATCGTTACTGTGCTTCACTCCAATAACCGGAAAGTGAAAGCAACAATAAAAATTTCAATTCTGAAGAGAGGGAAAATAGTTAATACATTTAAAAAACTGAGTACATCTGCAAATATCAAGAGTTCAGTGTTAAACACATTCCGTTTCATTGTTCAAATTATTCACGTCTAAAAAAGTATAGTTTAACCTTGCACACATTACTAGTTTCAAAAATGTACAGAGTCTTACTCGGTATGAAAGAATTAAGACTGCCATCAAAATAGCTTTAATACGGTACACACGTTTAGCCTAAACAGTTAAGTCCGATAGTTTCGTTAGCCTTGTGATCAGAGACCTTTCAGTCGAGTATCGGTATAGACTGGGGAAAATGATGCATCGGTGTAGCTAGAGAACTTCTAACTTGATATCTTGTGGGTATTAAGTATGAGAAAGTGATTTAAGTTCAAGATTACATTTCAACTGATATTTGTCGTCATCTCACATTAAGTGTCGGAAAATTTTTCGTGGCTAGCTCATGTCTTTCAAACGTGATATTGGTCTACCACTGACGTAAGTTGATCGCAAACAAAAGAAAAAATGGTTCAAATGGCTCTGAGCACTATGGGACTTAACATCTGTGGTCATCAATCCCCTAGAACTTAGAACTACTTAAACCTAACTAACCTAAGGACATCACACACATCCATGCCCGAGGCAGGATTCGAACCTGCGACCGTAGCAGTCGTGCGTTTCCGGACTGAGCGCCTAGAAACGCTCGGCCACCGCGGCCGGCCGCCAACAAAAGATTAGCGACAAATAATTTCAGAGTTAAAATTCGTGCTTGATAGATTCCGAGTTCATGTCCTTTCTAAATTACGTCTGTGCCACATACCGGAGAATTTACCAGTTATCGATAACCACTTGTTTTCACTGTTTCAGTAACTTTCCTTGAATAATATTGTACGCTGCAGGTTTATCTATCAAATTTTCCAACTGTAAACAAAAGTAACATGAAATTTGCCAAATATATATTTTGATGTGCTGTCTACCACACAGTAGTTTGGGACGAAGTTAACTCTGCCCTTGCCTACAAGGTCGTATTTCACTCAAATATCACTAGCAAAGAGAATAAGGAAATCCATGGCCAGGTATACGTTTTCTTTTTGAGTAAAACGAACAAGCCTTTGAATGTTACGTAGAGTGATAACACCCTGGGATTAATCTTTATTCATCTAAATAGCTTTACTGCAAAGCTAGTTTTATTTTGTGGTCAACTGTTTTTGTATATTACTCGCACTACGTACGCTACTTGGATTGTTGTCTCAAGGTGTAACTTAGTGACAAGTTTGACGTTCACAGTACATTTCGTAATAGCTTAAAAACGAGGGTTGGAAGAATACTTTTTATAGATTTTCGTTATTAACTTTTTACGGGCGTGATGAACAACATACATTGTCACGTGACTTTAAAGTATCCATCTCAAACTGGATTGTTTAACGTTTCATTACGGCTGTTTTATTAAACCCCATTGACCTACTGTGTTTGTTTACGTTACATAACTCAGACAAGAATAAATGACGAAGATGATGAATAAATCAGATGTGAAGTGCTGCAATATTACTTTGTAATTGAGAATTCATCTCGACCTCTAAAATTTGTACAGGTAGCAGTCCTGTATATATATATATATGTTTACAAGCAACTTGCAGCGTAAATGGTTTGAGAGACTGAATGGAGTAGTTACAATTTCGCTTAACTGTCTGCACCGGTCTGTGTTACGGAAGTCGATTCAGACATACTATCTTGATTCGTAGGTGGAAGAGGAGCGATGAAATGCAGGCAAAGGGATGTCACAGAGTATCCTTTGTCCTGGTCAGAAAGCGAGCGGTCAGTCTTGAAGCTGAATATGCGCCACTTGTGTTATTTTGGGGCGTGGCCTTTATCAAGGTGTCCATTATACCACGTTTACAGCATCTTTAACTTCGCACTGGGCATCTGGTACGTTAGTGAGGGTTCTACATCCTTCTTCTTCTTGTGGGGAGACATGGAGGAAGCAACGCTAGTACTCATAAGTACTTTCAACATCGGGAGCATCGTCGTCAAGATGGCGCTCTTCGTGAGGCGCAGACGGCAGTACTCTGCCCTGGTCCGACGAGTGGACGGTCTGATGCTGGTGCAGGGCGAACTCTGCTCCCAGGACCCGGTCCTCGGGCACTTGCTGTGGCGCTCCAAGAGGACTGCGGCCCGCCTTACCAGGGCCATGCTGCTACTCATGGTGTCCCAGTACGCCACGTGGTACCCCATGCCGCTCATCATGAAAGGAGGTGCGCGCCGTTTGCCCCTAGCGCAGCATCCCTGGGACAACAACAGCAATTATTACGAGCTGTCATACGCTGTGCAGTGCATGGCCGGAGCGTGGATGACGCAGATCAGCTTCGGCATCGACTGCCTCTTTGTGTCCATCATGATCCTGGTGGCCGCGCAGATGAAGATCCTCGCGTCGCGAGTGGCCCGTCTGAAGATGCGTGGCGACGGATTTTGGCGCAAGCGGCACGCGATTAAAAGTACCGGAGACAATGTATACAGAGAATTGTGTCTCTGTATTGAAACCCATCAAGAGCTTCTCAGGTACGTTGAAAAGCGCCTACTAATTTCAATGAATTTTGCGAAGCTTGTCTTGGTCAACGAATGGAGCACGCACGAGGAATGGACCACGTGCTTATAATACATCAAAATGTTCTTAACTCTTAATCTTGATCGCAAGAATAGTTAGTTTCGAACGAGAACAATCTACAGTTGGCACGATGAGAAAACAAAGCCTGATCATTGATTGTCAGTTTTAGGCTACTTATACAAAAAGCATATTACAGTAATAACATTGTCGTCAGAAATGTCTAATCTGAAAACATTCACGTTTCTCTGCTGCGCAGGGTGATCTGGAACTGCACCTACAAAATTTCGCAGGTTGTTCAGGAACATTTTCGAACTAATTTAGTATCAAAAACACGGGGTCTGCTGGGGCTCACTGCTGTAGGGTAGTTGAATTTCCTTTGATAACATCCCCTGCTTATCTCCGTTGGTGCAATGCACTGAAAATATTTTCTCAAGAGAGCAAATGTCGATATTATAGGCTGAGTGTCTTCTTTCGAAACAAATTATTTCCATTAATCTTCGGTACTTGCTGTTGACACCAACAAGCACTAATCTACTCTTCATCGCCAAGATTGCATTCAGTGATGCTCATTCCTGTCTCCGATTTGTTTTTTCGGCAGAATTAGTTGCCCTTTAACAGGAGATATACACTCTGCCTTGCTCATGCTGTCAACATTTAGAACTGCACCTGTAATGGATTTGTTTTGCATTTGTTACGCACTTTATTGTACACTGCCAAAATAGTTTGAAAACACGAGGAAAAAGTGTACTTGTTCCGCCTAACGGTTATTGCAATAGTCTGTGCTTTATGTTGTACATTTCGATGATTGCGTATTACAGGCTTTTGCACAATTATGACGGCGTTTTTACTGAAACAATGGTAATTGTGGTATAAATCAGACACACCATACTTACCGTACATTACTTTGAAGATAGCCGCCAATGGCCACGGGTCGATTACACAAAATTACGCATTCAGTCATTTTATATTTCTTTGTACTTTATCTTTTAAGTGGAAATTATTATACCGTTATTTCTATTGGTACTGTACTCAGCGAAACGATGACTACGTTTTCTTGCTTGGTGGTATCTGCATTTGATGCTGCGCCTCATTATGCTCGACTATCCTGTCGTTTTTAATTTTAGCGTAGAGGCAGAGAAACTGAAGTAACTTGTCTTGGCAAACCGCATATGGCACGTTACTGTAACAATAATGATTTCATAGATATGTTTCCTATCTATTCTCAATTGTGTAATTCCAATTATTTTACCTCTTATTTTACCACCTAGTAATTAGGTTCCTTTGTCTTTTTTGTCTTTTTTTATGAATCTGAAGATCATGGATGCAGAATCGTGTTTTTGCCAACTAGAGGACAGTAGGGTAGTATGCGTTGTTGCCTTATCTCCCACACCCTTTTACAACAATTATGGGTCTTACCACCTCTGCAACCTCCTCTAGGTCTATTGTCCTATTTAAGGGCAGCTATCCTATTGGTGGTGCATCATGCATAGTTGCCACACCTCCTACAACCTTATAAATGATTTATGACCTCCTTTGCCGTACCACCTACCACTTCAAAGGTCGCTGCCCAAGAAAGTTACCTGCATGAACTGTCGTGTAAGTCCACTACTAGGATGTCAGTCCAGTGTAACAACTGGGGGGATTTAAAGAAGATACATTGTTTGACAATTACATCTTATATATTCCATTTAACCATTTAGGAACGTTTGTACCACCGACCAACAGACGTACTCCGTACTGCGTACGCTGCCGCTCCGTCCTGCGAGTACAGGGTCTTGCTACAGTGCCCTCACCGTGGGGATAGCGGGTATTAATTCTACAATTTATATAAATCCAGTACCATGCGTTAGTTGCTGCAAATTCACAGAAGTTTGACCTAGCGAATGCACAATATTAATGTCAACCATTCTTTATCGACAGATGCAAAAAGATTTTTTAGCACTCATAATATTGTAGTTTGTACTGCATTCGCTGCCAAAACCTATGGAGAGGTACCAAATGTAATCACTTACGTAACATGGATTCCATCCGAACCATTACAAGTAAGTCGCTCCCACAGATACGTGTAAGTTTCATCACCTGTACTGTAGGATGACCATATCCAACAGACTATCAATCACACGAGAGGGCGCCTGTATTGCTCCTTCATAACCGATTTAATACATTGGTTCTTTTTCGGTTGTAACATACCCAATCAGTGTACACCGCCATACACTTCGTTTTTCCTACCATGACTCAGAGATCCATCTCAGCTGCTGCTAAACTGACAATATGTTTCGATCATCTGGCTCTCACAGAAAACTGAACGTTGCATGGTGTAAACTATACAGCTACCACGCTACAGGCTTGTAGAAATAAAACACAGACACGTTGTTTCTCATTGAAAAAAATGTGAAAGACATAGCAACATACGGAAACTGGAAGAGTTTTTCAGTTGGTAGAGCGCCTCCCACAACTATTTCAAGGTGATTGATTACCTTTACAGGTAATCTCATCTTCTCATCGAAAGGGTAGTGGATGTCTCGCCGCTTCGTTTAGAAAAGCATTTTTCCTTCATTTTACAGTCAAGTACATGATTACTGTTCCGGTGCTGACCATCGCCGGAATGTGCTGTTCACAACACACATGAGGTAGCACAAATAAGGAGTCACTGTTATTGTTGAAAAAAAAAACCTGTACAGGGTATAGTAGCATATAGAAATAGAACGAGTGTGTAGCAATAAGGGGGGCTCCCTAAGAACTATATGGATGTGATGACTCCTACATTTAATCCCATGTTCCACAGTGACAAGTAGCAGATATCCAGTGTTCTGCCTTTTAAGGTTGCCTTCATGTCAACGGAGTGGTGGTGGTCAATCATTATGCGATAATCAACAGCATACACAGTGGACGGTCAGGATTGGAAAGAAGCCATTGTTATGGAGCTATGTAATGTAATACACACAGCAGCTGATAGCGAGATCAGTTTTAGCAATTTCACCCAGAAGTTGGAGAGAGCAATATCCACCAAATTCTGCAACCTGTGTAGCAACGGCGTGAGTTGAGCCAATGCTACAGGAGCGTGTTTTGACTATTCGGCGGAAGTGGGAACATTTGTCGTAGCTCCGCCATCTGTGCACGATGTGTAACGTCACTGTGAAATGAAGCCTGTTCCTTCAACACGACGACAGTACGGACAGTTACGGTGGGAAAATTAGGAAGACTCAGCATCGAAACAAATCCGCGTCCCTCAGGATCCATTCACGTCTATCACCCAAGCATTCTATCATCGTTATTCTGTACCATCCAGCCGAGAAAAATTGCGAACTACAAATGCTCCGTTAATTTCCTCCAACAGATTTTTACCGCGTCTCTCTCTTCCGATATATTGAAGACAAATACCGTCTATGTGCCGGCATCGAGCATATGTGGCGATCCTATTAAATATACAGGCATTTATCCATTGGAGCTGGTGGCCAGTAATCGACGTCGCTTGCACAGATCGGTGTAAAGTTTCATCACCTTTTTCTATATGAGAACCTTCTCTCACATGTTATCAGTCGTTATTTGGTATACCGCTTTTTATGCTGTAACAAGCTTTGCACACTTCCATACATTTATTTTCCGCCATGACTTCGATGTCTGTGTCATATTCTAAACTTAGATTCACACGTTTGCTCCATTAACTCCCCAAGAAAACTAGACATCGCACGGCGTAAATCACATTATGTGGTAATCAACAGCATACCTGGACTGTTTGGATGGAAAAGACATTATCTATGTACTATAATAATAAGTATCATAGTTGACAGCGCTATCAGTTTTAGCAATTTTAATGTAATTTCAACACCGACCAATGACGCGGAAGCACGCTTACCAGTTTCTGTATCATTGCTGAATAGCCCCTCCACTTGGTGAATGTAAGTAGATGACTGTGCAGTCTGTTCATTCATTGCTAATTCTCGAACATACTCACCAAAGTATACCAGACAACGACCTACATTATCTAGCACTTTGATCTCTCTGTGGATGGGTGTCACAGAGCATTCTCGCATTCTTAGGGCAAAGTTAGAGACCGGAAGCTCTCCTCACATTGTCTTTGACCAACACTCCCTGCAGCTGACCAGAAGCAGACACTACATTCCACATTTCGTGTAGGAACAGTGAACTAAAGCTGTAACTGATGTCCCGCACTCATCCAAGAGCACAAGATTTCTCCAGATGCGCGAATGTCAAAGAGGTTAGCACCGCTTATCGGTGTACAGTAGATGTGAAACTGTTGTGATGATATAACAGACGGTTAAGAACAAGAAACGGATAGTTTTTAATGCTTGATTGAGCTCCAGACGGACGGAGTTTGCTGTGTTTTACGTAAATCAACTGCATTAACAATTCTAAAGTACAGTTCTAGTGTCTGGGTCATTACCAAGAAGGCATTGGTAAGAGAGAACATAAGCACATGCACTTCTAAGGGTACAATGGTCTGCACTTAAAACATGCTATAATGTTACTTCAGAGCAGTTTCTGATCTATTGTTTGTATGGAATGCAGCACTGTTACTATCACAATGTAAGAAATATATTTCCAGCGTATGACAAACATTCTCCTAGCAGGTTTCTCTACTATAAACTATGGTGATAAAATGTAAAATGAAAAACTACTTCCTCAAAACATCAATTCCTTCTGATACACGTACAATACAGCTTTCCAGAGGTGTACAGCCCCCACTACACACATCCAATCATGGTTCAGAAAGTATACTATGCTCACATCAGTCCAATATTAAGTGATCGTTAGTAATGGGGAATGCCTTTTACAAAGTCAGGGACAAACGCATAGCAGCAGTGTATGACATGTGAAATTACGCATCATTCTGCCAATAACTGCGTAAAAAGGACATATCTCAGGCAGATGTATACACTAGGATTGTAATATCTCACAAATACCTGTCACTAACTTACACCGTAGTTATGGAACTGAACACTCGATTTTATGCCCAAGATGGGGCAAGGAAATGGGGTATGGCGCATATATCTTCGTTCGTCTAGAGGAATAAGTTGAAAGAGGATGGATGGAAGTCCTCTGATGAGCAAGAGGATTGCTGTACATCACACACAGAACACGCAGATGTATGAGAGTTCAATGCAGGTTATATCACACAACTAATTCATCCCAACAGAGTAATGGGAAAAATATTGAAAAACGACCTGCTGCAACATGTCTCTCTCTCTCTCTAGAATGCATCATCAGTTTACCATTATATACTACCTCATTACATCCCCAACTCACCCTATCACTCCATCCACTCTCCGTCATCCTTTAACGCAAATGCAAGTAAGTTTAGAGGCAGATGGTTATCTTTTCTCCAGGAAATCATCAAAGACAGTAGTCATTTTGCGTGAGTCACTAGTTTCTCAATCGGCATATAGTATAATGATGCTTCGACGAAAAATAAAAGACAGTATCCCCAGTTCCTTTTGCTTCCATCCTGCTGTTTTCCCACATTCCTCTTGCTGTTGTATAATCGTTCCCATGTACAAGAGCTGTTCTGCACCAATCAGGAGACAGGCCAGTACTCCCTCAATTTCCCCACATTTCAGCGTGTTTTCCCTGAATTTGTACGTAATTTTCCGTCATTTTATCGATTTCTTTTGACTTCTATCCATGTGATCATGACAATACTCTCCGTTCCATGTTGCAAAATTACTTGTAAATGTATTATAGCTACCAACATCTAGCGCAAACGCACTGTTTTTCTGGTCGTGCAGCACGGTGTAGCACTATACTCGAATGCAACCAGTCACCTCCAACCGCATATTCTATAGTTGAAACACGTTTGCTCTGTTTTCTGTATGTATGTATGTGTGAATGGGCCGCAGATGGCCGAGCGTATCCAGTGACTGCAGAGGATGGCGGTATAGGACAGGCAGTGAGTGTGCAGGGAAGCTACGAGACACTTGGCGGAGGAGCTGACTGTTCCAAGAAGCCTGTGTCCCGCCTCCCCTGTAGGAGGAAGAGGGAGGAAGAGGACCTCGATGTTCCGCAGCTGGTAGATGCCCATCAAGGAGAACGGACTTTCAACCACTGACCCCACTGCAGTCTTTTAGGACGACGATTTTCCCCAGTGCATGTGCTGCAATATGACCGGTTCAATACGAGTGCTGGTTTTTTCACTACTTTTTCGAAGCTTAATTAGAACTATGATGCACTTGTCCATCACTTGTGGTAGCACGTATTGGCATCGATTACTTGGGCTGCAGATTGATTTGTGAGCAGATATCTGTAACGGTGACATAAAACAACTATAGATACTGTATGCTCACAGGTAATGCACTTTTTAAACTCCTCTCTGTCCAGCACCAGCGTCTCGTCAGTTGAACATTGTTCCTGCCAAAAAGAATAAAGATAGTACCTTACACCCCTGCCTTTCTCCAGCCAGCTTGTAGATGTATGGTTGAATTTGAGTGTGTCTTGCTAGTTTCGAGTGGTACTGCGAAATTGCTTTCCACTTGGATAACACTAGTTGTATAGTATCGTCAATTTTTGACGTTTATTGCTCTTTTATGCCGTCTTTGTGTAGCGCTATGCATGTAGTTGCGTAATTAGGCCAGATCTTTGTGATTAATTACGTAATTAAGATGGATATTTGCGTCAGATTCCCGAGCAAAATAAATAACGTTCACTACTCTAACTTTCCTCTCCCACATCTGGACAGTTTCCGTGTGTTGGGAGTGCATTAGGACTTTCCATCCAGTAGAATCAGAGTTCGAATCCCAAAGACCGCACAGCCATTTTTAATTTCCCATCAATTTCAAGTGGCTCTGGTGGTTCGATTGTGTTAGGTGGGGGGAGGTGCAATTGGGCTTTCCACCCAGGGAGACCAGGCTCTGAGTTCTGGAAAGGAAACTGCCAATTTTAATTTCCCATCAATTCCTGGATGGAATGGGATGTCAGCACAGCCCTGGGACAAAGAAATCCCTACTAAAATTCTATATTCTCACCAAAATTCGAAATTCCCACCAATATGGCAGGTGATGAGGGAAGGTGGGGTGGGGAGGGGAGGGGGGCTGGGGTACACATGCAGCTGAGAAAGACATGTGACATCATCCATTGAGTGGGGGTGGGCGTGGTCGGGATGGGGGGTGGATGGGTGTGGGCGGGGGTGGTTGGGGGTGTGCTGGGGTGGCGGTGATTAATTGATCAATTTAAATAATTTTCATATCAATTTGATATCAAAAATGCTCTGTAAATGGCTTTATACTACTACTTCTGTACCACAAAATTTTTCTCTCAAACATTTAACATCATGACCTTGTATGCATGTATTTAATAATTGCTGGTTTTCAGAATTCTCTATATAGCGATACGCTGTACCACTGGAGTTACAGGAAGAACAAGTAAACGTTACACGAAAACGTAGTAAATGTCAGGTACACCTTTTTTCATAAGTAAGAGAGATTCTTCGATGAATTTTGAACAGCATACAAACCATACTTACAGGCGTATGAAATTTTAGAATTTATTTAATTTAGGAAAAAATGAATGAGCTGTTACATTTTAAACTTTTAAAACAAACTCAAATTTTGTAGTTAATTATCTTCATTTTTACCACAGTTTTTAATAGATTCGGAAAATTCTAGAAATTCATACTCGAGTAAGGATGGTTTGTATGCTGTGCAAAATTCATGAAAAAATCTCTCTTACTTATGAAGAAAAGTGTACCTGCAGCAAGAAATGCAGCCAAGAGTAAGTGAAAAAATGATGAAAGTTTACGTATAAAAGAAAATTATTTTGTTATGTTTTCGAACTTCCACGGCTATGAGTGTGAGTCCTGAATCCTTCCTGGTCATCCTGACAAGATTTCATGAATTTATTTCTAAAAATATAGACAGTGGAAATGAAAATGTCCTGTTGAGCCTCTACTGCTCCAAGGCGGTCCGTTTGACGTCCTAACCCCCCCCCCCCCCCCCCCCACCATAGCGCCATCTCTATACAGAGTGAGCATGTTACTGGATTTTGCTAGATTACCAGTAGACGCCTGCCTTCTTCAGTTGTAAATCGTCTTTAACGGATCCAACCAGGGCCCGGTTCTTTGCTGTTCCCTGTGAATGTGGCTCTGCATATATTGGCCAGACGACAAGAACTGTCCATGAACGATGTATAGAACATGAGAGATACACCCGTCTGCGGCAACCGTCAAAATCGGCAGTAGCAGAGCACTGTATTTCTTTGGGACATTCAATGGAATAAAATGTAACAAAAATTTTATCCCCGGTTTCCGGTTTTTGGGATTCCGTAATCAAGGAATCAGTGGAAATACGCCTTGCCAATAATCTTATAAATCGTGACAACGGCTTTCAGCTGGATAAAAATTGGAATCCTGTTATTAAAATTATACAATCACAGCGGGATCGACAGTGTCATTCGATACTCAATGACTAGATGAACCCTTATTTCCACCACCGAGGGCAGCACGTACAACTCGGCTATGCTGCGCATGTCAACACCTGACGCATGCGCTGTAGGATGCCAGTACATTTCACATGCGAGAGATTCGGCATAAATACCGCGACTGCACCTGGGCTCTTCAGTAGTTGTGTACTCACCTGATGATGGCCGGACGTCTCTGGGCCGAAATATCGTGGCAGAATGTCGACGGGCTGCATACCCGGAAATTATTAGAAGATGAAATACGGCGGGAAAATTTCAGAAGTCACGTTTCCTAAATGTTTGCGATTCATGTAAGTGATGTCAAACGTGTGAACAATGATCACGTTTCCAAACCTCT
Source organism: Schistocerca americana (assembly GCF_021461395.2). Classification (NCBI taxonomy): domain Eukaryota; kingdom Metazoa; phylum Arthropoda; class Insecta; order Orthoptera; family Acrididae; genus Schistocerca; species Schistocerca americana. The sequence goes on along the minus strand of NC_060126.1, from coordinate 326,632,832 downwards.
TGCTGTTGTTGTTGTGGTCTTCAGTCCTGAGACTGGTTTGATGCAGCTCTCCATGCTATTCTATCCTGTGGAAGCTTTTTCATCCCCCAGTACCTACTGGAACCTACATCCTTCTGAATCTGCTTAGTGTATTCATCTCTTGGTCTCGCTCTACGATTTTTACCCTCCACGCTGCCCTCCAATACTAAATTGGAGATCCCTTGATGCCTCAGAACATGTCCTACCAACCGATCCCTTCTTCTGGTCAAGTTGTGCCACAAACTTCTCTTCTCCCCAATCCTATTCAATACTTCCTCATTAGTTATGTGATCTACCCATCTAATCTTCAGCGTTCTTCTGTAGCATCACATTTCGAAAGCTTCTATTCTCTTCATGTCGAAACTATTTTTCGTCCATGTTTCACTTCCATACATGGCTACACTCCATACGAATACTTTCAGAAATGACTTCCTGACACTTAAATCAATACTGGATGTTAACAAATTTCTCTTCTTCAGAAACACTTTCCTTGCCATTGCCAGCCTACCTTTTACATCCTCTCTACTTCGACCATCATCAGTTATTTTGGTCCCCAAATAGCAAAACTGCTTTACTGCTTTAAGTATCTCATTTCCTAATCTAATTCCCTCAGCATCACCCGACTTAATTGGACTACATTCCATTATCCTTGTTTTGCTTTTGTTGATGTTCATCTTATATCCTCCTTTCAGGACACTGTCCAATCCATTCAACTGCTCTTCCAAGTCCTTTGCTGTCTCTGACAGAATTACAATGTCATCGGCGAACCTCAAAGTTTTTACTTCTTCTCCATAAAGTTTAATACCTACTCCGAATTTTTCTTTTGTTTCCTTTACTGCTTGCTCAATATACAGATTGAACAACATCGGGGAGAGGCTACAACCCTGTCTTACTCCCTTCCCAACCACTGCTTCCCTTTCATGTCCCTCGACTCTTATAACTGCCATCTGGTTTCTGTAAAAATTGTAAATAGCCTTTCGCTCCCTGTATTTTACCCCTGCCACCTTTACAATTTGAAAGAGAGTATTCCAGTCAGCATTGTCAAAAGCTTTCTCTAAGTCTACAAATGCTAGAAACATAGGTATGCCTTTCCTTAATCTTTCTTCTAAGATAAATCGTAAGGTCAGTATTGCCTCACGTGTTCCAGTGTTTCTACGGAATCCAAACTGATCTTCCCCGAGGTCGGCGTCTACTAGTTTTTCCATTCGTCTGTAAAGAATTCGTGTTAGTATTTTGCAGCTGTGACTAATTAAACTGATAGTTCGGTAATTTTCACATCTGTCAACACCTGATTTCTTTGGGAGTGGAATTATCATATTCTTCTTGAAGTCTGAGGGTATTTCGCCTGTTTCATACATCTTGCTCACCAAATGGTAGAGTTTTGTCAGGACTGGCTCTCCCAAGGCCGTCAGTAGTTCCAATGGAATATTGTCTACTCCGAGGCCCTTGTTTCGACTCAGGTCTTTCAGTACTCTGTTAAACTCTTCACGCAGTATCATATCTCCCATTTCATCTTCATCTACATCCTCTTCCATCTCCATAATATTGTCCTCAAGTACATCGCCCTTGTATAGACCCTCTATATACTCCTTCCACCTTTCTGCTTTCCCTTCTTTGCTTAGAACTGGGTTTCCATCTGAGCTCTTGATATTCATACAAGTGGTTCTCTTTTCTCCAAAGGTCTCTTTAATTTTCCTGTACGCAGTATCTGTCTTACCTCTAGTGAGATAGGCCTCTACATCCTTACATTTGTCCTCTAGCCATCCCTGCTTAGCCATTTTGCACTTCCTGTCGATCTCATTTTTGAGACGTTTGTATTCCTTTTTGCCTGCTTCATTTACTGCATTTTATATTTTCTCCTTGCATCAATTAAATTCAATATTTCTTGTGTTACCCAAGGATTTCTACTAGCCCTCGTCTTTTTACCTACTTGATCCTCTGCTGCCTTCACTACTTCATCCCTCAAAGCTACCCATTCTTCTTCTACTGTATTTATTTCCCCCATTCCTGTCAGTTGCTCCCTTATGCTCTCCCTGAATCTCTGTACAACCTCTGGTTCTTTTAGTTTATCCAGGTCCCATCTCTTTAAATTCCCACCTTTTTGCAGTTTCTTCAGTTTTAATCTACAGGTCATAACCAATAGATTGTGGTCAAAGTCCACATCTGCCCCTGGAAATGTCTTACAATTTAAAACCTGGTTCCTAAATCTCTGTCATACCATTATATAATCTATCTGATACTTTTAGTATCTCCAGGATTCTTCCATGTATACAACCTTCTTTCATGATTCTTAAACCAAGTTTTAGTTATGATTACGTTGTAATCTGTGCAAAATTCTACCAGCCGGCTTCCGCTTTCATTTCTTAGCCCCAATCCATATTAACCTACTTCGTTTCCTTCTCTCCCTTTTCCTACACTCGAATTCCAGTCACCCATGACTATTAAATTTTCGTTTCCCTTCACAATCTGAATAATTTCTTTTATTTCATCATACATTTCTTCAATTTCTTCGTCATCTGCAGAGCTAATTGGCATATAAACTTGTACTACTGTAGTAGGTGTGGGCTTCGTATCTATCTTGGCAACAATAATGCGTTCACTATGCTGTTTGTAGTAGCTTACCTGCATTCCTATTTTCCTATTCATTATTAAACCTACTCCTGCATTACCCCTATTTGATTTTGTGTTTATAACCCTGTAGTCACCTGACCAGAAGTCTTGTTCCTGCTGCCACCGAACTTCACTAATTCCCACTATATCTAACTTCAACCTATTCATTTCCCTTTTTAAATTTTCTAACATACCTGCCCGATTAAGGGATCTGACATTCCACCTCCGATCCGTAGAACGCCAGTTTTCTTTCTCCTGATAACGACATCCTCTTGAGTAGTCCCCGCCCGGAGATCCGAATGGGGGACTATTTTACCTCCGGAATACTTTACCCAAGAGGACACCATCATCACGTAATCATACAGTAAAGCTTCATGCCCTCGGGAAAAATTACGGCTGTAGATTCCCCTTGCTTTCAGCCGTTCGCAGTACCAGCACATCAAGGCCGTTTTGGTTATTGTTACAAGGCCAGATCAGTTAATCATCCAGACTGTTGCCCCTGCAACTACTGAAAAGGCTGCTGCCCCTCTTCAGGAACCACACGTTTGCCTGGCCTCTCAACAGATACCCCTCCGTTGTGGTTGCACCTACGGTACGGCTATCTGTATCGCTGAGGTACGCAAGCCTCCCCAAAAACGGCAAGGTCCATGGTTCATGAGGGTGGCCAAACCTCTTAATTCCCTCCAATTGCGGCGCTTAAGATTCAAATATGCCTCAAAGCTGCGTAGAGCCTTCCTCTGTAATTGTGCACAATAATGGCGTCTTGCGACGTCACCCTCGGTCCAGACGACTATTCAAACAGAAAGGTGTCGACACTTGCGAAAAAAAGGGTACGCCTCGAAATTTCATGTGACGCGTACTGTGAATTAAAGATGGCCCGTTGGTACCAAATATCACCACAGTTTTTCCCAAAGCCACTATGAACTTGTCACACGATTAGAAAGTCGTCAGAGTCCCTCTTACTTATATTCCACCCGTTCTTCTATTGCCCCTGCGATGGAGGTCACAATCGCAATGCACAGCGTTGAAATCACTCGGTTTTCCTATGAGTGGCCGAGGAAAACATTCCAGACACCACCGCTCAGAACAGGCACAAAAAGGCCGCAGCTGGCGCCATAAATGGCGTCAATGCAACCGCTCCTTGCCCTAGAGCACTGATCCCCGCACGTTGCAAGACCTAAAGCGGCAGTCTGCAGTGCGATGAGCAACATGATGAAGACATTCTTCAGACCCTTTCACACTGCTGACCCCTCGAACGCTTAAACCCTTCTTTAAGGACGTTGTGGGGCTGCAGTCCCTCGAACATGAACTCAACGTTTTGAGCGTTGCGCGACTTCAATTTTTGGTCTCTTATATTGCTGGTATTACTTGAGTCGTTTCAAAACGATCCCACGAAATTTGAAGGTGGCCCCAAGCAGCCATTTTAGCACTCCTAATTTTGTCGTCCTGTACTTATGCCGAGGTGGTGCGATATTGACACATGCGTGAATAAAACATCATACGTCCGTCTATGACAACCCCTCCCTCCCCCATTTCGGCAAAACACTCTCTAGCAACCACCAATCTTTACTGAGAATTAAGAAAATATCGCTGTACAGACATAACCCGCGACGGAGGCCTACGCGCTTGCAGACAGGCAACTGCTTTGACACTATCCGCTAGAGCAGGATTGCAGGGCGAAAGAGCATCAATATAGCCTGCCTGCAGGCACGTACTACTCTCGTAGTGGGTTCTGTCTATGTAGGTACATTTTTAAGGTACTGAGCAATGGCAGGTGGATGACACCGAGGGTTTCTTAGGAGTTGGTGACTATATTCGTAAAATTATCTCAGTGAGCCATCAAATGTTTCTGTCTTGCGACTGAATCGGTGGTTTCATGCTAAAGGTAGTGGGACTCCAAAACATAATTATTAATATTTCGGTTTCAGGCAAAAACAAATGGTACTCACAGGGATAAATCATGAATATCGCTGTATTCATAAAACAGTACTTATTTTAACCTAATTTTTAGTATTGTTAACTTGCCTGTAAGTCTTAAAAATCCTTTATAATGAAGCGTGTCATGGAGGCAGCCATCTTCCAGTGAGTGTATTGAGGAAGGGTAAAAAACTAAATTTGAAATAAATGTAGACTTTCTTGCGATTTTTTACTGTTGTATTCTTGAAATGCCTTTTTTCTCCTTTCCAATGCATTTTCACAGTCTGAATCCCACCAAGGGTGTTTGAATATCTTTTTCAAGGGAATAGTTTCCTTAGCTATTCGCGTGATTTTAGAATGAAATTCTTCTCATGTGTTTGTCTTTTCCTTCTCCCATTCTTCTTTTACTTTAGATTCTTTAATCTTCTTGGTGTCATATTTCTGTATTTCTGTTTTCTTCTGATGACTTCTTCGTGCTGTAAACTTGATTTTAATTCTAGTTAGGTAATGGTCTGAATCAATGTTGGCTCCTCTGCGTACTTGGACGTCGTAAATTTCTTTTTGTACTGGGTATGAAATCGCCACATGATCTATTTGAAACTCGCCAATTTGTTGTATAGGAGATCTCCATGTCTTTTGTTTTCTTGGACATTTTCTTAGAGATGTTGACATTATCTTCAGGTTATTCTGCTTACATAGTTCGACTAGCCTGGTACCATTTTTATTGGTAAATTTATGTGCAGGATATTTGTCTACGGTTTTTTGGTGGATTTTCTCTCTACCAATTTGGGCATTAAAATCGCCGAGTAGAACTTTTGTATCATCTTTTGGAATCTTGGCCATTATATTCTCCAAATTTTCCCAGAACTTTTCTGTTTCTATGGGGTTTTTCTTGTTGTCTCCGTTTGTGGGAGCATGAACATTAACCATTGTGTATGTTTTGTTGGCACATTGTAAGCGCATCGTCATTATCCTATTATTTACGGGAGTAACTTCCTTGATGGAGCTGAGCACGCTCTTGTGTATGATAAACGCCATCCCGAGATGGGGGGCTCCTGTTCCGATTCGTTTATCCGTCTTGCTCTTAAAGATGCGATAGTTGCCATAATCTGATGTTTCTTCATCTGTAAAACGTGTCTCCTGTAAAGCTAGTATTACTATCTTTTGCTTTTCAAGTTCTGTTGTAAGGTTTAGAAGTTTTCCTGGTTGGATTAATGTATTTATGTTAAAGGTTCCAATGTATGTAGGTGTTTTAAGTGGAAGTTTGCCAGAGAGCTCCGACTTTCTCTGATGTAATCGTGTAAGTCCAGGTTACTCAGAATCCGAATTCCTGGTTGCCATCTGTTGATGGGTGGATTGGTTACCACCTGGTGTAATGTTGTTATTACTTGCACGAGTCATACATGCTTGTAATCAAGTTGGTCCAGTGTTTCCACTGGGTGTTTATATATATATATATATATATATATATATATATATGTGTGTGTGCATACGAGCGTGTGTGTGTGTGGGGGGGGGGGGGGGGGTGAGTGGTTTCTTGGTTTTGTAGGTAGTTGAACGTGAATGTAATATCTTTCAGACAGCCGTTAAAACTGTTTGAGTTCAGCTGATTTTAGTATTCTGTAGAGAGGTTCAAGGAAAGAGGTTGTGTGCTATCGTTATGGTAATAATCCACTGTTGGTGGGTTACTCAATTATCTTGCCTATTAGCATAAACAGTGAATTGTTTGTAATGTGTACATCATTATTAATGAAGGTTTCCTTTTCTGCTTTGCTTTTTTTATATGGTATTTTTTTCATGGTTACGAGGTGTTTTTTGTTGTTGATTGCAACTATTTTCATGTTGTCTTACCTAGATGTTTGCTTGTGATTGTGTTCTCTTAATTATTCTGGAAATGTGGAGTCATTTGTCCCATGCTTCTAGATTCGCATGTATTGTCTGTATCCGACATCAAACGCTCGTACTCTCTCTGTCTGTCTGTCTCTCTCTCTCTCTCTCTCTTTCTGTCTCTCTCTCTCTTTCTGTCTCTCTCTCCCACTGTCTCTCTTGTACACACACTAACATACACAAACACATAGTGAGATATACAGAGAACGGAAATGAACAGATGTTAGTTTTCGGTATATACTTCGTTGGTTTGCTAGGAAACAAACCAAACAGGAAGAGACATGAAATGAAAACACAGTAGTTACGACAATAAACCCACAGTTTTCGTAAAACTTTTACAACTAGTGACAGAAGAATAGTAGTGCTCTTCTGCAATTAGCACAAAGAGCATGAAAATTGTGAAGAAAGACGTACGTGACGTGAAAATATGCTTCTGTTTCGTAAGTGAAGTTACAGCGCGTCCTCCAGCACGTGACCAGACGAGAGGACACGCAGATGGCCGACAGAAACTCGAATAACTGTAAACGTGTATTACGTAAGAAAACAGACGTAAACTGTTTCATAATTTACAAATATCGTATGTCAAAACAACACTCGAACATTCTAGATTCCACTGAAGATGCCTTACCGTAAAAGGTGAAACACGTCTGCAAGAAATAAAATACATTGCAGTTATGAAGAGACAGGTATCTTTTTTTTTCAGCGTTCTGACTGGTCCGATGCGAGTTCAGCTTAGCATTCAAACATAGTCCTCAATTATTTCCTTTATATATTCCAATCTCTGTCTTCCCCTGCATTTTTTTTGCCTCCTCAGCTCCCTCAAGTACCATGGAATTCATTCTCCGATGTCTTAAAAGATGCCCTGTCATCTTGTCCCTTCCTCTTGCCAGTGTTTTCCACATATCCCTTACCTCTCTAATTCTGCGCACAACCTTCTCATTCCTTTCCTTATTAGACTAATTTTCAAAATTCGTCTGAAGCACCACATCTCAAATGCTTCGATTCTCTTCTGTTCCGATTTTTCCACAGTCCGAGTTTCACTACCATACAATGCTATGCGCCAAACATGCATTCTCAGAAACTTCTTCCTCAAATTAAGGCCTATGTTTGATATTAGTAGACTTCTCTTTGCCAGAATGCCCTTTTTGGCAGATATAGTCTGCTTTTGATGTCCTCTTTGCTTCATCCTTCACTTGTTATTTTGGTGCCTAGGTAGCAGAAGTCCTTAACCTCGTCCACTTCGTGATCATCAGTCCCGAAGTTAACTTTCTCCTTGTTCTCATTTCTGATAATTCTTATTACTTTCACTTGTCTCTGATTTACTCTCAATCCATATTCTGTACGCATTGAACTTCATCCCATTAAGGAGATCCTGCAATTCCTCTTCTCTTCCACTCAGCATAGCAATGTCATCAACTAATCGTATCATTGATATCATTTCACCTTGAATTTTAATTCCAGTCCTGAATCTGTCTTTTATTTCTATCATTTTTTTATGTACAGATTGAACAGTAGAGGCGAGAGACTGCATCCCTGTATTCCACCCTTTATAATCCGAACACTTTGTCTAATCTTACTATTCCCTCCTAAATTTTGTACAGATTGTATATTACCCGTTTCTTCCTACAGCTTAACCTTATTTTTCTCGGCAATTGGAACATCTTGTACCATTCTGCACCGTCGAACGCTTTTTACGGGTCGACAAATCCCATGAACATGTCTCGATTATTCTTTAGTCTTTCCTCTATTATTAAATGCACCGAGTGAGGCGGCGCAGCGGTTAGCACACTGGACTCACATTTGGGAAGACGACGGTTCAATACCGTGTCCGGCCATCATCGTTTAGATTATTCGAAATTTAACTAAATCACTACAGGCAAATGCTGGGGTGGTTTTGTTTGAAGGGCACAGCCGATATCCTTCTCTAATCCGAAGAGACCGTTGACCTCTCTGGTGCCTTTACCTTTCCTAAAGCCAAACTGATCGTCATCTAACACATACTCGTTTTTTTCCGTTCTTCTGAATGTTATTCCTGTAACTAGCTTTGATGCATGAGCTGTTAAGCTGATTGTGCAATAATTCTCGAACTTGTCTGCTCTTTCAGTCTTCGGAATTGTATGGATGATATTTTTGCGGAAGTCAGATGGCCACCAGACTCATACATTCTACTCCCCAACGTGAATCGTAATTTTGTTGCTACTCCCCACAGTGATTTTAGAAATTCAGATGAATTTTATCCATCCCGTATGACCTATTTGATCTGAAGTCCTCCAAAGCTTTCTTGAATTCTGATTCTAGTACTGGATGCCCTATCTCTTCTAAAGCGACTCCTGACTCATCTTTCCCCTCGTATAAGCCTTCAATGTACTCTTTTCACGTATCAGCTCTCTCGTCTGCATTTAACAGTTGAATTCCCGTTGCACTCCAAATGTTACCACCCTTGCTTTTAATTTCACCGAAGGTTGTTTTCACTTTCCTATATGCTGAGTCGGTCCTCCCGACAATCATTCCTTTTGCGATTTCTTCACATTTTTCAAGCAGCCATTTCGTCTTAGTTTCCCTGCTCTACCTATTTATTTCATTCGTCAGTGGCTTGTATTTCTGTATTCCTGAGTTTCCCGAAAAAATTTTTTTTCCTCCTCCTTTCATGAATCAACTGAAGTATTTCTTCTGTTACTCATGGTTTCTTCGCAGTTACCTTCTTTGTACTAATGTTTTCCTTCCCAACTTCTGTGATGTCCCTTTTTAGAGATGTCCATTCCTCTTCAACTGTACTGCCTACTGAGCTAATATTCATCGCTGTATCTATTGCCTCAAACATTTCAAGCCTATCTCGTAATTCCTTAGTACTTCTGTATCCCACTACTTTGCGTATTGATTCTTCCTGACTAATGTCTTAAACTTCAGCCTACTCTTAATTGCTACTGCATTGTGATCGAGTAAACATCTGCTCCTTGGTACGCCTTACAATCCAGTATCTGATTTCAGAATCTCTGTCTCACGATGATGTAATCTAATTGAAATTTTCCCGTATCTCCCTGCCTTTTCCAAGTATACATCCTCCTCTTGTGGTTCTTGAACAGGGTATTCGCTATTACTAGCTGAAACTTGGTACAGAACTCAATTAGTCTTTCTCCTCTTTCATTCCTTGTCCAAAGACCATATTCTCCTGTAACCTTTTCTTCTACTACTTCCCCTACAACTGCATTCCAGTCGCCCATGACTATTAGATTTTCGTCCCCCTTTACATACTGCATTACCCTTTCAATATCCTCATACACTTTCTCAATCTGTTCATCTTCAGCTTGCGACGTCGGCATGTATACCTGAACCATCGTTGTCGGTGTTGGTCTGCTGTCGATTCTGATTAGAACAACCCGGTCACTGAACTGTTCACAGTAACACACCCTCTACCCTACCTTCCTATTCATAACGAATCCTATACCTGTTATACCATTTTCTGCTGCTGTTGATATTACCCGATACTCATCTGACCAGAAATCCTTGTCTTCCTTTCACTTCACTTCACTGACCCCTACTATATCTTGATTGAGCCTTTGCATTTCCCTTTTCAGATTTTCTTTTTCACAGTCACTTGGAATTATATTATTGGCTGCAGCAACTTTGCCTCACGCTCTTCATTGTCGAAAGTAGACAAGAGGGCAGTTATTTCTCTATAAGTTCTCCAGTCCTTATTTACATTCGTACTATCTAAAAGCTCTATCTATAATTAAAAGATTATTATTATTAATTATAGATAGATTAAAAGTTAATTCTTATAAGAAACGTTATTATTAAGAGATTTTTTAAAAAACATTTACGTGGGACTTGATGTAATAATAATACATACGCGCTAGGCTGCTTTTACCTTATACTACATCGCTGAGGCTCCACCATCGCTCCCCACGACACTGGCCCAGCCAACTTCATACACACAACTGCTCGCTACTACCACTACATCTGCTACACAGTTCCTACTGCTGACAACACTGCTCTCCGGTCTTACTTAACGCAGGTAGCGCGTGAGCAATCCATCGAAATTACATCTGCTCGAGTGCGCTAGCAACAAATTCTGTAATCATGGACCTCTTACATAACCCTCCACTGGTGGCAGGGGGGGGGGCAAAAATTTGGGAGCGATGGTGAGTCAATTGGACTTGGCATGAGCAACAAATTTTTCTATGACCCATTTAGTTATTAAGTCTACAGTCACATACTATCATTATTGATAAATGCAGAACATATTAAGAAATGAAAAAGAGGGCACACGCACTGAGTTCAGAACATATAAATAAACAACAAAATGAATACGCAATGAGTACAAAATATATTAACAAATGACATAAAGTGCACACGCACTGTGAAACTATTTAGCATTTTTACATGAATTAGACATATGAAGGAGTGAAATAAAGTGCACATGCACTGTAGAAGACTTTAGCATATTTACATGAACTGGATACATTAATAAATGAAATAAAGTGCACACACACTGTATAAATCTTTACCCATTTTACAAGAATTGAAACATGAAATGAAGTGCACACACACCATAAAAGTCATTACCATTTTACAAGAATTCAAACATATTGCGAAATGAAATAAAGTGCACATGAATTGCATAAGTCTTTACCATATTACAATAATTGAAACATATTGAGAAACGAAATAATGTGCATATGCACTGTATATGTCTTTATCATTTTACAAGAATTTAAACGCATTGTTACAAGAACTAGGAAAGGAATGGAAGGATAGCATCATGGTTGTAGCACAGTGAGTTCCACGTCGCTCTGCTGAAAGTCCATACTTTCTACTGAAGCACAACATCAAGTGAGACAATCTGAATTTCTCTTCCTGAAGTATTTATCAGTGTAGCCAAGACACTGAATTGTTGCATTAATATTGTATGTTATAATTTTGGTAGTACATTACGTACACCAAACAGTGTGACCATAATAACATCTCCATCTTTGAAGGTAGTGCACAGCTTGATATGTCAACACCACATTCTTGTAGAATCCATACTCTTACATCAACGTAGAATTAATGCAAAAACCAAATATAGTGCTCCGTGATCATGAGGATCGACAGGACATATAGATATCGCAATAATTGGTGATAATTAGGTCAGAAGGTGAAGGATACATTAAGTCTTATGCTAGTCATCATTCAGAATTAGACTAGTGTAACAACCGATTTGAATAATTATTGGCACTCATTGGCTAGTTACTAAACATTTATGTACTATATATGGAGTGCTACAGAACTTTAATCACAAGTCATCTCGTTACAGTAATTATTGGCATAGCATTTATCCATAAGTCATTTCATTACAGTAATTATTACAGAACATTATTCATAAGTCATCTACTTACAGTAATTATTGGCATCATAAGTCTTCTCATTACAGTAATTGTTGACATAGCATTTATGCATTATTACAAAACATCATTCAGGACTACTCAGAAGTCATCATTCAAAACAAGAGTTATTGCGTGAAGCATCAAGCTGTTAGTGTTTATATATGATATAATGAAAGTGACATAAGACATATTTAAAATGTAACGCATTGTAACTATTACTAAAGGTCTGTAGTCCAATAATACATAGATATAATGGATTCAATACATCAGAGAAATCTGCATTGTATTTAGGACTAGAAATATGTTTTAAACTGGTAGCATTATTTAGAAGTATATTGGTAATAGTTGGGACTGGTAATAATTTTTTTTTTCTTGTGCTAGCAATGCATTGCGTTGGTATCGATAGTAAATTGCTGGGGCATGAAAATATTTGCTTTTGACTTATTGCTGGAAATATGGATTAATAACATCATTCGTCATGAGTCAGCTGTAGAAAGGTTATGAAACAAGTAGAGTATATGAGATCACATTTATAAATGATAGACACAACTGGGTAAAAAAATGCAAGTATTAGAACAGGTTTAATAACTAACTGCTTATAGCATATTAATATCATGAAAAGCTTCTCCTGGAAAAAGTACAGAATGGGTTGTTGACCTGAAGGAACACAAATGTATATTCTGCTGAAAAGTAGTAAACTTCGAATTAACAGGTAATGAAACGTGTACTCAATATCTATGTACTCTAGCTGTCTTTCCCAAAACATTCAGTCATTATACTATGCGACATAAGACATACTGTCAAAAGGAACTGCAAAAAATACATAAATAACTACATAGCATCTCCTAACTAATACAAAATATATAAATCTCATCATTATCACCATCCTCAAAGAGAAACTTCATTACTCATACTACTATAACTTCATCATTATCATCTGTAAAGAAAAACTTCATTATTCATATTACCATATTCTTCATATAACTATTCATCGTCATTTATTATCCTCTGCAAAAAATAGACACTTGATTATCCATATTCATATTACCATTTACTTCATACAACTATTCATTATCATTCATTACTTCATATATTACACAGTGTCTTACTTGTAGCATATTTAATCAATAAAACTAACATGTGTAGTTCTGTCTGACAGCTTGCATCAGTCGCCTCGTATTCTGAAAGAAAAATTATTAGTTAAGACTGCTATTATACAGTGTGTATAGTATATTCTTGCTAATGCTTGTTAATTCTGATCCATTTACTCTTCATGACAATGTATTGCATTTGCTTTCTTTCATTCTGGTGGTAAAACTTCCATTTTATAGTAAACCACTGTGGTTTGTTTAATTTGTTTCTTTTATTAGGTATTGCTTTTTGCAAACGATGAATTTGGATTAATATCTTGTATTTAAATCATACACTCATTAAGTAAAAACTTGTTTCTAGTGATATAACTAGGCATACAGCATAGCATGACAGAAAACGTATTATGTTAAAAACATAAACAATTTTCAAGTGCAAAAAATGTACACACAGTAGCATAATGTACCAGCAAGAAATGTAGAATAGTAAAGCTATTGAGGTATCATAAAGCAAAAATGTTACATCTTAAAGATTTCATAGTGCATACAAAGAAAAATTCTAGTTTCGATAGGAAAACAATCATACATACCAAAAAAAATTGGAAAATCTGCATGGTCATATATATATCAACAAGAAAAACGACCTTCTAACCTTACATTGCCGGGCACTTGACAAGAAAAGATATAATCACCATCAGTAAGTAGTCACATAGATATAATTGCATAAGTGGTCATATAAATATCAGGATATGGCATTACAGTGAGATAAATCGTTAAGTATGTTCATTCAATAAAGGGTTTAATATTGGAAATATGGTGGTTGCCCTTGCTTTCTCTGGTTCTCAAAGTTTCGACGTTTACCACATTGGGGTGAGGAATGCTGCGAATTCTATATGAGTCAGCGTATAGAAGGTCAAATTTACTGCATCTACTCTTTCCTCTGTTGGATAAATAGTGTGTGCGCACTAGTATCTTCTGTTCAATGTGAATGTCACGGCTTGCACAAACCTGTTTTTACTGTCTTCTCCGGCGCTCTGCGGCACGTTTGATGTTGTTGAGCGCAATGTCAATTATTTCATGGTGGCGTAGTCGACGAGATGTAGGAAAAGATAATTCTTTAATTTTGTTAGGTGTTTCTACATTTTTCAATATAACAGTCGGAGATAGCATAGTACATTCATTTGGGATGGAGTTAATTACATCCTGGAATGAGAGTATGTGTCTGTCCCAGTCAATATGTCTTTTATGGCAGTATATTCTACATAGTTTACCAATTTCTTTCATCAATCGTTCAGAAGGGTTCGAAGAAACGTGATACCTGGATATATAGATCGGAGAAATGTTTCTAGCTCGTAACATACGTGTCCGTATCGTAGATCAAAATTGTGGTCCATTGTCGTGAATTACTTTCAATACATGCCCTACATGAAATAAAAAATGTTTTACAAATGCATTCGAAATAGACTTAACAGTAGCTTTGAGTAACGGAGTGAAGGTAACAAATTTCGAAGTGAGTTCAACAGCGTCAAAGATGTAGCAAAAACCTCTATTAGATCTGGGAATTGGACCAAAAATGTCTACAGCGGCCATGTGTCTCAATTTAACGGGTACAATGGGATGTAACGGAGGATTATGTCAAGTTGTGTCTGATTTAGCTTTCTGGCAGATTTTACATGACGCTAAAACTCGACGAATACGCTTCTCCATGTTCGCAAAATACATAGTTCTGTCTCAGTACAAGAAAACAGTTTCTGGCTCCATAATGTGCGTAACTTAAATGAGTATACAAAATTAATTTGTTAACAAACTCGTCAGGAATACATAATAACCAGTTGTTGCTGTCAGGGTGAGAGCGGCGAAACAGTATACTATTGCGTACAGTATAATGGTTTATAATGGTAACATTATTCCTATCTAGCCAAAGGTGTTTAATTTCTTTCCATACGTTGTCTTTGCTCTGATCTTGTGCTATGTCTCGTAATGACGACGAAATGAAATTTTCAAATGCAACTTGTTGAATATACATTACGCTAAAATTTGCTTGGCAGTTGTTGGCTGCGATGTCTTGCTGATTGTTGCTGAGAGAACGGGATAGTGCGTTTGCTACAATATTTTGTGTACCGGGAATGTGAACAATTGTAAAATTAAATTCCTGTAAATAAAGTTTCCATCTGCTTAAACTGTCATGTGTAAATTTAGCGGAAAGTATAAACTGAGTTGCTCTATTATCTGTGTATATGGTAGTAAATGCCCATACAGCACATAATGTTTCAAGTTCTATAACAGAATAATTACTTTCAGCAGGTGACAGAATGCGACATGCAAAGGCGATGTTTTTAATTACTGTAGCACCGTCTTCTCCAATTTCCTAAAAATTGTGTACGCCTAAAGCGGTGTTAGAACTGTCGGCGGCAATGGAAAAATTTCTGGTAAGATCTGGGTGTGATAAAAGTGGTGCATTCAACAAGGCATTTTTCAGATTAACATACTCAGACTGTGCTTGGCTATCCCAGGACCAAATAGCGTTTTTACCCGTCAGATGGCATAATCTAGGGGGGTCTAAAGCAGAGTAATGAATAAATTTACGGAAAAAGTTAATTAAACCCAGAAAGCTGCGTAGTTGTTTCTTAGACGTTGGAACAGTAATGTCACGTAAAGTTTGAAGTTTTTCCGGGTCAGGCGCAATGCCTTCTGCTGAAATTACATGCCAAGAAATTTTATGGAAGTTTTCCCAAAGTGCGATTTGCTAAGATTAACTGTGAGTCCTTGTGCACGAAAACTTTGCAACAGTTGTTCCAGAATCAGATTGTGTTCAGACCAGTTAGCTTCTGCAATAATAATGTCGTCTACATACGTTGTGATTCTGTCTTTCAGTTCCGTCGGAAGTACAGTATTCAAACCGCGAATAAACGCTGCTGAAGAAATTGTTAATCCGAACGATAATTTCCAAAATTGATAACAATCACCAAAACCGAGAAATGCTGTGTACTTTCTGCGGATCGGATGGAGCTGAATTTGCCAAAATCCCGATTTCAAATCTAATGTGGAATAAACAGCAGTACGATGAAGTTTCAGTAGAAGTTCTTCTTGTGTCTGTGGGTGATCTGATTCATTAATAATAATGTCGTTGACATGACGCGAACCAAGTACGAGGCGAAGTGATCCATCCTTTTTCTTAACAACATGGAGCGGCTTTATGTACGGACTAACTGCCGGTTCAAGAATACCTTGGTCTAGCATAGCTTGCAATTCTTTCTTAACTTGCTCTCCGTGGATATAAGGAATAGGATAATGTTTGGCTTTAAATGTGTCATGCTGTTTAACTTGAAATTCATACATAAAACCGGACTTAGTACCAGGGATGTTGTCAAAAACTGGAGCTTGCTGTAAAAGAATATTGCGTAGTTGAGGACGTTCGTCGTCTGTATTTGCACTGCTCTGTTTCACTTTCTCCGAAATCATTTGCATAACGTCGTAGTCGGCTTCGTCTGGAGTATCTGTGAACAATGTGGAATGACAGTCTATGTTATGCGATGTCGAAATGACCTCAGTTCGATTAATTGTTTGTTCTTCTGCAGATAAAGCGTGCTGAAATTCTAATACCAGTTGTGCATTTGCAACCTTTAACATTAAATAGGAAATTTTAAAGTCAATAATTGCGTCGTGTAGTACCAAAAAATTCGTACCTCAAATAACGTCTGTTGTCAATAAGGGAACAATCCAAAAATTTGAGTGGAACGTACGACCTGCAATACAAAATGATAAGTGGTCTGTAATTTTACACCTACTCCCTTACCACATATTGCTCCTTTTACTTTAGTTTTGCCTAATGGTAACGTAGGATAGGTGTTCTCTTTGTTACATTCGTTGAAAGTTTCTTCATGTATAACTGACACAGGTGATCCAGAATCGATTACTGCTGAAAATGTGTGTGATCCAATCTTTACTTCAATGAGAGGGTGGGAAATGGTTTTTTGAATATCTGGTTTTTCATGCAAAAGAGTGTCTTGGATGTCGTCAAAAGTAATAACATTTTCGTGAAGAAGAGTTTGTGTGTCAAACGTATTGCTTACGTTGCTGGAAGATTCAATCTGTACTGTATCTAGTCAAACTCCTTCTGACGTGCTGTTATTTGCGGGAGGATCCTGTGGCATCTCGACTATTTGTACTGTTCTATTATTTCTTCCTGACGTATTAGGCTCGCGATGATACCGACTGTCTGGTTCATTCATGATAATCCGTTGTTGTGGTTGATTCTGCTGCTGGTAAGACCTACTGTTATTAAACGTACGCTGAAACGGTGCCCTTTACTTTTACGTCTGTCATGATAATCGTTGCTATACGGCGCATTGCGATAGGAGTTGAAATGGTGTGTTTTATGTACGTAGAGATTTCCTTGTTGCTGTGCGTTACTATTTTGTTGAGCCCACACTATACGTGTAGGCGGCGGAACATGAAAGCTTAGTTGACCTTGCAGACTACATTGTTGGTTAGGTATGCTAACCGACTGGTTTTGTTGATGTTGTGGGGAAAACCATCTATTGTTGCCAAACTGTCTTTGCTGTTGCTGATAACTATGAGGACACTGATAATTAAAATTTTGTCTGTCATTAAAGTTCTGGTGGTTGTCATTCCTGAACCGTGTATCACCTTTGCTATTAAAATAGCGTTGCTGATCGTAATTGCCGTATTCTTGTTGGCCTTGGTCAAGATGCGATAAATTTTTGTTTATGAAGGAATACTCCGATCGCTGAACTTCCAAAAGCTGTAACAGATCTCTAATTGCAGAAATATTTTCTTTCTGCTGTCCTGTTAAAAGTGACACTTACCGATCGTGGTAATTTCGAAATACATAATTGGATAAGTGCTGGTCACTGTGTGTCTCACTTAAGTATCGGTTTTGTTGGAGCATGTGTTCAAAAAATTGCGTGACAGTGGGAAAATCTGAGTTCTCATATTCGGTAAGCTAATTAATTGATCCTTGATTCTGCGCTGTGCCATCTTCGAGCGATACGCTGACAGAAAAGCATTCTGAAATCCTTCTACCGAATATCATTGTCTCGCGATCGGTCTCATACGAGTTGCCGGTTCGCCTTCCAAAAACTGCAAATAAATTCAAGTTTATGTGTTACGGGCCAAGTTGGTGGAAATGCAAAACTTAATTGTTGTATCCTATCAAAAGGGTGAATCCGTATTGTGTCATTTTTAAATGCCTTACATTTCCTAACGGATAGAAAGCGCTTATAAACAAATTTATCGTCTCTGAATGTCTGAGCAGGTTCAGGATTGTATGATAATATGTTTGTTTGACTGTTCGGAATCCAAGTCACGTTCTTGTTGTTGTGGTGTTCAGTCCTGGGACTGGTTTGATGCAGCTCTCCATGCTACTCTGTCCTATGCAAGCTTCTTCATCTCCCAGTACCTACTGCAACCTACATCCTTCTGAATCTGCTTAGTGTATTCATCTCTTGGTCTCCCTCTACGATTTTTACCCTCCACGCTGCCCTCCAATACTAAATTGGTGATCCCTTGATGCCTCAGAACATGTCTTACCAACCAATCCCTTCTTCTAGTCAAGTTGTGCCAGAAACTTCTCTACTCCTCACTCCCACTCAATACTTCCTCATTCGTTATGTGATCTACACATCTAATCTTCAGCATTCTTCTGTAGCCCCACATTTCGAAAGCTTCTTTTCTCTTCTTGTCCAAACTACTTATCGTCCACGTTTCACTTCCATATATGGCTACACTCCATACAAATACTTTCAGAAACGACTTCCTGACACTTAAACCTATACTCGATGTTAGCAAATTTCCCTCCTTCAGAAACGCTTTCCTTGCCATTGCCAGTCTACATTTTATATCCTCTCTACTTCGACCATCATCAGTTATTTTGCTCCCCAAATAGCAGAACTCCGTTACTACTTTAAGTGTCTCATTTCCTAATCTAATTCCCTCAGCACCACCGGACTTAATTCGACTACATTTCATTATCCTTGTTTTGCTTTTGTTGATATTCATCGTATATCCACCCTTCAAGACACTATCCATTCCGTTCAACTACTCTTCCAAGTCTTTTGCTGTCTCTGACAGAATTACAATGTCATCGGCGAACCTCAAAGTTTTTATTTCTTCTCCATGGATTTTAATACCTACTCCGAATTTTTCTTTTCTTTCCTTTACTGCTTGCTCAGTATACAGATTGAATAACATCGGGGAGAGGCTACAACCCTGTCTCACTCCCTTCCCAACTACCACTTCCCATTCATGTCCCTAGACACTTACAACTGCCGACTGGATTCCGTACAAATTGTAAATAGCCTTTCGCTCCCTGTATTTTACCCATGCCCCCTTCAGAATTTGAAAGAGAGTATTCCAGTCAACATTGTCAAAAGCTTTCTTTAAGTTTACTAATGCTAGAAACTTATGTTTGCCATTCCTTAATCTATCTTCTAAGGTGAGTCGTAGGGTCAGTATTGTCTCACGTGTTCCAATATTTCTGCGGAATCCAAACTGATCTTCCCCGAGGTCGGCGTCTACCAGTTTTTCCATTCGTCTGTAAGGAATTCGCGTTAGTGTTTTGCAGCTGTGACTTATTAAACTGATAGTTCGGTAATTTTCACATCTGTCAACACCTGATTGGGATTGGAATTACTATAGTCTTCTTGAAGTCTGAGGGCATTTCGCCTGTCTCATACATCTGGCTCACCAGATGGTGGAGTTTTATCACGACTCGATCTCCCAAGGCTGTCAGTAGTTCTAATGGAATGTTGTCTACTCCAGGGGCCTTGTTTGGACTCAGGTATATCAGTGCTCTATCAAACTCTTCACGCAGTATCATATCTCCTATTTCATCTTCATCTACATCCTCTTCCATTTCCATAATATTGTCGTCAAGTACATCGCCCTTGTACAAACCCTCTATATACTCCTTCCACCTTTCTGCTTTCCCTTCTTTGCTTAGAATTGGGTTTCCATCTGAGCTCTTGATATTCATACAAGTGGTTCTCCTTTCTCCAAAGGTCTCTTTAATTTTCCTGTAGGCAGTATTTATCTTACCCCTAGTGAGATAAGCCTCTACATCCTTACATATTCCCTCTAGCCATCCCTGCTTAGCCATTTCGCACTTCCTGTCGATCTCATTTTTGAGACGATTGTATGCCTTTCTGCCTGCTTCATTTACTGCATTTTTATGTTTTCTCCTTTCATCAATTAAATTCAATATTTCTTCTGTTACCCAAGGACTTCTGCTAGCCCTCGTCTTTTTACCTACTTGATCCTCTGCTGCCTTCACTACTTCATCCCTCAGAGCTACCCATTCTTCTTCTACTGTATTTCTTTCCCCCATTCCTCTCAATTGCTCCCTTATGCTCTCGCTGAAACTCTGTTCAATCTCTGGTTCTTTCAGTTTATCCAGGTCCCATCTCCTTAAATTCCCACCCTTTTTCAGTTTCTTAAGTTTTAATATACAGTTCATAAGCAATAGATAGTGGTCAGAGTCCACATCTGCCCGTGGAAATGTCTTACAATTTAAAACCTTGTCCCTAAATCTCTGTCTTACCATTATATAATCTATCTGATACCTTCTAGTATCTCCAGGATTTTTCTTTTATGATTCTTGAACCAAGTGATAGCTGTAATGAAGTTGTGCTCTGTGCAAAATTCTACTAGGCGGCTTCCTCTTTCGTTTCTTACCTCCTATCCATATTCACCTACTACGTTTCCTTCTCTCCCTTTTCCTACTGACGAATTCCAGTCACCCATGACTATTAAATTTTCATCTCCCTTCATTATCTGAATAATTTCATTTATTTAATCATATATTTCTTCAATTTCTTCGTCATCTGTAGAGCTAGTTGGCATATAAACTTGTACTATTGTGGTAGGCGTGGGCTTCGTATCTATCTTGCCCAGAATAATGCTTTCACTATGCTGTTTGTAGTAGCTTACCCGCACTCCTATTTTCCTATTCATTATTAAACCTACTACTGCATTACCCCTATTTGATATTGTGTTTATAGCCCTGTAGTCACCTGATCAGAAGTCTTGTTCCTCCTGCCACCGAACTTCACTAATTCCCAATATATATAACTTTAACCTATCCATTTCCATTTTTAAATTTTCTAACCTACCTGCCCGATTAAGGGATCAGACATTTCACTCTCCAATCCGTAGAACGCCAGTTTTCTTTCTCCTGATAACGACATCCTCTCGAGTAGTCCCCACCCGGAGATCCGAATGGGGGATTATTTTACCTCCAGAATATTTTACCCAAGCGGACGCCATCATCATTTAAGCATACAGTAAAGCTGCATGCCCTCGGAAAAAATTACGGCCATAGTTTCCCCTCGCTTTCAGCCGTTGACAGTACCAGCACAGCAAGGCCGTTTTGGTTAGTGTTACAAGGCTAGATCAGTCAATCATCCAGACTGTTGCCCCTGCAACTACTGAAGTCACGTACTCTCTGTAAATTACCTAAATTATACTGACTGTGTGAGTGTGAGACATGTTCGGAATGTGGCGTATGCTGTGTCGTGTTAGAGGCTGAAACATGTTTCATCTCCGTCACTTCGTGCTGTAAAAATGACAATTTTCTACGTAATGTAATATTGGACGAACCTATCTCACTGATTGTCTGCTGTAAATTTTGGAATTCGGGTGTTTGATTAAACGAAACTGGTGACGTATCGTCTGATTTGGTGTCATTGTTATTTTCGATAACGTCAATACGACTGGCAAATTCATCATTTTTTTCAGTCAGTGCATTTACCTGATCGTCATTTTTAGTGTCACAAGCAGTAATTTGTTTTTGCATTTTACGTGTGGTTTTGTTTAGTTTCTTAACATCCGCTTTAATGGCATCAGGATCTTGTATTAATTCCAATTGTTCAAGTCTGCTGGTCATTGTCTGAAAGTCTACTGTGTGTGTGTGTCTGTTTTTGTTTTAAGATCGGAGATTTCATCGTGCAATTCGGTGTTCAACTGTTTGATTGCCTTGGTTCAAATCGCTCTGAGCACTGTGCGACTTAACTTCTGAGGTCATCAGTCGCCTATAACGAATTAAACCTAACCAACCTAAGGACATCACATACATCCATGCCCGAGGCAGGATTCGAACCTGTGACCGTAGCGGTCGCTCGGTTCCAGACTGTGCCGTCTAGAACCGCACGGCCACTCCGACCGGCCAACTGTTTGATAGTAGTGATTTCGTCTGATGCTGTAGCAACGTTGTTGTCTACGTATGTTTTTGCTTTCATAAATAACTTACGCTTAGCTTACTGTCTCTCTGCAGTAATCGTTTACATGAGTTGTTTCTTTACTTTATTCTGTTCCTGTATAAATTTACGGTAACGCGATTCACTGTTCTGTAGGTGGTGATTAAAACGTTCGTCAACTTGGCTGTTCTGTTGTTCGAATTTCTTGTCTACTTTCGCATCCAGTGTGCGTGAAAGTTCTGCTGATATTAATGTAAACTTGTCGCGTAACTGTGTTGCGTTTTCTGAACATTGTTTAGCAACAGCACTAATTTCATCTCCAAGTAATTTTGTTTTGGTTGCATGTGTATTACATATTTCTTGTGCAACGGATCTAATTTCTTCGCTACTATTCCTAGCACTAGCCTTAATTTCCTCACGTAACTGTTTGTAAGTTTCGTTACATTTCTCGGCAACGGCTGTAATCTGTTCAGGAAGCTGTTCAGTAGAGGTGTCAAGTTTTTCATTAATCTGTTTGAGATTTTCATTAAGTTGTTTGTAATTGTTGCCTTGTTTTTCATTCGACTATTTCAGATTTTCATTAAGTTGTTTGTTCGCTTCATTAAGTTGTTTGTTCGATTCATTAAGTTTCAACAGTATTGCCATAACGTGATCCAAGCCAAAATTAGCGACTCTATTCTCTGTGCTGTATGATGGTGTATCTGCATTTGTCACGTTTTGTGTAACCATTTGGTCAATGTCTTGTCCGGTTCAGCTAAACTGGTGGCTGTCCGACCTTTGCTTAACGTGATTCAGAAGAATAAAGACCTTCAGTTCAGCAACAATAAATGTATTGTGAGCGCGTATCTGACGACGCCCGGCATGCATGGACTGATCGGAGTTACAAAATTGCTTCCGGCCTCTACATAATGATTCTTAATCCTGGGAAAACTTCCGTAGTTATTGGAGAGAAAACAGGAA
Source organism: Schistocerca americana (assembly GCF_021461395.2). NCBI lineage: Eukaryota > Metazoa > Arthropoda > Insecta > Orthoptera > Acrididae > Schistocerca > Schistocerca americana. The sequence goes on along the minus strand of NC_060126.1, from coordinate 326,609,771 downwards.
TCGTCCACACAAGCCAGGAGGCACGGAACTACTAATTCACTCGAAAAACAAAGAATAATAATGATAAACGGAACGTATATAAGCGCTAGAAATCAAAGCGCCTCTAGAGGCTGTGCGCGGCACTACACATACGTCGTGTACAGTAAATACGACCGCACAGCACTGCACTGATACACACATACACACCACGTACACACACACACACACACACACACACACACACACACGCACACACACACACACACACACACCGGCGAGCTTGAATTAGCGCACGGCAGCGTCGCTACATCAGCCCCCCGGGCGAAGTGGGGCGTCGGCGTCGAGATACCGCGTCGGGAAGTGCACCCGACGTCCAGAACGGGTCGTCCGCGTCGGAGGAGGAGGAACAGCGTCAGGAGGCGGATGTTGTGTTGCGTTGGGCGGCGGATGTTGAAGATCCGGCGCCGGAGATGTGGCGTCAGTGTCTGGAACAGCGGTAGGTGGATGCCTACAGCGAGGTGCCGCTAATGGGGTGACAGGAAAAACATACGCAGGTTTAACCCGATTCAACGCAACAGTCGTGGTTTTGCCGTTCACTAGGATATCCATCGTGTGGGCACTGCGCCGTAGCACTTCATATGGACCAGAATAAGGAGCTTGTAGAGGCGGTTTAACGCCCTCAGTGCAGAGCATCATGTGACGACATTGTTCCATGTCCTGGTGCCAGAAAGTGGGCGATTTGCCATGACGTGTGGCTTTCGGAGGGCGAATCTTTGATACATGGTCCCTGAAGCGTCGCAAGAAATCCGGCTTGCCAGTTGCGACTGTCTCTATGGCATGAGCGTCTACAAAGTCACCAGGAAGGCGCAGTGTTCCTCCATATACCAGTTCTGCCGCTGACGACCCCAGGTCTGGTTTGAAAGTCGTCAGTAAGCCTAAAAAGAACACATGTAGTGCGGTTGTCCAGGTTTATTTGTGGCACATCAGCGCGGCCTTCAATCAACGGTGCCAGCGTTCGATCACTCCGTTGCTTGCTGGGTGATAACTTGTGGTCTTATCGTGGGTGTAACCACAGAACTTGGTCAGCTGTGAAAACAAATCTGATTCAAATTGCCGTCCGCGGTCAGTGGTAATATGTAGTGGGCACCCAAATCTTGCCAACCAAGTCATTGCAGAAGCGGAAGCTAATGTGTCTGCTGTGATATTATCCACCGGCACTGCCACCGGCCAACGTGTAAAACGGTCGATCATTGTAAACAGATATTTTTGTCCGTTAGAAGGTGGAAGTGGTCCGACTACATCCAAATGAACTTGGGCAAAGCAGGCGATGGCATCAGGAAAATCGCCGATCGGTGCGTGTACATGGCGGCTAATCTTGCAGCGTTGGCACTGAAGACAAGATCGGACCCACTCGCGGCAGTCTTTTTGTATGCCCGACCACACGAAACGTTGCGATACCAGGCGGAATGTCGGCCGTACCCCTGGATGGCACAATCCATGTACTGTATCAAAGGCTTGTCTACTAAAAACCGGCGTCAGAAAGGGACGAGGTCGGCCGCGAGAAACGTCGCAGTATAGCTGTGTAATTTCCCCCGCAACATCAACGAGTTTCAGTTGCAATGCGGAAGCTGTATCTTTAACATAGGCAAGGAGTTCTTCGTCGTTTCTCTATGCCTTTGCCAGTGCAGGAAAGTCTTTGGTACTGGAAACACTGCTGATCCATGATAGGCAATCCGCAACAATGTTGTCGATCCCAGAAATATGTCTAATGTCTGTAGTAAACTGGGCCACGAACTCAAGATGATGAAATTGACGGGGGGAGCAGTTGACACTATTCCGACGGAAGATGAACGTGAGTGTTTTGTGGTCTGTATATATCGTGAAAGTTCGCGCTTCCACTTGGGGGCGGAAATATTTCACTGCTTGGTATACCGCCAGGAGCTCACGGCCATATGTGCACCATTTTCTCTGTGCAGGCGAAAGCTTGTGGGAATAATACGCCAGTGGCTGCCATGCGTTGTCCGAGCATGGTTGTAACGCGGCTCCGATCACCGTCCGGCTCGCGTCTACGAAATTGCTAATGTCGCGTCGAGCCGTGGGTGTACGAGAAGCGGCTATACTCTTCTTTGTTGCCTCGAACGCAGAACACATGTCCTCTGTCGACTGTATCAGAGACTTGCTATTTACTTTGGTGCCTCATAATGCCGCTGTCAAAGGTTCCTGCAGCTCCGCAGCATGGGGACGGTGTCGTTGATAGAAATTGAGCATCCCCAAAAAACGACGTAAATCTTTGATCGTAGTTGGTCGGAGTAGCTGCAAGATAGCGTCCACCTTCTCGGACAGAGGAAGAGAGCCTTCAGCAGAAATCTTATGGTCAAGAAATGTCACCTCTGACTGCCCAAAAACACACTTGTCACCGTTCAAGACGACACCGTAACGCTCCAATCGCTGGAAACTCTCTCGCAAATGTTGTCGGTGTTGTTCATGGTCAGCAGAGAACACTAACACATCGTCCAGGTAGGCGAAACAAAACGGCATCCCCAGGAGAACCGAGTCTACGAACCTTTGCCAGGTCTGAGCGGGAATGCGTAAACCGGAAGTCATAAATTTGCTTTCAAATAAACCGAAAGGCGTTATTATTGCAGTCTTTGTAATGTCGTTATTGGCCATCGGAAACTGTGTATAAGCTTTAGCGCAGTCCAGAACTGTGAGCACCGTGGCACCATGTAAAGCGTGATTATAATCTGTCCGGCACTGTTCGCGCGTTAAGAGCATGGTAGTCATAGCATGGGCGCCAAGCTCCGCCCTTCTCCGGAACAAGATGTAATGCGGAGGACTACAGGCTCTTAGATGGCCGCATTATGCCCTCGCGAATCATGGCGTCAAATTCTGCCTTCGCTATCGACAATCAGTCCGGAGCGAGACGCCTAGGTCGGCATGCCACTGGGAGACCATCAGTCGTTTGAATGTGATGCACCGTGTCATGTGGTATGAACCTGGGAGCGCCGGGCGGCCTGGTCAAGTTCGGATAGTTAAGCAGTAATTCAGTGTACTCACCCTCTGTAGCATTGACCAACTTTGCACAGTGCGTTGCTGTGTTGCGACGGGAACCTGTGACTGCTAAGCCATTGACGCTGTCTACCAAGCGTGCGTTGACGACGTCCGGCAGCAGGTGGTAGTGCGCCAGGAGGTAAGCCCCAACGATCGCCTCCGTAGTGTCAGCCACTGTAAAATCCCATCCGTACGGGCGACGTAGGCCGAGATTAAGCTCCATCCTCTGTGTGCCGTACGTTGCAATGGAGGAATTGTTGGCAGCCGTCAGACGGAAGGCGGTTGGCGGGCGGCAACGATGTATGGCTCATCGTGGTATGATACTCAGACCTGACCCAGTGTCAACTAAAAACTTTACGCCGGAAATCGTATCGGTAACAAACAGACGCTTGGAGGATAACTGGCAGTCGCTTACGCCTACTGTCGACCGCCGGTGGTGTTTGGGTGAGAGCATGGCGATGTGCACTTGCTTGCCTGATCGCCGAATCGTCGGTGGTACCAGCACAACTGTACCTCGCCTTGCGGAGTGGTAGTACCGCCGGAGGATCTACATTTCGCACGCCGCCGTTTGTATCGGCTTCTTCTATTGTTGTCGTTGTCACGTGCCAGCAGCGCATTGACCTGGGCGCACAAAAGCTCTACCTTGGGCGCGAGTGAATCGTGGTCGGCCCGTGCTACAGACGAGGTAGTGTTTGTACTGTTGTCCAACGCCGCGACTGCCCTGACCTAAGCCGGTGTTGTCACGTCCTGAATCCGGTCTGGTAGCTGCGCTACGACATCCAGCGGCATGTCTGTTTGTGAGGCGATTATGGCTTTTATTTGCGGCGGCAACCTGCTGGTCCACAGCGTTCTGAGCAGGCTGTCTGGCACAGTAACGGTGTCAACTTTGCTGCGTAGATGACCCAGGTATTGAGAAGGCTTCCTGTCGCCAATTTCTTCCTGTGTCAGAACCTGACGTATCCGGTCCTCTTGTGACGCGGCCACCCGCCGAATCAGCTCTGATTTTAGCCTGGCATAGGCTCCAGTCTCCGGCGGTGCTGTGATCATGTACTGGACCTCGGCTGCGTAATGTTGGTCGAGCTGGCTCACAATCAGCGCAAATTTAGCTGCTTCGGCCGGTATTCCAGCGCAGCAAAAACTTGCCTCTGGCTGCGCGAACCAGAGTACCGCGTTGTCGGGCCAGAACGGCGGCAAACGTACTGCAATCCTGGAGACGGCCTGCTATTCGGTCATTATGTGCTCGTTACTTACGTAGCTCACGCCTACTTCTTCTTAATCACGTCGGTTTCTGCTTGGATCACGTCGGGTTCACCACTTGCGAGTTCAGCTAAACTGGTGGCTGTCCGACCTTTGCCTAACGTGATTCAGAAGAATAAAGACCTTCAGTTCAGCAACAATAACTTTATTGCGAGCGCGTATCTGACGACGCCCGACATGCATGGACTGATCGGAGTTACAAAATTGCTTCCGGCCTCTACAGAAGGATCCTTAATCCTGGGGAAACTTCCGTAGTTATTGGAGAGAAAACAGTACTCGTCCACACAAGCCAGGAGGCACGGAACTACTAATTTAGTCAAAAAACAAAGAATGATAATAATAAACAGGACGTATAAAAGAGCTAGAAAACACAGCACCCCTTGAGGTTGGGGGCGGAACTACACAGACGTCGTGTACAGTAATTACGACCGCACAGCACTGCACTGACACACGCGCACACACACCACACACATACACGCACCGGCGAGCTTGAATTAACGCGCGGCAGCGTCGCTACAGTCTGATTCACGATAAGGTTTGCTAATTGGAAGTGCACTGTTGGTCACTACGTCGGAATCAAAAAAATTGGACATATTTTGTGTTCATTGCTCACCTTCGTTAGAAACATTTGTCTGTTCACTGTGTAAATTTTGTAAATCAGGTGTGTCAAACTGGGCAGCGTTCATTGTATTGGAACGTACCGCGTCCTCAATCGTCGTTAAATTAAGTGTAGACACGATTGAATTTGTTTGCTCATCATTTAGATTAGAATCCTTACTGGTGGTCGGCACACACTCATTGTTTTAACTGGAGGATTATCATTAAGACACTGAGTGTCGCTAGTATTATCAGTCAAATTATTCAAGTCTGCTTTTTCACTCAGTACAGATCGTGATGTACTGTTAGCAGTTTTTCGCGGCATTTTCACAAGTCAAAGATAAGAACAAAATCAAACAAAGACAAAACAAAAATGCAACAAATACAGTGACAAAAAAGAGCAATAAATTGCCGATGATCTGTAAAAGAAAGAGTGACAAATTAGTAAATGCGTTGCGCCAGATGCAAACTACATTTCACAATAGTGTAAATAAGAGCATATATGACTACTTCTCAGAAATTCACGAAAATCCGATCCTGGCCGGTTGTCGACAATTGAAACCTCCCAAAAGTGAATATATAATTATTTATAATTCATATTCAGAGTAACCTCCCACAGATAAATTCCGTAACCTTGTAACAATAAAATGTGACTAATCTCCTAATAAAAAAATGTGACTTATAGATAACCTTTCAATAATTGACTGTGAATTTAAACTGGTAAATTGTGGATGTCAGCATCGCTGCGTCATGGCCCTGAAATATCACACTGAATAAATTGAAAATTTTTACCTCAGTGAAGTCGTGGGTAATGCATATATATATGCTCTTATAATAAATTTTTCTGGCACACCCCAGTGCAATGCTGGCCGATAGATTTGTCATGTATAAAAAGAGAAAATGAGTTTTCTTTGCAATAATCGGGATGACCATGGATTGGAGAAATTAGTAAATTGAGATGAATAATTGTCTAAAGTTAATTTTTATAAGAAAGATTATTATTAAGAGATTTTTTAAAAATCGTTTACATGGGACTTGATATAAAAATAGTACATATGCGCTAGGCTGCTTTTGCATTATACTTCATCGCTCAGGCTCCGCCATCGCTTCCCACGACCGGCCCAGCCAACTTCATACACACGACTGCTCGCTACTACTTACTCTTACTGCCACACAGATCCTACTGCAGTCAACACTGCTCTTTGGACTGAGATTCTCTTATAGCTTGCATATCGCAGGCAGCGCATGAGCAATCCATCGAAATTACGTCTGCTCGAGTGCGACAGCAACAGATTCCTTAATCATGGACCTCTTACAAGCAGTACAAGAGGGACGTCTATGTAGGTCAGAATTCGCTCATACGTAGCTGTTTACCCCACTCCATGGGATTTTGCGTTAAGGAGTAGTGTATTTTCTTTCAAGTCATTAGCCAATTCTTCCTCAGACGAGCAACTACAGAACTTCTTTATTCAAGTCTGGTCTTTGCTCCATTATTACCCGACAGAGTTCCACAACTCCTTCAGACTTCCAGTTAGCCACCTCCACGTTAAGTGACTGGATGGATCTTGTCCAGTCTCCAGTGCCTCTGATCGTCTAGACCGCTCACTGGACGTGACAAAGTGCTCCGTCATCACAACGAGTTTCAAGGAGCTTCCGCTGAAGCGCTGGAAGCGTGAATCTGTACTTCCTCTCAAAGGCAGACACTGCTGAGCCGAAATTTATTATCGCCGTTAAACACTACATCCATGTACATCTACATCCACATCCATACCCCGCAAGCCACCTAACGGGCCGGCCGAAGTGGCCGTGCGGTTAAAGGCGCTGCAGTCTGGAACCGCAAGACCGCTACGGTCGCAGGTTCGAATCCTGCCTCGGGCATGGATGTTTGTGATGTCCTTAGGTTAGTTAGGTTTAACTAGTTCTAAGTTCTAGGGGACTAATGACCTCAGCAGTTGAGTCCCATAGTGCTCAGAGCCATTTGAACCATTTGAACCACCTAACGGTGTATGGCGGAGGGTACCTTGAGTACCTCTATCGGTTCTCCCTTCTATTCCAGTCTCGTATTGTTCGTGGAAAGAAGGATTGTCGGAATGCTTCTGTGTGGGCTCTAATCTCTCTGATTTTATCCTCCTGGTCTCTTCGCGAGATATACATAGGAGGGAGCAATATACTGCTTGACTCTTCGGTGAAGGTATGTTCTCGAAACTTCAACAAATGGCCGTAGCGAGCTACTGAGCGTCTCTCCTGCAGAGGCTTCCACTGGAGTTTATCTATCATCTCCGTGACGCTTTCGCGATTACTAAATGATCCTGTAACGAAGCGCGCTGCTCTCCGTTGGATCTTCTCTATCTCTTCTATCAACACTATCTGGTATGGATCACACACTGCTGAGCAGTATTCAAGCAGTGGGCGAACAAGTGTACTGTAACCTACTTCCCTTGTTTTCGGATTGAATTTCCTTAGGATTCTTCCAATGAATCTCAGTCAGGTATCTGCTTTACCGACGATCAACTTTATATGATCATTTAATTTTAAATCACTCCTAATGCGTACTCCCAGATAATTTATGAAATTAACTGCTTCCAGTTGCTGACCTGCTATTTTGTAGCTAAATGATAAGGGATCTGTCTTTATACGTATTCGCAGCACATTAAACTTGTCTACATTGAGATTCAATTGCCATTCCCTGCACCATGCGTCAATTCGCTGCAGATCCTCCCGCATTTCAGTACAATTTTCCATTGTTACAACCTCTCGATACACCACAGCGTCATTTGCAAAAAACCTCAGTGAACTTCCCAAGTCATCCACAAGGTCATTTATGTATATTGTGAATAACAACGTTCCTATGACACTCCCCTGCTGCACACCTGAAATCACTTTTACTTCGGAAGACTTCTTTCCATTGAGAATGACATGCTGCGTTCTGTTATCTAGGAACTCTTCAATCCAATCACACAATTGGTCTTTTAGTCCATATGCTCTTACTTTGTTCATTAAACGACTGTGGGGAACTGTATCGAACGCCTTACTGAAGTCAAGATACACGGCATCTACCTGGGAACCCGTGTCTATGGCCCTCTGAGTGTCGTGGACGAATAGCGCGAGCTGGGTTTCACACGACCGTCTTTTTCGAAACCCATGCTGATTCCTACAGAGTAGATTTCTAGTCTCCAGAAAAGTAATTATACTCGAACATACTACGTGTTCCGAAATTCTACAACTGTTCGACGTTAGAGATATAGGTCTATAGTTCTGCACATCTGTTCTACGTCCCTTCTTGAAAACGGGGATGACCTGTGCACTTTTCCAATCCTTTGGAACGCTACGCTCTTTTAGAGACCGACGGTACACCGCTGCAAGAAGGGGGCAAGTTCCTTCGCGTACTCTGTGTAAAATCGAACTGGTATCCCATCAGGTCCTGCGACCTTTCCTCTTTTGAGCGATTTTAATTGTTTCTCTATCCCTCTGTCGTCTATTTCGATATCTACCATTTTGTCATCTGTGCGACAATCTAGAGAAGGAACTACAGTGCAGTCTTCCTCTGTGAAACAGCTTTACAAAAAGACATTTAGTATTTCGGCCTTTAGTCTGTCATCCTCTGTTTCAGTACCATTTTGGTCACAGAGTGTCTGGACATTTTGTTTTGATCCATCTACCGCTTTGACATAACACCAAAATTTGTTTGGATTTTCTGCCAAGTCAGTACATAGAACTTTACTTTCGAATTCATTGAACACCTCTCGCATAGCCCTCCCCACACTACATTTCGCTTCGCGTAATTTTTTTTGTCTGCAATTCTTTCGCTATATTTATGTTTGCTGTGTAGTTCCCTTTGCATCCGCAGCAGTTTTCTAACTCGGTTGTTGTACCACGGTGGCTCTTTTCCATCTCTTACGATCTTGCTTGGCACATACTCATCCAACGCATATGTACGATGGTTTTGAACTTTGTCCACTGATCCTCAACACTATCTGCACTTGAGACAAAATTTTTGTGTTGATCCGTGAGGTACTCTGTAATCTGCTTTTTGTCACTTTTGCTAAAAAGATAAATCTTCCTACCTTTTTTAATATTTCTATTTACGGCTGAAACCATCGATGCATTAACCGCTTTATAATCGCTGATTCCCTGTTCTGCGTTGACTGTTTCAGATAGTTCGGGTCTGTTTGTCACCAGAAGGTCTAATGTGTTATCGCCACGAGTCGGTTCTCTGTTTAACTGCTCAAGGTAGCTTTCAGATAAGAACATTTCCCCAGTTTTCGCTCCCAGTACTCAATAGCCTTTGATGGTGTATGTCGAGAATTAGTGAATTTAGCAGTCCTTCAGGAAACACGATTCACTCCATATGCAAAATCAAATTCTCGATAGGCCTCCTATGACTTTCGAGATAAGAAGCAAGAAGCAGCCTGTGCCTTACAATGTTTTTCGCAAGTTTACTGTAGATGACGAACATAGTTGGCAACAAATCTTTCGAGTTAAGGCTCACCTTCAGTGTCATATTTTGTAATGACTGCCACTGATGATGATCCTCCGGGATTTTCCTAGTCGGATAATCTAATTTCAGTTCTGCCTGGTGTGTTGTTCTCGGAGCTTCCCTCATAATCCAGATCTTCATTGTAATAATGACCCTTTGAATATCTTGTGGGTGGCCCACAGTCAGCATTATTGCTGCCTTCGGTGATCACAGGGACGTTCTCCTTAACTTTGTGATGACGTCCTGGAAAAGACGTATCCTCTTCTTTCATGAGCGTCCATTTTTATCTCTGCTTGCTGCTTCTTCTCCCATCGGACATGTCTTGACGCGGCGTATAAAGAGCGATTACGTGAAACTTACTGTTGATGTCGATTTTTTCTTTAAATATCTGTCTTCATTCGGGTTTCGTCGTCTCTAGTTTACCAATTTCTTAAACTAAAAATTAAAGCAAATTGGGAAGGAAGAGGCCCTGGTCTAAATAAAGGAATGATTCCTGCACTGGTCTCGTGGAGCTGAGGAATCCTTTTCTTGTCCTGTAATTCAGTGAGATTATTTCACACTTTATCAAACCCACAGAATTCTCTTTACGAATTACTAATTAGGCGTTTGGAGTTTTATGTGTAATGGGTTCCCGGCAGTTTTCAGAAATCATTTTTACAGAATTAAAATTCCTTAAGCTCATACATTAATAAATAATATCAGAGTATTTTAGAACTTCATATCATGACTTATTAATGACGTAACAAACCAAAGTTCTTTACACATGGAGCGAGCCAGTATAGTCAAAAAAATAAATAACTTGTTGCTACGATAATTTAAAATTTAAATTTTAGTCAAAAGACTAGGTTTTTCAGCCTGATTATTTTTAAAACAACACACACACACATGCAGGGATTCACGTTTCTCAGTCAAATACTTTGAAACGAAAATTAACGCTCTAGTAAGTTGAGTTGTATTCTTGCTTTATTGAAAATAGCCGAATCTAAGAAATAAATTATTGCTTGGGAAGGATTTGAAGGTAATCCCACAGAAATGACCGAATACTTCAGCATCGTTCAAAACACACTTATTTATAATCACCTATAAAAATAAAAATGAGTTGCAACGTGTAAGAAAGATTATCACCTGAGAACGGCTTGACTGATTTAGTTGATATTTTTGTTGTGTTCGTTGTTAGGACAAGGTTTGTATGAATGAAAGTTCTTGGAAATTCCAACGCAAAAGTCGGAAATTAACTTCATTTGCCGCATGTATGAAATACCATGAGTTAAAAACCGATAGGCAGATTTGTTTGATTATTGTCTGTTGTGTTAATAATTGTAAGGACAAGGTTTTTATGAAAGAAAATTTTTCGGGAATTCATCGGAAAATTCGCAAATTAAAACTGTTGTGAGAAATCGGCACTCCAGAATGGCTCGACCGATTTGGTTGATTTTGTTGTTGTTGTTGTGTTCGTAATTACGGATGGTATGGTACTTTTGCTATGTAAAAGAAAAGTAAAACAATTGCATTAAGTTTGACAGTTCTGTTGCCACATTCTTTCACAAAAAAAGACAGTCTGATCATTATATACATAATATCTAAATACGAGTACATATGTAATACATAAAATGGAAACTTGGTTACCGAAAATCTCAAAAATTTCTTGACCGATTTTCTACAAATTTTTATACGACACTCTCTCTCTCTCTATATATATATATATATATATATATATATATATATATATATATATATATATCCAATGTCCACCCGAGCCGTCTTTAGAGTGTCGTATAAAAATTTGTAGAAAATCGGTCAAGAAATATATATATATATATATATATATATATATATATATATATATATATATATATGAATGCTTCCTAGATATAGGTGGTACAGAGGAAGTGAAATACTCGTGGCGGACCAAAAGTACTAGTAGCGTCTGTTCCCACAAGGCGGCTACAAAAGGCGTCTGCTCAACATGTCAGTGGCGGCCTCAACCAACATCCTGATCTGGAAAGTCAGGCTGCACTCGGCAGCATGCCATATATCAAACTACTAAACGCAATGATGGCACAACGAGAAAAATCGCAATAACCTCGGGCCCCAGTCAATAGACTGGGATCGTCATGAGCATCATGAGCAGAATCGGAGCTTCTCAAATTCTCTCAAGACCAATCGCAAACACTACATCGACACACTCAACGTGAACACACTGATGAAGAGAGGAAAGATGAAACAACTCACAGAAACTTTCGAAAAATTTCAAATCAAATTATGTGCACTGCAAGAAACACGATTCACAGACGAAGACCATTTCAACACGGAGAACTTTAGAATATACAAAGGAAAACATCGAGACAACTGAAAAACCTACGGCATTTTGGCACAGGATTTGGAGTAGACAGGTCCGTCACGGACAGCATAATCCACTTTCCGTCACCAAACGACAGAGTAGCACTATCACAATGAAATCAGCCAACAAATCCTACACAATAATCAACGCACATGCACCGACTAATGACTACAACATGAAAACCCGGACGAAATTGATGACTTCCGGACGACAATGGAACAAACTATCAATATTCCTGCATATAGAGTCAAAATAGTACTGGCAGACTTCAACGCTAAACTCGGAAAAGAAAAGATATACAGACATACCACAGGACACAAAGAAAAATCGAAAACACCTGATAGACTTTTGCTAAACCACGACCTCGCCATTATGTCAACAACGTTCAAGAAACCAACACGGAAACTTACCACATGGAAATTCCCCAGCGGAAAGCAAGAACTACATATCGACTTCGTAATAGTCCAGAAAGACTCACAAAAAGAAATTTTAAAAATAGACACACGTAAATGCTACTTCGACTCAGACAACCTCCAACTACAGACCAGGATTCGTCTTTTGCCCGAGAAAAAACTCCAGAAGAACAAAATTGTTAGACCAGATCAAGAATACCTTACTTTAAACCAGACACAAATATCGGACAAAATTAAAATGGTGAAAACGACAGACGACACCACTTTGAGGAAGAATCCTAGAGGTAATGATACTAGCACAAGCACCACGCACAAGGAAACACCGTTGGTAGAACCACACATGTGACCAAGCTATTGACAAACGAATCAGTGAACGGAAAAAATTTAGTAGCCATAAATCCACAGAGAATTGGATGAACTTCCTGAAAACACAGAAACAATCAAGCAAAATCATTCGCAGTGAAGAACGACAGTATGATAAACGGCGACTGACGGAGATCGAATCGGACTTCATGAAGAACAATACAAGTAATTTCTACAGAACATTCAGAGAAAATATGACTGGGTATCAACCACCCAACTTGTGCTGCAGAGGACCGGATGGAACCCTAGAAATCGATAGCAAAAACAACTGTGACATTCTGGCAAAGCACTTTCAAAAACTCCTCAACACGGTCCCCTCTATGGAAGAAATGATAACAGAAACGAGCACGTACATTCCAGATAGTGAACCTCAAACTCTAGAAGAAGTTAAAGAAATAATCAAGTCACTCAAGAATCGTAGAGCACCAGGAGAAGACGGCATCATAGCGGAAATCTGGAAATTACAGGACCCAGAACTCACCAAAAACATCCACAGGATCTTGCAGAATATCTGGAAGACAATGAAAATTCCTGACCACTGGAAAACTGCCCTGATACTCTCACTACATTAAACAGGGGACAAGACTGACCCGAACCACTACAGTGGAATATCCCTCCTACCGGTCACATACAAGATCCTCTCTAAAGCTTTACTAAACAGACTAGAATGCCAGACCGACCACTTGATTGGGGAATACCAAGCAGGCTACTGTAAAGGACGGTCCTGTGCTGTACAAATTTGGAACCTGAAAATGACTTTACAACACAAACAGAACCTGATCATTACGTATGTCGACTTCAAAGAGGCTTACGATTCTGTAGTTTTTGTTGTTGTTTTGGTCTTCAGTCCTGAGACTGGTTTGATGCAGCTCTCCATGCTACTCTATTCTGTGCAAGCTTCTTCATCTCCCAGTACCTACTGCTACCTACATCCTTCTGAATCTGCTTAGTGAATTCATCTCTTGGTCTCCCTCTACGATTTTTACCCTCCACGCTGCCCTCCAGTACTAAATTGGTGATCCCTTGATGCCTCAGCACATGTCCTACCAACCGATCCCTTCTTCTAGTCAAGTTGTGCCACAAACTCCTCTTCTCCCCAATTCTATTCAATACCTCCTCATTAGTTATGTGATCTACCCATCTAATCTTCAGCATTCTTCTGTAGCACCACATTTCGAAAGTATCTATACTCTTCTCGTCCAAACTATTTTTCGTCCATGTTTCACTCCACTTGCTTCATACAAATCCTTTCAGAAACGACTTCCTGAAACTTAAATCGATTCTAGATGCTAACAAATTTCTCTTCTTCAGAAACGCTTTCCTTGCCATAGTCAGTCTACATTATATGTCCTCTCTACTTCGACCATCATCAGTTATTTTGCTCCGAAAATAGCAAAACTCATTTACTACTTTAAGTGTCTCATCTCCTAATGAAATTCACTCAGCATCACCCGCCTTAATTCGAGCACATTCCATTATCCTAGTTTTGCTTTGGTTGATTTTCATCTCATATCCTCCTTTCAAGACACTGCCCTTTCCGTTCAACTAGTCTTCCAAGTCCTTTGCTGTCTCTGACAGAATTACAATGTCATCGGCGAACCTCAAAGTTTTTATTTCTTCTCCATGGATTTAATACCTACTCCGAATTTGTCTTTTGATTCCTTCACTGCTTGCTCAATATACAGATTGAATAACATCGGGGAGAGACTACAACCCTGTCTGTCTCACCCCTTCAATATCACTGCCTCCCTTTCATGTCCCTCGACTCTTATAACTGCCATCTGCTTTCTGTACAAATTGTAAATAGCCCTTCGCTCCCTGTATATTACCCCTGCGACCTTAAGAATTTGAAAGAGAGTATACCAGTCGACATTGTCAAAAGCTTTCTCTAAGTCTACAAATGCTACGTACGTAGGTTTGCCTTTCCTTCATCTTCCCTCTAAGATAACTCGTAGGGTCAGTATTGCCTCACGTGTTCCAATATTTCTACGGAATCCAAACTGATCTTCCCCGAGGTCGGCTTCTACCAGTTTTTCCATTCGTCTGTAAAGATTTCGCGTTAGTATTTTGCAGCTGTGACTTATTAAACTAATAGTTCTGTAATTTTCACATCCGTCAACACCTGCTTTCCTTGGGACTGGAATTATTATATTCATCTTGAAGTCTGAGGATATTTCGCCTGTCTCATACATCTTGCTCACCAGATGGTAGAGTTTTGTCAGGACTGGCTATCCCAAGGCTGTCAGTAATTCTAATCGAAAGTTGTCTACTCCCGCGGCCTTGTTTCGACTCAGGTCTTTGAGTGCTCTGTCAAACTCTTCACGCAGTATCATATCTCCCATTTGATCTTCATCTACATCCTCTTCCATTTCAATAATATTGTCCTAAAGTACTTCACCCTTTTATAGATCCTCTATAAAATCCCTCCACCTTTCTGCTTTCCCTTCTTTGCTTAGAACTGGGTTTCCATCTGAGCTCTTGATATTCATACAAGTGGTTCTCTTTTCTCCAAAGGTCTTCTTAATTTTCCTGTAGGAAGGATCTTTCTTATCCCTCGTGAGATCAGTCTCTACAGCCTTACTTTGTCCTCTAGCCATCCCCGCTTAGCCAATTTGCACTTCATGTCGATCTCATTTTTGAGACGTTTGTATTCCTTTTTGAATGCTTCATTACAAATCTATCGACCGGAAAAACCTCTTCAAAATTCTAGCAGATTACAAAGTAGACAGGGAAACACGTACTATCATAGAGTAAATCTTGACAAACACGACCTCCAAAGTATAGATCTGTGGGGAACTATCACAGCCCTTTGAAATTCGTACAGGAGTCCGACAAGGAGATGGCCTCTCACGTCTCCTTTTCAATCTAGTGTTAGATAAGGTAATAAAAGAATGGGAAACATCACAACAGCGGATAATCTTAGGAAACCTACAGATTAAATGCCTGGATTTAGCAGACGATTAGGCGATTGTCACGAAAGGTATAAACGAAACAAATGACGCTATTGAAAAACTACACGAAATCGCTTCCAAAACTGGACTACAGATCTCTTACGAAAAGAGCACAAACAAACTCTCATCTCTTAACACGAAGTATGGCACTATTTACAAAACGGCAAACTTCAAATACCTCGGTGAAACATAACAATTGAGCGGACATCACAGAGACTCAAACAAAAAAAAAAAAAAAAAAAAACTAAACTGGACAAGGCATACGAAGTAGTGTAGAATCATTACAACAAGAAGGCTATCTCAAAAAAAGTCAAATTACGCCATTACGAGACGGTGGTGCTCCCCGAGGCACTATATGAAGCAGAGACCATACTAATATTAGGGCGTACACGTATCAGACATTTAGAAAAAGGAGAACAGAAAATACGTCGGAAAATGTTTGGCGCAACTAACAACAATGGAATAGGGATCAAGAAACCTACTGAGTAACTATACAAACATACGGAGACAATCACAGAAAAGATTAGAAAACGCAGACTACAATTATATGGACATCTATGCAGAATGCCATCACACAGACTGACCAAACAGATCTTTGACTGGGTAACAACTAGAAACAACAAATAGGTGGCAGAGGTAAAACACGACCTGAGCCAACTCAACATAACAGCAGACACAATAAACGACAGAATAAAATTCAGAAACACCATTAAGAAAAGTAAACTACATTACATACACTGTGACAAACGAACAGGCGTAAAATGGACCGAAGAACGCAAGCAAGATCACAGCCGGAAGGTGAAAGAAATATGAGCAAGGAAAAAGGCAATCAAGATGAATCATAGTATGAAGGCTTTCACGACCGGATGACATATCTCCTAGTAAACCTTCCGGGATGTATGGTCGTGGTCCATGAAACTCTTCAGCTCCTAACGTTTCGTCCAGAGCTGCGCTGGACATCTTCAGAGGGGTGTTTCTCCTCCGGTGAATCTTGCCGGTAAGACTCACCGGAGGAGAAACACCCCTCTGAAGATGTCCAGCGCAGCTCTGGACGAAACGTTAGGAGCTGAAGAGTTTCATGGACCACAATCTTACATCCCGGAAGGTTGACCAGAAGATAAATCAAGATGAAGCCGAAGACACGAAGCCGACAAGAAGCATGGACAGAGGACCGGAAACAGAAACACAGCGTGCGAATGAGGGAAGTTTGAGCAGCAAGGACGGCATCAAATGGAATTTGCCATGTAGTTTAGTCCAACTGCACTCTTTAAGGGTAAAACACCGAAATTAGGCACATGTAATACAGTAATACATAGAGGAATGATTGTTACCACAAATCTCGAAAATATCTTAACCGATTTATTTGCAGTTTTTTACGATATTCTACTGAATATTCAGACGTGATGTGGTTGGAGGAGGTGGCGGAGGAGATGGACATAGACGGGAAGAAGGAGGCTATGCAAAGAGAGAGGAGAGGAGGAAGACATAAACTAAGATAGGTGAGGGATGAGGAGATGGGCAGAGAGAGAGGGCAAGGAAATTAGGATGTATATGGAATTCCCATACATATTTAGCAATTAAGAAGAATCACCGGGTCCGCTAGTAATTTCTATAAATACAAGAAATTACGTGATTCGCAATAAAAAATACTTTAAGAGAAATAACCGCTTTAAGTTGTCACTGCAACAAACTTTATTCTTGATAGTTTGTACAGTAAGTTAATTTTGATTTTAGGAAACCAAAATATCATTATGTTCATTGCCTCGCTCTAGTTGCACTTTTGTCCGCCTTGTGAAACGTAGGCTTCCCCTTCCCGTTTCTATGACTCTTTAAATTTCTCATACAACATTGAAGCAAGAGCAACGTTACAGAAAAGCGCAGCCCTCTGAGACGATCTGACTTCATGCGTCAGTAAATGTCAGGGACGTAAATTTTCGTTACATTCTTCTGAACTCGATGTTTCAGATGTAGCACGTAGCAGAGACTATGCTATTCGTAGTATCATCTACAGAGATAAGAAGGAATTTCCCATGACGGCAAGCTAATGGAATGACTTTCTCTTCATTTCTCTTAACTTTTTGCACTGTAATTCTGAAATTAAGAACGTAATGTAAGGCAAATAAAAAATGTTAACGCACTGCACCGCGGTCGCTTATTAGAAAGAACAGTCCTAGACCTACGTCATCCCAATCGTGCGTTAGCTCTTACGTCTAATTATTCAAGAAAGAGTAAGAAACTAGTTTTAATATCAGTAACACATCACTTTTCCTGCCCTTATTTTCATTTAGT
Source organism: Schistocerca americana (assembly GCF_021461395.2). Lineage (NCBI taxonomy): Eukaryota > Metazoa > Arthropoda > Insecta > Orthoptera > Acrididae > Schistocerca > Schistocerca americana. The sequence goes on along the minus strand of NC_060126.1, from coordinate 326,592,053 downwards.
TATTTTTTTTTATTCAGCTATTTACATTTAGCTTTCATTTAGCTGTTTCCATTTAGTTTCTGATTCGACGCATGCTTTTGTCATACTGGTAATAAAATGATTGTAAGAAAACAAATTTTTCTTTCTAAATTACCGAAGGAGAAAAAATAACTTACGATCAACATGCAAGCACAATACTAATTGTACAGTGCATGAAAAACACTTACTTATTACATTAATGTAAATTATGTAGTCCCAAGCTAGAACAAATTGTGACGCGCTTCTTTTACCACTGTTAAGGAAAGCAGTAAGGGGTCTGATCAGCCTTGAATTCCTCGGCCAGCTGCCAAAACGAATTCTGTATTTTTCACTCTTAATGAGCGCAACAATAACTACAAGCCATTCTAAAAGTAAAGGCAACAACTGATAAAAATAGCTTTTTCACTCAGTAGATAAACACAAAAATGGCTGCTCTCAAAACTAAAGAAGGAGGAAATGGATGCTTACAAAATTTTCCTCCTCTTCCCTCACTCCCCTAGCGCAGCAGGTCGGCAACGCTGACACTGCGTTGTGGTCCCGCAGACATACCGCCCCTTGCGGCCGCGTGTTTCGCGCGTACCTCACGCCAGCTCCGTTGTTAAGAATGAAAATGGAGATACCCGGGACATTTGAACGTCCCGAAAGATGTAGCAGCGACATCGGGACTTGAAATTTAAAACTGGGACAATCCTGACTAATTGCGTCACCTGGCAACCCTAATAAAGATGCAACCACTAAAAGCATTGCATGGGAAAGGTTTCCCACAAATTGCAGATAAGCTGTTGCCTCTGCTTAGTATCGTATTCTCGGAGGTAACCATCAGCGTTAGCGAGAGGCACTTCTAAGCAGAAATTTGAAGAAGGCCCGTCACACGAATATCAGTACGATGTGACACATTCTAACGCCTTTACCACCGAGATATCCTATTTTACTAAGGTTTTTCGAAAATATACAGTCTGTAAGGATCTTGTTGTGACGGGAGTTTAAAGGGTAATCACCCTATTTATTTCCATTTGCTCGCACCAGTGTGCGTTTGTTCTACTTCTTGAGACTTTGGATTTTATTAAAATTAGGTGTGTTTCTACTATCCAACGTAGGAATAACGCACAGTCATTTCCAATGGCTCACATGTCACGTAGTATCCACTAGGGCATGGTGCATTTAAAAAAGTTTGTTGCATTACGTACGTTGTACATCAACAAAGTATTGAAAATCTACTCCTATTAGCAGATATTCGCTGCAGTGATCACTTGTTTGTCAGATACACTGCAATGTCTGTCTTCCTCAGTGGTTTTGTCCAATACGACCCCCTCTAGCGTCACTAAGGCTATAAACTTGAAGCCTTGACACACCATCACGTTCCTTTCTCTAGTCAACAATTATCAATTATTCCTGTCATCATCAACTCTGATACTAGATTCCTCATCTTGTATCTTAGCAGTCTATTTAATTTTCTGTATTGATCTGTAACATCACACCTCAGATGTTTAGTTTCTCTCCTTTTCGGACTGCCGGCAATTTGTGACTCATTTTCTTACAGTACTCTCCTCCAGGTCTACATTCTCACTAACGTCTCTCTAAAATTATTATAAATGTCAGGATTAGCGAGAGAAATATTTGCAGTCACGAACAAAATGTCAGACAGGTATCTGTGAAGCAAATTGATGCTAATGCTTTGTCCGGCAATCAGGCAGCTGCATGCATAATACCTCTGCAACTAAATTACAGATAACTGTATAACTTTAATTAGTTTGGACGCCTATAAAGATAAATAATATTAATTTCACCCTATTTTTCCTGCAATATCGAGCTCTATTAAATGTGATGCAATCGGCGTCACTGATTTCTCACGATTTTACCGTTCTGCTATAGCTTAATTTATTTCGATAAAGCCCAAGAAATCTAACTATGCAAAATGAACTGTGGAGTAAATATAACACATTGTAATTTTGTAATTAATTATTTTATCTGTTTCGACGTAGATGCAGATGGTTGCACCTTAGCACACATTGTACTGTTTTGTTTCAAACCAGCCTTACAACAGAAGTTTAATGTATTTGGTTATTCCATTTGGAAACGATAGTGTCAAATTTAAATGTTCTGCAATCTTTTGCTGAAACAACAGACGATACTCCAGAAAAGTAGGTTTCTTTGCAATGTGAAAAACTGTTCCAAAGGACAACATGATTATGTACCTAAGAACTATTATACTGTTCAAATTTAAACGGGACGCAATCAAGAATATCTTGTCAATGTTGTTTTTAATGGTCTCTGTTTTATATCGTTACTGTGCTTCACGCCAGTAACCGGAAAGTGAAAGCAACTATACAAATTTCAATTCCCAAGAGAGGGAAAATAGTTAATACATTTAAAAAACTGAGTTAATTTGAAAATATCAAGAGTTCAGTGTTAAAGACATTCCGTTTCATTGTTCAAATTGTTAACGTCTGAAAAAGTATAGTTTAACCTTGCACACATTATGTTACTAGTTTCAAAAATGTACAGAATCTTACTCGGTACGAAAGAATTAAGACTGCCATCAAAGTAGCTTTAATACAGTACACACGTTTAACCTAAACAGTTAAGTTCAATAGTTTCGTTAGCCTTGTGATCAGAGACCTTTCAGTCGAATATCAGTATCGACTGTGGAAAATGATGCATCGATGTAGCTAGAGATCTTCTAACTTGATACCTTGTGGATGTTAAGTATGAGAAAGTAATTTAGGTTCAAGATTACATTGCAACTGATATTTGTCGTCATCTCACATTAAGTGTCGGAAAATTTTTTTGTGGCTAGCTCATGTCTTTCAGACGTGATATTGTTCTACCACTGTCATTAGTTGATCGCCAACAAAAGGTCAGCGACAAATAATTTCAGAATTAAAATTCGTGCTTGATAGATTCCGAGTTCATGTCCTTTCTAAATTACGTCTGTGCCACATACCGGAGAATTTACCAGTTATCGATATCCACTTGTTTTCACTGTTTCAGTAAGTTTCCTAGAATAGTATACTACGCTGCAGGTTTATCTATCAAATTTTCCAACTGTAAACAAAAGTAACATGAAATTTGCCAAATATATATTTTGATGTGCTGTCTACCACACAGTAGTTTGGAACGAAGTTAACTCTGTCCTTGCATACAGGGTCGTATTTCGCTCAAATATCACTAGCAAAGAGAATAAGGAAGTCCATGTCCAGGTATACGTTTTCTTATTGAGTAAAACGAACAAGCCTTTGAATGTTACATAGAGTGATAGCACCCTGGGATTAATCTTTATTCATCTAAATAGCTTTACTGAAAAGCTAATTTTATTTTATGGTCATCTGTTTTTCAATATTACTAGCACTACGTACGTGACTTGGATTGTTGTCTCAAGGTGTAACTTGGTGACAAATTTGACGTTCACAGTACATATCGTAATGACTTAAAAACGAGGGTTTTAAGTATACTTTTTATCGATTTTCGTTATTAACTTTTTACGGGCGTGATGAACAACATACATCGTCACTTGACTTTTAAGTATCCATTTCAAACCGGATTGTTTAACGCTTCATTAAGGCTGTTTCATTAAACCCCATTGATTTACCGTGTTTGTTATCGTTACGTAACTCAGACAAGAATAAATGACGAAGATGATGAATAAATCAGATGTGAAGTGCTGCAATATTACTTTGTAATTGAGAATTCATCTCGACCTCTAAAATTTGTACAGGTAGCAGTCCTGTATATATATATATATGTTTACAAGCAACTTGCAGCGTAAATGGTTTGAGAGACTGAATGGAGTAGTTACAATTTCGCTTAACTGTCTGCACCGGTCTGTGTTACGGAAGTCGATTCAGACATACTATCTTGATTCGTAGGTGGAAGAGGAGCGATGAAATGCAGGCAAAGGGATGTCACAGAGTATCCTTTGTCCTGGTCAGAAAGCGAGCGGTCAGTCTTGAAGCTGAATATGCGCCACTTGTGTTATTTTGGGGCGAGGCCTCTATCAAGGTGTCGATTATACCACGTTTACAGCATCTTTAACTTCGCACTGGGCATCTGGTACGTTAGTTGGTTGGGACAACAACAGCAATTATTACGAGCTGTCATACGCTGTGCAGTGCATGGCCGGAGCGTGGATGACGCAGATCAGCTTCGGCATCGACTGCCTCTTCGTGTCCATCATGATCCTGGTGGCCGCGCAGATGAAGATCCTCGCGTCGCGCGTGGCCCGTCTGAAGATGAGTGGCGACGGATTTTGGCGCAAGCGGCACGCGATTAGAAGTGCCGGAGACAATGTATACACAGAAATGTGTCTCTGTATTGAAACCCATCAACAGCTTCTCAGGTACGTTGAAAAGCGCCTTGTAATTTCAATGAATTCTGCGAAGCTTGTCTTGGTCAACGAACGGAGCACCCACGAGGAATGGAACTCGTGGTTATAATACATCAAAATGTTCTTAACTCTTAATCTTGATCGCAAGAATAGTTAGTTTCGAATGAGAACAATCTACAGTTTGCACGATGGGAAAACAAAGCCTGATCATCGATTGTCAGTTTTAGGCTAATTATCTAGAACGAAACAGAAGTCTCAAACAGACAAAAATATATACAAAAAGCATATTATAGTAATAAAATTATCGTCAGAAATGTCTAAACTGAAAACATTCAAGTTTCTCTGCTGGGCAGGGTGATCTGGAACTCCACCTACAAAATTTCACAGGTTGTTTAGGAACATTTTCGAACTAATTTAGTATCAGAAACACGTGGTCTGCTGGGGCTCACTGCTGTAGGGTAGTTGAATTTCCTTTGATAACATCCCCTGCTTATCTCCGTTGGTGCAATGCACTGAAAATATTTTCTCAAGAGAGCAAATGACGATATTATAGGCTGAGTGTCTTCTTTCGAAACAAATTATTTCCATTAATCTACGGTACTTGCTGTTGACACCAACAAGCACTAATCTACTCTTCGTCGCCAAGATTGCATTCAGTGTTGCTCATTCCTGTCTCCGATTTGTTTTTTCGGCAGAATTAGTTGCGCTTTAACAGGAGATATACACTCTGCCGTGCTCATGCTGTCAACATTTAGAACTGCACCTGTAATGGATTTGTTTTGCATTTGTTACACACTTTATTGTACACTGGCAGAATAGTTTGAAAACACGAGGAAAAAGTGTACGTGTTCCGCCTAACGGTTATTGCAATTGTCTGTGCTTTATGTTGTACATTTCGATGATTGCGTATTACAGGCTTTTGCACAATTATGACGGCGTTCTTACTGAAACAATGGTAATTGTGGTATAAATCAGACACACCATACTTACCGTACATTACTTTGAAGCTAGCCGCCAATGGCCATGGGTCGATTACACAAAATTACGCATTCTGTCATTTTATATTTCTTTGTGCTTTACCTTTTAACTTGAAATTTTTATTCCGTTATTTCTATTGGTACTGTACTCAGCGAAACGATGACTACGTTTTCTTGCTTGGTGGTATCTGCATTTGATGCTGCGCCTCATTATGCTCGAATATCCTGTCGTTTTTAATTTTAGCGTAGAGTCAGAGAAACTGAAGTAACTTGTCCGGGCAAACCGCATATGGCACGTTACTGTAACAATAATGATTTCATGGGTATGTTTCCTATCTATTCTCTATTGTGTAATTCCAATTATTTTACCTTTTATTTTACCTTCTTTTGACAGCTTGTAATTAGGTTCCCTTGCCTTTTTTGAGGTTTTTTACAAATCTGAAGGTCATGGATGCAGAATCGTGTTTTTGCCAACTGAAGGGCAGTAGGGTAGTATGCGTTGTTGCCTTATCTCCCACACCCTTTTACAATAATTATGGGTCTTACCACCTCTGCCACATCCTCTAGGTCCCTTGTCCTATTCAGGGGCAGCTATCCTATTGGTTGTGCATCATGCATAGTTGCCACACCTCCTACAATCTTATCAATGATTTATGACCTCCTCTGCCGTATCACCTACCACTTCAAAGGTCGCTGCCCAAGGAAGTTACCTGCATGAACTGTCGTGTAAGTCCACTACTAGGATGTCGGCCCATTGTAACAACAGAGGGGATATAATGTAGATCCCTTGTTTGACAGTTTCGTATTAAATACTCTATTTAACCATTTAGGAACATTTGTACCACCGACCACCAGATGTACACCGTACTCCGTACGCTGCCGCGCCGTCCTGCGAATCACCGTGTCTTGCTATGGCGCCCTCACACGTGGGGATAGCGGGTATTACTTCTACATTTTATATACACCCAGTACCATGCGTTAGTTGCTGCACATTCTCAGATGTTTGACCTAGCGAATGCACAGTATCAAAGTCAACCATTCCCTATCGACAGATGCAAAAAGATTTTTTAGCACTCATAATATTGTAGTTTGTACTGCATCCGCTGCCAAAACCCATGGAGAGGTACCAAATGTGATTAGATACATAACATAGATTCCATCCGTTCCCTTAAAAGAAAGACGCTTCCTCAGATAGGTGTAAGTTTCATCACCTGTACTGTAGGATGACCATATCCAACAGAGTATCAATCACGCGAGAGGGCGGTTGTATTGTTCCTTCATAACCGATTTAATACATTGTTTTTTTTTTTTTTTTTTTTTTTTTTTTTTTGGTTGTAACACACCCAATCAGTGTACACCGCCATACACTTCGTTTTTCATACCATGACTTAGAGACCCATGTCAGCTGCTGCTAAACTGACAATAACATGTTTCGATCCTCTGGCTCTCAAAGAAGACTGAACGTTGCATGGCATAAACTATACAGCTACCACACCACAGGCTACCAGAAATAAAACACAGACACGTTGTTTCTCGTTGAAAAAAATGTGAAAGGCATCGCAACATATGGAAACTGGAAGAGTCTGCAGATCGTAGAATGCCTGCTTCGTTTAGAAAAGCATTGCTCCTTCATTTTTCAGTCAAGTACATGATTACTCTTCCGGTGCTGACCATCGCCGGAATGTGCTGATCACAACACACATGAGGTACCAAAAATAAAAAGAGTCACTGTTATTGGTGGAAAAAAATAAAAACCTGTACAGGGTACAGTAGCATATAGAAATAGAACGAGTCTGTAGCAATGAGGGGGGGGCTCCCTATGAACTATATGGATGTGATGACTCCTACATTTAATCCCATGTTCCACAGTGACAAGTAGCAGATATCTAGTGTTCTGCCTTTTAAGGTTCCCTTCATGTCGTCGGAGTGGTGTCAGTCAATCATTATGCGGTAATCAACAGCATACCTAGTGGACGGTCTGGATTGGAAGGAAGACATTGATATGGAGCTATGTGCTGTAATACACACCGCAGCTGATAGCGAGATCAGTTTTAGCAATTTCACCCAGAAGTTGGAGAGAGCAATATCCACCAAATTCTGCAACCTGTGTAGCAACGGCGTGAGTTGAGCCAGTGCTACAGGAGCGTGTTTTGACAAGTCTGTGGAAGTGGGAACATATTGTCGTAGCTCCGCCACCTGTGTACAATGTGTAACGTCAGTGTGAAATAAAGCCTGCTCCTTCAACACGACGACAGTACGAACAGCTACGGTGGTGTTTCTTGCTGGGAAAATTAGGAAGAAACAGCATCGTAGCAGATCCGCGTCCCTCAGGATCCATTCATGTCTATCAACCAAACATTCTAGCATCGTTATTCTGTACCATCCAGCCGAGAAAAATTACGAACTATAAATGCTCCGTTAATTTCATTCGATAGATTTTTACCGCATCTCTCTCTTCCGACATATGGAAAACAGATACGGTCTATGTGATGGCATCGAGCATATGTGGCGATCCTTTTAAATATACAGGTATTTATCCATTAGAGCTGGTGGCCAGTAATCGACGTCGCTTGCACAGATCGGTGTAAAGTTTCATCACCTGTACTGTATGAGAACCTTCTTCCACATGTTATCAGTCGTTGTTTGATACACCGCTTTTTCTGCTGTAACAAGCTTTGCACACTTCCATTCATCTATTTTTCCGCCACGACTTCGATGTCTGTGTCAGATTCTAAACTGAGATTAACACGCTTGGTCCATTAACTCCCCCAGAAAACTAGACATCGCACGGTGTAAATCACATTATGTGGTAATCAACTCCACTACTTTGCGACTACCATGATGAATGTAAGTAGATGACTGTGCAGTCTGTTCATTCGTTGTTAATTCTCGAACAAACTCACCAAAGTATACCAGACCACGACCTACATTCTCTAGCACTTTGATCACAGTGCGTAACTTACGATCTTTCTCTCTGTGGATGGGTGTCACAGGGCATTCTCTCATTCTTAGTACAAAGTTAGAGACCGGAAGCTCTCTTCACATTGTCTTTGACCAACACTCCCTGCAGCTGACCAGAAACAGACCACTACATTCCACATTTCGTGTAGGAACAGTGTCAACTGAGGCTGTAACTGATGCCCCGCACTCATCCAAGGGCACAAGACTTCTCCAGATGCGCGAATGTCAAAGAGGTTAGCACCCCTTATCGGTGTACAGTAGATATGAAACTGTTGTGATAATATAACAGACGGTTAAGGACAAGAAACGGAAGGCTTTTATGCATGATTCAGCTCCAGATGGACGGAGTTTGCTGCGTTTTACGTAAATCAACTGCACTAGCAATTGTAATGTACTGTTCTTGTGTCTAGGGTCATTATCAAGAAGGTATTGGTAAGAGAGGACATAAGCACATGCACTTCTAAGGCTACAATGGTCTGCAATTAAAACATGCTATAATGTTAGTTCGTTGCAGTTTCTGACCTATTGCTCGTATGGAATGCAGCACTGTTACTATTACAATGTAAGAAATAAATTTACAGCGCATGACGTACATTCTCCTCGCAGGTTCCTCTACTATAAACTATGGTGATAAACTGTAAAATGAAAAACTACTTCCTCAAAACATCAATTCCTTGTGATACACGTACAATATAGCTTTCCAGAGGTGTATAGCCCCCACTACACACATCCAATCATGGTTCAGAAAGTATACTATGCTCACATCAGTCCTATATAAAATGATCGTTAGTAATAGGGAATGCCTTTTACAAAGTAAGGGACAAACGCATAGCAGAAGTGTATGACATATCAAATTATACATCATTCGGCCAATAACTCAGTAAAAAGGACATATCTCAAGCAGATGTATACATGAGGATTGTAATTCTCACAAACACCTGTCACTAAGAATCACCATAGTTATGGAACTGAACACTCGATTTTATGCCCAAAATGGGGAAGGGGAATGGGATACGTCGCATAAATCTTCGTTCGTCTAGGGTAATGTGTTGAAACAGGATGGAAGCCCTCTGATGACCAAGAGGTTTGCTGTTAACGATCGCAAGTTAACAGTGCTGTACATCACACCCAGAACACGCATTTGTATGCGAGTTGAATGCAGATTTTATCACACAACTGATGCATCCCGACAGAGCAGCGGAAAAATATTGTGAAATGACCTGCTGCAACATGTCTCTCTCTCTTTCTCTAGAATGCATCATCAGTTTACCTTATATACTACCTCATTACAACCCCAACTCACCCTATCACTCCATCCACTCTCCGTCAACCTTTAACGATACGCAAGTAAGTTTAGAGGCAGATGGTTATCTTTTTTCGAGGAAATCATCAAATACAGTAGTCATTTTGCGTGAGTCACTAGTTTCTCAATAGGCATATAGTACAATGTTGCTTCGACGAAAAATAAAAGATTGTATCCCCAGTTCCTGTTGCTTCCATCCTGCTGTTTTCCCACATTCCTCTTGCTGTTGTATAATCGTTCCCATGTACAAGAGCTGTTCTGCACCAATCAGGAGACAGGCCAGTACTCCCTCAATACCCCCGCATTTCGGCGTGTTTTCCCTCAATTTGTACGTAATTTCCGTCATTTTATCGATTTTATTCACTTCTATTCATGTGATCATGACATCACTTACCGTTCCATGTTGCAAAATTGCTTGAAACTGTATTATAGCTGCCAACATCTAGCGCAAACGCACTGTTTTTCTGGTCGTGCGGCACAGTGTAGCACTATACTCGAATGCAACCAGTCACCTCCAACCGTACATGCTATAGTTGTAGCACGTTTGCTCTGTTTTCTGCGTGTATGTATCTGTGCATGGGCCACAGACGACCGAGGGTGTCCAGTGAGTGCAGAGGATGGCAGTATAGAGCAGGCAGTGAATGTACATAGAAGCTACGAGACACTTGGTGGAGAAGCTGACTGTTTCAAGAAGCCTGTGTCCCACCTTCCCTGTAGGAGGAGGAGGGAGGAAGAGGACTTCGATGTTCCGCAGCTGGTAGATGCCCATCAAGGAGAACGGACTTTCAACCACTGACCCCTCAACAGTCTATTAGGACGACGATTTTCCCCAGTGCATGTGCTGGCAATACGACCGCTTCATTACGAGTGCTGCTTTTTCACGACTATTTCGAAGTTGAATTAGAACTATGATGCACTTTTCCATGAGTTGTGGTAGCATGTATTGGCATCGATTACCTGGGCTGCAGGGTGATTTTTGAGCAGATGTCTGTAACGAACTGTGACATAAAACAACTATACATACTGTATGCTCACAGGTAATGCACTTTTTATACTCCTCTCTGTCCAGCACCAGCGTCTCGTCAGTTGAACATTGTTCCTGCCAAAAAGAATAAAGATAGTACCTTAGACCCCTGCCTTTCTCCTGCCAGCTTGTAGATGTAGGGTAGAATTTGAGTGTGTCTCACTAGGTTCGAGTGGTATTGCGAAACTGCTTTCCCCTTGGATAACACCAGTTGTATGTTACCGTCAATTTTTGAGGTTTATTGCGCTTTTATGCCGTCTTTGTGTAGCGCTATGCATGTAGTTGCGTAATTAGGCCAAATCTGTGTGATTAATTACGTAATTAAGATCGATATTTGCGTCAGTTTTCCGTGCAAAATAAATAAAATTCACTACTCTAACTTTCCAACATCTGGACAGTTTCCATGTGTTGGCAGTGTGTAGAATTTCATACACGAGTAAGGATGGTTTGTACGCTGTGCAACATTCATGAAAAAAATCTCTTACTTATGAAGAAAAGTGTACCTGCAGCAAGAAATGCAGCCAACAATAAGTGAAAAAATGATGAAACTTTACGTATAAAATAAAAATTATTTTGTTATGTTTTTCAACTTCCACGGCTATGAGTGTGAATCCTGAATCCTTCCAGGTCATCCTGGCAAAGATTTCATGAATTTATTTCTAAAAATATAGACAGTGGAAAATAAAATGTCTTGTTCAGCCTCTACTACTCCAAGGCGTCGTACCGCCCCCCTCCCCTCCCCCACGTCATCTCTATACAGAGTCGGCATATTACTGGATTTGGCTAGATTACTAGTAGATGATGGGTGGATCCCCTTCCTTTCATCACACTTTTGCCCCTGTGGGTCGGAATTTGTGTACCTCAACTGTCTGTGGCTAATATTATGTCTAGTGAAAATGTGCGAACGTTTCCTAAATGTTTGCGAATCATGTAAGTGATGCCGAACGTGTGAACGATGATCACGTTTTCCAAACTTCTTAATTCCCTCCAATTGCGACGCTTAAGATTCAAATATGGCTCAAAGCTGCGTAGAGCCTTTCTCTGCAATTGTGCAAATTCATGGCGTCTTGCGACGTCCAAACGACTATTCAAATTGAAAGGTGTCGACACTTGCGAAAGAAAAGGGTACGCCTCGAAATTTCATGTGACACATACTGTGAATTAATGATGTCACGTTGGTACCAAATATCACCACAGATTTTCCCAATGCCACTGTGAACGTGTCACACGATTAGAAAGTTGTCAGAGTCCCTCTTACTTATATTCCACCCGTTCTTCTATTGCCCCTGCGATGGAGATCACAATCGCAATGTACAGCGTTGAAATCACTCGGTTTTCCTATGAGTGGCCGAGGAAAACATTCCAGATACCACCGCTCAGAACAGGCACGAAAAGGCCGCAGGGTGTGCCATAAATGTCGTCAATGCAACCGCTCCTTGCCCTAGAGCACTGATCCCTGCACGTTTCAAGACCTAAAGCGGCAGTCTGCAATGCGATGGGCAACAGGAAGAAGACATTCTTCACACCTTTGACACTGCTGACCTCTCGAACGTTTAAACCCTTCTTTAAGGACGTTGTGGGACTGCAGTCCCTCGAACATGAACGTAACGTTTTGAGTGTTGCGCGACCTCAATTTTTGGTCTCTTATATTGCTGGTATTACTTGAAACGTTTCAAAACATTTCCACGAAATTTGAAGGTGGTCCTAAGCAGCCTTTTTAGCAGTCCTAATTTTGTCGTCCTGTACTTACGATGAGGTGCTGCGATATTGACTCATGCGTGAATAAAACAACATAGGTCGGCCTATGACAACCCATCCCTCCCCCATTTCGGCAAAACACTCTCTAGCATCCACCCATCTTTATTGAGAATTAACAAAATATCGCTGTACAGACATAACCCGTGACGAAGGCCTTCGCGCTTACAGACAGGCAACTGCTTTGACACCCTCTGATTCCTAACGGCTCAGTACCAGCCGCTAGAGCAGGATTGTAGGGCGAAAGAGCATCAATGTAGCTTGCCTGCAGGCACGTACTACTCTCGTCGTGAGTTCTGTTTATGTAGGTACATTTTTAAGTTACTCAGCAATGGCAGGTGGATGACACCGAGGATTTTTTAGGAGTTGGTGACTACATTCGTAAAATGACCTCCGTGAGCCGTTAAATGTTTCTGTCTTACGACTGAATCGGTGGTTTCATGCTAAAGGCAATGGAAATCCAAAACAAAATTTTTAATATTTTGGTTTCAGGCAAAAACAAATGGTACTCAAAGAGATAAATCATGAATATCGCTGTATTCATAAAACATTACTTACTTTAACCTAATTTTTAATATTGTAAACTTACCTGTAAGTCTTAAAATTCGTTTATACTGAAGCGTGTCATGGAGGCAGCCATCTTCCAGTGATTGTGTTGAGGAAGGTAAAAAATCTAAACTTTAAATAATTAATATTGGATCCAACTTTCATTCTAAAAGTCAATTGTTCCCTTCGATGTGATGAGTTGAGCGTTGTTATCGAGATTGACCACCTCACGCTCATGTTAGTTACATTAAACACAACACTCATTGTATTTGGTGGCCCTTAAGTAGGACAGGCGGTAATTACGAGTTTTTTCGAAGACGCAACGTCAAATAAAGGCATATCCTGAGGCTGACTTTGTCCAAACTTCTTGGAATGTGAATCTGAGTCACATTGTATGAACAACAGTCAACGGACTTTTGCCAACAAAATAAGTCAGAGCTTGGTCTGTCACAGATCCGACTGAGCCTATCATAGCAATTCGTTCCCCTGCGTTATGAAGTTACGGCTACCATGTCTCATTTTGACAGTTTCAATTGTTTTTTTTTTTTTCTCCGAAACAAGTGATTGTAACGTGTGTATGAACGACCCAAGTAGCCTGCAATGACACTGGTTTTGCTCGAATATGGCACTTGCTGCCATAACATCAAATTCCACCATTTGTTCTTTTAATTTTTGCCCTCATTAGTCGAAAACAGAATAAGATGTTTTATGGTGAGAGGTCAGGTAGGTAATAACCGAAGGCATGCGTATAGAGACGAAACCGTGGAAAGAGGTAGAAGACAGATGTTCTAATACAGGGTTTTCAGGAAGGGCCTGTTACATACCGCAATACGGATAAATATTGGGAAGTATAACATGTTTGTTTGCGTGACCATCATCCGAAGCAAGCTATAAATATTAGTTTTGTGCATAAAAACCGTCTTTCTTGCTGCTGTGTATTTTATTTGTTCTAGGCGAGTTTCGCCTTTAACTCTAAGACATCTTCAATAGAATCTAGAATTATACAGTTTTGCTTCGGTGTGCGATAAGTATAGAATATAAAACAGTTCACGTCTTTGGTTATAGGTAAATAAAAGATTATTTACAGCTATTCGAGTATCTAGATGGCATCTGTGTTGCAGCTCATCTGGTCACATACTGAAGGTCGCACTGTAACTTCGCTTACGAAACATAAGCACGTTATGAAGTTCTTTCTTCACAATTTTCATGCTCTATGCGCTAATTGCTCTTGACCACAACTAATTTTCTGTGACTAATTATAAGTATTTTTTCGAAAACTGCGATTTCGAATGGTAACTACTGGGGGTTCACATTATGTCTCTTCCTGTTTGGTTTGTTTACTTGCCAACCTACCGAAGTATATGCTGAAACTAACATCTGTTCATTTTCGTTATATATATATATATATATATACTCCTGGAAATGGAAAAAAGAACACATTGACACCGGTGTGTCAGACCCACCATACTTGCTCCGGACACTGGGAGAGGGCTGTATAAGCAATGATCACACGCACGGCACAGCGGACACACCAGGAACCGCGGTGTTGGCCGTCGAATGGCGCTAGCTGCGCAGCATTTGTGCACCGCCGCCGTCAGTGTCAGCCAGTTTGCCGTGGCAGACGGAGCTCCATCGCAGTCTTTAACACTGGTAGCATGCCGCGACAGCGTGGACGTGAACCGTATGTGCAGTTGACGGACTTTGAGCGAGGGCGTATAGTGGGCATGCGGGAGGCCGGGTGGACGTACCGCCGAATTGCTCAACACGTGGGGCGTGAGGTCTCCACAGTACATCGATGTTGTCGCCAGTGGTCGGCGGAAGGTGCACGTGCCCGTCGACCTGGGACCGGACCGCAGCGACGCACGGATGCACGCCAAGACCGTAGGATCCTACGCAGTGCCGTAGGGGACCGCACCGCCACTTCCCAGCAAATTAGGGACACTGTTGCTCATGGGGTATCGGCGAGGACCATTCGCAACCGTCTCCATGAAGCTGGGCTACGGTCCCGCACACCGTTAGGCCGTCTTCCGCTCACGCCCCAACATCGTGCAGCCCGCCTCCAGTGGTGTCGCGACAGGCGTGAATGGAGGGACGAATGGAGACGTGTCGTCTTCAGCGATGAGAGTCGCTTCTGCCTTGCTGCCAATGATGGTCGTATGCGTGTTTGGCGCCGTGCAGGTGAGCGCCACAATCAGGACTGCATACGACCGAGGCACACAGGGCCAACACCTGGCATCATGGTGTGGGGAGCGATCTCCTACACTGGCCGTATACCACTGGTGATCGTCGAGGGGACACTGAATAGTGCACGGTACATCCAAACCGTCATCGAACCCATCGTTCTACCATTCCTAGACCGGCAAGGGAACTTGCTGTTCCAACAGGCCAATGCACGTCCGCATGTATCCCGTGCCACCCAACGTGTTCTAGAAGGTGTAAGTCAACTACCCTGGCCAGCAAGATCTCCGGATCTGTCCCCCATTGAGCATGTTTGGGACTGGATGAAGCGTCGTCTCACGCGGTCTGCACGTCCAGCACGAACGCTGGTCCAACTGAGGCGCCAGGTGGAAATGGCATGGCAAGCCGTTCCACAGGACTACATCCAGCATCTCTACGATCGTCTCCATGGGAGAATAGCAGCCTGCATTGCTGCGAAAGGTGGATATACACTGTACTAGTGCCGACATTGTGCATGCTCTGTTGCCTGTGTCTATGTGCCTGTGGTTCTGTCAGTGTGATCATGTGATGTATCTGACCCCAGGAATGTGTCAATAAAGTTTCCCCTTCCTGGGACAATGAATTCACGGTGTTCTTATTTCAATTTCCAGGAGTGTATATATATATATATATATATATATATATATATATATAGGGTGTTTCAAAAATGACCGGTATATTTGAAACGGCAATAAAAACTAAACGAGCAGCGATAGAAATACACCGTTTGTTGCAATATGCTTGGGACAACAGTACATTTTCAGGCGGACAAACTTTCGAAATTACAGTAGTTACAATTTTCAACAACAGATGGCGCTGCAAGTGATGTGAAAGATATAGAAGACAACGCAGTCTGTGGGTGCGCCATTCTGTACGTCGTCTTTCTGCTGTAAGCGTGTGCTGTTCACAACGTGCAAGTGTGCTGTGGACAACATGGTTTATTCCTTAGAACAGAGGATTTTTCTGGTGTTGGAATTCCACCGCCTAGAACACAGTGTTGTTGCAACACGACGAAGTTTTCAACGGAGGTTTAATGTAACCAAAGGACCGAAAAGCGATACAATAAAGGACCTGTTTGAAAAATTTCAACGGACTGGGAACGTGACGGATGAACGTGCTGGAAAGGTAGGGCGACCGCGTACGGCAACCACAGAGGCCAACGGATTCGTCAATAAACAGAACTGGCGCATATGGGGAACCGAAAAGCCCCATGTTGCAGTCCCATCGTCCCTGCATCCTCAAAAAGTACTGGTCTGGGCCGCCATTTCTTCCAAAGGAATCATTGGCCCATTTTTCAGATCCGAAACGATTACTGCATCACGCTATCTGGACATTCTTCGTGAATTTGCGGCTGTACAAACTGCCTTAGACGACACTGCGAACACCTCGTGGTTTATGCAAGATGGTGCCCGGCCACATCGCGCGGCCGACGCCTTTAATTTCCTGAATGAATATTTCGATGATCGTGTGATTGCTTTGGGCTATCCGAAACATACAGGAGGCGGCGTGGATTGGCCTCCCTATTCGCCAGACATGAACCCCTGTGACTTCTTTCTGTGGGGACACTTGAAAGACCAGGTGTACCGCCAGAATCCAGAAACAATTGAACAGCTGAAGCAGTACATCTCATCTGCATGTGAAGCCATTCCACCAGACACGTTGTCAAAGGTTTCGGGTAATTTCATTCAGAGACTACGCCATATTATTGCTACGCATGGTGGATATGTGGAAAATATCGTACTATAGAGTTTCCCAGACCGCAGCGCCATCTGTTGTTGACAATTGTAACTACTGTAATTTCGAAAGTTTGTCTGCCTGAAAATGTACTGTTGTCCCAAGCATATTGCAACAAACTGTGTATTTCTATCGCTGCTCGTTTAGTTTGTATTGCCGTTTCAAATATACCGGTCATTTTTGAAACACCCTATATATATATATATATATATATATATATATATATATATATATATATATATATATATATATATATATATGTGTGTGTGTGGGTGGGTGGGTGAGTGGTTTTTTGGTTTTGTAGGTAGTTGAACGTGAATGTAATATCTTTCAGACACCCGTTAAAACTGTTTGAGTTCAGCTGATATTGGTATTCTGTAGAGAGGTTCAAGGAAAGAGGTTGTGTGCTATCGTTATGGTAATAATCCACAGTTGGAGAGTTACTCAATTATCTTGTCTATTAGCATAAACAGTGAATTGTTTGTAATGTGTACATCATTATTAATGAAGGTTTCCTTTTCTGCTTTGCTTTTTTATGTGGTATTTTTTCCATGGTTAGGTTTTTCTTTTGTTGTTGATTACAACAATTTTCATGTTTTATTACCTAGATGTTTGCTTGTGATTGTGTTCTATTAAGTATTCTGGAAATGTGGAGTCATTTGTCCCATGCTTCTAGATTCGCATGTGTTCTCTGTATGCGACATCAAACGCTCGTACTCTCTCTGTCTGTCTGTCTCTCTCTCTCTCTCTCTCTCTCTTTCTGTCTCTCTCTCCCACTGTCTCTCTTGTACACACACAAACAGACACAAACACACAGTGAGATATAAAGAGAACGGAAATGACCAGACGTTAGTTTTCGATATATACTTCGTTGGTTTGCTAGGAAACAAACCAAACGGGAAGAGACATGAAGTGAAAACACAGTAGTTACGAAAGTAAACCCACAGTTTTCGTATATCGTTTACAACTAGTGACAGAAGAATAGTAGTGCTCTTCGGCAATTATCACAAAGAAAATGAAAATTGTGAAGAAAGACGTACGTGACGTGAAAATGTGCTTCTGTTTCGTAAGTGAAGTTACAGCGCGTTCTCCAGCACGTGACCAGACTAGAGGAAACGCAGATGGCCGACAGAAACTCGAATAACTGTAAACGTTTATTACGTAAAAAAAACAAGACGTGAACTGTTTCATAATCTACAAATATCATATGTCAAAACAAAACTGGAACATTCTAGATTCCACTGAAGATGCCTTACCGTAAAAGGTGAATCGCGTCTGGAAGAAATAAAATACATTGCAGTTATGAAAAGACAGTTGCCTTTTTTTTTATCAGCGTTCTGACTGGTCTGATGCGAGTTCAGCGTAGCACTTCAAACATAGTCCTCAATTATTTCCTTTATATATTCCAATCTCTGTCTTCCCCTGCAGTTTTTTCCCTCCGCAGCTCCCTCTAGTACCATGGTATTCATACTCCGATGTCTTAAAAGATGCCCTGTCATCTTGTACCCTCCTCTTGTCAGTGTTTTCCACATATCCCTTTCCTCTCTAATTGTGCGCACAACCTTCTCATTCCTTTCCTTATTAGTTCAAATAATTTTCAACATTCGTCTGAAGCACCACATCTCAAATGCTTCGATTCTCTTCTGTTCCGATTTTTCCACAGTCCGAGGTTCACTACCATACAATGCTGTGTACCAAACGTGCATTCTCACAAACTTCTTCCTCAAATTAAGGATTATGTTTGTCATCAACAAATCTTATCATTGATATCATTTCACCTTGAATTTTAATCCCACTCTTGAAACTGTCTTTTATTTCCATCGTTTTTTTATGTACAGATTGAACAGTAGAGACGAGAGACTGCATCCCTCTATTCCACCCTTTATAATCCGAACACCTCGTCCAATCTTACTATTCCCTCCTAACGTTTGTACAAATTGTATATTACCCGTCTCTTCCTATAGCTTAACCTTATTTTTCTCAGCATTTGGAACATCTTGTACCATTCTGGACTGTCGAACGCTTTTTACGGGTCGGCAAATCCCATGAACATGTCTCGATTCTTGTCTAGTCTTTCCTCTATTATTAACTGCACCGAGCGAGGCGGCGCAGCGGTTAGCACACTGGACTCACATTCGGGAAGACGACGGTTCAGTACCGTGTCCGGCCATCCTCCTTTAGATTATCCGAATTTTCCCTAAATCACTTCAGGCAAATGCTGGGATGGTTTCGTTTGAAAGGGCACAGCCGAGTTCCTTCTCTAATCTGAAGAGACCGTTGACCTCACTGAGTGATCTCCCCCCGCAAATCAACCCAACCATTATGAACCGCAACGTCAGAATTGCCTCTCTGGTGCCTTTACCTTTCCTAAAGCCAAACTGATCGTCATCTAACACGTACTCGTTTTTTTTTCGTTCTTCTGAATGTTATTCCTGTAACAAGCTTTGTTGCATGAGTTGTTAAGATGATTGTGCGATAATTCTCGAACTTGTCAACTCTTGCAGTCTTCGGAATTGTATGGATGATATTTTTGCGGAAGTCAGATGGCCACCAGACTCATACATTCTACACCCCAACGTGAATCGTAATTTTGTTGCTACTTCCCACAGTGATTTTAGAAATTCAGATGAATTTTATCCATCCCTTCTGACCTACTTGATCTTACGTCCTCCAAAGCTTTCATAAATTATGATTCTAGTACTGGATGCCCTATCTCTTCTAAACCGACTCCTGTTTCATCTTCTATCACATCAGACACATCTTCCCCCTTGTATAAGCCTTCAATGTACTCTTTTCACGTATCAGCTCTCTCGTCTGCATTTAACAGTTGAATTCCCGATGCACTCTTAATGTTACCACCCTTGCTTTTAAATTCACCGAAGTCTGTTTTCACTTTCCTACATGCTGAGTCGGTCCTTCCGACAATCATTCCTTTTGCGATTTCTTCGCATTTTGCAAGCAGCCATTTCGTCTTAGCTTGCCTGCACTACCTATTTATTTCATTCCTCAGTGGCTTGTATTTCTGTATTCTTGAGTTTCCCGGATTACTTTTCTAGTTCCTCCTTTCATGAATCAACTGAAGTATTTCTTCTGTTACTCATGGTTTCTTCGCAGCTACCTTCTTTGTACTAATGTTTTCCTGCCCAACTTCTGTTATGTCCCTTTTTAGAGATGTCCATTCCTCTTCAACTGTACTGCCTACTGAGCTATTCCTTATCGCTGTATCTATTGCCTCAGACATTTCGAGCGTACCTCGTCATTCCTTAGTACTTCTGTATCCCACTACTTTGCGTATTGATTCTTCCTGACTAATGTCTTAAACTTCAGCCTACTCTTAATTGCTACTGCAGTGTGATCGAGTCTGTATCTGCTCTGCTCCTGGGTACTCCTTACAATCCTGTATCTGATTTCAGAGTCTCTGACTGATTATGATGTATGCTAATTGAAATCATCCACCGCACGGGGTAGCCGCGCTGTCAGGGGCACCTTGTCACGGTGTCTCCCCCCTTCCCGTCCCACCCCTGGCCCTCCGCCCCCCCCCCCCCCCCCTGCCGTCGCAGCTTCGAGTCGTTAGTGTAAGTTAAAGTTAGATTAAGTAGTGCGAAAGCTTAGGGATTTTTTCCAAGTATACATCCTCCTCTAGTGATTCTTGAACAGAGTATTCGTCATTACTAACTGAAATTTATTATAGAATTAGTCTTTCTCCTCTCTCATTCCTTGTCTCAATCTTATATCGCCCTGTAATCTTTTCTTCTATTCTTTCCCATATTTTCATCTTCCTTTACATATGTATTTTCCTTTCATTATCTTCATATACTTTCTCTCTCTCTTTACATTGCGATGTCAGCGTTTGTGCTTCAACTACCGTTGTCGGTGTTGTTATGGTGTCGATTCTGATGAGAATAACCCTATCAGCGAACTGTTCACAAGAACACACTCTCTGCTCTACTTTCATATTCATAAGGAATCCTAATCCCGTTATGCCATGTTCTGCTGCTATTAATATTACCCTATACTCACCTGACCAGAAATTCTTGTCTTCTTTCCATTTCAGTTCACTGACCCCTACTATATCTAGACTGATTCCTAGCACTTCACTTTTCAGATTTTCTAGCTGCCGTACCAAGTTCAAGTTTCTGACATTCCACTTCCTGACTCGTAGAACGCTATCCTCTCTTTGATTGTGCTGTTTGAGGCTTTCCCGGCGCTGCATCTGCTTGATAGGTTCCCGGCAGTTACGCCGGATAGTATTGTATAATCCGCACAATATTTCAGTGAGACAACGGCCGGCCGTCTTCAGGTGCTACTGCTTTCTTTGATTATTCAATATTTTTCTCATGGTAACCTCCACCTTTGCAGTCCCCTCCCGGAAATCCGAATGGGGGTATATTGCGGAATCTTTTCCCAATGGAGAGATCATCATTATATTTTTTCAGTTACAGGCCACTTGTCCTGTGGATATTCGATATGTATCTTTAACGTAATGGTTTCCATTGCATTCTACGTCCTCACTCCGTTGGTCATTACTGATTCTTCCAGCTTTAGGGGCATTTCCGACCTCAGGACAAGAGATTACCCCGTATCCGTTCCTCCGCCCTCTTTGACAAGTCCGTTGTCTTCTTCTTCCGGAAGTATTCGATCAATAACGCTCATTATTAACTAAAATTTAAGCAGTGACGGCTGCAGGTTTTTACGTACGAAACGAATATTGGAAGGCATGCTGCAGTCGGTAATGGGTTTCCTGGAGAGGAGATGTCTGGTGAGGGGGTTTCCGTATATAGGATTGGAAGGAAGTGTGGCATAGGACCTTGAAAGGAGACCATGAGTGAAATGTTTTTGGTTGCTCGTATCAGTATTACCAGCTGTATAACGCGCAGTTTGCTAGGTGGAGCTGATCCAGACACTAACAGAGTTTGCCCGGCGGATTAACGGCAGTATGCTGGTGTACTGGTCAACCATAGTGTGATTTTTAGGTGGTTCCTCACGCTCGTTTAGGCAAACGTTGGACTGGTCCCCAAATTCCGCCTCAAAAAATACGATATACAAACAGTCAAAGCACGATCAGCCACATACAGAGTTCACAGGCAGGTTGCTTACACGACTTCCTTTTCTTAAATTGTGTTAATCACTTTCGCATCAAGAAGGGCACCTGGTCACCAACTTAAACAGTTTAATAAAATTTGCTAAACCTTGAAGAAGCTGACTCTGTACCAAACACAATAAAGTTTGTAAAAAGAAAGAACGAAAGAAAGAAAGGCTGATATCAAGTTTAGGATACGTACAGTGAAATCATGGAGCAGTTATCAACGCCTGGTGTGGCTAACAGAAACGAAAGGAACCTTTAAAACGCACTACATTCGAAGCTGCGAGAAACAGTTTCCGTAGTACAATGTTCAGTGGTGTGCACGTGTAGGTAATGACGCAACATAATGATCCTTGTAGCAGCGCAGATCACGCCACGTCAGTCGAGATGTGGAAGGTACAGAGAAAAGTACAGGGTGTTCCGTGGATTGCTAAATTCGAATCCTTGACGAATGTTCAAGGTGAGTATCGTCGCGTGTACAAAGAAGAACCGACACACAGAAATAGTATTAATTTGGTGGGATAAGCAGTTTAAAGATACCGGCAGTTTGTTGGACAAACCCCGTTCTGGTAAGCCTGTAGAAGCTACATAGGACAGCTACCTAAGGAGCCCCAAAATATCGGTGGGTGCGTGCTCTCGAGAATTAGGCCTAAAAATTATATTACGGTTCATGCTGTTTTTTTTTGTTTTTTTTTTTAAGTGTCCGTTCTTCGGGTAACACTATCAAACCGGCCGACAGACCCAGGCGTTTCGAGTTCGTTACAGATATGCTTAATGAGAGCGTCCATAATGATCGATGTACAAAGAAGATTGTGTTTTGTGATGAGGCCTCATTTCATGTCTTTGGTCGCACTCATCGCTATAAGGTCAGAATATGGGCTTTTGAAAACCCTCGTGCTCACATTGAGTACGAACGTGACACCAGCAAAGCGAATGTATGATGGGCCTTGATGCATGATAAAGTTATAGATCCATTTTTTTTTCCTTTGTCGAGCAGGCTGTGACGTCAAACAACTACTTTGACACTTTGCAGTTGTCTGCAGAGCCACAGTTGCCGAAAGGTGCCATCTTTCACAACATGTCACTTTATGTCAACCATTTTCTCAATTTTCTGGATACAATATTTCCTCAGCGGTGGATAGGAAGGGGCGGTTTTAAGTCATGGCTACCACAATCTTCAGACCTAACTCCATTACACTTTTACTTTTGAGGTCATGTGGAGCAACGTGTGCATAGTGAACATATCAACGGCATTAATCATTTAAAACAGAATCTCAGGTGCCATGCACTCTGCTGCACCAGGCACCCTTACACGAGTGTGGGAAGTGTTGTGTACGTAGTTCCTCATAGTCAGCGCGTACACAACATTCCCACTAAGGCGCTCCCCATTAAGCACAACAACGCAGGCGCAGCGCTCGTCCGTCTCCGCACTATGAGATGGCGCTGTCTTAGAGAAGGACCAAATTTTGTTTCCGCCGATCCGCGTATTAATATGTCACGCAGCCAATGAGATTGCTGCTAACGTAGAACCTTTTCTCCTCGCGGATCACACTCGCGCAGTGATACCTGAACGCTCGAGGTATTATAACGAGTGCACAGGCCTCCGATTATTCAGTCTGCTTTTGTCAGCATTAGTCTGTACCAGTCTGCATTAGTCTGTACCAGTCTATAGTCAAGTTTCAGTCTGCACCTGATAAGATTACCATATTCCTGTACATAGCCATGAATATAAATGTATAGACACTTTTATCAAGTATCAGAGATATGTGAGAATAAGATTAACGTACCAAGGCCAAAGGAACTTCAGATTGTCAATTGTAAATAGCATCCAGAATCAAGTTACATAATGTCTATGCTTTTTATTATTTTAATAAATGTGTGTGAAAATTAATCAAGTTCTGTTTAAATTTGGTCACCGTCAATCTGTTACTCTAAGCGTGCAAGTGTCATCTCTATCGTCTGACCTATTGGCAGAAGATAAACACGCCACGATAAGACCACGAGACATATTGCTGACACTCGCCTACTTCGTTAGAGCGACAAGTCAAATAATCTGATGGTGTGTGTACCGAAGGTCTTACAGTACGCACACCACACGAAGAAAAGAAATATCGTTTAGATGGCAGCCACATCGAACTAGGCTGAACAGGAATGCGTATTTGGAACGTTTCTCTTTCATCTCCCCGTCGTTTCACTTTTCTGTCTTCTTTCATTGATTTTCATCAAAATTAATTAATTTAGAAAAAGGTGACTGCTACCAACGTTTATGCTGGCCATCTTCAGATTAACGATATTGTAAAGATATAAAACAGTGGCAAAATAGGGAAGTTAGAAAATAGAATGGAACACCGTAGAACTACGTAAAGGTGAAATAGCACAGCATTCAGCCATATAGCAGCCATGTAGGTAGAGTTGACTATGCACGGGGTTGCGGCGTCATGCAGCGGTCGTTTACTACTGCTGATGGCTAAATAGTTCGGAAAATGCACGATTAGGCTGCATGACACCATCCAATGTGCAAGTTCATAGATGAAAATTAGTTCAAACTGAGCCGTGAGTGGCTCATGTTATGCTTTGGGTTAAACCTTGATTGCTATTCTGTGTTTAGTCTCCCGCGGTTGTTGCAGTTATGCTGTTATCCTCTCTCTCCGCGAGTGGCAGCACCTTGTACTATCTGCGGCCTGGCGCTTCTAGTTTCCGGCTGTTCTGTGTGCGAACAATAGGTCGGTTGGCGTGTAGCAGCGAGGAAGACTCCGCGGCGCGTAGTTTGTCTGCGGCCGCAGGCAGCGTCCACGCGCGGTCGGTGTGTGTGGTGCTGTTCCCGTTGCTACGAGGTCTGTGGCTCACCGATCCTGGACACGAAAGTTGAGTATGGTCAAATAAATAATGTTCTATGTTCGAGTGTAACTGACAGCCGCTCATTTTGACCCCTTTCCACAATTCCAACTACCTGTCCTGTTCAAATGGTTCAAACGGCTCTGACAAGGGAACTTCCCCATCGCATCCCCCTCAGATTTAATTACAAGTTGGCACAGTGGATAGGCCTTGAAAAACTGAACACAGATCAATCGAGAAAACAGGAAAAAGTTGTGTGGGACTATGAAAAAAAGCAAAATATACAAACTGAGTAGTCCATGCGCAAGATAGGCAGCATCAAGGGCCCTGTAGACTCTGAAGCGCCGTGATCCCGTGGTTAGCGTGAGCAGCTGCGAAATAAAAGGTCTTTGGTTCAAGCCTCCTCGTGTGAATTTTTTTTTTATTTTCTGACTATTATCAAAGTTAAGGCACTCAAACATAATCAACTTCGCTCTCCAAAATTCCAGCACATGTTCAGATTTGCTTGGACACATGCAGGATTTGACGGTCTACACACGGAAAAATTTGAAAACGTTAGAAACATATGTTTTGACAGAGCACAGGGAAAACTGTGCGACTGTGAAACTGTTGCAGTCATTTGTTGCAGTTCATGTGACAAACTCTTATGTTTTCATCACTGTTTTGGAGTGATTATCACATCTACAAGAAAACCTAAATCGGCAAGGTAGAAGAATGTTTTTACCCATTCGCCAAGTGTGCAAGTTAGATGGGCCGACAACATATTCCTCTCAGGTGACGCACATGCCGTCACCAGTGTCGTATAGAATATATCAGACGTGTTGTCCTGTGGAGGAATCGGTTGACGTATGACCATGAGAGCAAATGTTTTCGGTGCCCACTGGAGAGGCACGTCATTTCGTCTACTAATCGCACGGTTTTGCGGTGCGGTGGCAAAACACAGACACTAAACTTATTACAGTGAACAGAGACGTCAATTTACGAACGGACGGATCATAACTTTGCGAGAATAAAGAAAGTAAAGTTTTCACCCGATGGAAGACTTGAACCAAGGACCTCTCCCTCCAAAGCTGCTCACGCTAACCACAAGACCACGGCGCTCCTCAGCTCACAATGTCCTTAATGTTGCATATGTTGCGCATGGACTACTCAGTTCGCATATTTCGCTTATTTTTTTCGTAGTTCCACACAACTTCTTCCTGTTTTCTCGATTGATCTGTGTCCAGTTTTTCAAGGCCTATCCACTGTGCCAACTTATAACTAAATCTGAGAGGGGTGCGATGCGGAGGTTCCCTTGTGAGCACTATGGGACTTAACTTCTCAGGTCATCAGTCCCCTAGAATTTAGAACTACTTAAACCTAATTAACCGAAGGACATCACACACATCCATGCCCGAGGCAGGATTCGAACCGGCGACCATAGCGGTCGCGCGGCTCCAGACTGTAGCGCCTAGAACTGCTCGGTCACTCCGGCCGCTACCTGTCTTGTTCTGCGGGTTTAGCAGGGCGTCTCACTGTAGCAGAGCGTGTTTGCCGTATTAGTTGCTGTCAGTTTCACTCTTGTTTCGTTTCTGTGACACCATATTGTTTTGGCTGTTTCTTACTTCAGGTGCGTATTGTAATGGCGGTCATACAGTGTCCGGGGATCGACCTGCTCAGAAAGGACCACCCTGTTTACGACTTGACAATAAGGCACCAACCGATTGAGGGCAGTGTTCCGGAATTGGTAGCCCGTTTGCGAGCTGCCGTCCTTCAGCCGGTTGACTTTATTTCGGCGGTGGCGGGTGAGACAGGAGCGGCAACTGAATTTTTGTTTGAGGCCATTGAAGGTCTAGGGACTTGCACTGTCAGGGAGAGGGTGAGAGCCAGCCCGGGGGTGATACTCTTTGTCAAGTTAGATGCTGTGTTTGCCAAGTTGCCTAATCCTCTGGCCTATTTCTTCCGAGATAAGACTGAGTGGGTGGTGGAGTGACTTGATCAGGTGGAAAAATTATTGTGGTTATTGGTTCTCCTAGAACAACACGCGGCCGCCTTTCGCGTTCCGCACCAAGTAATTTTTCCGTTGTTGTACCCGTTAGCTAGAGGAAAGTTGCAGAACCTCCTCTCGCGAGCCATGGCGGAAGGGTTTTCTTTGCAGCAACTAAGGGAGCTCGTAATTAGGCAAAGGTTAACCACTGGGGTTCGTAAACAGCATGAGTATCGTTACATTTGGGAAGAACAGCGGGGTGAGCAGCAGTTGCATCAGTATGTCGATAGAGTGCAGACAGCCTCTTCGGCCTTACTGATTGATTTACCCGAACAAGAATTGGGCTCTTTCGTTCTTACGGGAATGCGTGCGGCGCATAAGTCGCATTTTGTCTTCCGTAAGGAGCCTTCAACCTGGGAAGATCTCCGTGACGGGGTCGTAGCAGCATCCGCATTACCAATTGAGAACGATGTACGTCACAAGGTTAAGGGGAGGGACGTCGGCGCTGATTCCGGAGTATCTACATCCGCTGAGGTTATCAAACTGGAACCCCGGCGATGTTTCAGGTGCGGCAGTACGGCCCATTTGTTGCGCTCTTGTGTTCAGCCTCTTTCACGCAGAGCCAGCAGATGACGCAGAGCTGCGCCGCGAATTCGGGTTCGAGCGTTCAGATCTTGCCGCACTCGGGTGGTCGCTCCTTCACCCCCCCCCCCCCCTCTAGCCTGACGTTTGTTCTCGGGTAGGTGGTGAGCCGGTTTGTGCTCTTTTGGATTCTGGTAGTTCCTTTTCATTATTGAGTTTCGAGTGGTTTTTGGAATTAAGGCATCCTACGAAACTTCGGTCGGTCCCTTCGCCGGTGCAGAGACGTCGGGCGGCCAACAGGTGTTGCCTCTGCATGGTTGGGTCCGGGGGAGTATATCGCTCGGCGATTTTTCCTGGCCTATGTCTTTAGCCTTTGTTAAGGAACTGCCGCGGGCCGGTGTGGCCGTGCGGTTCTAGGCGCTTCAGTCTGGAACCGCGTGACCGCTACGGTCGCAGGTTTGAATCCTGCCTCGGGCATGGATGTGTGTGATGTCCTTAGGTTAGTTAGGTTTAAGTAGTTCTAAGTTCTAGGGGACTGATGACCACAGGTGTTAAGTCCCATAGTGCTCAGAGCCATTTGAACCATTTTTAAGGAACTGCCCGTTAATCTAATTTTCGAGTGTGATGTCATCAATAAAACGGAGCTGGTTTCGGATTCTTCCGGACACACCTTTTCCTTCAAGTTCGCTCCTGAGGAGAACTTTGGCCTATGCGAATGCGCTAAACCTATTGTGCATCGAACTGTCGGGGCGTTGGCTGTTGAGGCCGTAGCTAACGAGTTTGGTATGGCCCATCTCTTGCCCCGTCAGGCTTCTCAGTTACGCGATTTGTTGCATAGTTTTCCCAGCTCCTTAGTGATAACCTGGGTGTTACTAACGTTCTTGGTTATCATATCCATCTGTCCGACAATATTCCTGTTAGGCAGTCCCCATACCGCCTCTCGCCCCGTACGGTGAATATACTCAAGGCTAAAATAACTCAGATTCTCCAACAAGGCGTGATTATGTCTTCTACATCTGCTTATGCTTCCCCAATATTTCTTATACCTGAAGATCAGGGGCGCGACTTCAAACCTGTGGTTGACTACCGTCGTCTAAACGCTAACGTTGTCCTTGAATCGGTACCCCTGCCTGATCTGCATAATTCTTTTACTTGGTTTGCCGGTGCTAATTGGTTTACGGTCCTTGATTTGAATCAGGCCTATTATCAGATTCAATTGGCTGCGAAATGTAAACATGTTAACGCATTTTGTACTGATTGCAACTTGTTTGAGTGTAACAGAGTTCCTTTTGGGCTAAAAACTGGAATGGCTGTGCTTACTCGTTTGTTGGATAATATCCTTGGTGACTTGAAGTTAGTCTGTGTCTATAATTATTTGGACGACTTGGTTATCTATAATAGTTGGTTTGAGGATCATTTTGAGCATATACAGCAAGTTCTTTTGAAATTACAGGGAGCCGGTATGACCGTTAAGCCTAGTAAGATGACGCAAGCCAAGCACCAGGTATCTTCCTTAGGTCACACTGTGTCGGGTCAGAGTATTCGCATTCACCAAGAGCGAACTAAAGCCATACGGGCTTTGCCTCCGCCTACTGGTAAGAGGGGAATTGCTAAATTCATAGGCATGGCGAATTACTTCAGTCGTTCTGAATTTTGTTTAGTTGGCGGCACCCTTAAATCAATTACGACGAATGGTCGCGTGCTTTGAATGGAGACCCGCCAAGGAGGCTGCCTTTGAGCACATTATGGTAGTAATAGCCAGTCCTCCGGTTCTTGGGGTACCCGATATTAATAGAAGGTTTGTTGTTCAATCTGACGCTTCTAATGCTGGTATTTCAGCTGTTCTCCTCCAGGAGTTTGAGGGACAGAGACAGCCATTAGCCTACGCGTCTCGTCGGTTAACTGATGCCGAACTCAAGTACTCTGTCTACGACTGCGAGGCTTTGGCTGTCTAATTTGCATTAGAGAAGTACCGCTTCTACCTTGACCATCGGGTTTCCCGTTAGAAACCGACAATCAGGCTTTGAGCTGGGTGTTGGCTAGGCCGCGTAAAACTGGCCGTATTGCCAGGTGATCAGTACGCATTTCGCCATTTCAGTTCGGGGCTAAACACATGAAGAGCTCTGAAAATATCCTTGCGGATGTCCTCAGCCGGATGTTCGCCGAAACCACACCTAGTGAAAGAAACCAGCAGGTATAGGGAAATAGTCTTAATTGTATGGTGTTGGGTGAAATTCCCCTCTTGTTTGAAGATGTTGCTCAGCATCAGGATCAGGACCCTGATAAGCCCCCATTAAGCAACGTGTGTCGGCAGGAGAGCTGTCGGATGAGTATGTTGTTGGGAGTGGTACTCTCTATAAGACGGTGGGCGATGCTAAGCAGTGCAAGATCTGTTTGCCTGTAACCTTGTGCACCCGGTTTTTCGTAAGTTTCATGATTCGTTGGTGGGTGGCCATTTGGGTACTTATAACACTTTCCAAAAAATCAAGTAGCATTTAACTTGGCCGTCCATGAACCGGGATGTGAGAGAGATGATATCCCAATGCCGCTTGTGTAATGTAGTTAAACCCAAGAATGCTCTTCAACAGGGTTTGTTGAGTTCCCGACGAGACTCCTGTCCTACGCACAACCTCTATATTGATTGTTTACGGCCTTTGCCTCGTACTAAGAAGGGTCATCGATATGTACTAGTTATTATAGATGCGTTCTCCAGATGTACTTGGTTCCTCCCGAGCCGTAACATTACCGCTGCCATCACTATTTATCATTTAACTAATGTCTCCAGTGGTTTTGGCTCACCCAAGCAGCTTGTTATCGATAATGTTCCTGCTTTTCTTTCGGCTCCTGTCAAGGCCTTCTGTTTTCGGAATGCTGTCAAGCATATCACGACCACCCCGTATTATTTCCATGGGTCCTTTGCGGAGAGAGTTAATCGAAATCTCAAATCCGCGTTGATTATTTATCATCAGAAAACCCCGAGTAAATGGGACTCCAGTGTACACTGGCTTAGTTTTGCCTTTAATTCCGCCAGTCATGAAGCCTTGCGAATTACGCCCGCCTACTTGATCCTTTCCTGCCCGGTTAATTCCCCTCTTTCGAACTTGTGGGGAATTCAAGATCTTGTTCCAGCCGATATTAGTCCTCGTGTTATCAGGAAAAATAGAATCGTGCCAGGCCTAATATACTCAAAGCCCATAATAAACAAGCTGTGCGTTGTAATTGAGAGACGTTTAAGGGCAAGTCAGGGGATCAAGTTTATGTCTGCAATTTCCCGGGGTGGCAGGTGTGTAGCGGGAATCTTAGTAAGTTTACTCCTCGTTTTCTGGGGCCTTGCACTATCGTGCAAATTTAGGCCCGTAAACCTGTTGATCAAGGACAACAGTTCTGGTAAACAGTATCGGATTCACCTTAGCCAAGTTAAGTTCAGGTAGCTCAGGGATTGAATCAGCCCCTCCCTACGTTAAGTTTGAGGGGGAGAGGTTGAGCCATGGGTGGCTCATGTTATGCGTTGGATTAAACCTTGATGCTATTCTGTGTTTAGTCTCCCACGGTTATCGCGATTATGTTGTCATTCTCTCTCTCCGCGAGTGGCAGCAGCGGTGTGTATCGATATTCACACATTGTACTATCTGCGGCCTTATAGTTTCCGTCTGTGCTGTGTGCGAACAGTAGGTCGGTTGGCGTGTAGCAGCGAGGAAACCTCCACGGCGCGTACTTTGGCTGAGGCCGCTGGCAGCGTCCACGTGCGGTCGGAGTGTGGTGGTGCTGTTCCCATTGCTATGAGGTCCGTGGCTCACCGATCCTGGACGCGAAAGTTGAGTTTTGACTTAACCTACCAGTAAGTCACGACTGTTCACATTGTGTCGCTTGAATTTCTTTGTCGGCTGTTGGGACATTCCCACGAGCAACAACGTGTGTTTTCAAGTTGGCAAATTTTAGCCACCCTGCAGTGCAGTTTAACTCTACTTGGTTATTTTGAATTGAAGTGCAACAGCGAAATCTTTTGCCTTGTGGCCGTCAACGTTCCGGTTACCTGCCCTGGTCGTTGTAAATTCAGGCAGTGTATTTTCCTCATCGTGTGGTCGCTGTCCAGCACGGTGTGTAGTTTGACAGCTCAGTGTATAATAGGTTGTGGGCGCCAATATCTTCTACGTTGTTCCACTGAAGTCCCTGTTGTGTGCTGGTCGGGTGGAGTGGAAGTTATCTTGTAGGTGGGTCCGTTAACTATCTGTCGGTTGGGTTGTCTCAGCTAAGGCCGGCCGGAGTGGCCGTGCGGTTCTGGGCGCTACAGTCTGGAACCGAGAGACCGCTACGGTCGCAGGTTCGAATCCTGCCTCGGGCATGGATGTGTGTGATGTCCTTAGGTTAGTTAGGTTTAATTAGTTCTAAGTTCTAGGCGACTAATGACCTCAGAAGTTGAGTCGCATAGTGCTCAGAGCCATTTGCACCATTATTTTTTTGTCTCACCTAAGCGAGCGTTAGTGTTTGAATTCCAGGCCGACCCTCGGAAACTTCTGATCGCCGATGGGTGCACTGCCTTTTCTTATTTGTTCTTGTTGTTTGTACATGTATGGCTTCTAGCCGATTTTTAAATTAAGGTTTTTTTTCCCATAAGGTGTAAGATTGTTTGGGCCTTCAGCCTAATTAAAGGACAGTTTTAAGATAAAGCCTTTTGCCTTTTAAAAATTTATTTTGGTATGAGTCGTAAGTGATGGGCCTTCAGCGGATTTTTTAATTAATGTTGTTTTGCTCTGAAGGTGTGAGATTGTTTTGGCCTTCAGCCTAATTGAAAGAAATAATTTGGCCGGCCGAAGTGGCCAAGCGGTTCTAGGCGCTTCAGTCTGGAGCCCCGCGACCGCTACGGTCGCAGGTTCGAATCCTGCCTCGGGCATGGATGTGTGTGATGTCCTTAGGTTTAAGTAGTTCTAAGTTCTAGGGGACTGATGACCTCAGATGTTAAGTCCCACAGTGATCAGAGCCATTTGAACCATTTTTAGAAATGATTTAAAATAAGGCCTTCTGCCTTTCAAATTTCTGATTTTGGTTTGAGTCTCAAGTTATTGGCTTTCTGGCGATTTTAAATTAAGGTGGTCTTGCCCTTAAGGCATGAGACTGAATGGCGCATTCAGCCGGTAAATTAATGCTGTGATTTTTTAAAAATTTTCTTGGCTCTTGTAATGTTTGGTCAAATAAATAAAGTTGTATTTTCGAGTGTAACTGACAGCCACCCATTTTAACCCCTTTCCACAATTTAAACTACCTGTCCTGTATTGCGGTTTTAGCAGGGCGTCTCACAAGTGAATAGATCACATATAAAAGTAGACACTGAAATATTTATACTGTTTCTTCTTTGTTGGCACGTACTGACACCACAAGACATAGCCATAGCAACAGTGGAGAATAGATAGTATAGCTAATGGAAATTCATCTGAAGTGCACGCGCCGAAACTTAATGCGCATGCATGAAGTCTATCATATTGAAACCTAGTAAACAGCTGTTTGAAGCCAAAGGCGAACGGGTACATTTTGTTTATTTGATTAATTGTATAGTTTAGCTGCTGGTCTTACCTACTAGAAAACGGTTGTTACATTTACCGTGAAATTTAGAGACACAAAATAAGCAGTAGTAAGAAAAAAGACCACGCAGCAAAGAAAGGAGAAGGTCGCATGAAGCGGCTGCTAGCAGTACATGAGAAAAATAAGTTTCCCGATTATCTTGCTGTAAACAGTAATAACTCACTAAATTGTAAAAAATGCCTTACGTAAATGAAGTAAAGCCACGTCAACTGCTGTGGTTAGCTTTTCGCTAGACGTTTTCCTTTTCATTTAAAAAATTAAAAACGACTTGCTTCGCATTTGTACGTATTCTTCACTACTGTACATAATGTCTCTTATTAGATCACGAGGGTAATAATTGGCGTATAATTACTTTTGTGTCTTATAGTTTCATATTACAGCTTGATGATGTTCCTATTTCTTCGTTATGGTTCAGAGTTACTGCGATACTTAATTTCCCAATACTCTGTAGCAAAAAGTTTGAAGGGTTGGAGCTAGAAATACGACTGCTGGCTACTTTACGTTTGGTTCATTTTGGTTGTTAGGTGCTGTATAGTAAACGTAGAGCGCCGGCCGTGGTGGCCGAGCGGTTCTAGGCGCTACAGTCTGGAACCGCGTGACTGCTACGGTCGCAGGTTCGAATCCTGCCTCGGGCATGGATGTGTATGATGTTCTTAGGTTAGTTAGGTTGAAGTAGTTCTAAGTTCTAGGGGACTGATGACCTCACACGTTAAGTCCCATAGCGCTCAGAGCCATTTGAACCATTTTTAGTAAACGTAGCTAACATATCGTAATTGTTTTTAAAGTTGGTAGGAAATCCAATGTCACTATGGAGAAAACAGAAGATAAAGAATTTCATTTGAGCGCGCTCCCTCGGCGCACACGCACAGAATAGTCTCACCTCACAAGGCTCTGAGCACTATGGGACTTAACATCTATGGTCATCAGTCCCCTAGAGCTTAGAACTACTTA
Source organism: Schistocerca americana (assembly GCF_021461395.2). Taxonomy (NCBI): domain Eukaryota; kingdom Metazoa; phylum Arthropoda; class Insecta; order Orthoptera; family Acrididae; genus Schistocerca; species Schistocerca americana. Next base: position 326,558,200 of record NC_060126.1, on the reverse strand, counting down.
AACCTAACTAACCTAAGGACATTACACAACACCCATCCATCACGAGGCAGAGAGAATCCCTGACCCCGCCGGGAATCGAACCCGGGAACCCGGGCTCACCTCACAAGGGGACCGCACTTACCCATCATCACCGATTTCATCGCCGGCCGAAGTGGCCGTGCGGTTAAAGGCGCTGCAGTCTGGAACCGCAAGACCGCTACGGTCGCAGGTTCGAATCCTGCCTCGGGCATAGATGTTTGTGATGTCCTTAGGTTAGTTAGGTTTAACTAGTTCTAAGTTCTAGGGGACTAATGACCTCAGCAGTTGAGTCCCATAGTGCTCAGAGCCATTTGAACCATTTGAAACGATTTCATCAAAATTTATGGTATATGCAGCTCTTGGCCAGAAATAAAAATGAGAGAAGTGGGACCTCCAGGTAGCCAGGCGTTTAAATGAAACTAGCATTTTTGGTGTGGCTGGTACGAGCCTTTCAAGACAGCTAAAGTTGTGCGGCGTAGCGGTAAGAACGTGGTACGTTAAACTAAGTCTTGTGAGTTCGAGTCCATCTGTGGAAATTATTTTATCTTTCCTATTTTCAGGTTTTCCTTTATTTACACTGCAAAATAAACAGAAACAACGTTTACTATATTTTATTTATTAATACTTTCATAAAAGGCATGAAAAGAAAAGGCAAAGAAAAAATTGAGATTGCATATGGTTTTCCAGGAAGCGATTGTGAGCTGTACACGAGACCTTCGTATATAAAATAAGATCATTTCATTATTTTACAGTTGATGATTTACACTTGCCGGGAGCACGTTTATCGTAAAAACTGTCGCGAACATATCGTAGACGTAGAAGCCCGTTTCTTATACTAACGATTTATTGTAGTACTTATTGCTGGAAGAAGAAGACATTCTACACCAACAGTTATATAATGGAAAAGCTGAACACATCTCATATTTAGAACAAATTTGGGCAACAGCTTTTTTTTTACACAGTTGTCTCTCGTCATTTATTAAACGAATGTGATACATATTACGTAATGTGTAAGAGCGGACTTAAAGGTCTGGGTCTAATTCGAAATATTTGCGTAAATTAAATTTCACTCAGCCTACACGCTTCATATAAAGTAATGCCTATACGTTCGTTTCCGGTTCAGAACGTGAATGAAACTTCCAGTACTGTTGAATGCCTTGAAACTCATGCAGAGAGTTCAAGAACATTGTTTCTGTTGGACGTGAGGTTCATGGTCCAACACAAGAAAGATTACCGAGTAAAATGAAATTGCTGCAGGGAAAGAACCAATATTTACAAGACAAAGGAGCTTCATTTTCATCTGAAGCTAAAAGCAGTGGCAGTTCACAGCTTGTACATGCCAACAATAAGTAATTTAAAAGGTCATGTGATAACTTTTTTAACAAAAGTTTTACTACACCTTGTTTCATTAGCGTTTCGTTTTGTACAAGTTCTCTTTTAATCGCTAGGATTAGTTTCGTTTCGTAAGAATGGCCATTTCGAGCCGTAGTAGTAAGGAGCTGTCCTTTCGCGGTTACTCTTTTTCAATATGGCGTCGACTGCAACACTTGGCTTCATACAAATCAAAGGAGCCGCCTTCAGCTTTCCTTACCTGAGAATGACGTCAGGCTGGCTGTGGTGGTAGCGTCCCTGAAAGTACCAGCTAATACCACCAGGCGGCAGTCGATTAGTAGAGACCTTTGGTTTTGGAAGCTCTGAAAAAGTATGAAGAACTGTACAATAAGGACCCCTTCTCAGAGGAAACGATCCAGGCAGGTGAGGTACTGATGTCTGGTATCTCCGAAGCGAGAAAGGAAAAGTGGTGCAACCTCCTACAAGAGACGGACATGAAGCACAGCAGCAGGAAGGCATGGAAACTGGTCAAAAGTCTCAACAACGACCCAACAGAACCACAACCAAATTACAGTGAAGTTACACCTGATCAGATAGCTCACCAACTACTCATGAACGGAAAAACTAAAAGGAAGATCAGGAATGGCAAAATTAAAAGAAAATTGATCGAGGAGATTAGCTTCCTAGCTCACCCGTTCTCCATTCAGGAGCTACAAGATGCCATCAAAGATTTGAAAAACAATAAGGCCACTGGCCTCGACGATCTGAGATCTGAGCAAATTAAACATTTTGGACCGGGAGTACAAGCATGGATCCTAGAGCTAATGAATAACTGTATTGCAACAATGCAAATTCCTAAACTGTGGAGGAAAGCTCGGGTTATTGCGTTACTAAAACCAGGGAAAGACCCAGCTGAAGCTAAAAATTTCCAGCCTGTCTCACTGCTTTGTCATTTATTTAAAGTGCTGGAGCGAATGATCCTCAAAAGCATAGCTGATTATGTGGACAAAGCCCTCATTAACGAACAAGCTGGATTCCGACCAGGAAAATCATGCTGTGGCCAAATCCTGAATCTCACACAGTACATCGAAGACGGCTATCAGAGAGGAGAAGTAACTGGGGTCGCATTCCTGGATCTCAGTGCTGCATATGACACAGTTAACCATAAGTTGCTTACCCAGAAAGTGTATAATGTCACTAAGGACTACACGCTTTCTATGTTCGTGCAATGTATGCTACAGAACAGACGCTACTATGTAACCTTACAATCTAAAAACAGCCGATGGAGGACACAGAAAAATGGACTTGCACAGGGCAGTGTCTTGGCTCCAATATTATTTAACATCTATACCAATGATCTTCCCATCAGCCACCAGACACGAATGTTCATATATGCTGATGATGCAGCAGTGGCCACACGGGATAAAACCTTTGAACAAGTGGAGGAGAATCTCACAGGAGCCTTAACAGAACTTGCTACCTATTACGACGGCAATAATCTCAAACCAAACCCTAGTAAATCACAAGTATCCGCCTTCCATCTTAGGAGCAAACAAGCCAAACGGAAACTCCGAGTCATGTGGCAAGGGGAAGAGCTGAAACATACAAACAGCCCAAAATACCTGGGAGTAACATTGGACAGAGCACTTACTTTTAAGCAGCACTGTCACAACACTAAAAAAAAGGTCTGTGCCAGGAACAACATACTGCGGAAGTTAACAGGTTCATCGTGGGGAGCTCAACCACATGTTTTGCGCACCACAGGTCTGGTGCTGAGTATCTCAGCTGCGGAATATGCGGCGCCAGTTTGGAGGAACTCTGCCCACGTTAAGCAAGTTGACGTCGCCGTAAACGAAACTGTACGTATTGCCACAGGATGCCTCAAACCAACTCCCACAGACATCATTTACCCCATCATAGGCATAGCACCACCCACTATCCTCAGACAAGTAGCCGCCGAGACCGAAAGATCAAAACAAAAGAATGATCCTCGACACCCGATGTATATGCACCGAAAACAACGTGTCCGGCTGAAATCCCGCAGGAGTTTCATGGAAACTACTGAAGAGCTCGCCACCAAGCCCGTCGCAAGGCGTCTATCTCTCTGGGAAGAAATGGTGCCACACTCCACAATGGAACTACTTGAGGAGGGATCTGCAGGATTTCAACTACCTTTTACAACTTGGAGGTCATTAAACCGGCTGCCCACTGGAGTAACTGGGTGCAAATCAAACCTATTTAAATGGGGTTACAGTGATAGCGATAGGTGTGAATGCGGAGCGATACAGGACTTGGACCACCTACTGATCTGCCCAGATATGTCTATAACATGCACTAAAGATGATATTTTGAAAGTCAATGACAAAGCAATCTACTTTGCTAATTACTGGGAAGGGAAGATATAATTGGTGCATCCGGACACGGAAGAAGAAGAAGTAGAGACCTGTGACTATTCGGCCACACCACGCTACTCCGCCACCTCCCATATAATGCATGTCTTTGGACAGAGATCCCAGTGATAGATACTGAAACCTGGTGGATAACCCACAAAGTTCTATCAGTTACGTTCATGGTTGTTGAGAGCTGGTTTAGTTTGAGGAACAATTTACGTTTATATAGAAGATTTCACCTAATATTTACCTTTCAAACCATTGAAGTAGGTAAATTTTGCACTGAAAATAAAAAATATAACGTTAGTATACTTGTATATTTATATTATATTTATTCAGGCACATTACAATGTCGTTAGTTTTGTCTGTTCTGTTCCCTTTTCGACGTAGATTACAGACGTCCGATATGTTAACAAGTTGGATAACGTCGACAACACACGATGGGGCTATGCCGCCATGCTGCGAAAGTCGTGGCACTACACCAGGTTAACAGGTCATTACGTTTATGCGATTTTCGGAAAATTTCAGATGCCTCATGTAGGAATAAGGACTGGAGAAGTGCTGTAGTTCGCCAACCAAGAGGTTGCTGACGGAAGATCAGTTAGAAGTGTTGCAGTGGCATGTAAAACACTGAAGTGTACGCTTCAAGATAGTCTAAAAAATAAAGAAACCTTGAACCCTAATGTGTGTTGATCTCCAATTTTTATCAGGGAACAGGAAGCAAAACTGACAAAAAAGTCATTTGTCAAGCAAACCTTTTTTATCTAATTACTATTACAGATTTGAAACTGTTGGCTTAATATTTCGTAGAGGAAATTCAGACCAAGCATAGCTTCAATCGAGACAATAAAATGGCAGGGGAAGATTCGATATCAGGATTTCGAAGGAGAAATCGTCAAATTTCATCGTGCAAACCGTTTGCAAGTGGTATTAGCAGACTGACTGGGTTCAATAAAAATATGGTCGAACTGTTTTTCAAAAATCTAAATGCAGCTCTGGAGAAATATAAAGTTGAACCTTCCAGAATTTTCAACATGAATGAGGCTAGTATTTCTTCAGTGCAGAAGTTGGGCCATATATTAGGGCCTAAAGGTGAAAAATAATTTGAGGTACGACTAGCTGAGAAAGAGAAACGGTAGTACAGTGGTGTGCTCTATAAATGCTTCTGGATAGCATGTCCCACCTATGTTCATTTTTCCCAGAAAAAGGACTACTCTCTTACTTGGAAGAAGAGAACCAGCAGGAACTCTTCACAAATTCTCACACAATGGTTGATCTTATGAAGACCTTCTATGCAATTGGCTACAACACTTCAATAAATTCACAGTCATCAAAAGAGGAGCCAATTCTGCTCTCACTCGAATATCATGGAAGTTACATATCACTGGACTCATGTGAGTTTTATTGGCAAAACCAAATCCATATGAAATCCATTTCCCTGCATACATGCCACAAAATACAACGTCTTGATGTCACTTTCTTCAGTCCATTAAAAATGCTTTCAATAAAAAGTGCTACAAATCCATGTGATCAAATTTAAACAGAAAGATACCACCATAATACATTGCTGACCTATTCAATGTCGCATACAGGCATGTGGCAACAACTCAAAAAGACATTTCTGGGTTTGAAAGTACTGGAATATTCCCAGTAAATGGAGATAAATTTAAGGAAGTGGACTTTGCACCATCTCAGGCTGTACAAACTTTCGTCACAGATAACCAATAAGATGAAGATGTCAATCATTCCAACACTAATGACAAATCCTCAGAGCTTCAATCAGACATAAGCACGTCTATATCACAACAAAGAACCAACCCTCAAGAGACAAAGAATATCCCTTTTGTAGCGGCATCACTGTTTAAGATAGGAAAGTTAGATTCGTTGCAATATTTCTGAGCACATAAGTTACAGCCGGGTATAGGCCTGTTGACACTAAGTTACGCTTAACAGCGGTTGCGAAGTAGAATGGAGGCCACAGGGCCGTCGAACTGCTGAAAAGAGTAAATACAGCAGTTTGAATGGCGCAAGTTACAGGCAGAAGGGGATCACTGGCAGGCAAAAAAAAAAAAAAAAAAAAAGAAATGGTTCAAACGGCTCTGAGCACTATGCGATTTAACTTCTGAGGTCATCAGTCGCCTAGAACTCAGAACTAATTAAACCTAACTAACCTAAGGACATCACACACATCCATGCCCGAGGCAGGATTCGAACCTGCGACCGTAGCGGTCGCTCGGTTCCATACTGTAGCGCCTAGAACCGCACGGCCACTCCGGCCGGCTGGCAGGAACAACGTAGATGTTATGAGTAAGTGGCTCAGAGCAGCCCGTTAGCAAAACAGAGGCGCACAGCCACGTATAAATAGGTGTCGGATTTTCTGATGAAGGGGATTCAAGAGGGGCAGCTCTCTTAGACGGTGGCACGTGTCTCAACACTGGCTACACGCAGCAGCAGGTGGGTTGCCAGCACTCCAGTCCACGGAGTGTCGCTGGTTCGACCCTCTGAAACCAACGTGGGGTCTGTAGCCAGCCAGCGGCGGGCCACTCAATGGCTTGCTACTGTGGCTGTACACACCTGGCATGCCACAGTACATTGCACGGGCCACTGAGGCAGCCCTTCCACGTCAAGCTGTTTTGCAGACAGCGAAGTGGCGTCCTCGGCATCGTGGGACACTGTGACGTAGACAGAGAGGAATGCGGCACTGTAGCCGGGACTAATAAAACACTTGAACATCACGGCCAAGTTTTAATACGGCGCATCCTGACAGTTTCCATCAATGGTCAACATTCCTCCACTGCACGCCAACATCTACATTTTCCAGTGCCAGCTACACATTTGGAAGCTGAATGGCTTAATGCGTACACGGTACATAGGTGGTTTACTTGGAGTTAATGGGTGTTCTGGAACGTCGTCAGGAAGTAAAGTTGGGAAAATCTTTTCTCAAGTGTTTGATAAGCTGTCACCAATCCCCGACTGTCAGTGGTTAATGTTAACGGAAATTCAAAGCATAAAAGTCGCTCTGATATTCTGACGTTCAGTCCTATAAAGTTATTTCATGAATATAGAAAACGCAATGGAAGGGAACATATTACAAAGAAAAAATTAGCTGCTAACGAAGCAGCAACAAACCTTCTGATAGGTAAAACAAAAACTATGAAAAAGTTGCATTCAATTAAATAGAGGAATGTCTAATTCAAGAATAACAAACCACTGTCTTCCTGCCATAGAATTAATGAAGAATCGTTAAGTGAGGACGACCCGGGTTTAGATAAAAACGTCTTATGCAATGACGACGAAAATTATGTTTTTGATGTAAGATCAGATAATTTTGAGCTGTGTATTGTTTGTGAAGAGTACAGTTTCAATGAGCTTTCGTTCTGATGTTAACAGTGAGAATAATGATACTAAAATGTAGACTTTCACGGCCGGAAATATCATGTCCATTATAATTATCCGGGCTGTTATGCCGTGGTCGGTTGATGAATTCTCCGACTGCGGGAGACATCTTCAAGGGGGTCCGTAGCTGACTGCAGTCAGCAGCAAGCCAGTTGGTGTGTTGGACCTTCCATCGAGCTACGGACCCCCTTGAAGATGTCTCCCGCAGTCGGAGAATTCATCAACCGACCACGGCATAACAGCCCGGATAATTATAATGGACATGACATCAGTGTGAGTAATGGACACACTCCAAGTTTGGTGGGGCTCTTTCCCCTGACAACTATCTTTCTGACTTTCGCCAGAGACCTTAAAGTTTAACTTTAATCTTTTCATGGGTATTATGCGTATTAATGGTTGTAAACATTACCTATATAAAAATGTTATTTCTTTATGTAAAAAAATGTTTCATTGAATTATTTGATTTATTGCCTTTTCCATTATTTTATTAGTCTTATAGTAGGTGGCATGATTATTCCATTGGTATTGCAGAATTACCTTTGTCCCCGGGTAAATCCTACCACTGGGCAGACATATAATTTTTTAAAGATATTAATGCACTTACAGAGAAAGCAGAAGAAAGAGAAAAATGAGGATAACCAAGTAACTGTACAGTCATATTATATTACGTTTATGTAACTATACGGAATTTTTATGTAAGTTGAATATCATTTTACCTTAAAGCGCAGCAGTTCTTCTGGTCACCCCTACCACATATCGTATTACATTGGTTTTTAAATTTAAAGTGTTTTACACTTTGTGTTATTATCATTAACGAATTGCCACATTTATTTGAAAGGTTGCTGCTTATATAATGCAACAAAAATAATGTATTGTCTTCTTTTACATTTTATCCGGTTTGTTTCGAATGTATTTTCCTGTAAGTCATCACTGATTGGCTGAGGCTGACGCTATGCAGCTTAAGCATGCGATTTCCACTCTGTTTAACCCGTGGCAGATTAGCCGTCATCAGCAGCAAACGATCGTGGTCTGACGCAACTGTTCCATTTGCCACCGGCTCCATCCATATGGGTAAATCTACGTTATTTTAATGTTTGGTAGTTCTACCGTTTTTCACTTTGTGTTACTTTCTGACTCAACGTTTAACACTATTTTATATCTTTACAATTCCGCTGATCAGAAGATGGCCAGCGTACAGGCCGAAAATAGATTATATACGATCTTGATTGTATCATACGTGATAATTTGCGGTAGATCACTGTTTTATCTCCAGCCACGTCGTCTAAAATTATGTATTTCCTATGGCTATGAGGGTGGGATTAGATTATTTGCTTTAGAGGAATTCTAACGGAATTCAAGAAGTGTAGTTTAGTAATACTACACCCTTCATCTTAATTACATTCCCTTGTCTTAAGGAGAGGTGATGAAGACGAACGGAGAGAGGTGTGAGGAGGCAGTGGTACATTATCCGTTCCTCAGACAAAGTGATCAAAAACACGAGTTAGTGCATTCCTAACATAAAATAATCATTTTGTTTTAAAATGATTATTAAATTAAGATTTGTAATATGACGATAAAAATGTTTGCTGTCTTTATAAATTAAATTTAGCTGAAACTGATGCTAATCATTCTTTGTTTTTTGTGTCACGTCAGTCTTTAGGAATCTTTAGATCGGAAGTTACGACCTTTTTGATGATCCCTTCTACTGAGAACACGCTGCACTCTGTTTGCACACGCTTCCAAAAGCCAAGAACCTTTAAAATAATCGAGAATGGCTGCGAACACCTGTGTTCTTTTAGCTTGAAGTGTTGATGTTTAAAATAAATTGTGCTCTGGCAAACGACAGGTCGGAAACCGAAGCACAAACGATTTAAGTGGTGCTTTTCCTAGTTGTAAGTTTGGTGTTTTGAGGTGTGTTGTGTGGTTGCTACTGGGTGATAGGAAAACAAGGGATAGGGATTAGCAGTAAATAGGATTGAAATCGATCCGTGATTATGGAGAGACGAGAAAAAAGTGAAGTGTGGAAGGTGGAGAGAAACTTCGTGTTAGAATGGACAGCCAAGACGAGGTTCAATCTGATAGAGGGAATGAATATCAGAGAGATTTTACGTCTGAAAAAAGGATATTTAGGGTTTGTTGTAGACAGCAGTAGAATGGTGTTTCAAGCCACCATTGGCACAGGAGAAGATAGATTGATGAAAGACTTTTCTAGATGGTAGAACGATGGGAGGATTCAATTGAAACGTTGGTCCAAAAATGCTCCGTAGGAATCCATTCAAAACGGATGGTACATTTACTTTTTCTCTTTTACAATGGTACTCTTTTACGAAAAAATATTACTAACTTTATGCTATCAGTACTAAAATAATTCCTATTAAGGCTTCAATAAATTAACATCAATAGAAGTAGGAATCATATATGGGGATATATACATATTCAACAATGTGACATATAATTACTAATCTCTTGTGTGTAGCATTAAGGAATTTAAGAGTGAGTTAAGGAACTATTTACTAGATGCATTCTTCAACTGCAGTGAGTTGCCTCTAGAAAGGAATTCTTTGTGTTTGGTTGTAATATGTTTGGTTTTGGCATTGCAATTTTCATTGGTTCACGTTGAATTTTATCTCCACGTAAAGATACCACTGAGTGGAATGTATGTATTATTATTTATGTAATGTAAAAATGGCATCTACGCTTCCCAGTTTGTAATTGCACAAGCTGTAATTTTAGTAGTAGTATGATTTAGTTAAGGTAACAACACGAATATTTTTTCTGTTACAGGTTTGTTAAGGAATTGGAGAACGCAATGAGTCCCATCGTAATGACTCAATTTGCCTGCAGTGTTCTCGTTACATGTGTGACGCTGTTTCCGACAACATACGTAAGATAATAAAATTTGTGTTTTTAAACACCGTCTTCAAATGAATACAATGTATTTCTTGTTCTGTTTACCCATGGATGTTTCGACAGCTCTCTGTAATCATCTGTGGTTCTCGATTTATTTCCGTAAAATATCATACAAAGCTCATGATTCTTTTTCTATTTTAGACGTACAAGCTGAAATATATGTAATCAGATTAAGAGCAGCCGACCAGTTGCAAAGGATAAAGTAATCTTTACCTAGGTTTCAATAGATATAAATCTATCTTCTTCAGAAGACGGCAGTATTACATTAATATGAAGCGATATGTCCTTATCGTTTTTACAAACATCTGCCTAGTTTCATTAGTCAAATAAAACATAGCCCTGAGAACAGGGTTTGTCAGACAAATAAAGTAGGTACATGGAAGTTCGTTCGTTTTGTATCTGTTCAATGTGGTGCTTATTGTGAATATTTGGTGAGCCTTTTCGTAGTGTGCCTCCTGGGGAAGAACATAGTTGGTGAGTATGTGTGTGTAATGAGAGAGAGAGAGACAGACAGAGACAGTGAGGGGGGGGGGGGAGGGAGGGAGAGAGGGAGAATGGTAGAATTAAAGGAGGCAGGCGATTGAGAAGTAGGTGGGTTTGGATATGTGACAATGCGTCAATACTACGTTTTGTTTGGAGCAATGTCTTTGTGTGATTCATTAAACGTTGCAATCAGTGCTTTGCACAATTTTGTGTATAAGTTTAAAACACTCTTTCCTTGCACCACTGCTTTTTTGTATGTGATAGTTCTCTATTGTAAGTTTCTCATAAAGACTATTGTCATCTCTGAGGGTCTTGTATATATTTCTGTATTTTTTGGCTGCTGGTTTTCGTTTAGGGGATGGAATGCAAATGCGCAGAGTGTAAGATCTGTACTTGAGCTTACTATAGTAAACATTGCAGTAGCTACATGTGTTTCTGTTTTTAACTACATGTAGTGCTTCTGGCACAAGGTGGGAGAAAAGTGATTCGTAATCGACAGAACAATCTTCAGGAACAGCTTGCAGCGTATCGCGATGCTAGCCGGTATTATTAGCCGACACAGTTTAATCTGGATGTCGTGTCGAAGCAGACAGTAATATCAAACGGGTGTGTACAACCTAGGCAAGTTGATATATGTGGTTGGTGTAGCGTAATAGTGTCCGCATGGATAGTAAATAGTTGAGCCGTTAGTCACATGAGAATACGGAGCAACGCCGGAATGTGATTGTAATAAAAGGGATAATCGATTTCAGCGTTTTCAGGTGGCTCTTTTCATCGCGAATCAGAGTTAAAAGTAACTCTTTCTCTAAAAAAATCGCCGGTTGTAAAGTGGCGCTAAGATTGGACCGAAGATGACGGGAAAGTTCTTATATAATCAGACGGACCGGATTTCTGCATGTACGAGAGTACTCTACGTCGTTGTGTTCACTGTAAACACAAGAGAACATTCTGGAACTACTTCAACCAACCCTAACTTTCGAATTAACAGTTGCAACCAACTGGGTTATAACATTTTGTCAGTAAAGCATAAGGAACGTTGAAATGAAATCACACATTTGACCGGCACAGTATGTTATATCATAAGAAACAAATTGAAAATCGCTTACATTATGGAAAAATGCGCTAAACAATTGAGACGGTATCTATCTAACCTCATCAACATATTTACTTAATGATATACACGTTGAGAGAAAAAAAAGACGCACCACAAAGGAATTATCCGAATGGAATGGAAATCGGTAGACGTCGTGTACATGTAAAAGCAAACAAATGATTACAGTTTCAAATAAATTGGGTGATTTATTCAAGAGAATGACTTTCACAAATTCAGCAAGTCAATAACGGGTTGGTCCACCTCAGAGCCTTATGAAAGCATTTATTCAGCCTGGAATTGATTGGCAGATTAGTTGGCTATCCTCCTGAGGGACATCGTGCCAAATTGTGTCCAATTTGTGGGTTACCTTTTCAAAACCCTGGGGTGGTTGGACGGTACTGCCCGGAATTCCCCAAACGTTCTCAGTTGTCCTATGACATTGCTAACCAAGGTTTGGCTCGGCAAACACAAAGACAAGCGGTAGAAACTCTCGCCATGAGCGGGAGAGCATTGTGTTGGTGTAATGTAAGCCCGGAATGGCCTGCCGTGATGGACCACCATATGGCGTGTTGAATATCGTAGACGTACCGCTGTGCTGTAAGATTGTCGCGGATAACTACCAAAGGGGTCCTACTTTCAAAAGGATATGGTCCCCCAGACCATCACCACTGGTTGTCGGGCCATATCGTGAGTGACAGTCTGGTTTTGCTGGTCATTGGAGTTTAGTTCGAAGCAGGACTCATCACTAAAGAGAATTCTACTCCAGTTAATGAGATTGCAGACCGAGTACGTGTCAGTGGTGGGATACCAACCTGACTGTTTCCCGCCATACAGCTCGACAGCCAGAAGCGAAGATCTGGGGAGACATTTCCTTTTGTTGTCATCCGCGAAACCCATTGAGACGCCCTGCTAAACCCGCAGGACAGGACAGGTAGTTTAAGTTGTGGAAAGTGGCCAAAAAAGTGGATGTCAGTTAGACTCGAACATACAAACTATTATTTGATCAAACATTACAACAGCAAAGAGAATAAAAAAACGCAGCTTTAGTTTTGGAGCTTAATTGGCGGCTGAATACGCCGTACAATCTCATGCCTTAAGGGCAAGACCACTTTAACTCAGAAACGGCTGAAAGCCAATAACTTCAAGCTTAACCAAAATCAGAAAGGCAAAGCCTTATCTTAAAACAGTTCTTTAATTAGGCTGAAGGCCAGATGAATCTCACACTTTAAGAGCAAACAACTTAAATTCAAAATCGGCTGAAGGCCCAAAACTTAAGACTCAATGAATTTAATCTTAAAAATGCCAAAGGCTTTACGTAAAACAGTTCTTAAATTAGGCTGAAGGCCAAAACCATCTGACGCCTTAAGGGAAAAACAACTTTAATCTGAAAAAATCGGCTAGAAGCCATACAAGTACAAACAACAAGAACAAACAAGAAAAGTCAGTACACACAAGGGCGCTCAGAAGTTTCGAGGGTCGGCCTGGAATTCAAACACTAAAGCTCGCTTAGGTAAGACAGGCAGTCGGCACAACCATTGTCGATCCGACAACAACCCAACAGACAGACAGTCAATGGACCCACCGACAAGATAACCTCTGCTTCACCCGATTAGCGCACAACAGGGAGTTCAACGGAACAATGTATAAGGTATTGGCGCCCACAACCAATTATACATTGAGCTGTCAAACTACACACCGTTATGGACAGCGACATCATGAGGAAAACACACTGACTAAAATTGCGTCAACGGCCAGGGCAGGTAACCAGATTGTTAATGGCCACAAGGCAGAATACTCCACTGGTGCACTTCAATTCAAATAACCTAGTATAGGTAAACTCCACCGGAGGGCCGCTAAAATTTGCCACCTTGAAAACTCACTTTGTTGCTCGCGGGAATATCCCAACAGGTGACAACGAACTCCAAACGACACAATGTGAACAGTCATGACTTGCTGGTAGATTAAGTCAAAACTCAACTTTCCTGTCCAGGATCAGTGAATCACAAACCTCGTTGCAATGGGAACAGCACCACACACACCGATACAGCATAGAGGCTGCCAGCAGGCCCGGCCAAACTATGAACCGCAGAGATTTCCTCGCTGCTCCTCGCCAACTGAAGAACTGCCCGCACACAGCCCAGATGGAAACTATAAGAGCCAGGCCAAAGATAGTCCAAGGTGCGAAAATCGATACACACCGCTGCTGCCATCCGTGGAAAGAGAGGATAACAGTATAATTGCGATAACCGCGGGAGATTAAACACAGAATAGTAACCAAGGTTTAATCCAGTTCATAGCATGAGCCAGCCACGGCTCACCCATACAATAAACCGGTACATCGACGATATTCCACGCCCCGTTTTGTTGCACTTCGTAGCTGGATTTACAATTCAGCAAGATACGCTCGCCCGCAAACGGCGAGTGTTTGTACTGTTTGTCTTCATGCTTGCTCAACCCTGCCTTGACCAACAAGGTCACAGGATGTCTCCCCAATTGAGAACGTTTGGAGAATGTTTCGAGAGTTAGGGAGAGGGCTATCCAACGATTTCGGGATTTTGACGACGTACTGACCAAATGGAGGAAATACACCAGGTCTGTCAATTCGCAGCAGAATAACTGCTTCCTTAAGGGTTAAAGGTGGACCAACGTGTTATTGATTTGCTGAATTTGTGAAGCTCCTTCTCTTGAATAAATCATCTATTTTGTATGAAACTGTTGTCATTTGCTTGTCTGTACATGTACTCCTTATATACCGATTTTCGTCGCACCGCAGTGATAAGCCATTACTAGGATTGGAATCCTACCGATTTTCGTCTCGGAAGTTAGGTCTGTTCATGCGTATGTTCCTCCTGGCAAGAAGTCGCATCTAACCAGATATCCCCAGTGAGTAAACATGAGAATTTTTGTGGTACGTGGGCAACATATTATTATAGTTATAATAATAGTGACAATACGTATACTAATGAATATGTTGAATGTAAGAGAAGTCTATTTTACTTTTTCTGGTTACTTTCATGGCGAATGTGATTAGTCCCATCTAACAGAAAAGTATGAGTACAGTGCATAAGGAATGTATGGGGAGAAGAAGTTATCTGGACAGAGGAAGAATGAAAAACAGTAGGTTAACATTAGCAGATCAGATGAAAAGAAGAAAACAGAAGGACAAAAGGATCAGAAAAGTACAGGGATAGAAGCTACACCGACGATAGAAGAGAAACTATAATAAGTTCTTAAACGCACAGTATTTTTGGATAAAACGTAGGTTGCACGGTGATTTGTTCCTTACTCACATTGCTAAATTGGGGTGGCTTGTTATGTAGCAGTGGTAACACAATGCTGTCTTCTGCATCTGGACTCTTGTGCAGTCCATACTGCAACCAACGCCGAAACGAATTGTTTTATGGTCATTTATGTGAGAATTTAGAAAGCCAAATAATGAATTTTTCACGAGCAACGCTTTGCCTAATTTTTACTCAAAAATAAAGAAAGGAGAAATAAAGCGATTCACTTGTTTGATTTGGTAATAAATAGTGAGTAGAAATCTTGCAATAAAACACAGTTTCCCGAATAGAAACGCATACACGTTAATGTATCAGTTTCGGAAAATATCGAGGTATCCATTATTATATTTCTCCTCCACAAACGGCCTTACAAACACATCATAATGTGCAACCGGAGATGATCGTGCTGAACGTGGTGTCTTTGTTGTTGCAGAGCACAGACTTCTCTGCTGTGATTCGTTGTGCGGGATTCCTGCCCGTCCCATTAGGACAACTCTACTTGTATTGCTGGGCGGCTCACACCGTGTCAGAACAGGTAATAACGCACAGGACATTTATGTTAACTCCATTGACATTTTTGTTTCTTTTTTGGGCACGTGCTCCTGGAAAAGTGTCTGCCATTATGTGTACAGGGCGATGTTGGTATATTGTAACAAGTTCAGTAAACTATCCCCGAGATTATAAAGAGCGGAAAAGGTCACGTGGGACTCCTCAAGGCGGTCAGATAAGCTGCATGTTCAGCTGCGGAGACGGACATACACGAAAAAAAACGTAGGAGAAAGTTGGAAAAGGAAAAAAAAGGTTAAGCTTTGTAATTTTGTCACATATGGCAAAGAGAAATGGATAGTATCTCGAGAAGAAGTTGTAAGATGAACATCCCCAAAAATAAAAAGGAACATGGCGTGTAATTAACGATAGTCACCTTAAACCACGCGGTGTTGAGGCCGTTAGATAAGTAAATGAGGGAGGAACGAGTTCTGTAATGTGGGCAGCAAATAATCGACAGTGACCACATTAGAAAGGATGGGAAATGGATACTGGCAATGGCAGAAAAATCCCTCCGGTAAAAGAGCTATTTGTTGTATAGAAATGATGCACAGGAAGTAGTGGATGAATGTCATTAATAGGCTGTACAGTGAAAGTCCGTAAATAAGTCTCGTTTTCTACCAGCAGAAGGCGAAAATTTCGTTAGATATCCCACCAGAAACTGAGACAAATACAATTAAACGGCATACTGTGATGTTTTTCAGTTTTTAATACAGTAATCGTTTTTTTAAACACTTGACTGTGTGATGCGTCCGTCAGAAAAGTAAACTATTATATGACGTTAAATTACCGTCTGCTGATTTCATCCACAGTCAATGAAGTGAAAAGCGAGAGAATATGACCTTAATCTTAGCTGTCTACCGCAATAAATTTGTATCTGCTTTACTGAAAGACGTCGTATGAGTGATGTTAATGTCAACAGGCGGAGGCCGTGTCAGCGGCGGCTTACAAATGCGCTTGGGTGGAGGCGAGTGAGAGTTTCAAGCGAGCACTGAGAATCCTCATCAGCCGCGCACAGAAGCCGCTGGTGCTCACAGCAGGACACCTCTACCCAATCAACAGGGCTGCCTTTGTCTCGGTTAGTAATCAAGTATGTGCGCAGGGGGTACATAATCGGGATTTCAGGTTTTGTATCTTCAAAGGAGGGAGCTGAGAATGAAGTATGATTAATTATTTAAATTAATAGGAAATTTTGAAGAAATCAAATGCCCATGGGCACCTTCACTAAAGTAATATTTCGAGGGGAGATTAGGACAGGGGTTAGGCAGAGAGATGGAGAGCCATCCATTCTGCTTAACACAATCCAGATAGAGGTCATGAGAACATTCAAGGAAGCCAGGGAAGCAGAAGGAGTGTAAGGACTGGGTTGAGGTCCAAAGAAGCACTGGTTGAAGATGGAGTGTCCAGCGTTCACGCTCAGTTTGGCATTGTTAGCCAACGATAAAATAGAAGCACTAATAATGCTAGAAAAGCTAAACTAGATATCAGAAAAAACGGGACTAATGATCTTCTACGATAAAACAGATTACGTGGAATACGAGAGTGATGGAAAAACTGGACATAAGATTTGGAAAAATAAAGCGGACAAATAAATTCAAGTATCTTGATGAATGGCTTCAGCTGAATGAGCTTGATAAAAAAACAAACAAAGGAGATCCAGAAAGGTGTAAGTAGCATTAGGTTTGTATAGAATAGATACAATAAAAGAACAGTAGTCTACAATGTGAAGATTAGGCAATAAACTACGGTTGATAACTCAAAAGCACATTACAGGTCTGAATGCCTGATACTGAATAAGATGTAGAGCGTGTGGAAAGAACAACTTCACCATAAGTTGAAGTGCCGGAGAAAAAGAAATAGGAAGTAGAGGAAAAGAAATGGAAGAAGAAGAAAAGAAGTGGAAAGAAGAAAAAGAATGGAAGAAGAGGTAAAACGAAATCTGTACAGAAAGATGTGACGCTTACAGACACTATACGCAAGAGTAGGCTGAAGTTTTATGGAGACTTCTTTAGAGCGAGGGAATACACACTGGCTAGGAAAATATTCGACTACATCAAAAAACTAATGTCGACCACAAAATGGCTTGAGGAAATGAGAACTGAAATGATGGAAGTTGGAATCAATTAGAAAGACATTTCGGATACAGAAGTATTTTCAATGTAAGACGACAACGTCAGAAGCTTCCAGAAAGAGCGAAGAACTACGATCAAGGTCGTCTAGACAAAGGAAAAGAGGCGGAACCTCTCGATTGGATGAAGAAATTCTGGGAGAAGAACAATAAAATAACCAGCAAAAGAGTTGTTTCCCATGACCACAGTAGGCTGAAGTCGAAAAATTGGGAAATGTATAGCTAAGTAATACAGAAGGACAGAAGGATGTTAATTCAACCTTCACATTTCAAGTAAAGCTGTATCGTCGCATTAACAAAGGTGGTTGGTGCAGGTACACGTGATAAGAGCTACTGGATGCTCAAACACTTCGTGACATTAGATAAATATGTGCCGGCCCAGGACACAAATCTGAGGGGCTTTACATTTCGCGGGCAAGTGCTCTACCCTTTGAGCTATCCTTGCATGGCTAACGACTCTATTATACTGATAAGTCCCACTTGTAAACTGCTGACCAGAATAACATAAATATGTCAGTTGGTTATGGGAACGGAGAAAGTTATTAGAAAACAAATTCTAAGGCTGCACGTTTTAATGGAAGGAGGAGTGGAGAAAAATCACGACATATTCCATGCATTTGTGAATATAGACGAAGCCTTCGACGAAGTAAGGAGATCCAGGATGTTCTAGGTCGTAATAAAATAGGAAGGTACAGAGTCTCACGAATATGCTACAGTATGAGTGACACATATGTGGGAGTAATGAAAGCCAATATTCTAAATTGTACATCGAGGAAGCAATAAACCAAACAAAAGAACATTGTAGAAGGAAAACAAATATCAGTGCTGATATTGGTAAATGATACAAACCGTCCAATCAGAAGAAGAGACTGGATGACACGCACAGCATAGAACGTGGGGTTATGGATACATAAATCTACGAAGAAGAGATGAATAATAGTGGAAAGCCAGCTGCTATGGCATCCATAAATAGCTGACGTGGTTTGGAAAGAGCAGTAGTAATTATGTAAAGTTGAAAACATTAGCACAAAATAGAGAACGATGGACGACAGGAGTTGAAACACTTAACTTATAAAAATGAACAGAAACCCATGGAAGAGAAATACGTTCAGCTGCCTGTGGCGGAACTGTCGACGTTGGGGAGTACCGGGACTTAAAAGTTCTCTGCATCCTAAGGCTGCTCTGTGGCAGAGTAATATCCTTGGGCTACAAGAAGAACGTATCGGTGCTCATCACCGTGCAACGTAAGTGATACATGCAGTCACGAAGGACATTCACAAGCAGTAATGGAGTGCGTGAGTTGCTGATGGCTGCACAGCGTGAGAATGTGCAAACGTAAAATGTGAAATAGTCGCTCATCAATGGAAACGTTTGAGGAAACAAAAAATATACGGCAGCACAGTGTGGAAACCAAATAACATAAAATTTGAAAGCGTTCCTGATCAGTGAAAAGGTTTGAGGAAACGGAAAAAGTACGTCAGCGCGGTGTGGGAACATACGAACATGGAATGCGAAGCCGCTGCTTATCAGTGGAAGCGTTTGACGTAACAGAAAAAGTACCAGTATTGGATTGTTTAAGCTGCTCAAGGTCTTCCGGAATCCAGAAACCTTACGTTAATGCAGGAGATCGCAAATCTGATGGTTCCTTTTCGACCACAATCTGTAGTATAAATGTAATGGAACTCTAGTGTTTAGATAAGCTAAATACGTAGACACCAATTTTTCTTATTTCGGAACATCGGCTAGTGATTGTCTGTTTTGTGTAAATAACGAACCCACAATACTCTGAAGGAAATAATAGTATTAAGTTTATAACACTAGCGTGTAACCAAGGGTGCAGGTAATAAAGATAACAGAAACATAAACCTTAATACTTAACATTTTATGTGGCCGCGTTGATGTAGTTAGTAAGTAATTTTATCTTAGTAGTTAGGGAAGTATGTGGAAAAACAGTAATTTATTTATTAACTACGGTTAGAGAATAAAATTTAGTATAGAGACAATAATGTTTACTATCAATTAATTAATAAAAGGTTACAATCTGTTATTGCTTGTAGGTAGCAGACTTAATTTGTACTAGAAATTAATAAATTCTATATATCTGATTGTTATATGGACAACGCTACATTTTTACCTAATCTCCAGGAGTACAGTAAATTTAACTGTACAATTACATTGTTTTATGTACGAGTATTATGCTTCGTATTATCATGACATTAACGTCTGCGGAGGGTTTTGTCTTTCAGGGTAATTTGTGGGAGTAGTGAACTTGTTATGGAGACTTGAAGATGAACCTTTAAAGAAATATGTGAAGCTACCACAAGATAACATTTTTGTGGTTTTTGTGACCTTCAGTCCTAAGGGGGGTCTGATACAGCTGTCAACATTACTCTGTCCTACGCCTGGCTCTTTATCTCTGCATAACTACCACAACCTACGTACACATGAACCTGATAACTATAGTGAAGCCTTGTACTATGATTACAATATTTACTCTCCACAAATCCCCCCATTACTAAACTGTGTGTATCTTAATGCCTGATTAAGCGTCTTATCACCGGAGTCGTTCTCTTAGTTAAATTGTGCCACACATTTAAAATTTTCGCAGTTGGATTTAGTATGTCCTCCTTTGTTACTTGGGCAACCTGTCTAATCTTCAGCGTCCTTCCACTGCACCATTTTCAAACGCTCTTATTGCGTTCTTGTCTCAACTGTCAGTCGATCACGTTTCACTTCCTGTCAAGCCTACAGTCGAGGCAAATGTCTTAAGAAGGGACTTCGTAACACTGACACTCACGTTCAATGTTAGCAAATTTATCCTTTTCAGAAACGCTTTCCTTGCAGTTACCTGTCTTTATACCATATCACCATTTCCGCCAACGTCAGTTACTTTGTACCCCCATTGCTGAACTGATCTACTACTTTTAATGTTTCATTTTCTAATGTAGTTGGCTCAAGATCGCGTGTTTCAGTGCGACTACACTCCACCAGTCTTGTTTTACTTTTTTTACCTTCACTCTATAAACTGTTCTCAACAAGCTGTCCATTCCACCGAACCGAGTTTCCAATCATTTTGCCTGCTCTGACAGTGCTAGAGTGTTATAGTGAAACCTTAATCATTTTATATCTTCTCAGTGAACTCTCTCCAGGGGAATAACAGGTGCCGGACGAGGTGGCCGAGCGGTTCTATGCGCTACAGTCTGGAACCGCGCACCCGCTACGGTCGCAGGTTCGAATCTTGCCTCGGGCACGGATGTGTGTCATATCCTTAGGTTAGTTAGGTTTCAGTAGTTCCAAGTTCTAGGGGACTGATGACCCAAGAAGTTAAGTCCCATAGTGCTCAGAGCCATTTGAACCATTGAATAACAGGTGGACTACTGAAGAAGTGAAGAGATACCACTGCGAAACAAGTACACAAACTCGTTACCAACATTTGGAATGAGGAAAGAATGGCGTCTGAAGGCAAAGGAACGAAAATACTGAAAGTATAGAGGCATCTCACTAATTATCACAGTATTCAAAGTGTTCTTCAAGATTCACCACATTTAAGAAGAGATAATAGATGAGAAGTAAGCGGGATTTACGAATAATCTTTCCACCACAGATTTTTACTGAAAGAGACGATATCATAATATTGGGAATACAACAAAAACAAAGGCAGTATTGTTTGCTGATTTTAAGAAAGCCTACCATAGGATAAACACAGAAACTTTGTGTGACAAAGTGCAAAAGTTTGGAAAACCAAAAGAATATTACAAATCTGGTGAAAGCTACGCCGCAAGAAGCGAAAGTGATACTCAAAACGGATGGGTATGTACCATGTACCAAGGCTTCTGATATGAAACAGGAGTCAGGCAAGGAAATGGAATATCACGACTTTTGTTCAACGTAATAATACAGCAAGCACTCTATGTAACAAGTGAAAATGAAAGGAAACAGCGTGGTCGTTGTCAGACTGCTGATCATCTACAATCACTGCAGGTTGGGGACCTTTCCTACAAGAGAGTGCAAGAATTCAAATACCTAGGGTTACTTTTCACTGAGAACTCGTCATGTGAAGCAGAGATCAATGCCAGAATAGAAGCAGGAAACCGATCTTACCACAGCCTAGCACAACTGCTTCGGTCCAAATATCTCTACAAACAGTTCAAGATTCGACTGTACAAAACCCTGATCCAGTCTGTTGTTCTATATGGCTGTGAGACATGGAGTACCCGAAAACAGGACTTCCACAAGCTCCTTGTTTTTGAGAGAAAAGTGCTTCGGAAGATCTTCGGTCCGGTTCTGGATGCAGATACAGGGGAATGGAGGATCAGATACAACCAAGAGCTTGAGGAACTATACAAGCAGCCCAACATAGAAGGAATTGTCAAAGCCAAACGAATGCAGTGGGCCGACGATGTTGCCCGGATGGAGGATCACAGATGGTCTCGGAAGCTCCTGGATTTCACACCTACAGGAAAGACACCGCCAGGCAGACCCAAGAAGCGTTGGAGGGATGGACATCATGAAGATTTAAACGAAGTATCAATAGACGTTAACGGATGGCGGATACCAGCAATGGACAGAATACAGTGAAGGAGGAAACTTGTAGATGCGTGTGGTCCACTGGGCCTGATCACGTAGTAGTAGTAGCAGTAGTAGTAGTAATGGCCTTTGCAGATGATTTAGCACTACCCGCTGAAAATCTAGATGACCTGAAGCTATTGGCGTGAAAACAAGTTTAAAAAGCAAAGGAAGTTGAATTACAGATAAATAATGAGAAAACAAAATTTATGAAGATACAAAAAGAAAACGAAACGAAACATGACAAATGGATGGGAGCCATAGAGATTGATGGCGACGTGTTTGAAGAAGCAAAAAAATGGTTCAAATGGCTCTGAGCACTATGGGACTTAACATCTGAGGTCATCAGTCCCCTAGACTTAGAACTACTTAAACGTAACTAACCTAAGGACATCACACACATCCATTCCCGAGGCAGGTTTCGAACCTGCGACCGTAGCGGTCGCTCGGCTCCATACTGAAGCGCGTAGAACCGCTCGGCCACAGCGGTCGGCCTTGAAGAAGCAGAAGTGTTTAAAGAACTCTGTGTTGCAGTAAATAACAGAAATTATGAGACGCAAGAAATAGAATCGAGGACATCCAAAACTCTATCAGTAGGAAAGAAAATAAGGATTATAAAACTATAATCAGACCAATATTTCCATATAGACCATAGATATGAAGAACAGGTAAGCATACAGAGAGAACCATAAAGGTTTTCGAAAATAAAATCCTGCAGAAAAAATCTGGGCGAATTTATGAGGGAGGGGAAGGACGAAGAAAAATGGCAGTGAACTTTTGAGAGGTGTATTACGAACCACATACTGTTGTGTAAGCCAAGTCAAGGAGGCTGAGATGGGCCAGGCACGTCTATACAAGAGAAGAGGGATCAAGACAGAGAGAGGAGTCATTTGAGGAAACCGAACGGCGAAGACCTTTAGGCACACCGAAAATTAGTTGGCCAGACCAGCTGGCAACAGAGGAGCTGAGCTGAAGCTGGTGCAATTTTAATACCAAACTCATATCAAAATAGGTGGATAATTAATTAAATTGATCAACTAAACCCCCTTCCCCTCCCTTCAGGGAAATACCCAGCCGTCTCCACCACCTCTCTCTTCCCCTCCCCTTCCCCTCTCCTGAGCTCTGTCCTGCCCCACCTGGGAACTGGTTGGAAAAATCTCAGTCTGTGCTAAGCTGTTGTTGTGGGAAGATCTCTTTATTGCATTATTTTTTGCGCTATGCGGGTGTTATTATGTTGGAAGAATTTTCCAATTCCACTAGAAATTTGCCGGAAAAGCTCATGTCTAGCAAATACAAGCCTTAATTACACTGCTACAGATCAT
Source organism: Schistocerca americana (assembly GCF_021461395.2). NCBI lineage: Eukaryota > Metazoa > Arthropoda > Insecta > Orthoptera > Acrididae > Schistocerca > Schistocerca americana. The sequence continues at coordinate 326,534,735 of NC_060126.1, read as the reverse complement.
AAGTCTAAAAAATAATAAGCACAGCTACACATCCAAAAACATTTTCAGAAAACTATAACAATAATCTCGATCATAGAACATATAAACATCATTACTGGAAAACACCGACATTGCAGTACACTGAGTCCGGGGACCGCTGAAGGATCTGCGAATACATGAGCTATGGGAGCGCATATCCCACTGCATCCACCCACTGTGGCAGTCAGCAGCTGACTGGCCGCCAGCCATCGCTAGCTCAGCAGTGTGACTGACCAGGGACTGTCATCCTATTCAATACTGCTTCAACCGCACGCGAGCTATGTGCCGGACATCCATCATGTTGGAAGTACATCGCCATTCTGTCATGCAGTGAAACATCTTATAGTAACATCGGTAGAACATTATGTAGGATATCAGCATACATTGCACCATTTAAATTGCCATCGACAAAATGGTGGCCAATTATCCGTCCTCCCATAATGCCGCACCATACATTAACCCGCCAAGGTCGCTCATGTTCCACTTGTCGCAGCCATCGTAGATTTCCCGTTGCCCAGTAGTGCATATTATGCCGGTTTACGTTACCGCTGTTGGTGAATGACGCTTCGTCGCTAAATAGAACGCGTGCACAAAATCTGTCATCGTCCCGTAATTTCTCTTGTGCCCAGTGGCAGAACTGTACACGACGTTCAAAGGCGTCGACATGCAATACCTGGTGCATAGAAATATGGTATGGGTGCAGTCGATGTTGATGTATCATTCTCAACACCGACGTTTTTGAGATTCCCGATTCTCGCGCAGTTTGTCTGCTACTGATGTGCGGATTAGCCACGACAGCATCTATAACATCTACTTGGGCATCATCATTTGTTGCAGGCCGTGGTTGACGTTTCACATGTAGCTGAATACTTCCTGTTTCCTTAAATAACATAACTATCCGGCGAACGGTCCGGACTCTCAGATGACGTCTAGGATACCGAGCAGCATACATAGCACACGCCCGTTGGACATTTTGATCACAATAGCCATACATCAACACGATATCGACCTTTTCCGCAGTTGATAAACGGTCCATTTTAACACGGGTAATGTATCACGAAGCTAATACCGTCCGCATGGGAGGAATGTTACGTGATACCACGTATTTATACGTTTGTGACTATCACAGCGCCATCTATCACAAAGCGAAAAAAGTGGTCCAACTGAAACATTCATATTTCTTTACATACTACACGAAAATGTAATAAGAAAAGGGGGGTCCTATTTAAAAAAAACGCTGTTGATATCCGTTTGACCTATGTCAACGCCATCTAGCTGGCCAACCATAGCGCTATGGTTTCCCCCTTCAAGCTAGGCAAGCTTCGCTCTTTGTAGTTTTTTCGTTTGAAGCTTATTTCGTGAGATATTTGACCCGGTCACGATCAATGGACCACCCTGTATAAGTGCTGTACAGAAGTGCTATATTAAAGCCAAAGAAACATATTTTTCACAATTTAAGGCATTGTTCTCCACAGTATTGTCAGATATTGCTGTTGACAACTTGTGACTGGTACCCACAAACAATGTTATTCCACTTCTAAGAAGAAGAGTGAATGTCTCACACTGAATTATGCTATTCTCTATTTTTAAAAAGCTGGGAATGGAAGAGATAAAATCCAAAAAAGCAGAACCTTAGTATAACTGCCATAAAGCAGAATATGAACTAAAATTGGAAAAATTACAACATATTGCAAATGTGCAGGCGAGACTTACATATTGATTTGAACAGAGTGTCTGGCGAAACATGGGTAGCGTTGAGGAAACTCGTATGCAGACAGTAATGAAGATTTAACCTTCCGAAAATCGTAACGCATTTTCTATTTAGAACCATTTTTGTGTGTGTATTTCTCATAGGCGAAATGTGTAATTGGACGACACTGAAAAGTAGACGAAACGAGATTGCTGAAAGTGTACTGACCCCTTCTTACCTTTACGGCTGTGGAGAAGTAGGGTTTATACAGTTTTGAACTCCACCCACTAATTTCACAGGAACCAGTAGGAATGCTTACATATGGCCTTTATTTGGTAGGGACCAATAGGAATGCTTCTACAGGGGGAGAACCCAGTTTTGGAGGCTCATATACATCGGGCATATTTCACGCTCTTCAGGACCACCTATATACAGAGTACAAATGGGAACACAAGGTAGTCCTTCTATGAATATTGTTGTTCCACCCACTACAAACCAGATGTCACACATCAAAGCAAAATGTCACTAGTGCAAATCCCCTGGGACGTTTGAGGTGTGGCGGCATTGTTCACAAGGTCATCCTGTAACGTCCAGATGTTCCAGGAATGTGTTTGAAGCAACTGCAACAGATGAAGCATTCGGTACTTCCCAGTTCGAATACTCGACAACATTATGCCCTCCAGGTGTTCGCCAGTCCTTCCTGGAAGGATGGAATATCTTTCTTTGTTCGACTTGCTACAGGTTTCTACAAGCCAAAGACCACCAGCTGTTTCGTGAGAGATAAATTTTCTGACCCTTGTGGAAGACACCAGAAGCACTTCATTCTGCGTCAGTCGGTGGCACTTAAAGTGTGCAGGTGTCCCAGAGCTGCTAGTCAGTGACGAAGGAAGTTGCCATCAGCGCACGTCTCTAGACGCCACAGGATTAACGGCTAGCCCGCCGCAGCGGCGCTGGTTCATGCGGAAGTACAAGAACATCTTTTTTGTGCGAGCTGCCATCAATCGCAGTTGTACAGTCTCAGCACTGAGCACTGATTGAGTCTGTTGGCTGCCCTGCCACACTGCTGCCCTAGCAGCGCACGGCGCCAGTCGGCCGCCAAATGCTGCAGCAAGTGAATGTAGCGGTATACATGCTCCCACAGCTCACGCAGTCACGGAGCCGTCAGCATTCCTGGCGCTTGCCGCAGTTCAGTAAAAGTCATCTCTAGCACTTCACATCTGCTCAGAGCTGTTACAAGATGGTGCAAGTATTATAACAGACTCCATTTCCAGTGGATGTTAGCCGTTTTGGGCCACCGTTTTCTGCAGTATTTCACTAAGCTTCATATGATCTATAGGTCAGATTTGTGTTACATATTTTGTGATATGTTACTGGATCTGTAGCTGTGTTTGTGATTGTTTTCGACTGACGATCTGTAGCAGTGTTCAAATGGTTCAAATGGCTCTGAGCACTATGGGACTCAACTGCTGAGGTCATCAGTCCACTAGAACTTAGAACTAGTTAAACCCAACTAACCTAAGGACATCACAAACATCCATGCCCGAGGCAGGATTCGAACCTGCGACCGTAGCGGTCTTGCGGTTCCAGACTGCAGCGCCTCTAACCGCACGGCCACTTCGGCCGGCTGTAGCAGTGTAATTAGGACATGTATTTGCTGGACATGGTAATTGTAGTGTTGGCAGAAGAGCCAACACTGTGTTGCTAGAGGAGGCCGAAATGCACCCGTTAAATTACACGCTGACTGGCGTGAGGTCTGGAACAGTTAAGGGAATTAATAGTAGCAAATAAAGTACGTAGTTGATATAATACTTAACTTTAATCCACAATTGTAGAACATCTCTCGTTACGGTACATGCTTCACAATATTAATTATCAAATGCTATGGCGCCTTGCTAGGTCGTAGCAAATGACGTAGCTGAAGGCTATGCTAACTATCGTCTCGGCAAATGAGAGCGTATTTGTCAGTGATCCATCTCTGGCTAAGTCGGCTGTACAACTGGGGCGAGTGCTAGTAAGTCTCTCTAGACCTGCCGTGTGGTGGCGCTCGGTCTGCAATCACTGACAGTGGCGACACGCGGGTCCGACGTATACTAACGGACCGCGGCCGATTTAAAGGCTACCACCTTCCAAGTGTGGTGTCTGGCGGTGACACCACAGTAATACTTGCACTTTTTGAGTGGTTCCAATATCTGCACTTCCCCAAACAGAAAAGATTAAATGAAGAAGTCCTTCCACATAAACAGCTCAGTACAGACTGAGCTTTACCTCCAATTCCCAGGTGGGGGAGGGGAAGGACAAGGATAGTATTGGCAGGGGTAGGCAGAGGGAGGGGTGGGGGGAACTGGGGAGGGCTGGGGATTACCCAGGAGGAAGAGGATCTCAAAGGATTTCTCTGAGGAGGGGGAGAGTGGTGAATTAATTGATCAATTTAATTAATTATAAATTAATTTGATATCAAAATTATGCCACATTCAGTTTTGCTTCTCTACTGGTGGCCATAGATCTTCAAATAAGTGGAGTGTGGGACCAAGATACAAGGACAGAACGTTGTGGAGGAGGGTACTTGATGATGTCAATAATCGACTCCAACTGCAGTTTCTGTGGCCAGGAGAGTAAAAGTAAGAGTAAGTAACTTCCTGAGCTTCAATTCGTGTGCCAAATTTCTCCTTACCTTCCCTTACTGTTTACCCATTGTATAGACACCGGAACAAATAAGTGTGTAGGCATAGGAAGTGGCTACAACTCAGTTCCACTCAATTCTCAGTTGCTGTCCTTCTCTCATATCCCACTCAGTATTAATTCTGCTTTTGAATACAATTACTTAAACAAAACGCATAATGCTAGCTAAACCATATAAACGAAAACTATTTCTTCCAAAGGAGACTGGATATGGGCCTAAGGATCCGGATTTCCATTTCAGATGACACATAATTACTCACAGTAAAAATCTTTGTCTAAATGGCTTCGACATGGTGCGTTCGATAACGCCAAGATTCATGTGTGATAATTTTACATTCCTTACTGAGAACGATATGCTTCTAGCACCGGTTAGTATCATGATGACATGAAACATCAGTATTTTCAGAGAAACCAATTTATCGTTTTTGTTCTCCGTAATCCACTGCCAGATTGCCTAAATAGTGTTGAGTTTTAGGTAACACGTGTAATTTAAATATACGTTAAGCGTTAATCCAGATAATAAGATACTAGAGAATCTAGACAATGTGTGGAATCTCATGAACTACTGAAATAGATTATCACGTTTGGAACATAATATGCTGAACATTAAATCAGCCTGAAAATGTTTAATTATAATTATTAGTTCAGTGTTATTTTATTTTTCATTGTCTTACATTTACTCTCTTTTTACAGCTGGTGAATTCATCATACACATACTACGCACTGCTATGTCAAATCAACAAACGTTCAACAGTACGACCAATCTGAAACCACAGACAAGGAAATTCCGTATGACGAACATCTGTCAAAGGTTTATTAATGGTTTCAATCAGTACGCTCATTCTTTACATTTCTGTACTGAGAGTAGTAATTTAAGTACGACGTAATAATGTCACAAGACTGGTTGAAATATTAGAAAAAACGCAGGCTCTAGAGATAGATAAAAAACAGCGCTCTGTTATGTTAAGCAAATGATTACGTCAACAGTGTTGAGACACGTAGTTTTCCATTACTATTTTTATTCTGTTTGAGACACTGCAAATGCAAAAGAACGTTTCTACATACGGTACTATTTCAGTAAAATTAATTTAATCGCCATGTCCAAGTTGCATTATTTTCTCTCATTAGTGTGTTGTAACCAGTTACATTGGCTTAAAAATTGTTGATAGATCCCAGATAGATATCAGATCAAAAATCAGCTCACGATTAGCAGTTCTTATGGACTGAGTGAAGATGATTGTTGGAAGCTGATATTTGGTAGAAGACATTGATAGTTTACATTTATTTACATAATTATTTCTTTCTATTCCATGACTTCACTGTAATATCGCTACACAATCAAATGACGCACTACTACACGAATAACCTTAGGTAAGTTTCATAAATATATTGTGTTATAGGAACAGAAGAGGGATTAAAATTCAAGATGAAATGATACCAGCGATTAGATGACGTGACTTTCCTTGGGAAAATGAAGGGGACGTATAAGATTCACTGAACGCGATCAGCGGTCTAGTGACAATATGAATTGAGAGTAAAGCAAGGAGTATGAAAATATTGGGGAGCAGCAGATGTGAGACTAGTGACAAACGTAACACCAGAAATAAGGAACACCTAGTAGGCAATGTGGAGGACCTGTTCTACCTTGGAAAAAAATATCGTATGACACACGAAGCAACAGTGTCGTAAAATGCAGGATAGCACCCACAAGAAACAGTTCATCTCCAAATGAAGTCCTGCAGCCCCATACGTAGTCCTTTGTTTCAGACAGAAAGTTTTGAGGTTAATTGTGTGTGGCAGCCCGCATCTCGTGGTCGTGCGGAAGCGTTCTCGCTTCCCACGCCAAGGTTCCCGGGTTCGATTCCCGGCGGGGTCAGGGATTTTCTCTGCCTCGTGATGGCTGGGTGTTGTGTGCTGTCCTTAGGTTAGTTAGGTTTAAGTAGTTCTAAGTTCTAGGGGACTTATGACCACGGCAGTTGAGTCCCATAGTGCTCAGAGCCATTTGAACCATTTTTTTTTTTTTTTTTTGTGTGGCACAGTATCGTATGCTGTAGAATCATCGGCTACGGGAAAATCTGAAACGGAGAGAAACGAAGCGTTTGAGAAAACGTATTTCAGTTAAGTAGCCTGATAAGAAATAAGGAAGTCAGCCCCAATCAGGGGAGGAAAGTAGCATGTGTGTGAGAAAACGACTTATATGAAGGAACGGGGCGACGGTTCATGTTTTACGACGCTACCGAGGTTATAGATGAAACTGTAGGCTGCGAGCTTTGTAGGAGGAAGCGGAGATTGTAGGATGCATAACAAAGACTTTAGGAACTTGAGTGGGAGATAAAAAGATTATTAGTCTGAGGTAGGTCGCATAAAACCAGTCACAAGATTCATGACCCGAAATAAAAATTTCACTTAACGAGTCTATTTCAGATCAATTCCTCACTCAAGAGCTATTAATGGAGATAGTTCCTGTGCTTGAGATCTCATGCCCGTGTTGCCACAAGGAATGTTATCGTTCAGTTTGCCACGTGACTAGCATGTAGCCATGTAACTGCTATCCTTGGGCCAGACAATGAGACATAAACGCACTTGATCGCGGCTAAACAGCCCGTGCTCGAAGGCAAAAACTCTTCGTCTTGCCGACACTGGGCTTCACATGTAGCATCGTGTCAAGAAAACCGCAGTGATGAAATTTTTGAATACGGAATTCATCATCAAATGTAGCGGGTTGTAGAGGCGGTCAGACAGACTTTAGGGCAGTAGGTCACTCGCAAATTTTATGCTGGATTACAACAGCCAATTAGAACCATTCTCACTGTACCTACAGAAAAAATTAATCCGGACCTCCGTTCAATGCACGTTAAAAAGACACTGAGATCAACAGTGACAAAGATATCTGGCTATTGGAAGTACGGAAACAGGCACTCAGTACTGATGAGTCAACACATATAATAATGAGGAATATCTTCTTTGGAGGTGCACTACATTATCTTAGTATACTTCCACCATACCTCAGTTTGTCATCTGCCTCACATGCGATTACTTTTATATGGTCGTTACACTTTAAATCGCTGGATACGCATTTTCCTACATATTTTATGGCTGTGACTGCTTACAGTTATCATAAAAAATGAGCCTTTCAGCACATTTGTGCTTATTACCTTACATTTTGTTTATGTTGAGCGTCAATTGTCAGTCCCTCTTCTCCAATGCGTCGATCCTGCATCTACAATTTTCTGGCACTACGGTTTCTCTGTGTATAGCAGCATCATCACCGAGAAACCTCATGGAATTTCCCACGCATCCACTATGTCATCTTAAGTATTGTCAACGGTAACGACGCTATAACACTCCATTTCCGTATGCCTAAAGTTACTGTTACGTCCGAAGATTTTTCTCCATTGAGAACGATATGCTGCGTTCTGTTTGCTAGAACTCTCCAAATCACACAGTGGGTCCGATATGTCACACACAAGAATTTTGTTCGGTGGGTGACAGTGCGGACTTGAGTTGAACGCCTTCCTGAAGTCGAGCAACAACACATCAATTTGGCCGCCGGTATCTGCTGCTATCTAGGTCTTGAGATCGAATGCAGTGAACTGGGTTTCACACAGCCGCTATTTTCGGTTCCTATAGACGAGATTTTTGGTCTCCATATGTGTCATAATAGGCAAGCACAAAACATGTTCCAAAATTCTACAACAGACCGACGTCACAGATGGCGATCTTAAGTATTGTACCTATGTTCGATGACCCCTTTCGAAGACCGGAATGACTTGCGCTTTTTTCCCAATTATTATGTTAGCTTCACCCCTGAAGAGACCTACGGTACGTTGCTCCTAGTCGAGGGGTAATTCCTTTCCATCCTCTGCGCAGAATCAAACTGGTATCCCGTGAGGTTCAGTTGCCTTTCGTCTGTTAAGCGACTTCGGTTGCTTTTCTATTCCACGATCATTTATTTCCATGTGTGTCATTTTGACAATTTAAAGTAGCAATCTTACACAATGAAATTAGTTTTACAAAAGTTTAGTATTCCGGCTTTCCAGACGTCACCCTCCGTTTCGATGTCGTTGTGGTCACAGAGTGTTAGATTAAATGGCTTCAGTCCATTTATAATTTTAACAGAAGATCAAAATTTCTGATGATTTTCTGTTAAGTTTTGTAGATAGAATTATCCTTTCCAGCTCGTAGAACGCTTCACGCATGGCTCTCCGTACGCTAATTCTGGCTCAATTCTGTTTTGGTCTGTGTCTCTTTTGCTACTTCATACAGGGTGAGTCGCGTATGACGTAACACCCCCTTTATTCCGGGGGCGATTGCACCTATCGGCAAGCGGTTTTCGGCGAATCATAGCAGACTATGGGGCACATACGTTGGTACATGCACAATAATCTCTACGTTTACTTTGACCGAGATAATGAAGCAAGTACATTTTTTTTTAATGGGACGCTGTACTTATTTACCATCATTCGAAAAAAATGGTTCAAATGGCTCTGAGCACTATGCGACTTAACTGCTGAGGTCATCAGTCGCCTAGAACTTAGAACTAATTAAACCTAACTAACCTAAGGACATCACACACATCCATGCCCGAGGCAGGATTCGAACCTGCGACCGTAGCGGTCGCTCGGCTCCAGACTGTAGCGCCCAGAACCGCACGGCCACTCCGGCCGGCACCATCATTCGAACGCTCTGGAAAAGATGTGTATGGTGATGTAACGCATGTTGTTATTGTGATTCAAACTTTGCTTAAAAGACGCTGCGAAATACTGTAGCCGGCCGGTGTGGCCGTGCGGTTCTAGGCGCTTCAGTCTGGAATCGCGTGACCGCTACGGTCGCAGGTTCGAATCCTGCCTCGGCCATGGATGTGTGTGATGTCCTTAGGTTAGTTAGGTTTAAGTAGTTCTACGTTCTAGGGGACTGATGACCACAGATGTTAAGTCCCATAGTGCTCAGAGCCATTTCAACAATTTTTGAAATACTGTACGATTGAAGGAAGAGGCGGTCGGAAGAGGCTGCAGACTGTAAACACGCCTCGCGCGACGTGCAGGCCGAGTTGCCGTGCTCTATGCAGCAGGCACGGCCTACGCTAGGTAGGTAAATCCTCATTTCCCAGCGTCTTTTAAGCAAAGTTTGAATCACAATAGCAACATGCGTTACATCACTATACGCGTCTTTTCAAGAGCGTTCAAATGATGGTCAAAAAAGTATAGCGTGTCATTTAAAAAACATGAACTTGCATCCGTATCTCGGTCAATATAAACGTTGTGATTATCGTGCATGTACCAAAGTATGTGCCCCATAGTCGGCTTTGATTCACCGGACAGCGCTTGTCGATACGTGCAATCGCACCCGGAATAAAGGTGGCGTTACGTCTTACACGACTCACCCTGTATATGCCGTGAAGCTCTCTTTGCTTTTGTACAATGTTGCTATCACAGCAATGGAACCAAGGCGAGTCTTTCCCATGCCTCACAACTTTGCTTGGTACATACGTGTCTAAAGTGTACTCTGTAACATTCTTGTAGTAGGATCTTTGAAGCCCCTCTTTGTCAGTTCTGGAGATGAAGTTTCCTTGTTGACTGCTCTTGTAATCTGAAATCTGTTTTATGTCACTCTTGCTAAGCGGAAATATCTTCCTACACTTCCTTATATTCCTATTTATTGCCGTATTCAATGATTCTGTAATGACTTCATGATTACTGAATCCCTGCCCAACGCAATCTAAAACGAAATTTTCGGACCCGTCGGTGACCAGGTGAGCAAATACGAGGGGCGTTCAGAAAGTAAGCTCCGATCGGTCGCGAAATGGAAAGGACTATGAAAATCCGATAAAGCTTTGCACAGATGTGTTGGGTAGTGTCTCTAGTATAACCCCAGTTAGCATCACGTCGCTCTTCTCATTTATGAGCTCGCAGTGAGTGTGTAAAGATGTCTAGAAAATAGTGTCTGCCGCCAAGTACGAGGGCCTGGTGAGAAATTTCGCCTGAAGCTATGCAGCTAACATTACATAACTGTCGTGCTGTTTCTTCTTCAAGACAATTCTCAGCCGCATGCTCCTGCATCGTTTTCAAATGGAAATGTTAGATTACCCACAATACAGTCCGCAATTGTCTCCCCCTGAGTTTCATCTCTGGTCACATGAACCGCTGTCTTTGAAGACAACATTTTGACACAGACAACGAGGTGTAGGCCAGCGTGGAGAATTGGCGGAAAGCACTGGCGGCTGCCTTCTATGATGAGGCTATTGAAAAGTTGGTACACCGCTATGACAAAAGTCTAAGTCAGAACGGCGACTACGTAGAGAAGTAGCTGAAAGGTGTAGCTAATTGTTACAAGTAAAACATTTCTGATGTTCACTGTGGTTTCAATTTGGCAATCAATCGGAGCTTACTTTCTGAACAGGCCTCGTAGGTTATTTTCATGAGTCGGACCTCTCATTAGCTTCTCAAAGTAATATTCGAATAAGACATCCAGAAGTATTACACGTGATTCCCTGTCCCTACTACTAGCCTTGATCACTTGAGTGTCCATGTCTAGAAATGGTAACTTGAAATCGCCACCTAATACTATAACACGACCAGGAAACTAACGTGAAATATTCTCCAATTTTCCCGAGAAGTGTTGTGTCACCACTGTCCCTGAGGCAGAGGGTATGTAAAATCGTCCGATGACCATGTTCGATTCTTCCTTAACACTTACCTTTACCCAAATTATTTCTCATTAAGAACATTTACTTATCGAGTAGATATTGTCATGTTCTTGCCGCTATAAAAACGCCAGTTTTTACTATATAGATTCCAGTGAAAATATAGAAATTAATTGCTATTAACATCTGGTTTCAGCCAGGTTTCCCTCCTTAGTGCTGCATGGGCATTGTGGCCCTTTGCCGTATATAAGCGACACTTGCTGTGGGGCCTTTCCATAGATACTCGTACAGTTAGGCAGTAATATATTAACATTTTCTTTCTCCGTTAACTAATCCGTGTAGTATTTCTCCATGTGTGAAATTGAAACGTATCTAATCTGGCCCAGGAAGAGATTTCTCTCTCCTAAAAAACCCACATGTGCACATCACACATAATCCACCACCTTCGTAGCCACTTCCTGTGTATTGTGCTCGCTTGACCTGTTAAGGGGAGGGGATCCTACACGTCTCAACCCGGTAGCGGAAGTCGAGGAATTCGCATCCAAGATCGTCACTGAATCGTCGAGGCAGGTTTAAGTTTTCGGCTCTGCTCCAAACCAGAATACAGTGTTGCGTTCTGGCAACGATGCTTCCTCCGCTCTGCGAACGTCGCTAGCTGTCTTCAACAAATCCGCCAGCCCTCTTTAGAGGCCGAGGGTGGGTTCTGTACCCAAGTGGCAGCCATAATTCGTGCTGACAAGAGCCACAGTTTGCAGCCTGGTGCTGTTAGTTATAGGGCAGTACTCATCAGCCTACACAGTGAAATATACAGACACAATTCGCATGTTTACAGAAGCCCGTGAGACAAAAACTGAACTAAATCCTGTGTAGGAAACTGAAACTGCTGCTGCTAGCATATCTGCGGCCTCCATCGCTGCCACTACATGATGAAATATTCTTCTAAAACTGAGCCTTAGTTCTTCTGCAAGCTCTTCCCCACACCTAAATGTAGGGTTCCTAATTGGGATACGACGCAACTGCTTCTTCAACGTTTGCTCAACAAATAAATCCTTTTGTTGCCCTTTGTACTTCGCTTATCATTGTTGCTACAAATGCCTCATGGTTACTGATATTACTCTCAGAGAGGTCGGGCCTCGTTGCTCCTGTTAGATTCTACACATCCCCATCATGACTAGAGTTCCGAACAATCTGTCCTATGACACTTCCTGCCAGATTGAAATTATGTCTCATGAGTCCTGCTTGGGTAGCTCAGTGAAATGAAGTATCCCGGAAAAAGAAGAAGTGCCGGGTTCGAGTCCTACTCTGGCACACCATTTTAATCTGCCAGGAAGTTCGATATTAATGCACAGTCTGCTGCAGAGTGAAAAATTCTCTAGGTACTTGTCCGATAAGACATTCAGTAATGTTTCGCAGGATATATTGCTCTGCTCAGCTTCTACAAAACTGTAGTTATCCCCATAAGTGTTGGACGATTTAAGTCTCCTCTGATGACAATAATATGATTGAGGAACTTAAGCAAGAGTGTATTTATTATTTCTCTACAGTTTCTGGTAACATCTTATGGTCGATAGAAAGATCCAACGATACCTTTGTGCACACCCTTGATATTGGGTCTTGTTCACAGTCTCGCATGAAGCTTCTGATTCTATCTTGATACGTTTTAAGTTGCGAAAAAACAGCACCTCCATTTACCTATAGTCCATACTTCTGATATACACTTAGATTTCTGTACCTAATATTACGCGAGCTCCACTGCTTTTTAGAAGCGCTCCAACCTCGGACATTTTGTTGCGAATGCTTCAACACGTAATCACTAGTATTTTAAAATTCTCGCCTCTAGTAGGCATTTGTTTGGATCCTATACTGACGTTTCCCGTCCCTTACAGCTATCGTTATGTGGGCCAGATAGAGAGTCGCCTAACCTAAAAAAACCATTGTCTGTACCCTACACGAACAGGTAGTCAGAGAATTGGGTTGCAGCCTCTGATAAGTAATGCACACCTGTACTATTCAGGGAGCCCCATCGTTCTCAAACCTATGACGCAAGTCCACGATGTGGCAACGAAGCGTGACAGAGAACCTTCGAACACGCTGTTTCAATCCTTCCACTCAAATCAGAACCGTGGGAACACACAATCAGGTCTGGTGACTGTGCTGTTAATTGAGAGCTCTGCTTAAACTCTATGAGCAATGGTGGTCCTCTCTACCTTCTTTGCATGTCATTGAAATGATCCAAGTGTGAGTTGGGGACCCAGATGACACACATCATTTGCTCCAACATGCACCACAATTTCCTATTGGTAGCACCCCGTTCCCTCAATGGCTGCCGAAATGTATCTTCAATAGGCTAGATGAAGAGCCCAGGCTCACATAGTGAGTGCGCTTCTCGATACAGGACACTGCCAGTCTTTCAACAGGTGAACTGAGACTCACAGATCCAGTTTCGCTTTCAGTGGAAGAATGGGGCTCGAACTTGTTGGCTAGGGGCTCGGCATAATACCCTGAGTTTTCATAGGTCCCTGAATCCCCAGACGTCTAAATTAAACCAAAAATCTTTATAAAATCCCTAAAATAACTATAATATCAAATTTTAAAATGGTGTGAAATAAAATATAATCTCAAAGATAGCAGTGAAGTGAACGAGTAGTGACAAGTCTCACTCTTCCTCTAAAGCATACGGGATCCACAGGAGAGAAATGTATTTGAAGTAAATATGATATCCGCGGTACATGATTCTCGAAGCCGTCTCAACACACTCAGTCACAGCAGCTTCAGAACACTTGACAGCAGTCACTATGATTTTGAGCTGCTAACGAATGTCAACTAACTCATACTGCGTTCGAGGACAACATTCATGGTAGATCTGCATTATAGCTGGGGCAATGTTTTACAGAACAGTAGACAAATAACTTTAAAATAAGTTCTGTGATACCATTTTAGTTTTTGAATCCATCAAACTAAAACTGTTACCAATTCTTTAAGAACTCAAGCAATTAGTATGCAAAAAGAGATTTCTACTAAGACCACCAAAAATATGGGATAAAAGTTACTAATATTCTCAAACTTGGTTGAGCTTATAGCCACAAAGGAACTCGAAAATGACATCAGTTTATGATAAACGCAGGCAATATGCACTCCTCTTGAAAGAGAAAATTGAATATAACACGATATATTAATTTCATGTGCTACAGTTAATTAAATCACAGACGCCTATTTACTAAGGGATAAGTTGTTCACACCAACTTACCTTCAAAGAATCATAAGATATATACGTCTATTTATATTGATCTTCACTGAGATCCACGATGAACACTACGAGTAAATTGTGTAAAACACCAATGTTGGAAAAAACTGGAAATTTGTGGTAAGTTCTATGGGACCGAACTTCTGAGGTCATCGGTCCCTAAGCTTACACGCTTCTTAATCTAACTTAAAATAACTTGCGCTAAGGACAACACACACTCCCATGCCCGAGGGAAGATTCGAACCTCCGACGGGGGGAGCCGTGCGAATCGTGACAAGGCGCCTCAGACCGCGCCGCTATCCCTCGCATCACCTGTGTTGATCACAATTGATTCTACAGTCCAAATTTCTTTTCTTTACACCACTTAGTGCACTGTTTGTTGCACGAGACATGTGGGACTTCCACTGCAATCAACACGAAAAGCACATCTACATTTTGTTGTTATGTTGTAATACCTAAGTTTACGAGAGGAATTAACCTGACTCACCTGATTTTACTCGAACACAAAAGGAATACCTGAAGTCACAGTTTGTGCGTAAATGCAACTAATTTAACTTGCTAACTGCGTCGATTTTGCACTTAACTGGTTTTGTGGGACCTCTTACACTACAATGGCAAAGATGAACGCTATAGCTTCAGTAAAATTGACAAAATATACCAAAAATGTGGAGAACAACAAAGCATGTCTTCCACTTGGGGCAGCTAACAATGGCTGCTTTGAGGCGGTCAGCCACCACTTCTGCTCCTGTGCTAACCTCTTCTTTCGGAGCAGTACTTATACTTGACGTCTTCAGTTCTTTGTTGGATGTATTCCCGTTTCCATTCTCACCGTCATTATTTATTCTCTACTACTTCCTTTCTTATCACTGAACACATTCCGTAATATCTTGAGACATGTCGTGCCATTCTGTTCCTTCTTCTACCAGGAGTTTTTCATATACCCCTTCCCTCAACGGCTCTGGTGGGAATCATTTTCAACTTCCTTTCTTTAGACGACATGTCAAACTCTTCGATCAACCTTTTCTGCGGTTTTTTCATATTGTGTAGTCATGCACGTTTCACTGTAGATAATGGCACCTTTCTCTGTTACCTGAGCGTTCATTTTAAGCTTTTAGGAAAGCCATTAGTGTTGGCATCTGCCTCAATACGCAAACATATGTCATTCAAATACTATTAGTTCTAGTTCGTTGTATAGGTATATAAGTAATTTTGTGGACAAGAGGTGTCGACACGAGAGTATCAAAGGAGCAGATTAGGAGACTATTAGTTTTCATTTTAATTCCGCTGTTCTTTGTGTATGGTGTACGGTATCAAGAGATGACGTCACATTAGGACGTGTGAAAGAATGCTCGCGCCATCAGCGGCCGGAACAAATGTAGGCTAATCTTCAGGTATGTGTGAGCGCGAGTGACAGAGGTACTAATAACATGATGCCTGCTACATCCCTTACTTGAGCTATACAACTGAGAATTTGTTTGCTTCTACCCACGGCTACAAGGTAGCGCGCACCTTGAGTAACAACACGAAATAACACTCCATTCCAAAGAGGTGTATACCATACATAATTATGTTAACTTTAGATAACGTGTTTTGTAAATCTGTATTTGGGAAAATGACAGTTTTCTCAAATTATTGGTATAATCTATTTGTAACGCGAGGGAGAGAGTTTTTGTGAAGAGAAAAATTTTTTGTGAATTTTTTAGTAGTTCTCTCATATTCAGTTGGCAAGACAGTTGAATGTAACTGGATAAATCAAGACTTACAGGTTGGCTTTGGAGCAATATAATGTAGTACAGCTGAGGATAATTTTATGTGATGTAATGTAACACTCCCTGAGAAGAAAATATGTCGAGAAAGTAATAGTGAAATTTTTGCTGTAAAAAAGTAATGCTTTGTTTTGTGTGTGAAGATCGTGTGACGTAAACTGAAAGTGTAATGTGTCTTTTGTTGTGGAGTACTGCTGTGTGGAGACAGTGCAGTAAGAATTAAAATTATAAAGTACACTTTCTTCACGACGTGAGGACAAATTGAAGCTGGATGACGTTTTTGCAGTTGCGTTAGAAAACACATCAAGATATAAGCCTTAAAAAGCCGCGGGAATGGAGTATTTTTCCATCTCAGGAAGCGTACATCAATGTGGTATGACACTTTCTATTGTAAGAGAAATAATTCCCAGTGTTTCACTAGTGGAACGATACTAGCTATTTGTTTAAACAATTTATGTAGTTAAAGTGAATAGCTGTACTCTCTCAAAACACAACTGTAAAACTGTGTAATAAACGGAGTTCATAAAGAAGTGGATTTCTGTCATTGTAGTGAAAATGCAATAATACACATCTTTCCCGCTTTCCTGTGCAATAAAGAGAGAGCAAGTATTATTATGTACTCGGAAATGTTTGACCTTCGGAAAACTCGATATAAAGATTCTCATTATTTAACGAGTTTATGGTGAGACACGACGTTCAGATGACATGGATAGCAAGTAAGTGATTATTACTGTAAATGAAAATGACCAGAAAGTATTACGTTATAGGCTTTTAACGTCACTGTATTGGTTTCAAGGGTCAAGTAGTAGATAAAGTAGCCTAACGGTGAGGTTCAAACACCCGTACTAAATTTCCAGATATTAATGCTGATTGTTACACTGACAGAATTAACTCTCTTTTCTCACTTCACATGAGCTGTATTCTCTCGCTGCGTTCTTCCTGACAGGTGGAATTTTTTGTGCTTAATCTTGTGAGCCGAACCTTCACTGGACTTTACTGCTGTTCTGTATTCTCGCGTTTGTCTATGCTGTCATCCTGAACAATACAAATGGTGTATTTACAGAAACGCTATACGGTAAAATGAGTCGATTGGCGACTCCATGGAGTGCTGTGTGCACAACGACCATATATGTTAAATTAAAAGAAAGGTCAGCATTGACCGTAATATTGATGTTTTATTGATGGCAGAATCGATTTTCGATCACATACTGATCATCTTCAGTGCTGATATGTACAAATTAAACTCAGTCACTGGTATCAAGTTATCAATAACCAAAACTGAGAAAAGATCACAATAACTTCAGTGATCGCTTCTCAGTTTTGGTTATTGATAACTTGATACCAGTGTCTGAGTTTAATTTGTACATAACAGCACTGAAGATGATCACTATGTGATCGAAAATCGATTCTGCCATCAATGAAACATCAATATTACGGCCAACGCTGACCTTTCTTTTAATAAGATGAGTCACCAAAACTGAAACAGTATAGCTGTGCGTAAATTAACTTCAACAACTTATTTTAAAAAGCCAACCTATAAACTAGATAAGCAGTCTTCTGTAATTTAATGTTGTGTAACGCACTAGGTTAAAGCACAACGGAGGGGTATGTGTTGAGAGGCCAGGCAAACGTGTGGTTCCTGAAGAGGGGCAGCAGACTTTTCAGTAGTTGTAGGGGCAACAGTCTGGGTGATTGACTGAAATGGCCTTGTAACATCAACTGTACTGGTACTGCGAACAACTGAAAGAAAGGGGAAACTACAGCCGTATTTTATCCCAAGGGCATGCAGCTTTACTGTATGGTTAAATGAAGATGGCATCCTCTTGGGTAAATATTGCGAAGGTAATACAGTCCCCCACTCGGATTTCCAGGTGGAGACTACTCACGTCATTATCAAGAGAAACAAAACAGGCGTTCCACAGATTGGAGCGTGGAATGTCAGATCCCTTAATGTGGCAGGTAGCTTAGAAAATCTGAAAAGGGAAGTGGATAAGTTAAACTTAAATACAGTGATAATTAGTGAAGTTCGATGACAAGAGGAACAAGTCACCTGGTCAGGTGAATACAGGATTATAAATACCAAATCAAATATGAGTAATTCAGCGCTAGGTTTAATACTGAATAAAAAATTGGAATGCAGATAAGCTACTACCTACAGCACAGTAAACGCATTATTGTAGGCAAGATAGACTACAGTATACAAGAGTATATGCTAACTAGCTCCGTAGATATTTCAGAGATTGAAGAATTGTGCGATGAGATGAAAGAAGTTATTCAGATAGTTACGGGAGACGAAAATTTGATAGTCATGGGGCACTGGGGTTCGGTAGTAGGGAAAGGAAGAGAAGAAAGCAGTAGGTGCATATGGACTAGGAGTAAGGAATGAAAGAGGAATTTGGCACAGAGTATAACTTAATCATAGCTAACATTTGTTTTAAGAATGATGAAAGAAGGTTGTACACGTGGAAGAGACCTGGTGACAGCGAAAGGTTTCTGACTGATTATATAACGGTAAACATAGATTTAGGAACCAGGTTTTAAATTGTAAGACGTTTGCAGGGGCAGACAAGGACTCTGACCAAAATTCATTGATAATGAGCTGTAGATGAAACTTGAAGAAACTGCAAAAAGGTGGAAATTTAAGGTGATGGGACTTGGATAAACTGAAAGAACCACAAGCTGTAGAAAGTTCCAAAGGGAGCATTAAGGAACGATTGACAACAACGGGGAAAGGAATAGAGTAGAAGAAGAATGGGTACCTTTGAGAGATAAAATAGTGACGGCAGCAGAGGATCAAGTACGTAAAAAAGACGAGGGATAGTAGAAATCCTTGGAAACACAAAAGATACTAAATTTAATTGATGGAAGGAGAAAATATAAAAATGCAGTAACTGAAGCATTCGAAAAGGAAAATAAACATATCCAGAACGAGATCGACAGGAAGTGCAAAATGACCAAGCACGAATGGCTAGAGGACAAATCTAAGGATTTAGTTCAAAATGGTTCAAATAGCTCTGAGCACTATGGGCCTTGACATCTGAGGTCATCAGTCACCTAGAACTTAGAACTACTTAAACCTAACTAACCTAAAGACATCACACATACCCATGCCCGAGGCAGGATTCGAACTGCGACCGTAGCAGTCGCGCGGTTCCGGACTGAAGCGCCTAGAACCGCTCGGCCACCGCGGCCGGCACAGGATTTAGTTGTATATTTCATTGGGGGAAATAGAATACCGCCTACAGGAAAATTAAAGAGGCTTTTGGTGAAAAGAGAACCACTAGCATGGATATCAACAGCTCACACGGAAAACCGATCTTAAGCAGAGATGGGAAACCAGAAAGGTGGAAGGAGTATATAAAGTGTCTATACAAGGACGATGCACATGAGGGCAATATTACGGAAATGGAAGAAGATGTAGGTGTGATTGGAATTGGAGTTATGATACTGGATGAAGAATTTTATACAACACTGAAAGACCTAAGTCGTAACAAAGCCCCGTTAGAGCTACTGAGAGCCTTGGGAGAACCAGCCATGACCAAACTCTTCCATTTTGTGAGCAAGATGTATGAGGCAGGCGAAATACCCTGAGACTTCAATAAGAATTACAGTCGAAAAGTAAGCAAGTGTTGACAAGAGTGAAAATTATCGAACTGTCAGTTAATACGCCACGGCTGCAAAATAATAACAAGAATTCCTTAAAGACGAATGGCAAAACTGTTAGAAGCTGACCTCGGAGAAGATCAGTCTGGATTCCGTAGAAATGTAGATAACGCGTAGCAACACTGACCCTACGTCTTATCTTGGTAGGTGAAGATAAGGCAGACATATGTTTCCTGCATTCGTAGACTTAGAGAAAGTCTTTCCGCAATGTTGACTGGAAAACCCTCTTTCAAATTCCGAAGATGGCCGGGATAAAATACAGGGGACGAAAGGATGTTTACAATTGGTACAGTCGCGGGGCATGAAAGGGGAGCAGGATCATGGAATATTCCTGATGTTATTCAGTCTGTATATTGAGCAAGCAATAAGGAAAACAAAAGAAAAATTTGGAGTAGGAATTAAAATCCAGGAAGAAGAAATAAAAACCTTTGCACTGTAATTCTTTCAGAGACTTGGAAGAGCAGTTGAACGGAATGGGCAGTGTCTTAAAAGAAGGCTCTGCGATAAACATCAGCAAAAGCAAAACAATGATAATGGAATGTAGTCGAACTAAATCAGGCGATGCTGAGGGAATCAGATTAGGAAATGAGACACGAAAAGTAGTAGATGAGTTTTGCTATTTGGGCAGCAAAATAACTTATGACGGTTGAACTAGAGGGGATACAAAATGTAGACTGGCGATGCCAAGAAAAGCGTTTCTGGAGAAGAGATATTTGCTAACATCGAATATAGATTCAAGTGTGAGTAAGCCTTATTTGAAAGTATGTGTAAAGAGTGTAGCGATGAATGGAAGTGAAATATGTATGATAAACAGTTTAGATAATAAGAGAAGAAAAATGCTGAAGATTAGATGGGTAGATCACATAACGAAAGAGGAGGTACTGAACAGAATTAGGGAGAAGAGGAATTTGTGACACAACTTGATCCGTTTGTAGGACAAGTGTGAGTCATCAAACTATTGTAGGGACGCGTGGAGGGTAAAGATCGTAGAGGGAGACCAGGAGATGAATACAGTAAGCAGAGTCAGAACGATGAAGACTGCTGTAGTTACTAGGAGATGAAGAAGCTTGTCCAGGATAGAGTAGCATGGAAACTTGTATCAAATCAGTCTTTGGGCTGAAGACAAGAACAACAACAACAACAACAATAACAATGCAGTACCACATTGTCACACATCACAATATGTGGCTTTCAGTTCCAACACACAAGCTAACAGAAAGGAAATGCTACATAATAGTACCAATTAAATTTTTAAATAATAAATCACCGGAATGCTTCTATAAAAATACTCTGTAAATTTATATATACAGTCCAGCTGAACAAAATTCCAAATACAGAATAATGCGCAAGCAACTGTAGCACTGCACTGTGAAAACAAAACTGTCTGCAATAGAAATTAAATCTGGACTGAAATTTGCTTAGACTGGCATGATAATGAATTTGGAAAAACAGCACCCACATCTCAATGCTCCTATTACGTTCCATCTGTACTATAATAGGGCCCAACAAATTTGTGTGGCTTACCTGTGACAACAGAAACTGGGTGATGCTCGAAGTGATGAACATAAAATAAGTAGCGTAGCAGCAAGCAAGCCTAAGCATAATAGAAAATCCTAGCGCAAGGGCAGTACAAGGACTTGCTACTATTCTATCATGTCTGAGTTTTAACATTCTTCTTCATGAGAGATGGTAGCGGATTCTGAACTTGCTAAATGAGTGAAAGACAGTTGACCCTTACAAAACTACACTGTAAAAATTAAACTCACACTCTGAGTGTTATTATCAACTTTATAAAATTTACTTTTTATAACATATTTGACTTTGCCAAGTGATAAACTACTGAATTGGTAAAGGAGTGCAATATGTAAACAGAAAAGATTTCTTATTTTCCTCTGAACAATGAAATCATATAACCCAAACCAAGAAGGAAAAAAATTCTTGTACAAATAATACACAGCCAAAAAGTTCCAAAATGAAATGTTTCTTTAAACCTCTTCACCATGGTTTCAACGTTTATAAAAATATCTTCTTCGGAAGGAAATAGTGACAAGTGGGTTACATGTTGTGTCAGAGTTACTTTAAAATATATCTAGCGCACCAGCTTTCCATTGGTGAGGTAATACCAGTTGACAACAACCATGCTATACATGTTTTAACTGTTATAGAGGTGAGATTTTAAATGGGACTGACGCCTTTAGACTGTATTTTAACGTACCTCTGCGTCAACATGTAGCCAAATGTCACTTTTACCTTTGAAGAAGACCTTTTTATAGATGTTGAAACCATGGTAAAGGGGTTTTAAATAAACATTCACTTTAGCAACTCAATGGCTGTTTCTAATCCCTACAAGAAGATTTCATCCTACGTTCGGTGCTCCAGAAAAATAGAAAAATTTAAAAGAAAAAAATTAAACTAAAAGGTTTGTTTTCTAAACAGATCACGAATATGCATAACCAGGCAATGTAGCAACCTTTGGCCTCAAAAAAATCTTCACTTGTTCAGTTAATCTTTACAAAATCGTATTTCACAATTCATCATCATCTGCAGTATTCTCCCTGTGTTCTCCAAGCTATTTCCATTTGCTCACTAATATAGGCAACACCTGACTCTCTCACCAGATTGTCTTACAACGCCTACTGCGGCAACAGTACTACTAACAACCACAGATCACATTGCTTCTACGCAGAACCGCAGTGGCGTCAAACATATAAACTACCGCATAACCCTGTTTGGTAAATATCCAACAAACACATGTGAAATATGACGCATCGAATGAAAAAAAGAGCTTACTTCACTTTTGCCGAATACCAAAAATAAAGTAGAAACCTTCCTCGGATGTGTGTAAAATGCTAGAAGTTAAACCAACACTGCTTTGACTGCTGTATATGCTAACAGTATTAAGGTATTGTATCAGCCATTATTAAATAGTAATGTAATTTTGTCCTGTCTTCTTATATTACTCAGTCTGTGTTACTATAGGAAGCCATTGGTTTTTTATGGTTAATTGACTGTGATTGTATTGGTGATTACAATGGCTTTTTGTAAAGCAATTTTCTGTCACAGGTATTTTCGAATTAGCTCTTGAGGCGTAGTAAATGATACATACTGCAATCAGCTCAAAAATAAATTTTCTAAATTATTGCTGAAGTGTGTGGCTGAGTAATGATTTCTTCCTTTTTATGTCCTGTTGCTTTAGATTTTGCGGAGATCATATTTTATGGGCAAGTTTAATTAAAGATAATAACATGTTTTATTTATATTAGTTAATAGTCATTTGTTTGAAACATTCCCAAAAGAACAGATTGGGAGTGCATGAAAATGTACTTGTTGTGGTCATGCATGTGTGCACGCATGCCTGTATATATGTGTGTGTGTGTGTGTGTGTGTGTGTGTGTGTGTGTGTGTGTGTGTGTGTGTGTTCACACACAAATTTGGAAATCCTCATCTGAATATAAGTATTTCTTTTTAATTTCTGAAAATTAGTGTAGTTATTGGCAGTTAGGAAGGACAGTCAAAACATAAAATAGCTTGTTATGGCTCTTGCTACATTGTTACTCTTTTATTCCCATTTAATGTTATTACATGAATGCTTATTTTTATGTGATCGTTTATGGCTTTTCCTTTAGGTCCATGGGCTCTTTCGATAAAATAATTCTCTAGCAAAGGCACAAAATCTTCCAAGTACTTCTTCATCCTTATGTTCTTCATTTTCCCTTTAGTTTTAGCGGAGTTAACTGTGACTGTTGAAAACTGTACAAAGTTTGAATTACAGAATTCGTACTTGTTCTTTGTATTCTATTTCCAAATTACTTCCAGTCCACATGAGGGGCAGTGTTATCATTTCACATTATAAAATGTTGCTTCTTGATTCTTTGTGTTTTGTGTTACTGTATAAATGATTGTTTTTTATATATGCTATGTCTAGATATAGTTCCTAAGGACATTTGTTGTCTACTTGTTCTGGTTAACTATTAGTTTCGCCTTTGTTTCCTGTATTTAGAGCTTACTTTGTCTGCAAAGACGTTTTTATGTTAGTTTTAGTAGTGGAGATTTGTGCTGTGTTATCCTCATCCTGTTTTCTTTACACTGTAGTTATGTCTTGATGTCAACACGACATCTCTGCAAAAACTGCAATGTCATTTAATTTTCGCTAGAAATATAATTTTTTTATCATTCTACACACAAACAGAACACAA
This sequence comes from Schistocerca americana, assembly GCF_021461395.2. Lineage (NCBI taxonomy): Eukaryota > Metazoa > Arthropoda > Insecta > Orthoptera > Acrididae > Schistocerca > Schistocerca americana. Next base: position 326,510,836 of record NC_060126.1, on the reverse strand, counting down.
ATGAATTAAAAAATTAATGATATTAGTCTCAAGATTTGAGAGACAATAATTATTGAAGACAGTCATCTATTTTATCATCCAATGTCACATAATAGAAATTAATGTAAAAGTGACCCTGTATAATAGTGTATAATATATTTGAAGGGGATCAATAAATATTACTGTTAATTTAATCAGAGGTTACAAGAGAGTTGGTTTGTCCTGGTGCACCATAATGTGTGCTAAATACAATTGATGCCAGTGTTGAATAAAAGCAAGTGTATATTTTAATGGTATTACTGATTTCTGAAGAATTAAGAGATAACATGCTTGGAAGCCTTATTAATAAATGAGATCTAAGTCATTCATGAAACAACCAAGTTATGTGCATCTTTTCAAATAGTTGGCTGGTTGCAAACTGTCAGACATATTACAGAGAGACCAAAGCACTGGATGGCAGTGATTATCATTTGAAGGTACACTAAGGTAGTGGTTTGCTAATCCTGGGAAATTTCATCAACAAAATATATGAAAATAAAGAAGTATAAGTGCATTGAAGTCAATTATAAATTCCTTTGTTATGAAAAGAGAAGTAGCAAATTATCTTACTTTCCTATTTCAGTTTACATTTAGTGAACGAAATTCTTACAGTGGAAACTAGAGATATAAATGTAGTAGTCTATCTCCTCATATCTGTTGTTTATATTAGAAAATGTAACATTTTTAGTAATGTTACATTGACCAATAAGCATAGTAAAATTCAATAGCATAGCATTAGGAAAAAATGTAGCTCTGCTGAAATGCCACAAATTTAACCAGTGAGCAACGTGTGTCTTCATATCTTTCACTGCATAGAAAATTTTGAAAACTTTTTAATTTGGGCATTTTATGAAAACAAATCAAATGCATCATAACTTAACATTCCCTTAGGGATGAAAAAGGTAATCATTTGTTTAAATGTAATAAATATTGTACCAAGAAAATAACATTATGTTTGTAACACCTTTATGTTTTCTTATACCTTCATAGAAAATAAATAAATATGTTGAAATAGAAGTTTGTTCATATACAAAGGAAAACAATGTTTCAGATGTATTACAATATATATTCTGGATGTGCTTGAATGAAGATATTATCAGAATTACACAAGATTTTTATGGAAAGCTATAATCTTTATTTCAACCATGAAAACATTTTACTGGCAGTAACCAGTACTGTGTTTTGTAAGAACAGAATAATGAATAGTGGTCTCTCAACCAAAAATTCATATGGTAAACTGTTGTATGATGATACTTTTCTAGGACTACAGTTTTATTCAAAAAGGCAATAACAAATACTGGGTAATATTTTAATGTAACATAAACAGGACCACCATTGTTTCTTTCTGACAGTGTATGTATTATAGTCTTTTTTCCTCTCTCCAATCTACAAAACAATTTCCAGTGTAGCTTTAGATCCTTTATTGAGATAAATTTCATATTCGACATGAGTCTTATGCTATTTGTTGCAAAACATTGAAAAATGGAATTATCTTTGAAGAATGTAATTTGGATGAAATTAACTAAGACAACATTCCTGAAAACAGGAATTTAATTCACATTTTGCATTTTAACATCAAATTCTGAAGGAATTTCTTATTCAAGTAAGGTTTAGAATAAAACAAATTATGTTACTAGATTGAAAATGTCTGTACAAATGATAACATTACTAATGCTATAGACAGCAACCTCTTTTAATCAGAAACAGAAAGGAAAATGTGAAGAAGTAACTTAAAATATTGTAAATCTCTCTTTTGTCATTTCATTGTATAGCAACTAGATGGAATTAATTAAAATGGTTTATAAAAGCTAGTATGTAACTTCGTTGCTGGCGATTCTGAAATTGGCCATGTGCTCTTACAAGGGTTTCTGTTTTCCAAAAGCAGTTGCAACAACTGTTGTAATAGTCCTTTACCAGAAAAAGAATGATTTACAACTACAAAAAAGCGCACTCAGAGAATTAAACTGAAAAGCACAGATGTTGAAAGAGTTGTTGGACTTCACTTCAGACTGCAGGCAGTGAGCAGTACAGGTCCTAATGTCTGTTCATTTGGCCGAGCAGAGCGTAGTAGGAGTATGATGCATTAACCAACTGAAAACAGATGGAACAATATCAATACAAAAGGATTATAATAAAACCTAATTTCTTTTTATTTCGCTTTCCATCTTGACTTATCATTAGTAGCAAGTATTCACCACCAAGAATCTGTACTCCTAAATGTAATAACGTTATTTTTGTAAACACAAATTCTTGCTGAAATTTCTGAATTCATCAAGTTTTCCACGTTTTTAACACTCCAAAACAGCTATGAAATGGCTGTCTCTTCCTCATTGCTACCTTGTATCCTAGTTAAGCTACCTGAAAGCTTTGTAACAAAACAGAACAATATATTTGGAAACAGTAATAAAACGACGAAACAAATTTTATCATTGGCAAAATAATGTGTCAAATACATTAGCAGTGCTTACACAGTGTGTTGGATATCAAATAAATACTCATTACGACAAGTTATTACAAAAGTGCGTTACACAATACAGGTTTATGAGCCAGAAATATTCTATCTTTGATATCAATTTGGTAGTGACAGACTATTGCTCTCCATAAACACAATGGAAATATTCGCCCAACAAAGAATGACTTGTGATATAACAAGAAGATAATGAGATTTTTCTAATCAGCAAATACAATATGCATGTAATAACTTCTGAACTAAGAAGCACTGTTCTAGATTTGGTTGAAGTGGGATGGACATTATTATGTATTAGTTTTCACATTATATATGTCTTTCTCCAAGATTTTTGCATACTTCCATTAACTCTACATATACCAATAACATATGTAGTAGCAGTTTGTGAGTAGTACAGACAGTATCTGCTGAGTTCTTACATAAAAGGAATGAGGCAGGAGGATAGTTACCTGCTTTTTGTGTTTATGGTGTTGGTGAAGCTAGACAAAAACATCAAATGAATGCATGCCCTTTCCTTAATTCTTATCCGACATACAACTGTTTGAAAGACATGGGCGTCAGTCACACGTCCTTCTCCACCAGCACTCACATGCAAATACAACCAAAGTGACATTAGGTTACACAGTGATCTCTTTACTGACCATTCCAATGTACATTTCAGTTGTGGTCTGGTATTATTGATGACCAACTCGTTGCTCCAGTTTTATTTGGATAACCCTCTTAATGGAGCAGGCTACCGTGATTTCCTTCAGAATGTGTTAGCAGATTACTTGGAAGATATTCTTTGGCAAAACGACGCTTCGTGTACTTTCAGCACAGTGGAGTTCCTACACCTTCCATTTGGCAGCTGACACAGTACCTCACTGGAATATATCTTGGGCTTTGCATCCGGCGCCTTGAGTCGTTTCTTAGCTACTGAGATCACCTGATCATACTCCATCAGAATACTGTTTGGACCCAAAGGGCTGACCTGTATTTTATATGTGTAAGCTGAAATGAAGGACCGCAGGAAAGAGCTCAGATCAGCAACACAGCAGCTGTCAGCAAGAGCAGCAAAATGCATTGATGCTGAAGGTGGACTTTTTGAAAATCTTTTGTGAGGATATGTACAAAAGTAATCAAAAGATAATGCGATCTTATGTTTTGATTTATTTTCACTTGCGTTTGTCCTTGTCCCCATTGATGATACAACTGAACTCTTTTGGATTTTTTGAGTACTTTTGACGTAATTCATTTGGTTCTTCTCTGCAAATCTGGAAAATCCAACCTAAGGGACTCACATGGTCGGAGAATCATAGGGGATTCTCCTTTGTTTTGCAGTCACTCTTTGTTGCAGCCATGATGCAGTCAGGCAAGGAACGTATGAGCAACTTTGGTTGGCACGTGAAGATCCCTGCAGTTCTTCACATCATATATAGTATAGCGCACAGGTTAAGGACCAGCTAAGGTGTTACTGACCGAGAGGAAGGCGGCCCTGTCGATGGGGTAGCAGTAGCCGGCAGTGAGGACGAGGCGCTTCTGGGCGCGGCACAGCAGTAGGCGGAGGGCGCGCTTGAAGGCCGCGCTCGACTCCACCCAGGAGCAGCTGTACGCCGCCGTCGACACCGCTTGTGCCTTTTAACAGCCGAATGTGACGTCTCACTACCACTGTGGATTGTTCTGCGTCGATTAACTTAGAAAGAGCGACAGATTAGCAATCAGATTCATACTGGACTGATTGTAAACCATGGAAAAGCTAGTGAACCACATGATACTGGAGCCATACACGACTGCGTATTATATCTGCATTAAGTGATACCCGTCAAAGTCACATCGGGATCAAGACTCAGCCGTTAGTAGACGTTCACCTTGGATTTAAAGACCAAATTTATTCGGTCTAGTTGCTGTTTGTGGAGGATATTGTTCCGTCTGGTAACACTGGCGAAGGTACATTAGTAAACTAACTGAGCACGATGAGACAATGAACATCTACTGAACAAAAGCGCGTAAATCATGCTAAATGTAGAGTGGAACATAAGGAACATAAGGCGACGGAGCGACCATTTACGTCGACTGTGGAATCACTATAGAACTATTTGGGCCTGATGCTCACGCTCTGACGGAAGACGAAAGGGCAGGTACGGACAGCCAGCATCGCTCATTTTTGGCATGTCCAATTTGGAGAGCCCAAAATGACTCTTAAAGACATTTTGGTCCAACAAGCCCAGATTATGAGGAAGCTAAGCTAGGCGCTATCGAATCAGAACAGACGGGATCGATAGATAACTGAAAATCGAGCTTTTTTCGTGAACGAAAGTGGGGACCGCAAATTTTCCTAGAAATTGGGGAAACAAACTTCTTCGACTGCCACTTAGATACCCGAAAGGTAAGAGCTGTTCAACGAAATCGCCGCTGGCGTAGCGATCAAAGCACCAGGCTGCGGAGTGAAGAAACTGTATCCGATTCCCAGCTGCGTTCTTTAGATCTTCTTTCTTTGATATGGTGTCTAAAGTCGAAACATCAAGAAGGAGTGGTGCGACATAAACCATTGTTTGTAGGCGTGTTTCTACACATAAAAGATGACATTTTTCCAAATTGCGTGGCAGTCGCGTAAGGATGCCGCTGTTGACGCCATTATCAGATTGAAAATCAGGTCTGCTTTAAATACACCCTGTAACGGTCGTTAGCGTTAGTTATCTTTGACATTGGACGTATTGAGTTGATGTTTGTCAATAATGCCTTTAAGGCGATAAGGACGCCATTGCCAACACATCACTGCCTTTGAAGTATTTTGTGTAATAGGGCTGCGAGAGAGCTGGTGCTCCGTCTGCGATACTCCAGAAAGATTCGTCATGAGAGTAGCCACTATACGTTACTGTTGGTAGCTTTTGTTACCAGAATGTACGGTCGCAAGATGACCGGACTCCGGACGGCCACGTGGCACTACCGAGAGGGAAGCCCACTGTGTTCGGCGTTTGGCTCTGGCGCATCGTACTGCACCTGCAGCAGCCATTTGAGCAGCAGTTGGCGCAAAAATGACATAATGAACAAATCGGTCACTCCGACGACAGCTCCGAGCCAGGCGCCCTGTTGCGTGCATTCCAGTGACCCCAAACCACCGCCATTGCCGACTTCAGTGGTGTCAAGAGACAGCTCACTGGAGGGCAGGGTGGAGGTCTGTTGTGCTTTTTGATGAATGAACGTTCTGCCTTGGTGGCAATGATTACCGTGTGTCGGTGAGAAAAAGCCTAGTTGACGGCCTGCAGTCTACCTCCGTGCGTGCTAGACACAATGGATCTACAACTGGACCTAACGTTGGGGCGGTTCTTCTTGTGAAAGTAGGAGCACTCTCGTGGTTATCCACGCACCCTGAATGGAGATCTGTACGTCAGTTAGCTGATTCGATTTGCTGTGCTCCCGTTCACGTACATCTTTCCAAGGAATATTTGACAACAGAATAACGCTCGCCGATATACCGCTCAACGTGAGTGTCGACATTTCGCCGTGACCTGCTCGATCACCAGATCACTCTCCACTCGAACACGTATGGAACATTATCGGACGACAAATCCAGCGTCATCAACAAACAGCATTAACAGTCCCTGTATTCACCGACCAAATGCAACAGCCATGGAACTCCATCTAAAAAACTGACATCCGGCAGCTGTAAAACACAATGCGTTTACGTCCGCATGCTTAAGTTCTGGCGGTTACACCGGTTTATTAATGTACCAGCATTTAAGATTTGCACTGAATTTTCTTGCGAATACATTAATCTGTAATCTTGGAATGCCAATCACTCGAATATGCTACCTAGGCAAATGTGCTGCCGAGTTTCATTACTCTACGTTAAGTCTTTTGGTGCTGCGATTTATTTCCGTTAGTGCAATTTTTCCATTTCGATATTGGTAGGTACAAGAGGGCTAATACTATTGGTAAATCAGTAATAAGTATTAACAATATAGGCAAATAAATTTCTGAAACCACATGGATTAACACAGAATTAAAAATCTAAACCCGATGGTCTTACAGTGTCTCTTTAATGCACTGTGTTGCATGTCCTCAGTTTACTTCGAAAAACTGAATGGATAGTATTTGTCTTATAAAAATTCTAAGTAGCCATACTCGCGGAACCAAGAACATCTAATGAATGGTTCAAAATGGCTCTGAGCACTATGGGACTTAACATCTGTGGTCATCAGTCCCCTAGAACTTAGAACTACTTAAACCTAACTAACCTAAGGACATCACACACATACAAGCCCGAGGCCGGATTGGAACCTGCGACCGTAGCAGCAGCGCGGTTCCGTACTGAAGCGCTTAGAACCGCATCTAATTAATGGAATCTACCCGCAGCTACATCGTTCCTTCCGAAGATTCGGAAGAAAACTAACTTGGTTTGCATTTAAATGTACTCATTTTTCAGGAAGTAATTTTCATTCATACGACGCATAGAATAACATTTGAAAAATCGATACTTGAAGTTGATAATGTATTGTTCTGTGGGTCGGTATTCCATTCGATTGGTTGTGCAATTCCCTCTGTGTTTCCAGAAGGCTCCTGCTATTCTGAAGCCTCGAAATTAAGTTTTTAAGTTACTAATAAAAATAAGCATCACATGGCTAATACACAGGTGCACATTTTAGCAGCATTACTTCTACCGTACAAGTCGTCTAACCCTCGTGTACTGTAAACATGCTATCACAAGAGACCGTGTTAGTTTTTCCATCTCAGCAATCCAGTATTAGACAACACAGGTTATCAGTAAAGTATGGTTTTAAAATGTTCTCAAGATATGTTTTGTGGCCTGAGTTATTCTGTTTCCCGGATGCAGAGCAAGTGAAGTAAACATTTAAATAGTCGGTTAAGCGATTGACATCTTCTATAGCCCCAGAACTAAGTTAATCATCAGTTTTTTGTAAGCACGGGAAAATTTTACCCAAAATTTCCCAGTTTTACTCACTTATGCGATAACGTGCGACTAAAGCTCGTCTTCGCAGCAATGTTCTCGGAATTGTTTTCACACAAGGAGGCTTAAAATTTTAATTCCTTACTAATCCAAATCGTTAGAGAGGTTTATTTGCCTACTTTGTTATTATTCCTTATAGGTTTATTTACAATATTAATCCTCCCGTACTTACAAGTTTCGAAGTGGATAAAAAATGCAAATTAAAAATCAAACTGCTGGATGCAACTGGGAATTAAAGGCAGGTCCTCTGCCTGTCAGCTTGACGTAGTTTTATTATTTTATTTTTTCCAGGTTTAATCAATTTAAATTGATGTAACTTTTTATAATTTAAAATTTTATAATTTAAAAATAAATCTCCACGATGAACAACGTAGGCGAGCATGGCGGCGACCTGAGGAGGAGTCACATTATTTTTCTGGTGTCATGGTATGACTCCAAGTCACGGCAGGTAGCAAGTGAGGGCCTTCCGGCTTCACAGCAATACATCTTGGACATCCTCCGTACTCATGTGTTACCCCTCGTGCGACAGTATTGGAAGTCATTTTCAGCAGGATAATGCTTCTCAAGACATAGCACGTGTCTCTATGGCCTCTGTAATGTTAAGGAACTCTCATCACCAATAAGATCAGCAGAGGTTTCGTCGACAGAACACGCATGAGACCAGTTCGTACGTCTCATCTCTCCCACTGCCAGTATCAAGAACATCAAGGAGCCGTTACAATGGTTGTGCGTCAACTTCTGTGCGGCTGGTCACGGCGGAGGTTCGAGTCCTCCCTCGGGCATGGGGGGGTGTATTTGCCCCTAGGATAATTTAGGTTAAGTAGTGTGTAAGCTTAGGGACTGGTGACCTTAGCAGTTAAGTCCCATAAGGCTTCATACACATTTGAACATTTTTTTTGCGTCAACTTTCTCCAACAGAGAATACGACGACTATACGACACCCTTCACAACTCATTCACTGCGTGCTTCCTAGCTAGAGGCTGTGCAACGTCATACTGATAAATGAGCCCATACTGCCAAGTTCTTTGTAAATTTGACTCTAATTTTAGTCATTTAAATAACGTCAGATTCACTCTCCAATCGTGAAGTTTCGTTTCGTTTCCTCTTTCCCGTCTTGGTGTTTGACATTCATTGTCAGGCAGTGTGTTTACAGAAAGTAGAAAAGAAGTTTCTCGAAACTGTTACAATGATGTAATCGTTTTACTCCACTACCAAGGGAGTAGTAACATCATCATTCTTTCCCAGATGTGCAAGGTATTCACCTACAATTATCACTGGCCGGTTATAAAAAAGTTCTGTTCTATTTCACAACAGGAACAAGTTGATTCTAGGCTGAATTACTAGAAGGTCGTGAATCAAGCCATAGAACGGTACAATGAATAAGAAACACAAATTTTTCGGGTACTCATTCATCTTTTAGAAAGGTGGTGTCGATTGCAACTGAATCAGTACAAACATCTTTTCGAACAGGACATTGATTCAATCTATTTTAGCACGCTCACGAACGCACACGTTAGTGCTACAGTCTGCATTCATTCTGCTGAAAAAAAATGTTTTATTGGTTAATTTACATTTATTATTCCGGATTAAACTAGGACCAATGTATCTTAAAATTACACAACATTCACTGAATTGTGCCATTGTGGACTAGTATATCATATGAAAGCTACAGTTCGAAATCCATCGCAACATTTCCCAACGGTTTTCTTGAAAACACTTTTCCTTTTCAGTATCGTTCAAATTCAATGCACAGACATTGTACACAGCTAGTATATACAAGGAGATGCATACAAGAAGTTCGAAACCCTTAGAGTAAAAACTATAGTGATCGTAGAGGGCCCAGATCTGCATACATTGAGATAAGGACCTAATGGTCGGATATTTACGAGCCTCACTTCACACAAATGAAACGGAGTACAAAACAGTCGTGCTGATTATCCATAGCGCCAGGGACCCATACCAAACTGAACTAAGAGCGAATATTAAGCGTTACAGAAAAAGGTCAGTTGAACGGTGGCATGTTTGTTTCAGGCACGGGACGAAGTCACTACAATCCTGGGAAACGAAACTAACAGATAGCAAACCAGATGTCAGTAATCACCCGAAAGCTACTAACAAAGTTTTTGAGAAACAGTAATGGGGAAACCAATTATAATACACATTCCTATGAATCTCCACCTGAGATCCTAGAAGGTAAGATTAGACTAATAACAAAGAGAGGCAATCACGCACTCATATTTCCCGAATCCTAATATGCGGTACAATAGGATGTAACCTGTGTTCCGCACATCCCAGTAGTTGCCTTAGTATGAGCGCATATGATGAGGCACTGAAGCGCCAAAGAAACTGGTATAGGCATGCGTATTTCGGTATAGGGATATGTAAAAGAGCAGAATACGGCGCTGCGGTCGGCAACGCCTATAACAGGCGCAGTTGTTAGATCAGTTACTGCTGCTACAATGCCGGGTTATCAACATTTAGTTCAGTTTGAAAGTGATGTTATAGTCGACGCACGATCGATGGGGCACAGCATCTCCAAGACAGAGATAAAGTAGGGACGTTTCCGTACGGCAGTTTCACCAGAATACCGTGAATATCACGAATCCGGTAAAACATCAAATCTCCGACATCGCTGCGGCCAGAAAAAGATCCTGCAAGAACGGGACTAACGACGACTTAACAGAATCGTTCAACGTGACAGAAGTGCAGTCCTTCCGAAAATTGCTGCATATATCAATGCTTGGTCATCAACAAGTATCAGCGTGTGAAAAATTCAACAAAACATTATCCATGAAGATTTTCGGAACCGAAGGCCCACTCCTGTGCCCTTCATGACTGCTCGACACAAAGCTTTAAGCCACGCCTGGGCCCGTCAACACGACGTTGGACTGTTGGTGGCTGGTAACATGTTGCCTTGTCGGACGAGTCTCGTTTCAAATTGTATCGAGCGGATGGACGTGTGAGGTCATGGAGACCACCTCATAAATCCATGGACCCCGTATGTCAGCAGGGAAGTGTTCAAGCAAGGTGGAAGCCCTGTAATGATGTGGGGCATGTGCAGTTGGAGTTATATGGTACACCTGATACGTGTAGATACGACTCTGACCGGTGACAAATACGTAAGCATCCTGTCTGATCACCTGCATCCATTCATGTACATTTGTGCATTTCGACGGGCTTCGGCAATTCCAGGAGGACAGTGCGACACCATACACATCCTGAATTACTATAGAGAGGAATACTGTTCTGAGTTTAAACACTTCTGCTGACCACCAAACTCCCCAGACACGAACGTTATTGAGCAAATCTGGGATGCCTTGGAACGTGCTGTTGAGAAGAGATTCAAACCCCTCGTACTCTTACGGCCTTATGGGCAGCCCTGCAGGATTCATCGTGTCAATTCCCTCCAGCATTACTTCAGAATTATTCGAGTCCATGCCACTTCGTGTTACGGCACTTCTGAGTGCTCGCTGCGGCCCTACACGATATTAGGCAGGTCTACCAGTATCTTTGGCTGTTCAGTGTATAACCTCAGTAAAACATCATTTAACAATAAAACCTGCTAGAAGAGGGACCGTTTTAGCCGACCGGTGTGGCCGTGCGGTTCTAGGCGCTTCAGTCTGGAACCGTGCGACCGCTACGGTCACAGGTTCGAATCCTGCCTCGGGCATGGATGTTTGTGATGTCGTTAGGTCATTTAGGTTTAAGTAGTTCTAAGTTCTAGGGGACTGATGTCTTCAGATGTTAAGTCCCATAGTTTCTGAACCAAGAGGGACAGTTTTGTACATTTCCATCAACTAACCGAACTTTGGCTGGTAAACCTTTTGGTTGCACATAGTCTTTGCGACAACAATGTAATTGCTCCTTCACCAGTTAAGCTCGACTCTGCGATGTCTCACGTCCGAGATAAGTTGGGCATGTTAGTGTGTACGTGTAAACGGATCTTCTCACACAGGGTGCTAAACCGTATGCATTGACTCCGCTGAGCGAACGGTTATCTGTCGAAAATATAGTCCATCTCTCTGAGGTTTGAAAGGTTCTAGTTCTTATAGATGGCGATAAATCTACTTTATTCAGGATAGCGCAGGTGCTAAATAATTCCCTATATATTCTTTCGGATTTCTGCGCACCACGTTCCCTTCCACCACACATTAAAGGCATGCCTGAAAGATATTGTGACATGTGTGGTTGTATCATCCCCAACTAACATGCACTGTTGATAGTGGTAAGTGACAACACGAAGTCATTTCAGGCGACTGTGTAATGCTCTTCAGAGCACCGTCATCATCATATATATGGCAGTTAGTTATTAGTATTATGGCGCATAAGTAGACTACTAAATCGTGGGTCACATACACTGCTTATGGAAAACCTCGTATCGCCTAAAATATTGTTTGCCAGCCGTTGGTTGTAATCTCAAACATTTCATTTCCGGAGCTTCTACCATCTGCACGATTTTGACTCTGCAGGATTAGAGCACCGTGGGGGCCAGTATCAAGCTTACCCAGATACTGAAGTCGAAAAAAAAATAGAGGGAGATATAACGAGAGAGAAACAGAAACAGATATTAATAGACACAAATTCAGAGACAGAAATAAGTTCATCCTTTTATGCTAAACATTCTGATTTTATAAAACCTTTATTTATATTTTCAAAAGCACGAAGAAATGGGCTACAAAACCAAACACGAGACAGGACTAGATAGAAATTACGTCGTATACAGGTTATCAATATGCTGTAATTGTTTGAATTAGTATCTTAATAATGTGTCATTCACAGTAACGATAGTACAATAACTTAATCAAATTGAAGAAAAAAAATAACAAGTAGAAAAGTCCGATCACTGAAGAATCATTTAGTGAAACCTAGTGAACCATTAAGTATGTATAGATATTTCACTGTTAAAAGAAATTAGAACCAATCAGAGTGAGAGGTCATCAACAATTATGCATTCTTAGTGCAGTGATTTGATCCTTCGTTTGCTATATATCTTACATGTCATTAAGAAATATATAGTGCCCTCTTCGGTTGAACAGTAATCAAAAACGTAGATAGTAAGAATCTAGCTGGTGCTTAATTTTGATGGTAGCCATGTGGCGCGGTCTAACCTCGTCTGCAACGTTCTGCGCTGCCCAGCAGTACAGGAAGACCTGGCCTCCAGGCACCGGAAGGAAGGCCACGCACTGGAAAACTGCGGCGAAATCCGTACTCTGAGGAACACGAAATGACGAGTCAACTGGTGCGAACTGTATGCAGAGGCGGCAAAGCACAGAAATAAAAATAAAAGAAAGTCTATGTCTCTGATTATCAAAAGTAAGTAAACCTGTCGGTAATAGGTCATTGTATCGTCAGGTGAATATTTTTCTCCATTTCATTCTATACGTAGTATGGAAATTAAGTTACCGTTACAGAACTTGTGAGACTTCAGTTCCATCGTGGCATTTAACACATAAATACATCAAAATAAGGTTTGCTATCTCTCTGTGTACGTATATGATGTCAGCAGGTAACATAGACTATTCCAGGGGGTTAACTCGTACCTTCTAAAGGGACACCCTTCTCTAGCATTACTTTTCCTCAACAGAAGTAGTCGATACCACAAATATCTTCCAATTTTGAATAGGTTAATAATATCTCTGCTGTTTTTCTGAACAATTCATATGGTTTTGTGCACGATATGTTATATTTCAGGCTAAAATCTGTAAAAGAAATTACTGTGTTTTCGTTGTTACAATCGACATGTACTACCTCTGTATGTACAATTAAAGACATTTTTCAGAAACATTTGAAATTATCAAATATTTGGAATAGTTAAAATTACTATTATTAATTACGCTGTCCGATACTGTTTATTACGTTTATTTCTAGATTCACTTAAAAAATAATAATATAAATTAATACAAATTCATTTGTCAAGAATATTTGAAAATACTTTGGAATATTTTTATTACCGCAGATTGAAGTAGTAGTGGGCATGCCACTGATGTGATCGGACGTCTTTTTAGTTTTGGGAAAACAATGTGACTATCGGGTTTTTTAATGTGGAAATTCAAAATATAGTCTGATGTAGAAAAATGTGAGAGAATAAAATATTCGTGAAAACAAAAAATACAGCGCATGCTTACTTGAAAGTTAATTATGTGAAATGGAACCATGAGAGCTCGTAATGTCAAAAATTTCAGCTTCAAGAATCAGCACCTAGACGTGAAGAACTGGAGCCAACTACGAGAAAAGAGGAGAAGTTTATTGTAAATCTTACTCCTCACAAAATTTTTTAAAAGAGTTAACCATAAAGACAGTGTCAACAACAAATAGTGTGGAGAGTGGATTACAGACTGCTTGACCTAGATTTTCGTCAAGTGAACGCTCTATGTTCGTGTATCATCCTCTTAAAAGACGAACCCAGAAATGTAGACAGAATGGTTGTAAAAGTTTTTGAAGGATCCCGTCACAGTACTGTACCGCCTCAAATTATCTTCCATACTGATAACAGGTTTGCAACATTCGTAGAAGATACGTCTCTGAAACCTTACTGACCTAACTACTTACTAAACTCGTAGTTCTACATACTTCAGAGACATATTGGTATTTGGATGTCTCTGTACTAATCCACAACGATCACTGAGCTTCACACAGTTTTGAACTCAACGGTGAAGAGAGCCTAGTGCCCAATGATCAAATCTTAATTCCAGTCATTCTCTTGTTCACCTCCTTCGCACAGATAGGTGCTTGTGAGATTCTGCTATAGTTGGTAATGGAGGCCCAAGATCTAAGTGGAGACCTTAGCTTACCGTCTTGGCCGACACTACCCTCCAAGATGCTCCAAAATGACAGCGGGCAGTTATGTTTTATTCTCTTCCGGCTATCTGAGAGGAATAGTTTGAGAAGTGCATTCAGATTATAAGACTTTCGATTTTTCCCACAAACTAGTTACACTAAAACTTTCTTTTCGACAGAATCTCCCTGCCGCCGTACACATTTTCCACAAAGTTGATGCAGTGATTCCATGATCGTAGTGAGCGGGTGTGCATCCACTGAGTTCACTGTCGCTTCAATTGAAGACTGACAAACAACATCCATGCATTATCCTTTGTCAAAGTCGATGAAGAGAAAGTCCCATTCATGCCGTCATCACGTGGCATCATTACCTACCGACATTCCACGCTTTAAGCATCACAAACAATCCTCACGCTCGTCCCTGCTGCTGGAATTGTGTGTGCCGTTCAGTGCTGCCATATATGTCAGTTATTCACAACGAGTGCACGCACATTTTATAACAAACAGCATGTTCCCATCTGTATGAAGTTGGAAACAAATCCCAGACTTAATAATTTGAACCGACTTTATATTTAGAGATGAGCAGCTGGTGTTTTAGAGCAGGGGTGTCCAAGCTTTTTTCTATTACCTGGGTCACATTGGAAGCAGACAAGTAGCTTTGGGCCGCGCAAAATATATCTAATACAAACAATAACCGCTGAGGGGAGGAAAAAAATTAACCAGTTGCAGAACAGCATCGCCTGCCGGGTGTTTAAAATCGAAAATATTAAGTTTGTCGTAACTGCACATAAACAGAATTTTATGGACTTTCTTTTACCGATCGTCTCACGATAATGGCGGAAATGTTGGAACAACTTCGCCGCGGTCTACGCCTGTTCAAGACACACTTTTTGGGCTTACGTCCCCTGTCGCTGTAACGTGACCATACGCGCAAATGGAAACCTGAAATGACAGCGGTTGGTATTTATAAATATGCGATATTCTAAAATGACATGTAAGACCGAAATTCGAAATCGTATCTGTGTCTCCGTGGGACGTGAGGACTCCGTTATCCTTGTTCCTCGCTTATTTGCCACTTGGGAAGTAAGACAGGAGAGAAACAACAAAGCAGAAACCGTCGATCAGTTTAGGACGTGAGCAAGAATATCACAACTGGAAGCGTAAATTAATCTGTCTTCACCCTATACGTTGCTTTGAACACTACAGTGCTTCAGTAAGCAAGGTGCTATTTGGGGTTATACTCCCTTTTCTGCCTTACTCGGAACTTGAAACTGTTTTACGTTGGAAGTATCTCCAGTTTACGTTCACCGCGAAACGTACAAGATGTTCTTTCAAGGTCAGTTTTAAAGCTGACCGCTATGGCCGAGCAGTTCTAGGCGCTTCAGTCCGGAACCGCGCTGCTGCTACGGTCGCATGTTCGAATCCTGTCTTGGGAATGGATGTGTGTCATGTCCTTAGGTAGTTAGGTTTAAGTAGTTCTAAGTCTATGCGACTGATGACCTCAGATGTTAAGTCCCATAGTGCTTAGTGCCATTTGAACTATTCAGTTTTAAATCAGGTCAAATATTTCACCACATTTCACCCATCAAATTCAATCTCGACAGATAATAACAATTTGCTCATCTTCATCATACATAATCAATTGGACGTTGTGTTAAATCTTCTGAAACTATCCACCTATTAACACACGTTATTGATGAAGAGAGAAATGGAATTCTCATTATATGGCAGTAATCATAACCCATCTGTGATGTATTTGAAATCATGATGTGATCAATTTTTATTCGATGACTATAAATGTATCGCTGGAAAATTGTCAAAATATCGATTAAGATGTTTGTTATTTTCCCCAATAACAATTAAAATGGTTCAAATGGCTCTGAGCATTATGGGACTTAACTTCTGAGGTCATCAGTCCCCTAGAACTTAGAACTACCTAAACCTAACTAACCTTACGACATCACACACATCCATGTCCGAGGCAGGATTTGAAACTGCGACCGGAGCGGTCTTGCGGTTCCAGACTGTAGCGCCTAGATCCGCTCGGTCATTCCGGCCAACAATAACACTTGAAGGTAATACGCTATTCCGGAATCCGGTAATGTCAGAAAATCAGTGTCATGTAATGTGGCTTGGAGCGATATTTTATGTATCTACATGCACATTAGTACTCTGCAAGTCATCTTACGGTGTGTGGTGGAGGGTACATTTTACCAAAATTTTTGCCCCCCGTTGCCTATTCCATTTGCAAATGGTGCGTGGATACAATGACTGCAGATGAGCATCCGTGTGAGCACTCGTAAGTAATTTTGGTGTGATGCATGTGGCAGGAAGCAGTATGTTTCCACAATCTTCTGAGAACATACATTCTCTGAAATGTAACAGTGAACGTGTCTTTGAAGTACACCACCTCTGTTATAACGTCTACCACTGGCATTTGATGCGCATCTCCGTAAGACCACCTCGCTTACATAACGAACCCGTGACAAAATGCGCAGCTCTTCTTTTTATCTTCTCGGGCTCCGTGAACAGATTCCGACTTTAGCCATCAGAGACTCCATCGACTAATTTTTTTTCCCCTCAAATTACATTCGACACGTCAAAGATAATTGTAATGTATTTTCACCTAAACGTACAGCAAAGTTATCAACTTTGTTTTTATATCAAATTGCACTATATTTTGCGCTATATTTTGCCTCCATGCCTCCAGAATAGCATATCTCGGTAAGAAAAATTCAGTTACATCTTTCATTGATCTAACAAGAAATTACGGAATAAATATGTACCGAACAGAAGAATTATGAACTCTTATTGCGACTGTTGAATTGCCGTCACTTGGATGTTTACTTCACCCTCCGGGCATACTTGCACTGCTGAGTTTAAACACAATGTCGTACACTTCCGTTAGATTTTGCAAAGGTTTAAATATGTTTCATTCCAAAGAAAATGTTACATAGGTGGAAAGTCATCCGGTCGGTACTAAGAGGGAACAGTTACACTATGTGATCAAAGTATCCGGACACTCCCAAAAACATTTTAGCTGCATTGTGCTGCCACCTACTACAAGTTACTCCATATCAGCGACCTCAGTAGTCATTAGACGTCGTGACAGAGCAGAATGGGGCGCTCCGCGGAACTCACATACTTCGAACATGGTCAAGTGATTGGGTTTCATTTATGTCATATGTCTGTACGAGAAAAGTCCACACTCCGAAACATACCTAGGTCCACTGTTTCCGATGTGAGGGTAAGGTGACAGCGTGAAGGGTCACGTACAGCACAAAAGTGTACAGGCCGACCTCGTCTGTTGACTGACAGACACCTGCGACAGTTGAAGAAGGTCGTAATGTGTAATAGGCAGACATCTATCCAGACTATCTCTCAGGAATTCCAAACTGCATCAGGATCCACTATACGTACTAATACAGTTAGGTGGAAGGTGAGGATATTTGGATTTCTTGGTCTAGCAGCTGCTCATAAGATAGACATCACGACGGTAAATGCCGAACGGCGCCTCACTTAGTGTAAGGAGCGTAAACAGTGGACAGTTGAATAGTGGAAAAACGTTGTGTGGAGTGACGAATCACAGTACACAATTTAGCGATCCGATGGCAGGGTGCGGGTATGGCGAATGCCCGGTGAACGTCATCTGCCAGCGTTTGTAGTGCCAACAGGAAAATTCGGAGGCGGTGGTGTTATGGTGTGGTCGTGTTTTTCATGGAGGGGTCTTGCACCCCTTGTTTTGCGTGGCACTACCACAGCACAGGGCTACATTGATGTTTTAAGCACCTTATTGCTTACGATTGTTGAAGAGCAATTCGGGGATAGAGATTGCACCTTTCAACACGATCGAGCACCTGTTCATAATGAACGGCCTGTGTCGGAGTGGTTACACAACAACAACATCACTGTAATGGACTGGGCTACACAGAGTCCTAACCTGAAGGCTATAGAACACCTTTGGGACGTTTTGGAACAACGTGCCAGACCTCAAAGACCGACATCGATATCTCTCCTCAGTGTAGCACTTAGTGAAGAATGGGCTGCCATTCCCCAGGAAATCTTCCATCACCTGTTTGAATGTATGTCTATGAGAGCGGAATCTGTCATCAAGGCTGAGGGTGGGCCAACACATTCCAGCGTTACCGTTGGAGGGCGCCGCGAACGTGTAAGTCATTTTCAGCCAGGTGTCCGGATACTTTTGATCACATAGTGTACCTTCCTTTCTACCTCCCATAATGTTTAATAAATGGTTAGTTACCCATTAGAATATCTGACTCTCGCATTGTATAGTTCTTTAGCCACAAAATCATTAAAATATTTGGAATAAAAATTAAATTACTTCTTCAGGTTGCTTTATAATATGTATGCCTCAGTTGTATCCCCGTAAATTATCATAAATGAAAATAGTAAATGAATTAAATCAAACCAATCATTGCAAAGGAAAGAATGAAGACGTTATTATAAGCCGTCACATTCCTGATGCTATTTTTTTTAGAAGTATGTTCAAAGGAACAACATTTTACGTCAGTACACCTTCGTACGCGCCTCGCGCCTCATCATCGATTAACTCACTCCTGTCAACTATCTGTAGGAATGGAGTTACCCAGTATAGTAAATCGGTCCCTCGTGCTCTCCACAGTCATTGAAATCTGCTTTTAGACTACATGACTTACATTATCTCGGTGGAAGAAATGTGACTATGTCAGGTGAGATGATCGTGCTGGATATCTCTGAACAGAGCAGCCTCTTCCCTGTCCCCCCCCCCCCCCCCCAACTTCCTGTTTCTAAATAAGCTTGTTACTGTGTCTCCCGCTACTAATGGATTATGGGCAGGACATCGATCATGTTGGTATCACATCATTTCACGAGTTATCAGAAGCACATTTTCTAAGAATGATGTTAATTTATTTATGAGTGAATAACTCTACTTTTTCCCTCTCAACATACTAACCGAAAAAATAGGAGGTGATCATGGGCTGTCCGATTAGCCAAAAACACACATTCACACTCCACTGCTGTCGGTTGAACACCTAACGAAGCCTGTTCGGGTTTTCCATTGACAAGCAGTGATCTCAGCTTAATATTACCGTGATCTGGGCTCGTGGCCTCATCAACAAATAGCACTTTCTCCGCAAAATTATTGTCTTGCAGAAGTCCCCACTGATAACATTGAAAACGATGTCGAAAATCACTACCATGTAGCTCTCGTAGTGGAAAAAAATTGAAAGACGTAATATATATATGTTGTTGTGGTATTCAGTCCTGAGACTGGTTTGATGCAGCTCTCAATGCTACTCTATCCTGTATAGAGTAGCGTGGAGAGCTGAATCATGTGTGTGTGTGTGTGTGTGTGTGTGTGTGTGTGTGTGTGTGCAAAACGCCTCCTTGGCTGATACCAGACTCTCTTTGCGTTTGACGGTAACTAGTACGCGCGTTTGTTGCAGCAGAAGCAGGAACCACCACGTCTACACCTTCTTTGGCAGCAGTATAAGGACATTTGCCATGCAGGAGATACCCATAAGAAATGTAGACACAAAGGATTATATAAACTATCGTAGTTTTCAAGCGCAGGACAGAAAGACGAACAGGCAGTGGTGCTACACTATTGGACATGGCCTTCATGGTATAAAAGAAAATAACCAATTCATATATAAACTATCGCATTTTTCAAGCGCAAGACAGAAAGACGAACAGCCAGTGGTGCTACACTATTGGACATGGCCTTCATGGTATACAAGAAAATAACCAATTCAGAGAAGTCAACCCTATAAGCAAGAGGCACCCACAGTGCGCATGCAAGTACTTTATCATGACCGATGTAGACTCATCTACGAATGGGGATATGGAGATAACAAAAAAGACCCCTAAGCAAAAGGGTAATTCTGGATAACATGGCGTGTGAATATTGAATCAGACAACAAGCTAACTCGAATCAAAACCAAGTTAACACCGAAGAAAATCCGTTAAAAAACAACAAGCGTAGAGAAATTTGACGCCATAAAGATCGTAGAATCCAATATAAAGCAGGATTTGAAAAGGTAAAAGCAAACAGATGGAAACAATTAGATTGAAAGATCGAGCAAAAAGCAAAATAACTGATACCATGGAGGAAACATGCATGGCAGGACCCAGAATGTGAAAATGCAACAGAGAGACGCAAACAAGCCTTCCCTTAATATAACAGCAAAACATTCCTGGAAACTCTAATTCGTTTTAATGACACCAGAAAAAAGGCAGTAAAACACACTAGACAAACCAAGATAAGGTATATCACGGAGCAACTGGGCACTACAGAGGAATATTTCAGCAACCACAACACGAGAAGATAGCACGGGAATTTTCGAGGCATAAAGATATTGTAGTGCTTATATTACACTACTGGCCATTAAAATTGCTACACCACGAAGCAATGCAGATGATAAGTGGGTATTCATTGGACAAATATATTATACTAGAACTGACATGTGATTGCATTTTCACGCAATTTGCGTGCATAGATCCTGAGAAATCAGTACCCAGAACAACCACCTCTGACCGTAATAACGGCCTTGATACGCCTGGGCATTGCGTCAAACAGAGCTTGGATGGCGTAAACAGGTACAGCTGCCCATGCAGCTTCAACACGATACCACAGTACATCAAGAGTAGTGACTGGCGTATTGCGACGAGCCAGTTGCTCAGCCACCATTGACCAGACGTTTTCAGTTGGTGAGAGATCTGGGCAATGTGCTGGCCCGCACACGACCTGCAACATGCGGTCGTGCGTTATCCTGCTGAAATGTAGTGTTTCGCAGGCATCGAATGAAGGGTAGAGCCACGGGTCGTAACACAACTGAGATGTAATGTCCACTGTTAAAAGTGCCGTTATAGCGAACAAGAGGTGACCGAGACGTGTAACCAATGGCACACCATACCATCTCGCCGGGTGATACGCCAGTATGACGATGACAAATACACGCTACCAATGTGCGTTCACCGCAATGTCGCCAAACACGGATGCTACCATCATGATGCTGTAAACGGAACCTGGATTCATCCGAAAAAATGACGTTTTGCCATTCGTGCACCCAGGTTCTTCGTTGAGTACACCATCGCAGGCGCTCGTGTCTATGATGCAGCGTCAAGGGTAACCGCAGACATGTTCTCCGAGCTGATAATCCACGCTGCTGCAAACGTCGTCGAACTGTTCGTGCAGATGGTTGTTGTCTTGCAAACGTCCCCATCTGTTGACTCAGGGATCGAAACGTGGCTGCACGATCCGTTACAGCCATGCGGATACGATGCCTGTCATCTCGACTGCTAGTGTTACGAGGCCGTTCGGATCCAGCACGGCGCTTCGTATTACCCTCCTGAACCCACCGATTCCATATTCTGCTAACAGTCATTGGATATCGACCTACGCGGGCAGCAATGTCGCCATACGATAAACCGCAATCGCGATAGGCTAGAATCCGACTGTTATGGTACGCATTTATGCTCCTTACAGGACGCATCAGAACAACGTTTCACCAGGCAACGCCGGTCAACTGCTGTTTGTGTATGAGAAATCGGATGGAAACTTTCCTCATGTCAGCACGTTGTAGGTGTCGCCGCCGGCGCCAACCTTGTGTGAATGCTCTGAAAAGCTAATCATTTGCATATCACAGTATCTTGTTCCTGTTGCTTAAATTTCGCGTCTGTAGCACGTCATCTTCGTGGTGTATCAATTTTAATGGCCAGTAGCGTATTTCGAATTACGATGCATGCATGAATGTCCGAAGAAACATGGCATCGTAATTTGGAGTAACAAAGGCACTGCATATTGCATTTATCGGCCATCGCCGAACAAGACATTTTCAAGCCAAATGTCTCCTTTGTACAGGAATATACATAATGGTCTCACGAGTACAGGTTGTAGACACATGGTTAACGACAAGTGGAGGTTTGAGTCTGGCAGGGAGTCGTCATCGGATAGCGAAATTGTAAAGCGACCGCTCAGGATATCCGCTTTCGAGGCCAGGTCAGGAACATATTTTCAGCGTCGTCATTCCCTTTTTCAGCTGACGGTTGTTCATATTTGCAATTACGAATACATTTCGGTATTGAGCATGAAACGTCAGTGGCTACGCATGTCAAATTTGAGTTTCTGAAAACACGGTGGGAAACTAGTGTTAACTAATCACGAGAACTGTCAGAAACTGGTGAGTTATTTCTGTGAGCTCCTTAAATGCGCTGAACCTGAAACAGGTTTCCCAACATAGGACTGGACCTCCACTCACCGAGAATCGCTACCACCAACATACGAAAACGTCCACAAACACATACTTAAATTAAAAACTAACCGGACTTTCGGTGAAGATGGCATCATTTCAGAACTACTAAAGAATCTTCGACCACAATCTTCACAGAAACTTACACAGATAATTACAAACATCCGACAAACTGAAAAACTGGAAATATGCAGTTATCTACCCATTGCGCAAGAATGCAACAGAGGAATCTCGCCGCTACAAGTCACCTACAAAATTTTGTCAGTGTGCTTACTTCACAGATCACAAGAACAGTTAGAGCACAAAATTTGTGAATAACAGGCAGGTTTCCGGCCTCGTCACTCATACACACAGCAAGTCTTTAACCTGTAAACAGTTCTAAAATACAAGGCTACTGTCAGGAACAGTCCAATGATTTGAACTTTCATGGATTTACAGAAAGCATACCATTCTGTCGACTGACAATCCTTGTTCATAATGTTTGAAGAACAGGGTGAAATCTCTGACCCCTTCATGATCAAAACTGCAGTACGCGAACACGACGGATTTTCCCACTATTGCTCAACCTAGTCCTGGGAAAAGTGACGAGGGGCAGGGAAAGAGAACTGGAAGTCCAAGGACACTGGAAACCAACACAACCAGGACGATCCCAGGGCGAGATAGAATTCTCAAACGTAGCTTTCACAGACGACCTGGCGGCACTCCCGAATAACGAAGCAACAGAAACCAAACAGAAATGCTAGAAGAATGCTCAGAAAATTTTCAAATCCCTTTCCAGATGTCTGAATACTTCTGCTCACAGTTAAATGCACAAAAAGTAGACACAAAATACGGCAGGAGAAACAGAGTTGTACATTTCAAATATCAAGGTGAAATCCTTCAACCTACTAATCGAGAAGAGATAGACTCAAATGTAAAGAAACGAAGAGAGTTTATGGAAGAACACAATTCATATATAATAAGAAACCCATGTCCATTTACACAAAGATCAGACACTATATTACAGTAAACAAGCCTGAAATACTATATGCGCGTGAGACACTAACATTCCATAAGAAAAATGACATGAAAAGCTTACTGAGGCAAGAATGCAAAATCATGAGGAAAATTCTGAACCCAAAGCTGACACAGGAGGGATAGAGTTTGTAGTCTAGGGAAACCACAGAGAAAATGTCAAACATAATGACAAATGTCATAGAGAGAAAGTCTTACGGGCACCTCAGCAGGCTGTCACCAAAAATATTCACCTGCAGTATTCTGACAAACATACAATGGGTCAAGTCAACAATGCTAAGGATCACACAAGTCGGACTTGACCTAGGCAAAGCAGTTACTGATCCAATAGAAACTGAAGATGGCAACTTATGAAGTGGGACATTAGGTCAAAGTATGAAGAGACAAAGAAACCACGGAGTAAGTGGATGGAGGATAGAAAGGGACTCCATGGAGAAAGAACGAGAGAATCGTGGAAGGTCAGGAAGAGTTCTCAAATGAGGCAGAATGCTTTGTGTGATCCTATAGGGTATCGACGAAAGTACACTCCTGGAAATGGAAAAAAGAACACATTGACACCGGTGTGTCAGACCCACCATACTTGCTCCGGACACTGCGAGAGGGCTGTACAAGCAATGATCACACGCACGGCACAGCGGACACACCAGGAACCGCGGTGTTGGCCATCGAATGGCGCTAGCTCCGCAGCATTTGTGCACCGCCGCCGTCAGTGTCAGCCAGTTTGCCGTGGCATACGGAGCTCCATCGTAGTCTTTAACACTGGTAGCATGCCGCGACAGCGTGGACGTGAACCGTATGTGCAGTTGATGGACTTTGAGCGAGGGCGTATAGTGGGCATGCGGGAGGCCGGGTGGACGTACCGCCGAATTGCTCAACACGTGGGGCGTGAGGTCTCCACAGTACATCGATGTTGTCGCCAGTGGTCGGCGGAAGGTGCACGTGCCCGTCGACCTGGGACCGGACCGCAGCGACGCACGGATGCACGCCAAGACCGTAGGATCCTACGCAGTGCCGTAGGGGACCGCACCGCCACTTCCCAGCAAATTAGGGACACTGTTGCTCCTGGGGTATCGGCGAGGACCATTCGCAACCGTCTCCATGAAGCTGGGCTACGGTCCCGCACACCGTTAGGCCGTCTTCCGCTCACGCCCCAACATCGTGCAGCCCGCCTCCAGTGGTGTCGCGACAGGCGTGAATGGAGGGACGAATGGAGACGTGTCGTCTTCAGCGATGAGAGTCGCTTCTGCCTTGGTGCCAATGATGGTCGTATGCGTGTTTGGCGCCGTGCAGGTGAGCGCCACGATCAGGACTGCATACGACCGAGGCACACAGGGCCAACACCCGGCATCATGGTGTGGGGAGCGATCTCCTACACTGGCCGTGCACCACTGGTGATCGTCGAGGGGACACTGAATAGTGCACGGTACATCCAAACCATCATCGAACCCATCGTTCTACTATTCCTAGACCGGCAAGGGAACTTGCTGTTCTAACAGGACAATGCACGTCCGCATGTATCCCGTGCCACCCAACGTGCTCTAGAAGGTGTAAGTCAACTACCCTGGCCAGCAAGATCTCCGGATCTGTCCCCCATTGAGCATGTTTGGGACTGGATGAAGCGTCGTCTCACGCGGTCTGCACGTCCAGCACGAACGCTGGTCCAACTGAGGCGCCAGGTGGAAATGGCATGGCAAGCCGTTCCACAGGACTACATCCAGCATCTCTACGATCGTCTCCATGGGAGAATAGCAGCCTGCATTGCTGCGAAAGGTGGATATACACTGTACTAGTGCCGACATTGTGCATGCTCTGTTGCCTGTGTCTATGTGCCTGTGGTTCTGTCAGTGTGATCATGTGATGTATCTGACCCCAGGAATGTGTCAATAAAGTTTCCCCTTCCTGGGACAATGAATTCACGGTGTTCTTATTTCAATTTCCAGGAGTGTAATTATAATACGTGAAAGGTCAAAAATAAATTGAAGTGAAATCTTTAGGAGCGTCTGCTGTAACACTGGCCGGGGAGAGCCAAGTTCGCTTCATGTTACATACTGACACTACGATACTGAAGCTGTTAAGGAGACCTGAAGAAAATTTAGTATTTCGCATACTTTTTACTTATTTTGCTAACATCAAATAACATACCACCTTGCGTCATTCCTAATGAATGCCACCGGATGTTAACGGTGGTCTGTTGGTTAAACCCTCCTACTTGAAGACATCTTGGGAATTTTGTATGACTATGAGGCTACTTTAAAATTTACATGCACACTACTTCCGTCTCTTTACTATTTTCATCTCAGAAGTCCGGGTTTAGCCATTGAGATTACGTTTCCTACAGTTTACCGTCATCGCTTAAGCGGAGGCCTTGCCAGTTCCCTGTTTCTGCATGCAAAGACTGTAAACCACCTCTAATTATTTCATTAAGAATTGGTAACCCTAATCTTTATTCATAAATTACTGGCGGAATACTGAGTTTAATCTCACTGGTGACAGAATTCTGAAAACCAATGTACGGGTACCTGTTTGTAGACCTTTTATTAGGTCAGCACCTGACGATCTGACCAAATTCCGTTAGTATGGCTAGTGAGCTCTCGATTAGGTATCTGAAAAAGAACTGACGAGTTGCCAAGGTACTTGAATACCGGAGGGCATTAATGTATAGAGCTTCACCGTTCCACCGTATGACATGCACCGTTTCATGGATTTACTGTGATTTCCTTAACCCGAGAAAAATAGCTATCGCGAGATCATATTCGTAGAATCAGTACAGCTCGTCAACCATGGATCTGTTTCTGTTTCTTTGTTCTGTTAGAACGATGGCTGAGCTTTCTATACCACTTATGAGCTCACTTGATAACAGAATGGCTAATCATCGTCCAGGGAACACATAAATATGGTAAAATCTCTGACAGAATTGATGCACTTGTTGTTCAAATGGTTCAAATGGCTCTGAGCACTATGGGACTTAACTTCTGAGGTCATCAGTCCCCTAGAACGTAGAACGACTTAAACCTAACTAACCTAAGGACATCACACACGTCCATGCCCGAGGCAGGATTCGAACCTGCGACCGTAGCGGTCGCGCGGTTCCAGACTGTAGCGCCTAGAAACGCTCGTCCAATCCGGCCGGCAATGCACTCGTGGGTCCCTATATCGTGCACCACTGGAATAAACTCATTTCTTCTCATTGTGACTGTTTGCTGATGATACTGTGGTGGTTTGGGATTATATTGTCGTTGAGAGAATGTAGGAAAATACAAGATGATTAAGACAAATTTTCTAGTTGGTGTGGAAGAGGAGGAGATTAGTGTTTAACGTCCCGTCGACAACGAGGTCATTAGAGACGGAGCGCAAGCTCGGGTGAGGGATGGGGAATGAAATCGGCCGTGCCCTTTTAAAGGAACCATCCCGGCATTTCTCTGAAGCGATTTAGGGAAATAACGGAAAACCTAAATCAGGATGTCCGGAGACGGGATTGAACCGTCGTCCTCCCGAATGCGAGTCCAGTGTGCTAACCACTGCGCCACCTCGCTCGGTTCTAGTTGGTGTGATGAATGGCAGCTTCACTAAATGAGGAAAGGAAGGTAATGCATAATAGTAGGATAAACATACCGTAAAATTCGAATATAGCATTGTTAGCATGCTGTTGAGACAATCGCGTCGATTAAATATCAGGCGTAACGTTGCAGAGCGATAAGAAATGGAACGAGCAGACAAGGACGGAAGACATTTTGACAAAGTACTTAATCACGAAGATCAGGTATAACTGGGAAAAGACAATTGGATGTTACATTTTTAAAGAAAGGTGCTGTCACAAAAGTGAGTAGTTATCGAGAGATCTCGCTGCTGGAGATAGGATATGAAGTGTGCACCACTCTAATACTAAGTCGACTAAAACCATTGCTCTAAAGGATTGTAGGCAGTGTATTAGTGTGGATTTACCCCTGGACTTTCAACCACCCAACCATATCTTCATACTGAGACAAATGGTGGAGAAGATTTATGAGTCTGCTAAAGGCCTTCACCATACGTTCATTGATTTCCTGCAGGCATATGACGGCATTGATCGCACCACGCTCTGGAATATAATGTAGATGTTCAGCATTCCAGAGAAGTACATTAAGCTGATTGCAGCCCGTTAAAACTGATCAAGTTGCCAAGTACGCTTTCCAAATCAACTGTCGGCACCTTTCACAGTTAAGAATGGGTT
Organism: Schistocerca americana; assembly: GCF_021461395.2. Taxonomy (NCBI): domain Eukaryota; kingdom Metazoa; phylum Arthropoda; class Insecta; order Orthoptera; family Acrididae; genus Schistocerca; species Schistocerca americana. The sequence goes on along the minus strand of NC_060126.1, from coordinate 326,483,150 downwards.
GAGACAGGGCGATTCTCTCATCTGTTCAACATAGCGTTGGAAAAGGTGTGACGTGCGTTTGGCAGTAACAGGATGATGAAGATGGCTGGAAGTGATACGATCGTTGGGTCTGGAGATGATATGGTGATTGGCGGCGAATCTCTGAATTAGGTGACAAAAGATACTTCTTGATCTATGCTAGAAGCGAGCAACTGGTTAACGACGAGGGAAAGAAAAGAATATGGTAGTCTCACGTCGACAATGGGATATGGACGCCATCAGCATAGACCGTCCAAATTTTTATAATTGAAAAATTCATGCACCTGGGTTCCATACTGTCGAATAAAAGTGAGATATAGAAGGAAATTCGACAAAAAATAATAAGCGCGAATCGGGTTCGCATCCCACGAAAGCAAGATACAGCTATACATGTCCCTTCTCTGACAGGTTGTGCTGTATGGTTGTGAGACATTGACAAGTACATAGACAGTGGAAAAGCGCATTCGTACATCTGAGCTGAAGATATTAAGGAAAATTTATGGCCTTGTACACAATGCAGAAACTGCAAGATGGGAAAGAAGGTACAATGAAGATCTGTATCGGTAGTTTAAGAAAGCTGATATTGGGAGAGTGATTGCAAGAAGAAGGGTACAGTGGGGAGGACACGTTGTACCAGCAGAGGGCACTCTCCCTAACGGAGTGTTTCTATAACAGCCATCTGGCAGACGTTCAAGAGGTCTTCCGCTAACGAGATGGAGAGGCAGCGTCTTAGTGACCCTGGAAGAAGCGTATCCAGCAGCCAGCACTGGAGATGCCCGAGACAGAAGTAAATGGGCAAATATTTGTAATAAATTTCTGTGATGTTACAACTAATTTGTCATGACTTGTGGAATTGATGTGTTAGTCATTACATTATAAATGTTGATCGTGTTAGGACAGCAACCAGCCACAAATTTACTTTGGGTTCCTTTATTCAAAGGAAACCGTTACCGGTTTCGAATCGTTGCGATTCATCATCAGACGGTTTACACGCTTTCTTTCTACATTTGGTGTGTTTTTTACAGATTAATTGTAGAAAGAAAGCGTGTAAACCGTCTGATGATGAATCGCAACGATTCGAAACCGGTAACGGTTTCCTTTGAATAAAGGAACTCAAAGTAAATTTGTGGCTGGTTGCTGTCCTAACACGATCAACATTTGTTTTCAAAACTGCCACGGTCTCCAATATGTCATCATATGACAAAATTGCATTACATTATATTCTCTGTATGTATTGTAAAAAATGGTTCAAATGGCTCTGAGCACTATGGGACTCAACTGCTGTGGTCATAAGTCCCCTATAACTTAGAACTACTTAAACCTAACTAACCTAAGGACAGCACACAACACCCAGCCATCACGAGGCAGAGAAAATCGCTGACCCCGCCGGGAATCGAACCCGGGAACCCGGGCGTGGGAAGCGAGAACGCTACCGCACGACCACGAGATGCGGGCTGTATGTATTGTATTTGTATGTTTTTGTCTTCTGCCACGGGCCTAAATGGCCTCTGTATCTGCAATGAATTACGACAATTCTCTGCTTATTTTTCTGTTTCATGCCTATAGACAGTAAGTTGGTAGCATTTCGTCTCTGTGCAGGCTACGTCGTGTTAACAGACAGTAAAATTGTGCAGTTCGGCTTAACGGTGGGGCGAGGTGTCTCTCGAATCCTGTCACCGAATTTCACCTAGTCAGATGTGGGACACTGACTAAAATTCATATGCAGGCTGACTGTCACACCGATTCTCATCGTTAATCAAATGGGTAATTTCGATCTGGGGGGCAGTGCATTCTTCTGAATCCCGAAAGAAGTGTGCTATCGAATGTGAATATCTGGATGGGTCGTGACATTCGTTTTCCTAAAAATAAGGAAACTGAGATATTAGGCAGCATGCACTTCTGACAAAATTTCACCTGTAAGTTTTCTGTGATATTGTCTGTTAAGAAACCGAATATGTATACAGAACAACATACCTGATAAGATTGTTAATATTCTAACACAATAAATGATCTTACGTATGTTGCCTGAAATAGCGCCACACACGCAACGAGGACACTGAGGATGAACTGGGTCATTGCAATGGGATTCATTACACGTTGCAGGTCTTTGACGAATCTGTAATAGAAAAAAGTATTGTTTGGTAAAAACACACATATTTCAATGTATAAATTGCTCTAAGGAAACCGTTCCTTGCGCAAGAAATATGTTCTAGGGGAAGAGACCTTCTGAGATTTCAACTAAGTCTTCCAATGATGAAGTTTATGATTTTAAATTTCACAATGTGAAGAAGCGTAGTGATATCACAGTAGACAGCGAGCTAAGGAATTCGTGTGAAACCTTGTCATCCTGATTTAAGGTGCACATTATTTTGCCTAAATAGTTCAAGGTTAGTTTCAGGACTGTTCATCGGAAAGTATGCTGCTTCTTTTGCTCTCATTTAGATGTCTTTCGCTTCTCACATGGGGGAGAGTAAAGTGACTGTATGTCTCTGGAGGTAGAATACTAATCTGCCTTACTGCTACTGCAGGATCATCCCCTTTGAAAGGTGTTTCTCAGTGAGTTTGTTCAGGATATCAGGTGAACTTGGTGATCACATTGCCTGCAGATTGTATCACATCAACGGTACTAAGGCTAGCGAATTGAGTTCCATTGTTAGTTGGCATGATTAAAATTGTGTTGACTGTGTCTGTTTACATGATATGTAGGTAATACAAGTACCAACTATCCAACGTATTTTGTTTCTATTTGTGACATCACGTGAGCAGACAATTGCGCTACCCTTGATATCACATGGCATGCCTCCTTTAACTGTGACTTTATTCACAAAACAATACACCATACGTTGTTTCTTGAAAATGAAACACTTAGTAATATCCTAGTACTTTACCAGCCATTAATACGAAACAGCTAGTCACCAAGTGGCCCCAAAGATGTCTGCATGGCCATGTTGAAAAGTATTTGGAAGATCAGATTTTTGTGCTCTATGTTCAAAGGTGTTGATCAAAAATGTAACATCGATTCTTTCCCCATCTAAACTAAATAAGCTTTGTAGCTTTGTCGGCAGCGCTCTCTCTCTCTCACACACACACACTCACTCACACACTCAGTCTCTCTCTCTCTCTCTCTCTCTCTCTCTCTCTCTCTCTCTCTCTCTCTCTCACACACACACACACACACAAGCGCTAAACCACAATGATTATGTTATGAACTTAAAGGTTAAGCAGCACCTGGGTATGTCCATAGCTTCATTTCTGTACCACACTTGGTGTAAGACGCAGCTGAAAAATGAAATATTTCCGCGTCCAAACTTTTCTGTGAAACACATGATTCTTGTGAGCTGCCACAATGTTATTTTCGTCAAAACTGGCACCTCCAACATAGATGTGAACTCTCTAAGCACATACTTTCCTGCTATTTTTGTGTTAATTGCACCAGTCATGGAAATAATAGTGCAGTATATTAGCAACCATTTAAGTGAATGCCAGTGTGATGTCATAGTACTCGTCATCTTGGATTGTGACAGCATGTGGTCTTGGTCAATGACATGTCTGAGATGTCATGATGATGTCACAGTAATGGTGGTCATTGCTTTAACATCATGGGTAGGGTGCTGACTGTGCGTGTGACATCAGGACTCTAAGAATTTAGTCTCGTGGAAGAAGTCGCATCTTGCCAAACGAAGTATAAACTTCCTTAGTCTGACATATATATCTTAGTGCAACCATGGCGATGTGTGGGAGCAATTTTCCCATCACATAGCTAAACATGTGGTAATTTATTACAATTTTTGCTGTAACAGGAAACATTTGTTACAGTTTTGTGTGACACTGCTGTTATGGAGAGTAATCTATTACAAATTTTCTGTAACATTTCGAAGTATGTGATAATTTTTTACAATTTTTGCTATAACATACCGACAAATGGAGTAAGATGTTTCAAGTTTTGCTTTAACATAGTGATGTATGTCTAGCATATATAATTCTGTTGTAGATGAGATGGGAAGAGAGAGTGAAAAGAATTTCCTGAAGTATGGGGAACATCAACTGCATCAAGTTTTGAATGTTGTAAAAATGTAATGGCCATAGCATGCTCAAAGTTACCCAAATAACTCTGATGTATAAAACTTCTGGAAAATGTCCAGATCAAAGAGAGATTGTCACATTCTTTATGCTGAGTGAAGAATGTGCAAGTGAAATATTTAAATTGAGGATCCACTGTGTGTCACATCAATTGTGGTACAGAGGTCGGCCATTCACAAGTGCTGTTTTACCTATAAATTCATGTAATAAGCATTTCCAGTGTATGGCGCTGCACGGGGGGCACCTTTTCGTTTTAATGGCCACAAGCAACGCTAAAATGAAGTGTAGCTTCTTGGAATGTGAATGGCATATTCTGCCTAGAGTACTGTTTAATTCATATGTTTAAGGTTCACGTTTGGGCAAGTGTGAGTTTCTCAAGCAATAGCTACGTTTGTGGTATGGCAATGCATATGCATTTAATGTTAGGTCACATTTTCCTTCTGTCAACCGTATTTACATACACTAATGTGCCAAAATGTACAATTATTTCTTAACAGCGTCTTGGTTCACCTTTTGAAATCATTACAGCAGCGGTTCTGGGTGTCATTGGTTCGGAAAGCTCTAGGTAGCTTTCTTGAGGTGTGTGGCACCAGTTTTCAACTCATAGGTGAAGAAATTCCGTTAAATTGTGGGCCGGTGGTTTATCGGTCTGCAGGTGGTACCTGATAGCATCCCAGATGTATTTCATCAGGTTCTCATGAGGTGAATTGTGTTGTCAAGTCATCAACATGTGTTCCGCACTATACACATTAAATTAGTGTAGCACGATTGTGACTCTGAGACACGGAGAGTTATTCTCGAGGAAGATGGCATCAATGTCGAGGAAGATATCGACCGTGGAGTCAGTGGGCAGACAGTATTGTTTATGTAGTCCAAAGCTGTCATGGTCTCTGCTATTGCTGCCACAGTTCCGATGAAGGCTTAGGGAAATGCACTCTGTCCCCAACTGCCTGTGTATGTGGCGAGGCTTACATTGTTAACAGTTGTTCGGTTGGATGAGGGCGTCCCCGGACACAGCGATCAACTTGGTGTAAGAAGAAACGCCATGCATCTGACTAGGTGACACGTTTTTACGTGCCAGGTCACAAGCATATTCCTTTTGTCAAGTCGCTTACGTCAGTGGATATCCTCTTTTATGGCCCATGTCATTCCTGAAATGATTCCTCATCGTTTGTGCTCCACCTACAGGGTGTTTCAAAAATGACCGGTATATTTGAAACGGCAATAAAAACTAAACGAGCAGCGATAGAAATACACCGTTTGTTGCAATATGCTTGGGACAACAGTACATTTTCAGGCGGACAAACTTTCGAAATTACAGTAGTTACAATTTTCAACAACAGATGGCGCTGCAAGTGATTTGAAAGATATAGAAGACAACGCAGTCTGTGGGTGCGCCATTCTGTACGTCGTCTTTCTGCTGTAAGCGTGTGCTGTTCACAACGTGCAAGTGTGCTGTGGACAACATGGTTTATTCCTTAGAACAGAAGATTTTTCTGGTGTTGGAATTCCACCGCCTAGAACACAGTGTTGTTGCAACAAGACGAAGTTTTCGACAGAGGTTTAATGTAACCAAAGGACCGAAAAGCGATACAATAAAGGATCTGTTTGAAAAATTTCAACGGACTGGGAACGTGACGGATGAACGTGCTGGAAAGGTAGGGCGACCGCGTACGGCAACCACAGAGGGCAACGCGCAGCTAGTGCAACAGGTGATCCAACAGCGGCCTCGGGTTTCCGTTCGCCGTGTTGCAGCTGCGGTCCAAATGAATCCAACGTCCACGTATCGTCTCACGCGCCAGAGTTTACACCTCTATCCATACAAAATTCAAACGCGGCAACCCCTGAGCGCCGCTACCATTGCTGCACGAGACACATTCGCTAACGATATAGTGCACAGGATTGATGATGGCGATATGCATGTAGGCAGCATTTGGTTTACTGACGAAGCTTATTTTTACCTGGACGGCTTCGTCAATAAACAGAACTGGCGCATATGGGGAACCGAAAAGCCCCATGTTGCAGTCCCATCGTCCCTGCATCCTCAAAAAGTACTGGTCTGGGCCGCCATTTCTTCCAAAGGAATCATTGGCCCATTTTTCAGATCCGAAACGATTACTGCATCACGCTATCTGGACATTCTTCGTGAATTTGTGGCGGTACAAACTGCCTTAGACGACACTGCGAACACCTCGTGGTTTATGCAAGATGGTGCCCGGCCACATCGCACGGCCGACATCTTTAATTTCCTGAATGAATATTTCGATGATCGTGTGATTGCTTTGGGCTATCCGAAACATACAGGAGGCGGCGTGGATTGGCCTCCCTATTCGCCAGACATGAACCCCTGTGACTTCTTCCTGTGGGGACACTTGAAAGACCAGGTGTACCGCCAGAATCCAGAAACAATTGAACAGCTGAAGCAGTACATCTCATTTGCATGTGAAGCCATTCCGCCAGACACGTTGTCAAAGGTTTCGGGTAATTTCATTCAGAGACTACGCCATATTATTGCTACGCATGGTGGATATGTGGAAAATATCGTACTGTAGAGGTTCCCAGACCGCACCGCCATCTGTTGTTGACAATTGTAACTACTGTAATTTCGAAAGTTTGTCTGCCTGAAAATGTACTGTTGTCCCAAGCATATTGCAACAAACGGTGTATTTCTATCGCTGCTCGTTTAGTTTTTATTACCGTTTCAAATATACCGGTCATTTTTGAAACACCCTGTATATACTTCCCTTACTGTGGAATGGGAGACTGGAATGGGCTTGTACGGGTAGGAGGAGAAGAAATGTTTACGGGAAAATATGGAGTTGGTAGTAGAAATGAGAGAGGAGAAAGCCTAATTGCGTTCTGTAATAAACTTCAGCTACTAATAGCGAATAATTTGTTCAAGAATCACAAGAGGAGGAACTATACTTGAAAGGTCAGGGAGGTGCGGAAATATTCCAGTCAGCTAAAACATGGTCAGGCAGGGATTTCGAAATCATGTATTGGACTGATAGATGCAGGAGCAGGATTAGATACAGTCCCAGATCACAATTAGGTAATGATGAAGTGAAAGCCGAGTTTAAGAGACTACTCAGGAATAATCAGTGCCCAAAGAAGTGGTATACGGAAATACTAAGGAACAACGGGAGGCACCTGAAGCAATAGTCACTGTGACAATGAATATCGCAGTACGCAGTTCAGTTGAAGAGGAATGGGTAACTCTAAAAACGGCAATGATAGAATATGGACAGCCAAATGTAGGTGCAAGGAAAGTAATTTGTGAAGAAACAATGGGTAACAGAATAAACACTCCAGTTAATGGAACGAAAGAAGGAAGTACAAAAATTACCAAGGTAATACTGCAATACGTTATACAGGTCACTTAGGAATGAAATAAATAGTGCAGATCTCTATTTAGTAGGGATTAAGTGTGGCCTGAAGTATAAATACAGAAGTACCAAGGAACAACGAGATACACATGAAATTCTCTAAGAGTATAGATACAGAAATAAGGAATAGCTCAGGAGGCATTACAGTTGAAGAGGAATGGTGATCTCTAAGAAAGTGAATTTGGAAGAAAAACATAGGTACAAAGAAGCTAACTTCAAAGAAACCTTGGGTAACAGAAGAACTACTTCAGTTGATCGATGAAAGAAGGAAGTACAAGAATGTTCAGATAAATTAAGGAATACAGAAATACAGTGCGCCGACGAATGAAATAATTAGGCAGTGCAGGGAAGCTAAGGCGAAATTGCTGCATAACGAAAATGAATAAATCGAAAAATACATGATTCAGCATATTGAAGATTCAAAAAAATCTTCTGTTAAATTAAAAGCATGGCTGATAATATTAAGAGTGCAACGTGAATTCCAGTGTTAAGTGCAGAGGAGAGAGCACATAGGTGGAGAGAATACATTGATGGCCTCTATTTGGGTGGTGACGGGGGGTAGAGAGGGGGCTTGTCTAGCGGTAGAAGAATAAACAGGAGTCGATACGGAAGAGATAGGGGATGCAGGACTATAGCCTGAATTGAAAAGCACTTTAAGCCAGTCAAGATCAAATAGGTCACAAGGGATGGATAACACAATATAGGTATTTCTAAAATCATCGGAGAAAGTGGCAACAAAACGACTATTCACGTTGGTGTGTAAAATGTATGGACTGGCGGTATGCAATCAGACATTCGGCAAAACATTCCAGGAAAACAATGCCGACGATTATAAAAGCCGACAAGTTCGACAATTTCCACACAATCAGCTATACTGCTCATGCATCCAACATATTGACGAGAATAATATGCACAAGAATGGAAAAGAAAGATGAGGATATGTTACATGATCAGTTTGGCTTCAGGAAAGATAAAGACACCAGAGAAGAGGAATCCATGGCTACCCGCATCAAAGCTGTCAGAAGACTGACAGTAAATCGAAGGAAACCGGAAATAATGAGAAGTAGCAGGAACGAGAGGAGCGAGAAACTTAATATCAAGATTGGTAATCACGAAGTGGATGAATGTAATGAATTCTGGTACCTAGGCAGAAAAATAACCTCTGACTGACGAATCAAGTGACATAGAAAGCATACTAGCGCTGAAAAAAAAGTATTCGTGGAGAAGAGAAGTCCAACAAACATAGGTCTTAATTCGAGAAAGAAATTTCTGAGAATGTACGTTTGGAGCACAGCGATGTATGGTAGTGAAACGTGGGCTGTGGGAAAACGGGAACTGGAGAGATTCGAAGCAAGTGAAATGCAAGGCTACAGAAGAATGTTGACAATTGGTTGGTTTTGTAAGTTAAGAAATGAGTAGGTTCTCCACAGAATAATCGAGGAAAACGAATACATGGAAAACACTGGATGGAAGAGCAAAAATACGTTAACAGGCCAGGTAATGATTTTCATTGTATTAGAGGGTGCTGTAGAGGTTACACACTGTAGACGAAGAGTGAGAGTTGGATTTCAAGCAGAAAACAATTGAGCGCCAAACTTGCAAATTGTTACTCTGAGATGAAAATTTTAAGAGAGGAGATGAATCCTTGCCTAGCTGCATCAAAGCTGTCAGACGACTACAAAAGAAAGAAAGGTACTCTGTGTCAGTTAATGCTTTAGTACTACAGTAAATACGGTAAAGAGTCTATAGTTTGTAATCTTCTCATTTCGATCGTGATAACTATCTTTAGTATTTTTAAGAGTTTTAGGTACTTTAATGGGAAAACTAAATAGTGTTGCAACGGCTGTTAGTTGCTGTTCCTGTGTTGCTATGATATATCGCGGATGAAAATCACTGTATCGACACCATATAGCGCAGAGGTAATATGTTGGCGTGTAATTAGATGTACACTTCCTTCCTTTTCACATTTAAATTTAGAAATTAACTCAATACAATGTATGGACAAATAACATCGTCTTTAATAAATACATCGATACTATCTTCTCTATGTTACTGAAATGAGAACCATTAGCATTTAACTTATCATTACCGGCGAGGTCTGACCTAATTATTTTAAAGTAGGTTTTCTGCCGTTCAGCTCTAGTACTTCAGATAAAACACGGAAAACCTATGACTTTAAGCCACGGGCTTGATTTGAATTTTTTCTGAATACTATTTTTTGATATTACCTTTATCCTTAGTGGCCTAGATGCTTTCAGTACCAGTATTTATTGCGCTGCATTGCATCAGCTTTCTCGTAAGCATGTATAGAAACACAGGTGTTATGGCTACCTTAAGTTACGAGAACTAAGGCCTGCAAAGTGTAACGAACTGAGGTCTCCCCCAGTAAAGCGTTTTCACACAAGGGTATCGGGATGGAGGCACACCGACCGTGGAATGCGCGATAGATAATGACTCTCCGGTAAAGCCTCAAAACCTGCGGTACCTATGTTCCCAAAACAAAGCAGCAATTCGGATGATCAGACACACTGTTACGTACATAAATAATAATCGACCACCCGTTTTCAAAGTTTATGAATGATGCAAATGACATGAACATCAATGAAAAGGATTTTAGGATTTTGTAGGAACTACGCATTTGGCTGAACACAATGATCACACTAACATACCTAAGAAGAAGAAGAGGGGGAAAAAAGGAAGCTGCAGCTATTTTCGATTAGGACTGAAGTGACGAAGTATCGAGCTTTCATTCAGGTTATGGAAGAAATCCCAGATACATGGCGTCCTACTGCTGAACACAGGCACTGCAGTATCGTATTTACCCACCGACCCCGGCAAGCGACATTTAATTATAATGTCTCCCCTATACAGCAATATACATATTGCATGTACGAGTGCAGGTTGTAAACACATGATTGAAGACGTATGGAAATTCGATTTGGGCGTGAAGCGTTCATGGATTGTCTAATGGTAACGCGACCGCTCGCGATAAGCGGCAAATCCGAGATCGAATCTCGGTCCGGCTCAAACTTTCATTCGTCATTCTACTACACAGCCGACTGTTGTCCATTTTCCCAACTTCCACAAATCAAAGTCGCCAAAGCTTTCAGGAGAAGTATTAGAGTATCGTAGCACTTGTCATAACCATTACTAGCTGCCCTTTAAAGAAGAATTACCAGCTGCAGTTATGTAAATCCTTTCGAAGACTACAACGAGTAGTAAACTTAGTAGCAATAGCGTAAGTAAAGCTGAAAAATATTTGAATTTCTCTGTTCAAGTCCCACATGCCGTAAAGTTTGTCTACATTCTGGAGTACAGTAAAGAACACAAGGAACACAATTCTTTGGTAACCATTATCATCAGAATACAGATCACCACCTTCAGAATGACGTCTCCTAGAACTCACTGAAGTTTTGTGCTCGCCACTGGAAGAACCACAATGCGGGGTCGGGGAAAGGGGCGGCGAAGGACAATTATGGAGGATGATTGGGAAAAATAGATACGCAGAGATTGAAAAATTAGGACAATATGTGAGAAGATGAAGGAGAACGTTTTAACAATACAATGAATGACAGATTTAGAAAACAAATAATCCAATCGGACGTTGTGGAGACTTAAAAAAAGTTATTCATCATTTCTCGTGCTTCTCAGTGTAAGTTGCCCTCATTTCGTCTCTTAAATTTCCGTACAATAATATATTACGTACCGAAGAATTTGCTGATGGTTTTCAATACAGAGGCACAAATCTTTGTACAGCCTGTCCTGATACACAGCAGGTGGACCCTCCAAACGCTGTTTGACTCCCAGTTCCGTGTCGGCCTGTTCCATTCTCAGGGCTGCTACACGGATAGTGAGGACCTTCAGCTGCGCGGCCACCAAAATCATTATAGTTACTAGAAGACAGTCCATGCCGAAGCTCACGTTGGCCAGGTAGTTTGCTGAGCAACACTGCACGATGTACGACAGCGCGTAGTAGCTATTGTTGCCGGCCCAGTAGTGCTGGACGAGCGGAAGGCGACGTTCGCCTGGGTGCGCGATCAACGGCATTGGGAACCACACGACTGCCTGCAGAAAGAGGAACAGGAACATGGCCAGCGAAATGTGGGCAGCACGTCTGCGCGAATTCTGGAGGATGTTTGCCAGGTTGGTGTCCCTGGTGCAGGCCTCACTCTGTGCCCACACCAGCGCGGTCAGACGCTGCGCCATGGCGTAATACTGTGGCCTGTACCACACAAACAGTATGCCCTTGACGAGTCCGCTGCAGGTCGTGAACGAGTTGGCCAAGACCAACGTCGTTTCTTCAAGATCAGCTCCGCTGTAGCCGATGGCCAGAGCGCCTTCCATGCAGTTCCAAACGCCCAGCGTCAATACGAGGGCGCTGTAGAAGTTATACAGCGGTGAATCACACAGTGGCCACATCCCGAACAGGCACAGTTGACGGATGTTCAGCTTGAGGACGGAATGGCCACTAGTTGACCAGGAGAAGGCCATCTCCAGGTACCTACACCCTTTACCGCTGATTTGACCACTGGCGTTGCCGGATGTCAGGGAGACACTATACCAGTACTCTCTCTGCAATCTGGCAGATTCCCTCCGATCTGGCCGACAAAGAATGTTGCACAAGCGATAATTCCTGCTACTATCATGAGCCAATCGGTTACTGCGTAATCTATATATAAAAAACGGCGAAATTTGAGAGGTCGAGATACATACTCAATTAACAGTCAAGTGCTATTGCATTTTGCAGTCGCCTTTCTTAGTAGATTCTCATATATTAATTCACTCGCAAGTCAGCAATACAAGATAGATTAGAGTAACTTGTCAATCGAAATTAATAATCGAATGCCCTTACTACCAAATTACTGCGCTGAACACGCTAATCGAAGCCGGAGTTAAATAACATAATATTTTAAAATATGCTCTTCTGCATAATGCATATTCCTGTGCATTTTTCAAAAGATCTCTGGAAGTAAGCTGTAAGTCGTCTTTCTTGATTCGTGCGTTTATTTTGAAGTGAAGAGTATTTCAGCAGTGCGTGTGATACATAATAGTTTCTCGTATGCATGTTGTCTCGAAATCTCTAATTCGTTTCATCAAAAAAATTAGCTAACTACTTCTAAATGATCGTCTGTCACACTAAAATTCTCGGAAATATTGTAGAAACTATACGTATAGTTTGTAATTTTGCTTTCTATTTAGGAAATTTTGTTATTTTTCCTGAACTACTTCTTCTGTGGCATTCGAAACAGCGCAGGGGCGAATTTTGTGTGCGTTCCTACATGTGGAATCAGCATCATGAACAGCTGAAGCCGAAATACTCTGGAACCATTCAGATAAATTTCCCAACATTATCCAAGAAATGGGTGTAACCAACGATCCTTAACATTCGATTAAGTAGCCAAAAAATCTTCAGCTAATTGGAAAGTTGACTTAACACTGTGTTGCGATTGTGAAATCGAGAGCGCTACAACATGCTGTTCGCATTCGTGAGGGGATTAAAAGTTTCAAATGGTTCAAATGGCTCTGAGCACTATGTAACTTAACTACTGAGGTCACCAGTCGCCTAGAACATAGAACTAATTAAACCTAACTAACCTAAGGACATCACGCACATCCATGCCCGAGGCAGGATTCGAACCTGCGACCGTAGCTGTCGCCCAGCTCCAGACTGTAGCGCCTGGAACCGCACGGCCACTCCGGCCGGCGATTGAAAGTTTCATCGAGAGAATATGGAAAAGGAATACAGACGATACTGAGGAATTAAAGATCACCAGATTAATCGGCAGTGTCCTGGGTTAAATCGCATATCTCATGTGTCTCATCATACGAAACTCATTACAACTTTCTTGCCGATCGGTTCGTTGGAAGAGGACCATTAATTTGAGCGACATCACTTTTCTATTGCAAAATAGTAGTCTGTGCTTTAACATCATATATCACTCCCTACAATAAATTTATTTCGTTTATGACCCATAAAAATCTCAACACTGCTCATGTTCTCGTGACAGCTCCCCACGCAACACCTGTGACACATTTGATGTACTATGTCTTGCTAAGATAAGGGATCCTATCAGAAATTTTAGCATTTCTTATGTTAACCATGAAAATTAGTCATAATGGTGGAGATGCAAATAAGAATCGAGTACAGGAATAAGATTAGTAATGATGTAGGAGTACGTTTATCTCGCTTCACGGCATTCGTTTGTTGAGATACCACTTTAAATCTCTTCCCTGACCTCCTGAGATTCAGCTGGATATATTTCTCCGTTCTGAAATTTCATATTACGAGCAATTTACTCAGTTTTTCTGGGCATGTAATCTGAAACTTCCACACAGCTTTACTTCCGCCAGTACCTCATCTCCTGGTTTCCAGACTTCACACAAGCTCTCATGCGAAACTTGCAGAACTAGCAATTCTGGAAGAAAGGATATTGCGGATATATGGCTTTGCCCAAACCTGGGGGATGTTTCCAGCATGAAACGTTCACTCTGCAGTGGAGTTTGCACTGATATCAAACTTCTTGACAGATTAATCTGAGGGCATATTACACTGTTGATAGAGATCTGTCCGTGAGAAGGGGGCGTTGAGCTTGACTGCCCCCTTGGTGCTGTTCGCGAGGAGTAAGCTATGAGTCGGCGCCAGGTTTCACCCTCTCCCTTCTCTCAACTTCATTAAACCCTAATATTACACTACACACCACACACACATACAATACATACATTTAGTATTACAGATACTGTAATGTACGATGTTGAAAATAAATAAAGAAAAAAAACAAATATCTGCAGTTTTTTTCCTGTTTGATTTTCTCTTACGTTGGATGAGTATTACTTACACTATAACTCAAATCTGGAAATAGAACTGTAGTTTTGTGTGTTCTCACTCAGCACAGTATTACATTCTTTATGTTTGTTTATTTTTCATGTAGATTGTGAGGGCTGCCTACGGGTGAAATAATTCTTTTACTTATCTTTTAAATCATATATAGTGCATGTATGAGCGCATGGGCTCTTGTGTGTGTGTGTGTATGTGTGTATGTGTGTGCGTCTGTGTTAAGACCACAACGCGCAAGTCCCTTCTCCTCTGTAACGTATACGACATTTTCCCTCACTCTCTCTCTCTCTCTCTCTCTCTCTCTCTCTCTTCTCTCTCTCTCTCTCTCTCTCTCTCTCTCTCTCTCTCTCTCTCTCACACACACACACACACACACACACACACACATACGAATTATTTATAACTAAAAAGTATATAAATAAAATCGTTTCCCCGATTGACAACGCTCGCAACCTATACGATAAAGGTAATAATGTGGCCGATGTAAGGAAAAACGCCAACGAAATAAGAAACAGTATGTTGCAGAATACGGAATGGCAGTTTTTTCTACGAGTGAGCCGCGCAGGATTAGCCAAGCGGTCTAAGACGCTGCAGTCATAGATTGTGCGGCTGGTCCCGGCGGAGGTTCGAGTCTTCCCTCGGGCATGGATGTGTGTGTTTGTCTTTAGGATAATTTAGGTTAATTAGTGTGTAGGCTTAGGGACTGATGACCTTCGCAGTTAAGTCCCATAAGATTTCACACACATTTGTGCATTTGTACACTTTTCTAAAATGGTTCAAATGGCTCTGAGCATTGTGGGACTTAACTTCTAAGGTCATCAGTCCCCTAGAACTTAGAACTACTTAAACCTAACTAACCTAAGGACATCACACACATCCATGCCCGAGGCAGGATTCGAACCTGCGACCGTAGCGGTCGCGTGGTTCCAGACTGTAGCGCCTTTAACCGCTTGGCCACCACGGCCGGCTACACTTTTCTACGAGTGCTTCTACAAAGGTCGCTAAACAAAGCTGTATGATCGATTGGATAAATTTTTAAGTGAGACTCGAAGATTACGTATGTCTGTCAGTGAAGACAGTCACCGAAATGTGGTGAGAAAGAGAGAAAGTCTCTGTCTGATACCGACCTGTGAGACTGCGTATTAAATAATAGTAATACCACGCAGAAAGTCTCAGAGAAATGTAACAAAAATCCAGAAAAGATAGAGGCCGTATTATTGTATGACTGGGGACTTGGAATCAGTGAAGGCCGTTTATTTATAATCGCATGGCGTCTGCAGGTGCATCTAATGAGGTTAATAACAATTCTACGTGTAGCAGAGAGGTAAATGAAAAACACCCGCATGTTTGTCGATGTTTTGATTCTAAGTCGTTAGTAAAATATCTTTTTCATAGCTCTGAGTGTCCGGAACTACTCCAGGGGTACGTGAGCACCGTCACCTTTCTTGTAACCATCAGGGCACGATGCTGCGTCTCTAGGGTGAATTCTTGAACAGCTGTGTGCCGCACGTCTGTTTGTGTGCATACGCTGACTCTTCCAGCGCCACCCATTGACCAAATGTTCGTTAATTTTTTTTATTATTATCTGACATATCCTCCTGTGTGAATAATACGCTGTTCAGATTTAAGCGTGTGTATATGCTCCACATCTCCGCCTAAACTACAGGATAGATTTCAACCAAACTTGGTACACTTATCGCTTACCATCTGGAAAGAAGGGGGAATGGAGGGTGGGCGTTTGGGGGGGGGGGGGGTAAATAAGACGCACCTACCTCTCAGATGAGTGAGGTGAGAAGAGAAGCGTTTGGCACGAGGAGCAAATACTCAGACTATATTAATCCAGTATTTTAGAATAAATGTAAATGTCGTGTGACTAGGGCCTCTCGTCGGGTAGACCGTTCGCCGAGTGCAAGTCTTTCGATTTGACGCTACTTCGGCGACTTGCCCGTCGATGGGGATGAAATGATGATGATGATGACACCACAACACCCAGTCCTTGATCGGAGAAAATCTCCTACCCAGCCGGGAATCGAACCCGGGCCCTTAAGTTTGACATTCTATCGCTCTGACCTCTCAGCTGGCGGGGGCGGGCAGTATTTTAGAATGAGCACTCTTAGTGACTTACAATCAAGTTTAAAAGTAATTTAAAATATTTACGAGACTTTTCTGGCTGATACGGCAGACAAAGATGAAAGTAATGAAGTTTATTGTTTACTACATTCTCGCTATACTTGCAGTAAAACTGCCACATCAGGCATGACCTTTTAATTTATTACTTCTTTACTAACAACTGTATTAGCAACATATTCGGCATAGAACATCCACATAAGCCACCGAATGTCTATGTAAAATTTTATCTTTGTACGTTACATAGATTCATGAGACATGATGTATACACAATGAGCTGCGTTGAAACGAAGTTGCTAAGAGATTCGCAAGAGATAGAGGTGGAACAAGTTAAAATATTTGAGAAATATATCAGATGTATATGACGTGAGGGCACATGGGTAAATACAGTATGTGATCAAAAGTATCCGGACACTTGGCTGAAAATGACATACAAGTTCGTTGCGCCCTCCATCGTTAATCCTGAAAACCACCCATAGCCTTGATCATAGCTTCCACCTCGCAGGCATACGTTTAGTCCGGTGCTGGAAGGTTTCTTGGGGAATGGCAGCCCATTCTTCACGGAGTGTTGCGCTGGGGAAAGATACGGATGTCGGTCGGTGAGGCCTGGCACGAAGTCGGGGTTCTAAAACATCCCAAAGACGTCCTGTAGAATTTAGGCGAGGACTCAGCGCAGGCAAGTCCATCACAGGGATGTTATTCTCCTGTAACAACTTTGCCACAGGCCGTGCATTATGAACAGGTGCTCGATCGTGTTGAAAGCTGCAATCACGATCCCCGAATTGCTCTTCAACAATGGGAAGCAAGAGGGTACTTAATACATCATTGTAGGCCTGTGCCTTGATAGTACCACGTACAACAACAAGGGGCACAAGCCCCTCTATAAAAAACACGACCATACCGTAACACCACCGACTCCGAATTTTACTGTTGGAATTACACACGTTGGCAGATGACGTTCACCGGGCATTCGCCATACCCACACCCTGCCATCAGAGCGCCATATTCTCTACCGTGATTCGCCACTCCGCACAATGTTTTTCCACTTTTCAATCGTCCAATCTTTATCCTCCTTACACCAAGCGAGGCATCGTTTGGCATTTACCGGCTTGATGAGTGACTTACGAGCACCCGCTCCACAATGATATCCAAGTTTTCTCGCCTCCAGCCTGTCATAGTATTTTCAGTGAATCCTGATTCACATTGTAATTCCTGTGTGATGGTGCGGATAGACGTCTGCCTATTACACTTTACGACCCTCTTCAACTGTCCGCGGTCATTGTCAATCAACAGACAAGGTCCGCCTGTACGCTTTTATGCTGTACCTGTCCCTTCACATATCCACTTCACTATTACATCGGAACCAGTGGGGCTAGGAATGTTTAGGAGTGTGGAAATCTCGCTTACAGATGTGTGACACAAGTGAAACCCATCAACTGACCACGTTCGAAGTCCGTGAGTTCTGCGGAGCGCCCCATTCTGCTCTCTCACGATGTGTAATGACTACTGAGGTCGCTCATATGGAGTAGCTGGCAGTAAGTGGAAGCACAATGCACCTGATATGAAAAGCGTATGTCTTTGGGGGTGTCCGGATACTTTTGATCAAATTGTGTATGTGGATAAAAAGCTCCTCGTGTACACCCAGATCATTTTCAGCCAAACATTCTATCGAGATAAGAAACAGAAAACTCCTTTTGGAGTGGAGGAGACAGCATAGAGAGAGAAGAGGGAGGAGGAGGAGGAGGAGAAGTACAGACAGAGAAGGGGAACGAGGAGATGGACAGAGACTGGGGGATGCGGAGTTGGAGATTGAGTGGGGGAGGTAATAGATAGAGATGGGAGAGGATGAGATGGACTGGGAAAGGAAAGAGGAGGAAATGGACTGAGAAGTATTGGGATGTTTACATTGCTCTAGGCCTTCCGGATTCCTGACACCTTAAGTTAATGCAGGAGACTATAAACTGTAGTAGAAATGCAATGCAGCTCTAATCTTTAAATACGATTAGCTACTATGGTATTATGTAGAAAATGAGTATTTTGCTGACCGTAATTATGTGCACAGAATTATGTTCCCTATAGAGAAAATAATATTCGCTATTAATTAATAAATGGTTAGAGTCTGCTGTTACTTGAGATAGTAGACATATACCTGTATCAACAGTAAATAAACTTAAAAAATCTGGTATTATTTAATAGCGGTACGTCCAGGAGTACAGTAACCTGAAGGGTACCATTATCTTTTTTTTATGTATTATGCTTTGTGTTACTTTGACATTAACCTTTGGGGAAAGTGTTGTCCTTTAAGGTAGTTTGTGGGAATGGCGCACTAGCTATAGAGACGGGAGCATGTACATTTAAAGAAATATATGCAGTTATCACAAGTCTACGGTATTGATGTTTTGGTGGTCTTCACCATGAAGGGTGGTCTGGAGCAGTTCTCATCGGTACTATGTCCTTGGCCAGGTTATTCATCGCTGAATAACTACGACAACCTACATACACATGAACAAGATTATAATAGTCAAGCCTTGTACTAAGTCTACAATTTTTTCTCCCATCAAATTCATCCATTACAGCATTGCGTATTCCTTAATTCATAAGTAAATGTCCTATCAACGGAATCCTCTTTTTTTGTCAAGCTGTGCCATAACTTTATTTTTCACACTGTTAGTACATCCTCGTTGGTTATTTGGTCTACCCATCAATTCATCAGCATTCTTTTTCTGAACCACATTTCAAAAGCTTTTATTGTCTTCTTGTCTCAATTGTTCGTCACTCGTGCTTCACTTTCGTTTTAAACTACATTCCAGGCAAACACCTTCAGAAGAGGTTTCTTGACATTTAAATGTACTTTCGATGTTTTCTAGAAACACTTTCCTTGGTATTGCCTTTGGTCATTTCATACCCTCCACTCCGACCAACATCATTTAGTTTGTTGCCTAAATTGCTAAACTCATCTATATTTCGTTTCCTAATCTAACTGGCTCAGGGCTGCACTTCAAAAAATGGTTCAAATGGCTCTGAGCACTATGGGACTCAACTGCTGAGGTCATTAGCCCCTAGAACTTACAACTAGTTAAACCTATTTAACCTAAGGACATCACAAACATCCATGCCCGAGGCAGGATTCAAACCTGCGACCGTAGCGGTCTTGCGGTTCCAGACTGCAGCGCCTTTAACTGCACAGCCACTTCGGCTGGCCGGCTGCACTTCATCACACTTATTTTACCTTTTTTTATGTTAACTTTACAAACTCTTTTCAAGTAGCAATCCATTCCGTTAAGTTGAGCTACAGAGTTTTCTGACAGTTGTGAAAGAACTGCAGTGTCCTTGGGAAACAATAATCCGGTTTGTTTGTTCTTACTGAACTTTCTCCAGGGAAAGTTGGAGTAACAGATAAAATAGTTAAGAAGGGCGCTACAGTTGCGAAACAAGTACACCAAATCGTGACCAACATTTAGAAGTAACAAAGAATACCATCTGTACTGAATGAAGCGGTCATAGCACCAAATCCACAAAAAGAGAGATAAAGAAGAATGCAGAAATTATAGAGGCATCTGATTGTCACGGTCTATAAATTTTCCAAGGTTATCCATAGAAGAGCGGAATCATATTTAAAAAAGATAATACGTGAGAATTAAACGGGATTTATGAAGAACCGAACCATCAGGGATCAGATGTTTCTAATAAAAGAAGCCATATCGAAATATTGGAAATACAATAACACAGTGGCAATAGTATTTGTTGATTTTAATACAGCCCACAACAGCATAGACAGTGAAATCTCTAGTAGTAAATATGGATGTTTGGAAAACCTAAAGAAGATTACAGAGCTGGTAGAATCTGCTCTTGATGGCCCAAAAAGGATAGACAAAATCAATAGTGATTATACCATGTCTTTTACCTAAAAACAAGAGTCAGACAAGGGGATGAAACATCACCACTCTTTTTCAGTGGAGCAATACAGGAAGCACTAGATGCAAGAACTGAAGCGGAATAGGGAATTAGCACAGAAATAAAAATGAATCTACTGGCCTCTGCGTGCCGCATTACTTGGACGAAAACCCATAAAGGTAAACCACGTAAACGATAACTGTTAATGCCAAAGAAAACTGGTCATGCGCTTAAGGATTTGGCTATGTATTTCAAAATTGTGGATAATTATTCACAGTAAAAATAAACACTATTTGTGTAAATGACTAATAGCTGCACGTATATCAGATACACTGTGGGCTCGATAAGGCCAAAAATGGTTCAAATGGCTCTGAGCACTATGTGACTTAACATCTGAGGTCATCAGTCCCCTAGAACTTAGAACTACTTAAACCTAACTAACCTAAGGACATCACACACATCCATGCCCGAGGCAGGATTCGAACCTGCGACGGTAGCAGTCGCGCGGATCCAGACTGAAGCGCCTAGAACTACTCGCCCACAGCGGCCGGTAAGGCCAAAATTCCTGTGTGATAATTCTACATACTGCAGCGGAAACGGTATACTTCAATTTATTCTCTAGGACTGTTTAGTATGAGTATCTTGTTGACAATAGACATCAGTAATTTCTAGAAGACCGATTTATCATTTATGGCGTCCATAATCCTCTGTGAAAACTGCACAAAGAGTGTTGAGGCTTAGGTAGCACATGCAATTTAAATAGAGTACATGTTAAGCTTTAATCGAGATAAAAAGAGACCAGAGAAAGTAGAGAGTGTGTAGAATCTCGGGACCTATTGAAAGCGATCATCACGATTACAACACAATATGCTGAACGTGAAATAAATCAGAAAATGTAAGTATACTTACTTGTAAACCGTTATTTTATGTGTCATTGTCTCAAATTTCTCTCTTTTTACAGGATGTGAAATCATTTTACGCATACAATGCACTGTTGTGTCAAATGAACAACGCTCAACCCTACGACCACTCTGAACCTCCCCCTCTCCCCCCCAGACAAGATGCTTCCTTAAGACGAACATCTAACGAAGGTTTACTGATGATTTCAGTCTTTACGTTTCTGTGCTGCGAGTAATAATAAAGGTATCACGCAGTAATGCCTTAAGACAGGTATGAAGTTTCAGAAAAATGCAGGCTCTAAACAATAAAGGGCTTTCAGTTATACCACACGCTGTACATAATACGTGGGAAGTTGATTTAAAAGAGATGTTTAAATGTGTGGCCATGTCAAAAATGGCTCTGAGCACTATGTGACTTAACATCTGAGGTCATCAGTCCCCTAGAACTTAGAACTACTTAAATCTAAGTAACCTAAGGACATCACACGCATTCATGCCCGAGGCAGGATTCGAACCTGCAACCGTAGCGGTTCCGTGGTTCCAGACTGAAGTGCCTAGAACCGCTCAGCCACAACTGCCGGTGGGCCGGTCGAAGTGGCCGTGCGGGTAAAGGCGCTGCAGTCTGGAACCGCAAGACCGCTACGGTCGCAGGTTCGAATCCTGCCTCGGGCATGGATGTTTGTGATGTCCTTAGGTTAGTTAGGTTTAACTAGTTCTAAGTTCTAGGGGACTAATGACCTCAGCAGTTGAGTCCCATAGTGCTCAGAGCCATTTGAACCACAACTGCCGGCTGTGTCCATGTTCCTGAATGCACAATATAATGCGCCTTCTAAAGGATCTGCGGACGAAATGTTACATAGCCGGTGTCACGGAGTAACATGCGACTTCGATGCGCCGTTTTAGATCATCTGAGGATGTGGGACCAGTGACATAAACACGATCCTTTAAATATCCCCACAAAAAGAAATCTAAGGGTCTTATATCGGGCGACCTTGTGGGACATAATGAGGACCATGGCGTCCCAACTACCATCCTGCAAACGTTGTTTAGTTCTTCGACAGCAGTACGCGAAGAATGGGCTGGGTGATCATTGCGCTGCATCCACATATGGACCCTCGTGTGTAGACACGCGGAGTCACAAATGTTCAAGGAGACCACCCAAACTGTAGACAATAAACGCGTGATATAACTCACCTGTCAGTGTACCTGGGAAGTAGTGTGGACCGATGATTTCTTCCCCAAGGATTCTACACCATACATTAATAGACCACCTACATTAACTGTAGACAGATCGTACCCACCGAGGATTGTCTGCGGCCCATTAGTGCACGTTATGTCGATTCACTGCACCATAATTTGTGAACGTGGACTCATCAGAGAACATAACACCTTGTAAAGAGTCCAGCGCGAAATTACGCATCGGCCGTTCACAGAATGTAACTCTCGCACGGAAATCTTTCCCATGCAGCTCCTGGGTCAGTGACAGGTGGTACGGGTGAAACCTGTGACCGTGTACTATACGCCACACAAATGTGAGACTGCAACTAAAACAAACACCTCCGTCTCCTCACTTCTTGCGGTTCTTAGTCTTCACTGCGGTGCATTACCAAGGTGCCTGTTTCCTGAAGTCCTTGTTCGGCACGTAAGGACGTAATGGCTGCCGGAGCTCTTCGCCTAGGATATCTCACCGCGTACCCCATGGCTGCTTCAGTGGCATCGTGTCGGCATTCGCCGACCATCAGCAACATGCCAACGTACTCGTTATTCGTGTATTCCATCTTCATCCGATGTCAGTAACTGTGGTATATTGAGCCCTGTTTGTTTGTGTGGCTGGAACTGTTGGGTATACGGCCGTGTGCAGCGACAGTCGGCAGTCTAACAGCGTATCGAGGAAGCTTCTCGCTCCGTGAAACCGGCGACGTTACAACTCAGCCGCAACACATTTAGAAGGCGCAATGCGTTACGCGCAGCGTGTGTGGTATCTGCCCCAGACACTTTGAAGGGTTGTAGCTCCCAAACTAAAAGTGACAGGAATGTAATTTAAATTGATGGTTACACAGCTGGTGTTACTGATTCCAGTGCATGATCGAAACAACCATTGTTCCACTAAAAATTGTATCTTTTTGCTGTACCTCTTTGGATAATAAAAAACACAATAAACTATGTTCATAGCTCCGCAGACAGTGTAATGTTTCTTATGGTGACCTACCGCAATAAATATTTCCGTCGCCTATTACTTCGTAACTTACAGAGGTAAACACATTTAGTGAACAACCTGTGTACATAGATACTCCGCAAGCCACTGTACGGTGCGTGGCCTTACTAGCCATTTCCTTCCCTGTTCCACTCGCAAATATGTTGTTGTTGTTGCGGTCTTCAACCCTAGGACTGGTTTGATGCTGCTCTCCATGCTACCCTATCCTGTGCAAGCTTCTTCATCTCCCTTTACCTACTGCAACCTACATCCTTCTGAATATGCTTAGTGTATTCATCTCTTCGTCTCCTTCTACGATTTTTACCCTCCACACTGCCCTACAATACTAAATTGGTGATCCCTTGATGCCTCGACACATGTCCTACTAACCGATCCCTTCTTCTAGTCAAGTTGTGCCACAAGCTTCTCTTCTCCCCAATCCTATTCAATGCTTCCTCATTAGTTATGTGGTGTACCCATCTAATATTCAGCATTCTTCTGTAGCACCACATTTCAAAAGCTTCTATTCTCTTCTTGTCCAAACTATTTATCGTACATGTTTCACTTTCATACATGGCTACACTCCATACAAATACTTTCAGAAATAACTTCCTGACACTTAAATCTATACTCGATGTTAACAAATATCTCTTCTTCAGAAACGCTTTCCTTGCCATTGCCAGTCTACATTTTATATCCTCTGTACTTCGACCATCATCAGTTATTTTGCTCCCCAAATAGCAAAATTCCTTTACTGCTTTAAGTGTCTCATTTCCTAATCTAATTCCCTCAGCATCACCCGACTTAATTCGACTACATTCCATTATCCTTGTTTTGCTTTTGTTGATGTTCATCTTTTACCCTCCTTTCAAGACACTATCCATTTCATTCAACTGCTCTCCCAAGTCCTTTGCTGTCTCTGACAGAATTACAATGTCATCGGCGGACCTCAAAGTTTTTATTTCTTCTCCATGGATTTTAATACCTACTCCGAATTTGTCTTTTGTTTCCTTCACTGCTTGCTCAATATACGGATTGAATAACATCGGGGAGAGACTACAACACTGCCTCACTGCCTTCCCAACCCCTGCTTCCCTTTCATGTCCCTCGACTCTTATAACTGCCATCTGGTTTCTGTACATATTGTAAATAGCCTTTCGCTCCCTGTATTTTACCCCTGCCACCTTCAGAATTTGAAAGAGCGTATTTCAGCCAACATTGTCAAAAGCTTTCTCTAAGTCTACGAATGCTAGAAACGTAGGTTTGCCTGTCCTTAATCTATTTTCTAAGATAAGTCGTAGGGTCAGTATTGCCTCACGTGTCCCAACATTTCTACGGAATCCAAACTGATCTTCTTCGATGTCGGCTTCTACTAGTTTTTCCATTCGTCTGTAAAGAATCCGCGTTAGTATTTTGCAGCCGTGACTCATTAAACTGATAGTTCGGTAATTTTCACATTTGTCAACTCCTGCTTTCTTAGGGATTGGAATTATTATATTCTTCTTGATGTCTGAGGGTATTTCACCTGTTTCATACATCTTGCTCACCAGATGGTAGAGTTTCGTCAGGACTGGCTCTCCCAAGGGTGTCAGTAGTTCTAATGGAATGTTGTCTACTCCTGGGGCCGTGTTTCGACTCAGGTCTTTCAGTGCTCTGTCAAACTCTTCACGCAGTATTATATCTCCCATTTCATCTTCATCTACATCCTCTTACATTTGCATAATATTGTCCTCAAGTACATCGCCCTTGTATAGACCCTCTATATACTCCTTCCACCTTTCTGATTTCCCTTCTTTGCTTAGAACGGTCTCCATCTGAGCTCTTGACATTCATACAAGTGGTTTTCTTTTCTCTAAAGGTCTCTTTAATTTTCCTGTAGGCTGTATCTATCTGACCCCTAATGAGATAAGCCTCTACATCCTTACACGTGTCCTCTAGCCATGCCTGCTTAGCCATTTTGCACTTCCTGTCGATCTCATTTTCGAGACGTTTCTATTCCTTTTTGCCTGCTTCATTTACTGCATTTTTATATTTTCTCCTTTCATCAATTAAATGCAGTATTTCTTCTGTCACCCAAGGATTTCTACTAGCCCTCGTCTTTTTACCTACATGATCCTCTGCTGCCTTCATTACTTCATTCCTCAAAGCTACCCATTCTTCTTCTACTGTATTTCTTTCCCCCATTCCTGTCCATTGTTCCCTTATGATCCTCTGCTGCCTTCATTACTTCATTCCTCAAAGCTACCCATTCTTCTTCTACCGTATTTCTTTCCCCCATTCCTGTCCATTGTTCCCTTATGCTCTCCCTGAAACTCTGTACAACTTCTGGTTTAGTCAGCTATCCAGGTCCCATCTCCTTAAATGCCCACCTTTTTGCAGTTTCTTCAGTTTTAATCTACAGGTCATAACCAATATATTGTGGTCAGAATCCACATCTGCCCCTGGAAATGTCTTACAATTTAAAACCTGGTTCCTAAATCTCTGTCTTCCCATTATATGAGCTATCTGAAACATGTCAGAATCTCCAGGCTTGTTCTGTGTATACAACCTTAATTTATGATTCTTGAACCAAGTGTTAGCTATGATTAGGTTGTGTTCTGTGCAAAATTCTACCAGGCGGCTTTCTCTTTCATTTCTTACCCCCAATCCATATTCACCTACTACGTTTCCTTCTCTCCCTTTCCCTACTGCCGAATTCCAGTCATCCATGACTATTAAATTTTCGTCTCCCTTCACAATCTGAATTATTTCTTTTACTTCATCATACATTTCTTCAATTCCTTCGTCATCTGCAGAGCTAGTTGGCATATAAACCAGTACTACTGCAGTAGGCGTGGGCTTCGTATCTATCTTGGCCACAATAATGCGTTCACTATGCTGTTTGTAGTAGCTTACCCGCATTCCTATTTTCCTATCAATTATTAAACCTACTCCTGCATTACCCCTATTTGATTTTGTGTTTATAATCCTGTAGTCACATGACCAGAAGTCTTGTTCCTCCTTCCACCGAACTTCACTATTTCCCACTATATCTAACTTTAACCTATCCATTTCCCTTTTTAAATTTTCTAACCTACCTGCCCGATTAATGGATCTGTCATTCCACGCTCTGATCCGTAGAACGCCAGTTTTCTTTCTCCTGATAACGACATCCTCTTGAGTAGTCCCCGCCCGGAGATCCGAATGGGGACTATTTTACCTCCGGAATATTTTACCAAAGAGGAAGCCATCCTCATTTAACCATACAGTAAAGCTGCATGCCCTCGGGAAAATTGCGGCCGTAGTTTCCCCTTGCTTTCAGCCGTTCGCAGTACCAGCACAGCAAGCCGTTTTGGTTAGTGTTACAAGGCTAGATCAGTCAATCATCCAGACTGTTCCCCTTGCAACTACTGAAAAGGCTGCTGCCCCTCTTCAGGAACCACGCGTTTGTGTGGCCTCTCAACAGATACCCCTCCATTGTAGTTGCACCTACGGTACGGGTATCTGTATCGCTGAGGCACGGAAGCCTGCCCACCAACGTCAAGGTCCATGGTTCATGGGGGGGCGGGGGCTCGCAAATATAGCGAGGGAAAATCGAGTCTGTATATGCCTCCGTATGAGCTCTAATTTCTCGTATATTATCTTTGTGACCCTTTCGTGCAATGTACGCTGGCGACAGTAGAATCGTTCGGGATTCAGCTTCAAATGCGGGTTCTCTAAATTTTCTCAATAGAATTTCTCGAACATAACATCCCCTTGCCTCCAGGGATACCCATTTGAGTTCCCGACGCATCTCCGTAACGCTTACATGTTATACGAATGTTCCCATATCAAATCTAGCAGCCCGCCTCTGAATTGTTTCAGTGTCTTCCTTTAATCCTACATTGTCCTACATTGTACGGATCCCGAACACTCGAGCAGTATTCACGAATAAGTCACACCAACATCCTATATGCGGTCTTCTTTACAGATGAACCATACTTTCTTAAAATCACCCAGTAAACCGAATATGACCATTCTCACTCCCTACAACAGTCCTCATGTGCTCGTTCTATTTTATATTGCTTTTCAATGCTACCTCCCAATATTTAAAAGACGCTAATGTGTCAAGAAATACACTACTAGTGCTGCATCCGAACATACAAGTCTGTTTTTCCTAGTCATCCACATTAACGTACTTTTTTTCACATCGAGAGGTAGCTCCCATTCACCACACCAACTATAAATTCTGCCTAAGTCATCTTGTATCTTCAGTCACTCAACTTCGGCACCTTGCCGTTCACCATAGCATCAGCAGCAAATAGCGGCAGACGGCTCCTCACCCTGTTCGTGAGACCGTCAATGTGTACAGAGAGAAACAGCGGTCGTATAACACTTACCTGTGTCACTCCTGTCGATACCCTCGCCTCTGCTGAATACTAGACGTCAAGAACAACAGTGGGATATATTACTTAAAGAAGTCTTCGAGCCACTCACATATATGTGAAATTATCCCATATGCTCGTACGTTCGTCAACAGCCAGCAATGCAATCAACAAATATGCTGTCTGCGTGTTGCCTTTCATCCGTAGTTCGCAGTATATCACGTGAGAAAAGGTCAAGCTGGGTTTCGCATTAGCGATGCTGTCGAAAACCATACTGATTCATGGACATCAGCTTCTCAGTGTCAAGAAAACTTATTACATTCAAAATGAGAATAGGTTCAATGGTTCTGTAGCGAACCCAAGTTAGGTCTTATTGTTCTGCAATTTTGCGGGGCCGTTCTTATACTATGTAAGACTCCTTATGTAAAGGAGTCATTTGCGCTTTTTTCCAATCGCATGGGATTTTGTGCTGGGTAAGAGTCTCGCGATAATTGCAAGCTACGTAAGGGGCTAATGCCTTAGAGTACGCTTTTTAAACCCGAATTGGGATTCCATCCGAACTTTGTGACTTATTTGCTTTCAAATCTTTCAGTCGTTTCTCTGCGGCAGGAATGCTTATTATTATGTCGTCCATACGGGAGTCAGTCTGATGGTCAAATGGTGGTATGTTCTTGCGATTCTGCAGGGTGAACGATTTCTTTAAAGTGAAATATAAAACTTCGATTGAGCGAATTGAGATAGGACCAGAATTTTCTCGAGTTCTCTGCCAGATATTTTCCTAAAGTATGATGGTGGTAGTTGTTGTATGCTTCGCTCATAGATCTTCTCGGAATTGCACGAATCTCTACTAAACGTTGCTTGTGGTCATTTGTGTAATGTCTTGTGAACCGAGGGTGCAGAGCCTCTGCTTCTTCAGCAACTTCCCAATTTCGTTATTAAGCCGCAGTGAGACTTTTCCATCGTTACTCCACTTACAGGACACATAAATCTCCGGACCACGATTTACAATCTGCTTGGATTTTGCCCACATTCAAATTACTGGAACCACGTGACGACATTTCACTCTAAGTGAGATGCTACCAACCGCTAAGCTGCTCTGTCTAGCAGAAAAACTCTCCTAGTCTTCTTAAGTGATTTATTACCGTTCGCTACAATAGCTGCTATAATGACATCGTGGTCACTAATTCCCGTTTCTATACTGGCATTGACGATATGATCTGGCCTATTTGTAGCTACGAGGTCTAACATATTTCGATTGTGTGTCGGCTGCCAAGCTAGCTGCTCAAGTCAGTTTTCAGAAAACTTATTCAAAAGTATTTCGCACGACTGTCTGTCTGTACCTATTGCAGTGAATCAATAGACATCCCAGTCTGCGCTCGGTAGGTTAGTGTCGCCTCCAATGTTATTGAAAGAAATGGGTATTTACGTGCTAATGACCATAGACTTCCTTTGAATGACCCGAGAACTTTTACAGCAGAATCGGGTGGCCGGTAAAGTATCCAACAATTATATTGGTTACACCTACAGAGAAGCGAACAGATAACTTCACTGTCACACACCACTTCGACCTCAATAGAGAAAATATTTTTGTCAACTGCAATGAACATTCCCCCTCCTGTGCCCTTTGACCAGCCTTACCGGCATATGTTCCACGACTCTATCTCAGAGGTTTAGACTTTGAGTTTCAGCCAGCTCTAGGTCCCAAGAATAAATTGAGCATCAGAGCTTTCCTGCAGGGCAGTAACTTCGGGAACTTTGTAAAGAATACTTCGACAGTTTACTGATAACATGTTGACAGTCGAAGCGTCTGCACTATCAACACGGTCAGACTTCCCTTGCTGCCTACCGACTGACGAATGTTCATCAGAGTACTTCAAACTACCGTCTAGCTGAAAAAACCCTCACATCCACTCCACAAGTACTCTGCTACACGAGCAGCTGCTTCCTTTTGGCAGTGCACCTCTGACCTATCAAGGGGAGTCCTACAAAACCCCACCCGATAATTTGCTGCCTTTCTTGTTACTTCTGGTACTTTAACAGCATATT
Source organism: Schistocerca americana (assembly GCF_021461395.2). NCBI lineage: Eukaryota > Metazoa > Arthropoda > Insecta > Orthoptera > Acrididae > Schistocerca > Schistocerca americana. Next base: position 326,453,328 of record NC_060126.1, on the reverse strand, counting down.
TTTCAGAGAAGGGGTCTTAAGTCTTCTACAACCATACCCTGAAAGCTACTGGGAAGTGGATGCCAGACGATACGTGCCACTGTAACAGTTATTTGGGCCTACTCCTGTTCCATTCACGTGTAGAGTGTGGGAAGAATGACTGTTTAAACGGCTCTGTGAAAGCTGTAAATAGCCTGATTTTGCACTTGCGAAGGGTAGGAGGTTGTAATATATTCCTGGACTATCTTAGCCTCCTGCTTCGCTCGCACAAACTGTATGGTCTGCATAGATTATTTGCTTTTTCTATCGAACTTTTACGCTGTTCACAAATATCTTGTAAATTTTACACCCTAATTAAGACCATAGGAGCATGTCCTTTCCTAATGTACTTCTGACCACAATGCGATTCTAGTAGCTAGAGTCGGAGGTCTTTGTTAATCCTGCCCTTTGACTTCTTGGGGTGGTATCTCCATAGATACATTCATCCCCTAACTTAGAAGTCAAATACCACTTTCCTTAGATATAGTTTTAAAAGTGCTTTATTAGTATTTTAATAACCGTTTATGTTCAAAAGAAACTTCACACAGCGTTTTAAGCCCTTAGTGGTTGAATTTACCAACACGCTGAAGAAAGTATTTTTTTTTACTCCCAACCAAGAAACCAAACACAGATTTTCGTAGTTATAGCTCCAAATTACTTTAATAACAACATATTTTAAAAAAATCTTTCACCCCCTACTCACCCGCTTGAGAGTGGAGCTTCGAACCATCCCTTACTAAACAAAATTTACAGCATAAGGTTAATTCTTGTTACAAATTTCAAGTTTAATTCCTAGCGGCTTAGGCAGGGTCAAAAATGCTTTCATAATGAAATATTTCCATAAACACATTAATCCTCTATTTTACTTCCTTAGATTTGAATTTTCCAAAAACTGTGAAACACGTATTCTTTTATTTCTAACCGAGAAGACAAATACAATTTTTCATCGATGTCGCTTGGAATGATTTAGCTGTTCTTTAACAATGATTCGTTTAAAAACAGAATAACTTAAAAACTGTCACCTACTATTTCACCCCCACACATGTTAAATTTACAAACATGCTGTAAGGTGTACACCTTTATTTTCGCAGTTCTAGTTTTAAAATTGGATAAATTGTGAGCTATTTTTAAAAATATTTCTTCTCTTATTTCATACCATGAGGGGTAGAATTTCGGACAAATGCCAATTTTTGTAGTTTTAGCTTCGAAATTGGGTAAATGGCGACCTATTTTCAAAAACCTTTCATCCCTTATTTCACACCCTTAGGGGTGTGGGGATGGAATTTAGGAAAATCAATGGAAAAAAGACGCCTATAGCATAAGGTCAACATCTTCGTGAACTTCAAGTTTCTATCCCTCAAGTTTCTATCCATAGGGGTTTGGTCTGGGCAATGATGAGTCAGTCATGCATTCAGGTCATTGCCTTTTATATACAAAGATTAATTATTTGAAGCTTTTTCTCGAAAGTTTGTACGTAGGCTTTCTCGTGGTAGATTGCATCTGCCAGTTCAATATCATAAGCATTTGCGCTAACTCTCCCATGGTCAAACAACCCTGTTGCCATTCGTGCAGTGTTTCCCCGTACCCGTTCAATATCCCCAGTTATTCCTCTTTGGTATGGGTCACACGCGCTTGAACAGTATTCTAAAAAGAGTAGCACCAGTGTTTTGCAACCAGTCTTCTTTGTAGACGGATCGCATTTTCTTAGTATTCTCCTACTTTACCTACAACTAAGCCTATATGATCGTCACATTTCATATCACTGAAAAACTGTTGCACCCAGGTACGTGTGTCTTCTGACCGATTCTATTCGTGAATGGCTAACAATTCATTCATAGGAGACAAAGTGTTTTCGCTTTTGTGAGAGGCACACTTTAGCATTTTTGAACATTTAAAAGATGTTTCCAGTGTCTGCAGCACTTTGAAGTATTATCAACATCAGATGAATATATGTGCAGTTTTTTTCCGAACAGTACATCAATACATGAGTAGATATATGCAGCATAGGCGAAAAGTTTGAGATTATTATTTTCGCCAAGGTCATAAATGTACAATATGAACAGGAAGTGTGTAAACGCTCTTCGTTGGAGCACACCTGACGTTTCTTCCATATCTGTTGATATGATAACACGCTGGAAATACATCTACCTGATTGCCCTGAGCCACAGTTTTCAAGATGTCACGCGACAAAAGTACGACTGAGTTTTACATGATGTTTCCTGAAACCTTGCTTGTTGGCATGGAGATGGTTGTTCTGTCCGAAGTGTCTCACTACGTTTGAGCTCAGAATACGTTATTAGATCTGCAGCAAATGGGTGTTAAGGATGTGTGATGGTGTTTTTGTGGGTCGCTTCACCAACTGACGTCAAGGACATGTGTCGTTGGTTTTGTTGATCACTTCTGATACCATTCTTGTAGACGGGTGTTATCTGTTTTTCCCTCCAACTACTGGGCACTGTGTTTTTCGAGGGTTCTGCGTCAGTGTACCTTAAAATGAGGGGCTAACTGAGACGAAAAATCGGTATAGAACCCGATAGGGATTTCTCTGCGCCCTAGGAGTTTGTTCAGTTATAGCTGTTTCCCAACACTTTTCTTTTTTTGAGTAATCCCATGGGTGCTTTTGATGCAGCCAACCACGAATGCCTCTCCTGTGTCGCCCTTTACATCTTAGAGAAGAAACTGACATCTCCTTCCTCAATTATTTGCTCAGTATACTCCAGTTTCTGTCTTCCTCTACAGTTTTACACTCTACACCTCCCTCTAGCACCGAGGAAGTAATTCTCTGATCTCTTAACACTTGTCCTGTCATCCTGTCCCTTCGTCTTGTCTGTTTTCCATAAATTCCTTTCCTCGCCGATTTCGCGAAGAGTTTCCTTATTTCTTACCTTCATCAGTCCATCTAATTTTCAACATTCATTTATAGCACCACATCTCAAACGCTTCGATTCTCTTCTGCTCCGTTTTTCCCATATTTCCAAGTTTCACTAGCATACAATGCTGTACTCGAAACGTACATTCTAAGACATTTCTTCCTCATGTTAAAGGAATGCCCCTTCTGCTATTGCTATTCTGCTTCTGATGTCCTTCATGCTCCTTCCAACATGGTTTATTTTGCTGTAGGAGAATTTGTTAACTTCGTCTGCTCCATGATCCACAATTATGATGTTAAGTTTTTCGGTGTTCTCATTTCTGCTACTTCTCAATACTTTTGTTTATTTTTCGATAAACTTTCAATACATATTCAGCACTCAGTAGGCTGCTCATTCCATTCAAGAGATCCTGTAATTCTTCTTCACTTTCACTGAGGACAGCAATTTCATTGATATTCTTTCACCGTGAATTGTAATCCTACTCTTGAACCCTTCTTTTATTTCCGTCATTTCTTTTTCGATGAACAGATTGAACAGTAGTGTCGAAATATTGTATCTCGGTCTTATAGCCTCTTTAATTTGAGCACTTCTTTCTTCGCCTTTCGGTCATATTATTACCTCTTGTTTGCTGTACATATTGTATATTGCCCGTCTTTCACAGTATCTTATCCCCATTTTTCTCAGAATTTCGAACATCTTTCACCATTTTACGATGCTTTTCCAGGTCGACGAAAACTTTGAAGGTCCCTTGATTTTTTTTAAGTTTTTCATAATCAAACACAACCTCATACACTGGACTCCCATTCGGGAGGACGACGGTTCAGTCCTGCGTCCGGCCATCCTGATTTATGTTTTCCGTGATTTCCCTAAATCGCTCCAGGTAAATGCCGGGATGGTTCCTTTGAAAGGGCATGGTCGACATCCTTCCCCATCCTTCCCTAAACCGGTGAAACCGATGACCTCGCAGTTTGGTCTCTTCCCTCCGAACAATCCAATCCACAACCTCATTATTGCTTCTCTGCTGCCTTCACCCCTCCTAAAGCCAAATTAATCGTCACCTTAGCGACCCTCAATTTTCGTTCCCATTCTTTTGTACATTATACCTGTCAGCATCTTGGATTCATAAGCTGTTTAGCTGATTTTGAGATAATGCGAGCGCTTGTCGGCTTTTGCTATCTTCGGAATGGTATGGATGATGTTTTCCCAAAGTCTGATGCTATATCGCCAGACTCATAGATTATAAACACACAAACCTGAATAGTCTTTGTCTCCACTTCCCTCTATGATTTTAGAAATTCTGATCATATGCCATTAATCCCTTCGGCTTTATTCGATCTCAAGTCATCCAAAGCTCTTTTAAAATGTGATCCCAATACTGTATCCATATCTCATTCCATTCGACTCCTTCCTCTATTAAATCATCAGACCTCCCCTAACATAGGCCACCAACGTACTCTTTCCAACTATCAGTGGAATTACTTTACATTCGTATTGTTATCGTCTTTGCTTTTATTTTCACCGAAGGTTACTTCCCGTTTTCAATATGCTGAGCTAGTCTGTCCGAAAATCTTTTTCGATTTCTTCACTGTTTTTGCAGCCTTTTTGCCTGAGCTTCCCCATACTTCCTGTTTATTTCCTTCCAAGTAACTTGTATTTGTGGATTCCTGAATTTCCGTGAACATTTTTGTCCTTCCTTCTTTCGTCAATCAACTGAAGTATTTCTTCCGTTGTCCTTGGCTTCTTCACAGTTACGTAACTTGTGACCACGCTTTTCTTTCCAACGTCTATGCTTGCTCTTTCTAGAGATGTCCTTTCTTCTTCTACAGAAGTGCCTACTGGGCTATTCGTTATCCAGTATCCATCGCCTCAGAGAATTTCAAGCGGATCTCTTCATTCCTTAGAATTTCCGTACCCCATTTCTTTCCGCATTGATTCTTCGTGCTTAGTCTCTTCAGTTTCAGTCTACTCTTCTCCATGACTGTATTCTGATCTGAGTCTATGTCTGCAACTGGGTATCCTTTACAGTTCACTATCTGACTTCGGAATCTCTGCCTCACCATGATGTGTTCTAACTAGAGTCTTCCCGTATCTCCTGGCCTTTTCCGGAAATAACTTCCTCTTATGGTTCTAGAGTAGAGAATTCATCATTACTAACTGATATTTAATACAGAACTCAAATAGTCTTTCACCTCCCTCATTCTTGGGACGAAGCCTATATTCTCCTGTAACCTTTCTTACACTCTCTTTCACACAACCGCATTCCATTCTCCAGTGACTATCAGAATTTCCTCTTCCTTTACATACTAAATTGCCTGTTCAGTTTCCTCATCTACTTTCCCTATACCTTCATCCTCTGCTAGCGACGTCATCATGTATAACTGAAATATTGTTTTCGATGTTGATTTCCTTTTGACTCTTATGAGAACAACCGTATCACTGTACTATTTAGCTAGCTCACTGTCTGTCCCACCTTCCGGTATACCATTTTCCCTGCCTTTGTTATTACCATATACTCGTCGGTTCAGAAATTAGGAATGTTTGTGTTCTGCGCATTTCACTTCACTGACCACCACTATACCTAGATTGAGCTTTTGCACCTCCATTTTCAGATTTTCTCGTTTCCATATCACGTTCAAACTTCTGACATTCCACGCCTCAACTCGTAGAACGTTAACCTGTCATTGATTAATCAATCTTTTTGCCATGATCACCTCCCCCTTGGGAGTTCAAATGGTTCAAATGGCTCTGAGTACTATGGGACTTAACATCTTAGGTCATCAGTCCCCTAGAACTTAGAACTACTTAAACCTAACTAACCTAATGACATCACACACATCCATGCCCGAGGCAGGATTCGAACCTGCGACCGTAGCAGTCCCGCGGTTCCGGACTGCAGCGCCTAGAACCGCACGGCCACCGCGGCCGGCGCTTGGGAGTCCCCTCCTGGTGATCCGTATGGAGGACAATTCCGGAATGGATAGATCGTCATGACACTTTTTAAATTTCGGCCTGTGTGTCCTGTTGATACTCATTACGTGTCTTTAATTGCAGTGGTTTGCGTTGCCCTCCGCATCCTCATATCGTTGACCATTGACGACTCTTCCGCCTATTAGGGGTGGCTTACCATGTCGAGGGCAAAAAAGTGCCCTGGACATCTGTTCGCTCCCCCGCCCCCTTTCACAAGGCGGTTGGAAGAACGAGGGTGACCTGCTATGCCGGAAGTATTCGGAAACCATTGCTCGTGACTTTCATTCGAATTTTAAGCAGTGGGGAGTTCCGAACAGGGACTGACAACGTTTCATTTATTAGTCAAAGACACTAACCCTGGACCATTGGCGTTGTCCCTGAAAAGTGCTGACGAGCTGTAGAGGGTTGACGTCAGAATCAAATCAAAGATAGGGACCGCTGTCCGCTTACGTTGTCCTACAACGCTACAGAGCGTCGAAATCACAAGCGCCGGCTGCTTCTTCTGGGAGATACCTTCGGCAGTAAAAGTGACTTACCACGCCGATGAACCGTAGGCGGAATGTTTCGCAATGATGTTTGTTATTTGGTGATCGCGACTGATCGCCACGATAGCCAGTGGAGAAGATAGAGCTGCTTTCTGCGTAGGATGATCTTTTTTCAAGCGAAGACTATGTTCATTAGGTGGCAATGCGGGACTGTATCGAATGCCTTTGAGAAGTCAAGGAACACGGTTTTATCTTGGACGCCGATATCTGCAGCTACTGGGTCTTAAGGGCGAAAACCAGAGGGTTGTCTCAAGTAGCTTTTGTTTACAGAACTCATGTAGATTCCTACAACAGAGACTTTTGGTCCCAGAAATGCCATAATTTTTTTTTGGTCATCAGTCTACTGACTGGTTTGATGCGGCCCGCCACGAATTCCTTTCCTGTGCTAACCTCTTCATCTCAGAGTAGCACTTGCAACCTACGTCCTCAATTATTTGCTTGACGTATTCCAATCTCTGTCTTCCTCTACAGTTTTTGGCCTCTACAGTTCCCTCTAGTACCATGGAAGTCATTCCCTCATGTCTTAGCAGATGCCCTATCATTCTGTCCCTTCTCCTTATCAGTGTTTTCCACATATTCCTTTCCTCTCCGATTCTGCGTAGAACCTCCTCATTCCTTACCTTATCAGTCCACCTAATTTTCAACATTTTTCTATAGCACCACATTTCAAATGCTTCGATTCTCTTCTGTTCCGGTTTTCCCACAGTCCATGTTTCACTACCATACAATGCTGTACTCCAGACGTACATCCTCAGAAATTTCTTCCTCAAATTAAGGCCGGTATTTGATATTAGTAGACTTCTCTTGGCCAGAAATGCCTTGTTTGCCATAGCGAGTCTGCTTTTGATGTCTTCCTTGCTCCGTCCGTCATTGGTTATTTTACTGCCTAGGTAGCAGAATTCCTTAACTTCATTGACTTCGTGACCATCAATCCTGATGTTAAGTTTCTCGCTGTTCTCATTTCTACTACTTCTCATTACCTTCGTCTTTCTCCGATTTACTCTCAAACCACACTGTGTACTCATTAGACTGTTCATTCCGTTCACCTGATCATTTAATTCTTCTTCACTTTCACTCAGGATAGCAATGTCATCAGCGAATCGTATCATTGATATCCTTTCACCTTGTATTTTAATTCCACTCCTGAACCTTTCTTTTATTTCCATCATTGCTTCCTCGATGTACAGATTGAAGAGTAGGGGCGAAAAGCTCCAGTCTTGTCTTACACTCTTCTTAATACGAGCACTTCGTTCTTGATCGTCCACTCATTATTATTCCTTCTTGGTTGTACATATAGTATATGACCCGTCTCTCCCTATAGCTTACCCCTACTTTTTTCAGAATCTCGAACAGCTTTCACCATTTTATATTGTCGAACGCTTTTTCTAGGTCGACAAATCCTATGAAAGTGTCTTGATTTTTCTTTAGCCTTGCTTCCATTATTATCCGTAACGTTAGAATTGCCTCTCTCGTCCCTTTACTTTTCCTAAAGCCAAACTGATCTTAACCTAGCGCATTCTCAATTTTATTTCCAATCTTCTGTATATTATTCTCGTAAGCAGCTTCGATGCATGAGCTGTTAAGCTGATTGTGCGATAATTCTCGCACTTGTCAGCTCTTGCCGTCTTCGGAATTGTGTGGATGATGCTTTTCCGAAAGTCAGATGGTATATCGCCAGACTCATATATTGTACACACCAACGTGAATAGTCGTTTTATTTGCCACTTCCCCCCGTGATTTTAGAAGTTCTGATGGACTGTTATCTATCCCTTCTGCCTTATTTGACCGTAAGTCCTCCAAAGCTCTTTTAAATTCCGATTCTAATACTGGATTCCCTATCTCTTCTAAATCGCCTCCTGTTTCTTCTTCTATCAGATCAGACAAATCTTCACCCTCATAGAGGCTTTCAATGTATTCTTTCCACCTATCTGCCCTCTCCTCTGCATTTAACAGTGGAATTTCCGTTGCACTCTTAATGTTACCACCGTTGCTTTTAATGTCACCAAAGGTTGTTTTGACTTTCCTGTATGCTGAGTCAGTCCTTCCGACAATCATATCTTTTTCGATGTCTTCACATTTTTCCTGCAGCCATTTCGTCTTAGCTTCCCTGCACTTCCTATTTATTTCATTCCTCAGCAACTTGTATTTCTGTATTCCTGATTTCCCCTGAACATGTTTGTGCTTCCTCCTTTCATCAATAAACTGAGGCATTTCTTCTGTTGCCCATGGTTTCTTCGCAGCTACATTCTTTGTACCTATGTTTTCCTTCCCAACTTCTGTGATGGCCCTTTTTAGAGATGTCCATTCCTCTTCAAGTGTACTGCCTACTGCGCTATTCCTTATTGCTGTATCTATAGTGTTAGAGAACGTATCTCGTCATTCCTTAGTACTTCCGTATCCCACTTCTTTGCGTATTGATTCTTCCTGACTAATGTCTTCACCCTACTCTTCATCACTACTATATTGTGATCTGAGTCTGTATCTGCTCCTGGGTACACCTTACAATCCAGTATCTGATTTCGGAATCTCTGTCTGACCATAATGTAATCTAATTGAAATCTTCCCCTATCTCCCGGCCTTTTCCAAGTATACCTCCTCCTCTTGTGATTCTTGAACAGGGTATTCGCTACTAGCTGAAACTTGTTACAGAACTCAATTAGTCTTTCTCCTCTTTCATTCCTTATCCCCATCCTATATTCTCCTGTAACCTTTTCTTCTGCTCCTTCCCCTACAACTGCATTCTAGTCGCCCATGCCTATTAGATTTTCGTCCCCCTTTACATACTGCGCCGGCCGCGGTGGCCGTGCGGTTCTGGCGCTGCAGTCCGGAACCGCGGGACTGCTACGGTCGCAGGTTCGAATCCTGCCTCGGGCATGGGTGTGTGTGATGTCCTTAGGTTAATTAAGTTTAAGTAGTTCTAAGTTCTAGGGGACATATGACCTAAGATGTTGAGTCCCATAGTGCTCAGAGCCATTTTTTACATACTGAATTACCCTTCCAATATCCTCATACACCTTCTCTATCTGTTCATCTTCAGCTTGCGACGTCGGCATGTATATCTCAACTATCGTTGTCGGTGTTGGTCTGCTGTCGATTCTGATTAGAGCAACCTGGTCACTGAACTGTTCACAGTAACACACCCTCTGCCCTACCTTCCTATTCATAACGAATTCTACACCTGTTATACCATTTTCTGCTGCTGTTGATATTACCCGACACTCATCTGACCAGAAATGCTTGTCTTCCTTCCACTTCACTTCACTAACCCCTACTATATCTAGATTGAGGCTTTGCATTTCCCTTTTTAGATTTTCTAGTTTCCCTACCACGTTCAAGCTTCTGTCATTCCACGCCCCGACTCGTAGAACGTTATACTTTCGTAGATTATTCAATCTTTTTCTCATGGTAACCTCCCCCTTGGCAGTCCCCTCCCGGAGATCCTAATGGGGGACTATTCCGGAATCTTTTGCCAATGAAGAGATCATCATGACACTTCTTCAAATACAGGTCACATGTCCTGTGGATACACGTTACGTGTCTTTAATGCAGTGATTTCTATTGCCTTCTGCATCCTCATATCGTTGATCATTGCTGATTCTTCCGCCTTTAGGAGCAATTTCCCACCCCTAGGACAAGATCTGCTGAACGGAATGAACAGTCTAAAGAGTACACAGTATAGTTTGAGAGTAAATCGGAGAAAGACGAAGGTAATGAGAAGTAGTAGAAATGAGAACAGCGAGAAACTTAACATCAGGATTGATGGTCACGAAGTCAATGAAGTTAAGGAATTCTGCTACCTAGGCAGTAAAATAACCAATGACGGACGGAGCAAGGAGGACATCAAAAGCAGACTCGCTATGGCAAAAAAGGCATTTCTGGCCAAGAGAAGTCTACTAATATCAAATACCGGCCTTAACTTGAGGAAGAAATTTCTGAGGATGTACGTCTGGAGTACAGCATTGTATGGTAGTGAAACATGGACTGTGGGAAAACCGGAACAGAAGAGAATCGAAGCATTTGAAATGTGGTGCTATAGACGAATGTTGAAAATTAGGTGGACTGATCAGGTAAGGAATGAGGAGGTTCTACGCAGAATCGGAGAGGAAAGGAATATGTGGAAAACACTGATAAGGAGAAGGGACAGGATGATAGGGCATCTGCTAAGACATGAGGGAATGACTTCCATGGTACTAGAGGGAACTGTAGAGGGCAAAAACTGTAGAGGAAGACAGAGATTGGAATACGTCAAGCAAATAATTGAGGACGTAGGTTGCAAGTGCTACTCTGAGATGAAGAGGTTAGCACAGGATAGGAGTTTGTGGCGGGCCGCATCAAACCAGTCAGTAGACTGATGACCAAAATAAAAAAAGGACAACAGAGTGCCCTGAACCTCTATCCGCTCCTCCGCCGTCTTTGACAAGGCCGTTGGCAGAATGAGTCTGACTTCTTATGCCGGAAGTCTTCGGCCGCCAATGCTGATTATTTATCAAAATTTAGGTAGTGGTGGGGATAGAACCCGGGACCGAAGACGTTTTATGTATGAATGAAAGACGCTACCCCTAGACCACGGGTGCCATGATATTAAAGTATTAAACATGTTCCAAAATTCTACAACAGACGACATCAGACATGTACATTTTCGGTTTTTAGGTATGTTCGATAATCACTTTAGAAGATTATAATGGCTTCTATTTTTGTCCACTCATTAGCTTAGCTTCGCTCCTCTTGTGACCTACGATACAATGCTGCCAAAAGAAGCGGCAGCACTTTGAAAACACTATGTAGAATGGTACGTGTATCCCGTCAGATCCAGTGGCCTTCCGTCTGTTGAGAAATTTCGTTTGCTTTTCTGTCCCGTTGTCACTTATTTCGATGGGTGTCTTTTTACACTAGTGCAACGATACAAAGGAGCAAGTGCGATCTTCCTCAATGAAACAGTTTTAGAAACAGTTTCTATGCCGTTGTGGTCGTAGAGTGTCCGGTTAGATGGCTTCCGTCCTTTTACTGATTTAGCAGAAGATCAGAGTTTCCATCGAGGCGAGAGATAGAAGTTTACTTCCGAATTCACCGAGCACTTCACGCCTGGCTCTGTCACTGAGGCGTTGCAGTGAAGCTTCCTTTGCCTTGGTACAAGCATTCTAGCACGGCTGTCGAACCATGGCTGGTCTTTGCCATTCCTCGCAATTTTGCAAGGCACATACATGTCTAAAGCGTATCGTGTAACACAGTTCAGCTTCGGCTATTGCTGATCCTCTTTGTCAGTGCTCGGAATGACATTTTCTCCTTGACCAGTCAGGAAATCTGTTTTACGTCGCTCTTGCTAAGCAAAAATGTCTTCCTGCCTTTCTTTACAGGCGTATTCAATGATACGTTAAGGACTTTATGATTACTCAGTCCCTCCTCTACGCCAGCTCAATCGAAATTTTGTGGCTTTTGGTGAGCAGGTGATCAAGTACCCTATTTCACGAATCGATTCTCTGATTAACTTCTGAAGGTAATATTCGGATAAGACATTTAGAACTATTTCTCGTGATTCCCTTCCCTTACTACCAGTCTTAATCAGACGAGTCTCCCTGTCTCGAACTGGTAAGTAGAAATCTCCACCTGATGCTATAACACGACCAGGTAAAGAACTGAAATATTCTCAAATTTCCACTGAAATGTTCCACCACTACTGCTCCTGCATCTGATGACCATTTTTGACACATCCTTAACACTTATCTTCAACCAAATTATTTCAGATCCAGAATCTTTACTAAACCTACTATACATTGTCGTATTTTTACGCCTGTAAAAAGGCCACCACCGCAGGCATTCAATCAAATTTTGCCATATAGATTCCAATCTAAATGTGGAGTTCTGTTGCTATTAATATCTCGTTTCTCTCTCTAGTGCAATGTGGGCGTTATTATCATTGATAATCGACACTACTTCCGTGAGACAGTACTACAGTAACATCCTCTTTCTCCGATCTATCATAACTATTGCTATTGTCTTTACTTTATAAGGACAGTATTCTTACACATTTGATATCTAAACGTATTTTACCTGGTCTATGGAGATATTTCTCTGCCCTAAAAAGCCCACATGCGCACGTTCCACATACTCCGCTACCATAGTTGTCCGTGCCAGCGTGCTGTGCTTGGCTGACCTACAAGAAGGGAAGGTGAGTGCGACAATTCGCGCAGAGAAATTCGCATCCAAGATCGTCAGAGGATCGTCTCAGCTCCAAAACAAAAGACCGAGATTGGTTATCGAAACAAATCTGCATCTACCTTCTGAGCATCAGAAGTGTTTTCAGCAAAGCTGCCACAGATCTCTAAGAACCGACTGTGGCCTCTGTACGAAAGTGGCAAGCGTCATTCATGTCAACAAGAACCACGATTTGCAGATGGATGCATCCAGTGCAGTGGCCTCAGTTGCTGCCGACAGAACCTCCTCCATATCTTGGACGAGATCTCTCATCAAGCAAACATAGTGGAATCTGGCCTTTCCTTCAGCCGCCTAACGCTGAAGGTTCCAGTGACACTCAATTCCACCCTCCTAGGTTGCTCAGGTCTTTCGGGAGAACAGAGAAGGTGTCGCGTGCTGGCTCGGAGATACTTTCAGCAGTGAGCAACATTTCAAACGTTTTTAAAGCGTATGGAGACAGCTATGCGTGCGCTTCACGCTTTCGCCTCCCGTCCAGAGATTCACGATCCCGTTACCGTTCCCCATTTACTGTCAGGGAGGCACTGGCAGACCGAGACATGCGAAACGGAAGGCGCTCCGACATAAGAGATCCCAGGTATTACTATAGCCTCCAGGGCAGCGAAAGTATCTGTTTCAGGTACCACAACGTCACCTCAACCCAGGGCAGTTGACTGGTCGACTGTGGCTGACACAGCTTCCAACTTTTTACCGACATTGGCTAGTATCTTCTGCATCTGTACGTAACAGACGCAGATCATAGACGTCTTAAATCATGTTCCCTCAATACACAAGACAAAGGCATTAAACTTTACCCAAAAACTTTGTTAGTTATAAACTAAAAGTAAACTAAACGCCATCCGAACAGATTGCGTAACGCCTAGCGTACCAACCGACCGCCATGCCATCCCAAAAAGGTATTCGTCATAGGTTGCGGTTATGGAGGGACACGTGGTCAGCGCACTGTTCTCCCGTCAGTTGTTTGATTTCGTTAACGGAGCCGCTACTTCTCAGTCAAGTAGCTGCTCAAATGGCCTCACACGGGCTGAGTGCACCCCACTTACCAGCAGTGGTTGGGATACTCGGACGCATACCCATCCAAGTGCTAGCCAAGCGCGACAGTAGTTAGCTTAGATGAGCTGATCGAAACCAATGTTACCACTGAGGCAAGGCCATTGGCCATTAGATGTAAGAAAGTTCATACTAATCGACTCACTAAGATATTCAAGAACAATTGACTTGTCCTCAGAAGCCCGTGAGACAAATATTAAACTAAAGCCAGAGTAGCAACCTGAAACGTCTGCTGCTGGAGCTGCCAGCACATTCGCAGCTGCAATTACATGATGACCTATCCTTCTAAGACTGAACCATTGTTCGGCCGATGAGGCCGAGCGGTTCTAGGCGCTCCAGTTTGGAACCGCGTGACAGCTACGGTCGCAGGTTCGAATCCTTCCTCGGACGTGGTTGTATGTGATGTCCTTAGGTTAGTTAGGCTTAAGTAGTTCTAAGTTCTAGGGGACTAATGACCTCAGGTGTTAGGTCCCATAGAACTCAGAGCCATTGGAACCATTTGAACCATTGTTCTTTTGTGAGCTCTTGGCCATAACTAAATGCTGGTGTTCCTTATTGGGAACTGCCTCTTTACATAGTTTGCTGAACAAGTAAATCCCTCTACGTCTTTCAGTTGCGTTTTGTATTTTCGTAGTCATTCTTGGAGCAGCTGCCTCATGGTTGCGGACACTGCTTTCAAAGTGGTCAGGCGTCTTCGTTGCTATTAGATCCTACACATTGCCATCACGACTAGGCTTCCGAACAATTTACTCTTTGAAACTTCCCGGCAGATTAAAACTGTGAGTCGAACTGGGACGTGACACTGGGACCGTTTGCCATACGCTGGCATGTGCTCTACTAACTAAGCTACCCAAGCACAACTGAGGATCCGTTGTCACTGATATACTTCCGCCTGTTTCCTGTATCCTACATGTCTAGTCCTCCTACGGAACTTGCAAGATTAGCATTTCTGGAAGACATGCCTTCGTCACAGCCTAGAGGATGTTATCAGAACGAATTTTGCACTCTGCGTAGTAGAGTGCACTGATATGATACTTCTTGACAGACTGAAACACGTGAATCGGGTGTAGGTAGTTCAGTGAAAGGACAGAGGAAAAAGTCCTGGGACTGAGTCCTAGTCTGGCATACTGTTTAAATCTGCCAGGAAGTTTCATATTAGTATACACTCCACTGACGACTGAGAACACCATTGTGGTATGTGTTCCAGGTAGTTGTCAGAGAAGTAATGCGGTAATGTTTCACAGGATGTCTTGACACGCACAAATTTTGCAGAAGTTTAGTTTTTCCAATCAGTGTTGGAAGATAAAAGTCTCGTCTGATGACTGCAGTATGACTGAAGAATTTAAGCCGGTGTGTATTTGGGATTTCTGTACAGTTTCAGGTAACATCTGGTGGTCAGAAGAAGGAATTAATATAAGTTTATGCCCATTCTTAATACTGGATCTTGTCCAGACAGTCTTGCATACCGTTTCTGTTTCTATCGTCTTCGATTTGAGTTTCCTTTCTACTGCGACAAAAACAGCACCTCCATTTACTATTAGTCTATCCTTTTGATAGATTTTAGGAAAAATATCTCGCAGAACCTTAGAAGACGCAGTTTCAATCCTTCCACTCAGAGGAGAACCAGTGGTGCCACATTCAGTTCTCGGGACAGTGTTGCAAATCGAGAACTTTGCTTTAACTCCGTGAGCAAGACTGGCATTCTCAAACTTCTCCGCCAGTCACTGGAATTATCCAATTATTACTTCGGGAGCCAGATGATATCATCGCTTGCTCCAGTGTCCGGCAAAGTCTCCACTTGGTTTCACTCTATTCCCTCAATGGCTGATCAAATGTATCTTCAATAAGCTGAATGAGGAGCCTGGCTTACACACTGAGTGTACCTCTTGACATAGGACACTGTCCGTCTCACGACAGGAGAAGTGAGAGTCACTGATGGCATTTCGCTTTCAGTGGTAGCTGCACCTCAAACTTGTTGGTTAGATGGATCGGTAAAACACAATGAGTTTTCATAGGTCGCTGGATCTTCTATACAGGACGTCTAAATTAAATCCAACATCTTCATAAAATCCTTAAAATAATTATAAAATTAAGTTATAAAATAGTGAACTGAACATTAGCAGTGAAGTGCTCCAGTAGTCACTGAACTCACTCTTACTCTAGAAGGTACAGAACACACAGGACTGGAAAATAATTGAAGTAGATTTGATATCTTTGGTACATGACTCTCGAAGCCCTCTCAACACAATGACAGCAGGTTCCGAATGCCTCACAGTAGCCGTGGTGAATTCAGGCAGCTTATGGACGTCAACTAACTCATTCCGTATATGAGGACAGAATTCACAGTAGATTTGCATTATAGCTGGTGGAATGTTCTACAGAACTGTAAACAAATAACTTTTAAATAAGCTCCGTTAAATGAAAACTTTTATTAATTTGTTTAAGAACACAAGAATGTACTATTCAAAACGAGATTTCTATTAAGACAACAATAAATCTGGGATAAAAGTTAATGATATTCGGCAAGTTGACGTTACAGTCGCTAAAAAAACAAGAAAATGGTGTTAATTTACGATTAATGCTGGTAATATGCACACCTGCTGAAAGAAAAAACTGAATGTACCACGATATATTAATTATAGTTAATCTAAACAACAGAGGCCAAGTTACTATAAAATTGTTATACACACCAGTTTTCCTTCAAAAAAGCTTGCTAAATGTACGTTTATTTGCGATTATGGACACTGAAATCCACAATGAACACTATTGCTGAAATTGTATAAAACACGAATGTGGATCACAGTTGATTCTCTAGTAGAAATTAGTTTTTACTGCCCTTTAAGCACTGTTTATATGACGACACATGTGAGACCTTTCATACAATCAACACGGAAAGCGCGTTTAAATCCTTTATTTTATGTTGTAGGACCTAGGTTTTCGGGACGAATTTACCTGACACACTTTATTTTAAAAAATGGTTCAAATGGCTCTGACCACTATGTGACTTATCATTTGAGGCCAACAGTCCCCTAGAACTTAAAACTACTTAAACGTAACTAACCTAAGGGCGTCACACACATCCATGTCCTTGGCTGAATTCGAACCTGCGATAGTAGCAGTCGTGCGGTTCCTGGCTGAAGTGCCTAGAACCGCTCTTCCACAACGGCAGGCCACTATATTTTACTCGGACACAAATGGAATACCTGAAGTCACATCTTTTAAGAAAATACAAGTAAATCAACTTGCTAATTCCATGGGTTGTGCACTTAACTTGTTTCTTGGGACCTTTCACACTGGAATGACAAAGATGAACGCTGCAGCTTCCGGAAACTTCACAAAAACGAGGTACGATCTGGATAAAGCATGTCTTCCGCTGCGGGCGGCTATCAACGGTCAGTAGGTGCTCCTGCGATAACCTCTGTCTTTCAGAACAGCACTGAACACATGACGCCCTCAGTTCTCGATTCGATACACTTCCGTCTCCGTTCTCCCCTTAATTTTTGCTCTGCATGACTCCCACATTACCAGTGAACTCATTCCCTCGTATATTGAAACATGCGTTATCTTGTCCCTTTTTCTACTTGGACTTGTTGATACATTCCTTTCTTCATTGACTTTGGTAAGGAGCACCCAATTTCACACCAAATCGGTCCAACTGATTTGCAGCTTTGTTTCGTTGCAGATGTCAAATACTTCGCTCATTCGTTTTTTTTTCAGTGTATATAATGCACCATATATCTATTACCTGAGTGTTTTTGTCATGATTGTTTCAAGACTAATAGTGTTTCCAACGTTCCCTGTGCCAAAATATATGCCATTCAGGTACTGTTTATTCTATGGGTGTATAAGTAAGTGTGCAGTCAAGAGATGTCGATATAAGAGCGTCAAAGGAGCAGATTAGGATGCTATTAGTTTTCATCTTAATTCCGTTGTGCTTTGTGTATATCGTAGCATGTCAAGGGATCACGTCTAATTACGAGGTGTGAAAGAATGTGCGCGCCATCTGTGACCCGTAAAATGTAGGCAGATCTTCCGGTATGTCTGAGGGCGAGTGACAGACGCACTAATAACAGAATGGAAACTACGCAATTGAGAATTTGTATGCTGGTAGCCTAGGCTAAGAGACAGTATGCATCACGAGTAATAACACGAAACATTCCATTCGAAAGAAATATATATATAACATTTTGTTAAGTTAACTTGGTGTTCTGTAAACCCGTATTTGGGAAAATCATACTATTTATTATCCAAGAATTAGTATAATCTATTAGTAGTACGAGGGAGAGCTTTCGTTAAGAGATTAATTTAAGTAAACTTTTTAGTGGTTCAGACATACACAGCTGGCACGAAAGCGGAGTGTAACTGGGCAAATTAACGAAGAACTCACAAGGACAATGTGGAGCGATGCAATACAGCACTCTCTCTGAAGAAAATGTATCTAGAAGATGAGACTGAAATTCTTGTTGTAAAGAACTCTGTTTTGTTTTGGCTGGGAAGACGATGTGATGTAAACAGAAAGTGCATTGTGTTTTATTTGTTGTATGGTACTGTTGTTGGAGACTATTCAGCGTGAATTAAAAATGAAAAGCACACTACGTTACGACGTGTCGTCAAATTGAAGCAAGCCAGATGATATTCTTGAAATAGCATTAGGCCACACATCAAGCTATTGGCCATAAAAAGCCTTGGGAATGGAGTATTTTGCCACCTGAGGAAAGATACATGTATGTGGTACGCAAATCTCTACTGTAAGTGAAATATGTCTCAGTTATTCACGAGTTATCCACGAGTGGATCATTGTTAGCTGGTTGTACAGGAATTTATATAGTTCTACTTTCTCAACACTCAAATGCAAAACTGTGTAATAAATGGAATTCGTGAAAAAATTGATATCAGTCATTGTAGTGAAAATCTGTTTGTAGCACTAGAAAGAACTTTTGTGAAGAGATTAATTTATGTAAATTTCTTAGCGGTTCATACGTATACAGTTGGCCAAGCAGCTGAGTGTAACTGGATAAATTAAGACTTCCAAGTTGGGTTTTCAGCAATATAACATAGAACTCACGATGACAACGTTGTGCGATATACCATAGCACACACTGAGAGGAAAATACATCGCGAAGGCGAGACTGAAATTTTTGTTGTAATAAGTACTGTTTTGTTTTGTCTGTGGAGATGATGTGATGTAAACTCAAAGTGCACTGTGTCTTTTGTTCTAGGGTACTGCTGTGTGGAGACTATGCATCGTGAATTAAAACTGAAAAGCACACTTTGCTACGACGTGCGGCAAATTGAAGCAAACCGGATGATATTCCTGAAGTAGCGTTATGCCAAACATCAAGGTATTAGCCTTAAAAAGCCTTGGGAATGGAGTATTTGGCCACCTGAGGAAAGACACATATATGTGTTTCGCAAATCTGTACTATAAGTGAAATATTTCTCACTTATTCACGATTCGATAAACGTTAGCTGGTTGTATAACAGTTTATGTACTTCTACTCTCTCAAGACTCAACTGCAAAACTGTGTCATAAATGGAGTTCATAAAAAAGTGGATATAGGTCATTGTAGTGGAAATGCAGTAATACAAACCTTTTTCAGCTTTCCTGTGTAACAAAAAGAGAGCATATCACAATGTTCACAGAAAGGCAAGATATTCGGAACACTCGATGTAAAGCTTCTGATTATTTAATGAGTTTAGGCCAGAAACGATGTTCAGAAAGCATAGTTATTATTACCGTAAATCGAACCAATCACAAAACATTAGGTTATAAGGGATTTAATGTCGCTGTACTGGTTTCAGGAATCAAATACTGGGTAAAGTGAATGTAATGGTTAAACTCAAGCACCTGTACCAAAATTTCTCATATTAATGCTGCTTGTTACATTCACACAGTTAACACTTGTATCCCATTTGAATTGAACTGCATTCCAATGATGTGTTGATAGCGATAGGTGGAACTTTTCTATTTTTAATTTTGTGAAATGTGACTGGACTGGAGAGGATTGCTATTATTTGTACTTATGTACGTCTGTGATGTAATCCCGAACACTAAAAGTGGTGTAATTATAGAAACACTATTTGATAAAATGAGCTGACACAACAGAAACTGTTTAACTGTGTTTCAATTAGCCTCAACAAATTAATTAAAAAGTACCCCTGTAAACTAAAGCTATCGTGTGGAATTTTACGTTGTGTAATGCAGTGTCACAATATGTGGCATCACAATATGTGCCTTTCAGTTCCACCAGAACAGAATAAAAATGCTACATAAAATTAATAATCAAATTTGAATGTATAAATCATCGTAATGTTTTTATAAAAATGTCCTGTGTACTTATGTATCCATTCTGTCTAAACAAAATTCCAAATGCTGAATAATGTACACGCAATTGTAATACTGCTCTGTGAAAGTAAAGCTGTCGGCATAATAAATTAAATCTGACCTGAACTTTACTTAGACTGACCTGATAATGAATTTTGAATAACAACACATTATTAAGAATGCTAATGTTATAGTCTGACTGTACTATAACTGGCCCAAACGAATTCGGGTGGCTTACCTGTGGTAACAAGCACCTCATACTGGTCAAAGTGACGATCATTAAATATGAAACTTACCACCAAGCAGGCAAAATAAAAGTCTTATGCAAGTGAAACGCAAGGACATGCTTGTTATAAAGAAATCATGTCTCAGCAATAGTCACTTTGTTCCGCAGGGTGTAATGCTGCGAAACATATAATCTGATTCGAACTTGTGAAATGAATGTAGGAAAAATTGCTCCCAAAAACCGATTGCAAAAACTAAAACTCACTATCTGATTGTTGCTATCATCTTTAAAAATTTGTGTTTTGTAACTAATTTTACTGTGTCGGGGGATTAATTACTGAAACACATTGCTAAAACTATAGCCCCTGATTGTAAGCCATGTGAACAGGAAACATCAATTATTCTCGTCTGAACAATGAAATCAACTAACCCAAGCCAATAAAGAAAAAAAATTGTACAAATTGTAAAGAGCCTATCATTTTGTCGAAAATGGAAGGTTTATTTAAAACCCTTAACATGGTTTCAACGTTTACGAAAACTTGTTCAAAAGGCAACAGTGACAACTGAATTACTTGCTGTGACATAGTGTCATTAAAATATAGCAGGTGCATCAGCTGTAAATTGATGATGTAATACATACTGACAACAACCAAGCTTTGCATGTTTTAATTATTATGGAGGTGAAATTTTATATGTGACTGACACTTTTCGGTTGTATGTTAACATACCTCTGCACAACATGTAACCCAGTTGTCCTTGTTATTGTTCGATGAAAAATTTTTTATAAATGTTGAATCCATGGTAAGAAGCTTTAAATAAACCTTCCAACATGTATCTGACTAGATGTTTATAATTTCCACAAAAAGATTTCATCGTACATTTTCTGCTTCCCCCATCTACACAATTCTAAAAAAGAGAAAAATCCACAAAACCTTCGCATTTTTTAACTTATCACAATTACACGCCAGTAATCAATGCAGCAACACTTTACCTCAAGAAAATATTGAATTGTCCAATTAATAATTACAAAATAAGAATTCACTATTCATTATCTTCTGCAATATCCTCTCTCTGCCTTCAAAACAATTTCCATCTGTTGCTAACATAGCCAACAAGCAACTCTCTCACTAACTTTTTTTAGAATGCCCACTACAATGACAATACTCTTGACAACCTTAGATGACACTGCTTGTATTTAGTACCTCTGTGGCATAATGTATCAACTATAGAAAACATCTGGCTGTTAACTATTCAACATAAACATGTGAAATATGATGGATAAAATGAAAAAATAGGTTGCATCACTTTCTCTGAATATCAAAAACAAACTGGAAACCTACTATAGGATATGTGTAAAATGCTAGAATTAAACCAACAATGTTATCTGTTGTTTATGATTAGCCATTCTAATTGATAATGTAATTTTTTCCTGTCTTCTTACATCACTGACTGTGGGTTACTGTGGAAGGCTATTTGAGTGTGATTATGATGGTGATTAGAATATAACTTACTTTGCTTAGTCATGTATTGTTTTTCTTTTAGATCCATGGGCTCTTTCTATGAAGTAGTTCTGTCATAATGGCATGAACATTCTCGTGTCCTTCTTGATCCTCATGATCTTCATATGTTCTTTAGATTTAGCTGAATCAAATGTTATTTTGTGGAATACCTTACAAAGGTTGAATTAAGGAACTTCCTATGGATTCATTGTATTCTATTTCCAAATGCCTTGCAGTCTTCATTAGAGGCAGTGTTATCAGTCTACTTGATGTATGATTCCTCCTTTATTTCTCTGAGTTTTATGTTTATTTGTGAATGCACGTTATGATTTGTGTATGCTATGTGTATATATTGTTCCTCAGTACATTTGTCATCTGCTCGTTCCTGTCACTGTTAGTGTTGTTTTTGCTTCTTTTGTTTAGAGTTTATCTCATCTGCATAAGCTTTTTTGTTGGTTTTTAGTAGTGGAGATTTATTTCCACTGCTCTGTAGTGATGTCTTGGTGCTAATACGATATCTCTGCAAAACCTGCGGTGTCCTTCAATGATCGTTAGAAATATTATTTTCTCTCATTTTATAGATAACCTTAATATATAAATATGTAAATAAATTAATCATATCAGTCTTGAGATCTGGAAGACAAGAATCACCGAAAAAAGTCGTTTATTTTAGCAGCCAATCGAAATGAATCTAAAAATGTCTCTATATAATAATGTCGAATGTATTTGGAAGAGATTAATACATAATACAGTTACTTTAGTTGGAGTTTATAAGAGAGCTGGTTTGGTAACATGCACTCTTATGTGTTCTAAATACAAGTGACGTCAGTGTGGATATGAGATAGTCCATATTTGTAATTATATTACTGGTTTCTGAAGAATTAGGAGATCACATATTTAGGAATCAATAGCAACAAATGAAATCAAGATCAGCAATGAAACAACCGAATTTTGTACCTCTTAGGAAATAATAAACTGTTTGAAAACTGTCCGGCACATTGCAGTGGGTAATAAACTTGAACATGGTCTGTAGTAGGTTGTTATGTGATTTTTATTTAATCGTGTGATTAACTAATGTCGATTACTTGTCATTTTCAAGCACATGCAGAAACCAACATGGAAAAGCACTACATTATCAGCATACATCACTATGAATAACGAACATTTTACACACCTCACAGTATGATAAAACATTACTGCACAGATTCCTTACAACCGCATTAAGTGGGACCACAGCTATGGATGGCAGTGATGATCATTAGGAAGTACGTCACTATGGCAGCAGGTTTGTCAATGCTTGGAAACTGAACAGCTAAAATACATCAAAATACGGATGTATGATTGTACTGAAGTCAGTTATGAATATGGTTGCCTGAAATTCCGCACATTAAATGTGAACAGTGAAGCAGCAAATTATAATACTTCGAGTATTTCAGTTTACTCTCACTGAATAGAAATAAATGTATCAGTCTACCTCCTCATATATGGTGATTATATTTGAAAATGTAACACGTTTCAGTAATTTTATATTGCCTAATGAAAGAAGTATAGTAAAATTCAGTCCCATAGCATCAAAAAAAGCTCTGGCTCTGTTGAAATAACAAAAATTTAGCCAGTGTGTCTGTATCTTTCCATCGTAAAAGAAATTTTTAAAAAGTTTGAAATTAGGGCATTTCTTTGTAAACATGCCTCATTAAGTATTACTTTAGGGATGAATAAGTGAAGCATTTCCATAAATTTAAGAAGTACTGCACCTTGAAAATAAAAGTAAGTTTTGTAACAACTTTATGTTTCCTGACACTGTTATAGAGGATTGCTAAGGATGTTGAAATAGAAGATGATACAAATACAAATAAACAATTTTTCAGCAGTATTTTGATATTTAGAAATTTATTCTGGATGTGCTATAAGGAATATATTAGCATAATTTCACAAGATTTTTACGAAAAGTTACTATATTTATTTTAACAGTCCACACATTTTATACTGATGGTACCTGGTACTGTGTGTTTTGTAACAACAGAATAAGCATTAACTGTCTCCCACCCAAAAATTCACATGTTATGCTATTGTGTATGATACTTTTCTGGGAATAATGTTTTATTCAAAAGGCAAAAATAAATACTGGGTATTATTTTAATATAATATAAACAGCAGCACCCTTATTTCTTTCAGATGATATTTATATTGTGATCTTGTTCCTCTCTCCAAACTACAAAACAATTTTTATATGGTTTTAGATTTTTATTGCACTAATTTCATATTGTACTCTTGTCTCATGCTATCTGTAGCGAATGGTTCAAAAGTGAACTTATCTTTGTACAATATAGATTGTATGACAGTAACTAATATATCACTGCTGCAAATGGCAATATAATTTGCATTTTACATTTTAACATTAAATTCTGAGTAAACCTTTTAGTCACTTAAACTTTCAAATGAAGAACATTACTCATGCACGTTTTTATCTTAGTAGGTTAAAACTCTCTACAGAAATTATAACTTTACTAATGCTGTAGATGGCAATAACTTATAATAAGAAACAGAAAGGAAAATCTGACTAACTGTATCTCTAGCCCTTGACTGTCTGTATTTCAACATTTAATTTCGTATTGGCAAGGTAAAATTAATTAACATGAGTGATAAAAGATGATACATAACTTCTTTGCTAAGGATCCTGTAAGTCGACCTTATTCTGTTTTAAGTACTTCTACTTTTTAAACGCAGTTGTAGTACCTGTTGGAAAAAAGTCCTTTACCAGAATAAGCATTATACGCACTGGAACACAATGCAGTTGCAAAATTATAGTGAAAAGGCAGATGTAAAATATTTGTAGGAGTTCCCTGCAGATTGTAGACAGTGAAGAGTTCAGGCACTAGCGTCCATTCATTTGGCCCAGGAGAGCATAGTAGGAGTATGATGCATTAACCAACTGAAATCAAATGGAACAATGTCAATATAAAAGAAATGTTCTATATGAAGAGCAAATTCTGTTTGTATTTCACTTTCCAACTTGACTCATTATTAGTTGAAACTAATCACCACTATGGATTGTATTTCTATATGGAATAACGATACTTTTGGGAATCCATATTCCTGTTCAAGTTTCTAAACTCACCGAGTTTTTTGCTGTTTTGAAGCACAACAAAACGCTATCAGGTCCTGAATGTTACCTCATATCCTAATTATAACTATCTTGGAACTTTGTAAGAAAGCTTAACAATATATCTAGAAACAATAATAAAATGGTGAAGAAGGTATATTACCACAGAGAAAAAGCATGTCAAATATAGTACTGGTGCTTACACTGTGTGGTGGGTGTCAAACAAATACTCTTTACAAGGATATTTACTATAAAACTGCATTACATAGTGTAAGTTTATGGGCCAGAAATATTCTGAGTATGATACCAACCTGCTAGTGACTGACTTTGCTATCTATAAATGCGGCAGAAGTACTACACAACAAAGAATAACCTCAGATGTAACAAGAAGTTACTGACATTTTTCTAATCAGCCTATCACTCTTGTGTTTAATAACGTCCTAACTTCATCCACTTTGCACTGAACCATAAATTGATTACTGAGAAGCATTGTTCTAGATTTGGTTGTGTGGGAGTGGATAATATTATGTATTAGTTTTCCCAATGTGTCTGTCTTTCTCCATAATTTTGTAGACTGTCATTGTCTTTACAAATATCAATACCATATCTAATAGCAGTTTGTGAGTAGTACAGACAATACTTGTCGAGATTTTATATGCAAGTTGAGACAGGACGTGAGTCACGTGCTTTGAGTGGTTATACTGTTGGTAATGCTGGACAAAAAAACTTCAAATGAATGCATGCCCTTTTCGTAACTGTATCCGACTTACAACTGCTTCAAAATCATGGGCGTTAGTCACATGTCCTCCTTCACCAGAACTCACATGCAAATACAACCAATGTGACCTTAAGCAACACAATGCTCTCTTTACTGACCATTTAAATGTACATTTAACTTGTGATCTGGTATTATTGATGACGAACTCATTGGTCTAGTTTGTTTTGGATAATCGTCTTAATGGAGCAGGTTATCGTGATTTCCTTCAGAATGTGTTACCAGAATACTTGGGAGATATTCCTTTGCCAAAACGGTGCCTTATGTACTTTCAGCACAGCGGTACTCCTGCACTTCCCATATGGCAGCTGACACAGTACCCAACTGGAATATATCTTGGGCGTTGGATCGAGCGCCTTGAGTCGTTTCTTGGCCATCGAGATCACCCAATCATACTCCATTACATTGCTTTTTGTGGGGTTGGTTTAAGAGCAAAGTCTATTTGAACATAATGGATACAAAGGAGGAATTTTTAACACGTATTTGACATGTGAAACCTAAAGGACAGTAGGAAATAGTTCAGATCAGCAACACAGCAGCTGTCTATGAGAGCTGCAAAATGCATTGAAGTTGAGGGTGGACTTTTTGAACATTTTTTGTGAAGAAATATACGAGGTTAAACAAAAGGTTTATCCTGGTCTCCCTTTTTTGAAATGATACAGGTGAACTATTTTGGATTTTTTCACTAGTTTTGAAATAGCTCATTTGTTCTTCCCTGCAAATGCGGAAAATACAGTCTAGGGGACTCACATGGTCGGAGCATCAGAGGGGATTCTAATTTGTATTGCACTCACTCTTTGCGGCAGTCATACTGCAGCTAGGCAATAAATGTGCTATGGATATCCTTTGCTGGTACGCACAGATCCCAGCAGTTCGACATCGCATATAGGTAGGGATCATTGGTTAAACAGTAGCTCAGCTGATACTGACCGAGAGGAAGGCGGCCCTGTCGATGGGGTAGCAGTAGCCGGCAGTGAGGACGAGGCGCTTCTGGGCGCGGCACAGCAGCAGGCGGAGGGCGGTCTTGAAGGCCGCGCTCGACCCCACCCAGGAGCAGCTGTACCCTGCCGTCGATACCGCTTCTGCCTGTTGACATCCATACGTGACGTCCCACTCCCTCTGTGGATCTTGCTGCGTTGATTAACTTAGAAAGAGCTATAGATTAGTTGTTAGATTCATACTGGACTAACTGAAAACCATGGAAAAGCTTGTAAACCTCATTACAAAGGAGCTGTAGGAGAGTGCATATTGTACCTGTATTAAGTGATCTTCGTAATCGTAATATTGGGATTACATTAAGACTCAGACGTTAGCCATTGTTCATCTTGGGACTTGGAGATGAAATGTAACCTCGTGGAGGCCACAGGCTATTTGTGGATGATATGGTTGTGTCAGGTAACATTGGAGACATGTAGGCTAGCGAATTAAACCATGGTGAGACAATGAACTTCAATGGAATTAAGATGAGAAGACAAGTAGTGTGGAACATAACAGCCGGCCACGGTGGCCGAGCAGTTCCGGGCCCTTCCGTCCAGAAACACGCGACTGCTACAGTCACAGGTTCGAATCCTGCCTCGGGTAGGATTCTAATGTGTAATGTCCTTCGGTTTAATAAGTTAGGGTTCTAGGGGGACTGATGACCTCAGATGTTAAGTCCCACAGTGCTCAGAGCCATTTGATCCATTCTTGAACATAAGAGAAGGGAACGACCTCTTGTATCGGCCATGGAATCGCTACCGGACTATCTGAGACAGATGCTCGCACACGGATGGTCAGCATAATGACAGAGGGAAGGACTCACACACGGCCAGCCCATTCCGCTTGTATTTGGCGGGTCGCTTGTGCACAACTTAATGTGAGAGACAGTGAGATAATTTGGTTCAACAACCCACCGCCTGTGCACAACCTAATGTGAAAGACCCTGAGATAATTTGCGAAAACTACCCTAAAGTTAATGACGTGCAGTCGACTGAGAATTGATGAGCTCGATAAATAAATTAAAACTGAGGATTTAGCATCAACATATGCAGTTCACAAATTTTCTTAGAAATTGATGAATGAAACTTCCAGTTAAGTGCCCATAAGTTAAGGGCTGGTCATGAAAATCACCGATGGCGTAGCGATCAAGCAACCTGTCTGCGCACTGAAGAAACTGCCTCTGATTACCAGTTGAATTCTGCAGGGTGTCAAACTATTTTCCGTTTTGATACTAGTCAGTATGGGAGGAGTCATAAGATAAGTAAATCAATAAGGAAAATAAGAAGTTGAAAATTTGTTTTTTCAAATGTCTGTGATCAACACTGCTGGAAATAAAGTAGTACACCCTTTCAGAGATTTCCTATTCACTCAAGATTTATTATTTCAACAGTGCATTTGGAGTACATAAAATGTTCACAGATCAATAGCACAAGAGGTTCTGAAGTTCTAAAGAGGGAAATTATTCGCAAATGTATCATGCGTAATTTGTGATAAATGAAGTCCCTCTTCACCTGCTGTATGACTTTCTATGTTACCTAGTCATGTTAACTACAAATACCCCATTTACTAAAATGGTCGCTATTCTCCTGCATGACGTAATGTCACACCTTTATTATCCTAATATGGGTTTTGTGTGATTAACACGTCACTGCAGCTTAGTTCTGCTACGTCCTGTATTTCTATGTTCCCAAACTCGCTTTGAGTCGAGCTCAAGCTCACTGTCCATTAAGTGTGATAAGCTGATCTTCCACAAGCTCATGCCTCTAAAATTCCTTTGCCTTGGGATGTTAATAACAGCAACAGTGGCCAAATGGTCGGAAAACTGATTGGACATATTTCAGCACCGAGTAATGCTTTGGTCGCAGGGCCAGCGCAATTTCCTTGAGCAACTCTTACCTTACGGGTACATAAGCGACAGTCGAAACGTTTGTGGCCTCGATCTCTAGGAAAATATGCGTTTGCGGACGCCACATAATTCGATGAAACTCCTCATTATCTATCGATCCTGTCAAACATGAGACGATTACGTGTGATGAACTTCAGGGGCAGTGTTCTCTAAAACGGGGTAAGGGAGACGCGATGGAATGACAAAATATCTTATAGCCATTCATTTTAATTTATACATTAGTGACTTGCTAAATATGAACCAAATTTGTATTTGAGGCCTACCCCTGTGAGGACGTTGTTGGTCTTCTCAGGGTTTGTTCATCAGCACCTAACGTAGCCTCTGTTTTTGATTAACACTCGTCATCCAATACCACCTTCGCAATAATATTTTAAGTGGCTAATTTTCTGAGTCGAAACAAGGCCCCCGGAGTAGACAATATTCCATTGGAACTACTGACGGCCGTGGGAGAGCCAGTCCTGACAAAACTCTACCATCTGGTGAGCAAGATGTATGAAACAGGCGAAATACCCTCAGACTTCAAGAAGAATATAATAATTCCAATCCCAAAGAAAGCAGGTGTTGACAGATGTGAAAATTACCGAACTATCAGCTTAATAAGTCACAGCTGCAAAATACTAACACGAATTCTTTACAGACGAATGGAAAAACTAGTAGAAGCCAACCTCGGGGAAGATCAGTTTGGATTCCGTAGAAACACTGGAACACGTGAGGCAATACTTACCTTACGACTTATCTTGGAAGAAAGATTAAGGAAAGGCAAACCTACGTTTCTAGCATTTGTAGACTTAGAGAAAGCTTTTGACAATGTTGACTGGAATACTCTCTTTCAAATTCTAAAGGTGGCAGGGGTAAAATACAGGGAGCGAAAGGCTATTTACAATTTGTACAGAAACCAGATGGCAGTTATAAGAGTCGAGGGACATGAAAGGGAAGCAGTGGTTGGGAAGGGAGTAAGACAGGGTTGTAGCCTGTCCCCGATGTTGTTCAATCTGTATATTGAGCAAGCAGTAAAGGAAACAAAAGAAAAATTCGGAGTAGGTATTAAAATTCATGGAGAAGAAATAAAAACTTTGAGGTTCGCCGATGACATTGTAATTCTGTCAGAGACAGCAAAGGACTTGGAAGAGCAGTTGAATGGAATGGACAGTGTCTTGAAAGGAGGATATAAGATGAACATCAACAAAAGCAAAACAAGGATAATGGAATGTAGTCTAATTAAGTCGGGTGATGCTGAGGGAATTAGATTAGGAAATGAGGCACTTAAAGTAGTAAAGGAGTTTTGCTATTTGGGGAGCAAAATAACTGATGATGGTCGAAGTAGAGAGGATATGAAATGTAGGCTGGCAATGGCGAGGAAAGCGTTTCTGAAGAAGAGAAATTTGTTAACATCCAGTATTGATTTAAGTGTCAGGAAGTCATTTCTGAAAGTATTCGTATGGAGTGTAGCCATGTATGGAAGTGAAACATGGACGATAAATAGTTTGGACAAGAAGAGAATAGAAGCTTTCGAAATGTGGTGCTACAGAAGAATGCTGAAGATTAGATGGGTAGATCACATAACTAATGAGGAAGTATTGAATAGGATTGGGGAGAAGAGAAGTTTGTGGCACAACTTGACCAGAAGAAGGGATCGGTTGGTAGGACATGTTCTGAGGCATCAAGGGATCACCAATTTAGTATTGGAGGGCAGCGTGGAGGGTAAAAATCGTAGGGGGAGACCAAGAGATGAATACACTAAGCAGATTCAGAAGGATGTAGGTTGCAGTAGGTACTGGGAGATGAAAAAGCTTGCACAGGATAGAGTAGCATGGAGAGCTGCATCAAACCAGTCTCAGGACTGAAGACCACAACAACAACAACAATTTTCTGGTGGATGATTTTATCAAAATGTTGTTGCCAGAGAAGTATTATTAGTACATGAGTTGGGGTAGTTGCAGAAAGAGACGATATGGGGGGAACGATATAGGATGAAGGCTAATGTAGAAAGGGCTTTTAGCCAAGGGGCCAATGGGCTACGAACAAATGTAGGTACAATTTATTCGTATATCGTACCACAGCCATGAACTCTTCAAAAAACGGTGTCATGATTCCACCCTGCTGTTGCGTAATTAACACGCGTTTACGTCATCACGTTTCGCATGCTTGACCAGTTTCGGTCTTCCAGGCCATTCTCATGTTGTCAGTACCTACAGCATACGACAATGGCCTGCAAGGCTGAAATTTTCCAATTATGCCAAAAGCAAAAAGTTAACACTTGTTAGTTAAACAACACCCTAGGAGCAATCAGGACATTGTCCTTTAAAACATCTAACTATTTTAATACGAAAAAATAAATACATAGGTAATGTTATTTAGAGAAATAAGATGAAGAAAACGAAGAGAAGGAAATAGATTTACACATAAAGTACATATCAGTGAGGTATTCGAGAGATACAGTAAAAGAGCGGAACGGTAGAAGTGGATAACTGAATGAGGAGTAGGAGAGAAAAATTGGACGGATATGTGGTTTTCGGTCAGAAATGAGTTATTTGAAATACTAGCGACGTCCTTGAAATATGAAGAGAAAAGGAGAAAAATTATGAAACGAATTGGAGGCATAGGAAGGCACTTGAAACGTCGCGCCACTATTAGCCACAGATTTACAGGACACCTTTGTATTATAAGATTAATTTAACTGAAGCTTAAAGATGATAATGAATAACTTTAAGTTGAAAAATAATTTAGGTTAAATGAGAAAAGTAATACTTAAGGAATTGGCAAAATAACGCTACCTGACAATATAAAATTGAACAACTACGACACATGGCTGGATGTCGATGTACCTAAGTACATGTACACTGCGCCAAACATCATTAGGTGGCTTCCGCGTAATGACCATGAGAAAATTCGAGAAATTAGATGCAATAAAGAGGCTTACTGACAATCATTCTTCACAAGTTGGAGGGCTCAGTTAGTGGTACAAAAAGTGCACTCCGCCAAACACCATTAGGTGGCTTGTGGAGTATGATGCGGAGGTAGATAACACTGATGCTCAAATCATTATAGGCATTGAAAGCTGGGTAAAGCCGGATATAAGCTCAGCCGAAATTTCTGCGAAGAACCTAACGCTGTTCCGAAAAGATAGGCTAAACACGGTTGGCGGTGACGTATTTGTTGCTCTCAGAAGGTGTTCATTCTTTCCGCACGCTATACGAGATTGGAATAATAGAGAATTGTGAAGGTGGTTCGATGAACCCTCTGCCAGGCACATAAATGTGATTTGCAGAGTATCCATGTAGAGGTAGACATTTAGGACATCTAGGGCATCCTACGTACCTCTCATGCGACAGTACTGGGGTGTAACATTCAGTAGGATAATCCTCGTTCACACATGCAGTTGTCTCTGTGGTCTGTGTGATGTTAAGATACTCCCATCGCCAAGAAGATCACCAGAGTTTCCGTAGGCAGAACACGTATGGGGCCAGTTCGTAGGTCAACTGTATCCCAATGTCAGCATCCAGAAAATCAAGGAGCAGTTGCAACAGTTATTCTCCAGGAGAGGACACAACGACTTTATGACTTCCGTCCCAATTCAGTCAGTGCATGAATCCAGGTTAGAGAAAGTGCAATGTCATATTGATAAACAGGCCTATATTGCCTAGTTCTTTGTAAATTTGACTCGAATTCACATCAATTACCCTCTGAAACGTTGAAGTATCATTTCGTTTCCTCTTCCCCACCTAGGTCCCTCAGCCGGCCGGAGTGGCCGAGCGGTTCTAGGCGCTACAGTCTGGAACTGCGCGACCACTACGGTCGCAGGTTCGAATCCTGCGTCGGGTGTAGATGTGTGTGATGTCCTTAGGTTAGTTAGGTTTAAGTAGTTCTAAGTTCTAGGGGACTGATGACCTCAGAAGTTAAGCCCCATAGTGCTCAGAGCCATTTGAACCAATTTTAGGTCCCTCACTATGAGGATGCATATCATGTGTACTTTAAATACACTCTGTAATGGCCCTGAGCGTAACTTATCTTTGGCACTGGACGAGGTGAGTTTGCGTTAGCCAAAAATGCCTTTGAAGTGACAGAGGCAGCATTACCAACACCTCACTGACCCTGAACAACGTCGGGTAATAGGATTACGAAAATCTGGATGATCATTCTGGCATACTGCAGGAAGATTTGGCAGGTATGTAGCTAGTGTACGTGATTGCTGACAGCGGTAGTTATGAGAATATACAGTCGCAACAGGACTGGGCTGTGGGCGGCCGCGTGGCGCTGCCGAGAGGGACGACCTTCGTGATGACAGGGATCTTTCGCATCTGCAGCATCTGCAGCAGCAGTTTGATCAGCATTTGTCATCACAGTGACACAACGAACAGTTACAAATTGGTTACTTCAAGAACAGCTCCGAGATATACGCCCTGTAGCGTGCATTCCACCGAGCCCAAAAACCACCACTATTCACGACTTCAGTGGTGTCAAACGAGACCTTATTGGGGGCGCGGTGGAGGTTTGTTTTGTTGTCTGATGAACGGTGGTTCTGCTTCAGCGCCAGTGATGGCTGTGTGTTGGTTACAAGGACGCCAGCTGAGGGCCTACGTTTCTTAAAACTTTACCTTTGCATTTAATAAAGAATAGCCACTCTGCAATCTTAAAACAGCATCTTTGGATTTAATGAAGTTCCTCAGCTTTATCTAAAATTGCTTTTTTGGATCTACGTTTTTAAAATAAGTTTCAGACCCTCTCAATGATCCGCCACTTGAGCTAATCGCACACCCAGACGTACGAGGAATGGCCGTATTAGTGACAATCTAGTGTGCTGAATTCCAAAAGTGAATAGAGAGAGAGAGAGAGAGAGAGAGAGAGAGAGAGAGAGAGGGAGGGAGGGAGATATATACTGAGAAACAGAAACAGATATTAAGACAGAGAAATACAGAAACAGAAGGAAGTTCATTCTTTCATCCTAAAAATTGTGACTTAATAAAATCTTTATTTATTTTATATTAAAAGAAAGAATGGGCCAGAAAACCAAATACAAGGTTAAGAAAACATGATTCAAGATTAAATTGAAATTAGGTCATGTGCAGGATATCAACATGCTAAATTTCTCTGAATTGTTATCGTAATACTGTGTCATTCCCAGTAAAGCAAACCCATAACTTACTCAAGTTAAAGAAAAACAGTTAATAAGTAACAAATCAAATTCATTAAAGAATCCCACAATAAAATCTTTAAGTACGTAAAGAGCTTCATTGGTAAAAGAAATTAGAACCAATCAGATTGAGAGGTCATCAACATTTTGCGTTCTCCGTGTAGTGAACTGACTGCACCGCCTTCGCTTTGATTGGAAGTATGGCCCTGATCACTAGGCTCACGCACACTGTGGAAGAAATTAGTCACCCAGAGATGAGGTCACACTAATACCACGTAACGCCACCTGTAGCCCTCATAGTGGCCTATTTTCGGCGAATGAGAGAGCCCACAAGATTTGCAGACATGTTTTATCCACCTGAAGTCATTCATTGCTGCTTAGTCCCCGTAGAGGTACCAAAATAGCGATAACTGTGACTGCTACGTTTCGTCCACTGTTCCACATTTCCTATGAAATTATGCGAGGGGCGTTCATTCAGAAACACAACACCTTTTTTCCTCAACCAGTTGGTTTAAAAGTTCGAGATTTATTGTGGTACAACGTGGAATATTCCTGCTCAAGACGCCATAGTTTCATGAAATTCCGATATGTGGGGGCGCCTTCAAAATGGTGCCTGTAACGGAGGTGCGTTCCAAGCAGAGATCTATCATTTAGTTCCTTTGACGAAAAACCAGAGCATGGAAGATACTCATAGGCGCTTACACAATATCTACGAAGGCCTGACAGTGAACAAAAGCACGGCGAGCCGTTGTGACAGGCGTCTGTCATCATCGCAAAAGAGATGGCGCAAATCTGTCCAATCCCCCGCGTGCCGACCGGCAGCACGCAGCTGCGCCTCCTGCAGTGTTGGAATGTGCGGACACTCTCATTTCATGTGATCGACGGATCACAATCAAACACTTCGCTACTTAGGTGGACGTCTCCGTTAGTAGTACTGACACACTCGTCCTCCAGTTGGCTTACTCTATGCCTAACAGACCATAAAGATCAACGAAGGGCCCCCGTGTGGAACTGATTGCGCATCGCGTGGCTGATCGGGACAATTTTTTGTCGAACAGAGTCACAGGCAATGAAATGGGGCTTTGTCACTTCAAACCAGAAGAAATGCGGTAATCCAAGGACTGGAACCACACCACCTGTCCTTCGAAGGAAATATTCAAAGCCGTAACCTCGGCTGATAAAGTCATGGTGACGGTCTTCTGAAGTGGTCGCTCTCTTTGATGTCCTCCCCCACGGTGCAACGATCAACTCTGAAGTGAAACTTCCTGACAGATTAAAACTGTGTGCCGGACCGAGACTAAAACTTGGAACCTTTGCCTTTCGCGGGCAAGTGCTCTACCATCTGAGCTAGCCAAGCACGACTCACGCCCCGTCCTCACAGCTCCATTCCGCCAGTACCTTTTCTCCTACCTTCCAGACTTCACAGAAGCTCTCCTGCGAACCTTGCAAAACTAGCACTCCTGGAAGAAAGGATATTGTGGATACATGGGTTAGCCACAGCCTGGGGGGATGTTTCCAGAATGAGTTTTTCATTCTGCAGCGGAGTTCTGGAAACATCCCCCAGGCTGTGGCTAAGCCATGTCTCCGCAATATCCTTTCTTCCAGGAGTGCCAGTTCTGCAAGGTTTCAGAACAGCTTCTGTGAAGTTTTGGAACTGGGAGACGAGGTACTGGCGGAATTGGAGCTGTAAGGACAGGTCGGTAGTCGTGCTAGTGTTGCTCAGTTGGCAGAGCCCTTGACCGTGAAAGGCAAATGTCCTGAGTTCGAGCCTCAGTCGTCCATACAGTTTAAATCTGCTAGGAAGTTTCGTATTAGCGCACACTCCACTGCAGAGTGTAAATCTCATTCTGGGAACTCCGAAGTGTATTGTGCTACCCTCGGAAACTAAAGACACCAGAATGCTCGTCGCCAGAAAAATTCAAACGAATTTCTTCTTCCCCATGTCAGCGGGAGGCCTCACTCAAATGTACGCAAGCAAGATAAGCTCACAGAATTCCATTGGACTGTTCTTCCTCACCGACTGTCACAGCCCGAGTCTTGCACCTTCTGACTATCATCTGTCTGGCCCAGTGAATGATGCACTCCGCGGGAAGCAGAACGTGGATGACGGGGGACTGTTTGGTGCAGCAAGACGCTGGTTCCTTTATCGACAAGTGAAATGGTACTCTTCTGGCATTAGGGCCTCCCCGTAAGGTGGCTCAAGGCCGTCGCGCTGAACGGAGATCATGTTGACAAATTGGGTTTGGTAGCCGAAAGAATGGGGAGTAATAATATGTTGCATCGGAATCCTGAATAAAATCAATCTCATTTCAGAAAAAAATGCATTGCGTTACTTATTGAACCTCCCTCGAAGAAATATAACGGATCAGTCAAGATGCAACGGGGCGTCTGACTGTTCGTGAAAGCTATAACTAACGCTTTCAGCCGTATGAACACAGTAGCTCTCATGGAAGACGTCAGTGTCCACAGATATCATGAGGAGTATAAGAAAAGACAATAGCTGTCACCAAGAATGTCGAAACAAACATCCTGGTTCACGTTCCTAGTATGCTGACAGAGAGTTCCCACGTCATGGTTCGAAAAACATCCCAAAGACATCGCAGAACCACTTCCTGTATGAACTACAAATTACACACTCTACAAGTAAACATCTTATTGGACTGTTCCTGCACTCGAACCTTGCAACATTTAAAAGAGGCCCAAACGCGATTTGTCGGACCACAATGAATGCCACGAATCAGCTAATGAAAACTCGTAGCTTTACGTGCTGCTGTGATCAATCTCCTTGTGCAAGGTACCCGACAGTACGTGTCCAATGCACTCAGATCCCTTATGAACAGACCTGAAGTCGCTCACGACAGCAGTTTCTCTCATTGACCAGGCATGAAACTCGTATACGGTTCCAACCCGTTAGGGATTTCCACGACCAGTGTGCTCACTCCATGTTACGTGACTGTGTGTTTAAAATTCCTCGTAGAGTCCGTGTTTATTTACCAATAAATTGGGAAACTTCGTTCACGTTGTGGTCTTTGTCATGTTCGGGCACGATAGCTCTTTACTGGCATTGTGTCTAGTCTCTATGTCGACCTCGTCTGTTTCCATACAATGAACTGACGCCTTTTCAAAGCCACGATCTACGACAGGGGTAGAGAGTCACTTGAACGCCTGGCACTACAGTACTACATCCCCTATAGTGCTTAAGAGCAACTAGTGTGCTCATTTCAGGGTTGCCATATTTCGTTCAGTCAGCTTGTGAGCTCCACCGATTCACACTACAGTGTTCAATGTGAGTTAAATCGTAGTTGCCATCCCACATTATTCCAGCTAATACATGTTACGTGGAATTCACAGGCACACGTCTGAATCCACACGAAACTCATCATCACACAGCTATCTACTTGGAGTGAACTCACCTCTTCGGTCACGCTGTGAGCTGCCCAGCAGTACAGGAAGACTTGGCCTCCAGGCACCGGAAGGAAGGCCACGCACTGGAACACTGCGGCGAGCTCTGTCGTCTGAGGGGCAGAAAACGATGAGAATGGGTGTGGACTGTACGCAGGAGCAGCAAGGCACGGAATAGACGTATAGTACAGATATAGTTGTACGTGTGTGTGTGTGTGTGTGTGTGTGTGTGTGTGTATGTATGTGTGTGTGTGTGTGTGTGTGTGTCCAACGTCTGCTCCTGAACTACGTGAGTCATTTAAACCAAACTTGGAACACATATCCTTTACTATCAGGCAACAATCGCTGTGGGGATAAGAACCGTCTATCTAATGTGTTCAGGAGATATGTTGTCATAAACAGGGAGAATATTGAAAAAATGTCGAATCTTTTCTGACGGAGAAATGTCTTACTCGTACTTCTGTGCTACTAACTGTATTCGCAATCATTTTCGCGGACAGTATCCAGGTATTCCGCTAAATGCATCTGCTAAGTATATCATGGTATCACATCTAGTTTTAGGAGACGACGTCATAAACACATAAATGCGTGAGGAGCTGCCACATTGTGTACGACATTTCAACTTATTACTTCTGTTCTGTTAACGCTCTCTCAACAGATTTTGCAGACAGTATCCACGTATGGCGCTGAACGCGCCTACAAAATTGTGTTGTTGTATATATATAGATCAGGAGGTATGACGTCATAAGCCCTTAGATGCGTGAAGAATTTATGTATGATGCATGAATTTTCAATACATTTACTCTTTACTAATGAGACTCTCATACAGCCGAGTCAGTTTTTAGGTAATTCCTAACGCGTGGAAGAGCTATTGACAGAATTCAACTCCGAAGTGCTAACAGCTGTAGGACAAAATATTAGCCATCTATACAGCTATGAAGAGGTGTTGAAATAGAGAGGTTTACAAAACCCGCGTTGTGGACACGTGAGGCAGAAATTGTCGCGATCATGCTTCTTATTTAGGTTACTGCACTTATACATTGGTACATTACGCATATTTCTTTATACGACTATTTCATAATTTCAAAGGTGCTTTCATGAATGTGTGGAAGTGAATTTCTTTCAGAATTTCATTACAAATAGAGCTCATATTTGTTTCCGTTTCTCATAGAAAATTGGCAGAATGAATACTTAGACAATGTCAGCAATCAGACAGTATAAAAGTAAAAGGAAATGAAGATCCACGACTTCCAAAATTAACTTAATTTGTCCGTAACGGGGCAACGTGTCGACAGGTGAATATATTTTTCCATTTCATTTGGTACGGAATACTGCAAACAAATGACAGTTACACAAACTGTGATACTACAAATACATAGTGGCAGCTACCACATGAGCTGGTTAAAATAAGTTTTGTGGCCTCTATATATCTGTGAAAGTGCAAGGACGTTGACTGAGGGTTGGTTGATTGCTTGAATTGAGGGAGGAGACAAAACAGTGAGGTCATCTGTCCCATCACATAAGGTAAGTATGGGGTAGGAAATCGGCAAAGCCCTTTCAAAGGAACCGTCCCGGCAATTGCCTGGAGCAAATTAGGGAGATCATGACAAATGTAACTCTGGATGGCGGGATGGGGGTATGAACTGTCGTCCTCCTGAACGGGACTCCAGTGTGCTAACTGTTGCGCCACATTGCTTGGTGTCGATTGAAGAAAGGTCAGGATGCTAAAGAAGAAGCCTAAAGGAAAAACAGATAACTTTACTGCTTTATAAACATAAAATAAAACTCAAACTAATGGCCGTCTGACCGAAAGGCTCCATCTCAGCACATCTATGAATTAAATATCTTCTCCTGGGGAGAATTCAGTATCATGTTGCTCCACCTCTTGGTTTTTAGCAAGCAGAAGCCCTCCTTGGCCTTGTGCCCACAAGGTGATAGAGAAATTGGTGTTCGAGCTTGTCACATCATATGGTCATCGATCACCTGAGGTACGTTCCTGCCACGATACAAAAGTCTCTAATGGTCCCAGGCATTCTCATCTTGCTCGATACAAGTAGTTAAAGCAGACCATTCTAGTCGGTTTACTTGAGTAAGCTCTTCATGGGGATGTGGGCCATTCCTTCATAGAGATGTGGGCCAGCAGTTGTAGGAAGTGTTGGGGAGTGAATACGTGGTTACCAGCACTGTGAAGCCTAGTGCAGGGTTGGCTCAGGTGACTGTCAGCGTAGGGAATTTATGTAGAAATTTTACGAACGAGGATCAGGTAGTAATAGTGGGTGGAGCAGGGAACAGTCTTTAGAGGGACGGGGAATATGATGTAGGTGGTGACCTGGTAAAAGTAGCCACTCAAACTGGTAGCTCTAATGTACATTTCGCGCAACTGTTTCAGCGTCATGATCGGCCTAAATCTACATCTACATACATACTCCGCAATCCACCATACGGTGCGTGGCGGAGGGTACCTCATATCACAACTAGCATCTTCTCTCCCTGTTCCACTCCCAAACAGAACGCGGGAAAAATGACTGGCTATATGCCTCTGTACGAGCCCTAATCTCTCTTATCTTATCTTTGTACTCTTTCCGCAAAATATAAGTTGGCGGCAGTAAACTTTGTACTACAGTCAGCCTCAAATGCTGGTTCTCGAAATTTCCTCAGTAGCGATTCACGAAAAGAATGCCTCCTTTCCTCGAGACTCCCACCCGAGTTCCTAAAGCCTTTCGGTAACACTCGCGTGATGATCAAACCTACCAGTAACATATCTAGCAGCCCGCCTCTGAATTGCTTCTATGTCCTCCCTCAATTAGACCTGATAGGGATCCCAAACACTCGAGCAGTACTCAAGAATAGGTCGTATTAGTGTTTTATAAGCGGTCTCCTTTAAAGAAGAACCACATCTTCCCAAAATTCTACCAATGAACCGAAGACGACTATCCGCTTTCCCCACAACTGCCATTACATGCCTGTCCCACTTCATATCGCTCTGCAATGTTACGCCCAAATATTTAATCGACGTGACTGGCGGGTTCCTTTACCAGGATACATATTAATTGTTTCTTAAGAAGTTTCTTGTGAGGGGGGTGGAGGGGGGGAGTGGCTATGGGCGTAAAAACACTATTTCATTTGAGTCCATAGAAGTATCATGCCACTGCACTGAACAGATATTTGAATGTTGTGCAGGGTCAGTTGAATTTTCTGAAACTAAACTTTTAATTGTTGTTGTTTATAGAACTTTGACTTTAGAGCATTTTTGTTCAAGCTAGAGAGGGTTGTTAATTCACTTTGTAGGAAGTACCAAAAATTAGTTATATGTGGCGACTTCAATATAAATTTTGTATACGATTGTGCAAGAAATAGGATGTTGTTAGGTTTACTAAATTCGTAAGCTCTGATGCAGACAGTATTTTTTCCAGCTAGCGCAGCCATAGACAATATTTTTATTCATTCTTCATTACTAGTTGGTATTCAGTTAGTAAAAGGGTGAGTGGCCTTTCAGACCATAATGCACACATTTTAACAGTAAAAGGCTATTGTACTCAAACGAATGTCACATATAATTACAAATTACAAAGAAAAGTGAATCCAACAGCGATTGAGAGCTTTTTTAAACCTTGTCAAGGAACAAGAGTGGCAGGATGTTTATAGTGCCAATAACGTAGATGACAAATATAATGCTTTCCTCAAAACATTTCTCATGCTCTTTGAGAGTTGCTTCCCATTAGAACGTTGTAAACGGGGTACTAGCAGTAATAGGCATGCTGGGTGGCTGACTGGTGGGATAAGGATATCATGTAGAACAAAGCGGGAATCACATAAAAATGTTAGAAGCAGTCACAATCAATCTGCTGTAGCCCATGACAAACCGTATTGTAAGGAGCTTAAAAATGTTATTAGGAGGGCAAAGTGTTTGTGGTATGCAAATAGAATAGCTAATTCACAAGATAAAATTAAAACATATGGCCAGTTGTGAGGGAAGTGTCTGGCCAGCAGCACAAGATCGATGATATAAAGTCAGTTGGTAGTAAAAATATTTCTGTTACTGATAAATCAGATATAAGTACAGTAATTGATAATCACTTTCTGAGCATTTGCTGGTGAATTAAATAAAAATTCAGTTTCTACAGGGTATTATATAACTTCCTTGGCAAACGCCTTTCCGAGATTGACGTCTGAAATACTCCCCTGTGATACTGACAAGGTGGGGATTGAGTCTATAACTAAATCACTGAAGACTAAGGACTCTAATGGATATGATGGAGTGCCTAGCAGAAAATTAAAGTACTATGTTGCATATGTTAGCCCTGTATTTAGCCATATTTGTAATGTTTCCTTTAGGTGTAGTCAGTTTCCTGAATGATTGAAGTACTCAGTAGTAAAGCCGCTTTATA
The DNA here is from genome assembly GCF_021461395.2 of Schistocerca americana. Classification (NCBI taxonomy): domain Eukaryota; kingdom Metazoa; phylum Arthropoda; class Insecta; order Orthoptera; family Acrididae; genus Schistocerca; species Schistocerca americana. The sequence goes on along the minus strand of NC_060126.1, from coordinate 326,411,936 downwards.
GAACAGGAGAAAGGGATAATGTAGACAATTTGAGACCTATTTCTATGCCCTCAGTGTTTCCTAAAGTTATTGAAAAGGCTGTGAATATAAGGATATTTTATCATTTTATATCCCACGATTTGCTATCAAATGTACTGTTTGGCTTCAAAAGCAGTTTATATAACTGTAAATGCTACATTCTCTTTTCTCTGTGAGGTACTGGATGGATTGAACAAAAAGTTTCGAGCGCTATGCGTATTTTTTATTTCAGTTAAGTGTTCGATAATGTTTATCACAAAATAATGCTCCAGAAGTTGGACCATTACAGAATACAGGGATTAGCTCACAATTGGTTCACCTCTTACTTTAGCAACAGACAGCAAATGATCATTATTCACAATGTTGAGAATGGCTGTGATGTGGGGTCTGAGTAGGATTTGGTCAAGTGGGGGATGCTCCAGGGATCAGTGTTGGGGCCACTCTTGTTCCTTATTTATATAAATGATATACCCTCTGGTACTGTTGGTAAGTCTAAAATATATCTGTTTGCTGATGACACTTGCTTGATAGTAAAGGATATTGTGTGCGACAATGGCTCGGTTTCATGACCTAAGATCAAGGCTTCTAGAAAATAAAGTAACATTAAATCACAGTAAGACTCAATTTTTAGTTTCTAACACACAGTTCTACAAATCCGTGACGTTTTAATTCCATAGACTGGGCAAGTGATTAGTGAAACTGAACAGTTCTAATTTCTATTTGTTCAGATAGTAAACTGTCATGGAAACCCTACATTCATGGTCTTGTTCAAAGACTTAATGCTGCCATTTTTACTATTCGAAAGGTATCTGACATGAGTGGTCATTCGACACGAAAATTAATCTACTTTTTCATTCACTTATGTCGGATGGTATTATAGTTCAGGGTAAATTTTCCCATTCTAAAAGGATATTTTTGGCTCAGAAACGGGTGGTTTAGGCAATAAATGGTGTAACTTCAAGAACCTCTTTTCGACACCTGTTTGCGAATCTGGGTATTTTGACATTGGCTTGTCAACATATATATATATTCCTTAGTGTCTTTTCTTGTTAACAGTATTAGCTTATTCCCAAGAATAAGCAACTTTCACTCAGTTAATACCCGGCAGAAATAAAACCCGCGTTTGAATCGGACTTCCTTAAATCTTGTGCACAAAGGTGTGCAGTATACTGCTGCATAGATTTTCAGTAAGCTACCACTAGAATTCAGAAGTCTTAGCAGCAATCCACACGCTTTCAAATCGAAACTGAAGAGTTTCCTTAAGGTAACTCCTTCTTTTCTGTCGAGTAGTTCCTTGAAAAATTAAGCTGATTCTTGTTGTATAACTGATTGCATTTACTTAAAGTTATGGATTGACATTTTCCGCATCAGAATTATATTATTTTTATCTGTTATTACTTTTATGTTGTAATTTAATGTACTGACACGTTCCATGACCTTGGAGATTTGCTTCTCAATTTTGTCCTACGGAACTTGACGTGTAAATAAATCAAATAAATAAAATACACTTTATGTAAACGTTTATAATATGTTTTCACGTTTCTACACACGATTAACTCGAGACGCACACAGTTGGGACAGACAGATTCTGTACAGATAGGTGAATAAGACAGTGATGAGCTTAGACGTGCAGTCTGTTTAAATCCTTTATCAGCAGCAGCATTACTTGTGCTGCGTGATTTCCTGTTAGATCAACAAACTGCTTATATTACTGCATTTATCTCACCGAGATCTGTTTTTGTGACGTCAAAAGTGGCCAAGCTCTATTACAAAACAAATTTGATACCTATATCTCGATTATTGATGAATGTGCAAGAAAGTATTGCTGTTGGTTTTATGAGCCCATGACCACCTTTCCGTTTTTGTGGAGACATATTACAAATATCTGAATGTCCATCCTTGTAATATATCCTTCCAAGGACTTCGCCTGTTCAGTAGACAGGAAAGTTAAATCACCTGCAGCTGTATCTTTCCATTTACTGTATTTACCCAACCAGTTTCGGTGTCCCATTACACCATCTTCAGAGGTCTGTGTAAAAAACAACAATGATAACATATTCAGGTTAACAAAAATACTGTTAAAAGGTTGGTGTAAACATTCAGAGGTCAACAACATATCCAAGGGAATATATTAAATGCAGATTTGACCTCATATATATATATATATATATATATATATATATATATATATATATATATATATTAGTTCAAATCTGAATTGAAATGAAAATGTTAGGAGCCTGAGATTGCCTATTTAGCTTGTAACAATGTCCTGGGGAAACTAAGTTCGATTCGTGGAACATACTGTCATTACGATAACGATACTGATGTACCACATTGCATCATTCATTATGAATTCCATCACATGTTAATGGTATTCGGTTGATTAAATTTCATTACTTGAAGATAACTTCCAAACTTTTATTTGACCATAGAGCTAATTCGCTGGTTACATGTAACCCTAATCTTCATTCTTCGCTTTGTGGTGGGCACTGAGCTTAGCCTCAGTCACGACAAGTTGCGGACGCCTGTTGGTACTTATGTTGTTAGGTCAGCACCTTACGCTGTGTCTGGAATCTATTTTCATAGGTAGTGAGATCTTTAATTAGGGGTAGCATAGGCATTTGAAAGAAAAGTCACAAGTCACCACGGTGGATATGAACTGGAAGGCGGGTAGGTATGGGCCTTTACCATGCCACCAACTCACATGCGACCGTTTCATGGACGTACTGTGAGTTCCGCAAACTGTAGAAAATTGCCGCCGAAAGTATTTGTATTGTTGGTAGGGTTCGTCAAAGGACGTTATTTTGTTTCTTCCATCTGTGAGAACGACATATGAGCTTTGTGCATCACAGACGAAAGACCTGACAATAAAATCGCTAATCATAGAGTTCCGAACATGCAGCTGTCGGGAAAGCTCTGACAGTATTCCTCCATTTTTGGATTTCTAAAGTCATAAACCACTGGAATAAACTCAGTTCTTCTCTCTGAGGCTGTTAGCTGATGATGCTATGGTGAGCGGGAAGGTATCGTCGTTGAGGGACTGTAGGAGGATACAAGATGACTCAGATAAAATTTCTAGTTAATATGATGAGTGGCAGCTTGCTCTAAATGTAGAAAATATACGTTGATGCAGATGAGTAAGAAAAACACAACCGTAATATTCGAATGTAACATTGGTAGTGTGCTGTTTCTCACTGTAGCGTGGATTAAATATCTAGACGTAATGTTACAGATGATATGAAATGGAACGAGCACTTACGGACGATGGTAGGAATGGTGAATAGTGGACTTCGGTTTATTGGGAGAATTTTAGGAAAGTGTGGTTTATTTGCATGAGAGACCTCTTATAAAAGACTAGTTTATGACCCGCTCTTGAGTACGGCTCAAGTGTGTGGGATCCCTACCAGATCGGATTAAAGGATGATATCGAATCAATTCAAAGGTGTGCTGCTAGATTTGTTACTAAGGGCTTCTATCAGTACGGAAAATATTGCGGCGACGCTTCCCTGAACTCAAATGGGATTCCTTAGAAGGAAGATTATATTCTTTCAATAGTTTGAGAGCCGATATTTGAGGCTGATTACAGATCAGTTGTACTGCTGCCAAAGTACATTCCGCATAAGGACCGCGAAGATAGCGTATGGGAAATTAGGGCTGGTACGGAGGCATATAGACTATCGTTTTTCCCTTGCAACATTTGCGAGTGGAATAGGAAATATGATTACTAATAGGACTATGGCTTGCATAGTATGTATGTAGACGTACATGAATATATTTACATTCGTGTGTTGATGACAGCTAATGCTGTTCTTCACTTCTCAACCTTCATAGTTTACAGTCTTCCCTGTTCCCTCGATTCCCGATTCATAGGTCCTATAGGTCCTCTGTATCTGTCAACCATCCTCTGGGGCAGGCAGTACACTGAACTCGCATTCGGGAGGAAGGTTGTTCAAACCCGTACGGCTTTGCAGTTTTATGTTTCCCGTTATTGCCCTACTTCGTTTAAGGTAAATGCCGGAAGTGTTCCTTTGAAAGGGCACGGCTGACGTCCTTCCCCATTCTTCCTTAATCCGAGCTTTGGCTCCGATTCTAATTGTCTAATGGCCGATGGGATGCTGCTGAACGCTGATCTCCCTTCCTTTCTGTTCTAGGCTACCATATTCTAGCTCATGTGCCAGTCGGCAATGAGCACCACGGGCAGAGGTAGTAAGCACGCGTACCCAAACAGCCATTCGTTCTACAGGGTGTCTCAAACAATTTGGGTCAAATTGAAACAAATGTAGTGGATTAAAATTGAGATAGGGAGCCAATTGTTGGAAATGACTATTTTTTGTGCTACGGACATACACAGCGTACACTGCACAACAACAAAAGTCAAACTAACTGCTCAAAGCGACGACCGTCAATCTAAATGCATGTTTGCAAAGGCTCATGCAGTTCTGTCCCAGTCTGTCAAGGATCCCGAATGTCTGTTGTACACTGGAACAGACAGTAGGTGATAAACAGCGTATACCCCTGATCAAACAGCCCCTGTTTGCTGTCTCCCCGTTTCACTAGTCCACGTTACAAGATGGGCTACCATAGTTATTGGTGACTGTACCCCTCGTTGTTCATGAAAGGGAGTTATTTCAACACGATGGTGCAGCATCCCATATCGATATTAATGTCAGCAAGCACCTGAACAGCATGTACCCTCATTGTTGGATTGGAAGGGGAGATCCTGTCTCATGGCCAGTGCGATCACCGTTTCTCACATCTCTGTATTTGTTCTTCTGGGTTTAAGTCAAGACGTTGGTCTATGAAACGAATAAAGGCCTGCTTGCTAGGGTCGGAGTTGCCTGTCTGCTGGTACAACAGACACCGGAGATATTGCGGAGAGTGTGGGAAAACTGCATGCGCCGTTGTCTTGCGTGCACCGAGGCTGGCGTTCGCCACTTTAAAAATTACAGTGAGCTACGCTGTTGTTACGTGGTGTACGATGTGTATGTCAACACAATAAATATTCATTTCCGAATTTGGCTGCCTATCTGAATATAATCGGTTGCAGACCCCCTATGATATGTTTCAATTTGCCCCAAAAGATTTGAGACACCTCGTACACGGACATACCATAGCAGTTTGTTCCTTCTAATACCGTCTTCGTGCTCCATTCGATATCCATAACTTTTCTGTTTTCTTCGTTACTGAATTGTTCCAATCTTGGTGACCTAATCTTGGTGACTCCAGCATTTCGTTCCAGTAATCAGTTTTCCATGGATAATAAGTGTAGTGTTTATCCCCTTATTTATCAGATTTCTTGCCCACGTGGCTTCCATCATTGTTTATTATATAATCTTATTAATTTTGTCGGTACTCTTGTATCTCCAAATGATGCAGGTTACACTGTCCAGTAATGCATCCCTTGTCCAATCTTATTTTTAATATCTCGTACACCGTTTCCATTGTCAGGTGTAATCATAAGTAGAGAAAACAATAATATTTACGATAGCGTTTATTTTTAAACACGTCATGTTCTAGGAACAGCTTCCATAGCACATAGACCGCGCCGTCACATGCCTTTCGTGCCAAATTTCTTTCCTATGTCTGTTGCTTTGACAGCATATCACAATGAAGTGAAGTAATGAAATTTGCATTTCTTTTAACTGAGGTGGTAAAGAACGTGGGGCAGCTAAATACGAAACATAAGATTTGTTACGACTGATACAGCCTTATGATGGAGGTCTTTTCGGACGAAGTTGAATTTGATATGAGCATGTATTTCGTCACTATTTTATTCACGGGTTAAACATAAAAACCGTGCATGACACATAGATACTACTTATTTAGCTTTTTACTGAAGCTCCAGTGTTTGGTACCACTTTATGAGACCATAAGCTTTTAATCTAAAGTCTTTCAGTGAGCTTCTGTGCATAGATTTTGTTCTCCTCATCGGGGAGAATCGTTGGTCACACAAATATGTAGGTCCAGACATCGTCATAATCGAATCTGCAAACTTCTGACGTTGTGAAAATGTATGTTGAATAACATTTTTATACGAGTCTACAAGAATTATTTTATTATGAATCTTATCATACAACTGCCTGTCATACTGAATATCTATACGTTCTACACGTAGCTAGTCAACCTGCACTGACGTGTAGTAAATTGATAATGGTATGTTTGACCTTCTCTTTGAAGTCCCTAATCCAACAATCAGCCTGTTTCTAATCAACTTTAAACGAGCTACTCCTCACTTCAGGCACTGTGATATTAAGTAGACATTCTTGCGATCGAAACTACCCCATACCTAACATATTGTCATTCCTCTGAAGACAGCGCACAGTCCGCAGCTCCCCTGCGGTAAATGACAACTTCTGACAGCCACATTTTACCGAGAGCCCTCTTTACTCAGGCTGCAAGTGGGAGTAAAAACTGCTACTGTCATTCCAATGGGGCAACATTTACTTCTTTAACACCTTTGATACAAATTTTAAACATCAGTGAAGCCAGTGAACAGCCTTGTCAAACCCCTTTCCTAATCCGTAATTTTTCTAATAACAAATTCCGCACTTTCACATACCTCGTGCATCCACTGTGACTGTAGGGCACTGAGATACCAACGCTTCTCGTCATCAGCCACAATTTATTTACCGCCGCTGTGTTACAGGCCTTCTCTAGGTCAGCGAATGTGAAATGCACTGTTCGACCTCTTAAACACGCCTTTTTGTTACTCGTTAAAGTAGACACATAAGGTCAAGAAAATACCGACCGACCTTGAACCCATTTTGCTATGATTTTCTGAATGTTCTTCAATTCTGTTTATTAACACTAGTGCATAGAACCCTGCCACAGAATTAATTACACTTGTATATTCATAACTCTACAATCCTTACTGAATTCTTTCTTAAACACTTGTGTAGCTACCGTCTCCTATTTAAGACGCGGATTTTAACCATTTAAGAATTTTGTGTATATAATTGCAAGGAATTCCCCTAAAATATTCGTTGCTACCTTTAGCAGTTCATTGTTCCCATTTCTAGCCGAGAAGATTTTTTCATCTCTCAGTCCGTTAACACTTCTCGTTACCTACTCTGATGCTATCATTTCTTCTTTGTCTTGTTAGGTTTCAACTTGTGTGTTCTCCTTGGATGTCTGCAGCATTCTGAGAGAAAAGATTCTGGTAATAATTTCTTTATCCTGGACCCTTATTAGACCTGCTCTAACGGTCTCCTTATTGTGAGCCATAAGATTCTTAATGCATTTCCAAGCTTTATTCGCTCATAAACTCCCTATACAATTATCTACCTCTACAAAAATACCTTCCCACTATTTATTATTGCTGTATTCGACTCGCTGTTGACCTATCTTTCTCTTGCTATATACACTTCTTTGTCGGTTTCTTGAGCATTGCATATATCATGGGTGTTCTCGTTCTCTAATCAGATTTGATATAGAAAAACATATTTTCAAATCACGAAAGCACACAATGAAGAAAATACGACTCAAAAGTACCGAAAATAATTGAACAAGTTCTATTTCAACACCTAATAAACTGAAAGTAGAAGCAGTTGTGGTGAGAATATGAAATAAGGAAGTACTGACAGTAATGCGTCGAATATGTCATTCTTAAATAAAACTGTCACTCGTTCTATAAAAATCAAACGAACCAAAAATATTACCCACTAAAATTAGCACCCAGATTCATAATCTGAAAACATCTTCGGTCCTGGGTTCGAATCCCGCCGCTGCTTAAATTTTGATTAATAATCAACATTGGCGGCCGAAGACTTCCGGCATAAGAAGTCACTCCTCATTCTGTCAAAGAGGGTGGAGGAGCAGACAGAGGTAGGGGTGGGAAACTGACCCTAAAGGGGAAAGAGTCAGCAATGATCAACGACATGACGATGCAGAAGGCAATGGAAACCTCTGCATTAAAGACACGTAACGTGTATCCACAGGACATGTGACCTGTAATTGAAGCAGTGTCATGATGATCTCTCCATTGACAAGAGATTCCGGAATAGTCCCCCATTCGGATGTCCAGGAGGGGACTGCCAAGGGGGAGGTTACAGGTTACCACGAGAAAAAGATTGAATAATCAACGAAAGGATAACGTTCTACTAGTCGAGGCATGGAATGTCAGAAACTTGAACGTAATAGGAAACTAGAAAATCTGAAAAGGAAAATGCAAAGGCTCAGTCTAGATATAACAGGGGTCAGTGAAGTGAAGGTGAAAGAAGACAAAGATTTGTGGTCAGATGAGTGTAGGGTAATATAAACAGCAGCAGAAAATGGTACAACGGGAGTAGCATTCGTTATGAATAGGAAGGTAGGGCACGGAGAGTGTTACTGTCAACAAGTAAATGATAGGCTTGGTCTCATCAGAATCGGCAGCAAAACCGAAACCGAAAACGATAGTTCAAGTATACATGCCGACGTCGCAAGCTGAAGATGAAGAGATAGAGAAAGTGTATGACGATATTGAAAGGTTAATACCGTATATAAAGGGTTATCAAAATCTAAGAGTCATGGGAGACTGGAATGGAGTTGTAGTGGAAAGAGTAGAAGGAAAGGTTACAGGAGAATATGTGCTTGGGACAAGTAATGAGAGAGGAAAAAGATCAATTGAGTTCTGTAACAAGTTTCAGCTAGTAATGGCGAATACTATGTTCAAGAGAAGGAGGTATGCTTGGAAAAGGTCGAGTGGTACGGAAAGATTTCTATTAGATTACATCTTGGTCGGACAGAGATTCCGAAATCAGAATCTGGATTCTAAGGCGTCCTAGGGGCTGATATAGACTCAGATTACAGTATAGTAGTGATGAAGAGTAGGATGTTGTTTAAGAGTCAGGAAGAGTCAATACGCAAACAAGTGGGATACGGAAGTACTAACGAATGACGAGATACGCTTGAAGTTGTCTAAAGCTATAGATACAGCAATAAGAAATAGCGCAGTAGGCGCTACTGTTGAAGAGGAATTAACATCTCTAAAAAGGGCCACTACAAAAGTTTGGAAAGGAAACATAGGTACAAAGAAGGTAACTGCGAAGGAACCATGGGTAACAGAAGAAATACTTCAATTAATCGATGAAAGGAGCAAGCACAAAAATGTTCCGGAAACTCATGAATACAGAAATACAAGTCGCCGAGAAATGAAATAAATAGGATGTGCAGGGAAGCTAAGATGAAATGGCTGCAGGAAAAATGTGAAGACATCGGAAAAGAAATGATTGCCGAAATGACAGACTCAGCATACAGGGAAGTCAAAACAGCTTTCGGTGACATTAAATGCAAGGGTGATAACATTAAGAGTGGAACGGGAATTCCACTGTTAAATGCAAAGGAGAGAGCTGACAGATGGAGAGAATACACTGAAGGCCTCTATGAGGGGGAATGTTTGCCTGATCTGATAGAAGAAGAAACAGGAGTCGATTCAGAAGAGATAGGGGATCCTGAGTTAGAAACAGAATTTAAAAGAGCTTTGGAGGACTTGGTAAAATAAGGCAGAAGGGATAGATAACATTCCACCAGAATTTCTGAAATCATTGGGGGAGGTGGCAACAAAATGACTATTCACGTTGGTGTGTAGAATGTATGAGTCTGACGACATACCATCTGACTATCGGAAAAGCGTCATCCATACTACTCCGAAGATGGGAAGAGCCGACAAGTGCGAGAATTATCGCACAGTCAGCTTCACCGCTCATGCATCCAAGTTCGTTACAAGAATACTATACAGAAGAATGGAAAGGAACATTAAGGATGCGCTAGATGACGATCAGTTTGGCTTCAGGAAAGGTAAAGACACGAGAGAGGCTATTCTGACGTTTCGGTTAATAATGGAAGAAAGACTAAAGAAAAGACACGCTCATACGATTTGTTGACCTGGAAAAAGCGTTCGACAATGTAAAATGGTGCAACATGTTCGAAATTCTGAAGAAAGTTGGCGTAAACTATAGGGAGAGACGGGTCATATGGAATATGAACAACAGCCAAGAGGGAATAATATGACTAGATGACAATGAACGAAGTGCTCGTATTAAAAAGGGTGTAGGGCGTAGTCTTTCGCTCCTACTGTACATCGAGGAAGCAATGATGGAAATAAAAGAAAGGTTCAGAAGTGGAATTAAAATTAAGGTGAGACTATATCATTGATACGACTTGCTGATGACATTGCTATCCTGAGTGAAAGTGAAGAACATTTTCTCGATGTGCTGAACGGAATGGACAGTATAATGAGTGTAGAGTACCGACTGAGAGTAAATCAAAGAAAGACCAAGATAATGAGAAGTAGTAGAAGTTAGAACAGCGAGATACATAACATCAGTATTGCTGGTCACGAAGCATATGAAGTTAAGGAATTCTGCTACCTAGGCAGTAAAATAATCAGTGACCGACGGAGCAAGGAGGACATCGGAAGCAGACCACCAATGGCAAAAAGGGCATTCCTGCCGAAGAGAAGTCTACTAGTATCAAATATCGGCCTTAACTTGAGGAAGAAATTTCTGAGAATGTACGTCTGGAGTACAGCATTGTATGGTAGTGAAACATGGTCTTTGGGAAAACCGGAACAGAAGAGAATCGAAGCATTTGAGATGTGGTGCAACAGATGAATGTTAAAAATTAGGTGGACTGATAAAGTAAGGAATGAGGAGGATCTGAACAGAATCGGAGAGGAAAGGAATATATGGAAAAGACTGATAAAGAGAAGGGACAAGTTGATAGGACATCTGTTAAGACATCAGGGAATGACTTCCATGGTACTAGAGGAAGCTGTAGAGGGCCAAAGCTGTAGAGGAGGACAGAGATTGGAGTACATCCAGCAAATAATTGAGGACGTTAGTTGCAAGTGCTACTCTGAGATGAAGATGTTAGCACAGGAGAGGAATTCCTGGCGGGCCGCTTCAAACCAGGCAAAAGACTGATGATTTAAAAAAAAAGAAAAAAAATAGCTATTCATTATAACTACTTTGTCAATAGAGAGGCTACTTTGCCCAAAGAGAGACAAGTGTCTGAAGACTGTGAGCTTCTCAATTTGAGCGAAGACAGAGAGGAACCAAAGTAACAAGGAGAGATTACCCTAGGTGAGCATGGGCCCGAATTTCTATGCAGTATCTCGCATCTGGGGCGTTTTGCTAATAATTTTATTCCTCATTGTTTCCCATCAACGACACTCTAAGATATCACTGCGTCGCTGTGAATATAATCGATGTGTAATTACGAAAAGAGACTGCTATTTTAATTCTTGTGAACAGATCTGACTTAATGGACAACACTAACTGCATTTTCGTTTCACCCTGGAGACTACTGGAACGGGTTAATAACGCTTTAAAGACAGATGCTGCACTCATCAACTGGTCTCCTGAAACAACTGCTCATCTTCTCTTGCTTACCCAAAAAAGATAAGGGTCGCATGAAGGGGATAAATTCAGAAGGACGAAATGGCAAGGAAAGTAGGCGGCCCGCTCTTTGTATAGCAGTGAAATGACTCAAAAAGTTCAACATTTGGTAATACAATGATTGTAGATGAAAAAGTGTAGACGAATTAAACTAAATATTTCAGGTTGAAACGTAGTGCATTTCCTCCGTAAGTATTTCCGTTTAGCAATGGAACAGTTTCAAAAAGACCGTACAAAGGAGAGAACAGAAAAAGTCCATAAATTGCAGGAAATTAAACATTTCGGATCACACGGAATATAAGTGATTTAATCATAGTAGTCCCAAAATGGGCAGCACGTGAAGATTTATTTCGCTAGTGTATTACACTGTCCTGACTAACTACCTTTTGCAGCTAGAACTGCGGCTAGATGTGCCGGAAGAGAGTTAGTGCGGTTCTGGAACGTACCGACAGGGATCTGGAGTCATGCTAACTCCAGTGCGATGGTCGGCTGCTCCAGGTTTCTTGTTTGTAGGTCCTCGGCGTGAGTAGCCAGATCGAGTTGCACCCACGGATTCTCGATTGGGCTTAAATCCGGAGAGTTTGGTGGTCATCGTAGTACAGTAAACTCATCGTGCTGCTCTTCCGATCAGGCATGTACACTATGGGCTGTGTGACACATTGCATTGTCCTGCTGTGTCAACTAGAAACGAATTGTGTGTAGGGTGAACATCGTTCCCGAAAAAGGATACGTGACTGTATTGATCCCTGACTGACGATATCACACAGCGAATGCTACGACAACGTTCCCCAAACTACAACCCTCCGACATGGACAATTTACTTTCAGACGTTTCATGCAGTACGAGGCAGCAGCCATCTGTCCGATGGAGCATAAAACGTGGTTCATCTTTAAAGGCCACCTGTCGCCAATCCGAGGACGTACAGTTGTAATACTGGCTGGCAAAGTCCAGCCTATATCACCGATGAATAGCAGTCGGCATGGAGGCTTGAACAGGAGCCTGCTGCAGAGCCCATACCCGGCAACGTTTGCTGAACAGTAATTGAGGCGACAGTGTCTGTGGTCCCTTGTTTCATCCGGGTGGTCACTTGCTCAACAGTTGCAAGTCTGTTCGCACGTACGGATCTCTGCTGCCGTCGTTCACCGCTGTCATCTATAACCCATTATCATTCACAGTGGCAACGGCGCCAGTTTTGGATAGCGCCATTTCACCACCCACAGCATACTTTAACCACGGTGGCATGCGAACAGTTTACAAACTTCACCGTTTTCGAAATGCTTTCACTCTTATCCCAAAAGCCAGTGCTCATGTCATTTTGAAGTCAGATAAATTTCGTAAGGCAAGCTCTTTCCGAACAGATGATAACAAAAGATTTTTATCTACCCATAAACATTAATAATGTCTTACGACGCTAAATCAGCAAATCACTCCCGGTGAACAAGTGCAGTTCGCTAAAAGCAGAAAAGCGAAAATACCGACGACAGCCACTGAGGTGGAGAACCACTACAGTAATTTCCCATGCACTTTATTATGATGTTCGAGTCGCTGTCGGTGCAGCTGGATATTATTCGTAACTACGCTTTACACTCAAATCATAGTTATAGAAATGCGAATAAAAATCGACACCCGATCTGGTACAAATTTTCAGTTTTCGACATCCAATTATTTCGAGGTGCGATTGCAGCATTAATCTCTCCTCTGCAGTTTGATATTTACGATAGCTGTATCGAAGTAACAGTGTGGTGTCTGTTTGTGGGACATTTTCGACAGAACAGACTATACACATCAGTGTGGTACGAATGTATTCTGCGTATCTAATGGAGAATATGCGGCATTGTAGATTACATTTACCTACTATGTGATAGTCGATTTGTTTCCTGGACTGGTACAGAATCTCCTGGTAAGTTTACTCGATATTTTCTTGTCATTTAAATCGAATATTATAATTTATTCGCGCTTAAGGGATGACACTCAGGTAGAAATTAGTGTTTTGAATCCTGGAAGGTCGTTCCAATGGACACTGGAGTTTACTTCGCCGTTTACGTTGCCAATTCTGTATTAGCAGTTGTATACTAGTTAAGCGGTAAAGTTTTCGCCATTCAAGCGGAAAACTACTTTAGTTTTCGGTTCTAATCTCGATGAAGACAAGATTTTTAATCACGTTACCTTCCATTAGGCAAGTGGGTGCACCCAGCGACTGTGATGTGATTTATAAATTATAGAGCCCAGCAATCAGTCGTCATTTCTTTGTAGATTTTATTTCGCAAGTCCAGATTTTGGCTAGTGCCTAGCTATTATCAATGCACCAGTTTCGATGCATCGAGAGTAGAAAATAGTGGAACAATAGTGCAATAGTGCCCTCCAAAACCCTGAAAACAGTATCCTACTGAGCACACCTATCTGGACGAGTCTTTGTCGTTATTCACCTAAATGCAAAGAAACTAAGATAATAGAGACCATGTGCTTCTTAAAAAATTCGTCTTCAACTTTCCTGTAACGTGTTCTATTAAGAAACTGTGTATCACTGTATCTGCTACCCAACTGATAATGTGTACAGAAACACGTACCTAAAAAGTTGTTAATACACGAACATAGTAAATTATCTTACGTATGTTGCCTGAAAGAGCGCCACGCACGCAGCGAGGACACTGAAGACGAACTGAGTCATTGCAATGGGATCCATTAGTCGTTGCAGATCTTTGACGAACCTAGAATAGAAAGAAAATCTTTTTTAATAAAAGCATGCGAATTTCAACGAATAAATTACTCTAAGGGAATAAAGACTTCTGGGAAAGATCGTCTGAATTTCAGAACGAGTCTTTGAATGTTGTAGTTGCTGATTTTATAGTTCACTATCTGAAGCAGCATAGTCATACGACAGTAGACAGGATTAGAAGAATCGTCTACACATCCTCAAGTGAGATGTACATTGTTTGTCTGTATAGTTTAATGTTAATTTCAGAACTGTTCAACTGAAAGTACGAGGCCGATTTTAGTTTGACTTAGATTGGATCGTAGCCAGAAGGATTTTCTCAGTTGTAATCTGCCAGCAACTGTGCGCTACTCGATGGACAGTGCTTCTTAGCCACTCCCTATCTTGATCTCATTCTAATATTGGGGAGAGGAAAATGATTGTACGTCTCTGCAGATTGAACAATAATCTGCCTTACGTCTATCGCAGGATCACCCTCTTTGAAAGTTGTTTCTCAGTGATTTTTCTCAGGTTATCAGTAGAACATGATGATCACATCGTCTGCAGACCGTTTCACATGGCATGTTTGCTATGAAAATCATGTCGAATGAATGTCTACATGATATGTAAGTAGTATAACTTTTAATGATCCAAAATGTTAAAATTTTTTTTTTTTTAGATTTTTGACATCAAATGAGAGTGTCATTACCCTATCCATGATGCACAAACAACGCTTACTTTAACTGTGACACCATTCTCAACCCAAGAATCTATATCTTATATCTCGGAACTTTTGATGGTCACTGAGAGGAAACAGCAAATAACATACCAGTACTTTACCAGCCACCACTATGACACGTCCAGTCACAATGTAGCCCCGAAGCTATCTTCTTTGCCATACATCGTCAGTACAGTATCTGAACGATCTGAATTTTCTGCCCCATGTTCAAGAGTATTTATCAAAAGTGTTGCATGAAAGGGTGTCACGTCTGAAATAAGTAAGCTTCGTCAGCAAAACACACACACACACACACACAAGGAGCGCTAGAGAGAGAGCCAGAGAGAGAGAGAGAAACATTTTCATCAAATTTGGTGCCTCTGACACGACTGTCAACTGACAAGTAAAGTATTCCAATGCTCTTTCCATGTCGATTATACCGGTCAAGGAAACAAAACAACTCCTAATGGTACAGTATTTTAGCAGCCACTTATGTAAATGCCACCGTGATGGCACAGAGTCTGCCCTAACGGAGTGTGACATGGTGTGGACATGACGAGTAACCTGTATGTGGTTTCGTGATGATGTCATTGTAAAGGTGGGGTGGCTAGTGACTTCGTGAATAGGGTGCTGACTACACAGGTTACAGAAGGAATTTAAGCATTTTGCATGTTGCGAAAAGTCATAACTTACTGGAAGAACTCTCGGTTTGCATTGAGACATGTGGGAAAGTTTGTTACATGTCTAACAGTGGTGATGTATGCGGCAGTTTGCCTGTAACATAGCTAGGTATAATGTAAACTTACAATTTTAGCTATAATGTGGGATATTTGTTGCAGTTTTGTGTGACAACATGACAACATGCTGCCCATATACTTCGTATTCCACCGCCCCTTCCGTGAACCATGGACCTAGCCATTCGTGGGGAGGCTTGTGGGCCTCAGCGATACAGTTGGCCGTACTGTAGGTGCAACCACAACGGAGGAGTATGTCTTGAGAGGCCTGACAAACGTGTGGTAACTGATGAGAGACAGCAGCCTTTTCATTAGTTGTAGGGACCACAGTCTGGATGATTGGCTGATCTGGCGTTGTAACATCAACCAAAAGGGCATTGCTGTGCTGGTACTTCGAATGGCTGAAAGCAAGAGGAAACTACAGCTGTAACTTTTCCCGAGAGCATGCAGCTTTACTGTATGGTTCAATTATGTTGGTGTCCTCTTGGGTATAATATTCTCGAGCTAAAATGGTCCCCCATCTGGATCTCCGGAATGGGACTACTCAGGAGGACATCGTTATCAAGGGAAACAGAACTGGCGTTCTACGGATCAGATCGTGGAATGTCAGATCACTTAACCAGGCAAGTAGGTTATAAATCTTAAAAAGGGAAATGGATAGGTTAAAGTTAGATATGGTGGTAATTAGTAAAGTTCGGTGGTAGGAGGAACAAGACTACTGGTCAAGTGAATACAGGGCTATATATAAAAAATCAAATATGGGTAATGCAGGAGTAGGTTTAATATTGAATAAAGAAATAAGAGCATGGATATGCTACCATGAATAGTTTAGTGAACGCATACTTGTAGCCAAGATACTCACGAAGCCCATGTCTACCACAGTAGGACAAGTTTATATGCCAACTAGCTTCGCAGACGATGATGTATGATGCGATAAAAGAAATTATTCAGATAGTTAAGGGAAACGAAAATTTAATAGTCATTGGGGACTGGAATTCGATGGTAGGAAAAGGAAGTTAAGAAAAAGTCGTAGGTGAATATGGACAGGGGGTTAGGAATGAAAGAGGACGCCGCCTATGAGAATTAGACACAGAGCGTAACTTTATCACAGATAACACTTGGCTTAAGAATCATGAAAGAAGGTTGTATACGTGGAAGAAGACTGGAGACATCGGAAGATTTCAGACTGATTACATAAGGGTAAGACAGAGATTTAGGAACAAGATTCTAAATTGTAAGAAATTTCCAGTGACAGATGTGGACTCTGACCACAAGTTATTGGTTATGAACTCTAATTAAAACTGAAGAAACTGCCAAAAGGTAGGAATTTAAGGAGATGGAACCTGGATAAACTGAAAGAACCAGACGTTGCAGAGAGTTTCAGAGAGAGCATTATGGAACGATTTAAAAGAACAGGGGAAAGAAATACAATAGAATAAGAATAGGTAGCTTCGAGAAATGAAATAAAGAATGCAGCAGAGGATCAAGTAGGTAAAGGGGCGAGGGCTAGAAGAAATCCTTCGATAACACAGGAGATATTGAAATTAAATGATGTAAGGAGAAAATATAAAAAATACAGCAAATAAGGGTGGCGAAAATGAATACAAATGTCCCAAAAATGAGGAAGCGAAAATGGCTAACTAGCGATGGCTAGAAGACAAACGTAAGGATGTAGAAGCATATATCACTACAGGTAAGCTAGATACTGACAACAGAAAAATTAAAGAGACCTTTGGACCAAAGAGAACCCCTATATGAACACCAAGAGCTCAGATGGAAAACCAGTCCTAAGCAAAGAAGGGAAAGTAGGAAGGTGGAAGGAATATATAGAGGGTCTATACATGGCTGATGTACTAGAGGGCAACGTCATAGAATTGGAAGAGGACGTAGATAAAAATGGAATGGGAAATACAGTACTGCATGATGAATTTGACGAAACACTGAAAGACTTAAGTCGAAACAAGGCCCCTGGAGTAGACAACATTCCCTTAGAACTAGTAACAGTCTTAGAACAGCCACGACAAAACTCTCTCATCTGATCGGTAGGATGTATGAGACAGGCGAAATAATTTCTCACTTCGAGAAGAATATAAAAGAACAATCCCAAACAAAGCACGTGTTGACAGGTATGAAAATTACCGAACTATCAGTTTAATAAATCACGGTTGTAAAATATTAACACGAATTCTTTACAGACGAATGGAAAAGCTGATAGATGCTGATCTCGCGGAAGATCAGTATGGATTATGTAGAAATGTCGGAACACACGAGACAATGCTGAGTCTACGACTTCTCATAGAAGATAGGTTAAGGAAAGTTTATCGCAAGTTTATAGCATTAGTAGAAGTAGAGAAAGCTTTTGACAATGTTGACAGAAATACTTTGTTTCAAATTCTGAAGGTGGCGAGCGTAAAATACAGGGAGCGAAAGGCTATTTACAATTTGTACAGAACCAGATGGCAGTTTTAAGAGTCGAGGGGCACGGAAGGCAGGCAGTGACTGAGAGGGGAATGAGACAGCAAAGAACCTACAAGAGCCGTTGAACTGAATTGACAGTGTCTTGACAGAGGATGTAAGTTGAACATCAACAAAAGCAAAACGAGGATAATGGAATGTAGTCGAATGAAATCAAGTGATCCTGACGGAATTAGGTTAGGAAATGAGACATTTAAAGTATTAGAAATGTTTTGCTCTTTAACTAAACTCCTCCCGAACAGGCCATGAAGACCCAACGGTACTTTTCATCCTCAGTCCATAGGCGTTACTGGATGCGGATATGGAGGGGCATGTAGTCAGCACACCGCTCTCCCGACCGTAAGTCAGTTTCCTAGACCGGAGCCGCTACTTCTCAATCAAATAGCTCCTTCGTTTGACTCACAAGGGCTATTTGGGAAGCACAATAATTGATGATGGTCGAAGTAGAGATAATATAAAATATGGACTGGCTATGGCCAGGAAAACGTATCTGAAGAAGAGAAATTCGTTAACATAGCGTACAGATCTAACTGACAGGAAGTCATTTCTGAAAGTATTTGTATGGAGTGTAGCCATGTATGGAAATGAAACATGGACGACAAATAGTTCAGAGAAGACGAGAATAGAAGCTTTCGAAATGTGGTGCAACAGAAGAATGTTGAAGATTAGATGGGTAGATGAAGTAACTATTGTAGAGGTACTGAACAGAATTGGGGAGAAGGGGAATTTGTGCCACAACTCGACTAAAAAAAGGAGTCGACTGGTAGGACACGTTCTGAGGTGTCAAGGGATCACCAATTTAGTATTGGTGGGAAGCATGGAGGGTTAAAATCAGAGAGCGATTGCAAGAGATGAATACACTAAACAGAATCAGAAGAATGTAGGTTGCAGTAGTTACTCGGAGATGAAGAGGCTTGCAAAAAGCCATCAGTCCTGCAAGAAAGGATTTGCGGAGACATGGCTTTGCCACAGCCTAGAGGGTTGTTTCCAGAATGAGATTTTCACTCTGCAGCGGAGTATGAGCTTATATGAAACTTACTGGCAGATTAAAACTGTGTGCCGGACCGAGACTCGAACTCGGGACCTTTGCCTTTCATGGGCAAGTGCTCTACCATCTGAGCTAACCAAGCACGACTGCAGGTTCGCAGCAGAGCATCTATGAAGTTTGGAAGGTAGGAGGCGAGGTAGTGGCGGACTTGAAGTTGCGAGGACGGGTCGTAAGTCGTGCTTGAGCAGCTCAGATGGTAAAGCACTTATTCGTGAAATGTAAAGGCCCCGAGTTCGAGACTCGGTCCGGCACACAGTTTTAATCTGTCAGGAATTTCGTATCAGCACATACTCCGCTGCAGAGTGAAAATCTCGTTCTGGATATATGACAATATGCTACAATTTTTGTGCTATGGTGCAGTAAGTTATTACATTTCCTTCTGTAACTTAATGGTGTGGGGGGGAATTTGTTACAATTTTGTTTGAAACTTATCTGAAACTCAATGTAAGATGAGGGAGATCCAGGAGCTGACACCCACTGCAGAGTTATGCCACGAACACTAGCAGCCACTGGCGGTGCAATACTGTTTGAAAACTAGTAAGCTGCCACCTGCTGACACATAATAGTACATATATTGTCAGCTTTTGGTGTTATAGTTCAGTGTTACGATCCAGTAGCTGATACCTGCTATCATGTTATGGTACATATACTTTGATTAAGTATTCAGAGTAGTGATAGTCTCCCTGTAACCTGATTATCATTGCCCCACCCAATAGTACGTGGGGTAATGGCAGTCATCATATGTCAACTAACCATCATAGCCCATAATAAAAATTACTGCAGATACACACAGTCAGCTTCTGACATTGCAACAACCTTTTAAGATCCAATAGCTGACACAGCACACACATTGTCAGGGAGTGATGTTAGAATACAGCTTTGAGATTCAGTAGCTGACATCCCAGTACGTGACACTCACTGCATTTATAAAATCCGGTTTCTGGTGCTATAATATTATTTAAGATCTGTTAGCTTGCACCCCTGTTACTTTACATTATTATTTCAATTGTGAATGCGTATGTTTGTATCGACTATCACTGCATTGTCTGCTTAGCATAGTATTTTTTGTAGTTGAGCTGGGAAACAAAAGAAAGTGAATATTCCGAAGTCTGAAGAACATCAGATGCATGGAACTTTGGAAGCTGAAAAAAATGGGATACCCATGGCATGTTCAAAGTTACCAAAGCAACTCTGATGTACAGACAATCTCGAAAACGTCCATTTCTAAGACAGATGGGCTCATTTTTTACTAAAGGCAAAATACGAAGCTGGATAAGTAAGGCATAATGTCGACAGTCAACAAAATGGATTCCTTATTAGTAGGTGTCCACAACCAAGTTGTAGAGTTGAGGCTCGACACTCCGCTCACAGATGGAATATGTGTCAAGAAGTGAATATATAGACATTACGCAAGGAATTCTAGAGACAATAACGGCATCACGGTACAGTGTTACCAAGAGCCAGAAATGCAAGTCTTTACCGTATATTGTGACACCAAGAGCTTACAAAGGGTGTCATAACAGAGAGATATACTATTGGTAGCATGTCTACTAAAATGTATACTGTACTAAAATAAATTGAAAAATAGCGTTATTTTTCATTTGTGCACATGTGCATGCATATCTCAATAAGGCGCGCGGGGTAGCCGCGCCATTTGAGGCGTCTTGCCACGGTTCGCGAGAATCCCCTTGTCGGAGGTTCGAGTCCTCCCTCGGGCAATGGTGTGTGTGTTGTCCGTAGCGTAAGTTAGTTTAAGTTAGATTAGGTATTGTGGAAGTCTAGGGCAGTTTGGTCCCACAGAAACGTATCAGAAAAATATCAATAGGCCTATAATATTTTTTCAATGAAATGTTTGCTTTTTACTTGCTTCCTTCTTCCCCAATGGAAAGGAAGTACAAGCCAGTCGTACACACTATATTAAATGCAGTAGATTGCACCAACTTTTATTTTGCAATCATACCACTGTATGCAGTATTTTGTAAAAAAAAAATGAAATGTTCGTATGGCATTGTTGGCCGGGAGGATGTCATCGATCATGTCCATTTTTTTTTTGTTACAATTTCGCTGTAACACAATGATATACAGAGAAGCGAAGTGTCATGGATCCTCCACCAAATGACAATGACGTAGTTGGTAACCTCAGCAGAAGATGACAAGTGTTTTGACTGCAAGAGAAAGTTGAAACTCTATCACAAGGCGACTATAATCTAATTGAAACTTTGAAAGTGAGTTGTAGCCACAGTAACACTTGCATCTTGCTGATAAGAATGTGTATTAACACTGTTCAGTATGCTATTTCATCAAATATCATGTAGCTTACACTGTGTGCCAGCATGATTTAATGTTATCAGCAAATGACAACATGTGTTTTGTAGTTTAAGATAAATACCTTAGCTTGACGGTCACTATAATGTTTGGCTGACCCTGATATCGGTTTCAATTGAGCTCAGACCAGTTTTTAACAAAATTAGATTTGGGAATAATTTATTTTTACTTTGGTATAAAAGTAAACTATCGATAAGGACACTTTAAGAGGTAAGCTAGATCTGCAGTAGATCCCAGTGTACTCTGTAGTTTTATAGAACAAATTTTTGTGAATTTTGGTTTTTAATGTGTGGTAAAAAGATGTAATTAAGTTCGATGAGCAATCTGTCAGTTATATTGTTATTGCTGATAACCAAGTTACATGTATTTTTATAAGTAATACAAGGAACGTAGATGTGGAAATATTTAATTTCAAGGTCAATTATGCCTTGAATGGCGGAATACTGATATCGAACGTCAGTCATCGACAAGTGTGGCTTATGCTGTAAGTGTTATCAGTAGTGCTATTATACAAGCCATGTGTATTTCTCTAACCTTATAGACTAATTAGGGAGCAACAGTAGAGAAACACGTTTCTGTAGTTGAAATCATTACGTATTTTGATACATAATTTTATTTTAGTGCAAAACCACATCTTCACGATGTTGAAGTTTCCTCTTTTTATGATAAATATTGTCCATTGTTGTCTTTGGTCTTGCTTACATCTAGTATTTGAAGCATTATGCTGTTATATATGCATAATAGGAAAATATTCAGTTTCAGTGATACAATACAATAGTAAAAACGCCTTCTTCCCCCTAAAGTGGTGCTTCGTTACTTCATCCTTCTTTGGGTAAGCCGTGTCTTAACATCTCTAACTTTTTCACTTAATGATTAGATCTTAGTATTGTTTAGTACTTCGTTATAGAAAAGTAAGGAAATACAGTCTGTAAACGTTTCAGAATGTGTTGGCACCATAGCTCCTATTCATATACAAGAGGACTCACCTCAAAACTTAATTTTTGAAAATTGCCTGATTTAGTGACAAAATAGACTGTTTTTAGTGTCTTATGTTTAGTCAGCAGTGTTTTGTACATTTATAGAACATTTAAACGGTGCACATTGCATCGTGACACTTGACAAGTTTTCATTGAGAAATTTAGATATGGAAATGTTTAATTTGAAGGAGCAATGTGTTTTGGTACCAACTGAGATACAGGGAACGAACCATGGCCATACAAAGTGCCGCTTATTGGAAAATCCTATCATACACATGTTGTGTGAATGCGTGTGTGTGTGTGGGGGGGGGGGGGGGAAGGGGCGGGGGTGGGTACCTCTTTTTCGTTTTAATGGTCGCCAGTAGTGCAAAAAATGAGATGTAGCTTCTTGGAGTGTGAATGATGTCATAGAAAAGAGGGGAAAATCTAGACAGGTGATGACGATTATTTCATAGGTAACTGAGGTGTAGTTTGTGATATCATGGGTAAAGTAATGATACGATCATCTGTTATAATAAATGTAAACTAAGTGTGATGCATACATTACTTAATGATAAATGGTTTGTATCTTCGAATGTCTGTATATTGGTCATTTAATGATCAGTAAATAGTAAACTAGTGTGTGTGTGTAGTCTATGTCCTAAAAATGAAAACGTACACAGCCTACAATATTGTGAAATCGATTTGTTTGAGGTTGACATTTGGGAAATTGCGAGAACCTTGAACGATAGTTATGCAAGTAGGGTGACAATGTATATTTATTTATGTTAAGAGCTCACCTTCCTTGTGTTAACCATACTGACATACACTGAACCACACATCCACCTGTCTAACAGGGTGTTGGTCCTCCTTTTGATTGCAATGCAGCAGAGATTCTCAGTGGCATTGTTTCGGTAAGTCCTTGGTTTTTGAAGACATCTGTCTACCCACAGGTGATGAAATTCCCATAAATTGTTGGCTGGTGGGTTATGGGTTTGGAGCTGCACCTGTTACAGCACCAGATGTATTTCTTCAGGCTCATATTCAGTGTTTGTTAATGCCAGTAGCCACAGCCGGATAGTCATCAAACTTAAACGTTTTGTCGGGTGGACATCGTACAAGACGCGAGTTTCTTAGGGTCAGCAATATTAGATACTGGAAAGCAACTATCTGCGAGTCGGCGACAAACCAAACCCCAAGAAATGGTATGTGGTCAACATAATAAGTCACAGGATAAGTGTAGCATTTAATCATAAATTGTACTTACGGTATACACAAGGATCATGCTTCGCTGATTTGGAGTTCCATATCTGAATTCTATTAAAATAACCAATAAACTTTCTTCAGACCAGAATCACTTGCAGTTTACACGTGAAAAATAGAGCCGTCGACCACACTAACGTCACCCAGTGACACCTTTGAATAACACAACACACATTTGCCTGATAAGACCGTTACAGCAGGAAAGGCTAGGAATTAGGTAATACATATTACACAAAGCCAGCGGCCTTGCCACAGTGGTAACACAGGTTGTCGTCAGACCAGCGAAGTTAAACGCTGTCGGCTTCGTTACCATTTTGATGGGTGACTGACTGGGTGTGCCGAATGCTGCTGGCTAGTGAGGTAGACTGAGTCCTTGTGAGGCCAGTTCAGGAGCTACTTGACTGAGAAGTAGCGGCTCTGTTCTCGTAACTTTGCAGCGGCCGAGAGTGCGGTGTGCTGACCACGTGACTCTCCACATCCGTATCTGATGATACCTAGGGGCTGATGATGACACGGCGGTCGGTCGGAACCGTTAGGCACCGAAGGCCTGTCCGGACGAAGCTTTTGTGTTGTATACAACAAGAAATGAGAAAGAGAAGTGCTGGGATTACCAAGAGCGATGATGCAGTCTGTCTCCCCCACTGTTGAACCTGTACATCGGAGCAGCAAAGGCGGAAACAATAGAAAAATTCTTAAGAAGGATTAAAATTCAATATGGAATGGTGTAAATTATAAGATTCAATGAATATATTGCTATCCTCAGTAAAAGTGAAGGAAGTGCACTACCGTCTTAATGGAAGCAACAGACTGATGAATGCAGAATATGGTTCAAGAGTCATATGGAAAATCGCGAAGCGGGTCTAAGTCTTCCCTTCAGTACTTTGTTGACCAGCCTGATATGGCAGTTGAAGACAGCAAAAGGAAAGACGACGTTTCAAATTTCACATTCGAGAAAAGCGCAGGTGTCTCTAGTGTATATGAAGGGTAAAAGAACGGACCAGAAAAATTACAGACCAAAATCCCTAAACATATATATCTTTTGAACGCATTACGAGTTCGAAAGTAACGAACGTACTTGAGACTGAGATGCTTAAGCCCACCAATCAGCAAGGTTTTAGGAAGTATCGCTCAATCGAAACTCAGCTTACTCTTTTCACACATGATATACTGCGAACTGTGGGTGAATGGCAAGAAGCAGATTTCTTCTTTCTGCTAAACACCTGTGCCCAATCGCCGCAGATTAAAATAAAGCGGTAGTAAGGTTACGATAGGTCGCCCGACTAGCCGTGCGGTCTAACGCGCTGTTTCCCAATCGGGATTAGTGTCGAGGTCCGGTGTGCCGGCCAGCCTGTAGATGGTTTTAAGGCGGTTTTCCATCTGCCTTGGCAAATGCGGGCTGGTTCCCCTTATTCCGCCTCATTTACATTATGTCGGCGATTTTTGCGCAAACACTCTCTCCACTTACACGTACACCATAATTACTCTACCATGAAAACATTTGGGGCTACACTCGTCTGGCATGAGCCGTTGGCGTGAGAGAGAGAGAGAGAGGGGGGCGGGGGGGGGCTCCACTGGGGGCCGAACCGCTCAATAGTTCTGGGTTCGTTGTGGGGCGGCGGTGGGGTGGGTGGACAACTGTGGTCTGCTGTGGGGTTGAGAACCACTGAAGGCTATGATGGCGGGACGAAGCCTCTCCATCGTTCCTAGGTCCTCGGTTCAATACATAATACACAAGGTTACTATCGTCTGGAAAAGAAGCATGGATTGTGCGAAAACGGCAAAAGAAGAGGGGTGAAGTATACGTGAAGTGGTGTTAGTAGCAGGTGGACCGGTAAGATAAGACGTGACGGTGAGGAAAGAGATACGTGGAAAATACTATAAAAGGAACAGACTAATAAGATGTGATAGGCCAACAGGTAACCGTAAAGATTGAAAAGTGGCGTTGAGGACTAACTTTGGAATATACCCAACTAATAATTAAGAGAACTGCGTGCAATTGCTGCTCTGAGATGAAGTAATTGCCACAGGAGAAGCACTCGTGGCCGACTCCTACAAACCATTCATAGGAATAGTATCACTAAAAATTTTACAGTGTCCGTGTCTGACTCTGAATTTGTAATACAGTAAATACAGCGAGGATTCTTTGGTTTGTCATTATTTCATTTTGTCAAACTGACTTCGATCGGGAAATCCATCCTCAGTGCTTAACAGAGTTAATAGCAGACA
This sequence comes from Schistocerca americana, assembly GCF_021461395.2. Classification (NCBI taxonomy): domain Eukaryota; kingdom Metazoa; phylum Arthropoda; class Insecta; order Orthoptera; family Acrididae; genus Schistocerca; species Schistocerca americana. The sequence continues at coordinate 326,386,100 of NC_060126.1, read as the reverse complement.
TAAATAGCGCTGCAACGTTTTTGAGTGCCCTGTTCGCGTGTTGCTACGATAAACCACAAAACAAAATCACGACATCAAGAAGTATTATAGCAGACGTAAATAGCGCTGCAGCGTTTTTGAGTGCCCTGTTCGCGTGTTGCTACGATAAACCACAAAACAAAATCACGACATCAAGAAGTATTATGTTGCATCTGCGTAAAAATATACTGCTTTGAGGTAAATGTTGAGTATTCTTGCTTCCATTGCATACTTCACATCTCAGATTCACTGGAAACAACGGTTTGACAAGTAAAATCAGCTTTAATAAGGAAGCGATACTATCTTTACTGTGTTACAATGTCAGATCTAATTATTTTGAAGGAGGTATCTTGGCGTTCACCAATAGTGCTTCAGACAAACCACGGAAAAACTACGACTGGATGGACAGAATGATTTTGAACTCCTCGTGAATACGAGTTCTTGGTGTACTCTTTGTTCCTAGTGCCCTAGATATATTCAGTACCCGAATTTCTTACGGTGTACTGCGCTAGCTCTCTCGTGAGCGTATCTAGAAACGCTGATTTTAGAGGTACTTCCAGTTATAAGAACCAAAGTATACTGTGGGTATGGAATGAAGGTCGCCCTCACTACAATGTTTTTCCGACATGGGGATCGAGATCGAGGTACATCCTCCGTGGACTGCAGCGTAGACAGCGGTTCGCTGGTAAATCCACAAATCTTACAGTACCTACGTTCCCAGAGCAAAAAAGCGATTTGGATGAACAGACGTACGGTTACTTACATAAATAGCAATCAACTACCTCTTTCAAAAAAGTGTAAAAATTTCATTCACGTGATGGAAGAAATCCCAGACACAGGGCAAAGAAACATTTCTGTGTTATAGTTCTAAGTAATAAAATTTTCATAGTAATTTTATAAACAGTCATTATTATATTTAGAAGCAATGTCACATTTGATTTGTGATTTAGACTTCGCGATTTACTGACAACAGTGTTCGTATGAATAAGCGGCAGTGATAGTGATGGTTGCCTAAGGTAGGACACGGTCAACTATGTTCCGTATGAGTACAATCATGATGCAAAACTGAGTGTAAGTGCACAAAAGAGTGCAAAATATTACAAAATAAGCCGGCCAGAGTGGCCAAGCGGTTCTAGGCGCTACAGTCCGGAACCGCGCGACCGCTACGGTCGCAGGCTCGAATCCTGCCTCGGGCATGGATGTGTGTGATGTCCTTAGGTCAGTTAGGTTTAAGTAGTTCTAAGTTCTAGGGGACTGATGACCTCAGAAGTTAAGTCTCATAGTGCTCAGAGCCATTTGAACCATTACAAAATAAACACTGGTGTACAATCTATGACAGAAGATGACTGACCGAACGAGAAATGACGGTAGTCATGGCACTACGCTAGTTTCTAGGAAGGGGTGAAATTTCGTCCCACCCTGATATGATTACTTAACATTTCTTACCAACAAATTCGCCTATGAACACTTTCAGGTTAAGAATATTTTCGATTATTTTCTAGTTGAGTACCCCAGCCACAGAACAAAAGAATTACGGGCTGCAATTATGTAGGAACCCTTTAAGGTTACGACTTGTAGTAAGTTTTGTAGCAATATCGTTAGCAATATTGAAAAATATATGAATTTCACTTTTCAGGTCTCACGTCTCGCAAGGTTTGTCTACTTTATGGGACACAGTAAGAACATGAGGAACACAGTGCATAGCCTGCAACAAATCACAAAATTTTTTAGCTCCATACTAGAAAAACCAATAGGGGCTGTGAGGAAGCATGCGAGGCACAAATACGATTATTGGGGATGTTGGGGAAAAATAGATAAGCAGAAATGGAAAAATAAGGACAATGCAGGAATAGTTGGAGGAGGACAGTAGAATGAAAGACGATAAAAAATGATCTAGTCGAGCATTAGCGAGACTTAGAAAAAGTCTGTACTCGCTCCGCGTCACTTCTCAGTGTTAATTGTCCTAATTTTGTCTATTAAATGTCAATACAATGACCTGTTACGTACCGGAGAATTTGTTGATGGCTTTCAATGCAAAGGCACAAATCTCTGTACAGCCTGTCCTGAGACGAAGCGTGTGAACCCTCGAAACGGTATTTGACTCCCAGTTCCGTGTCAGCCTGCTCTGAGCTCAAGGCGGCTATACGAATTGTGACGACCTTCAACTGCGCGGCCACCAAAATCATTACTGTTGCTAGAAGACAGTCCATGCCGATGCTAATGTGGCACAGATGTTGGCTGCGCAACACTGCACGATGTTCGACAGTGCGTAGTAGGTATTGTTGACGGCCCAGTAGTGCTGGTCGAGCGGAAGGCGATGTTCGCCCGGATGCAGGATCAACGGCATTGAGAACCACACGATCGACTGCACGACCAAGGACAGGAAAATGGCCAGTGAAACGCGGCTCGCACGTTTGCGCGAGTTCTGGAGGATGTCGGCCATGGTGGTGTCCTTGGAGCAGGCCTCACTTTGTTTCGACACCAGCGCGTTGAGACAATGCGCCATGGCGTAATACTGCTGCCTGTCCCACGCGAACAGTATGCCCTTGACGAGTCCACTGCAGGTCGTGAAAGAGTTAATCAGGACCAGCGTCGTCTCTTCAAGATCAGCTCCGCTGTAGCCGACGGCCAGAGCGCCTTCCATGCAGTTCCAAACGCCCAGCGTTAAGACGAGGGGGCTGTAGAAGTTATACAGCGTCGAATCGCACAGTGGCCACATCCCGAACAGGCACAGTAGACGGATGTTCAGCTTGGGAACGGAGTGGCCACTGTTTGACCAGGAGAATGCCATCTCTGGGTGAACAAGCTCTTTACCGTGCATTCAACGACTCGCAGTGAGACACTATAGCAGTACTCTCTCTGCAATCTAGCCAATTCCTCCGATGTGCCTTAGCAATAGGCAACGAATGAGGTTGCACAAGCGATAGCTCCTGCTACAGCCATGAGCCAATCTGTTATTGTGTGACCTATATATATATATATATATATATATATATATATATATATATATATATATATATATATAAAACGGCAAGTATTGCAAAATCAATACTAAATTATAGAGGTCGAGATACGTTCTCAATTATCAATCATGTACTATTGTGTATTTTATTAGACTTTCTTAATAGGTTCTCATATATTCATTCACCTCCAAGGCAGCAATACAATATAGATTAGAGTAAAACGTCAATCGAAATTAATAATCAAATCCCCATAATTCAAACTGCTACGCCGAACACGCCAACCGACGTTGTAATTGGATAATATTTTAAAATATAGTCTTCTACATACTTGCATTTTACTATACAATTTGCAAAAGATGTCTGGAACTCATTTGTAAGTCAGTCTCCTCGGTTTGTGGGTTCATTTTCAGATGAAAAGTATTTCAAGAGCACATGTGATATAACATACGAACAAAGCCAGTTCCTCATTTGCATGTTGTCTAGAGAGCTCTTAGGGTGATAATAAGCTATATGTATTGTTTGTACTTTGATTTACTGTTTAGGAAATTTTGCTATTTTCCCTGAGCTTCTGTAGAATTCGAAGCACTCCTGGGTAAAGTTTGTATAGAGCCCTATAGAAGTAAGCATTATAAACATCTAAAGTCGATATACGATAAGACCATTCAAATAAACCTCCCATTGTTGTCCAAGAAAGGAGTGGAACCAACGATCCTTAACATTCTACTGAGTAGCTTAAAAAGCCTCAATTAATGGAAGGGAGAGTTAAAACTGTGTTGCGGTTGTGCAACCGAAGGCGCTCTCACACTCTGGTAGCAGTCTGGAGGTCACACAAAGTTCCATCTCCAGAATATGGCAAAAGAATACCAGTGGATAGTGAGAACTTCAAGGTCATCAGATTAACAGCCAATATACTGGGCTAAACCGGTATCTCACGCGTCTCATCATTTGAAATGTACTACAGCTTTCATGACGATCGGTTCGTAGGAAGAGGAACATTAATTAGTGAGACATCACTAATTCTATAGAAAAATAGTAATCTTTGCATTAGCGTCGTATATCACTCTATTTCGCAATTTTATTTCCTGTCATTCCAAAAAATATCGACCCTACTCAAGCACTTTCGATAGTCCTCCAAACAACAAATGGGACACATTTGAATTACTATGTCTAGCTATGAAAAGAGATCGTATCACAGTATTTTAGCATTTCTCTGGAAAACCATGACAATTCGTCATAATGGTCGAGGTGGAAATACTGATTGGGCCCGAGAATAAGTGTAGTAATGGTGTAGACATACGTTTATCTCGCTTTACGTATTCATTAGTAATATCTGCTGATACCACTTTAATTTCCTTCCACAATCTCCTGCGGGCCCACTGGATATTTTTTTCACTGTCAAATTTCAGATTATGACCAATTCAGTCAATTTTTTGGGGTATGTTATCCGCTTGTAATAGGGGAGGCAACTAGTTTACGTTAAAAAAAAAGAAAAGAAAAAGAGAAAAAGAAACACTCGGATGAATATTCTTAAGCTGGATCGGAGTATACACTACTTTGACATTCCTGAAAAAAAAATTTCGTTTGTTGCATCTTCTTGCTAACAGGAGGCCCTGCCATTCACAGGCCACGCTGTCACTGACTTAGTTATTGATGCGTGACTCCCGAACGCATGCAACGTTTCAGGATGCTACAGTTTCTCCCGCATAAGTAGATGTCCAAATTTGACCAAAAAGGCAAGTCTCTGCGTTTTTTTATGTTCACATGATTCACCTGTGAGGAAGTAAGAACTTGCTAAAAGAATCACCAGAGATTTCTATTATTTTTAATATTTACCATTAACATTTACAATTGTCTGTAGTCTATGACTTGCGTCATGGAGGCTCCTGAAAACGTAATAAATCTGTGTATAATTCATAAAAACTTTTAAATTAACATGGTTTCTTCAGTTAACAACTGTGTTTCTCAAGACATAATCGGCCAAATACCGGAAGCATTTGTTAAAGCCGTGGACTCGCTGTCTAGAGAAATAATGTTGATGTATCTGTCCAGCCCTTAAAAGTAGGATATAATAAAGACACAACGGATTTCCTTTTCTGCCATTTGTGGCCACGTCGTTGACATGGAGTTAAATCTTGCTTCCTCTCTTTGTACCGTGAAATTAACTCAGATTGAGCACGCAAAGAAAAACAGGAATTTGTAAGAATCAAAAATAACACAATATTCAGAGAGGCAGGCGAGGTGGAATTTTGTAATATTTTTTATCGTTCCATATTAAATTCTGTCGTCTACCAGAACTTATATCCACGTATATGTCTAATAACTCAAGTCAACTAACGATGTTCCTCGCCTCTAGAGACTGGTATTTGCATAAAAACTAATTAAAGTGAGATGATGTAGCACTTAATCATCAGTCATTTCACGTATTCTACTTCATAAAGGCCTCCTCTAGACTTAAGTACGTTTTACGATCTTAACAACACTGCTTATCTAACTTACAGCTTAAGGTGCACTTGTCGATAAGAATTACGAAAATAAACATCGTTATTCCTAAGTCTAAATTTGCCAATAACTGACCTCTGAAACTGATTTCAAAGTAAGCCAAACATTCTAGTGACCCATGGTGTAACAAAACAGATGAATCTCATAGGCAGATTAAAACTGTGAGTCGCAACGGGACTCGAAACTGGGACCTTTGCATTTAGAATACAGTAGATATTAGCGTAGAGTGGGCAACGATTGGCGATCCATTTTCGCAACACAATTAGGTTAAACTATGAATCCGGAATACCTCCATAATGACTGGTGACCGGTATAGATACGACAATTTATAACGTATACTCGTAAGTTGTGAGATTAGGGTTGCTATGCGACCTTTGATACACTTGGACCTTCGCGCAATGGGTTGCTTACACGCAGGGTAGGTGCGAGCCTACATGAAACAGGCAATGATGACATCAGTGACCTTAAATGGAACTGTCATCAAGACGGACGATGGCAGTAAATTTAAAGATGCAACATGACACTATCAGCCAATCATATCCCACTACTTTCCAGACCGTAAAGATGACACAGGCAATCTCAGATTATAGTCATAGCTGCTACCTTGACTGTGCTAAAAACTATCACAAGATTTGAATTTATTTTTAAGCCATGTTCGAAAGTATTTATTCTAATATTTATGTAAATGGCATACCTTCTAGTATTCCAACATCTAGAAGTACTTTACAGTCGGTTAAAACGAATAGCCAACCGCAATATAGGCATATTGGCCACGCTCTAAAGTATGCGAATGTTTTGACTTTTTTGTATCACATTAAAATTATTTATCAAAAAATTACGTAAAGGGTAGAACTTACAGGATTTCCATATCTAAAACTTTTTGTGTACCATTGAAATTAAATAACGAGTCACAAAATGGCCATCTTGACTGTGATGAGAAGTATTCAAATGATCAGAATTTTATGTTGTATATTCGGAAGTATTTATCAAAAGACAACGAAAGGTAGCACTTGTATACATGGAAAGTTCCTTTTCTAGACCACACAATGTGTAAGGCAAAACGGATTCTCAAATTAATTATTTGCCACATCTGGATTATTGAATGATGCTTGTCCTTTGTCACAGGGCAGGCTTCAGGGAAACTGAACTTGCTGACTGAGTATTTTGTTTGTTCAGAAAGGGCTTGTGTCACTGATGTTCAATATATTTGACTCTCAGCCAACGTAATATGATACGCATGCTGCATTGCAAAACACACATGGACCCTACTGCTGATCTAGCTTACACCTTAAGATGCACTATCGACAAGAATTACAAAAATAAACAATGTTATTCCTAATTCTAAATCTGCCAATAACTGATCTATGAAACTGATATCAAAGTAAGCCAAACAGTCTAGTGACCCATGGTAGTATATTAGGTCCATCTTGCAGTTCAAAACTTTTGTCACTTGCTACTGACAATGCTAAATTTAGCTATCACATAGACAAAGCTACTGTCTTTGAACTGGATATTCTCCATGACTTTTACACATAAAAGTAGGCCTAAGAACTTTCTTCAGTTTACTAGAACTTGCTATGGAGTGTCAACTACTTTTTGGGGTGGGGTGGTTCAAGCTTTTGGAGGGAGGGGAAAGGGATTTCAGCTGCTGGGATGTCAGCTATTGGGTGAGAAAACTACTGAAGGTGTCAGCTACTGGATGCCTCTTTCCAAGGTTACCAGCAAACAGGAAATGGCAAACAGTAAACAATAAGTGCGTAGCAAGTAACAGGAAATCGTAAATGTGCAATGGGTAATTGGTAGTTGGTAATGGGTAACTGCTGATGGTTGATGGTAAATGAGTAAGAGTAAACGGTTTAACTGTTAAAGAGTAAGTGGTAAACAGTTAGTTGGGTAAAAGGTAACTGTAGTAAACCACAAAATGTTAACGTTAATGAGTATTGGTAAATGGTGGAAGGATAACAGGTAAGGGTAAATAGTAAACAGGTAACAGCTAATGGGTAATGGGTAATGAGTGGGGAATGGTAGTGGTGTGAATAGCTGCAGCTTAGAAGTTCCCAGCAAGAAGTGAGATAGCCAGCCACAGTGGCCGAACGGTTCTAGGTGCTTTAGTCCAGAATCACACTGCTGCTATAGTCGCACATTCGAATCCTGCATCGAGCATGGATACACGTCCATGGTGTCCTTAGGTTACTTAGGTTTAAGCAGTTCTGAGTCTAGGGGTGTGATGACCTCAGATGTTAAGTCCCATAGTGCTCAGAGCCATTTGAACCATTTGAATTTTTTTAAGAAGTGAGATATCTACAGAATCAGTAAGCTCAAGATTTACTGTTTACTGTTTACCATTATCTATTACCCACTTACCATTTACTGCTTACAATTAAGCAATTAAATTTTTATCATTATCTGTTATCAATAACACATCAACATTATCAGTGCACTGTTTGCAACTATTCATATAATGTATACCATCTAGCATTCACCATTACCCATTACCTTTTACCGATTTCCGATTACCCATTTACCTTTCGTCATCTGCCATTACATATTTACCATTACCTGTTATATATTACTCATTACCTGTATAGTTTTAACTGTTAGCCACTCCCATAACCCATTACCAGTTTGCTTTTATTACTTACTGTTTCCAATTACAAATTTATTATATACTGTTTTACCATTATCTTGAACTTTTTAATCATTGTCCATTACATGTTAACCTTTTACGGTTACTAATTTCGTGTTGCCTTTTACCTATTAATTACTTACCATCTACCATTAGCCACTTACCATTTATGATTCCCTGTTGCCTATTACCCATCATTCATTTACCATTACCCATTACCTGTTTACAATTTACATTTACCCATTTGTCATTTACTATGTACCATATGCTGTTACCCACTACCCTTATATCAGTTACTGCTTACCTGATGACCATTTGACTATTTACTGTTAACGGTTTATCACTGATCATTTCCCTCATAATCATTTATCCAGTTATAATTTACTGTTACCTATTTACGATATAAGAATCGGACATGTCGAATCTGCCCCAGACTTTGTTATACAGGAAGAATACACCGAAAGAAATACAGTTCCAGAAATTTAGCTGCTATGACAACCAGCAAGTATTATCTAAAAAATGTGGAATTTTGCCAACTTCATACCTCGCCATGTGGCTGGAGGATTTCACACCTTTGTTATACCTGTAGCAAACAGCCCATGCACAACACGGCAGGCACATGTCCCTGGTGGTGGCACATTGGTAAACAGATAATGCGGCACAAAGCGATCGTAATTTGTAAAACGAATTTCAGTGACATAACAGTTCACAGCTGCTATTTGCTCGAATTTTCCGCTCATTTAATGTCTGTAATAATTAGTAGGTCCGCTTGTAGTATCGCTAAGTCTTACGAATGGAGGTAACTCTAAAAGCACCTGTCTTTGTTCAGGTTCGAGAGTTTCAGAATGATGTTGAATTCGTTTTATGTGTCAACCATCCAAGGAAAATATGGAGAACGTGGTATGCAATCGAAATCTCCTATTTCTCCAGAAGACCTACATTTGTGTTATTTAGTAGTTAATTTCTTGGACTTTCCTCCCAATGATGTCGACATTCTGTTAGAAATTTTGGAAACATTAGGAGGGTTAGGAAATTACTCGGTAATCTGCGTGAATTGTAGTTCGAATGATGAATGTTGTGGTACTTATGGTTCAGAACAAAAATTGATACTTTCCAAGCCCAATGTAAACAAGTACAGTAACAGATTTCAACAAAAAAGAAAGGGCTGAAAATTTTTTGGTTCAACGAAGCAGGGAGAAAACGCTTGAACTTGAGCACTGTGAAAAACCGGTTTTGTTTCATATAATATGAACATGGACTAGGAAAGATTTACACAATGTACTAAATATGCACCAAAATGAAACTCTAAAATGAAACTCGCAAAAGTCTGTTCGTAAGATGTAGAACTCCTCGCGAGAGTCGGTGCGCCATTTCCAAGGGAGACCTACAAGACTGGGCGCTCTGAATTGCAGGTGAGATGAACGTTACTGATATCCAGGTTTCTTGGAACTGGCTAAATGCTTTCAGGAAATATTATGGAAAAGGAAGATTACTGGGTAGACCCAGATGAAGGCTGCTGTAAGCTGGCCGAAACGCTGGTTTCCCCAGAAAAGTCTTTTACGTATGACCCAGTACGATACTCAAAAACTTTTATGTCAATATTGTTAAATACCTGTCATTTCTGCATTGTCAGTTTGCTTAATCATTTCTTTACGAATCTGATGTAATATGCCAAGTTTGAAGCACAATAAGCAGAACCACGGCCACGACAGTTTCTTAGTCCAGACGAATTCTATCTAAAGATAACTAGTACTTACTGTAAACTGCACGAACGAATTAATTTTTCTTTTCTTAGGTGTGCCTGCTGTAAGGAAAATTTTTGCATAACTGCTTAGTCAGCGTGGCCATAGTCAGTCGACATTAATGTTTTCTGGGTACGGTACTGCGTCATATTGTATAAAACTACTGCTGGAGACAACGAACGTTTCAGCCATGGTTGCAGCGGCCAGCAGTAGTTTTATACAATATGACGCAGTACCGTACCCAGAAAACTTTAATATCGACTGACTCTGGCCGCGATGACTAAGCAATTATATAGATATTTTCCTTACACCAGACACACCTCATAAAAGAAGAAATACGTAATTCGTTCGTGCAGTTTACAGTGAGTACTAGTTTTCTTCAAAAACCAGTAGTTTTATACAATATGACGCGTATCATACCCAGAAAACGTTTATGTCGTGAAAGTTTGTGTTGCCATCCGATAAACATTTCGCATTTTTATGACGACTATGAGGAATGAATAATGAAATGTTTCATTGAAGGCAAAATATATATTATTCAAAAACTGTGATAGGAACTGTACTACAGGAATTGTTGCGAATTATTTAAGGTGAAGAAATTTAAATCTCAACTGTTGGATGGTCGTCTGTGAGGTACCATAGTACTCGCCCTGGCTTTTCTTTGCTCTGCTGCTGAACTGTGTAACTATTGCATCTCCACAGTTTATCTGCCCTTATCGACAGTACGTTCTTCAAAAAACAAAAGATGTGAGACATTTTTGGAAAGGTTTAAGTGCTTCAAATTCATGTGTGCACTCCATGCAACATGGCGCTGTTTCCTCTTGTTACGGGTACGTGTCTTATTCGCCAATTCGAAGCTATGGAGGAACTACTGTACAAAACACTGCTATTATCGGTTCTTCGTGTAGCAAAAATAAGTAACTTTAACATATTTTTGAGAATCCTTGGACTCTCCCTTAGCCGTTAAAATTTTCACAGTACTTTCTTGCGGTGTCCTCTAACAACGTGGAAAATTTCAGGGTTGATTTTGAAATTTAGGGCTGGACCATTCCCATGTTAGGTGTGGAACTGAATTAATTTGAGCCTCTTTTCGGGCTTACATAATTTACAGTAAAGAAATTGAACTTTTCACATTTGTAACTGTAGTTTCACATAACTTTTTTTTGTTAATTGTTTTTGAATGTACTGCAGGAAAGTAGGCTCCTTAGGATACTTTCGAGCACAAAACAGTGAAGATGGCTGCATTACTATTTGTTGTTCCATTTTCGTAACCTGAAAAGCAGTTTTAGTTCTGGAACTAATGTAAGCTACACCCTGTTGCTGCCGGTCCAGTCACCTGTCCACTGCTGCCGCCAGCACATACACCGTAGTCGGCGGATTGCCACACTCCTGGCGCTGTCTGCTGAATCCACCAACGCACGGCCGAACACACCGCGTGGATTCTAACATTGATGGACCTGTCAACCTCTGTACACATGGTCATGTCACTCTGTGTACTCGCCTCATTCCGGGGCTCTACACTAGAGGCAACAGCATAGCCCACAAACAATGCCAACGTCCTACCACAATGTTGCATGTATGATACTACTTAGCTGCTGCGGATGCTGCTTCGTTTTTGCGCGATATTTTGTCTGCAAAATAAACTGAGCCACTATGTTATCATAGAGGGTTTGACGATGGCTTAATGTAATGCCGAAACTGGTTACCTCTGGAATAAAACATATATGAAACTGCAGCTACTGATTTATTTAGCGCTGGTTGTATACACTGAAGAGCCAAAGAAACTGTTACAGGCATACGTGTTCAAACACAGAGATATGTGAACAGGCTGAATACGGCACTGCGGTCGGCGACGCCTATCTAAGACAAAAATTGTCTGCTACAATGGCAAGTTATGAAGATTAAAGTGAGTTTGAACGTGGTGATATAGTCGGCGCACGAGCGATGGCACGCAGTATCTCCGAGGTAAAGATGAAGTGGGGATTTTTCCGTACAACCATTTCACGTGTGCACCGTGAATGTCAGGAATCCGGTAAAACATCAAACCTCGACATCCCTGCTTCCGGAAAAAGATCCTGCAAGAACTGCACCAACGACGATTGAAGAGACTCATTCAACGTGACAAGTGCAAGCCTTCCGCAAATCGCTGCAAATTTTAATACTGGGCATTCAACAAATGTCAGCCCGCGAACCATTCTAGAAACATCATCGATATGGGTTTTCGGATCCGAAGGCCCACTCTTGTACCCTTGATGAGTAGACATTACAAAGCTTTACGCCTCGCCTGGGCCCATAAACACCGGCATTAGACAGTTGATGACTGTAAACATATTGCCTGATCGGACGAGTCGTGTTTGAAATTCTTTCGAGCGCATGGACATCTATGGGAATGGAGACAATCTCATGAATCCATGGAACTTGCATGTCAGCAGGAGCTGCTCAAGCTGGTGGAGCCTCTATAATCGTATGGGGGTGTGCAGTTGTAGTGATATGGGCCCCCTGATGTATCGAGATACGACTCTGATAGGTAACACGTACGTAAGCATCCTGTTTGATCACCTCCATCCACTCATGTCCGTTGTGCATTCCGACGGCCTTGGGCAATTCCAGCAGGACAATGCGACAACCGACACGTTCAGAATTGCTACAGAGTGGTTCCAGGAACACTGTTCTGAGTTTAAACACTTCCGCCGGCCACCAAACTCCCACACATGAACATTATTGATCATATCTGGGATGCTTAGCAACGTGATGTTTAGAAGAGGTCTCCACCCCGTCGTACTCATACGGGTTTATTGATGCCATGTAGTGTTGCGGCACTTTTGCGTGCTCGCGTGGGCGCTACACGATAATAGCCTCTGGCTCTTCAGCGTATATACAGATGCTGTCGTCCTATCGTCCCTCTTAGCAATGATGGATGAAGTGAATTACATATTCTTCAGTCTTGCATTTTTTGTGAGTATTTCATCAGACTGTGGAGAAATTGGAACAGATGAGAATCGAAGCGTTTGAGATGTGATGCTACAGACGAGTGTTGAAAATTAGGTGGTCTTATAATGTAAGGAATAAGGAGGTTCTGCACAGAATCGGAGAGGAAAGGTGTATGTGAAAAATACTAACAAGAAGACGGGACAGGTTGATACGACACCTGTTAAAACAACAGTGAATGACCTCCATGGTACTAGAGGGAGGTGTAAAAGGCAAAATCTTCATAGGAAGACGGAGATTGGTATACACCCAGCATATAATTGAGGAAGTAGGTTGCAAGAGCAACCCAAAGAGGTTGGCACAGGAGAGAAATTCGTGGCGGGCCGCATGAAACCAGTCAGACGACTGGTGACTCAAAAAAAAAAAAAAAAAAAAAAAGAATATCGACCACAGTGCGTTTCTTATCGTGACTCTGGGAACACTATAAATACAGCTTCCAGTTCAGCCCCGCTGTTGGGCTGGTCTCTTCATCATAGGGCTGGTCCCATCGCCTGGTGTAAATGTCATTGCGGTGTCACCGTTTCACGTGTACATGGCGGTACATGTCTACAAGAATTCTTCGTAAATTTCAGAAATACTACGCATCGTAAAATCATTTTGTTCTGTCAGCAGTATTTCTGGCTCAATGATAAACGAAAAGTTCTAATTCTTCCAATCTAATAGGGATACGTCTCTTTGTGTATTTCTTGTGGCACTTTTTATTTGCGTGTCAATCGCAGTTAAATAGTCTTCTAATCGAGACTGCATCACGTCTCTGCTACATAAAACGTAAAAAATCAGCACACTTCATTTTATATGCTCCACATATGCTGAATTTTATTTTATTTTTTTCCTTTATTGAGTTTATATTCCACTCGAAGTGGGCAGGCTGGTGCAGCTTAGTACGCCGCTCTTCAGCCTACAGAATTTGTTTTTAAAAAATAAGGTAAATATATAACAAACGTAGGCGATAAAACCGGTGACTTAAATGGTAAAATGGTGGAAAATTGTGGAACTTAAAACATAAAACAAAGGGTTGGTGATGGTAGTAAAATACACAGGATGCAGACAGTTGAAATAATAGACACACAGTTAAAAAACACAGCGGCAGTATGGTTTTCTTTCGTGAGAGATATAAAAATCACACCCAGCGACAGCATGATTTCTGTTCACAACACTTTGGAAAGATGCACAACATTGAACACTCACTTGAATACTGCACTAAGAAGTTGGCACAAATATGACACACCATAGCCAAGGGTAGACGGGGGGGAACCTGGACAGATAATGAGAAAGAAAAAGGAGGAAGGAGAGGAAAAACGAAGTAGGGGGGAAAGGAGCCAACAGAGGACGAGGACTTATAAGCAGGGGGGGGGGGGGGGTAAGATGCGAGAGGAAGTGGTGAAAGGCAGAGGAGGGGAATGCAAAAGGACTCGGGGGTGGGGGGGAGAAGGGAGGCAGAAGGAGGGTAGGGGGGGGAAAAACAGGATGGAAGGGGGGAAGAGGCAGCCAGAGGAAAGGACACAGGAAAGGAGGGGGAAATGAGGATTAGAGTCGATAGGAGGGATAAATAGATGGAGAGAGGGCATCATCCAAGAGGGGGTGTTAATGGAAGCCACCTAGGGAAAGGAGATGAAGGGTGTAGAGATTTAGGGTAGGGGGGAAACAACAGTGAATGTGCGGCAGATGGCAGAGGTTGGAGAGGAGAGGAGAGGAGCCACCAGGGGATGAGGGGGATCTAGGCGGTGGGAGGTGTAGAGTATGCGAATATTTTCAAGTAGTAGGAGCAGATGGGGGAAAGGAATCAGGTCAAAGAGGATCCGCATGGGGACGGGAGGTATATACAGAAGGCGAGGTGGAGTGCATGGCGCTCGAGGATCTGGGTGACTTATAGAATTTGGGGGGAGGGCAGACATCAAGTTGGGACTTGCATAACAGAGGATGGGATGGATTAAGGATTTGTAGGTGTGGAGGATGGTAGGTGGGTTCAACACCCATGTCCGGCCAGAGAGGAGTTTAGGAGTCAGAGGCAGTTGTGGGCTTTGGATTGGATGGAGCAGAGACGAGGGATCCAGGTGAGGTGACAGTCAATAGTGAGGCCAATGTAGGTGATGGTGTGGGAGAGGTGGACAGGACGGGCACAGATGGTAAGGGAGAAATCCAGGAGCCAGATGGATCAAATGGTTCGACCTATGATGATTGCCTGGCTCTGGGAGAGATTGATTTTCAGGAGTCACTGGTTACACGATGCCGCAGAAAGGTCAATGTGATTCTGGAGAAGGCATTGGGACCATTGGAGGGCAGGGAATGCGGTGTCATCGGCATACCACAGGAGGTGTACTGGAGGGTTGGGGTTGCGTAGTATCTGCCGTGTACAGGATGTAGAGGAGAGGGGAGAGGACAGAGCCCTGGGGCACACCTGCAGAGGGGTAGGAGGTGCGGGAATCAGCATTATGGATGGTGGCATAGGAGGGGCGGCAGGAGAGGAAGGAGGCAATCAGACAGCCATAGTCAACAGGAAGGGCATAGGTCTGGAGGTTAAAGAGGAGACTGCAATGCCAGACACTGGTGTAGGCCTTTTTGAGGTCAAGGGAGAGCAACGGGAGTTAAGCTGGATGGAGAGGAAATGAGTGAGGTTGTCATCGGCAGAGAAGGAAGGTCGAAAGCCATGTTGGGTGTTGAGGAGGAGGTGGTTTCGGTGGAGATGGTGATGGATGCTCTGGGTAAGGATGGATTCCAAGAGCTTGCTGAACACTGAGGTGAGACATATAGGGCGACAAGAAGAGCCATCAGATGGAGG
The DNA here is from genome assembly GCF_021461395.2 of Schistocerca americana. NCBI lineage: Eukaryota > Metazoa > Arthropoda > Insecta > Orthoptera > Acrididae > Schistocerca > Schistocerca americana. Next base: position 326,370,485 of record NC_060126.1, on the reverse strand, counting down.
CCTTTTGGGTTTGGAGAACATCAGGATATGGGACGTTTTCCACAGGTCGGGGTAGAAGATGGTGGCAAGGATGATGATGTAGAGGGTGGCAAGGATTCCAAGTAAGGAGGGAGGGCAGTGTTTGAGGTGGCAGTAGGTAACGCGGTCGTTCCGGGAGCAGTGTTGTGTTTAGTGCGGAGTGTGAGGCTGATGTCCTGTGTAGTGATGGGCGTGTCAAGTTCAGATGGTGGTGTGTGGCCCAAGTACTGGAAGCTAGGAGCAAGGGGAGGAACAGAGGTATTTTTATGGTCGATGACGTTAGGTAAGAAGGAATAATGAAATTGGGGATCATCTGGGATGGAAAGAACATTATAGAGGTGAGAAGCAAAGTGGTTGGCCTTACTGAGGTTGTCAGGAAAGAGGTGGTCATTAAGGAGGAGAGGGCACTGGGGGGGGGGGGGGGGGGGTGCAGTTCCCAGCAAGGCAGTGGAAATCAGACCAATACTTGGAATAGTTTATTGGCAGCGAGTTGTGTACAGGTCTGGCACCATGTGCGGCGTTTTTTCGCACTAAGCAGGTTGTGGATGTGTCGTTGTAATTGCCAGTGGCGGGTGAGTGCCGAGAAAAGAGCGGTAGAGGCGGCGGGATTCACGAAGGGGGACGGCCTGTGGGGGCAGTACTGAGTGGTGAGGGTGGATGGCTTTGGTGGGGATGTGGGTGGTGATGGCGTCAGACAAGGTCTGGTGCAGGAAGGCTGCAATGCGGGAGATGTCATCAGGGGACTGGAGGGTGATGTCGCGGCCTTCGACCTGGGTGTGAATGGAGTCCTGGTAGGCATACCAGTTGGCATGGGAGTAATCATGGAAGAGTTTAGGAGGGATTTCAGGGAGAGGAGAGAGGCAGGGATGGCGACTATTAGAGATAGCGAGGAGAATAGGAGCATTGTCACTGCCAGTGAGGTCAAGGACATCTGCAGTGATGCGCCCAAGTTGGTTGGGAGATGCAAGGATTACATCGAGAGTGGTGTTGGATTTGCGATGGGTGTGATGGGGGAGGGGAACCAGGTCTCCCTGGAAGGTACCAATAAACCGATGCCACCGTTGGAGGTCGACAGGAACACGGCTTTGGATATTGAAGTCGGTGGCGATCATGTAGATGGAGAAGGTGCGGTCAATGTGGGCCAGGAAATCGTATTGGATGGAGGTGGGAGGGCGGACATAAATGGTGGCAAAAGTGACGGTAATGGTGGGAAAGAGGAGGCTGAGGGTGAGATGTTTGGCAGGATTGTTAGGGATAGGTTAGGACTGAACAGGGAGGTGCTTGAGGTGGCCTATTGCAACCCCGCCACACTGCAGAGGATACAGGTTATCGGTGCTGTGAAGGGTGTAAGGAGCTGTTGAGATGGAAATACGGGGTTCAAGGAAGGTTTCATTTAGGATGAAGGCATCCATATAGTGCTGATGGAGGGTGTGGGGAAAGAAGAGTTTGTGGGTGGGCAGGGAGCAGATATTTGGGTACCAGTTACTGTAGTGTTGTCACGGCATGGGATTGTTAGACAAGGGTGGTGGGGGAAGGGGTTGAAGGTGAAGTGGGCCTGGTTATGGGAGTAGCTGGCATAGGTGGTAAGATGGAAGATAGAACGGGCAGTAAGGGCGATTTGGGAAAGGGTATGGGAGCGCTGGAAGGGGTGAATGTTTTGGAGCAGAATGGTGATGAAATTGATGATGTCCTCTGCAGTAGGGGGAGGGCGGAGCGAGTTGTTTGGGTGGATGAGGTCATCAATAGGACAGACAATGATGGTGAGCTCAGGGGTGACTGGAGGAGGTTTCACTTTAAACTTCGAGGAGTAGGTTGGATGGGGTTGGTTACAGTTGTTGCAGGAGGGGGGAGAGGTGAGGTTGGGGCAGTTCCTTTAGAAGTGTGAAGCTTCACAGTGGGGACAGGTAGGAGCGTTCTTGCAGGCAGAGGTAACATGGTCATTGTACTTGAGGCAGCATTGGCAGTGGTAGGACTGGACTGGGGAACGAGAGGGGTCCACTTTGTAACATGAATTGTACATGAGGGCTCTCTCAGGAAGGAGTTGGTCAGTGGAGGAGGAGGATTCGGTGAATATCCGCATTACATAAGTCGTCCCCACATCATTAAAGATGTAACAGGGCGAGCGTATTTCGATGTTGGGCTGGGAGTTGAGTTTTGCTAACCCCTCAGCCTCCGTGACCACGGGGCTGAGCTTCGTGATCAAGGCAATGAAGGTGGGGTGGGGGGTTGAGGCTGATGGGCAGATGATGGGGTGTGGTAGGGGGTGAGGGCGGCTTGTTGGCTAAACTGGGTACATGGGATTTGGGAGAGGAGATTGGTGTGGAAGAAAGCATTGGGAAATTTAATTAGGACCGAGACCTTCTGAGGAATAAGAAGGGAGATGGGGGCATTGGGGAAGTATTTACGGATGGCCAGGGTGAGGGAGCTGGCATCGAGCAGTTGAGGATCAGGACTGGAGAGGACAGATGGAGTTGGGGTCGTGACCATGGGGGTAAGTGGGTCACAGGGATCAGGGGTTTTCTTTTTGGAGATTGCGGGGGAAGAGTCAAAATTAGGGCATTTGGAAGGTTTCGTGGACAGGACAGGGCGGAGAGATGGTGTGGGGGATGGGTTGCAGGGTGAGATGGAGGGGCAGTTTCCCCCCTGAGGGGCGGATGATGCAGAGGGAGGGGGCGTGAATGGCATAGAGACCGTGGAGCGGCGATCCGAAATCCGTGCGTCAGAAATCACCTGCAGGCTCTCTATGGCCAACAGTGCATAGGATGGGACGCTCACGTTCCCTGGCCAACGTGTTCTCCCGATTTAACCTGCTTGGATTTTTTTCTTGTGGGGTCATAAGATCTAGTGTCTTGCATGTCTGTTGCTGCTGGAAATGTGATCGACATGCCTACTCGTACGTCTTTTCTAATGTACGCCAATCCATGCACCGTCGCAATGAATCGTGTATCGCTTTTTGTGGCCACTTTTTCGTGCACCTCTTGTAAACTATTAATAAAGTCATTTGCTTTCACACGCCTTTTCAGTTTCCTGTGATTCATACTGCTGTACAAGCTAGCGCTGCAATGTGTCATTACCGCACACAGATTCCCATATGAAATCTGCCTTCACATTTTTGACATACAGTGTAGGACAGACTTGTACATAAGGTTGGTACATAACTTAGTCAAGATTTTCCGTAAGTCTGACACACGCAACACATAAACGCAACAGAGATTTTATTAATCTACGATAGAATCTTCTTCAATATTTACAACAGCCTGCCAAATCTGGGGTAACTTTTCGATTTCACGAACGTAGGAATCACATCGTTTTCAGTCAGCGAACTCGTCGAGCCATGTTCAGATCGCATATTCATCCAGAAAGCAACTTCCTCGGAGGTTGTTCGATAGAGAGCAGAGAAGGTGAAAATCTGAGGGTGCAATGCCAGGTGAATAAGGTGGGTGCGGAAAGACTTCCCAACCGAACACCTGTATAGAGATTCTTATCGCTCTAACAGAATGCGGGCAGACGTCATCATGCAGTATCATCATTTCACGCAGACTTGCTGGTCGATGTTCTTGTACTGCGTCTACAAGACGCCTTAGTTGTTGACATAAGTGTGACCAGCGATGTTTGCACCTGGGGGAAGCGATTCGTGATACGGTATACCACACCGTCGCTGTTCTACCAAATGCGAAACATTACCTTTTGTGGATACACGCGGGCCTTGTGCGGGAAGTTGCTGCTTTTTTTTTAACTCAGCCATGCCGTTTTATTCCTTACGTTAGCATAAAGAAATCATTTCTCATCACCAGTAACGATCCACGATAAGAATGGTCGGTGTTGTTCACAAGCCAATTGATGACGAGCAAGCAGAGAAGCACGGATGGCCACCTGCTGATGTACATAATATTGGCTTTGACCATGTAGTGCCCATATATAAGATTTTTGAACTCTTGCCGTTGCATGCAAATGTTCCACAGTAGTGGAATGATCACAGTTTATCACATTTGCCAGTTCTCGAGTACACTGACATGGATCATTGTGAATTAATGCGTTTAAACGATCTTCATCAAACCCCTAAAGTCCTCCTGAACGTGGAGAGTCTTTAATATCAAAACGATGCTCCCTACACGAGAAAGCCATTTTATTGCCGTGCTCTGTCCAGTGGCATTATCGCCATACACGGCGCTATGTTTCTGACTGCGTCCGCTGCTGTCACTTCTCTGCTTAACTCAAACAAATACGTCGGAAATAATCCGATTTCTCCACTTGATACTCCATTTTCTAGCGTCCACAGTTCCACTCGCTATCTCCATACCAGAAAGTGTAAACTCAAGTAGCAAAACTTAACTATGAATAAGAAATTATAATCGATAAATAATACCATAGCAACCAGAATAGATACATGCAAAAGAGAAATGGTATGAGCTTATGCACCAACCTAATACTTTGTGTTCATGGTGGGTATGGTTTGTTTATCAGAAGGTGTCACACTTCATTTTCTTTATGCATTTTTGTTATGTCACTCGTTTTAAAGCCATTAGGCACTGAAATATGGTTGCAGATGCCTTACTCACACTGCTGTTATATTTCAGACAAAGGGCAGTTTTAAAATTCTGTTAATCAAACTACTAAAGCAACCTCTTTTATGCTGTTTGACGCCCCAGGAATTCTCGCCTGTTATATCCGAACACATCAGTTTTTGGGTCATTATCACCATCATTATTACTATTGTAATTAGAGGTGTTTAAGTCTAAAATGTTTATCGGTTCATTTTCTTGAGATTCAATTTTGAATGCTGTTCATTAATATTTTTTCCTGACCTCCCAAGACCAAGCTTGTAATGAGTCACTAATGATCTTGACTTCGATGGGGTGTGGAAGCTTAATTTTCCTTCCTTCTTCATTGCACTTGTTATTTACTTTTGTCATGAGATCGTGGCCCTTAAATGGGTAGTACCTATTACAAAGATCCCAGAGGAAAGTTGCCTTAACTTTTGCATGTGAATTTTGCTCACTTCGTAATGAACTAGTGAATCCGGCTATGCTGCGCAAGTACTAAATATGAGCGGTTACATGTTGCAAACAGACGGCAAGTGACGAGCAGCCCTTAGAGGCTCGCCATCACAGGTTTTTTTATCCTAAATATCTTTGTGACTAATGCCCTTTTGGCGTATTTATTATTTTATAAATGACATATAAGTACCGCCAGTCTTTCACGATGATTCCGTACTTATACTCTGTATCATACGTTTTTAGTCATAATTCTGCGAACATGTTATACACCACTCTTTGATTTAAATTCTGAGGAAGACACTTCTAGCTGTGTTGGAACCCGGTTAATTCGTTAAAAAAGTGACCTAGGGCTGTTTTCTTTCAATTTTGATTGGTAGAGTATTGAATAAAAATTTTAAAAAGATCGGTCCAGTACCCTATCAGTAACTGCTTAAATACCGAGTGGCAAGAAACAACTATTTGCCGTCGACAAATGGCGAGACCTACCATATCATGCAATGTTCATAACTTTAAGCCATAAGCACAGTATCATATCTTGAGTCCGAGTGGAAAAACCAAATGCCCCGTTATTAAGAGACCCATAAAATCTTATAACGAAGAGCAGGATTTCTGTAGAGATTTCATGGTAAATGCAACATAAAATCGGCAAGTAAAATAGGTACGAAAATGAGACGCTATTCCTTTTCTCGTAGCGATATCTCTCGATTATTGTCTGTAATGAGCAGTGTAACCTGAATATTGAAACGGCTATGGTGTGGCTTGAAATGTTACGTTAGTGGTGTGTGGATGTAGTTTTTTTGTATATTTTCAATATTTTAACACTGAAGTCAGTGGTTTAATCTATCATAAATTATTACTAGCTACCAATGTTACGGTATATTGTTAATATAGTTTCAACAATAAAATTAAATTTATTTATTAATTACCAGTAATATACAAGCTGTGAAATTTGAGTCAGAAACTACCGACAGTTTTTTATGTGAAATAACTGAATACGTCATATTAACATAAAAGACCTATATAACGTAGAAAAACATAAAAGCTCTAAATTACCTGACACCTATTTACTTGTTATACATTACATGGTTACAGTCAACAAAATATGTCTTAGGTGTAGACAGTGCCATGACACTGTGCAAAAAATATTTTCATCATTGATCATCAAATTCCCCCTCACTGACACAGTCATTACACATTACTACCAAATGTTCCATTCAGAAATATCTGTCATGTCTCTAGCTAATATATTTTGTTTTGCGGTCTTTATTCTTGGACATTTGACACAACAATTTTGTTTTTTTCTGGACATTTTAGGAGGTCCTTGTGGTAAATATTCTGTTGAATGTCGTCGGTCACTTGCAGCGAATGATATTCACCTTTAGTCTCTGATTCACTTGGCTCCTAATAAGCTGAAGAAACAAATTCTTCAAGAACTTCCTAGATGCATATTTCGATTTTGTATTGGAATCATAAATGATCTGGGCATTAATTCCTGCCACATTCATTAGAGCAAAGAACTAGGTCATTGGCCACCGTCTTTCATCAAGAACAAACACATCATATTTTCTAACATTGTAAAAAGGATTGATCTCCGGTTTAGCTGTATCACCTGTGGAGTCATCAATGACAGCATCGTGGTTCATTGTTGACAACAGAAATACCAGTTTCTTCTGTTTGGGGAAACAAAATTTTGTCCTCATGAAAACAGAAAATTCTGGAATGAGCTCTTCGACCTTGTGCATTTACAAATGTTGGTGGAATTACTCTGTTGTTTTTCCTCATTGTACCAACCATTGCAAGTGTTTGTTCCTTTAGAAGTTCGGATGCATGGCTACAAATTTTATACCAGTTGTCTGTGGTAACATTCCTAACAAAAACCAATATTTGTTGTATAAGTCATTCCATTAAGTCTTCTGTTTTATTGCTAACTCTGAAAGGCCCGTCTGATTGCCGACCATCACAGATTTCTAAATTCATGGTGTAATATACCATGGCATCACCCTAGTGAAAGATTTTCAAACCATACTTGTTTGGCCTTGTAATGGTGTACATTCTGAAGGAGCCGTTCTCACGAAACGCTTCTAAAGTCTTCGTCTAATGTGACTTATTCACTGTATTCACTGACAGGGAAACATTTCTTACATTTTATCACAACTGTGTAGGAACACGTCTAATTGGAGCCAGATTGTCTACTTCTTTTCTGGCTACTCGAATATCTTGGTTATCAAAACGAATATACCGAATGACGAATCGGAATCTTTGAAAGGACATAGACGAAAAATCCCTAACGCACATCCAACAGATGCCCAAAGATCTTCGAATTTCTACTTACTGGCATTATGTGTCCCTGCTCAATACATTAGCATCATTTTGCGATTCGTTAATTAGTTTTAGTTGGTATTCTAGTGAATACTTCCCTCTGTGACTCTCTATGCTCTTATCTGTTCACAAAACAAATTGTTCAATAATGGCAGGACATATTAAGTTACTGAAACATTCTAATGGTGAAGCACATTGTTCGGCATCACCAACGAGCCTAGAAAGTGATTAACAATTTTGTGCGACCCTGTTCTAATATTAGGTCCTGGAAATTCTTTACGCCATTTAGTCGTGTCGTCTTTGTCAGTTATACAATTAAATGTTCAGTCTTACGGAAAATACGTTCAAAAATGCAATGAAACTGTTACATTGACTTTTCTTTCTGCTGGACAAGGGTGGTGTGTTGGAGTTTCACGAATCCCAGCATGCTACTACTTGTTTCAACAGCACCTCACCTCTCACCGGGACCTGTTCACAACTAAAATTATGGAAATTCGCTTGTACCACTCTACAGACATCTCGCGGCAGCTACCTGGAACTACGAAGCAGTGCAGCGTGCCATCTAGCGATAAACAACAGAGATTCGTTCTATTTGGTGTACCACACGCCTACACACCACTGCCGGGTTAAGATGTATAGAAACAACTATTTCAAAGGAATATGCGATGATCAGCTTTGTATGTAATTTGTGCCAATAGGTGGCTCTGTAACCTTCGAGCTGCATCTTACACCATCTGTACTGTTCAATGTTCAAGGCTGCACAAAATCAGCATCAACATTTCTGGCACCGGTAGTTAGGTAAGCCCATACACCACGGCAAGATCGAGCAACATCAGATTTTAAAAACAGATTCGTAATTATCCTGATGCCTCTTCGTTTAACCAATGACCCCTTAAGGTTAACCCCTCAAAAGCCAGGCAATAATTTAGAACGCCCTACCTGCAGTCTCCGTCCCCATGACACTTGTATCTCACGCATTATGACGATGCCATACAACTAACTAACACATTAAAGTCCCATAAACTAACCTTAGACTGGCAGCCAAAGTGGAAAGCCAACCTACTAACCATCCAACAGAAAGCCCACAATAGACTAAAACTACTAACTGGCCGAACATGGCCCCTACATACCTCTACTGACCGTCACAGAAACAAATCTCTAATCTGCGTCATCCTATACTGTGGAAATGCTGCTGGGCTATCCCTCCAGATCCTTGAACACCATGTAATCCGCCTCGCTTTCCACATCTGTTTAACTTCCATCACAAGGATCATTCACCAACTCATCACATTCCCACCTCTCCTTGATCACACTGAACATCTGTGAAGAGTATACACCATCCCCAATCTCGACTCTCATAATTCTATCTCTTCCCCTCTACTTTCCAATCCTCATACAGTGATGTGCCTCTATCAACACATTCCTCCAACCCTCAACTTACTCACCCTCCACAAGCTATCCTAAGTAAACTTCACCCATCTCTCCATACCAGATCATTAACTCTGCCCCAACATTTACCCATCCTACCAGCTATAGGTCTACCCCACCCAATCCACCTCATCAGGGCTTCCTCTCCTTCCCTTCCCTGCATCTCCTAACACCTCTTTTTCCCCTTCTCCTCTTGTTTCCTACCGCCATTTCCAAACAACTGTTAGTGTTACCAATGCCCCCTATAACCCACCCCATCTTCCCTCCCAACAGATACTCCTATCCCATCGCTGCAGTGCACCAATCCACCATTGTCATACTCCCATATTCCTACTCTCTTCATTGGTCAACCTCTTCCCTTTCATCAACTGACTGACTGCCTATCCTGTGCCAGTTCCTTCCGCTTTCTAGTGACGAGAACGTGCTTCTTTTACATATTAGTGTTTCAGCAACGTGTTTTACATGTGCCCTTGTTGTTTCCATTCTTTCTTTCTGTATCGACTTGAGCCTCTATGGACGGCATGGTAACAACCAATTTCATTATGGTGTCTTGTTCCTGTTGCAGCTTTGACTTACTGTCAGTATCTCATGAGCCCATCAAGAAGTGCCAGTTTACGCTCTTTGGACAAAAGTCCTCTCTGTCTTTTGGACGTCGATGCCATTTTAAAATCTCGGTAGTTGTTCACCAATCTTCTAAATTTGTTACTGTCAGAAATATCACTCTCTGAGATACCTATCTGTCTAAGATCTTTTTCCCGGCAGGGTCAGGGATTTTCACCTGCCTCGAGATGACTGGGTGTTTGTGTTGTCCTCATCATTTCATCATCATCCAGGAAAGTGGCGAAATTGGACTGAGCAAAGATTGGATACTTGTACGGGCGCTGATAACCACGCAGTTGAGCGCCCCACAAACCAAAACATCATCACATCATCATAAGATCTTTTTCACATTCTTTGAGCCATCTCGACCTTGTTTTCTTAGATTGGATGAAACTGCATATTCTTTTTGTTAGTCGATCACTGTCTATCCTCATGAGGTGACAGCAAAATAACAATCGTCTCTTCTTAATGGATTCTGTGATAGGTTCTGTATTGGTGTATACGTCCTCATTGGCTCTCATTCGCCACTGTCCACCAACCCATTTATTACCTTTGATTTTCCTTAATATCCTTTGCTCTCGCTTTTCCAGCCGCTCAGCTTGACCTTCTCTATTCATGGTCAAAGTTTCAGAGGCATATAGGCCCTAAGGTTTTACAACTGTATTATAAGGTCGGAACTTGGCCCCTATACTCATAGATTTCTTGTTAGAGGTATTATTTGTCAGTTGGTATGCCTGGTTCAACTTTCTTATCCTGATATTAATTGCTTCTTCCTCTAATCCATTCTCCTGGATGAACTTACCAAGATACCTGAAATTCTTAACTCGTCCGATTTTTCCGAGATTGGTGATAATCCATTCAGGTCCATCACAGATATTCGTCATATATTTTGTCTTTTGAATAGAGATCTGGAGTCCGACGTTTTCAGAAATCTCTGACAGCGTTGTCAGCAAAAATTGCCTGTTTACCCACAAAGGCCAAGCAGTCAATGTACATCCCATTGTTCTTAAGACCAACTGTGAACCGCACTTCATTTTTTTCTTCTTGGGCTAACAACATTCGCCTCTCTCGAATGATCTTTTCTAAGACGCAATTGAAAATGAGTGTGGTTGGTCCATCTCCCTGTCTTATGCCCGTTTTGACTGTAAAGTGTTCTGAAATCTCACCCATACATTTTATTTTTGACACTGTGTTAGTGTGAGTTAGTTCGATCAGCTTTCTTGCTTATCATCCACCCCAAACTCTTCTAAAATATTCATTAATGCCCCTCGGTCGATGGAGTCGTATGCCTTCTGAAAATCAACGAACACGACCACGTAGTTATTTCATTCTATTCTTCACCTTTAAAAGTTTCAAATTCGGTGCACATATCCCCGCTACCTGTTTTCTTGTTTTTCATCCACTTCACTATTTTATTGCCCGTTGGCTGAAGAGCAGGTCGGCTGTAGTGCTGGCAGCCCACCACTCATCCATATCTGGCGCGAAGGGAATGAAATACAATAAAGAAAGAAAAAAAGGTACTGAGGTCAAAAACCACATGAATAGCAAAATGACGTCAGTTTTTAATTTCTCGGGCCAAATACCGAATATAAACGTAATGACATCCGTTTTTAAATGTCAAGGGGCCAAAAACGGCATAAAAATCAAATCGATACTGGTTCGTAACTATTGTGAGTGTAGCACAAGACACGTTCAAGAAGCTGTTCACCATTTTCTGCCACAAGTTAAAATCGAGAAGCAACATATCGGAGTGTCTAGAGGGTCACTTTCAGAATACGATGCACAATTTATGCCTCCAATTCAACTACTTTCATAGCACACTGGGCCATTTTTCAGATTATTCCACAACCAGAAGTTACAGGTATTAACATGAGGTGATGTGGACGGACGGGCTGTACGGACATGATGACTGATAAATTTAGCGTTTCCGAAATGCCTACGTAGCAGCCACTTCACTGGCTGTGCAATGTGGAGAAGAGCGCCATCTTGCATAAAAACCGTCATTCCCGCACATCCACGCCGTTGAAAGGTTCGAATGATGCTGGTGCGCAGAAGTCACTCTCACACGTTTGCAAATGGTGCTCGAGCCAAGAGGACCCATGGGATACATCTCCTTGAAATAATACGGCTGTGCGATAAACGATGCCACCAAAACGCAGCGCACAGTCACCTTTGCAGAACGAAGGAGTGCAGGTTGATATGTGTCCGTATTCACATATCCTCGGAGGTGAAAATACCTTCATCTGTCCACAGTATGTTGCATGACTGTTCACTGTTCGTTTTCGTGCAAACAAGAAATGCCAGAGCGCATTTTTGTCTTTCATGTTACTGAGCAAAAAGCAGATCCTGAACATGGGTTATTTTGAATGAATAGCAACGCAGGATGATTTGTATGATTTTATGCACCATGCTAGGAGGCATGTCTAACGTTCGGGTAATTATCTGTGTACAGCATGTTAACACGCTACCGCTCGATCCTACATCGTTCCAGAGTGTTGTCATCAAATTCAATTCGATGAAAGTATGTGAGACTGTATATTAGGTCTAGCGGTTCTAGGCGCTCAGTCAGGAACCGCGCGACTGCTACGGTCGCAGGTTCGAATCCTGCCTCGGGCATGGATGTGTGTGATGTCCTTAGGTTAGTTAGGTTTAAGTAGTTCTAAGTTCTAGGGGACTTATGACCACAGATGTTGCGTCCCATAGTGCTCAGAGCCATTTGAACCATTTTTTGTATGACATTAACAGATCACGTCACGTGGAGGTATGGACAAACGTCTTATCAAAATTAATTCAATTTTCTAAGACTTACGAAATCTGGTTTCGCAGGACAGACCGGATCAGGTTGTGAAAAGGGCCCAAGGTCAATTATTTTTAGTTATTCAAGAACACACACAACTTTATTCCTCAAATCAGCGCGCAGTTTTCATTTAAAACAACAAAGATCAGTTCAGGGTTGAGGGCCCAAGTAACTTCTCCAGAATAAGTTTAAATGGGTGCTTTTAAAACACTAGGAATTATAGTAACAACTGAAGGCCTTACTTAAGTAAAATTACAATATCTTCTCGGCTAAAGGCCGAAATAATATTTCAGATCAGCAAAGGAAATTCTTTAAAAGCCAAGCATCTACAAATTACGGGTCAAGGCCATATTAAGGAAAATTCAAGTTAATTCTTCGGCTGAAAGACAAATTAAAATATTTTCTTTACATAATAAAAGAGAGACTTTAAAGATAAGCCTCTACACAGTACAACATAAAAACATCTTAAGAAAACTTGAAGTATCTTGTCGGCTGAAGGCCCAAGCAGTTACTCCAGAATAATTAGAGACAACCTTAAGATAAACATTTACAGAACGCGGCTGAAGGACATTTCAAGAATTCAAAATGATTAAAAAGAAACCTTACAGACAAGGATTGACATATTAAAAATACACATTCTGAAACAAACACGGCTAAAGGCTTAATCTTAAAGTTGTTATGAAGACCAGCGGAAGGCCATATACTAAACATGAAACAGACAATATTACTAGATGGCTGAAGGCCTGGCACAGTACCTGCGAGCAAATAAAATGACAATCACAAACAGTGGTGCTCAGAAGTGTTCCAAGGGTCGGCCTGGGGAGGAATCTCTAACCACAGTTTAGGTGAGACAGGCAGCCAAGCATAACACTAAACAATCGGGTTGCAGCACGACCTACAGATGGCTGACGAAACAACCAACCGCCTAATCAATTCCGTTCCACCCGACCAACCGCACGGCAACCTAAAGTACCAGGGAAGACGAGGATCACAGCAGGATTATGTCTTAATAATTGGCATAAAAACACAGTCAAGGCAAAATAAACACTCAAAGAGGAAAGGAGAACAACACCAAGCTGTCAAACTACACGCTGTGCCGGACAACATCAACATGGCGAGGCCACAAAACCACGCAGACAACTAGGGCAGGTAACTGGAATGTTAACGGCCATAAGGCAGAAGATACCGCTGGTGCACTTCACAAATAAATCATAATCATTTCAAACGTTAAACACCATACAGGGAGACGGCTGCAAAATTTTGCTGACCCCAACACACCATCATGTTGCTGCTTGTGGGGACAGATCAGAATGCAACCCAGCAATCAACGAAAAGATGTCACAACGAGCTTTCATGACAGGTTCCAGATTACTCAACTCCAGCATGCAAGTACGGTGGACGACGAACTTAGCAGTTCTCACAGCTAGTGCCACACAACTTCAAACGCGCGTGCATGCCGCCTGCGGCCCCAGCCTGATCACACGCCGCAGAGACTTCCTCGAAGCTCCGCCACAACTGGCCTATGCGACACACACCATGACACGGAAATATAACTGCCACACCAAAGAAGTTACAGCAGTACCAGTAACAATAAACGCTGCTGCTGCTACTGATGGAGGCAAGTGAGCAACTCGTTCAGGTAGTAAGTGAGGGAGGAATAAGACGCCACTCGATGGCGACAAAATGCCCAACAGGGAAAATGGCATTATCGCGAACCGACCATGGCTCAACTTACTAATATACTGAAACACAGACGATATGCGACATACAGCTATATTGTGGTAGTTGTATTAATGAGAATGGTTATCTATGATTTTTTTATATACTCTCTCCTCTTGTTCATCGTCTGTCTTGTTGTCTGGTTCTCTGCTTCTCATAGATGTGATAACACCTAATGTAGCCATATCACATCTGGCATTGTATATTTAATGAATTAATTACTAAAATAGATAATTCGTCGAGACTGATTATTTCATGGCTTCATTCCATACTTTTGTTTGCTCCACATCAAACATTTGGATTATTTCAGCGTTCATAGCAAGCCGAAGACAAAACAATCTACCAGCGCCTCATCGACCAGATCACCGCCATTGAGCGGAAAAATTGGATTTAACGTTTTCCATTCCAGCAGCGCTCATTTCAGCGCAACCAATACCAACATTCTCTTTCACAGAACTAGGGAGGCCGGGCGCAGTAGGTGAAGTTTAAACAATTTCTTGTGTCGTGACCTGGCCACGTGTTATCTTAGTTAAATAGTAAGAGAGCAACTAAACTGAAGTTAATCCAAACATTTTGCTATTTAATTTCAGAGACAGATTTCACAAGTAACTTTGTGTTGTAATGCCTGTCTACGACATAGTGTGTTAGAACTACCCGCAGATGTTATCCTCTGATTTTAAAATCATGCTCTTTTGCTAACTAAGGTAGAAGGTATTATTAACTGCAATAATTCATTACAATATCCTTTGAAATAATCCTGTGGCAAGTTATTAAACAGCACGTTACGTTTATAGGCTGAACCGAACATAAATACATCAGCCGTAATTTCTATTAACGAACTTTGTAACTACGGAAAAACCAAAAAGGCAAATAATAACCAAAACCAGAAATGAATAAACATTAAAACATTTTCTCATCACCAATAACATTTATTAGACATATTATAGGAAAGGAAAGAGGAGGATATGAGATGAGAAAGGAAAGAGAGAGGAAGAAGGAGGGTGAAGAGATTAACAGAAAGAGGGGAGGGAGAAATGGACCGAGAGAGACTCAGGGAAGAGCCTGATACAGAGGAGGAGTAGGAGATGGATAGGGAGTGGTGGGATGGAGTTGGTCTGAAGAAGACTGGAATAAATACATATCCGGTCAGCGGCTAGTACTCAGCTACTAAAATGCCAGTAAGTGAATGACACATACGCGAGCGCGCTCATGAATGAGTGTAAACTATACACTTGTCATCCTTTGCAAATGCAGAAAAACATGTACTCATTTCATCACAAAGCCACCTGCTGTACGTCAGCGCCATCTGACAATGCTATTTTCTTTATCCTTCTGTGGTCGCATACCAGCCAGTTTGCAATTACTCACAGGAAGAGTAAGTAGGAAGAGGTACTTCGTATAAGCAGTGTTCTGGTAGGTGCTGATTCTGCTGTCTGTAGCACTGCATTCCTTTTCGTGTTACAGGTACTTTTCTTCTCCTTTTACATTTAGTTCCCTCGATAATGGTGAAATGCTGAAATGCGTAAGGAAGAAATAAAAAGAAGTATTAATTGGTCAAGTCGAGAGTTTCGTTCGATCAACGAATCTAAGAAGTTTTAATCTGGATGAAACCAAAATAATTGTTTAGAGTTGAAATTAGCGTTTCAGCCTGATGCAGGTCGTGTTAAGCTATCAGCGTGAGAGCGTTTGTTATCCCGTTCGATGATAATGAATAGAACATTGGAAACTGCTTAGACACTCCACCAACCATTTAATTTCCACCCTTTTTGTGTGAATTTTGGGCCTCTGGCTCATAAGATAAGAACCTTTATCAATCGCTACCAGATGAAATCTAGTGCCATACAAGGAAACTTTGAATTTCAAAACGGTGCAACTGATGGCTACAGCATCTTTCTTGGTTTAAGCTTAACTACTTTGGCTTTCCGCCAAAGTTTTTGATGGATATACTACTGGGTGTTCTGACCAAGCCTGTTTTTCAAGTGAATAAACTGCTCCTATACCCTGCTAAGATGTATGTACTGCAGAAACCAGACGTTTCCTTGCGTTACATGTGACTAGACCGTGGGCAGCTTTTAAACTTGTAAATACTGCTATACGACTTTTGTATGGTTTCTGAAACCTATGAATTTGTAGCTTCTCTTTCTTGAATTTAAGTATAGCTAATCTCTACGAATTTGGCAGTGGTCCGTAATAATCAATCTTGCCTAAAACGTTTTTAACTGTTTGGCATACAAAGAGCATGTAGTTTGTCGATGACCTCAATATATTTTGTTGTGTTGGTCGAAAACTCGTTCTTATTAACATGTAAAGCAAATACTCCACAGTGGGGTCAGAAAGAGAGCAGTTATTCTAATTACACAGAAGATCACTGTTTTTAGTGGCAAAATATAATATTCTATATGTTTTAGACGACTTTCTCGGAACTATTAAGTCACAGTGCTATCAAAGAAGTAATTAATCATATGACATAGACTCGGAATTAATTTCCACATCCACGTCTTCATCCACACAAAGCAAACTGCTGTGAAGTGCATGACAGATGGTACTTTCCACTGTGCTACGTATAGGGTTTCGTCTGTTCCATTCACGACCAAAGCGCGAAAAGACTGCTGCTTAGGCGACTCTGTGAGTCTTCGCCGTCCCTACTCGGTCGCTACGGCGAAAACTGTTCACCTCGTAACATTGTTCCTTGAGATTATGTAAACAAACATCCGTAGATTATTTGAGATCTATCCTCAAGTGCCTGCCAGTAAGGTTTTTCAGCGTTGCCATGACGTCCCCTCGTGAGCCAAACCAGCCTGTGTCTGTCTTTCTTTACAGATGTTCAATGTCTTTTACATCCATCTGGTACCGGTCCCATATAATTAAGCATCGTTCTAGGATGAGGTGCACCTTCGTTTCGTAAGCAATCTCCTTTCCAGGCTGACCGCATTTTCCCAGAATCTGACAACCGCCTGGTTTACATACAACTGAGCCAGTGCGATGATATTCCTACAATTTGTTACGCTCAGTTGGATGTATGAGTTTATTAATTACAATTGAGGATCGTTTATATTGTGAACAAACGACACAACATTTTTTCTGTTTGTGAAGTCTCCAGTTTTCCTCTTCTGAACATTTAAAGCAAGTTGCACCACTTTGATGTCTTGTCATCTAACTAAATAATTGTGCAAGTCGTTTTCACGTAATGAAGAAATGCTGAATACGAGTGAGCCGTGTTGCGGCTCCCGTTGGTGCCGTTGGTAGGTTGGCATTGTGTAATAGGGGTAGTGGCCTCTCGTTTCCTTCTTGTGTTTACTGGCGATACTATGTTTGCTAGCCATGTCTGTCCATGAGTGGCAGCAGCAGCGGTTATCGATATCTAGTGCGGTGGTACTATCTTTGGAGGGACGTCAAGTCTTTGGCAGGTCAGAATGTGTCAGGGAGTTCGGTTGGGATGGAGCAGCAGCGAGGTTCGGCAGCATGACGATATGCTAGGACCGCTGGCGGCACACAGACACTGCCGGATCGAGGGGCTGTAGGTGCAAGGGCCACAACCTCTTGGTCCATCGGATCCAGGACGTTTGAGTTGAGTAGACATTAACCCAGTAGTGAAACATCCACTATTTTGAGATCACGCCATTTGTTCATGCATTGCTGCTCGCAGGATCATTGAGATGAAGAATGAGTGGAGTGTTTGGAGTTGGCGAAAATGATTAGCCATCCTCCACTTGTTACTATTAATCATTGAATTGCTTGTGTTATTATTGGTGGAGTTCAACCAGCGGTATTTTTCTTCCTAGTGGCTGCTAACACCCCATTTACCTGCTCTGGAGGTTAGCGTATTTTAGCAGTAGTGTACCAATCCACGCCTTGCCGCTGCTGTCCGGTACAGCGTGTAGTGCGACAGCCTCCTTGATTGAGGTTAGGATATTTTGTTCCTTTTGGACTACGTTGGTCGTAGTGGTGGTTCCTTCTGCTTCTGGATGTTCTAAACAGCGGATTCTGAAAATGCAGTGCTTTCCACCGGTTCCACCTTGCCTGGGTTATTCCATCGTTGTACTACTTATCAGATGCTACGTAGATTTTGCAAGAGTGTTGGTCTGCGTTTAAACTGTCAGTAGTTTGAGTTGCCACCCAGCGAACTGAATACAGCTCTTGGCTGCCTGTCTCATCGTTTACGAACTTGAGTGACTTTCCCAGATCGATCCTTGGAGCACTGTCTGAGGCCCACTTCTTTCTTGATTTGGTCAGATTTCGATGATTTTTTTAAAAAAAGATATTTAAATTTTTAATTATTGGTGTCTGGGCATTCATCCGACGAAGAGTTTGAATTTATTGTTTATAAGGTCTTCAGCTGTGAGTGTAAGATATTTAGACAAAATATCTTAACACTGAAATGTTGATGATTGTTCTTTAAATATCTCCCAAAGAAGTTTAATTGCTTCCAAAAAATTTGCTATCCAGGCCTTCAGCCGTCGCACTGTTTTTTCTGTTATTACTACTGTGGCCTTCAACCAACAAATAATTTGAATTTCTTGTCAATAAGGCCTTCAGGTGTGAATGCAATTGGTCTTAAGAATTTTTAATTAGGTATTGTTTCTTAATAGTGAAATTTTGATGATGGTTTTAAATATTTTAGTATCTCTTGGAGAAGTTTAACTGGTTCTTAAGAATTTGTTATCCAGGCCTTCAGCCAACAAATAATTTGAATTTCAGGTCAATAAGGCCTTCAGCCGTGAGTGCAACTGGCTTAAGAATTCTCTTAATTAGACATTGTGTCTTAACAGTCAAATTTGATAATTGCTCCTAAATTTTATTTACAATTGTTTCCAAATGAAGTTGCGTGATTTTTAAAAAAACTGAGCAACCAACGGTAACTGATTACGGCCCCGTCCATACCGAATCCTGCCTTTCCCTAAGTCCCAGATCTCAAGGGGTATACCTCACATCTGTGGCGAAAGCAATGTTTTCAGAATGTATGCTGATTAGTGTGGATGAGGTCATTCTGTTTTAGGTACGCCATTATGGTTGGGCTGAGAATATGTTTTATGTTTATATGACAGATAGATGTCAATAATATTGGACTGTACGTTTGTGTATCATTTTTTTATTTTTTATTTATTTATTTATTTTTTTTTTTTTTTTTTACTACGGAGATTATCTTACACGCAGATAGTGTAGAGGAAGTGATAGGCATTCGTTCGCGTAGTGGAGCCTTGTTTAGATTTATCGACTGTAATTATTTATCAAAGTCATTTGCATGCAACATCTTCACTGACAAGCCAAAACGTGATAGCCCATACCAATCACAAGAATGGATCTTTCCTTTTTCACGTGATGAAAAGAGGAAAGGTTACAAGATAAGCAGACACGCATACCGAATAGTTTCACCAAAAGTACTGGCCGAAAATGGGAAATTCACTGTCTTAAGCGACTGTGACAAAGGGTAGGTCTATGGTCAGGTTCTTGGAAAGGAGCAACTTGTAAATGTATGAGCTGGTTGGCTGTTCACATGCGACTGTCGTGAGCTTCTATGGAAAGAGGTTGAACGACGGTCAACAAGGTACTGGATTTCTGCCGCTTCTCACCAGTGAAGAAGGAGGTTGCAGTCTTGTGATACTTCCCATATCTGACAAAAGGGTAAAATTCTGGTTCAGGAACAAGTGTTTCATAACACACTGTTCAGCGCCAAGTTGTGGAACATGGGGCTCCGCAGCAGACGTGCTCCATGTTGAGCAAGGGATACCGACTGTTACGACTGCAGTGAACGTTGGACACTCGAGATTGGACTGTGGGTAAGTGGAACCGTGGTCGGTAGTATTACGCTATAAGGGACTTTCTGTAGTATCTGCGGTAGCAGAGATAAAACGCTAATGATATTCCTCAATCTGTTTTTATTGGGAAAAATCAATAGAGAAGAGACATAGCTGATTTCGACAAAGTAGTCGTAACAAAACAAAATTTAAGCAAGAAACAAAGTATGGATCCCACTTCGAATCTTCTAACAGAAGAATAACAAAATAAAATGTTTTCATCTACATCATAATCCACAAGCCACCTAATGGTGTGTGGTGGAGGGTACTTTCGGTACCAGTACCTGCCATTAGTGCGTGTGAAGAAACATCGTCGCTAAGCCTCTGTATTGCCTCTAATGTCTCGAATTTTTTCCTCCGGGTCATTAAGCGTGATGTATGTGAGGATGGGGGGGGGGGGGGGAGGGAGGGGACAGTAAAATGTTGCCGAGTCCTTCTGAAAAGTGCTGTCCCGAAATTTCAATAACAAATCCCTCCGTGATGCACAACGCCTCTCTTGTAATGTCTGCGAGTGAAGTTTGTTTAGCATCTCCGTAACGCCCTCTCGCCAGATAAACGACCTCGTGGCAAAACGCGCCACTCTTCGTTGGATCTCCTCTATCTATTCTATCGGTCCTACCTGGCAGAGGTCCCAGATAGACGAACAATACTCAAGAAACCGGCGAACAAACGCTTTATAAGCAACTCTTTTCGTCGATGAGTTACATTTCCTTAAGATTCTTCCGATGAATCTGAGTCTTCTGCCTGCTTTCCCACCATCTCTTTTATGTGGTCATTCCACATAAAGTCGCTCTGGATAGTTACGCCTACCTATTTTACGGCAGACGCTGCCTCCAGTCGTTTGTCATTAGTAGTGTAGCTGTACAGTAATGGATTTCTTTTGCTATGTATGTGCAGTATGTTACGTTTGTTTACGTTCAGGGTCAACTGCCAGAGTCTCTTCCATTCATCAATTGTCTGCAGGTCATTCTGCAATTTCTTACTATCTTCTGGCGTTGCTTCTTTGGTATACACAACTGCTTCATCTGCGAATAGCCTTAAAGAGCATCCGACGCTTTCTACTGCACCATTTGCATATATTGTTAACAGCATCAGTCCTATCACACTTTCCTGTGGTACTCCGGATATTACCTTTACATCTGACGATTTAATTTTGTTAAGAGCGACGTGTTGAGTTCTATCTGCAAGAAAGTTTTGAACCAAGTCGTAAGTCTTCCCCGACACTCCGAAAGCTGACATTTGTTTTCATTAAACGCAATGCGGGACGGTGTCAGATGCCTTGCTGAAATAAATGAACACTGCATCAACCCGAGTGCCGTTGTCTACTGCGCTGTGGATCTCATGGAGCAACCGAGCCAGGTGAGTTTTGGAGGATCTCTGTTTGAGGAATCCATGTTGATTTTTATAGAGGAGACGCTCATTTCCCAAAAATTCTTGAGCACAAAACATGTTCCATAATTCTGCAACAAATTGAAGTCATCGATATAGGTCTATAATTGTGTGGATCAGTTTTACGGCCTTTCTTTAAAACGGGAAAGACCTGCGCTTTTTTCCGGTTCTTTGGTATGTTTCGTTGCTCAGGTGACCTACGATAAATTACTGCTAGAAGGGGAGCAAGTGCTTTCGAATAATCGGATTGGTATCTTATCTGGTCCTGAAGTCTTTCCGCTACTAAGCATTGTAGCTGAATTTCCACTTCACGATCGGTTATTCTCTAACTCGTAAACGATCCTACGATTCCATTCAACATTATTTTCTGTCTTCTGGACGTACCTATTTACGTAGTGATCGAGATTTTGGCACAACAGAAAAAAAACTCCGAACGACAGATCACAGTTACACACCTGACCAATGACATGACATTATGGAAAATGCCAGAGTTAAAGACCCGTTTACGGTCATTCGAATGAAAACAGAAGATTTCAGGAATTTTAAACAGTTCAATTGTTGAGAGTCAAGAGTGAAATTTCAGTAACTGATGCCAGCTGTAATAGCAGGAAAATAACCACTGTGATATTTGATAGACAACAAGGCATACTATTTTCAAATACAGCTATTCTGAACTAGAACAGTGATATGGAGTGCGATTCTTCGAGAACATACAAGTTCTTCGTTCAAAAACCAGAATAGGACCCAAGCTGGACCATCCCTAGAAGACTGGACTTCTTGAAGAAATAAAATTACTCTTTCTACTCACACAGCCGATATCATCTATGAAGTTAAAAGATCTCATGGCATTAATTCTGTTATTCCCCCAGTTATCATGTGTCTACCAAAAATTGAAATTCACGTACACCTTGGACAGGGATGATACCAGAGGAGGTATAGCTTTATTTTAGGTACTTCATATGTAAACCTCCTAACATGTTTAACATTGAGAAAACGGTATGTAAGCCAGGAGAAAACTCTTTGACAAGCCAGTATAAAAACTTTAGTTTTCAGTAAAAATAACTATAACATAATTAAGGACTCGCAATAAACGTTTTTTAACATTGACACTCACATTTTTTTGTTTTGCGTAAACAAAGAACAATCACAAGCCTTTTTATAGTATTCTTAAGGAAACCACAGCGTGGCGCACTTTTTTCATTTGATCTGAAGCAATGAAAACGCTTCCAATATATTTAATGAAAAGCAATCTGGAATCTTTCCGGTACTGTTGGCTTCTAAAGGATGTTGTGTTCAAAGTAAATGCATGAATACCTGAATGGGCAGACGTTGATGACGATAGACAGTCTCCGAGATTATTTCGAAATAAAGCGCTGAATGCGAATATCATGACCACAGCACTGTTAGGTGTAAATTTTATACCGAGGACATAGAGATGTGTACAGTGTGACATGTGGAAGTTTGGGTCTGTCCGGGAGACGTGTCTTAGCGTGTCTTAGTTCCACCTCTGTACCGAATGGAAAGGTTGCATGTTTTCCTCCTCACCGCAGCGTCGCAAAGGCCTGCACAGCTCTTTCTCAGTCTTCTTTGTGTCTTCGTGAGTTTCACATCTTGGTCCAGACCGCATGTTGTTGTATGTGTCTGTTGGTAGAGGTGTAGTCCACTCAACAATGACAACCAAAGTTTCCAACTGTGTTCCGAGTACAGGTTCAGTAAGCTTCGGTTTTGACAAATCCATGTGTTCTGTGCAGCCCAGATCTTTAGAAATTCAAACCTGCCTTATTGATACCATTCATGTAGTCTGTGATCAGGTCCATATTTTCTGATTTTACTCTGGTATCTAAGTAATTTTCGTTAAGGTGTTGGGATCACTTGCAGGTTGATGGACTGGTTTAGTGTCATGGTTCTCAGGTTCCCTTTGAGCATCGTGATGGTTCCGCAAGTATGATATTTCTTGCGAATCATTAAATTAATTACATAAATGTATGAGTCTTAAATCTCCCACAGGAGTCGACGAGAGTTTAGCTCAGTTACAGTGATGTGCAGGGTATATGAGGCGAATCCTGGTCCACACTGCACTGGTTGCAGTGTTTTGACCATATCCGTTCAGCCGAGATAGTAGTCAAACGTAACATTCCTTTACATCTACAGGTCATGTAATGTATAGAGGGCAAGTGGGGACGTGCTTTCTCTGTAATGAAGGTTACGTTCTTAGGTCTAAATGCCCACAGCGGGCAATTATATCGAAGACGCTAGCTGATCTCGTTTCTACTGCTCAGAAATTTCGAGACACGTCTTCCCTGGGTGAAACAGAACAAAGGAAGGACGCACAGCTTACTGCTCCTGACTTTCCGCCATTACCCCCTCAACACGGTTCTGAAACTCTTGATGCCAACCCAGCAGTGTCAGCGTTTCAACGTAAAAGACATCATAAATAGTGTGTTGACGAGTCGGATGCGTCTTCTCCTCACCCACCTCTCAATGAGTTAAGTTTCTCATGTGATTCATCGTGTAGTGCTGTAACCTGCGCCTCTTTTAGGGTCGATGGTGCGAAAAGAGCTGCTGATGTCTTGGGTGTTTCTCCTCGTGTTCTTACTGCGTTTGAAGTAACTCCACCGGAACCACGCAGGGGTGGGGATGTTGAGTGGCCTCCTTGTACATCAGTTATTCAACAGTGGTAATCCGAGGCGTCAGTAAACCCACCTGTTGCTATGACATGGCCATTTCAGCAGAGGTAAGAACGACCTATTGTTTCTACTTCCGTGGTGCCAGATGTCCCAGATGTGTTGCTTGTTTGTGCGTCGATCTCAATTGCGAAGATCCCATTCTCCACTCTTCCTCGATTATCACCTACTTTGGATAATAACCGAGGTCCTTGACTGCAGATGTTGATTAACTCGTAGTTGCTATGAAAAAAAAAAAAAAAAAGACAAGGGATGTAAGCTGTATTTTCATTCCAGATGACATATTTGATATGTGTATAGTGTATATTTTTCAAACAGACGTTTTCGATAGCCGATACGCTAAGCCACAGAGGTTCTGGAATCTGTCATTGTCAGTAGTATTGTTGTTGCGTCAGCATTCTATGGAAAGCTAGTGAGTGGATATGCTACTGAGCGGAATGAAATAGCTACCAGAATACAGAGATAAAGACACAAAGATGAATTTTTAAATACGAATTGGTAAAGATTAATTTCAGAAGTGAAGCTTATCCGGTGTAGTCGTTGCTTGCTTGTACTTAACAATGAGAGTCTGAAGAACGAAAAGTTTTAGTAGAATTTTTCCTTAATGGTCAGGGTTAGTTAATGCCGTTGTTTGGAAGTGATTAAGTAAAGGTTTTTATTCACATGGCTTGCCCTCAGAGGCTATAGATTTTACTATTCCTTTACCATTTTCAGCAATTAACCTTTTTGCACAGTATAGACGATAAATTTTGTAAAGACGATTCCAACAGTTACACAATGAGTTTCAGCTCAAAAAAAGTTTTTTCCAGTTGGATTCTTTTCAGCCATTTACCGAGTTCAAATTCCACCATTTTTCTGGTTGTGTGTGTTCCCGCACTGCACTGAATAGGACACAGTTGCTTAAAACATGAAGTAAGATCTACTTAGAAATGCTGCATGCCATTGCATTGCACTGTGCAAGGCGTCCTTTCCCTGTAGCTAGCTTTCTGCTGCGCTGTATTTCTTTTACGTTCGTCACTTCGAGCAGTATGTAGTTTCGGTGGCCACAGGTAAGCTATGAAAATTAGGGCCAGTTGCTTCACAGTTAGAACGTAGCAACTTCTTTTACAGGTAGTTCTGTATTTCAAAATTAATATCTGGTTCAAATTAATCTCGTTTCTAATGCATATAGTTTTATTCTGACAACGGAGTCTTACATTTGCGTGAGCGGTGTTTCCTACTTTTTTTGACCGTTATTAAGTTGATAATGATGAATTTGGAACACTTCTGGAGACAACCTTCTACAGCCTAGTCTACTAACAACGTCCTATGTGAACAGGTGGCAGCACTGCAAAAGTTTAAAATACATAGATGTACAATCATGGACAAAACGAGCGAGACCCCTCGCCTTTTCGTTATGCTGATCCGCACAGCTTTAAAGACTATATTAATGCTGATTAGAGTGTTAAACAACACGTAAATATAAGATGTAAATGAAAGAAGAAATGCTAATTAGCATGAACTGTACCAATAAAAATGAATTTTGTACAACACCAAGGGACTGTATACCGCAGGAAGTGCGATACGTTTCCGCTTATTGGGTCTACCTGCTTTAGAGGTAAACGAGTTTTAAGGGTTGGGCAGACAGAGAGACAGTCAAAAGTGAGACTAGTAGGGTTCCATTTTTACAGATTTAGGTGACGAAATCCTAACAACGAAAATAGCTACAACACTTACTGAAGTTGAGGGCCGCATAAACAATTCCCCCTACTCTTTATTAGTAATGTTCTAGTTGCAGTCGATACATCAGTATATTAATCGTATCTACGCTTTCGATCCAAATCACGTTTACAGGAATGAAAATAAAATCCATTTGCCTATACACATGGTAATTGAGATCCCAGTATTAATCCCATCACGTTTTTGAAGTGCGAACATTCCCATTGCTAGCTAGCTTAAGAAACACTTCGGCTAATGAACGTTTGCTGGCTGTGGCGAGTCTAATGGAGAATTCGAAACACTGTAGAATACGTTTGGCAAGTATGTCGCAGTTTATTTCTTGGGGTGGTGCAGAATTACCCTACTAAATTTACTGGCTAATAACAGTATTTTGATATTTCGATAAACATCCCGAATGATTGTCACATAAGCTGTGACATGAAGGTAGAAAATTTATGTTTTTGAGTCCAGAAGGCTCTATGCAACAGAAACTGCAGATCTTTTTGCCATTTTCATTGCGAAATTGCCGGCTTATTCATGTGTGGTGTAATAATAGAGGGCTGTTTGCCTGGGTTGTCTGCTAGGGTAGTGAAACGTGTTTGCTACTGCACGGGAGGTCTGGTTCGTTTTCGGTTCTCATCTCGGTGGAGGCAGATATACTACCAGTAAAGCAATTGTAAGAAATTCTCGCACCCCTAATAAGTTTTACTGCTACCTTTATTGTGTACCGGCGCCCTGTGGATGTAAATATGAAAATCTTGTAGAATTTCATACTTGTTACTGCCTACTTTTTCCACTGCTGTCAATAAATGAATTGGCATAAGTGTGGCACTGAACGACTTTTAACTGAATTTCGTTATGAATCTTCACGCATTTCTAAATTAGCACACTTTCATGGTATTGGTTCAAATGGCTCTGAGCACTATGGGACTTAACTTCTGGGGTCATCAGTCCCCTAGAACTCAGAACTACTTAAACCTAACTAACATAAGGACATCACACACACCCATGCCCGAGGCAGGATTCGAACCTGCGACCGTAGTGGTCACGCAATTCCAGACTGTAACACCTAGAACCACTCGGCCACCACTTTCATGGTACGTCAGGAACGGTAATCCAGTATGACTGGTCTGCACGTTGACACAGACCGTTTTGCGACCGTATGCGCATAATATTTTGCTAATTCGTAACCATCTGGGGTACTTTGTGTTACTAAAACAGTTATGTTATCTCGATAAGCTGAAATTCATTTTTATTAGTACAGTTCATACTAATTAGCGTTTCTTCTTTCATTTATATCTTACATTTACCTTGTGTTTAACGCACCAATCAGGATTAATATGTTTGCTAACAGCCTGACAAAGTTCGGATAGTTTTTCAATTTCACGCCTGTGCATAGTATGTTGGTAGCACTTCATCGCCTTGCATGTTATGCTGTGTAACAGACTTTAAAGCTGTGCGGATCAGCATAACGAAAAGGCGAGGGGTCTCGCTCGTTTTGTCCAAGACTGTACGTTTGCAGTAGTGTTCTATGGTTTACTTTCTTAGCGCAGAACGTGAAACTGCAAAGGGCATTAATGAAAAGCTCAAGAAGCTGCATGGAGGTGCTGTGATGGCAGTCAAAATCGTCAGACGATGAACTCGTCGATGTGTATGTAGAAGCTAAACGGCAAAGACTCCAGGGCTGATACAACGCGCAGCGGCCGGGAAACGGCTGCGGTGATTTCGAAGAGCATCCAGCGTATCGACCTAATCATCCGTGACGACTGCCATGTAACAACAGGCCAATTCGGTCTCCACATAACAAAATAAAAAGACAGTGTGATGAATGTTAATGAAAAACTGGGCTGCTCATACATTTGTGCACGCTGTACATTGAGAATGTTGACCGATCGAAACGAAGAGGCAAGTAAAGCAATTGCATCCATTCTGTTGCAACGCTTCATCTCGTTCCATTCATAGAAGCTCATTGGAGACATTACTTTGAACGTATAGGGAATTTGAAAACTTCTGTGCCCCAGTGGTTGAGGAAGCAGGACCATGATTTTACCGTACAGGGATACACGTTGTTTCAAGACGGCAAAGAGGTGTGGATGAAGATCGCTATTTGTATCGAAAAGTGACAAGTCAGTTGTCATGTTGTAACTCTTATTCTATTACATTCACGTTTCTTGTAAAATAAAACTAAAAAAATTAGACGCAGTTAATTCTGGTTGACTCAGTATGTGCTCAGAGGCCTCGAGCTGAGGCTTGACTTGTAATTTCCAAGTTTGGAATCGTTCTTGTGGCGACCTATGAGCCGCGTGTGTATTAGTATCGGTACCTGCCACTCTTTAAACTTCCCTGTTCTTCGTATCATAGCGATGGTTTCCCTGGGCATCCCACTGGAGGCAGCATAGCCGCTCACCGAACAGATTTAACCGCGCGCACACTTTCTGCTACAGAGGTTTTTGCTTGTGGTTCCGCAAGGTAACTAGATATGTTGTTCGAGGAGGAGGTCAGATCCATCACGTTATGGATGGTAATTCGTAACGGTGAGAAGTGTGCCTATGACATTCGAAAAATTACCGTTTCCCACGGCCTTCACTGTCTCGACTTTCTTCAGAGTCAGCACGTTTATCATTTCTACTGCCTCAGTTTGTGGATTCTTCGCTGACATATATATTAACTACACAACCAAAGATCAACGTAAAAGGAAAGCAGTGAGCGTCTCCTATTTGTGTGACTAAGTGACTGGTCGTGATTCACAAAAAGCCCTGTTGCCTGAGCGAAGCTTGCTTATAGAAATTTAATTTGGATTCTTGCTTATAACTCTATCTACATTTGATTAGTGACTACTATATTTGTGTTAGTCCTCCGTGCGGATCAGCGTTCCGAGTTCCTAGAGCAAGTGCCAGCTATTCCTCAGCCCACTTGTAAAAAGCAATATATCCTCAAACGATTAATCATTTTAATTCGTATGTTTCTGTTTTAAAGGCCCCTTGTGTTGAAATTGTCATGAAAGATTAAGCATTATGAATTGCTTGTTTGCTTTTAAAATCTCATAAATTAAATCACCGACATTTTCTTCAATTCAAAATTACTGAACCGAAGTATAAAAACTTAAAATCTTCACAGATAAGGCCTGAAAAGATCGTATAACTGTGGCTATGTGGTTTTAACTTCCACTTTTTTAGAGTGCCAAATCAGAGTGATGTCTGGGATAAGCTAAAACTGATCAACATATGTCAATGTCTGGGTGTTTTCAGCTCTTTGAATTGAGAATTAATTCTGTTAATATATTCATTGCTTAAGTATGAGCTGGACATTTTATTAAAACGTTTTTTGAATAACGCAAAATTTTTGTGAAACTTAAAAATTCTGCTGATGCTGATTCTGCCGGCCAGAGTTGCCGAGCGGTTCTAGGCGCTACAGTCTGAAACAGCGTGACCGCTACGGTCGCAGGTTCGAATCCTGCCTCGGGCATGGATGTGTGTGATGGCCTTACGTTAATAATGTTTAAGTAGTTCTAAGTTCTAGGGGACTGATGACCTCAGAAGTTAAGTCCCATAGTGCTCATAACCATTTGAACCATTTTTTCTTATGCTGATTCTCTCTTTGTGTATGAGATTTAAACTCATATGTGAAAGTCTTTAAAATTTTCCTAAAATATTGGGTTGGCTCATCAGTTCGTAGCGTTTCTCCACAAGTTTAATAAACACAACAGATACCCAAAACAGTGACTTTAGCCATCAATAACATATTTTCACTATTTACAATAGTCTGCCAATGCTGGGGTTAGTTTTCGATTCAGCGATTGTAGAAATCAGGTGGTTTTGAGGCAAACTTGTAGAACCACGTTCAGAGATCATTCTCATCCGGAAACGGTTCCTTGAAGACTGTTCGATAGAGAGCGAAAATGGTCAAAATCTGGGGGTGCAAGATCAGGTGAATAAGGTGGCTGTGGTATAGTTTCCCAACCCAACTCCTGTATGGCTTTTTTTGTTATAGTAGAATGTGGGAGGGCGTTGTCGAGGAGTACCATCACTTCACGCAGTTTTCCTGGTTGTTGCTGTTCTTGGACTGCGGATGCAAGACATCTTAGTTGTTGACAACAGACATCAGCAGTGATGGTCATACATCGGGGAAGCAATTCGCAGTACACCACATTATTGCTGTTCCATTACATGCATAACATTATCTTTTGTGAATGCGAGCATGTCTTTGTATGGGGAGTTGCTGCTTTGTTCGGTCTTAGCTATTTCTTTCTTTTTCTTATGTTACCATAAGACAGCGTTACTCGTCACCAGTAACGACACGGGATAAGAATGGTGGATGATGTTCACGAGCCAACCGATGGTTTTTGTGGTTTTGGCGTAGAGCATGCGCAACAAATTCACCCGGTTTGTGAACCTTCCCCATTGCAGGCAAATGTCGCATGATGGTGGAATGATCACAGTTCACGACGCTTACGTTGACCATTGTTGATTAATGCGTTTAAACGATCTTCATCAATCCCAAAGGTCTTCGTGAACGTAGGGAGTTACTAAAGCAAAAACGATCTCCCTTAAAGCGAGAAAACCATGTTCTTACGGTGATGTTTCCAATGCCGTTATCCCCATATACGGCTCAAATGCTTCTGGCTGCCGCCGCTTCTGCCACACCTCTAACTCAAAGAGAATAATAGGTGGGAAACGTTTCGATTTCTCCACTTGGCAGTCAATTTTCTAGACTACAAAGCTCAACTCACTATCTCCAAATGACAGAATGACAATACGTAAATTCAAATAGACACAGAGAAGTGCATAGTCTATAAATAAACCCATGGAACAGGAATACCAACATGGAAAATGGGAACGCTACGAAGATTTGCACCGACCTAATATTTAAAAGGATAACTTTAAGCGAAATCATAATTAAATCAAGACCACAGGCTGTCGACAGGCGTAGATATACATCCACGGGGACAGTTGAAAATGTGTGCCCCGACCGGAACTCTAACCCGAGAACTCTTGCTTACATGACAGATGGTATATACATCTTTTTTTTCTTTTAATCTCATTTTGTTCGTTCTTGTTAGTTGCATTTGTTCGCTGCGGGCATCCCATGACACCCGGCCAAGTTCGTTGTTGATTCATACACTCAGTTTCTTGTTTTGTTACAGAGGGCAACTAAGATTCGCGCGCGGGATTAGCCGAGCGGTCTGAGGCGCTGCAGTCATGGACTGTGCGGCTGATCCCGGCGGAGGTTCGAGTCCTCGCCGGCCGGAGTGGCCTAGCGGTTCTAGGCGCTACAGTCTGGAACCGCGCGACTGCTACGGCCGCAGGTTCGAATCCTGCCTCGGGCATGGATGTGTGTGATGTCCTTAGGTCAGTTAGGTTTAAGTAGTTCTAAGTTCTAGGGGGCTGGTGACCTCAGATGTTAAGTCCCATAGTGCTCAGAGCCATTTTTCGAGTCCTCCCTTGGGCATGGGTGTGTGTGTTTGTCCTTAGGATAATTTAGGTTAAGTAGCGTGTAAGCTTCGGGACTGATGACCTTAGCAGATAAGTCCCATAAGATTTCACACACATTTGAACATTTTTGAGATAACCCTCTGACCGAACACGCTGAATTACCGTGCCGGAAAATCTGAGTCACCGAGGGCACAGAGGATAGTGCGACTGCAGGGATTTGTCCCTTGCATGGTCCCCGTGAGACCCACATTCCCAACTTAATGTCCACACACTACATTCGTAGTGCCCCTGCCCACTAATTACTCACGGCAGACAATCTGACCGAGTCCCGTAAGAGTTCGGGCAATGCGAGTGCATCCGCGCAGAAGAAGAAGGTCAATGGCCGCTTAGACTTAACTACATATGAAGATGGTACCAGTTCTTTCTGACTTGTCCGAATACTATCATCATATATAGTTAAGGCTTGCCGGAAATTGACCTTCTTTTCCTTTGCAGATGTACACGCATTGCCCGAACTCTTACGGGACCCGCTCGTACTGTCTGCCTTGAGTAATTAGTGGGCAGGTGCACTACGAATGTAGTGTGTGGACATTAAGTTGGGAATGTGGGTCTCACGGGGAGCTTGCAAGGGATAAATCCCTGCAGTTGCACTGTCCTCTGTGCCCTCGGTGGCTCAGATGGATTTTTTTCCCGTTATTTTGTTCGGTGTTGCTCGTTGCATTTGGTCTGGGTGGACGTCACATGACATCCGTTCAAGCTGATCTTTGCTTTCTTTACTCATTTTTAACTGTGATGCGTGGATTTTTGGTCAAATAGCGGTTATATTGTAGCATTGAGTCAAGTCACTGATGGCTGTTTGTATTTTTGGTGGACATCTTGTATTGGGGCGCCTGTACATCGACTACGTGTTTGTCAATTTGTATCCAAAGAGTACTTCGCTCTCCTTCTTATATCAGTCCTTATATGAACATGCTCAACACATCAGTCTTCTTAAACGGTATCACAGAATACTAATTAACGAAACGTATAATGGAATATATACCGTTATGAAACTAAGGAAACGCAAAACGACTTTCAATTTATAATCTTAAATACATAGAACTTGACACAATTTACAGACAGGAGTACCAATCTCTACAGCAGAAAATAAATAATTTTACGAAGAACGAAAGCTGCAGTTAATGATTGGACGCATCCGTTGTTTTTGTGAGTGGTCTCTCCCCAATTTAGGAAAGCCAATAATTGGAAAGGAAACAATGCTACTGAAACCATTTATCTTACTTCTTGGCCCTTGAATGATATGCTGGTGTGACGATTGCATTTAAAAACAAGAGAATATCTACCGTCTTAAGTGATTCAGGTTGAATTTATACATGATCTACATTTCAAAACATCACAGAGAAAATTAATGGACACTCAAGTATTTACAACAGTTTATTTTAAAATTTCAACATACAGTTGGGCTAGAGAAACGCCCTATAGTGGAAAACGATCTGTTAACACATATCAGCGTACAACTGATTTCAGCATTCCTTCACATTAGAAAAACACACATAAACGTATTACCTACACGAATGTTCACCCATGGAGCAGCAAGCACTTTCAAGAATAGGTCACACTAGATTACTTAAAAATGTACTGATTATCTATATGCAAATTAAATTCATTAGGCATGTGATAAATTACTTTCTTATTTTATACTTTGTAGTGACAGAGCAAACTAGCACTTTAAGAGTAGGGATAAATCTCCTTCCTATTGTTGCATTTATGAGCACTACTGTGCTAAGACTTCATCTGCAATTATTTTCATATACAGTTAGTGGAACAGCTTCATGATATTTACAATGGCAAGTACTTAAACGTTTATCGTTGTACATTACGGTAGCGAAACCAATTCCAACTCATGAGGAATATCACTGCTGGAGACTCATCGTTGACGTAGTGAGGCATATTTCGCATCTAGCGGTTATTCATTTGACTGAGTAGTGCGTAGTATGAATAAGAGGCATTCACCAGCTGAAACGGAAAGGAAATAATATTTCAATATACCAGTAATATTACACACTATAAAACAGCTCTCTGAAACTTAAATGTAATTAAACTGGCAATCAGCTAAACGCAGATTTATGAAGTTATTAATTATAACCTACATCCAACTAAAGTTTTTGGAATAGAATTATTATTTACATAAATCAAACAGAGCTATATAATTTCAGTAATTGTTTTACATTTTTATTAACCTGACTAAGTCTTAGGAATATTTCCCTAATCGCCGAATGTAGATATTGGTCCTGAGACACCAACGGCTGCACTGTTGTCTCACCACTGGGAAAGTCATCACAGACAAATCTGACAAGTTTGTGAGGCAGTGTTTGACACCAGTGCTTGTGTCTATTGTCTCTTTATAAGTGCTACACAATCTCATCCACAGCAGCTACGTTTTCCCATTCAATTTGAAAACAAATATGCTTGCTTACTGCAAGTATATAGAATAATACTGAATTGGAAATAATACAAACGTAAATCTTTAAGATATTTTATAGGCGATACTAGATCGACATTTAATTTCTTCTTAGTGCTTACATATTAGTACATACGTTTACTTTTATGATATTTGTCCATGCTGAGTGACTACATGCACCTGTAATAACAGTGAACGTCAGAGCACGGCAGGCAACATAAGTGATTAGGAAATAATTGATGGAGATCACAGAAATGACGGTAACATCTCTCACATAAGTGCTGTGAGGCTACTAAATGGAAAACCGAAAAAACTTAAAATTGTGCGCCTTATTTTCAAGCTTAGTATACATATGAAGCAGGTTTTACAATGATGTAGTCTAGAAAAATTTTGGAAACATTTATTATTACACACAAACCGATAAACATGAGTCAAAGTGCCAGTTTTGTAAAACTTCTATGTAAAATTTAAATTTGTAAATAGTAGGCACAGAATTCTCTGCCAAAGGTAATAGAGACAGCCTTCTGTGAAACAGGTTAAAGTTATGTTTAGAGTCCGATCACGCCTGGTTTCCATGTCAGAGATCTGGAATTTTTTATAGGATAAAACTGAAATTAGTTTACAACGGGAAATCGACTGTAAAGGTTAGACAGTGTGAATCTGCAGAGAAAACTCTGAAGCGAAATGCAAGATCACATAAGTGATTGACGTACAGGACTTTACGTCGATAGTAGCGCACCAATATGGACGAGAGCGTGTACGTTAGGTTGACGCAGTTTGACATGCATGGTGAGGATATGTGACTTGGTAGGTATTTATTACAAAGAACCAATATGTATCTTTCAAAATCTGCGTTTTCGTGTCCGATAAGATCTTCACGTGGTCAAATAGTTGAGGTCAGCTTAGCGAATGCCCTTGAAGTATGCCTTCCTTAGTGAGTTAAATAATAATTACACAAATAATCAGATATCCTACATGGAATTTTTACTCCTTCCAGACCGAGTCTTCCAATACTACAGATAATTTGGTAAGTGGATTTCTAAGCTCCTGGAATGTCAAGAATGGTTTTTACAGTAATTTAAAGTAACGATAATCTCGTCGGCACAGTGTTGTGTTCCGAGACTTGCACATCGTAGAGCATCTTCAAAGATATCACATTCAATCAGCTGCATATCAACGCAAGAAAGGACAACGAAACATTAACAGTGCTTTCCTACTGAATGTTGACGACAGTGGACACAGGGGGAAAGGGGGGAGGGGGAGGGATATAATATCGATTGAGCCAAAAACAAATTTAAAATATTAACAAACTCCCGGTTCCGACCAAGGTTATGTACTAGTTTATATAGTCTGCGTAGCACTACACATGTAAAAAAGGATTAGGACTTGTTTCTTTATTTTAGCCAAGTGTGCAGATCAAGCCGGCCGGTGTGGCCGTGCGGTTCTAGGCGCTTCAATCTGGAACCGCCTGGCCGCTACGGTCGCAGGTTCGAATCCTGCCTCGGGCATGGATGTGTGTGGTGTCCTTAAGTTAGTTAGGTTTAAGTAGTTCTAATATCTATGGGACTGATGACCACAGATGTTAAGTCCCACAGTGCTCAGAGCCATTTGAACCATTTTTGTTTTTTGTTTTTTTGTGCAGATCAATTTCCTCTTTCTGATAAACACTGTTTTACTTATATCTATAAAATGTCCTCTCTACGCGACACTTGTCGAGACTAAAGTCGATGTCTTGCCAAGAAATCTCACTAACTGTGTCACTGAACAACACCGGAGTTTCTATCTTTGTTTTATTAGCGTACTATATAGGCCACACCACATTACATCTGTAGTTCGTATGAAGATTAGAACAAATTTATGTGAGTAAATACTGGGCTAGTGGAACTGGTAATACATCATAATTACACTTCATGTTAACGGAAAACAGATACAATCCTTTTAAATTACTAATGGAAAGAAAAACAGTACAAGTAGACGAAATTGTTATGAAGTGAATCTGTAACTCTAATTATGGACATACTACAATGTCAAAAAGGTGAAGTTTGAACAATGTTTAGATATGACACTATCGTCTGACAGACTTTCTTCTCGGAAACATACACTAAGCTATATGCGCAGGTCATGGCCTCTGAAACAGGTTTCTGAAATTATCTCATTTCCGCTGAAATTTCTATTCTGTTTTCGGATCGAATATTTCCTATCTCAAACCGATACACTTATCGTTCTATGTCTTGACTGAAAGTTACATTGTTTTCGTGGAAATAGTTGGATATGATTGGAGTTTCCAATGTGAGTATTCACTTTTTACCAAAAAATTGGGCAATGAATTGTCTGACCAATAATCAATTTGTATTCACGGTGTTTAGAGCAGCTTTTTGCTTTTTCATTCTCGGCGATTGGATCAGTATACCTTCACGCATAACTTTTGTCGCAAAAATGGTTCAAATGGCTCTGAGCACTATGGGACTTAACATCCACGGTCATCAGTCCCCTAGAACTTAGAACTACTTAAACCTAACTAACCTAAGGACATCACACAACACCCAGTCATCACGAGGCAGAGAAAATCCCTGACGCCGCCGGGAATCGAACCCGGGAATCCGGGCGCGGGAAGCCTTTTGTCGCAGACGTGCTGTGACGCACACATACTGAACTCTCCAAAACTGCCTTAGGGTACTTGCTTTTGCTATCTTAGCGAATCCAGTATCACATTATCATTATTGGCAGACAGTGAGTGACTAGCTCAGTGACTAAACTTGAAAGCAGCTGGAAGGTTCTCATTGGAAATATCATCGGAAAGAAAAGTACTATTCGTACACATCAAATATAGTGGAACCATGTGTAACATTGTGAATCGTAATGATGGTATAGCCTAATGCTTCCTTGGCGTACATCCAAAGGAAGTTCAAAAACTTATAATTTGACCTCGGTAAATACGTCTTGCTAACACATATTTTCTTGGAAATTTTCAGATTCCTAAGCTCATATTTTTACATTGGATGACAGGGCGAAATTTTTTAGGACGCCTTCCATACATCAAGGAAACGACTCTTTAGTGCCATCAGAATGTCATGGACGAACAGAGGGATCTGAGTTTATTTTGTCTTCACACAGGTCATGATGTTTAAATAAGAAATTTCTTCCACTATTCTACGAGGGTCACTCCAAAAGAAATGCAAACTATTTTTGTAAAACAACAGTTTTCATTCTGCATGTGTGAAAGTTATACAATGTGTGGATACATCCTTCCCGCTTGTTTTCAAACTTAGTTCAACCTGTTGCCGTGAGTAACGCCGTCACAGCATGTCTTCAAGATGGCTGCTACACTTGAAGTTCATCATAAGTCGGTGGGCAAGCAGCTCTCGTGATGAAAGCGGGCATGGCAAATTCGAGGATTGTCCTCGCAGTGGCAGGCCTCGTATTGCACATACTCCAGACAATGTTCAGAAAGTTTACCAATTGGTGATTGCTGACGGACGCATCACAGTGAACGAATTGTCACGATACGTTGGGATAGGGGAAGGAAGTGTTTGCAGAATACTGAAAGTGTTGGCGTCAAAAAGGTTTGTGCCATGTGGGTTCCCAGGATGTTGGCCGTGGCTCACAAAGAAACAAGAAAAACGGTATGCAGTACGAGAATGGTGGAGATGAATTTCCTGGAAGAATTGTGACAGGTGATGAAACATGGATTCATCATTTTTTAGCAGAGACGAAGAGGCAATCAAAGGAATGGCATCATGCAAATTCACCCAAGCAAAAAAAATTCAAAACCACACCTTTTGCTGGAAAAGTTATGGCTACAGTGTTTCCGATTCCGAAGGACTCTTGCTTGTGGACATCATGCCAAGTGGAATCACCATAAATTCTGATGCGTATGTGACGACACTGAAGAAACTGCAAGCTCGACTGAGTCGTGTTCTACCATATCGACAAAAGCAGGATGTTTTGCTGTTGCACGACAATACGTGGCCATATGTCAGTCAGAAAACTATGGAAGCGATCACAAAACTCAGATGAACAACACCGAAACACCCGCTTTACAGTCCTGACCTGGCTCCATGTGACTATCTTCTCTTTGGGAAACTGCAAGATTCTCTTTGTGGAAGAAGGTTTGAAGATGATGACTCTCTTGTGCACGCTGCCAAACAGTGGCTCCAACAGTTTGGTCCAGAATTGTAACGTGCGGGTATACAGGCGCTGGTTCCAAGATGGCGTAAGGCAGTTCAGAGGGATGGAGTTATGTGGAGAAATGAAAATATTGTTCCTAAAGGATGTATCTTCACACTGTAAAACTTTCAAACATGTAGAATAAAAGATGGATTTAAAAAAAAATACTGTACATTTCTTTTGGAGTGACCCTCGTACAAGATATTGACGTCAGTGATATACACTTTGCACCTACCTGAATTCTGTTTTTCGGCCATTCCTTTGCCATCCTTCGTTTTGTTGCCATTATGATCTACGACTGGCTGGACTCCTGATTCCGATACACTCACAAATTTACAGATGGGTATAGGGCATGTTCCTTTCAGCCCCATTAAGAGTTTCTCACATTGCTCTACTTACTCGATTTTGCGATTTTTCAGCTTTTGTTCATTAAGTAGTTTTGGTTTCTTTTGATCTGTAACGAAGGTCACTTTTCTTACACAGCAGTTGTCTACCACGGTTGCTGAACCACGGAGGAAGTTACTCAGCTTTGTTCAAGATAATTGCCCATTGACGTTGCACATTGTTAGTCGTTGGGTTGACGTTTTCTTCCCGCTTCGCTAGCGCAGTTAGCCAACGCACGCTTATGCAAAGGCACTTGACTCGGAGAGGAGGAGACGTGGCGGTGTTGAGTTCCTGATCACCAGACTTCCCACTAATGTCCTGGATTAAATATCAAACCTCTCAGCAATGTATCCTGTCTGTAACACTGTTGATGGTGATCAGTTAGTCGAATCGGACAGTAAGAAAGCAGGCCCCTTGTTGGTATTCGAGAGGATTCGGCAGTAGCGAAGCGTGGAATTCTTTTTAGCATAGGCTGAGAATTACGAATTTCGAAAAAGAATTTAAAAAAAATTTGAAATAGGAACACTGCAAAAATAATTTAGTTACATTTTTCTAATAAAATTTAAAGTAATACAGGAATTGTTATACATAAAACATAAAAATATTAAACAGTAGAAATAGTAGAAATATAGCACATAGTAACTCACCCTTAAATAATTTTTACAAATTAGTTCTATCAGCGATAACACAGAGACGAAATCCAGCAATTTGGTTGACGATTTCACAGTTCCCTTCTCTGTAGCCAAAATCGCGAAGTTCATATGTCATCGTGTTGCGAAGCTACGTTTTAAAGCGTTTTAATGTACTCATGCTTCTTTCGCAACACGCAGTGGCTTCTTGAACAGCAACAACCAACGACTGTAATTTCACACATTCATAGAACTTTTTAAATCTATTGTTTATAATGGATTTTAGGAGCTCCTCAGGCTTTAGAAGTTTATCCATACTGCTGTAAGTATATGCAAGTCCTTCCAGTTTCTCACCGTCAAAGAAACGATGTATTTAAAGTAGTTAGTCTAAATCACGTATGGGGAAATTGTTTGGCCTACTAAAACCAGATGAATTTTTCTGAATTAAAAGTTCTGTAAAATCTGTTTCATGAAAGTCCCGGAATCTAGTTTTCAAGTTTACTACTACTGTATCAATTATTAAGAATGCTATCCTTTCAATTTGTGCATATTTGCCTCTGTTTCGTTATAATTAATATCAGACACTCCTAATGAATTTACAGGGCTTTATCTTCCACTATCCGTTTCAGAAAAATTTCCTCACACCTTACTCTTTCAACAGCCTTAATACAGTTTTCAATTTCGAGCTTACAGCATCTAATTACCACAGTTTTACTTGCAAGTCGTCAACCAAGATACTTGTATGTTGGAAAATCGAACTGCGCAGCTGCAATAGAAAAAGAAGAATTTGGTCATCCAGTATGCTATTTAGCCCAATTGCTTGATGAAAGGAATAACATCCCAACTTTCACTGTTTATCACATCATTAAATGCTGCTCTCATATCTGTATATGAATAATGGTTTGTACAACGCATGAATGAAACTTCTACGTTGTTTCACGCGGGCTTTGTATTTTAAATCCGATTTCCCTCAAAGGTTCATTTCTTTTACTGGAACAACAAAAAAAAGGGGAAATCCTGGTAGATATGCCACAAAAATTTTTACATGCGTCATTTTTTTGCATTTGTAGAGGAGATTCAGCAGATGTGCGTAGCAGTGCATAAACAGAACGTGAGGATATACACGTTTCGCAGTAGAATGGACATCACGATTTTTCCTGCCATTGCACTGCAGCCATCGTACGTTTGCGATACTAATTTGTTTTTATCAGTATTTAACTGACGCCATTCTCAGTTCTAACAGGCGACTGGCGGAGGTGTTGAAAGACTTCTGGCCTCGCTCGCGGAGTGGAAGCATAGGTCGTAGTTGGCAGCATCAGTCCCACAGTTCATAGAGGCCATTTGGTTTGCAGCTGAGGAAGGGTCTCAACCAAAGGCTTCGTCGTTTATGTGATGGCCTTATCTGTTAATTTCTGCACCTGCGTTATCGGTTCGGGATTTGTAGGACTCCCCCTGATAGTTCAGGGGCGCACTACACAAAGGAAGCAGCTACTAGGGTAGCAGAGTAATTGTGGGGTGCACATGGTGTTTTTTTTAGGATGAGCGATAGTCTCAGGTACTCTCATGGACACTCGTCAGTTGATACGCAAATAGGGAAATCTGACAGCGCTCTGTGTAACGAGAGTTCGATTGTAAAAAATTTGTCAGTAAACTATCGAAAAATTTGTTACAAAATTCCTGAATTTCCTGCCCTCCAGGGAAGCTCTCAACCTCATTTTATTCCTGAGATTGAGAACTGGCTATAGCCCGAAATAAAAAGCTCTGAGATATTTGCAATGTTTATCGGAAATACAGGTTTGGCGCCGTACGAGGAGGGATAGCCACTGAAGTGGGCGAAGTTTAAACAGATTGTAAATCGTGCTCTGGACAAGTATGTACTCGTTTCTGGTGAGTGGATTAAGGAAGAAAGACCCGCCGTGGTTTAATAAAGAAATTCGGAAAATTCTGAGAAAGCCAAGGCTGTTGCAGTCTTGTTTCAAAAGAAAGACGCGCAAATGACAACGGGAAAAGGTTAGTAGAGATTCGTGCGCCTGTGAAAAGATCTATGAGCGAAGCATACAACAGCTGTCACCGTCGTACCTTGGCTAAAGTCACCGGCCGATGTGGCCGAGCGGTTCTAGGCGCTTCAGTCTGGAACCGCGCGACCGCAACGGTCGCAGGTTCCAATCCTGCCTCGGGCATGGATGTGTGTAGTGTCCTCAGGTTAGTTAGGTTTAAGTAGTTCTAAATTCTAGGGGACTGATGACCTCAGATGTTGAGTCCCATAGTGCTCAGAGCCATTTGAACCATTTGCACCTTGGCTAAAGGTCTGGCGGAGAAACCGAAAAAATTCTGGTCTGACGTAAAACCTGTAATCGGGTCTACGACTTTCATCCAGTCACTCGGTGACCAGTCTGGTTTGGCGGAAGAAGATAGCAAACGGAATTCCGGCATTTTAAATTCTACGTCTCAGAAATCGTTCACGCAGGAGTATCGTAAAAACCTACCGTCGTTTGACCGTCGCACAGATTCCCATGTGGATGACATAGTTATCAGAATCCCTGGCGTAGGGACACAACTGAAAGAGTTGAAAATAAGTAAGTCCTAGGTCTGGATAGAATCACAGTTCGGGTCTACAAAGAGTACTCTACGTCATCGACCCCTCTTCGTCAGCCCTTTATCGCGAATCTCTCGATCAGTGCACTGAGCCAAGCGACTGAAAAAAGGTGCAGCTGGAACCTATACGTAAGAGGGCTAAAAGAACGGATCCGCAGAATTACAGATCATTTACCTTAACGTCGGACTGCTGCAGAATTCTAGAGCATACTCTGAATTCGAATATAATAAATTTCCTAGAGACCGAGAAGGTCATGTTGACGAATCAGCATGGCTTTAGAAAGCATAGCTCGCACGTAATCCAGCTTGATTTTTCTTACATGATATACTGCAAACTACAGATGAAAAGCAACGGTCAGATTCCATATTTCTAGATTTCCGAAACTATTCGACTCTGTACCCCACTGAAGACTGTCAATAATGGTAAGTACATATGGAATGGGCTCCGAGATATGTGACTGGCTCGAAGACTTCTTAAGTAGTAGAACCCAGTATGTTGTCCTCGACGGCGAATGTTCATCGGAGACAAGGGTAACATAAGAAGTGCCCCAGGCTAGTGTGATTGGACCGTTACTATTTCTTATATACATAAATGATGTGGCAGACAAAGTGGACAGCAATCTGCAGCTGTTCGCTCATGATGCTGCAGAGTACAGGAAGGTGTGGAAGATAAGTGACTGTAGGTTGATACTAAATGACCTAGACAAAATTTCTATTTGCTGTGATGAATGGCAGCTGGCTCTTAATGTAGGAAACATAATATAATGAGGCCGGCCGCTGTAGCCGAGCGGTTCTAGTCGCTTCAGTTCAGAACCACGCGACTGCTAGGGTCGCAGGTTCGAATCCTGCCTTGGGCATGGATGTGTGTGGTGTCCTTAGGTTAGTTAGGTTTAAGTAGTTCTAAGTTCTAGGGGACTGATGACCTCAGATGTTAAGTCCCATAGTGCTCAGAACCATTTGAACCATTTTTAGAAATGATGAGGACATCGCTGCTTTATACGAAATGTCACCCTAAATAGCTAATACATATTCAAGGATACTACTAGGAATATTACGAACGTACCGAAAGAAAAGCTTCTCTATCAATGGGATAGAGATGCCCAGCGGTGAGGACCAATGGTTTCTGGGCGCGACTGATGAGGATCCTCAGGACGCGTTTGAAACGTCCACTCGCCTCCACCCACGAACAGCTGTAAGCTGCCATCATTACAGCTTCTGCCTATAGAGACGAATATAGATACATGTAGCTATTAGTGTGAACTTATATTCTTCATGGTGCAGGCAACAACAGAAATTGATTGTGTATGCAACAACAAAATATTCGACTGTTTGTAGTGCAAAGCTTCCACCATTAAATGTATATAATAAGGTTCACTGTTCGTGTCCAATGCCATGAAATCTTATTGTAAAAGAGATAAGCCAATTTCAGTCAGACAGGACATTTGCGAGAAATATATTCCATGCATTACGAAAAGCGAAATAAAGTTGAGCCATTAGCAAGAATAAGAAAACGCCATGCAGAAATAAATTTGTCTCATCAGTCTTGTTTGTACTTTCACTCACCTGCATGGTTACGTTGTTTGCTGCCCAACAATAGAGATAAACTTGCCCGCAAGGAATTGGGAGAAAAGACGCACATTTCAGCACTGCGCTGAAGTCCTCGCTCTGCAAAAAGACACCGACGAGATTTGTGAACAGGGAAATAATTTGAATTCATCACCTCAGATTACAGTCGTCGTAGGATAGACAGACTAAAAGCCGAATTCAAAATTAAACCGTTACTTACTGGAGAATACATGAACGAACACATCGAAAGGGAAAAAGTTTGTGAATCCCGGAGGGGAAATATGTTAGGTATGACAAAGCTATTCACTATATATACGTCCACAGCTCACAAATGCGTTCTGACTTTTAAAAAGACACTGTTAATCGTAAATCTTACAAAGAAGTAGATTATGTCAGTTATCAGATACATAAAAAATTGCTTATATCACAAAAAGTGGCGCAAGATGACAGTAGATTTACGTAATGCAGGTGTGGGTCAATTTCGCTGATTGATACTATTAATGCTATTAAAACTTGCCTTTCAACAAAAGTTGAGTTATACTGCAGTTTCCACGCCGCCACCTGCTTCTTTTACAAAATAATTTTATGTTTAGTACTCGTCTATTTTTGGAGACAAAGTTCCTGAAAACATTACCTGAACGGTAATATCAAGCGATGGGTATTACGATTATTTACCACCCCTTCATTTCACTATTCATTCTAGTACAGGGTGGTTCAGAGAAACAGGAAATTTGAAACTTCCTGGCAGATTAAAACTGTGTGCCCGACCGAGACTCGAACTCGGGACCTTTGCCTTTCGCGGGCAAGTGGTAGCATCTGAGCTACCGAAGCACGACTCACGCCCGGTACTCACAGCTTTACTTCTGCCAGTACCTCGTCTCCTACCTTCCAAACTTTGCAGAAGCTCTCCTGCGAACCTTGCAGAACTAGCACTCCTGAAAGAAAGGATATTGCG
This sequence comes from Schistocerca americana, assembly GCF_021461395.2. NCBI lineage: Eukaryota > Metazoa > Arthropoda > Insecta > Orthoptera > Acrididae > Schistocerca > Schistocerca americana. Next base: position 326,326,852 of record NC_060126.1, on the reverse strand, counting down.
GAGACATGGCTTAGCCACAGCCTGGGGGATGTTTCCAGAATGAGATTTTCAATCTGCAGCGGAGTGTGCGCTGATATGAAACCAGTTTTAATCTGCCAGGAAGTGTCATATCAGCGCACACTCCGCTGCAGAGGGAAAATCTCATTCAGGAAATTTGAAATTTTCATTACAGAATTATCACGAACTGTCTCTTTATTTCTTAAAGATGACATCGGTCAGATGTACTCCCTTCAGGCGTTTACACTGTAATAGCCCGTTACGGAAACTCCGCAATGTTCGGTGTAGAAATGGCTGTGAATTCGTCTTCAGTCTTCTGTTTCAGTTAACGGATAGCTGCAGGTTCTGCAGTGCACATTATTATTAAGATGTCTCCAAAGGATGAAATGACACAAACTAATACAGTGGGTCACGTAGACCAATTCCAAAGGATTGGCGAACGCCTTCCACCGACTGTCGAGCATTATGTGACGTGGCTCCATCGTACTGAAATTAAATATTTTCGATGTTTGGATCATGTAGTAGGGGTTTTTAGAAACTATCCTAGCATATCAACATACCGAGAAGATGTTAGTGTTGTTGAAATGTCATTTTCACGTTCGAAAAGTACGGACCAGTGACACCATGAAATAATATAGAATACCATAGCGTAAGCTTAGAGCTATGAAATTTATTTATTTTATTTTATTTATTGATTTATTTAACCTGGCAAGATTAGGGCCATCAGGCCCTCTCTTACATCTAACCAGGCATTCTACTTATTTTACATTCATATGTTTTAGTAGGCATGTTAAACTACATCTAGTACAAAAAGTGAAATAAACAATTTGAAAGGTACACCTGGAAAAATACATACATATAGAGTTTATATTCTTAGGTCACAAGTACTGTTATAATTAGACATTATTGAAGAGACAGATTTTAGATAGGAGTGCCGGCAGCAGGGAGTATGAGGGAGACTCATGGTGAAGGGAGGAGAAGAATAGAGACATGATGAAACATAATTAAGGAAATATAAAGGGAAAGAAGATTGCGTGGCTAATAGAGAAAGATGAAGAGGAAGGCATCTCAGGAGCAAGATAGGAGACGCTAGCTTTGCTATTTGACAGATGAGGGGATTGTCCTTGTACATTAATTTTGTGGAGAACTTTGTGAGGATGATAGTAGGAAATGCTTCAACTTCTTCTTAAAAGCAGCAGGAGATCGAATTTTGCGCAAGATAAGGGGCAGTTTGTTCCAGAGGCGGACAGCGGCAACTGAGAAGGAGTTTGCAAAAGTTTTTGTTTTGTGAGTGGGCACAGTTAGGATACCAAATAAGAGTGACCTCGTGTTTCGATTATGATGACATGACAGGTTTTTAATCTCTGAAGCAAGGTACTGGGGTGCTTGCGCGATGAGGAGTCGGTGGAGTAGACATAGAGTGTGGTAGTCACGCAATTTGTCCGGCCGCAGCCACCCTAGCTCGGAGTATGAAGCACTAACATGATAATATAGGCGAATGTTGCAGGTGTAACCCACACAGGCATTCATGGTTAGCTCTAGCCGTCTTTTGTTTTCACTACTCATGCCTTGTTGAATCACATCACAATAGTGGAGGTTCGGTAGAACGAGTGCTTGCACGAGCTGGCGTTTCAAGTCCTGTGGAAATATGTTCCGAAACTTTTTGAGAGCATAGAGACAAGCAGACGTCTTTCGGCACACTGCGACTGTATTCTCCGCCCAGTTGAGATGCTCATCCAAAGTTACACCCAAGTTCTTCACTGTTTTCTGATATGGTATTGGAGTACCGTCGAGCAGTATAGGAGGTAGCCGTTCGCGGAAATCTGAACTTATTAATTTCTGATGGGCTATTAAGATTACTTGCGTCTTTTTTGCATTTAGTTTAAGCCCCAAGTTTTTCGCCCATCTCACTACTGAAGACAGATCATCATTCATCTGAGCGATGGCAGTGTTTACATCTTCAGGTCTGACGCTTAGGTAGAGCTGGAGGTCGTCGGCATAGAAATGATATTTACAAGAGGACAGAACCGACGAAATATCGTTGACATATAAAGAAAACAAAAGTGGTCCTAAGACTGATCCTTGTGGCACTCCCGAGGAAACATGTTTCCAGGAAGATTTTTCATTTACGCAGACAACACATTGCTGTCTGTCTTTTAAGTAGCTTTGAAACCATCTCATTGCACTATCAGAGAAATTAAGCTGTTGCATTTTTCTGAGCAATATGTCAAAGTTAACAGTGTCAAAAGCTTTGCTGAAGTCCAGTAGCGTCAATATTGTTGCCTTTCGATTGTCGATGGCATATTTCAGGTCATCAGTTACTTTAATTAGAGCAGTGTTTGTGCTGTGATGTTTACGGAAACCGGATTGAACACTCTTATTCATGGTTATACCGATACTGTCGTTGCCTATTGCATCAGAAGAGATTCTCATTATTGCTTTTCTTGCCGTATTTGTTGTTACATGTTTTAGATGGAAGGTATCGTTGTTAGTTATCCTGTTTGGGGATTCTTGTGGACGGTAATTATCAGCTGTGCTGGTATTCAGAGGTGCAGAGAAGAATTCATTTAATTCGTTAGCTGAGACATGAAAAGTAGTTTCCGATTTTGCCTTTCCGACCCCCAAGCTACGGAGATTCTTCCATAGAGTCGTGGGCGTCAGATCGCTGCATACAAGGGAGCGAGCGTGCCTGATTTTAGCATTGCGAATGCATTGTTTCACTCTGTTCCGTAGCTTTCTATATTCTTCGAAACGCTCGGGTTTCGGATCTGCCTTGAAACACCTGTGGGCAGCATCCCTATTAGTCATCATTTGACGTAATTCAGCTGTCAGCTATGGAGCAGGAGATTTTCTTACACGGATTGTGCGCACAGGTGCATGTTTGTCATAGAGGGCAGTGAGTTTATCACCAAGTTCATTAATTTTGCCGTCGATTGTGGATTTTCTGATTATTTGATGCCATGAGATTTCTGAGCAATCGGCTGTTAGAGCGTCAAGGTCAATACGTTTCATGTTCCTACAAGTTATGTAACGCGATTTGATCCTTGGGGGCTGCACAGAGTAGGCCAGGAATATTACATCATGTGCTGAGAGGCCAGGGGCCGATGTTTGACCAACATCTCTTACTTTGTCAGTCTGTTTCGTTGCGATTACGTCTATAAGAGTATGACTGTGCGCCGTATGGTGTGTAGGTTGTAATGGAAGAATGTTCATGCTATTGCAACGCTCCTGAAAATCACAAGAACTTTCCTGTGCCCAATAACGGAAGTGTGCTTCTTAGCGTATCGTTAAGGTGGAAGTGGGCTTCGTTTGATAGTCATATGTTGTTAAAGAAATTGCCGTCCACAATGGATTTAGCTAACACTCGTTAGCTAAATTCCCTATGAAAAACAAGTCTCGGGATTTATTTTCTGCGTTATGTAACTTATAGCGTCGAAATATTAATGCGTGAAATATTCTCTGTGCACTTCGTCGTCCCATCTCTAGCTCAGATGAATGTTGTTGAAAGGAGCGCCGACTCCAACAACTGAGATATCTCTGGGGTAGCACCGTTCGGAGACCAGCTAGAAGCATTTTTTATGGAGGGTTAACCTGTATCTTCTAAATTACGCACCAGTAATCGCGCGAGCAGATGGGATACGTCCAAGACGTCCTGCCTGGTAATGTTGTCGAAATACCCTTTGCGCAGCACTCTACTATCACCCCGCTTATGAAACGTTTTTATAGCAATAGCGCCCTATGCACCACACCTGTGTTGCGTGATTACTAAATGGCAAGTTGTTTATAATATGTTATGTTAACCGGGGACCTAGAAACGACGGAGAGGCTCCGTCCCCGCCGCAGCCGCAGTGGTCCACAACCCCACGACGACTACCGCAGTCCACTTCACCGCACCGCCCCCCCCCGCCACCCCCCCCCCCCCCCACCCCCGCCGCACCACACCGGAGCCAAGGTTATTGTGCGGTTCGGCCCCCGGTGGATCCCCCAGGGAACGTCTCACAACAGACGAGTGTAACCCCTATGTTTGCGTGGTAGAGTAATGGTGGTGTATGCGTACGTGGAGAACTTGTTGGCGCAGGAATCGTCGACATAGTGTAGCAGAGAAGGAATAAGGGGAACCAGCCCGCATTGTCCGAGGCAGATGGAAAACCGCCTAAAAACCATCCACAGACTGGCCGGCTCACCGGACCTCGACACAAATCAGCCGGGCGGATTCGTGCCGGGAACCAGGCGCACCTTCCCGCCCGGAAAGCCGTGCGTCAGACCGCACGGCCAACCTGGCGGACTGTTTATGATAAGTACGCATCGGATTCGAACAACTGCAGACATTACAGCGCTGAAAACATTTAAGTTCCGAAAGTTCCCGTTTCTATACGCCTCCATTGTTATTTTTTTTAATTGTATCTTAAGTACTGCATAAAGGCAGCTTCGTTTTCATTAAAGTGTTTTAACTGACCAGGAGAAAACGGAATGAAATATGCACGTTGATTCGAAGCCGCAACTTCTCGGACTGTTGTACCATCGTTTAGGTTGAAAGTAGGAACAATATTTAGGTCAATACGCTACTGTCGTCTGTCACAAATAATTTTTGTGAGAGACTAATCAACAGAACTGTTTTACATGCTTTATCGTTGATTCATATCCAACGATAGACCAGATCTAGAGTGTCTCTCGCTACCAGGTCCGTTGATGTATTCATGCACTGTTCTCTCTAACACACTGATATACTAACAAGCATCATTCTTTCAATTACTATGGTAAATAAACTACTTACATATGTTGCCTGAAATAATCCAAAACATATGACAAGAACGGCGAAAGTAAATTGCGTCATAGCGATGGGGCTCATCGTGTCCTGCAAATGGGCCACGAAGCTGAAAGAAAAATAACGGTTTTTATAGTGTTAAGCGAGATGGTACCAGTTATTTATGGATTTAGTGAACACGTTTATGAGAACACAAATAGACAATACATAACATCAGTGAAGTTACAACAAGAGTAGTTTCTGCGATATGTACGATATTGCAAGTGCCTGTTTTATTATGATTACGATCCAAAGCTCCTCTGGGCATGCATGCATGTCCAAACGAACTTTGCCTAGCAGTCAGGTTAACACAGGCACTGCAATATCGCATTTATCTGCCGATACCGAGCAAGCGACTTTCGAGTACAACGTCTGACCTGCACGGCAATAAAACATAGTGGATGTATCAGAATGTGTCGTAGACGCATGGTTGACCACATATGAAAGTTTGGGACTGGCCGTGAGTCGGGCACGGATAGTGACGTCGGTACGGTTCAAAAAATGGTTCAAATGGCTCTGAGCACTATGGGACTCAACTGCTGAGGTCATTAGTCCCCTAGAACTTAGAACTAGTTAAACCTAACTAACCTAAGGACATCACAAACATCCATGCCCGAGGCAGGATTCGAACCTGCGACCGTAGCGGTCTTGCGGTTCCAGACTGCAGCGCCTTTAACCGCACGGCCACTTCGGCCGGCGTCGGTACGGTAGCTAAGCATGTTTGTTCAGCTGCCCTCTGTAAAATATATATTCTACACAGAACAGTCATAACCATCTATGCCGGCGACACTGCTATCATGGCTCAAGAGTCCCAACAGTAAAACATAAACTCAAGACTAGAAACAGCACCAGAACAGTCGAGCGTCGTCTGAGAAAGTAGCTTGGAGCAAATGCCGACAAGTCCGAGACATTTCTGTTCCCATTCTGACCAAAACAGCTGCACAGTCATAAACATACATGACCACAATCCGCCCTCCAAGAAAGGCCTTCCACTTTGACTAACTGGAGCAGTCTGATTTCGGCGAAACTACTTACAACACATCGTGAATAGCACTGGAGAAACTAAAACAGCTACGTTCGAAGCGCACAAAATAGGATGGCACCAAGGTCCATGTACATAGCTCCCATTAGACTGCCAATGACATACGCGGTTCCAGTCTAGTTATACGCATGTGGAACATCTGTGCATCATTTGCTCATCAAACACAACGAAGTTCTGCCTGTCATAGCAATGTGCCACGCTCTTGCAAATTGATATCAGTAACAATATCCGTATTAAGATATTCTCTGAGGCTCTCATCTCACCACACAACTACACAAGAATCGCAGATATTCGAAAAACCCCTTTATTCCGAATCTTGGAAACTACGATCACAGGGATAATGAAGACACAAGCGACCAGAAACATTATTTCTTATAAGAAGCTAACTATCAATGGAAGGTTAAAACGATCACAGCAGTAATGTCGCTGAGCTCATGTGAACCAGTTGTATGATGTCGTCTAGCACCTGGCTGCAATAGGGAAACCTACAAAACACCAAGACCAAACAACCGTGAGATCCAGTTACACTGAGGGGACGATTTTCTAATCAAACTGATTTTTCGTACAGCGACTTTGGAACGTTACAGGAGCTACTACATTTCGGTAGCCTCCAGAAAGATCGTCGGAACGTAGCAACAGTTGAAATTATTCAGATATTCCTACTAACAAATCCTTGCATCCATGTATGAACTGTCGTAGGTGACAGTTATAGTTGATCTGTTGCACAAACTTCTGCCCAGACCGTCAAAAAGTTTATTTTCCCCACGACAATGACTTAAAATGGCTTTATTCCCACTCCACAAAAACTGCTAGTTTTCTAAATGGGACTAAATTAATCAGTGTGCGCATTCACATGGACAACATCCCAGATTACATTTACGACGGGAGCAGCATCCGAGCACTATCAACAACTAATACTGGTACATCCAAAAATTTACATACCGAACCTGTGACGTTATGGGTTAAAGGACAGGGAGAGAAGAAGAACGATAAACTAAAGACCGCAAACGATACAGCAGCGACAATACACATTCAGACAGTCCAAGATACATTACCAGACAATACGACATTGCAGAGACTTCATATTTTGTAGTCATGTTTCACAGCCGGAAGTTGCTTAGAACTTCGTAACAGTGGACTTGAAGCATATCTTCAAAGTGTCATGGGAATAGGCATGAATGAACCAAGAAAATATGTCGTCCTAGTGGTAAATCATTAACTCAGAATCACACTTTTTCGGTTGAAAGGGAAAGGGTACTGGGTGCAGTTACTATAGTGACAATCAACATAAATAGGCGTAACGAATTGGGAATAAGTAGACTCTTAGTCGCCCCGACGATCAATCACGGAAACCATTCACCAATTTTAAAAATTTTGGAGTGCACGCCTTAAGCGGTATCATGTGTAATGACCGCATAAAAGTAGCTGCATGGAGGACAGATGACAGACTGAAATGCATTGAGAACGTCTTGAGGAAAGGCAGTTCCACTCCGACAGATATACCTTACAAAACTTATATTTCACTGTTTCTTGAGTATGCGTCGTCAGTTTGAGACCCTCACCTGGTAGGATTAGTCTATAAGAAAGATAATAACCAAAGAGGGGCTGTGTAATTCGTCACAGATTCAGTAAGAAAGCGCGGCATCAGCGGCAGACTTTAGGCTACAGGAGTGGTAAATACGGAGATGTTTACTGTTAAAATTTTGAGAGCGTACGGTAAAATCGTACATTACAAGCAAGTCACAAAGTAAACACTACTGTAAAATCAGACAAATTCGAGCTCATACGGAAGTATTACCTACAGTTATTCTTCCGATTCATTAATCACGAATGAAACACAAGATGGTAAGAGAAAGTGGTACACAAAGTTCCCCCGCCACACACCCTGCAACAGTTTGTGCAACAAGACGTATCTCTGTCTACTTTCGACGGGGTAGGTGATTTTCCCTTTATCCAATATTTATCTTCTGAAATATCTGATAAGATCCAGTATTTCATGAACGAAGTGAACTATTCAAGTTATTCCAAGTTATACTTGCAGAATTCTACAGTCGGCAAGTAAATATTCGGTCCATGTAAAAACTAACCCGTCTTCGTGGACGAGGTCTCTAACACACGTTTAAGTGGTGGCACTCTACTCGGGGATAAACCGGTTCCAATGCTGGCACTGGAGAAATTTTGACTGCCAATAGCTGGCTGGCAAGGGAAGGAGTGGTGGTGGCGCAATATTCCTGACGACTAGAGTTTGCACCAATGTCCTGGTTTAAATACCAAACCTCTCTGCGGTGCCTCATGAAGTGAGGGCATGTGACACTGTTGATGATGATCCGTCCGTCGGATGAGGACGTTAAGCTTGGCAGCCCTATTGATACTATTCGCGAGAAGTAGGCTGTGTACCGGCACGAAGTATCACCCTGTTATAATCATCATCATCATCATCATCATCATTATGCAATACAAACATTGTACCACACTTCACACACACACACACACACACACACACACACACACACACACCACAAAATGTACATGTAGTACAGGGTGGAGTAAATAAAAAATACCCGTAAGAGTTGGCACTGTTGGACTTGAATGTCTGCATATAACCACGCCTAGGAAGAGGAAAAGACCTAAAATTACTTCCAACAGGTTGGAACAACTGCCCATACATACAGCCGATCCTTGGAACACATTTACATAATCTTCACGCCTGACAGAGTTGTTAACATAGGTCGATCTGATCGTGGCCCTAGCTGGCTACCCATGTCATATGATCTGCCAGTGTGCGATTACTTTGCGTGGGGAGCGCTTAATTCAAAGGTGTATCGCAACTACCTGCATAGCCTTCAAGAACTGAGGCAGAACATTTAGGGTGAGACCGCAGCAATTCCAGCAGTACGATCGATCCACCTTCAGTAATTTGCTGACCAGGGGTCAAAAGTATCAAGAGATGAATGCTGGCCACTTTCAACGTCAAATTAATGAAATTAGTACAGTATTTCCTCTCCTGCGCTGTTTCTTTATACCCTGAAACTCAGTTCTCCAGGACACTTTTATTTGCCCCAACCTGTATTACTAATATTGTAATCGATCATGTTGCAAATAAATAAATATACGAAAACTTTAGGGTAACAGCTTGTGACTGCACTATGATGTGTTTTTCGCGAGCCTCAAAGAGAACGCAAAGACTACCAACGAATTTGCATTGGAATGAAATTCATGCCGAGACTAAACAGGTTGTTTTGAAAAAAAGTAGCACGTATGTCTACAGTATGTAATATTGGTCAAAACTACAAGAAAAATTCCTATAATGATATGTCAGAATACCATTACCTAGTGAGATATGGGCCATTATGACGTACGAGTAGTGTTACGTAAAAGTAGGCACAATAGGTATTGCAGCATGTTGTTACCTCGTATCCTGGCAGATGTCTCAGCCCTTCTTCTCAGTGAATCACGCACGCTTTCAAATACACCTTATTCCATTCGGAACGCTCCATATGCACTGGCTTCACACACTCATGTAACATATGAGTGTGGTCAACGGTTTGGACATACACTGATGCCTTTAAATGTCTCCATAGACAAATATTGCACGGATTCAGGTCCGGTGAACGTGAAGACCACGCTACCGGATCCCCTGGACCAATCCACCGCCGATGAAACGTTGTGGTGAGGTAATTTCACATGCTCCGTAGAATATTGGGTGGCGTCACACTGTGCATAAATCACAGTCGTTATATTTCTGCGAGAGTAACTTTCTCCAATAGCACTGGTAATTCAACATGCTAAAATCTGTGATACAAGTCACCTGTTAATCTAGTAAAGTGTATGGTCCTGTCACCGATAATTGCTGTCCACACATTGATACTGAAGCGATCCTGATGCCTAACCGCCAAGTTTGCTCCGGCACTTGTTTATTATGGTATTTTACTACGCCACCCCACGTGAATCCTATCCCATACTATTCATTAAACACGTCAACTAAAGCGGTCCACACCTCAACAGGTATAGTTTCCGGAAATTTAATTATAGGAACTTTTCTTCTAATTTTACCAACACTGTCTCTTGTACGAATATGAGACAGGTTTTTTAAACGCCTAAGTTTAAAACGTGACTATCATTAGTCCTCACGTATATTTTGCGTGTCTTAGGACGAACAATGTTTTTCAGTTATTTTGAGCGTATTCAGAAAAGCACTGAAAACCACCAGAGTTGTTCACTAGTTTTGGTATTTACTATCAGGTTCATCTTGCTTTTTCAGCATTGCTAGCGCCTAGTATCGCGTCGGTTGTTGGATACCGTAATTCAATGTTCTGTTCAAGAATTGTTTGCAACATTAAAGCACATATGTGTACTCAGTCATCTAAGATTTCACACCAATTGTTTACCAATAATCCCGTAAGAAGATTAAAATAAACACTAGCCTTCATGGGGGTCCGTAAAAATTTTCCCAATAATGGACGAGATTGGAAACGTCCTAGTTTTTGTATTAATTGTTCCGCGAGTTTGAAAACGTTTCGTTCGCCCAAGAACTAAAATGACAAGATATACATGAAACTTATTATACGTTCAAAGGTAAATAGTTATCTGTTTCTAAGGTTCAGTACTTCGATTCACCGGCCGGTGTGGCCGAGCGGTTCAGGGCGCTACAGTCCGGAACCGCGCGACTGCTACGGTCGCATGGATGTGTGTGATGTCCTTAGGTTGGTTAGGTGTAAGTAGTTCTAAGTTCTAGTGGACTGATGACCTCAGAAGTTAAGTCCCATAGTGCTCAGAACCATTTGAACCATTTTGAAATTCGGTTCCTTACGGTAAACATTTTTCAAATGCATATCCAAAGTAAACCTTTTTATGTTATCAACATGAATGTGGTGCGACATTTTTGATGCAAATACGATTAAATACTGGATATCCAACAAATTACGAAATAAAGCTAAGAAGATAATTTATTCGTACCTCCACGAGGATTGGTTGAAATTGGATGTCAGAATGACTGAAAAAATCAAACTGGATATCAACAGAAATATCACATTAATATCCCTCGTAATGGAGGAACAAAGGATAAAAATGGCTTATTCGGGTTTGATATCATCGATAACACTTTGTTTGCTTATAAAATTTCACATTGGTTCACGTTAATGTGTTTATTGAATTACTTTTAAGATTTTCCTTTTTAACGTCAATTGACATACGTGAAGTGAACAAAATGTGTTTGATACATACAATTTTACGTTTGATTTGGTAAAATCTAGCTGAGACCCAATAAACAACTAAAGGAAAGAGGGACTCTTTCCGAAACTATTCTGAACTCGCCCGGTAGAATCGAGTTTTAGCAGCCTACGACTGCGCCGGCGATAAACGTCTCCTTCGTTTGCCACATTATTGTGCAACATACCAACTGGTAAGCAGAATTCGTAGCTCTGGGCGTATTTTGCTCTGTTAAACCCTTAGATATTGAGAAGTATCCCAATTCTGGAGAGCATATGATTTTTACCGTAAAATTTCACACTTTTATCCTCTATTCGAACTCAGCAAACGCATTTTCCTTGCTTCGAATGATGCGTTTGGGATCAAATATAGATGAAGACATCTACACTGTAGCGTGACTGTGTTCTTCCTAGTGTACTAGGGTAGCTCTGAAGTGTAAAACTGAATGAGGAACCAGGAAATGAGAATGGGCATTTTTATTTCGCGGAAAAATTTTTAAGTGCTGTTGTTATTCCGTTGTGCATCAAGAGGGGTTGGGGGGTGTCTTTCTGGAATTCGGAACTGACAAACAGTGAGGGGCAAAAGTCATGGGATACTTTTTAATATCATGTTGGACCTCCATTTGCCCTTTTTGGGAACTTGAGGTACATGAACGGCAGCAAATTGTCTCCAAGTAGCCGAACATAACGATTTCCAGTCAATGAACGACCGACCTTCCTTACTTAAGTTTTTCATGAGTTTCCTAAGTCCCGCAGGTAAATCTCGGGACAGTTCATTTGAAGGGACACATCTGATTTCCTTCCCCATACCTTAAATCATACCAACTTCTTGTCCAGCCCTACTCACCCCGAAGTATACCGGCCCGTACACCACTGTCTGTCTTCTTCATTCGCTTTGAATGTCATACGCAGATTCGTGTGAAGAGACTGCTTGGGGGTTAGTTGTTTGAATGGGAAGCCGTTTAAAGAGGAGTAAAAACCTGTCTGATGTGTGAAAGCCACAGTAATTTACTCTTTTCTGGTAAACGTTTCATTTGTTACCATGTAAATACTGTGATAACAACGCTCAACACTCATATTTTCTGTCTTTCATCCTGCACACAAGTCTGGGGAGATAACATAGTATTTCCATGTTTGTTTCTGTAGAAAATAGACAATTCATGTCCAGTCGTAAGTACCCGTTCAAATCAGTAATCTATTCGACCCCGACTACTTGTTTTGAAGTCTCTCGGCTGTAGAAACATTCTGGGTAAGCTACGTGCAAAATTTCTGTGAGCTGTAAAAATACAGAAATGTCGTACGTAGAATGTCATTTTGCTTCTGACTGGTGCACGCCTTTAGATTTGACCCCACTTCAGCGTCTTGTGTGTTAATTCGCTGCTTATTCCGTTCAGAAGTTTTTTTCATTTCGTCTCTTTGCACTACAAAAAACCCTGAAGTAGTCATGAGGAATCGAAACCGGGACTTCTACGCTAGAATTCAGTAATGCTAGCTACTAGACCATTGATGTATGGTGCTTTTAACACTGAAGCATCTGTTAATAAAATTAGTACATCATTCATGAAACGTCCTATATGGGGCATTCGAATGAAAACAAGGAAATGAAAAAAAGTAAGTACACTGTTTATTTTTTGAAAAGTAATCGGCATAACTGTTAATTCATTTATCCCATTGTGAGGCAAGACTGTCAATGCCGTCATGGAAAAATGTTTGCATTCTCCTACCAGACCATGATTGTACCCAGGCGTGACCTTCTTGTCCGATGCAAACGGATGTCTTTCTTCAGGGGCTCCATAATATATTAATAGCATGAGGAGACATTAGGACTCTTTGGAGGGTGTTTAAGAGTTCGCCAGCTGAACTTGATTAGCGTGCCATCAAGTCGAAACGCCCAGAAATGTTGACAGACAGCATCATTTTGTTACAGGCTAATGCTAGACTACATGTTGCCAAGGTTGTTTCGATTACTCTGCGGAAGTTTTGTCATAACGCAGTCATGGTTCCTTAGACAACGGCAAACATTTTTCCATGAAGGCACTGACCGTCTTGTCTCCCATTGCGATAGATGTACTAACAGTTATGGTCACTATTTTTGAAATAATAAACAGTTTACAAACGTTAATTCCATCTGTCTCATTTTCATTTTACTGCACTTTATGGCTCAAAAATGGTTCAAATGGCTCTGAGCACTATGGGACTCAACTGCTGTGGTCATCAGTCCCCTAGAACTTAGAACTACTTAAACCTAACTAACCTAAGGACATCACACACATCCATGCCCGAGGCAGGATTCGAACCTGCGACCGTAGCAGTCGCACGGTTCCTGACTGCGCGCCTAGAACCGCGAGACCACCGCGGCCGGCTGCACTTTATACTTGCAACAAGTCATCAACATACCACGCTTTTTGGAAATGAAATATCTTTATCTGTATCACCGGATTCGGAACATAGAGTTTCGTCACAAGTGTGTGTGTGTGTGTGTGTGTGTGTGTGTGTGTGTGTGTGTGTGTGTGTGTCTGTTTGTGTTTGTGTGTGTGTGTGTGTGTGTGTGTGTGGGTGGGTGGGTGTATGTGTGTGTGTACACACGCTAATGTTGTACACCTTTGTCCAGACCCAAAATAAATAATCATAGCCGGCCGTTGTGACCGAGCGTTTCTAATCGTTTCAGTCCGGAACCGCGATGTTGCTACGGTCTCGGGTTCAAATCCTGCCTTGGGCATGGATGTGTGTGATGTCGTCAGGTTTAAGTAGTTATAAGTCTAGGGGACTGATAACCTCAGATGATAAGCCCCGTAGTGCTTAGAGCCATTTGAACCATTTTAAATAATCATATACACATGTAAACGCTCAGTTTATAGGTGACTGCATGCTACAGTGAGTAATGTCTCGTTTATTATCATCAAAATCTATGCACTGGGTGGGGGAGGTGGGGGGGCAGGGGGAGGGGAGATAGGGTAATGTTCTAACCGAAACGAAACATACATAAGTTATGCTCATCCTACATCCCAAAAATGATAAAAATGTAGCTTGCAGTACTCTTGATAGCGTCAACTAGAGTAATATACATGTTTCCACGATGCAAAGTACTACGAGCTGCCATTACGTACCTGAGAACTTTTTGGTGACTCTCGATGCAGAGGCGGATATCTCTGTACATTGTATCTGCGTGTTTCGCCGTTGAACTCTGTTTGTAGCCCTCGGCTTTTTCCTTTATCGGCGTGCTGGCTTCGACTCTGATCCCCATAATACGTTCTGCGACGATCTCTAACTGCGCGGCCAACAGAATCATGACCGATGCGAAGAGACAGTCCATGCCGAAGCTGATCTGTGTCATCCACAAACCTGCAGCGCACTGGGCGAAGTACGAGAGTTCGTAGTTTCCAGTGTTGTTGTCCCACACGTGTTGAGCGAAGGGCAAGCGCCGCTCTTCAGTATGAGCAACCAGCGGCATGGGGAACCATATGAAGCACTGCGAGAACATGAAGAGCAACATGCCCAGCGTGAGGCGAAAAGCGCGCCTCTCCGAGCCGCGCAGGATGTTCCAGAGGACAGATTCCCGGCAGCAGAACTCGCTCTGTAGCGACATCAACGCGTCCACCCGTCGCACCAGAGAGTAGTACAGGCGCCTGTCCCACAGGAAGAAGCCCATTTTAACGAGACCGTTGCAGTTGGTGGAAATGGCCATGAGCACCAGCGTCGTTTGCTCCATATCTCCCCACGTGAAGTACGCAGCCAGTGCACCTTCCACTACGTTCCAGACGCCCAGAGAGAAGCCGTAGGCAGTGTAAATGTGGAACATCCGCGATTCATAAAGGGGCCACATACCGAAGAACCACAGGTGGCGGATGTTAAATCTGAGAACGGACTCACCGCTCTCGGTCCAAGCTACAGTTCTTTCCATGTTCTCTGGCCTTATTTGTTTCATGTCTGCCTTCATAGTAACACGAATCACCCAACGCTCGATGCCTATCGGCCCGCTACACACTTAGAATAGCAAATACTGAGTTCGAAATCCACCAGGTTACAATAAGTTAATGTATACAGACAAGAACTCCTAGAAGATTAAGCAGCCCAGTCGCCCCGTACCGATACTTAACGCTGAAAGCAGCCTTTTATATGTACCTACAGCTGGCACAAATTGCAATTATAGCGGTAAGTTTTAAATTATCGAGTAATAATTAAAAATGTTGTGGGTGAATAAGTCATGTTTATTTGCACGTTGGCCCGTTGAGTTACGTAATGCAAACAAACGTCAATCAAACTAAATAATAGAAACCACCCACTGCGTTCGTGCTGCGATAAATAATTTGGAACTGATGTTTGGTGATATAAAAAAATTACGTCTCGTTTTGTTGTGTAACAGTCTGTGCGTCCCTTTCATTCCTTCATAATAATCGAAGTTACCGTATTTTCGCCCTAAATGCATTTATTGCAGCTCGTGGACTGTATGTACAGTATGTGCAACGTGTGCTAATATTTTGGGTTGCCAAATTTCTTGAGTATCTCCACAGACAAATAACGCCGAATAACAACAGTGTATCTATTGCTACAGAAGATTTATCCCGTTTCTCTTAAACAAGACGAGTTATGGTGCTACGTGTAATAAATGACAAATATAAATTTAATGATAGCAGAGCATTATTTCGACTTATTTACTTTTATTTCTCTGGACTTGCGCAGTTAGTCTTTGTATGACAATGTTAATACTGATAATTTACTATGTAAGATACAAACAAAGCGATTGATTCACTTCAAATTCTGACGAAAATGTGATTATTAAGTGTACGACAGTACACAGCTTTCAAATAACACGGAACTGTAAGAATGAAAGAGAACAGCGCTCTCGAAGATATTTTAAGAAATTGAGAATTTACAGTACGTGCCAGTAACTTGCCAGAGCGTTTGTACGTAAGTTCTGTTGTGTGGTTATCTTTATTGGTATTGGGGAAGGGAAACTGAAATGTTCGGAGTCACTGTGGAGACAAAGTGGGCCTGATGTGTCGCCAGCTATAAGGAAGTTGCCCTAAGAGACGAGACAACATTGTAAGTAATAATGAATAACAAACTTTGGCAGCTAGGAACCCCTCCTGAGCAGAAAAGAATCTAGTGTTGAACAATAACTAGCTCTGTCCATCTGGATGGGAACTACATACACAAAAAAGTTCCAACTATTAAAATTCCTTAATAGACCATTATTAACATACAATCTCGCGAAAATCTTGTAGAGAGAATATCCGTTCCACTACTATCAAGGCTTACATTAATTCAGCATTAACACACACAAATCAATAGCGATAAAGCATGGGAACATGCTTATAGCCCACAAGAACTCCACGGAGCGTCATCATCAACATATATAAATCAGTCAAACGACAGAGTTTGGTAGAACATTTTCCCTAACAGGCAGTATTATTTGCCGATACCTTTAGTTGTTAGTAGGCTATTTCTACGCACAAAACTTTCAGTATGACTATCCTCTACTATCTATGCTTCTTTTCCCACTTGTTTTTCCTACAGTGATTTTTTTTCTTTCAAACAATTTTTCCTTAGAATTTGTGCGAACGCCTTCATTTTCCTCTTCCTGATACACGTAAGAGAAATTCTAGTTTCCTAAACTCGGTCGAATACCTCTTCATGCATTACTTTCTATTCATTTGTCCTCCGCACATTGCAAAGCTTTCGAAATTGTGTTTTTCCTTCTTTCTTAACGTACGTTATTGCACTCTAGACAAGTCATTTTACAAATTCTCTTCTTGTACCAATATCTGCTACTGGTGTTGTCAGTAACGCATTTATTTTTCCTAATGTTTCCTTTGTACGCTACCCATCTTCTTAGGTACAACATGTTCATTAAAAATTCTACCGCTACAACCGCAGAATCATCTGCGTATATGATAACCTGCACTCTCTCTTCTCCTACTTTTACTCCAGCTATATTCATGGTTACATCCACAATTCTGTCACCATAGACATTAAGTAATGCTGGAGACATTCAAGAACGTTGCATATGCATGCTACAGTAATAAACACAGCTGAAAAGTAACTCAGTTACTGTTTCACAAGCTGCGACATTGTTGGTCATGCACTGTTGAAGAATTTTATCATTCTTTCCTTGCAATGGACTGCCGCAGTGCACGACAGGCCCTCTGGTGGTCACGTTCCTCCAACCAGTTCTCGCCTGTGCGTAATTCTGGCGTTAGCGATAACAGAGGGCGCTGATTATGTGCAGCACCATGTTTTCTTTCAATGTGGCTTCTTTAGCGATTTGTTTTATAGTTTTTTAAATATAATCCTGTGCACTATCAAAGGTGTTTATTACTTATGTCATTATCTAGAATATTGGAACTTCAGCGTATGTCAACTACTGTCTCTTAACTCTTACTCTTTTTAACAATCTGATTTTTGTCGTCTTCTATTCCATCGCTTTTTATTACTGTAATGCCTTTTATACGTTATAAGCTCATTACAGACTTCAACTATTGTATCCCCCTCTATTTTACGCTGTTCCATTAGTCATTGAAAACTAGTGTATACCGACATTAGCGACATCTGGTGAACTTACAACAAAAACATCTTGTGGCTACTGTACGGCAGCTTGTTTTGAACAGTACCGTAGTGCTATTGACATCATGACTCGTGCATATCATATTTACATATATTTCACTATTCTGGTGCAGATTTTGCATTTAATATTTGCCGATGCCACTATGGCTGCAGTACATTAGGACTTTGTTTTTATAAAACAGGTATGCCTCTTCATACTTAAAACGCACAAATGCATATATATGTCAGTAGTACCTTTCATTATGGACTATTTATAATTTTTAGGCAGTAGATAATCTGCGAGTGCCTTTATTTTTTCCCTGCTTTTTGCTGCAGATCAGATGATGGTCGTTATAGACCGAAACCGCTAATCTGTTAAAAAAAGTTTATGCCCATAGACGTAAATTAAAGGAAACTTATCAGTTAATGTTATATGAGAATGGCGGAAAATGTATAGTACATGTGCAGCCCAAGAAAAGCAATACACATCTTCACAAAACAAAAAAATGAATAAATAAAAAATTAAAAAGCACTCACAGTAGTATTATGCTGCTTGTTGCAGCATTTCGGACAAGAAAAATTAGCAATCCTGGTTGTAGTCCACAGATTAATAAATTGGAAAATCGAAAAACACATATAAACGCCCTTCCTTCTTCAGTGGCACCCTGCTATTTGCCTTTGAAGTAAATGAAGTTCAACAGAGAATGGAACGGACTCCACATCTCTATTCGTTACAGATATTTATTACTTATTTAGCAAGTACGGTCTGTAATGTGCCTGTATATCGCGATGTGATGTATCGGTAGTCGCGCAGCAACATCTAGTTAGACTGTGCCCGGAGGTAAGTACTCTTCGTCTGCCGACCACGGGTTACGAATTTTCATTATTGAGACTGTGCACGGACATGGTTCGAATTAGGAACAGCTGGTAAATAGCATTCGTGACGTGCGAACAGGAAGATATGTATGTCATGGAACATGAAAATTGTAAAAACGCTTCAGCTGTATGAAAATGATTTTTATTGGTACCCGCAATCTGCAGCTCATAAGTTGAGCATCGCATTCGTCATCGATTTAAAATGATAAATAAAGTACTAAGTAGGCGTTATGTGAAGATACAAACATTGCACCGTAGCGATCCTATCCCAAACTAATTGGTCATAACGACAGTTCTACTGACAACACAAACCACTCCGCCTCCTATTACAGTATACTATAGTATAGTATACTATACTATACTCAATACATAGAACTGTATGTATACTTTTGATCAGTCAGCGCATGTTACAACAATTTTTTCCATTCATGAAGCAAAATATATAAACATAAACTATGAACACCTACTGTGATGGAAGTTACGCACAATAGATCTTTAAAAGCAGCACAAAGTCTTCAAAATAAGGTATCACGGCTTTAAACATCCTGGATTTGCAAACTTCGATCGAAAATATATACTATTAGACATTATCGGAAGGATAGTAATAACAGTCATGCCACTAAATAAGTATCGTACATATACATGCACTGTTTATGAAAATGCTCATATTAAATATGATCTAATAATGTAGCTGCCAAATCAGTAGTAATAAGTGATAAACACAAGCCGATAAAAATATTACTATTATCTCAAGTGTCACATCCGTGACCAATGATCAAAAAGTCAGTTTCTGTTTCCCAGAACGCTTTAATTTTGTGATTTTAATCATTTAGTCTGTACAAAAGGAAAGTACACGAAATGAATTCGAAATTGCGAATGAGAGCAACCATTCGCTGTGTAGGGGAATGACGACAGTGAAAATTTGTGCTAGACCCGAACATGAAAGCGAATTTCCCGCCTTACGTCAGCCGTTACCATAAGCGATTTGGCTTTATGCATGCTAGACTCACGGCCAGACACAAACTGCCATATGTCATCGTTTTTCCTGCGTCACAACCTGTACTCGTTCACACATTATTATGTTTCAGGAGAGCTCAGTGCGTTCGAAAATGGATTGGTCTTGAATGTTATCTGAGCAACCAATCCATTAGCGACATTTCAACGCTTCTACAGCTGCCAAAGTTGACCATTTGTGATGCGACCGTAAATGAAAACGCGAAGATATAGCTACAGCTAAACCGAGCCCAGAGAGGCTTCATGCACTGACGGACAGGGGAGCACCGGGGAGGGAATTTTAATTGAAAGTCGCTGCCCTGTATCGGTGAATAAACACAATATTGCAGTGCCTACGTTTTTAATAAGAGTGATACAATATTCCCTCAGACATACATGCATTTAATTACATATTTATAATCGCAGAACCCAGGCACGATAAATGAAAAATCAATCGATATCAATTGATAATGGTCTCAGCTCGCTGACTGAAAGAATTGACAAGCTTCTTGAGGTATTCCACATTCAGTTTAAGGCATATTCAGCTGAAGCCATTCACTGATGATTACATTCCGTACGCTGACGAACTGCTGGTAATGTATTACGTATTGGAGGAACCATATACGATGATGGAAAACAAATTACAAAGCCAAGGAGTTGTGTGACATGAACGGAAGTTGGTAGGCGTGTTTCTACATTTGAAAGATAATGTCTATTCAGATTGCGTGCCAGTTGCATAAACGACGATCTAAGGCGTCATAATGAGTATGCGAATGAGCCTCGTTTTAAAAACAACCTACAACAATCATGACCGTAGGTTACCTTTGAGATAGGAGGTGTGTGATGTTAGTCAAGAATGCCTTTAAGGCAACAAAGACGCCTTTATTAGCATCTGACTGAGTTTGAACAAGGTTGGGTAATAGGGCCACGAGAGGTGAATGCTCCTTCTGCGGTACTGCAGAAAGACGTGGAAGGAATGTAACCACTTTTCATGATTGCTGGCAGCGGTGGTCACGAGGACATAGGTCGTAAGAACACCGGGCTCTAGACGGCCACGTAACAGTAACGACAGTGAAAACCATCGGGTCGGTGTAGAACTCTGGCAAATTGTACTGCTTCTGCAGCAGTACCTTGAGCAGCAGTTGGCAGCACAGTGAGACAACGAAATGTTACAAACTAAGTTACTACAAGAACAACTCCGATCCAGATACCCTGTAGTGAGCATTGCATTTACACCAAAATGCCGCCGTTGTCGACTTGAGTGGTGTCAAGCGAGAGCTCATTAAATGGCAGAGTGGAGTTTTCTGATGATATTTGGTTCTGCCTCGGTGCGAATGATGACTGTGTGTTCATTAGAAGGCCAGTTGATTACCTGCAACCATCCTGTATGCGCGTTAGACACACTGAACCTACACCTGGAGTTATGGTCTGAGTTGCGATATCGTATGGGTCAGGAACATTCTCGTGGTTATGCTATACACCCTGACTACAAATTTATACATAAATCTGGTGAATCAACCTGTTGTGTTGCCACTGAGAACAGCATTCTGGGGGTGTTTTCCAATAGGATAACGCTTGCCCACATACCACTGCTGTAACCCAACATGTTCTATACTGTGGCGACATGTGGCCTGGGCCTACTCGATCGCTAGATCTGTCTCGAATCAAGCACATATGAGACACCAAACAGCATTAACTGTCCCTGTATTGACGGTTCAGGGACAACAGCCATGGAAATCTATCCCACAAACTGACATCCGGCATCTGTAAAGCACAATGCATGCATATTTGCCCGCTTTTATTCACCATTCTGGCGGTTACACCGGTTATTAATGTACCAGCATTTCATATTTTCAATGGCTTTTCTCGTAAATCACGTAAATATGGAAACTAAACAAGGGTACTTCGCAAATTTCAATACTCTACAGCAATCGTTTTTGGTGTTGCTATTTTTTCCCATCAGTTTACTTTCGCTAGCATTTGTAAAGAGTCAGTCTCAAGTACATATGCTTTTTTCTGTAATAGTCTCAGTGTATAATAATAACCGTTTACAGTGACACTGTAGTAGAGATTTATCAATGTTCAGTGGGAATGACCTGTTGCTGAAACAGAATAGAGTAGGGAAAAATGTTGTCTTGTTTTTGAGAAAAGCGCGAGTCGGTCTCTTTTATTTTGTCTTTCTCTTGCTAAGAAGCAAGCAGACGTTCTGTGTAAGTTGCGTCATGATAACTACTTTCTTTGTTGGTTTGGAGTGATAGGAGTCAGCAGTTGTTGGGAAGAGGCGGAATGATCGAATGTGTATAGGATTCAGTCATCAATTTGTACTTGCCCATAACCGTCAGCGATTCTGAGACCAATATCCGATTGTTTTACTGTATCTTGCAAACCGCCATTCATCTCTGAAAAATGATGTAGTCTGTCTTTGCCTGAGTCAGACACTGGTTCCTTGTGCAGTAATTAAGTGGTTACCCATCTTATAATGATACGATTATATCTAGATATTTTATAAAAATGAACTAAAAACAGAAGCTTAAAATTGAGGTACAAGGCGGTATTTAGGCGCCCAGCGTGAGCACGGTAAAAAACGTATGTGTGTTATATATTTGTTATTGTTACTCGCTTGACGTATCTTATCTAACTGAAAATGGGAGGACAAAACTGGTAAAAACAGAGAATGGCACTTCATCTCAATGTCAGACGTACCAAAATTAGAACTAAATGTTTTAGATTAGGAAAATCTGGTATAACGCGACGCAACGTTGTAAGTGAAAGAGAAGGGACTAGCTAGCCTGCCTTTACATGTTGCATCTTCTTTAAATTTTTCTTGAATAGCTTTCGGCTCATTTTGGGTTTACGAGTGATAAACTTTAGTATTCCATTTTGCAAACTGTTGAAAAGAAGTCACCAAACATGGCGTCTACTGCATCACTCATTGGCAAGATGGAGTCCTAGGTAATCTTCTGGCACTTAAATGAGCATCCACTTTGTCTCCCTGGCAAGGAGGCAGCTACGTATTCGAGATTATCTCATGCTACTTCTCATGTCATATTTCGCTAATGATAGCACCAGCATTTCCTTGTCTCCATAGCCATACCGGTGAGGGGATGGTAGGGACCCATGCCCCCCCCCCCCTATTCTTCTGCAAATTTTGCATGAAGCACCCCCCCACCACCACCACCACCCCCCTCCGCAAGTCCCACTGAGTGGGCCCCCTCCTGCATACGCAGGAGTGAGACTCGACTGCAGTTTGCATGCATGTCATATTTCACTGACGTCAGCATTCAGGTACAAGCACCCGAACCCCTCACGAACTGCGCTCCAAGAATTTGCATAAAGCATACCCCGCCCCGCACACACACATTCCGGAGCAACTCATACCTCCACTCCGCTGGCGCAACGATGCTATAACTAATATATATGTGAAGTGTTGCGTATGTTGGAGGTGTCTAAAATGCCCGTCAGTGACTGTAAATATTGACCTACTTATCTTCATTATGTTTCGTTACTATTACAGCAGCAGGTTTTTTGAAGACGTTGACTGTGATATGGGAGCGCTGATGATGAAGATATTAAAGCAACATGCTGTTGTTGCTGTAGTATTTCAGAAATTGCAATGAGAATATTGTCGGGAGTTATGTAAACAGCGATCAGCGTGCCATGTCTGGTTCTGAGGTGCTTATCGGTCACCCTGCCTAAATGTCCTAACTATGTGAGCATAGATATACATAAGATAATAATAATAATAATAGTAATACTAATAGTTATAATAATGTTAGTAGCGGTAGCGAGAATAAATTTATAGAAAATGATAAATAGATCACTCACTCGTGAAAGAAACATTAAAGGATAACGATGTCAAGACGTGTACCAACACTCCCTGCTCCGAGGTACTGTAAGTACGAACGCCGATGGCAATGAACAAGGGGAAATAAAAGCAAATAAGCTTAATAATACATATTTTCCATGCTGGTGAGGTGAAGTCGTTATAACAGAAGACACCTAACGTGAAGATAATGCTGTTCAACCAAACCTACTGTTGGAACACCAATGGGTGTAAGCGTGCCAGTGTCGGTATCTTATCGAACAGGAAGCTTTACTTATTGGTAGAATTTGTTGTATTTGAAAACTCTCGATTTAGTGACATCAGAGTAATATTATCCATGGATGACTGGTGTCGGCTATGCGACGTGTCGGTGCAGATTTTGGCCTCCTTCCAAGGAAACGTTTACTCTTCGTTGACGATACTGGTCGAATACGTAGTTCCGCTTGGGACGCGACAGCGATCGGACGTGTCGGTACTTCCGCGTAGTCGTAGTGCCGCAAGCCGTGTTTATAGAATTCTTAGATTGTGACCTGTGATATTCTCAGTGCTTCTTCACTACCGTCGTACACATGCTTCTTAATTCACTCACAGCGGTCTCGGCTGCTCATATAGTGCAGTTATGGCTCCCAGTGTATCTCGTAAGAATACCCTGTGTTTTGCATTTGAGAAATCTTCCAGGAATGTGCAACCGAGTTCTCTAGAAATCCACGACTGGATAGTAGATATTATTGGCATCACATCCGATCAGGTCCACACAGCATATTATGACACGGCGGAATACTGTTTCTTTGTGAAGTTTTTAGACCAGATACAACTGGAGAAAAATTTGGTGAATACTGGTGGGAAAGCAGAGTTCCGACATCGTGATCAGTCGGTGAGTACAGTTTCAATAACTAACGCTGACATTGAGTATAAACAAGTGCGAGTGTTCAATTTGCCACCTGAGATTGAAAATCGTTTTCTTAGAGATGTCCTCGCCAAATACGGCTACATCCGACAGATTAGAAACGAAAAATGGTCGAGCCGTCACAAACTCCAATGTTATAGTGGGGTTCTCTCAGTTGACATGCCCGTTAAAGTCAATATCCCATCTTATAAAATGGTTTGTGGTTGTAAGGCTCATGTCATTTACGAGGGACAAGTAGGCACTTGTTTTATCTATAACACGAGTGGCCATTTACGAGAGGATTGCCCACGGCGCGTTGTCGTACTTCGAAACAATCTGTAACAACGACAGAGATTAACATTGGCCGGTGTCCTAACTCAAAATCAGACGCCTTCTGTGACTGACTCCCAACCGAGTGCATCTGCGTCAGAGGACAACGATCTCGGTAACGGCACTTTCCCACCCTTGCCTCAAAACCCCATGGCCAGTCACCCCTTCGCCACCGGCATCTGTCGGCAACAAACGACGCCGTACTAGTGACGGTAGTGGTTCCGGCGACCAGGTAGTAAAAAATCAAACCGATGACGCGGAGCCACGGGCCTCCACACACGACACTCATGTATCGGATGGCGCAGTTACGACCCGTCAAATTCCCATTCAACCGCCCGACGCAGAAACTGACAATACGAGGGCAGTCGAGTGTTTACAGCAGTCCGTTCCGATGCCGCTTACCGACTCGTCACAGGTGGCCAACACACAAGAGGCGGCAGTCAGTCAACCGCAACTCATACACACAGCGGAGGAAGCACGCGGCGTAAAGCATAACATAAACAGCCGCCACGTCGAAACTGCTTCCAAACAACACGAGGACACGGACAGCTGTATACAAACAGCCAGTGCGGCTCCAAACACACACAGTGAGCCTGCTGAAGCCGCGTCTTCCGACTTGCCGTCACCCGTTCCGAAGCAAGGACTTTCACATACTGCTTACAGCCATGACTCGCCGACTCCGCCGTCTTCTATGACACTTCGGACGACTGTGCGATGGCAAAATAAAGTTAAACCATAGGACTCCGTGGCCGGAAGTAACTCAAAAAGTAAACTCAGCCCAAAAACTGGTACAAAACCTGCGGATGTAGGTTCGAAGTCCGACGGTGAGATGGACTGGGCTTCCTACGCTTCCCAACACCCACAATTCTCGGACGATCAAGAGTCAAGCTTATAAGTTTTTGTCCCTGAACATTAATAGAGTTAGGACAAATTCAAAATTAGCAATGCTACGGCAGTTTATCTATGAGTCCGAAGCTGATGTAGTTCTGTTACAGGAAGTGTCTATCTTAAGTTTTCATGTATCAGGATTTGCAACAATCGTAAACACCGTGGCGGACGGGGGTACAGGTACGGCCATTCTATCACGAGACGGAATCCCAGTGAGAAGTATCGAAATGTTGGACTCCGTTAGAGGCATAGCTTGCCAAATTTTTTACGTCACCTTCGTCAATATCTATGCTCCATCTGGAACGCCTTAAAATCAGAAAGAGCTGACTTTTTTAAACAAGACATCATATACTTGTTACGCCGCGCCCCAACCCAGTTGATAATTAGTGGTGATTTCAACTGTGTGATCCACAGGAAAGACCAATCGCCAAACTTTAATTACTGTAGGGAACTACATGATCTGGTTCGTCACCTGCAGCTGAAGGATGCGTGAGAACGAAAATTTCCTACCCTGGTAAAGTGCACGTACCTGACCACCACCGCATGTAGCCGTCTAGCCTGTTCGTACATCTCTGAAAACATTTGCCAACATATTCTGGACGCCTATGTCATTCCGGCTAGTTTCTCCGACCACTGCGCCCTCTGTGTCACGATAAATCTGGCCAAACAGCACACTAAATGGCATAGGATTCCATGGAGCCTAAATGTTTCTATTCTCGCCGATGCCTTGCTACAAGATGTCATCTCCACGACATTGGCGGATTGTCTCAAGCAATGCTGCAGATATCCGAGCATGATAGCCTGGTGGAATTCTGTGGTCAAACGGCAAATCGATTATCCTTAAGAAACTACAGTTGGCAACGGGCGCAAAATGTCAAACGCACAATTGATATTTACCAGACAGTTCTGCGAGAGTTGTATGCGACTACGACACCAACCAACACACAGCTGACGACCATCAAACAAATAAAAGCGAAGCTTATAGGAATAAAGCGAACGCAGCTTGAAGGACTGAAGATCAGATCTAAAGCAAAATCGCTTCAAGACGACGAACTTGCATCGCTGTATCACCTCATAAAACATCGTGCCCATCGCAAGCGAGCTTTTATCGGGGAGCTGGACACAGATGATGGACCCCGTTTGACCCGACAGAGTGATATTCTTACTGCAGTTTACCGGTACTTCACGGATCTGTACTCGCAATGCGATACATATGGTGATGACGGCGGCGATATCGTGCGCGCTCTGCCCACCGTAGGCACGCCTGCGGACAACTCGGAGGTCGTACACGATTTTGCTCCAGGCGAAGTCCTTGAACTGATTTCTGGCTCGCCATCGAATAAATCCCCCGGCCATGATGGTTTGCCACGGGAATTTTATGTGCGTTTCTGGCCCATAATCGGACACGCATTTACAGACGTTCTCAATGAAGTGATGCGAGGGAGTGACGTGTCGGCCGAAATGAAGGAAGACCGAATTGTATTGATACTAAAAAGCAAACACCGAAAAACCTTAAATAACTTCCGACCTATTATTTTATTCAGTTTTGATCACAAAATCTTTGCCAGAGCACTCAACAGCAGATTGTCTCCGTTAATGAAGCAAGTGATTCACAACCATCAATCATGCTTCCCTGGTCGCACTATTATGACGCCCCTTTCGGAATATAGAAATGTAATAGCCATAGCGTCAGTCACTAACGTGAATCTCGCATTGCTGTTTATCGACTTTTGCAAGGCTTTTGATCGCGTCCTCCACGATTACCTCCTACAGCTACTGCAGCGGTGTGGTTTTGATCAACGGGTTATTAATGTCGTGCAACATTTCGTCACGGGCATTACAACCAGAATCAGTGTAAATGGACAGCTTACTCAACCCATCGATGTCCAAAGAGGAGTGCCGCAGGGAAGCCCTCTCTCCATGATGTTACTTGTTTTATCGCTCGAATCGCTCTTACGCTCTATTCATGACAAACTTGCAGGCCTTTCGATCGCCGGGACGTCCTTCGTGGTTCGTGCTTACGCCGACGACGTCGGAGTGTTATTGCGTAACGACAGAGACGTATCAACCCTCTAAACCGCGGTTGACGAGTACTGTCGTGCTTCCGGTGCTAAAATCAACGCCGGTAAATGCACCTTTGTCAATATTTGAGGATTCGACGCAGTTATTATACCTTGGGCAAGGCGTGTCGAAGCCCACACCACTCTGGGGATGATTATCGACAAATGCCCGCTAAAAATGAATGCAAAAAATTGGAAGCAGGTCACCAATAAAATGCAAGGTGCTATCTATGAAAACAATCGTTAACATTCTCCACCGCATACGACTCCTCAGCAGTTATATATTCAGTATATTCAGTAAACTATTTCCATTCCCCTAGATGCAGTCCAAACACGTGATGAAACTCTCTAATAGATTTATCTGGCAAGGCCATCTGTTCAAAGTGAAATACACCACGCTGACGTCTTCCAGACAGGCCGGCGGACTCAACATGCCTGACATTAACCGAAAGTGTACTGCTTTATATATTAAACGAATCACCCATTTGTTGGACAAGGAACCTCCCAGCGTAACCAGTTGGCTCTTCCGAAGCTTACAACCCACCGATATGCACCCACCCATTGATGTAGGTAAAATACATTACAAACTACGACATGTTAAGCAGTTTTTTCTTGAAGTAAGCTAGATTGATGGACATTATTTCAAGCAGGATTTACCGACGACGCACCTGTTATTAAAAAGATGGACGTCTCCAATAGCCATGAATCCCATTGAACTTAAATATCCGAGTGTTCATTGGAAGGCAGTTTGGAACAACATAAGTTTAACCGTCCACACTGCTGAAGTGGCGTCCACATGGTATAAAGTGGTAAACGATGTTATACCCACTAATGAAAGGTTGCATAGAATCGGCTTATGTGACAGTGACAAATGCGTCCGCTGTGGTCTGGTCGACACCTTACGCCATCGCTTCACTTGTGGCGGTCATCTCATTAACTGGAAATGGGTGCAGCAGAGGCTGGGCCTGATTACCCGCAGCAGCCCAGACAGCCACTGCACCGACATCCTGCTCTGGCCGGACACGAAACATTTTCCCGCTACCAAGAACAACACCGTGATGTGAATGTTAGGACAGTTTGTGACATATATCATCATCCACAATAGTGAAGATAATCATTAGTTTCGAGGCTTACATGAGAACAGCACGTTGGAAGATGAAACGTTACCCAAATTTCAGGAAGATGTTTGCTAACATGTTAGACATAATTTTTGAAAAACAAGGAGTAGTGTAATTCTCGATGCCGGTAAGGACACAAATCACATGCAAGACTATGTAGCGAACAAAATACACAACGACTAAGGGGTTACACCTGTTCCTAGGACTGCTCCCGACTTCTCAATGGTGTTATTAACTTCACTATGACGTTTTCATTAATTTATGTTTCCTGTGCATCTCTTGTTATCCGTTTGTATGCTCCAAATAACTTTGAGTTTGGACGGTGATGAATCAAATGACAGAACTGCCATTCTAGTTAAGACAGTCAATTATATATATATATATATATATGTTTGCGTTTTGGTTCTATGTCTCTATCTGGACTGAAGAGGTTATTGTCAGTTTACTATTTTTGTTCTATTTTGTAAGCTTACATATGGCAATATATTGAAAAGTGTTCTTCAGTCTATTGTAGGATATAATTCGTGTTGAAACAGTTCCAGCACTTCATTATTTTGTTTTTGTGCTTATGTACATATATGGTTGTTTTAATAAAGGAAAAAAAAATACACAATCTCTGTAGGGGACGTCTGATGTCAGTTATCTAATACAACCTGAGCTAGAGTATCGACAAAGTTGGCAGTCATATTTCCATCGATTCGACGAGACATTGTGCAGTAATCTACTGGAGTTAACTTACCAAACTATCTACCCATCTGAAGAAACCATAGCCCATGTTGTGCATCGGAGTGGAAGCATATGATTCAACATTATCAGATATGGTCACTCAACTAAGACCTTATTTAAGTTTGTTTATATACCCAGCTCTATATGAGAGTTTATAAGAACCCCTGAATTCCAGTGTAAACGAACAGTTACCACCTTGACCGAGTGGACGAAACAAGCTGACCATATGGGTTTGCAGTAAGCGACGTATCCTGCAGTGATGAAGTTGGAAGCCAGAACAAAAAGATGAATGAATAATTAGTTCCTGATACTAGAAGTGCTTTGGTTGTTTGTCATTAGGGCTGTGGGGGAAAACTGAACTAGTTCTATTTCCGTTAACACATCCTGAAAGAGTTCTCTTTGAGCATGTACATATTTTTTTCAAAAACTCTGTTTCTGCCAAAATATGAGCTATTACAGGAGGCTTTGCAGGGCATTAAGGGAGTAATATACCAGAAATTCAGCGAAAGCAGTGCTGTTGCAGCGCCGGGAAAAGCAAAGCCAAGCAGCATACTTTTATTAGGTGACGTCGTATTGGAAAACCAGGAAGAGATCCACAGATATTTCTGCTTTCGGCGGCTTATGCATGTCATCAGAGATACTCCTGAAGCAGCTTGTTCAGAATATTGCTAACCTTATTATCACTTTCGATCAGGATAATCTGAATTTAAAGGGTATCCACCAAGCACGTGCAGGAACTGACATATCGTTCAATGAATTCGTTACCATACGTGGGGATTGCTGGAATAACTCGCAGTATGGCTTTAAGGGTATAGATAAAACCAGGACAATGACGAAACTTCAATGGGTTTCTGCGTAAAAGGCACTCAAACAAAACGTAACTGTATCAGTATACTGTAGACTGGGGACAAATTTGCACATGTGTTGCAAATTCGTTCAGAGGGCACATTTCACACGCATCTATATGACAGAAATGGCGAGGTTATCAACGCTAAATTAATGGAATAGAAAGTCTTATGAAAATGGGGGCTATAAATGTCGAGCTATTGAATTGTGGAATACAGCAAAGTGAAATACCACATACATCAATGAGAAAATATATATATATATATATATATATATATATATATATATATATATATATATATATATATATATATTGATGGGGTCATCACTTTTTCTATTCTCCCTTTTCTACTGTTTCTATTGTCTTCTTGAAACTATTCCATTGTTAAACGGAAATACTTACGGAAGAAGTGCTCTGGGTTTCAACCTGAAATATTTAGTTTAGGTCGTTTACATTTTTTCATCTACAATCGTTGTATTACCAAGTGTTCAACTTTTCGAGTCACTTCACTTTTATGCAAAGAGTGGGCCGTCTGATTTCCTTACCTTTTCGTCCTTCTGAATTTATCCCGTTCATGCGGCCCTTATCTTTTTTGTCTACGCAAGAGACGATGGGCAGTTGTGTCAGGAGACCAGCTGATGAGTGTAGGATCTATCTTTAAAGTGTTTTTAAGACTTATTTTGGGCAACAGTCTTTTGGCTGGTTTAATGCATCTTGACTCGAATTACTCTCTTGTGCCAACCTTTTCATCTCAGAGTAGCAATTCCAATCTACGTCCTCAATTATTTGCTATTTATGTTCCAATCCCTATCTTCCTCTATATATTTTGCCCACTACAGCTCCCGTTATTACCATGGAAGTCATTTCCCCGTGTCTTAACAGACATCCTACCATCGTATCCCTTCTCCTTATCAGTGTTTTCCACATATTTCTTTCCTTTCCGACTCTTCCCAGGACCTCCTCATTGCTCATCTTATCAGTCCACCTAATTTTCAACATTCGTATGCAGCACCACATTCTAAATGCTTCGATTCTCTTCTGCTCCCGTTTTAAGACAGTCTGTGTTTCACTATGCTATGCTCCGTAGGTACATTCTCAGAAATTTCTTCCTCAAATTAAGGCCTATGTTTGTTACTAGAACACTTCTCTTGGCCAGAAATTCCCTTTTTTCCAGTGCTGGTCTGCTTCTGATGACCTCTTTGCACCGTCTGTTCAAATGGCTCTGAGCACTATGGGACTCAACTTCTGAGGTCATTAGTCCCCTAGAACTTAGAACTACTTAAACCTAAGGACATCACAAACATCCATGCCCGAGGCAGGATTCGAACCTGCGACCGTAGCGGTCTTGCGGTTCCAGACTGCAGCGCCTTTAACCGCACGGCCACTTCGGCCGGCTGCACCGTCTGTCATTGGTTATGTTGATGCCTAGGTAGCAGAATTCCTTAACTTCATCTACATCGTGACCATCAATCCTGATGTCAAGTTTTTCACTGTCCTCATTTCTGCAACTTCTCATTACTCTCGCCTTTCTTCGATTTACTTTCAGTCCATATTCCTTACTCATTAGGCTGTTGATTCCAATCAGCAAATCAAATAATTCTTCTTCACTTTCACTCAGGATAGCAATGTCATCACCGAATCGTATCATTGATATCCTTCATATCCTTCCACCTTGTGTTTTAATTCCACTCCTGAAAATTTGTTTTATTTCCATCATTGCTTCTTCGCTTTACAGATTGAACAGTAGGGTGAAAGACTACATCCATGTCTTACACCCTATTTAACTGAAGCATTTCGCTATTGGTCGTCCACTCTTATTATTCCCTTTTGGCTCTTGTACATATCCGTCTCTCCCTATACCTTACCCGTATTTTTCTCAGAATTTCGAACATCTTGCACCATTTTACTTTGTCGAACGCTTTTTCCAGGGCGACAAATCCTATGCACGTTTCTCGATTTTTCTTTAGTCTTGCTTCCATTAGCAACTGCAACGTCAGATTTGCCTCTCTCGTCCCTTTACCTTTTCTAAAGCCAAACAGATTGTTATCTAGCACATACTCAATTTTCTTTTCCATTCCTTTGTTTATTATTCCTGTCAGCAACTTGGATGCATATTGTGAGATGATTCTCGCACTTGTCAGCTCTTGCAGTCTTCGGAATTGTATGGATGATATTTTTCCGAATCTCAGATGATATGTAGCCTGACACGTACCTTCTACACACCAACGTGAGTAGTTGTTTTGTTGCCACTTCGTCCAATGAATGTAGAAATTCCGACGGAGTGTTATCTATGCCTTTTGCCTTATTTGATCTAAAGTTCTTCAGTGCTCTATTCTGATTCTAATACTGGATCCCCTGTCTCTTTTAAGTCGACTCCTGTTTATTCTTCTAACACATCAGACAAATCTCGTAGAGGCCTTCAGTGTATTCATTCCATCTATCCTTTCTCTCCTCTGATTTAACAGTGGCATTCCGTTTGCACTCTTAATGTTGTCACACTTGCTGTGAGCGACACCGAAGATCGTTTTGACGTCACTGTATGCTGAATCTGTGCTTCAGCCAATCATTTGTTTTTCGATTTTTTCACATTTTCCATGGCGCCATTTCGTCTTAGCTTCCCTGCACTTCCTTTTTGTTTCATTCCTCAGCGGCTTGTATTTCTGTGTTCCTCCATTTCCCGAACACTTTTGTATTTCCTGCTTTCATCGATCAACAGAACTATTTCTTGTGTTAGCAATGGTTTCTTCGCAGTTACTTTCTTTGTGTCTATGTTTTTCTTCCAACTTCTGTGATTGCCCTTTTTAGAGATATCCATTCCTCTTCAGCTGTACTGCCTTCTGAACTATCCCTTATTGCTTTATCTATAGCCTTAGAGAACTTCAAGCCTATCTCGTCATTCCTTAGTACTTCTGTATCCTACTTCTATGCGTTTTGATTCTTCCTGACTAATGTACTAAACTTAAACCTACTAATCATCACTACTATATTGCGGTCTGAGTCAACATTTGTTCCTGGGTAAGCCTTAGAATCCACCATCTGATTTCGGAATCTCTGTCTGACCTTGCTCTAATCTAACTGAAATCTTCCCATATCATCCGGCGTTTTCCAGGTATACCTCCTCTGTGTTGTCGTTTCTCTGCCACTGTGGGCTTCTACCATGGGAAGCACGGAGAGGATTTTGTTTGGTGGCTGGTTTCCTCTTCTATAACACAAACTGCAGGCATGTATTAACAGGGTTATTTCTTCATAAGAACTATGATTTACTTAATATAGTCCAGCTGTTGTGGTAGAAGCTCTTCTGCAATAGCCTCACTCCTGGTGAAGTACAAGTCCGCTATGTACACTACTCTGGTCGCTCGGTATTGACTGACTCTGAGTATAGAGGCTATGCGAACTGCGACTGCAACTGTAACTACCACTGGGCTGCGACTGAGGACTCGACTCGTTGACTCACTGGATAACTGACTGGAACTGACAGGACCCTCCGATGTGACGGGAGGGGCGAGAGCGCGTCGTCCATCGACTCCTCTTAAGGTGTCCTCGTGCCCAGTGGGTGGCTGCGAAGGCTGCACAGCCCCTTGAGAACGTGAATCTGTGGGGGGAAAAAGCAGCAAAATCACTGGGCAAATGACATGCACGAATTTGGTTCTAGTGATGGCGCTGCAAAGCATCGGGGCCTGCAATCAATTACATGTAAGAACAAATGTCTTTCTGAATCACCCCTCTTTAACAGAGCCTACAGTTGCCAAAAACCCTGGAAGGATCAAGATCGCATGACGGAAAGCGATACTTGTTGCAGTGGGTATAGCAAGCGTAGCAGCGTCCGATGGCTGCGGCCATGCAGACGTTACGCCAATGATAGTCCATCTCATGGGTGAGAGACACAGGAGGCGACAAAGAATTCGCCTGTTCCCGTGTGTGGGTAGTGGGAGGCTTGGCCGTCTGTTGCTTGAAAGTGCGTACAAAGCGTTCTGCCATTCCGTTTCATTGCAAGTTAAATGGAGCACTTATTAGATGAGAAATGCCCCTTCATTCACAAACTACTCAAAATCAAGTGAAGTGAGCTGTGGTCCGTTGTCTGACACAAGTACCTCTGGCAAGGCTTCCGTATAAAATATGGACAACAACGCTTCAATGGTGATATGTTATGTGGTAGAGTTCATAGGGACTGCAAATGGTAACTTGCTAAACGAGTCTACCACTAGAAGGCAATGAGGGTTCAAAGTCAACGTGCAGTCGTTGCAATGGCGATTGAGTCTTAGGCCAAGCCGAGAATGTCTGTGGTGGAGCGGATTGGTTCTCCGCACAAGACTATGTGCCATCATCTGTTCAATGTGGGCGTCCATGTCTTGCAAGTACAGTGCCAGGGCGATTCCTAAATGTCCTTGGTGAAGCAACCGCGACACCTCCTTTTGCAACACTTTGGGAATAAGAACCCACGTTGGTCCACTGTCATTCTGAACTACAGTTACACCTTGTTGAACTGTAAGGCTATGCCGATGTGCAAAGTATTGGTGCACAACTAAGTTCTGGATACTGATCAATTGAACGAGGTCTAGATCTTCGAATGTACAGCAACAAAATATTGAGGTCTGGGTCTGCTTCCGTGACCTGTGCTAGTTTTCTGTAGTGCGAGCAAAAAGATTCCAGGAATTCAGAATCCTGCACATCGATTTGACAACAGGATGCGTCAGATCCATCAGAATCAGACTCTGGACCAATCGGAAGGCGAGACAGGGCGTCTGCATTACCATGCTTTGCCGTAGGTCTGTACACAATTTCATACCGATACTGCGAAAGCAACAAACCCTATCGTTGCAATATTTGAGCAATGCGTGTGGGAACCAGCTTTGATGGATAAATCAATAAATGCTCGTGATCTGCTACTAAATAGAACTTGCCACCATACAAATCTGGACAGAATTTTGTCACACCATACACAATAGCGAGAGCCTCTTTTTCTATTTATGAGGAATTGCACTGAGTTTCAGTTAACAACTTTGAGGCAAAAGCAATAAGCCTATCTTGTGCTGCAATTCTGTGCAAAAACACAGCGCCGATTCCATTGGAAGAAACTTTGACTTGCAAATCTACTGGCTTGGCAGGCTCAGAACGCACTAAATATCTGTCACTAAGAAAAGCATTTTTGAGTTTATGAAATGCATCTTGACATTCTTT
Organism: Schistocerca americana; assembly: GCF_021461395.2. NCBI lineage: Eukaryota > Metazoa > Arthropoda > Insecta > Orthoptera > Acrididae > Schistocerca > Schistocerca americana. The sequence continues at coordinate 326,291,534 of NC_060126.1, read as the reverse complement.
CATTTACTCCAAAGGTACGTTTTTGCGATGCAAGCGATGCAATGGAACCACGATCTGAGTGGCATTCGCTATGAACCGAATGTAGTAACACATTGCCTAGTACTGACTGCAGTTGGCACACGTTGTGAGGAACAGGCAGGTCACAGATTGCAAGCAAATGTGATTGAAGGGGGTACACACCCTGACTGATTATCACTTGACCTAAGTACTGCAGTTCGGTTTGGAAAAAGTCATATTCATCGAGACGATGCTTGAGTCCTGCTTCTGCCAACATTCGAAAATGAGTACGCAAATTGGCAATGTTTTCTTCTGCGGCATGACCTGAGACGACTACATCATCAAGGTAGTTTGAACAAAATTGCGCTTTTGAAGTCAGCTGTTCCAAGTAACATAGAAGAATGGTGTGTGCAGAAGCACAGCATGACGACAAAGGCAAATACTTGAACAATCCTAAGTATGTGTTTACAACAAACACGTTCAGCGATTCCTCATCCAATGGAACTGGCAAGGAGGCATCATGAAAATCTGCCTTAGAAAAGTAGTGTCATGCTCCAAGCCTGTCCTTGAGTTTCTCGGGGCGAGGTAAAGGATAAGTGTCAACTACTGTCTGTGGGTTGATTGTAGACTTGTAGTCAACACAAATGCGAATGCGACCAGAAGGCTTAGGCAACAAAACGAGAATTTTCCATTGACTAGCTTGAATGGGAGCCTTTACGCCATTATCATCCAATTATTTCAATTCACTGGCTACTTTGTCTGGTCTGAAAAAACTGAGGCTGTGCATTGTCTTTAAATGTAACATGTGTAACGTGGCGTGGTCTCCTGACCTTCAATTCTTACATATTCCGAGCTCATCATCGCATTCTGCGTATCAAGCCGTTTCATTCGAGCCCAAACTCGATACGGTAGAGTCAATTTTACATATTTCCATTTAATCAATATCCAAATCAAATAAATAAATTGCAAGTGCACACCGAGATTAAAAAGTCGAGGCTGGCATACACAAACATTCAAGACATTATGGCCACATGAGTTTTTGTTCGATGGAGGCAACCACCCGCTGGAAAGTCCGTAGGAGGGTGAGTTAGCACGCAGCTGCGACAACCAGACGACCGCCCACAGACCAAAACAGTTTTTGACAGAGAAAAGGGTTAATGGCCTGCATGTTCACCTTCAGAGCAAAACCCGCTGCATTGTTTGGGAGAGCCCCAGCATGCACATTTTTTTGATGGACCTAGTGCGCAGTTTCAGTTCTCACAAGTGGACAGTAAACTCCTAATGCAGATGTTATATATTTCCGGATTGGTCGGCTTAGCCATTCTCCCATTTGTAAGAGTAACGCTGACTGGTGGACTATTTCTGATGCAATGAGCCAGAGGAATGTGGGAATGACAGCGGATGATAGGGAAGTCGTTCCGTTGATGCTCTTGTAGCGGGAACACGTAGTGGGAGCGAGTGCGGTCGTGCGTGTACGCAGAGAGCGAGGAACAAAGTCTCTACTCAGTACTGCATTGAGAGAGCACCTCTATCGCTAGGGAATCGGAGCGATACTGTATATTGAGTCGCTCACGATTAAGCTTTCGTTCACTGTGTTGGCCGCAACAATGTGCGGAGTGAACACACACATAGTATTAGTTAGCGCCTGCTAGCGAACATTGAGTGGCATCGCGGTGGACTGGATACCTGACCGATGTAGCACGCCAATAGTTAGACTAGGGACAGATAGGAGTCCTTAACATCATCAAGGAGTAGTGAGAGTTCGACTGGCGAAGGTCAATACACATAGAAAGAGATGATAGTTTTGTTACTTTTTAGCGGCGAACGAAACAGGCAGCAATCATCACAGCTCACGGTATTGTGCGCCACAGGTTAGGCGAGCCCCATCTTTCCTACATTAGTAACAACATACTTCATTCATGTCACTCCATTACATTTCTCACGCGACTGCACATTGAAAAATTCAATCGGATAATTATTCAAGTTGAGTAGACGTGGCTCTCAGCCATTCTGCTGAGTAAATATCATTCTAAAAGAAAGGGTATATACATCTACATCTACATTTATACTCCGCAAGCCACCCAATGGTGTGTGGCGGAGGGCACTTTACGTGCCACTGTCATTACCTCCCTTTTCTGTTCCAGTCGCGTATGTTTCGCGGGAAGAACGACTGTCGGAAAGCCTCCGTGCGCGCTCGAATCTCTCTAATTTTACATTCGTGATCTCCTCGGGAGGTATAAGTAGGGGGAAGCAATATATTCGATACCTCATCCAAAAACACACCCTCTCGAAACCTGGCGAGCAAGCTACACCGCTATGCAGAGCACCTCTCTTGAAGAGTCTGCCACTTGAGTTTGCTAAACATCTCCGTAACGCTGTCACGGTTATCAAATAACCCTGTGACGAAACGTGCCGCTCTTCTTTGGATCTTCTCTATCTCCTCCGTCAACCTGATCTGGTGCGGATCCCACACTGATGAGCAATACTCAAGTATAGGTCGAACGAGTGTTTTGTAAGCCACCTCCTTTGTTGATGGACTACATTTTCTAAGGACTCTCCCAATGAATCTCAACCTGGTACCCGCTTTACCAACAATTAATTTTATATGATGATTCCACTTCAAATCGTTCCGTACGCATACTCCCAGATATTTTACAGAAGTAACTGCTACCAGTGTTTGTTCCGCTATCATATAATCATACAATAAAGGATCCTTCTTTCCATGTATTCGCAATACATTGTCATTAACAGGTTTCCTATCAATAAGAGGTAACCTCCTAATCCTTAAAGAACCCGGCAATTTGTGTACCAGTTTAAAAATAAAAGTTTCTCCTGATTTTCTTAAATTTTGAAATAAATAATATATTTCGTTCGTTAATGTTTTTCTTACACTAACTAGCAATACTCTTGTACCCAAGTATCCCACTAGTTACGTAGGAAAATAGAATATTTTTGTGTCTTTTCTTTACAGCGGACGACTCCAGAAGATATTTATTGCTGAAAGTTTTTCAGGCATTTCTTTTTGGTACGTTAGGAGCGTCTGTCTGACTTCTGTAGTAGTAGTAGTGTGGGGTGGAAATTGCTTCTTGCAGGAGCCAATGGGTACTTGTCAGATCAATCCGTTGCGCAACTCGTCAGCACAACACCCACACACTGACATATGCTCTACAAACTTATTAGCTTTTCCCAGTCCTGAAAATAGGTAAGTAAATTGTTTAAACAAGCTAGGAACAGTGTCTTTTGGATAACAAGCCGATATGGAAAGTGCGTTGTCGTGGGTGCTAAGGCTAAACAAACCAAAGGCATCTAAATCGAAAATGTTCCCACCGTCTCTTGATTTCAACACAGTAACATTCAGTGTCCTAGTGTCAGATTTACAAGTGGCAGACCAACTACATTGTCCAAGCACTGGAATTTCCTGTCCGTTTTAAGGATTGAGGTGCTTGCTAGACTCAGAAAGCCGTGGTGAGCCAAAGTGTCCATACGTGGGTGGCACGAGTAAGCAAAGTTATTGAGGCATCTGTGTCTAACTGAAAGTTCACACGACGACCAGCATTGCGCAATGAGACAAATAGTTTGTCAGACGTCGCTGCACATCACTAGGACGAGAAGGAGGCTCAACCTTAATCTTACATTTGTCAGAACGTGTTGTAGATTTTGAAAACACAACGTTCACTGCATGTTCAGGAGCCATTTTCTCTGGCAGCAGGCAAAATTGGCCTGTTTGTGCCGTTGCAAACAAACTGCTAGGACATGGTCTTTGTTCCACACGTATAACACGTTGCGTTACATGATAACCAGTCCTGTCTTTTGTGGGGAGAGAAACATCTAGGGCAAGACGTCACCAACTTCACAAGTCTGTTTACATGTCTACACGGCTGTCAGTGCGGCTGTGTACGCGCTCGTTGTTGTGACTGCTTGGGGCGGTCTCAAGCGAGGGGCGACACGACCCAACAAATCCGGGACTGATCAAAATTATCGGCCGCTACAGCACCCGAATCATATTGCTCTAAGATGTGCAACACTTAAGGAAGTGACCGATCAGAGTACTTTAGGATCTGTTCCCGTATTCTATTATATGGGACACTGAATGTTATTGCATCCCTAATCATGAGATCACTGCAAAAGTTGTCACAGCTACACTTATTTGCACTTCCTACTCGTGCCCGTTAATTCTGTGTACCACTGAAGGTACGTCTGTTCCAACTTCTTCTGCAATCGAATAAGCTGATGTCTGGCTGCAGTTACTTGTGGTTATTCGTAATACTTGGTGTATGCAGTGATTACTTTGTCACAGCTGACTGCATCGGGAGACGCAGTTGGGAATAGATTTTATATTAACCTTAACAATGGGAACCCCGCAATCGAAAGAAGTTATGGTAGCTTTGCAGTACCTTGATGAATTTGACAATGTGCTTGGAACCTTCCCAGTTATTTGTGTCAAATCTCTCGTTAAATTGCCGGAACGGTGGTATGCTGGTCGGCGGTACGTCTTAAGCTGGTCGGTTTGTTTGTTGAGCGGTTGCCGTTGCTTGTGCAGTCAGAAGTTGTGGTACCGTCGTTAGTAGCGTAGCAATTTGTTGGTTCTGAAGCTGAAAAGCTTCTGTTAGATCTGTCAAATTGGCCGTCTGCAGTTGAGGTAGGGGCAGGGGTTGGAGTGGTAGGGGTAGCCATGGTTTACACAAATATATTATAGCAAAAAGAAAAGCAAGAAAAGCCTCTGAAAAGAGAAATGGATTAGGTCTACGACTCCCCTTCTGGAATACATGGATGACCACAACAAAAATTTAGCAGTGAGAAATGAGCATCCCTGTAAGCTGAACACAAGAGAAGCAAGCCAAATCTGCAATAAATTATATTCGTCGACAGTTTTAGCGTCGACTCGTTGTCACTGTAGGCTCGTACCAAGGAAGGCAAGGAGAGGATGTTATTTGGTGGCCAGTATCATCTTCTATAACGCAAACTGATCGCAAGTATTTACAAGGTTCTTTCTTCATAACAGCTAGGAGTTACTTAAGATAGTCCAGGTGGTGAGCTACAAGCTATTCTGTACATGTCCTCATTAGCATAACTTCTGGTGAAGTACGCTATGTACACTACTCTTGTCGCTCGGTACTGACTGACTCGGAGCTAGAGGCTGAGCAAACTGCGACTGCGACCCCCGCTAGGCTGCGACTGATGACTCATTGGCTCCCTGTATGACTGAATGGAACTGACGGGACCCTCCGATCCAAAGCGGCGATTTAATACTGGCAGTCGAGATGACTTTGTTGGAGCGTTTCTTCCGAGTCTGTCTTTGGCGTCTCTCCTGACAGGTGCATTGCTTGCACTAACTATCGATCTTCTCGCAACCTCTTTTCGACCTGGTGTGCTGTCGACACGCCAGCACATCCTCCTCTGGATCCACATCCTTTCTTGAACAAATAATTCACTATTACTAGCTGAAACTTATTACAGAACTCAACTAGTCTTTCTCCTCTCTCATTCATTGTCCTAAGCCTATATTCTCCTGTAACGTTTCTTCTACTGCTTCCCCTACATCTCCATTCCAGTCGTCCATGACAGGATTTTCATCTCACTTTTCATACTGTACTATCCTTTCAATATCCTCATACTGCCTCTACCTATTCATCTTCATCTTGCGACGTCGGCATGTATGCTTGAAATATTGTTGTCGCTGTTGGTGTGCTGTGGATTATGATACGAACAACCCTATTCCTATTGAAACGTCCCCCTTGAAAAATTTATGAATTACTGAATTACTGTGCTGGCAAACCCCATACGTTATTTGATTTTCAAACAGCTGAGCAAAACTGAACGTACTCAGACATTTCTCTCTGTACTTATTCTGATCATCACTAAACTGACACAAAATATTTTAGCGCAACGCAATCTGACTTTCAATAATCCCTACAAAAGAATGGCAGTGACTAACAATAACCAACACCTTTCATGAACCACTCACCTCACAAAAATCTTCGTTACTCTTACTGCAATACAGCGAGCGCCAATACTGCCAGCTAAATAAAGGATTCTAATTACTGAAGGTACTAACTACGCATAGTAGGCAAATGAAAGATTTTGATAGAGTACAAACATTTACCATATATATATATATATATATATATATATATATATATATATATATATATATATCATGACATCCAGTCTTACAAATTTCGTTTTTGTGACGGACACACGTCCAGATCGTCAGCTCTCAAAACTCTGCCATCTCTCTTCCAACATCCACCACTGCTGGGAGACTGCACACAGCACAGCCAGTGATTTTCATACAGAGCGCTGCTTGACGTTACCAACATAAAAACCTAAAAAGCCTACTTACACTATCACTGAAGTTTTCGCAGTAACACACTCTCTGTCCTACCTTCCTATTCGTAACCAATCCTACTCCCATTATACTATTTTCTGCTGCTGTTGGTATTACCCTCTACTCATGTGAACAGAGATCCTTGTCTTCCTTCCATTTCATTTCGCCCTACTATATCTAGATCGCCTTTGCAATTCCCTTTCAGATTTTCTAGGTTCTCTACCACATTCAAGCTTCTCACATTCCACTGGTAGAACGTTACCCTTTCGTTGATTATTCAGTCTTTTTCTCATGGTTACCTCCCCCCTTGGCAGCCTCTCCCAGAGATCTGAATGGGGGACTGTTACGGAATCTAATCCAAATGGAGAGATAATCATGACACATTTTCAGTTGCAGGCTACATGTCCTGTGGATACACGTTACGTATCTTTCATGTAGTGATTTTCATTACCTTCCGCATACTCATTACGTTGTTCATCGCTGATTCTTCCGCCTTTAGGGCAGTTTCCCACCTCTAGGGCGAGAGAGTGCTCTACACCTCTATTCACTCCTCCGCCCTCTTTGTCAAGGCCGTTAGCAGAGTGAGGATGACATCTCATTCCGGAAGTCTTGTGCTGCTAATAATGCTGGTTATTAATCAAAATTCGAGCAGTGGCGGGTTTCGAATTCGGAACAGAGGACGTTTTGATTATTAATCATGAATCAAAGACGTACCTCTAGACTATGGGTCCAGATCCTCAAAATGTATAAAAGTGGTAAACTATCTCAAAAATCGCTTAATATGCAGCAGCATGTCGTCAACAAAATGGAAAGTTATCGAGGCACAGAAGTTACGATTGCTGAAGTCAGATCAGCATCTCTCGGTAACACTTGAGCCAGTAACCAACAGCCTGAAAGGGCTGTCACGCCACGTGGAAGTAGGCAGAAATGAAGAATAAACAGGAGAAATAGAAGATGAGGGAGTTAATGCTGTTACTGACTTTATTAATCATTACGGTAACGCTGATATAAAGAGAACATAGTGGTTCAGCAGGAGGAAACCATATATATTAGGTAAGTACCCAGTATATTTAACCGAAAATGTAATTAGAGTTGGGAACAAGGAATCTGAAAGAACATCCATGTTATTAGAGGCAATATTCTTAAAAACGTCGAATGTCAAACGGTATACCCCAAAAGATGTAAAAGCATATGGTCAGTTACTATGCAAGACCAACGCACAAAGGATTCAAAAAAGTATGAGCAAAATCGTTAAAGACTGACAAATACAAGAAAATAATCATCCAGCAGTAGCAGCTGCACATAGTGCTGGTAAACGAGTTGAAGTTCAATATAAAAGACTGAACAATCTACCTCTAGAGTACATATAATACAATGACCCGAACGAAATCGTAGATCGAGTACAACTGCTTAAAGCATTATCTGCCACGGGGGATACATATCTCATGAACAAAACATTGTCAATAATATCTGAGCATGGAGAAAGGTGCATCATCGAGTACTTATAGAGACAGTTGTTAATGAGCTTCACAGATCCACAGGAAGAAAATTTCTGTGCAGACATGTCGTAATACGACGATTGGACGATTTATGGCAGGCTGATCTTGTAGATGTACGAGAAAATTCACAATCTAATAACGCTTTCAAATACACTGCAATCGTTATGGGTACACACTCAAAATTTGCTTTCGCCCCGCCAGTGAAGGTAAGGACGGGGAACGAGAGTTCAGATTGAAAAAATTGGTGTTCCAGAAACTTTCCGCCCGAACATGGATGTGAATTTTACAATAAGCTCTTCAAAGCTGTAATAGAACGATGTGGGATTACTCACTACTCAACATTCTCCCATTTGAAAACTAGTGTTGTTGGACAGTTGAACAGGGTGATCGAAAACTGGGTGTGGAAGCCATTTAATCTTCAAGGAATGTACAAATGGCTAAATATCCTAGCACAAATCATTGGCAACTAAAATTTCTACTAATTAATTAAGAAGGTACCCGTTGATGTCTGTGATAATAAAGTCCTAAATACAGTACACAGCCGTATTAAGATGATGGAGCCATACAAGCGGGAGTTCAGTGAACGTGATTTGGTACGTACATAGAAATATAAAACCGCATTTGGGAAGTCATACCTACCAAATGGATCAACAGTGATATTTACTGCTTCCAAGTTGCAGGATACAAACTGGGGAAAATATATCTTAAAAGACAGTATTGATGAAGAAATTGCCGGACGTCTTTGTGTAGAGGAATTACAGAAAAGCTGTGAATCGAACGTATTCCTTGTAGAACGATTCATATGACTTCGAGTGTACAGGACACTGGTGAAATGGCTCGGCTCTCATCAGAGCACAACAGCTGGGTGAACGCTCGTAGTTTGCTATGTAATAGGAAAAGCAAAACTCAAACAGTACAGTAGCATGGCGTAAGTGCCAGGAAACGTATCGACGAAGGTGCAGGTTGTACTCCCGAAAATCTATCATTCCTATTTCATATACCCGTAAACAATTTTTGTGAACCTCAAACGAAACTGAAACAGTGACAGTTCTTTGGATACAAGTAAAGATTGTCGCATTGCAGACCAAATATTAGATGATACAAAGAGACAGATATGTCGATGAAAGGATACTGATATAGGACAATGTAGCGATGCATTCGTAGTCAATAAGGCAATGTGTGCCAAACTTTCATTCGATGCTGGAATAATCTTCAAGCAAATGATGAATGTACATCGTCGCGCACTAAAGAAGAAAAAAAAGCCTAAAGGGTGTTTAAAAAATTGCATCGAATTAGCGATAACAGCAGCGAAAGTTGCCTTTATGAAGAAAGGAGGAAGAAAAAGACGTGTTAAAACGTGTAAGGCCTTGCCAGTACCAAAGACATCTGACTCAATAATTTAGTTTCTAATTCCTGCATTTGCTGGACTATCAGCCACTGGGTCGTACGTTGGTAGAGCCGCTGCCTTAACTCATGCAGTATAGAATGCCCAGAATGTTGAGCAGCAATGACAAGAAATTGGAAGGCATAATATGGCTATGGAGGTCGTTGCTATTGATGAAGGCCTATATTTAAAGCTGTAAAAAGGCTTGGGCTGTACCTAAAGAAAAACATCCCTTACCAATACTAACAGACAGATCACTTATAAACATAGATATACTTAAATAGTTATACTAAAACACACAATAAAATTCAAAATTCACGCGGGACACATGGCCTGAGACAATGTGTAAATCCAGAAAATGTAGGATTATCCATTTTATGGGGATACTGTAATCACAGGGTTGTGCATGTTAAAAAAGGCGAAACACTATCCACTTCTTTGATTCATTCGGCAATTTAAGGCCACCTCAAGAATTGTGTCGTTACTTCACATTCGGGAACCAGGTGTACTACAATCTTTGATGCTACCAAGGCTTCCCCTATTCAAATTTCTGCCTAATGTTTCTCCTGACAATTGCACAAAAACAAGTTCAATGCACGTCATTGCATCATTTGAGGCTCAGAAGCGAAGTTGTCACTCTAACGCTAAAAGAAGGTTCACCTACATTAAAAGACTTTCCGCCAGTGGATCTGATGAAAAAGAAGTGGATTCTAAGACTGATTGGTGTGAAAACGTACAGTTGTGTACAAAACGAGCGAGACCCCTCTCCTTTTCGTTATGCTGATCCGCACACTTTATAGTCTGCTACACAGCATAACAGGCAAGGCGACGAAGTGCTACCAACATACTATGCACAGGAGTGAAATTTAACAACCATCCAAACTTTGTAAGACTGTTTCCAATGATGTCTAAGATTATATTAATGCTGATTAGTGTGTTAAACACAACACGTAAATATATGTTATAAATGAAAGAAGAAACGCTAATTAGTATGAACTGTACCAATAAAAATTAATTTCAGCTTATCGAGATAACGTAACTATTTTAGTAAGACAAAGTACCCCAGCTCGTTACCAATTAGCAAAATATTATGCCCATTCGGCCGCGAAACTGTCTGTGTCAACGTTCAGCCCAGTCATACGGACCTACCATGAAAGTGTGTAAATTTAGCAATGCGTGAATTTCATAACAAAATTCAGTTAAAAACCATTCAATGCCACACTTAAGTCAGTTAAATTATTGACAGAAGCGGAAAAAGTGGGCAGTAACAAGTACGAAATTCTACAACAGTTTCGTATTGACATCCACAGGGCACCGGTGCAGAATAAAGCTAGCAAGAGAATGTATTGGGGGCGCGGAATTTCTTAAAATTGCTTTATTGATAGTCTACCTGCCTCCATCGAGATTAGAACCGTAAACAAACCAGACCTCCCATGCAGTAGCAAACACCTTTCACTACACTTGCAGACAACCCAGGCAAACAGCCCTCTGTTATTACCCCAGACGTGAATAAGCCGGCAAGCCTACTAAGAAAATGGAAAAATGATCTGCAGTTTCTGTTGAATAGAGCTTTCTGGACTCATAACATTGGTTATCTACTTTTATGTCACCGCTTGTGTGACAATCATTCAGGATGTTTATCTAAATAACAAAATACTGTTATTAGTGGGTAAATTTAGTAGGATAATTCTGCACCACCCCAGGAAATAAATGGCGATATAGCTGCCAAACGTATTCTACAATGTGTCGAATTCTCCATTAGACTCGCCTCAGCCAGAAAACGGTCATTAGCCGAAGCGTTTCTTAAGCTATCTAGCAAAGGGAATGTTCGCACTTCTAAAACGCGGTGGCATTAATACTTTGAATGTAAATCGAATGTACACAAGACTGTAAATCGATGGTCACATAGTTGTCAAACGTATTCTACGGTGTTGCCATTGTCCATTAGACTATCAGCAGGAAGAAAGCATCCCCCCAGCTGATGTGTTGATACAGCTAGCACTGGCGAAGCTCGCGCTTCGAAGACGCCACAGCATCGACTTCCATCACTTCGTGGGAAACGAAATACCACAAGAATAAGCCAATGTGTTGTATTGGCATGTCTGTGACTATGACTTGGCGCTAAAGTGTGGTTATGGATAGTAAGTATGCTCAGATTGGGGATCTTATATTATAAATAAAGACAAGGGGTAATGAATTAGGCGTCCTTCCTCTTCCGTAACATCAAATATATTTTAGTTATTCTATCTTAAACGAACTGCACAGAAAATCATTCACCAGAAGTGAATAACTTTTTAGCAACGCCAGATGATGTTAACAGCTTGCCGTGCGGTCAAATGCATAACATCGCGGACTGCGCGGCTGCTTGCGCCGTCAGCTCTAATCCTTCCCCGGGTATGGATGTGTGTTAGGTTAGGTAGGTTTAAGTAGTTCTAGGTCTAGGGAACTGATGACCTAAGCAGTTTGGTCGCATAGTTCTTAGAACCATTTTTTGACCTTTCGCGTAAATTTTCTTTACATAAACGGCCGTATCTTTAGATTGTGTAGACATAGAAGCTCACTTTTTTACACCACCAAGGGACCCTATGCCGCAGAACGTGCGATACATTTCTGCTTATAATGTAAACGGATTTCAAGGGTTAGACAGACAGATAGACGGTCAAGAAAGTGAGACTTGTAGGGTTCCATTTGCACAGATTTAGGTGACGAAATCCTAACAACGAAAATAGGTACGACAGTTACTGAAGATGAGGGCTACGTAAATAAATCCCAAACTCTTTATTCGAAATGTTCTAGTTGTAGTCGATACATCAGCATATTACTCGTAACTACGCTTTCGATCAAAATCACGTTTACAGGAATGAAAATAAAATCCATTTGCTTTTACACGTGGTAATTCAGATCCCAGTATTAATGCCACCGCGTTTTAGAAGTGCGAGAACTCCCATTGCTGACTAGCTTAAGAAACACTTCGGTTAATGAACGTTTTCTGGCTGTGGCGAGTCTAATGGAGAATTCGGAACATTGTAGAATACGTTTGGCAGCTATGTCGCCGTTTATTTCCTGGGGTGGTGCAGAATTATCCTACTAAATCTACTCGCTAATAACAGTATTTTGTTATTTCGATGAACATCCCGAATGATTGCCACATAAGCGGTGACATAAAGGTAGAAAACTCAAGTTTTTGAGTCCAGAAAGCTCTATGCAACAGAAAGTGCAGATCATTTTGCCATTTTCTTTGCAGAATTACCGGCTTATTCATGTCTGGGGTAATAACAGAGGGCTGTTTGCCTGGATTGTCTGCTAGCGTAGTGAAAGGTGTTTGCTGCTGCAAGGGAGGTCTGGTTTGTTTTCGGTCCTAATCTCGATGGAGGCAGATAGACTATCAGTAAAACCATTGTAAGAAATTCTCGCGCCCCCAATGCGTTTTATTGCTACCTTTATTCTGTACCGATGCCCTGTGGATGTCGATATGAAACTGTTGTAGAATTTCATATATGTTACTGCCCACTTTTTCCGCTTCTGCCAGAAATAGAATTAAGTGTGGCACTCAATGGTTTTTAACTGAATTTCCTTATGAGTCTTCACGTTATGCTAAATTTGCACACTTTCATTGTAGGTCCGTATGACTGGTATGAACGCTGACACAGACCTTTTCGCGGCCGAATGCGCATAATATTTTGCTGATTCGTAAAAGCTGAAATTTATTTTTATTTGTACAATTCATTCTAATTAGCGTTTCTTCTTTCATTTATATCGTATATTTACGTGTTGTGTGATACGCCCTTCTTAATCCGCAGGACAGAACAGGAAAGGGCCAAAAATGAGCGGCTGTCAGTTACACTCGAACACATTTAACTTTATTTAGTTGCCCAAATATTACAGCGCAAATTTCCGAGCTTAACTATCGACTGAATATGTCTCACAGTCTTATGGCCTAAGGCACAACCCCTTTCATTTTAAAACGGTTGAAGGCCCATGATTTAAAAACACAACTACAATAAATTTTGAAAGACAGAAGGCCCAAGGCTTTACCCTCAAATAACTTTAAAAAGGAGTCTGAAGGCCTAAAAATTCTAAGTCTTAAGAATAAGAGATTTTACATTTAAAACGGCTGAAGGCCCACAACTACAGTATCATTTGCAAGCCAGAAAGCCCAAGGCTTTATCCTTAAATATTTTTTTTTTTATGAGGCTGAAGGCCCAAACAATCTAAGATTTAACAAGTAAGGAATTTAAATTTTAAAACGGCTGAAGCCCCATGATTGAATAATAAATTTTCAAAGGCAGAAGGCCCAAAGTTTTATACAGAAAAAAAAATTTAAATGAGGCTCAAGGCACAAACAATACAAAACTTTGCAAGTTAAGAAATTTCGATTTCAAAGCGATTGAAGGCCCATTATTTAAAACCCTACTAATAGCATACAAATTCAAACCATTGGCTATGAGCGATTAAATACACAGTCTAACACCAATAAGAAAAGGCAGTACAGCCAGCGTCGCTCAGAAGTTTCCGGGGATCGGTCTGCACTTAAAATATTAACTTTAGCTTAGGGGAGACAGGTAGTGGGCCCAACTACATCCGATCTGCCGGCAACCCAACCGAGAGACAGTGAACGGCTCTGAGCACTATGGGACTTAGCATCTATGGTCATCAGTCCCCTAGAACTTAGAAATACTTAAACCTAACTAACCTAAGGACAGCACACAACACCCTGTCATCACCAGGCAGAGAAAAGCCCTGACCCCGCCGGGAATCGAACCCGGGAACCCGGGCGCGGGAAGCGAGAACGCTACCGCACGACCACGAGCTGCGGACAGACAGTGAACGGACCCACCGACAAGACAACTTGCTTTCCACACAACCAGTACACAAGGAACTCCAAAGCCAAAACGTAAAACGCATAGCCGCCTACAACCACGTACGCATAAGCTTTCAAAATTACGCGCACCTGTTGGACAGTGCCGGCCGGAGTGGCCGAGCGGTTCTAGGCGCTTCAGTCTGGAACCGCGCGACCGATAGGGTCGCAGGTTCGAATCCTGCTTCGGGCATGGATGTGTGTGACGTCCTTAGGTTAGTTAGCTTTAAGTTGTTCTAAGTTCTAGGGGACTGATGACCACTGAAGTTAGGTCCCATAGTGCTCAGAGCCATTTGAACCATTTTTTTTGTTTGACAGCAACAACAACGTGAGGAAAGGACACTGCCAGAATTATACGTCAGCGGCCAGGGCAGATAACCAGAAGATAACGGCCACAAGGCAGAAAATTCCGCTGGTGCCCTTGAACTTCAAATAACCAAAATACATTTAAACTCCATCGGATGGTGGCCCAACTTTCATCAGCTTGAGCAGTCGCTGTTGCTCACGGGAATACCCCCAACATACAAATCATGTAAACCAGTGGCACAATGTGAATAGACTGGCTCGGTCATTAAATCACCACTTAAATTTGATGTCCTGGGTAGGTGAGCCACGAACCTCGTAGCAATCGGAACAGCTCTCACACAATCTGACACTGTGTAATGATCGACAGCGGGCCCGACCGACTGCGCCGCGCGGAGATTTCCTGGCTGATCCGCACCAAACCGACCGACTGCCACACATCAACACGGAGACAGCAATAAAATAACTGTGCATTCGACATGATAAGCTACATACAGTTTCACGAACATTTGCACGAAGGACTAGACAATACTAATGGCATCGATCGCCGTCAACATACACGTCCTCCGACAAGACGACCGACCGACGACCAACCAAGGTGGTCCGCACTCAAGTGATACGCATCGGCAACCGTCGTGCGAGTCAAGGCTGTCCGAACCTCACTGCAGCCGCGCCCCGACTAAACTTTTGTCGCGTCCTAAGTGAAACACTGCCAGGTCCGAACTGCACTGCCAGCCGATGTGACCGAGCGGTTTTAGGCGCTTCAGTCCGGAACCGTGCTGCTACTACGGTCGCAGGTTCGAATCCTGCCTCGGGCATGGATGTGTGTGATGTCCTTAGGTTCTTTAGGCTTAAGTAGTTCTAAGTTCTAGGGGACTGGTGACCTCAGATGTTAAGTCCCATGGTGCTCAGAACCATATGATTCGAACCGAACTGCACGGCTAGCGCCACCCAACTCAATGGCAGATCCCAACTAACGCCGAACATAAATATCTTCAACACTTCGCGGCCCTGTCAGCTACTATGTAAATATTAATTTAATTTTAATAATTAACAGCCGCAGTTGCACCGTTTACCTAGAAGTTACCTAGGTTTCAGTCTGGCTAACCCAACGTTCTTCGTTACTACCGTTTGTCCATAGTGGACGTCGTTAAGCTAAAATTGCAAGGCTTGACGATGTCCGCTATGGACAAACGGTAGTTACTGTTATTCTGAAGAAGGTTGAGTTATCCAGACTGAAACTTATCTAAATTCTAGGTAAACGGTGCTACTGAGGCTGTTAATTATTAAAATTAAATTAATCCCGAACACACGACAACCGGGAAGTAATAGCAGTCAGCAAAGATAATACGCCAGGGCGTATATCTATAAGCTCCGCTGCTGCTGCTTATGGGAGGCAAGGCGACAACTCGGTGACACCACTAAATTAAATTAACATAACGAGGTGGTAGTACAGTAAAACAGGATATAAAATGAGATAGGGCACGAACACCAGCCACGCATGGCTCACTGTGTTTAACACACTTATCCGCATTAATATAGTCTTACACATGTTTGAAAACAGTCTTACAAAGTTCGGATAGTTTTTCAATGTCACGACTGTGCATAGTATGTTTGTAGCACATCGTCTCCTTGCCTGTTATGCTGTGTAGCAGACTTTAAAGCTGTACGGATCAGCATAACGAAAAGGCGAGGGGTCCCGCTCGTATTGTCTACGACTCTACAAGTCTGTTACTTGTATCTCTTTGTGATACTAATCAATTTTGCTTCTTCGTCCACTGCAAGAGTGTTGGAAGCTTCTGGAAGCGGGCACATAACACTTCCGCCGGACCCTTCAATGATGCTGTCATTGGCATCTGCGTCGCCTTGGCCTACTGATAGCGAGGCAGTGTCGTCGATGTCTGTGTCACCTCAGGATGCCAGGCTGCCGCCCAAGCCTAGCAGTACCAGGGCAGTGCCGTCACATCTGTGTCACCTTGTCAGTACTGTCAGGCTACTGGCCTCGGATTAGTATCAGCAGGATGGTGTAATCGACAGTGACGTCATCTCAGCTGGGAGTGTCACAATACTGCCCCCAACCTAGAGGTAGTATGGTGGTACCGTCAACGCATTCACCGTCATCTCGTCTTGTGTCCAACAGTAGCAGTCGCACAGCCCGTTCTGTTCAATAAGAGCAGGTAAATCACACAGCCACAATAGTCTAGTACGGGTTTGCTGATGGTTTCAGTGGTAGGACCTCACAGCCCTGCATTGGTGACATCAGTGATGGCTTTCGAGATACAGCTACATTCTTTAGTGTCTGTCAACCAATGTTGGAAAGGGAGCTCTATGAAATCATCAATGCCCGGAATGGGGTGCAAAGTAATTCTCTACTGATAGTTGTTGCACCCCCTAAGGAAAGCAGCAATGAAGCTGCAGAGAATAGCATAATGAAACTGCCGGGGACATATAGTGTGATATCGCAGGACATGTCAATTGCAGAGTGGTAGAGAACTTTTAACGAGAGCGTCATACTAAAGCGTTTTTCCGGTATGAAGGGAAGAGTAGGGGTCTGGTAAGGTGCTCAGCCACATTTTCCATTTTGATGCGTATTCGAACGTTTTTGCTCGATTTTATGGGGGCCCAGAAAGATGATCCAGCACGGGTATCGTCACCGAGACCTCAGCAAGGCGCAGCCAGACAGGGCAGGAAAGCTGGTAATCAGGCGACGACGCCAACCACCGACCCGGGGAGCAGCAATTAACACCAGCCCCGGCCAGCGACTGCGCGGAGGGACCCACCGTCCGACGCAAAAGGCAGTGCTCGCGCTGCTCGCGCCCAAACTTGACTGCCCGCGCACACAACACGCCACCGGACAGAGACGGCGCCACCCACCACCAGGAGGCGCCCCGCAACAGAGAAAGAAACACCACTCGGAAGCACAAGATCGAGAATCGTTTGTGAATACAGCCGCCACGGCAGAGTTACAATTCAGAAACGGTTCGTTTTCTCACATAAAACAATTTAAAAACCACAACGCAGTTTTTCAAAAAATTATGTAGTTCATAGGCCCCCAAATTAATTATGCATGAAAGCTGGGCACATTACATAGTAACACAAATCACTATAGCTGTCAGATGTGACACAATACACCAAATTTCATATACCACAAACGAACAGCAACAACTTTGAGCAAGGCAGTACAAATCAGGAGATAAACCCCAAAGCCCATGGCCGGGCCGAATGTGAGATATCTATATCACATGAACATCTCATCGCAAGAATAATTAACCATCGCAATTTTTCAGAGATAACTCTAGCCAGTAGATGACACAAGCCCCTTCAAAAAACCCACAGATGAGGCAGACAAATACATTTTTCCTCGAATCATGTAGAGTCAAATAAAAAAGACGTGCATGAAGACTCAAAGAATATGAACGGAAAACATCAACTCAAACAGACTGCGGAGCGGAAAATTGGTGCGCTGAGCTGAACATCCACATATGCAAAGCACAGGCGAATCAAACCTTGTAAGACGTGCATATTTCTATTGTCTATTGTGAAACCACAATTAATGTAAGATGTTTATATTTTATTAATAGGATTAAGTAGGAATAATTAATATATGTCATTTTGGAAATAATTGTGGTATCAGGGAATGTCTGCATCAAAGTATTGTTGGGAGAGAGGGCGGGAGAGATCGGGTAAGGATACTTTTTAAGAAAAGAGCGGGAAAGACCGCGCATTGATACATTTTGTAATGGTAGCAGGAATTGTCTGCACCAGAAAGCATTGTTGGCGGGAGAACCGCACTTTAGCTTTCGTAGGAGGTGAGTAGTAAGCGAGAAGTGAAGCGAGTTGGTAGCAGGTCTGAAGCGAGAGTTTGGGAGGAGCGGTGTGCCTGCCAGCCACCAGCTATGATTTACAAGAGATTATAAACGGATGTACAGAGACATCAGCTAACTATTGTCGTGAGGGGAACTAATATTATTGAATTATGTTTTTGAGAAACACAGGACTATTGAAGGTATGCTTGCGCAATGCTAGTTGTAAGATTATTGTAAAAAGTAAGTTCCATTTAAACGTTTCTAAAATCATTTCATTCAGAATATAATTAATTTTTGCCAGTAATATTGCATTACTCATTATAATTCATCCCAAAAACCATCAACGAAAAACTTTGCAAAATTTTATTGTTGTCAAGAAAAGTTTAACTATGAATTACTTAACTTCAATCAAATTAATTAAAGAGTAACGTCAGCATTGGTAATAAATACAGCCACTTATTATGACAGCAGCTAATACAGTATAGTAAAACGGAGTAAGTATATTCATGTTGCAGTTATATGTAGCTGTCAGATGGCGATCCAGTAACAGTAAAAAAAAGGTAAGGAACAGTTTTGGGTTATTGCAGGTAACGAGTAAGGGCCACGACGACGACACATTCTATGTTTCGTCGAAATAATCAGAAAATCACTTTTAGTAAGCAGCATTTAAATTTGTATGCGAAGATTGGGAAAGAGAATCAGTTTCAAAGGGAAGACTTCATTTGTTATTATTAAGCAAGATATAGAAATCCTAAGGGAAGGTTTCATAGGTTATTGTAGAAGGGAAGGTTGCGTAACAAAAGAGATGTAGAGGAGACGGGAAGGTTTCACTTGGCGACGTCCAACCAGTAAGACTCTGTAGTGAATCTACTGTGAAAATGAATATACTGACTCTGACAATTGTGTGAATAAGCTAGTGTTAAGTGGCGAAACGCTTATACTACAGTGTATACTTTTAATTCACAGCCCATCGGCAACTCTCTTTGTTCTATTGATTCTGCGTTGAAAAGTGTTTGTTCTGTGTTGAATCCGCTTTTAACAGTGATATACTTTGTTGCGTGTCCCGCAGAATACTTACGCTCTCTCAAAGTGATAAAAGTGTAGAAAATACTGACGAGAAATTCTTTTCAGGAATAGACAGAAATAATACCTGTGAAAAACCCAATAGTGAAACGTTAGGTGAACAGACATTCGAGAGTAGTAATAGTATGGAATCTTTTGACGAACAATCGACTTCAGAAATGCCAATTGATAATGAGACATTAGTGCAAAATAATTGGCTTTTAAATACAACAGACGCTACATAGACACAAATTACGTGTAGCAGACATAATAGTTTCAGTAACGAAACCACTATAATGCAGTCAAACAATGTGACTCCATTACGTGCAGAAACAGATTAAAACGGTACACAGCTACACAATCTGCGTAGCAGATACCACAGTTTTATTGACGAAAATTCCGAAACAGCGGAAGAGGGGACACGAGTACAATCATCTGAGGATGTTCAAATGAACACAGATGTACAACCTTTAACAACGATTACAAATACACGCAGACGTCAATCCGAAAGGGGTCCTATATTGGCATTTTTGCTACAAATGAGACACAACATGAATAAAAACTTTAAAAGAAGGGCACAAGAATCAGCAGGTAGAAATTAAAGCAGTCGCAGAAAAATGTTCACAATCAAACCAAAAATTACTCGCTAAGATTCAAGAAATAACAGATAAACAAGAAGCATTCACGGTTAGCATACGAGAAACAATGACAGAGAACTTTTCTATACAAAACGCTCACATTGATGAACGTTTTAACAATTACGCAGAAAAATGTTTGGTACGTCACCGCAAACTGGTGCGATCGCAGGATAAAGAACGAAAAGAACTATTACAAACAATTACTAAACAGCGACAGGACGACAAAAAGAAAGTGTTTGCTCAGGGAAAAACTTACGTAGACAATCACATACACTCGATTTCGGAAGAAATCGAAACGATTAAGGAGACAAATATTCAAATACAAGAGAGGCTCACGGAAATCCAATCACACACTATTGTGGCGAAAATTTCTACAGACACTGAAATCCAGAACACTAGGGATCAATCAACAAAAGAAGTCCAGACACTAACTGACAAAATAGAACACTTAGGAATTAATCACGACTCAGAAAATTTGAAAGCAGATTTTAAGAAAGTAACCAAAAGTAATCGTAAATTACGAAACGAACTGACAGAAAAGATCAACGAACTCACTACAGGAATACACCTGTTAGATACTAACAATGGCAGTAAATCAGATGACACTACACCAATCTCAGTTCAACAGATTTCTAATAGTAAAGGTATGCAAATTAAAAATGTGCAACAAACAATCGCAGACCTAGAATCATGCAACAATTTGTTACATCAGAAAATAAATTCTTTACAGCTAGGGATAGCTGACACACAAGAAACAACTGCAAACAATCAATTCCAACAGAACACACACCATTACGACATGCCTCAGATGCACAATACAAATAATGCCGGTAGACTTCAGAGAGTAATAGATCTTAATTAGGCAGAAATACAGATAAATTCATATGCACAACATTACGAAAATAATTATAACTAAGGCATGACAGTTTCGACCACAAGCATTTCCTTTCAGTGAGAAAGTTCAGAACATTTAAAAACGACAGGACGCAAATACATCCACTGGGCTGGATCCAACAATTCAATGCGGCACTCCCACCGTCATGGCCAGTTCAACATAAGCTAGAATTTATTATTAGTTTTCTTGAAGGGGAACCAGCGAGAAGAATGTGACCAATTGCTAGACAGTGTTTTTCAGTAGAAACATTCCAGGAAGCATTTCTAGTAGCATATTGGTCAGATACCACACAGAGTAACATTAAAGATCAGCTAATTAGTCTGCCAAATTTCGAGAATTCTGCTTTCCCAACAATCACACAATTTTTTGAGTTTATGGTTGAACAAAGCCAATACCTCAATGGGCCATACAGTCAATCCGCATTAATACAGCTGTGTATTTCAAAACTCCTCAGAGCATTAAAAGTGTCATTATTAACAGGTCATAAAAAGGACAGTGTGTATGCATTTACAGACATCCTGCAATTGCTAGAGGTACACGAGGCAGATTATGTGTTTGTTAATAAGAACTTTTCACGACATAACGCAAACCACACAAACAATACTAATTTTGAGCCAACACGATTTTGGAATAACAATCGTAATTAACACTTTTGCAGTGAAAATGAATATTTTAATCGAGAATACACACAGGGATTTAATGAACAGCAGTGTACTAACAATGTACATTACAATTCGAGAAAGCAACAAAGCCACCCAAATAACACGACATATATAGGACCGGAAATGCCGAACTGGTCAAACTTTCACATGACTCATCGCGCAGATAATGTGACAGGTGCAAGCTATGAGACGAAACAGCCACAAAATACACGAAAAGAACAAAGACAGCCTTTTCAGAGAAACACGCGAGCCTCGTCGTATAACCACAGCTCTAACGACAGGAGAGAAAACGAACACCGACTGCAATGCCCAACAACCAAGTCATTGTATGAATGTACCAGACACAAGATTTCATCCGCCACTTACCGCTAATAATCAAAACGGTACAACAGTACAGCTCTTAGAAAATACACAACATTCCCTGAGAGAAAATTAAATGTCAGAACTTTTATGACTAGAGATAGCTTGTGATGAATCTCTAAATGACGACACTATGGATAAGGACAGAGAAATGATAACGACAGAGAATGCCATTACATTCGACGACGTGCGAGACACATTATTACATGAAAAACCGATCATACAGAAAACTACATGCCACCCAATAATCCAGAAAAATTTAAAGTCACAAAATATTTTACCAATAATTGATTCAGGCTCACCAATATGCATAATTAACGAAGACACTTTTAACAGATGCAATAGCAATAATGATCACCCAGCACTCCCACTAAACAAAACAAAAGTTAAGGGAGCATTTCCAGGAAAAAGCATTGAAGTCGAAAGACAGACACAATTAACGTTTGTTTTGGCAGGGGAAACTTTCCACAGAAATTTTTGGATAGTTCCACATTTAACCACTGATATAATATTAGGAATGAATTTTCTTGTACAGTATGGCGCAAAGATTCACTCTAAATCATCATACCTAACATTACAGAAGGAAGACAGTGAAGTGCTATTGAGATTTCAAAACACAGTATCCTCAGAAGAACAAAATATGCACAGGATCGAGATTATTGCAGATTCTAAAGACAACGATTTTTATCTCACACTATACACGAATACACATAATAATGACATGGCAGAGGAACAGGAGTGTAATGTATTAGAGACATTACACGCTAGGTTGGAGACAGTTTAGCAAAAGACGACACAGAATGCACAGAATTAGAAAATATTCTTGTTCAACATAAAACAGTTTTTAGCAATATTCCAGAAACGATGACAGGATTCATGTACGAATTTCAGGTGAAACCACACGAGACTTTCAAAGCAAAACAACATCCCATCCCGCATATACACACAGAAGCAGTTAAGAAACAGTTATGAGCAATGACAGATCAGGGTATAATTGAAGTAGCAGCAAGCCCATATATAAATCAATTACACATCCTTGAAAAGAAGGATGGATCACTCGGTTTAGCTTTACATTCATGTCAGGTTAATAAAATAATCAGAAACTGACCAACCACAGACATTAGAAGAGCTACTGCAAAAGTTTCATTGCTCCTCTGTATATAACACCATCGATCTCAAATCAAGATTTTGGCAAATCCAGTTGCATCCAAATTGCCGTAAGTATACGACATTCCTTTGCTTTGGTGAATGTTACCAATTTTGTAAACTTCCGTTTGGACTAACGATTTCGTCTGCAGCCCTTATATGAGGCATGAATACAATTCTCCCACAGGATCTTAAAAACAAAATTATTACATGTGTGGATGATATTCTAATCGCAGCAGAAAACTGGGAACAGCACAACCACACTCTTCAACAATTACTGAATACATTCGAGCAGAACAGTGTAACTATAAACCTCCATAAATCTTACTTTGGAAGAGCCTCAATAAAATTTCTATGTCATATAATTTCACAAACAGGTATTGCACCAGACTCTGACAAATTGCAAGCATTGAAAGATATCAACAAATAAAAAGGAACTATGGAGCTTTTTATGCTTTATTAACTATTTTAGAAAGTTCATTCACTATGAAGCATTAGACACACCCTTGCTATACCAGCTCACAAGTAAAAACACAATTTGGTCATGGAATGAAGACATTGAAGCTGAATTTGAGAATTTGAAAGAAGTGTTACTAAAGGCACCTTTGTTATCACATCCTCACCCAACACAAAACTTTTCCATTGCAACAGATAACTCAACTACAGCACTAGGAGCACATATTTTCCAAGAAGTAGATGAGGAAAGTAAGACAATCGTTAAATATATTGCGTTTGCAAGCAAGATACTTTCTCCAGCAGAGTGCAACTGTTCTGCAACAGAATTGGAGACGCTGTGCGTAGTATGGGCATTTAAGACATTCCGTCATTATCTATGTGGAAGATACACCACAGTATATACCGATCACCAAGTAATCCAGTTTTTATTATCAGCAAAACGTACGCATGATAGATCAAGCCGTTGGAAATTATATCTACAAGAGTTTGACTTTTCTATTGTACACGTTCCAGGTACGCAGAATATTGTTGTCGATCCACTATCGAAATCTATACACCATAAACCACTAGAGAAAGAAAGTTTCGTCTGCCACAACAATCATAGTATTACGTATATGAAACAAGTAGCTTTCGAAAACTTTATATCATCAGCATTACAGGACGTAGAGAGAGAACAGCAGAAAGATGAAACACTAAAAGAGATTGTAACGCTTTGGCGAGACAAGAGCAACGGAAAAATCGGACATAATTACACTATACATCAAAATATTCTCTTTATTCGCTCATAGCGATACAGCAACAATTGGCTTTTATGAATTCCAGAAGGGATCAGAAACAAACTGATATTGTATACGCACCTAAGCTGTGCACATTACGGAGCTAGGAAATGCTTTCTAATTCTTCGACAAAGTTATCACTTCAACAATATGGAAAAACACATTCACAAAGTTATAGTATCCTGCAAGATACATTAGAAAGCTAAATCATCAACAGTATCACATATTCCGCCACTGTATCCCATCATACCAGTTAAGACACATAGCAGCAGTGGATCTTTTTGGTCAAATCCCCGAAACAAGTAAAGGTTATAGTTATATTCTAGTAGCCCTAGAACTGACATCCAAATTTGTAACATATTCCCCACGAAGGAAATCAACAACTAGATCAGTATCAAGAGTATTTGTAAGAGATTTTCTATCATTAGTAGGACATGTACAGAAGGTTATTTCAAATAACGGGCTGCAGTTTAGGTCAGACATATGGAAAGAAATGTTAGAGAGTTCGAACATAACACCAATTTACATATCAAGATATAACAGTTCTTCTAACCCGTCGGAAGGAATAATGAAAGAGATCGAGATACTATGTAGAATTTATTGCTACAGAAAGCATACAACATGGAACGAATACATTTCACAGTTTCAGGAAGTAATAAATGCAATACCTAATGAGTCACCGATGCTCTCACCAACTGCAATACTGACGAATAAAGACCCACCGAATAAACTCACGGAAATGATTAGTTTTCCAAAAAAGCGTAGACTTCGTCATTGTGAGATAATAGACATAGCACTAGCGAATATTAAACGTGCTGCAGAGCGTCGGAAGAGACATCTGAAGCAGGTAACTACATTACGCAATTACGAGATTGGCGATAAGGTACTAGTCCGTACCCAGTATCCGTCACATAAAGGGAAGAACCTATGCAAAAAAATTTGAACTTCTATAAACAGGATCATACAGAATTCGAAATATTCCGTACGCTAATGTAGCACACACAGAGACACTCAGAACAAAAAAATCGAGAGGAAACCATCATATGTCAAAAATAAAGAAATTCTTAAAATAGAAAAAAATTCTTACGGGGATACATATAGAAAGACTATAACAGTGAGCTTTTTGACACATTCCAGCAAGCCAGAACACAGTGGGCTACTAATGGGTTATTTACATGTACAACAGGTCGCCTCGACTCGACCATACATAATTACACTTAACATTAATAGCAGTCTTAGAAGCGTTCTCGCAGGACATTTATTTCACGTTATGTAAGGTAAGTGAAGCAATTAACAGGACTACGTTCAATGTAAATGTATAACATGTACAAATGATTTTCATACAGTAGTAGCAATTAGATGTATTCTTTAACCCGTGCATGCAGCATTGTTGTCATAGTTCACCAAAATAAACGCAGTTTTAATTATAGTATAAGTATTGAATATGGAGAAATATGGATAAATGCTTTACAGGTCATGCAGAGAGCTGACACGAATTTCCAGATGCAGAGAGATGTTGAAGTCATGTTGTGTGCTGATGATTATTAACCATGAATATTTTATTATAGGTAATGCAGAGAGATATTGAAGTCATGTCGTGCGCTGACAATTATTAACAATGAATATTTTATTATAGGCTATGCAGAGAGATGACACAAGATACAAAGGAGAGAGAAGAATGAAGATGTTAGTATGTAAGGAATATAATTTAGCAATGGTTTATTTTGATAACAGGTGACACAGTGCATCGCAGCACTACAGATGGAGTAACCACATTAAATTGCTTACTATATGTAATTTGCTATTCGAAAATTTTTTTCTGAATTGAACATGATATCTTTTACATCAGATACCTACATAAGAAAACAGATCACGCCAAATGTCAGCATACCGATTTGCACTCTGCTAAAATACAAATGTTTTCTCTTAAATAACAATGACGTTGTGTGCTAGATAACTCAAACCTAATTTATAGTCGACTGACAATATGACTCGTAACTGACGACCACATTGCCAAACAGAACACACATAAGGATACATATCTACTGAAGTCACAGAGAGTGGCATAGTTTGTCAAAATGTACTTGCATATTTCAAAAACTGTGAATTTATGTAGGAGACTCTTGATGTAATTGTTTATACAAACACCAAACTATGATTTCGCTAAAGGAAATTTAACTACTAAAGTCACAAAAAGTGACACAGCTTGTCCAGATGTATTTGTATAATTCAGAACCTGTGAAGTAATAGAGCGGTGTCTGTATGTAATTTTTTATATGAGCACCAGATTATGATTTATTTAAAGGAAATGTATCTGCTATAGTCACTGAAAGTGACATAGTTTGTGTATAAGTACTTGTCTATTTCATTTAAAATGTTGATGTCTAAATGTACTACTAAATTCCACATATAGAAATATTTGTTTATGTTATTGAGTGTCACATAATGTCAAATATACTGTAGGCTGAATTCAATACAGATGAATTGTTTAAAACTATAAACTGTTTCTACAGTCACACAATGTGACTATTTTATCCTTTTAAACGTAAAATAAGAATACTTTAAAGATAATTTTTATGAGCACAGAGGAAAGAGATGACGAAAAATTTGGTAATAATGGTATCAACCATATCCGTGAACCGTTTGACAAAATCCTTACACTCGTACCTTAATTCCTGTGCATCCCCATGGTTATGGAGCACAAACAAAGTGAATAGTGAACCACGTTACTTCAACCTACGAAGTTTTCTGTGAGGTGTCGGCATACCAAGATGCACACCACAGTCATGATGTACGTTAATAGCTGCTTGCAGACCAAGATGCACACCATCATTACTAATGGACAATTGGAGTTGGAACTTGTACCTGATGTAGCTGTGGCAACTCAGGCAATTGGACGGTTAACTTACTGTTTGGTTACACTAAAACTATGGATGAAAGAGACGACAGAAACACATGGCGAAACCTGGTGTTGTGCTATATGAGGGAAAGAAACGGACTTTAGAGTGCATTCACAGACAGTGGCCAGTGCTTTGACCATGCTATCCAATTCCATCCGTCAGTCCCACCTGATGCGGATACCACACCGCACAGTAATACTCCAGAATAGGGCGGACAAGCGCGGTGTAAACAGTCTCTTTAGTAGACCTGTTGCACCTTCTAAGTGTTCTGCCAATGAATAGCAGTCTTTGGTTTGTTTTTCCCACAATATTGTCTATGTCACCGTTTTAGTTTAGGTTATTTGTAATTGTAACCCCTAAGTATTTAGCTGCATTTACAGCCTTCTGATTTGTGTGACTTATCGCGTAATCGAAATTTTTCTGATTTCTTTTCGTACTCATGTGAATAACTTCATACTTTCTTTATTCAGGGTCAATTGCCACTTTTATTTCGCAAGCCGTGTTGATCATCTGATGACTTTACAAGACGGTAAGTGACAG
Source organism: Schistocerca americana (assembly GCF_021461395.2). NCBI lineage: Eukaryota > Metazoa > Arthropoda > Insecta > Orthoptera > Acrididae > Schistocerca > Schistocerca americana. Next base: position 326,263,924 of record NC_060126.1, on the reverse strand, counting down.
CGTCATCTGCAAACAACCTAAGGCTACTACTCAGATTATCTCCTATGTCGTTTATATAGATCAGGAACAATACAGGGCCTATAACACTTCGTTGGGGAGCGCCGGATATTACTTCTGTTTTACTCGATGACTTTCCGTCTATTACTACGAACTGTGACCTTTCTGACAGGAAATCAAGAATCCAGTCGCACAACTGAGGCACGCAGTTTGGTTAGAGCAAGCTTGTGAGGAACGGTGTCGAAAGCCTTCTGGAAATCTGCCTCGCCAGGCAGTGATAACAACACAAGGGGATAATTCGCCATCTGATGATACGGCAGCTAGAAGCTATCGATGGTGGGAAGCTGACATGAAGCCACAGCTCAGCATGGATAACAAAGGCGACGGGTCGTGGCATGAAAGCTTTGAGGCCTTGGTAGGTCGCTGGAGGGAGTTGGCACCACATCTGCACACACAAATCGCCTGATTCCCGTAAATTCCGGGGAGGGGTGGACTCTGACGCCACGTTCAATCACTTCCCAGATTTCTTCGACTGGTATTAGATATGGCGAGTTGGAGGGGCCAGCTCGCCAGATCAAACTCACCACTGTGCTCATCGAACCACTCCATCACACACCCGGCCTGTGACATGGCGCACTACTTTGTTCAAAAATGCCTCTACCGTCGGGAATGACGTCATGAAGGGGCATATGTGGTCTGCATCCAGTGGACGATATGTCTTGGCAGTCATGGTGCCCTGCCTGAGCTCCACTGGCCCCAAGGATGCCCGCGTGAACGTTACCCAGAGCATAATGTATCCGCCACCAGCTTCTGTCTGTTCCACAGTACCGGTGGTAACGAGCTGTACCCCTGGAAGACGACGGATTTCCACACTCCCACCGGTATGATAAGAAGGTATTGGGATTCATCAGGCCCTTCAAGGCACTGCCGCTGCGTCAACGTCCATTGCCGATGCGCACGCGCTCTTCTGTCGTACTTGCTGATGTGATGATGTTAACATTGGCACATGGATGGCTCACCGGCCGTAGAGGCCCATTGTTACGAATGTTTGGCGTATTGTATCTCCAAATACACTTCTACTCTGGCCAGAATTAAAGTCTGAAGCGAGTTCCGCCACAGTTCGTTGCCTGTTCTGTTTTACCAATCTGCTCAGCATACGACGTCCAATACCTATAACGAGGGTTAGGTGCCGAACCTCACGACGTCTGGATGTGGTTTCGCCTTGCTTTTATCATCTGTTGAAGATACTCACCATAGCACTCCTCGAACACCCCACAATTCATGTTGTTTCCGAAATGCTCGTGTCGAGCCTCGGGCCATCACAGTATGTCCTCGGTCAAACTCAGGTGGATAGCGTGCCTTTTGCATTCTACACAAGTGCCCCCTCCGAGTGTGTGATTAGCAATTATTTCTGGCCAGATGACGCTGCTATCGCTTGGACGGGTTTATATCGATAGCAGGTCGGTGGCTAGTGTATGTCGTTTCAAAGCACCAGCCATCTCATCTCTCGAAAACCCGTCTTGTATCGATACGACTTGTTGTGATAAAATGATATGAAATGTCGTATTGGTTCTTAGTACAGTTTTATACTTACACGACACATCTGTGATTAAACCTTTGCATGGTTGATGTATTTGGAAGAGGGTATCGAACAGGGCGGTTTCAGTCATTAAAGCATTCAGAAGGTACTTACACGCGAGACAACGTGATCTGTAACGGAAATTCAGTGCAGCATAGTAACAGAAGTGCGCATTTACGAAGTAATCCGTAATTTGTTGAAGGTTTGCGTCTCACAGCATCCATTTTTTGTTCACCTTCGCATTTTCTAGTAGGTTCTGGGACTTTGCGATTAATTTAATGCAAGTGTATTCCACAGTATTCCCTTCAATGGGAATGTAAGTGCTGTCTCTCTATCAAGAGTGTGTGTGGTCGATTAGTTTAGCGTACGAGGGATCTTACACTACATGCAGTAAGATTTTTGCCCTTTGTTGTTTGGTACTGTATTTCATATGTTCTAAAGATTCTACTACTGAATAGAAACAGTAATCAAATAACTGTGACCTACGAGTTTTCTTAAGTGGGTCAATTTTTGTCTGACTATTTCTAAGGGTATTTTTCTAACATGATGTCTCAAGTGACTTCCTTACAGCAAGTTTATGGTTTTTCTGTACGTATACTACACAACAGAACTACAGGACAGTTATGGCGTAGACTTTTAGAACCTTGTATTTCGTAAACAAATTGTGTGATTTGCGATCCAGATACAGACCTACAACTGCAGCTGAACGCGCTGTGAGGGCGTATATCGCTTTGAGACACGTCTACCGTATGCAACAGCTGCATCGTTTCAGAGCGTTCAGCTGCACGTTGAACTTGGCATGCAGGAAATTGGTGCTCGAATGTGCGAATCGGGCGCCGGCGGCTTTAGTCTCGCACGCAGGTGAAGATCGCTTGCGGCTTCCACTTACTTTCTGCATCCTCTAATGAAATAGAAAAAAAGAAAAAACACCAAATACACGCAACTTGAAGTTTCAGTAAAAGAACATTACTGAAAAATAATTACTTTGCTGCGTAATACTTAGTTTACTAAACAAGTACTCATAGTTGCCATATGTCGTTGCTGTAGTCAGATCCATAGTGATATTGCAAAATAATCTTTATAATCAAATAGCCTTACCCATAGCAGAGACATATGATTTTATCATCCTTAACCGCTTACTGAAGCTTAACGTTATTAGAATGACAGTTCATACGTTTTCTCCGGTTGTGTATATGTTCTATCAGGGTGGTGGTGTCCGTAAACATACAACGTGACTTAATCGTAGCAAATTCTTATGTCACTACGGGGCATTTCGTTTAAGAACTTCGTCACCTCAGCCATCACTTAAATGTACTCTATCCGCTTCACTTTTCAGGACATGACAAAATATGACCTGTTATATCATTACATGTACGGTTGTCCGTTTTCCATGACACTTCAGTCTTATGATACTTCATGTCTATCTTAGAAGTGAATATATCATTGGGCTTCTTTCAAAGCCCTTATGTTGAATGCTTTTTTCTTTATATCGAATTTCAACTTGTTCCTGGTCACTCGACCAAGTACGGTACGCATTTTTTTTCTTTCGTAATTCTACCGAGGACTTCGTTTCATGCTTTTCAACTATAATGAAAGCATTTTCGTTGACTGTCTGTAGTCTTACTAAAGTAGCCAAGTGTATATTTATAGTTACTACATTTGAATCAGTGTTCTCTACAGTTAATGGAGTGTGACATTTACAATTCCCCATCGCCATTTAGACTAGATGAACTGTGTATTCGTTTGGTTCATAAACGTCGATGAAGACTTCTCCTTCTTTTGTGTGTTTGTGTCATCAGTCTTCTGACTGGTTTCATGCACCCAGCCACTAATTCCTCACGAGCGTCGAACTTCTCAAACGAGAGTAGCACTTGCAAACTATGTCCCCAATTATTTGCTGGATGTATTCCATTATCTGTGTGTTCCTCTACAGTTCTTACCGTCTACAGGTACTTCTAGTGTCATCGATTCCCTGATGTCTTTACAGATGTCCTATTGTCCTGTTCTTCAGTGTTTTCCATACTTTCCTTTCCTGGCCGATTCTCAGCAGAATCTCCTCAATCCTTAACTTATCAGTCCACCTAATATTTAACATTCGTCTGTAGCGTCACATCTCAAATGCTTCCAATCTCTTCGGTTCCGGTTTTCTTACAGTCCACTCTGCTCCAAACCCACATTCTCACCGATTTCTTCCACAAATTAAGGCTATGTTTGATACTAGTAGACTTCTGTTGGCCAGAAATTCCTTTTTTGCCAGTGTTGGTCTGCTTCTTATAACCCCTTTGCACCGTCTCTCATTGGTTATTTCGATGAATAGTTACCAGAATTCCTTAACTTCATCTACTTCGTGACCATCAAAAATGACGTCAAGTATTTCGCTGTTCTCATTTCTGCTACTTCTCATTACTCTCGTCTTTCATCGAATTATTTCAGTCCATATTCATTCAATCAGCAGATCATGTAATTCTTCCTCACTTTCGCTCAGGATAGCAATGATATCAGCGAATCACATCATTGATATCATTACACATTGAATTTTAATTCCACTCCTGAATCTTTCTTCTATTTCCATCATTGCTTGGTCGATTTACACATTGAACAGTAGAAGAAATCCGAGCACTTCGTCCTTGGTCGTCCACTCCTGTTTCTCCCTCCAGGTTTTACTACATATTGTATACTACCCGTCTCTTCCTATAGCTGACCCCTATTTTTCTCAGAATTTAGAACATCTTGTACCATTTTACATAGTCGGATGCTTTTTCTCGATCTGAAAATACTATGAAGGTACCTTGATTTTTCTTTATTCTTGCGTCTATTGTCAATCATAACGTCAGAATCGCCTGCCTGGTGCCTTTACCTTTCCTAAAGCTAAATTGATCGTGATGTAACACATCCTCAGTTTTCTTTTCCATTCTTCTTTATACTATTCTTATCGGCAGCTATGATGCGTGAGTGGTTAAGCTGATTGCACGATAATTCTCGCAGTTGGCAGCTCTTTTAGTGTTTGGAAATGTGTGGATGATATTTTTCCTAATGTCGCCAGACTTAGAAATTCTACACACCGACATGATTCGTCGTTTTGTTGCCACTTCTCTCAATGATTTTAGAAATTCTGACGGAATGCTATTTATCCCTTCTGCCTTATTTGATCTTAAGTCTTCCAAAGCTTTCTTAAATTCTGAATCTAAACGTGGATCCCCCCGTCTCTTCTAAATCGACTAATGTTTCTACTTCCATCACAGCACACAAATCCTCCCCCTCATAGAAGCCTTTTGTGTACTCTTTCCATCTATTCTTTCTTTCCTCTGCACTTAACAGTGGCATTCCCGTTTCACTCTTAATGTTACCACACTTGCTTCTAATTTCACCGAGGGTTGTTTTGATTTTGCTTTATGCTGCGTCAGTCCTTCGGACAATCATTTCTTTTTCGATTTCTTAAATTTTTCATGCATCCATTCCGTCTAATCTTCACACTACCTCCTATTTATTTCATTTCTCAGTGACATGTATATCTGTATTCCTGAATTTCCATCAACTTCTTTCTACTTCCTTCTTTCATCGATCAACTGAAGTATTTCTTCTGTTACTAGTGGTTTCTTCGCAGTTACCTTCCTTGCAACTACGTTTTTCCAACTTCTGCGATTGCCCATTTTAGAAACGTCCATTCCTCTTCAACTGTACCGCCTTCTGAGTTATTCCCCATTGCTGTATATATCGCCTTAGAGAACTTCAAGTGTATCTCGTCATTGCTTAGTACTTCCGTATCCAATTTCTTTGTGAATTGATTCTTCTGACTAATCTCTAAGACTTCAGCCTACTCTTCATTAATACTCAGTTGCGATCTCAGTCTATATCCGCTCATGGGTACGCCTTACAATCGAGAATCTGATTTCCAAATCTCTGCCTGACCATAAAATAATCTAACTCAGATCTTCACATGTCACCCTGCCTTTTCCAAATATACCTCCTCCTATTGTGATTTGCGAACCGAGTATACGCTATTACTAGCTGAAGTTTATTACAGAAGTTAATTAGTCTTTCTCCTCTCTCATTCCTTACCCCAAGCCCATGCTTTCCAGCAACCTTTCCTTCAGCTCCTTTCCCTACAACTGCATTCCACTGCCCCATGAGTATTAGATTTTCATCTCCCTCTATGTACTGTGTTACACTTTATTTTTTTCTTCATGTTCAGTTTGCGACGTCGGCGTATATACCTGAACTATCGTTATACATGTTGGTTTACTATCGATTCCAATAAGAACAGCCCTATCGCTGAGCTGTTCACAATTACACACACTCAGTCCAATTTTCCTGTTCATAACGAATCTTACTCCCGTTATATCATGTTCTGGGTCCTTTATTTTACCCTGTACTCATATGACCTGTAATCCATGTCTTCTTTTCAGTTCACTGACCACTACCATATCTAGATTGAGCCATTGCATTTCCGTTTTCAGATTTTCTAGTTTCCCTATTACACTCAAGCCTCTGACATTCGAGGCTCCAACTCGTAGAACGTTATCCTTTCGTTGGCCATTCAATCTTTTTCTCTTGGTCACCCCCCACTTGGCAGTCCAGTCCCAGATATCCGAATTCAGGACAATTCCTAAATCATTGGAGAATGGAGAGATCATCATGACACTTTTCAATTACAGGCTACATGTTCTGTGGATACATGTTATGTATCTTTAATGTAGTAGTCCTCTGCCGCCGTTGCTGATTATTAATCAAAAGATAAGCGGTGGAGCTTTTTTCTTTAATTTAAAGAACCACTGCAGGAGCAGAACGATGGATAGGGCAGGGGTCGACACGGTTTCGAAACCGAGACCGACTACATTTCGATTACTTATCAAGGGCCTTACCCCTTGATCATCGGTGCTTCTTGTGTATTACTACCTTTCGTGTACTTTCTCTCAAAAACGGACAACTCACGCAGCCTCTCGCGACTACGTTGACGGATTTATTTATGTAGATTACCAGAGTATTGTAAAATTACTTTATCACAGTTAACTGCACTAGGGCCAGTCATTGATCCACTAGGTAGACACTTCATATTTAAAAACACCATGTTTCAGGAAGGAAGCGTTTGAGGAATCTCTTATCTGTGGCATTTCCAAACTAATGCCAACACGTAACTACATTGGCAACCTTTGTCTCGACTTAGCTAATAAAATTCATACAGACCTGGACAAGCTGTCTTTTTATTGGTTCCACTATTCTCTATAGCTTAGGATTGCCAAGTTCATGACCTTTACCCGTAAATAACTTGGACGCCGTTATTTGTTATATTCTAGTTTTTATTCACTTCTCGGTTGGAAAATGTACACACACAGAATCAGCATTACTGTCAATGTTAACTTTCTGCAAAGTCAGTCTAACATTCCTGGCTTCTATGCTGTTATCTAGATTTTTTATGGTAGTAGAATGTTTTAGCAAGTTTTAGCTCAGTTCTAGCTCACTATCTCATTCATATCTCATGAGCTAGCTCACTAGAACTTACACAAAACCTACTAAAACATTCTGCTATAACACAATTTTCAGGTGTAAGGCACATAATTTCATTTAAATTATTTAGGAAATTAATGAAAATGAATATTTTTCTCATATCACATCACCAGTTTTCAAAACAATTAATTTTTACCTACCAAAGGTGAACATAAGGAAATAAAATTTAATATTTTTTATAAAAGGTGAACATAAGAAAATAAATAAAATAAATTTTGGTGAATGTAAGAAATCTATTCCTTAACCAGAGCCGGCCGCCGTGGCCGAGCTGTTCTGGGCGCTACAGACCGGAGCCGCGTGGCTGCGACTGTCGCAGGTTCGAATCCTGTCTTGGGCATGGGTGTAACGTCCTTAGGTCAGTTAGGTTTAGGTAGTTCTAAGTTCTAGGGGACTGATGACCTCCAATGTTAAGTCCCAAAATGCTCAGAGCCGTTTGAACCACTTTGAACCTTAACCAGAATTTTTCTAATTCTTTCTTCCTGAGCCACCAGACTTTTATGATCTTGGGCATGGTTGTAACGTCCTTAGGTCAGTTAGGTTTAGGTAGTTCTAAGTTCTAGCGGACTGGTGACCTCCGATGTTAAGTCCCAAAATGCTCAGAGCCGTTTGAACCATTTTGAACCTTAACCAGCATTTTTCTAATTCTTTCTTCTTGAGCCACCAGACTTTTATGATCTGTATCTGTCAATGTTTTTTTAAATAAAATTCATTTACAGTTTTACCACATTCACTTGTAACTTTATTTTACTCATGTTTCGATATACATTCTTTACAAATCCAACAATATCCATTTTTCGTACACATTCTGCACAAATCAAACAAAATTCAGTTTTCCTACATTTATCTTTATAAAAGTCATTGATATCCCTTTTCTATAGACAGTCAGCACGCTGCTTTAGCTGTTTGGTATTGTCCATTTAAATCGACGCTTCATAAATTTGATATTAGTGATTATCTTGTAAATAATCTTTAAGGTATTCCACAAGTTAATAAGAAAGTTGAACGAAAACTGAAAGGTGAATGTAATGGTTAAATAAAGGAAGGATTTAGTGATTTGTGAGCAAAAAGTACGCTTACAAAGTTGGTGATAAAGAAGACAAATAATCTAAAGAAATGTCTTGTATAAGAAATGTATTGAGAAAAACAGGATAAGATAAAGGGCTATAAAGATTGTTTGTTAAACAATAGACAACACTAGAGAAGAACTGTTATGATTCCAAATTAAGAAGACCAAATACACACAGTTGAAGTAAACAAGAAAGCATTGAACCCTCATGATGACAAAATGTATGTTTTGCAATAGATATTACCATACAGAGATTACAATTTATGAAAAATATCTATTAAAATTTTTTCTAAATAAATGGAGACTCTAATCAAGAAGTCTCAACGCCATAAGTGTCTCTAAAGATATTAAAATCCAACTGAGTAAGAGATAAATGTTTTATATAATATTACTAGATGTGAATATTTACATACTAGATATGGAGAAAAAATTTGTATGGAGCTTAATTATGAGTTTAAGATTATTTTACCATATAGACATCCTAAAGTAATTATTGATTGCAATTTTCAACTAACTGAAAATGAACAGATGAAAATGAAGTATAAAGTGATGAAGAAACTTAAAAACAGAAATAATAAATTTCATGATATTCAATTCACAATGTGAAAATTTAGGACTTTTTGATAATGAATTTATTATTCCAGGGTGGATGAATATTCGCATAGGAAAATAAAAGAGTAATATAAAGAATTTTCATTAGTAGCACACCTACTTAAAGACACTTTATTAGTTATCTCTAAGTTTTTGTTATAAAATAAAAAAGATGTGTTGATTATTAATGTTATTTTATGTCTTTTTGTTATAGAATTCCAGTTTAAATGCTCATGCACCCTGGAAAAATAACACATCTCTTTATGTTCACCATAATTCATTTATTTATTTTCTTACATTCACATTTTATAAAAAAAATACTAAGTTTTATTTTCTTACATCCACGTTTAGTACAAAAAATTAATTATTTGTGAAAACTGTTGAATGTGATACAGAAAAAATATTCATTTTTGTTAATTTTCTAAGTGATTTAAATCGAATTATGTAATATAAATCTGAAAATTGGATTATGGTAGAATGTTTAAGTAGGTTCTATGTAATCTCTCGTGAGTTAATTAACAAGGTAAGAGTGTGCTAGTGAGCTACAACTGTGCTGGAACCTACTATAATAATCTACTGATGATAACTGCTTACTCTTGTGTTTGATCGAAGCCTCAGCCAACATTTCTCACCATAAGGATTGTTAGACCCATTTCTCCATATTTCTGTCTTACATAGGTCGTGTTATCTTACGTTTGCCGAATACCTGGAACCACTTTATCCCTTATGTTTTTCTCCTAACCTGGGACTCCTGGTACTATTTCATGTGACTTTTCTTTACATTTGTTAGACCCACAAAAGCTCAATTAATTATCTGTACTGTTCTTAACATGACACAATTAGTATTGAAATAGGTGGGCATGCTTAACGTAATGACACCGAATTTTTTCTGTGAAAATTCTTAAAGTTTGTTAAATGGAATGAACGTTATTAACGCTCTACACGTTTCTTAATTATTGCTGTATATTTATTTCAGAACAAAGTTACGCTGTTTATGTAGCCAAAACTTCACCTGTACTTGTCCTGTTTCATCATTATCAAAGTAAAACCTTGAAGGTGGTCTTCAAGTTCTGGAAACAAATGAAAATCGGAGGGCGCGAAGCTAAGACTATATGCAAGACGATCGATGAAAAGGCATGGAAGGTGCCGGATTATTGCAGATGTCGCATCGTTTGCGTGTGGTCTGGCGTTGCCATTCTGAAGGAGAGGGTGCGCCACCTATGAATAAAATTTTCGAATTCGAAACTAATACACAATACTCTTTTTTACGCACCACCATATTTAAGATTCAGTCTCGCATATTACGCGCTAGTATTCGGAGCCCTCTAGCGCCAGAGGGCTGCAGATATGTAAACATGAACAATAAAGATGTAGAATGTTAACAAAGTTTGTTTTATTAAAAAAGTTTCGAACATTATCTCATAAAAAATTCCGAGTCATTACTTTTCAGCACTTCGTCTCGAGACGTTTTACAATTGAAAGCAATGAGAAGTCTTCTAAGTTTCAAAATCAATGTTTTCACGTTATTTTGAGAACTGCGACGTACAAGTTAGGATATGGATGTTCATACACAGACCTTTTGCTCATATGTGGAAAAGAATAGCGGATTATGAGGTGAAATCCCTCGAGTGTGCTACCCCCCGTGCCTCATGCAGTTTAGCGCCAATCTGTAATTGAAGAGGCGGCAGTAGAACTACTCACGACGGTCTGCCTGATAATTTTACCGCACCCCAAGCTGCATGTACTCCAAAGAGCATCTTTGGCGTGCCATAAAATACGGCCTTTGGGACCAGTGTGCATCTGGTGCTGCGGTATAGGTCATTAAATCAGTTTTCATATATTGTACAGCACCGGCCGCAGGTCACCTACTGCCAAATCCAGGATTAGCTATTTACCACGTATCCGCGTCAATTTGATACGTGTCCACGATGTTGTTAGAAAGCATCCTAGCGCAAACGTTTTCATTGTACCTTACACTGTTTCTTGGCCCTTAACTTGAGTACTTGTAAAGTTTTTCGCTCACGTGGAATATTGGTGTGGGGAACTGGACGTAACTGACATGATGAAAAAAACGTAAAAGTGTGCTCTAGTTGTGCTCTGAGTTTCAAAAACTTGTCATATTAGCGAAAATAAACAAATAAACCTCAGATAATTAATAATGGAAGAAACAGTTTAATAATAGAATGTCATCTTAGTGACTGAATGTCAGAACGAAGAGGATATGATACATGTACGACTCACTCCTCATCTCTCTTTCCCTCCCTCTGTGTATATACCAATCCACGTTTCTCAGTTTATCAATCTTTATGTGGAGAGAGAGAGAGAGAGAGAGAGAGAGAGAGAGGTTGGTTGGTTGGTTTGTGAGGTTGAAGGGACCAGACTGCGAAGGTCAACGGTCGCTTAGGGAAAGAGGAAGACACGATGTGTTTAATTTTATTTTAAAGCCGTGTTAGTACTATTAGACTTCTCCAAGGTGTCCTTATCAGTTTAACTACTCTTTTAAGGCACTGATCTCCAGGCTAATTGTGCACCAACGAAACGACTGATTTCCAGCGTTGTCCAGCAAGAGATGATAACAGAATAAAAAAATTAAAAGAAAAAGAAATTATTCTGCTTCTAACGTATAGTAAAGGATCAATAACAATTTGTGATATGTTCAGCATCTTCATGTCGACTGTGGGTTGGGATAGGTGTGCTGATGAATAGACTTGGCTGTGAGAGGAACAATGTTTTGTGAACGGCTATCATGTGTCGTATGTTAGGAAGCACCCCGTTTCGTTATATATATTCCCAGTAATATATGTGCCCAATATCAAATGCACGCCGTCAAGTTTAGAGACTCTAAACGACGATCCAGAATTATAGTGTGAGTCTGACAGTAGAACTATTCGCTCTTAAATCGGCGCTGCACTAGCAAATGGTGTATTAATGGTACACAAAATATTGTTTTCGATGTACTATAAAAAGGTAGTCTGCATAATTCATAGCGCATTTGCAGACGATCAGTAAGCACATACTACCTCACACATCTTGCGTTGTTTGATGCAATAATGAATATTATTACGATATGGTATCTCGGGATATTTAGTAATATAATTTTATTGTGCGATTCGTCGGATAATTTTTAGCCAGTCTGATATTATGTAGAGAAAATCGTAAGACTGGAAGGGGTGGAACGTTGGGGGTAAACATTACGTCTACTGCAAGATCACTAAAGACGGCGTACGAGCTCAAATCCGGAAAGGAAATCTTGTGCCTTTTACAAAGGAGCTATCCTAGCATTTGCCATAAGTGGGGTAAGGAAAGCGTCGTAAACCTAAACCTGATTTTATGGTCGGGGATTTGAACTGCCATTCTCCCAAATGCCATTCCAGAGACTTCAAATTGTGACACTTCACTCGTTAAAAGCGAATCGTGGTTTGTTCAACGCTATAGACATCACATGCTAGTAATGTGGTCTGCTTGTGTAGCGATGAAGTACTTGGTCAGTCACAGTATGGGTTTTGAAATTTCTACGCTTTGAAGCAACTATTTACTCCATCCCTGTACAAATAATAACGTCATTAAATGATAAATGATAAAATATCACCATTAACGACCTTCGACAGCTATCCGAAGGCATTTGGAAAAGTCAGTCATAATTTTACACAAGGGAATAAGTAATGCTACACTTTTTTTCTGGAAGCGGGTTGGTTTTATTGACCCTTCCAATACATAATATTATTCCCCACTCTTTTGATTACAAACCTTATATTTCTGCCTGTCTCCGTTCAATGCGGCAGCCTTACACCACCTTACTGGGAGGCCTGTGTGCTCACAAGGAACTGTCTATCGAGCAACGTCGCAGTCAACACCCTGCTGCATCAATGTCCTCCCCATAATCCACGTTCTGCTTCCCGCGGAGCTAATCCTTCATTGCACCAAGCAGATGGAAGTCGGAGGAAACGACATCCGGGAAGTAGGGTGGACGAGGAAGAACAGTTCAATGAAATTTTGTGAGTTCCTCTGGGATACGCGTACTTGTATGAGGCCTTCCGACGTCCTGGAGAAGTTCGTTTGCATTTCTGCGGCGCGAACACTCTGAAGTCGTTTCTTCAGTTTCCTAGACAGCTCAGAGTTACTCATTGCACCACGGGGGAGGACATCAAATAGAGTAAACCTACACGAAAGTCCCAGAAGACCATCGCCATGTCTTTATCGGCCGCAGGTACAGCTTTGAACTTTTTCTTCGGGGGAGGGTTCGTGTGGCATCACGCCATGGATTGCCGTTTTGTTTCCGGTTCAAAGTGACGAACCTATATTTCATCACCTGTGACGATGTTCGACAACAAATTGTCACGATCAGCCTCGTAATGCACAAGCAGTTCCGTGCAGATGTTCCATCGTTGCTCTGCAGCCGGCGAGGAACGCAGATGCACTGATCTTCCAGTAATCCAACCGGTGGACGAGTGTGTCACTCTACCAACAGAGACATAAATTTGAACAGGGAGGTGTTTGACTGTGATCTGTCCATAATCTGAAATGAAAGTTCTTGCGCGTTGCAGCAATGCTGGAGTGACAGCTGTGTGCGGCCGGGTGGCACGCTGGAGATCGGACAGGTTTGCGATGATGACAGACGCCTCGCCCATCGAGTCACCGTGCTTTTGCTCACTGCCAGGACTCCGTAGACATTCTGCAAGCGCCCCACCAAACGAAATTTAATGGCAGCTCTCAGCTTGGAATGCACTTCCAATACAGATGTAAATGGTTCGCATGTAGCTTTACCTTCAAAAGCATATACAGTAGGCTACAATATACAGAACAGGGAACTAAAGTTACGAAGAAGCATAATTTCGTTAGCATGGCGTACCGTGGTCAACTTCTGACAAAACTGAAAGTTTCCTTCGTAAATTTATCTTACCAGCTGTCATTAGAGTACAAAATACTTTGGTTCGTCGTAACATCTCACATAGGAAGAATACATATTTACATTGTGGAGTTTGTATTGTAACCTGTGGCAACTGCCAAAAGAACTACATTGAAACATAAAAAACTCGCTTCAAGGAACATACATTTATACGAAGTAAAACTGCTCTAGATACACATTTATCAGCAGACAAATATCATATCACTAGTATTGACAATAGCATGGAGACTTTACACAGAGCAAACAAGGGGTGTATTTTTACGTGCTTGAAGAACATGAAATTTATACTGCCAAAAGAAAAGAACTAAGAAGAATATTAACGAAACTAATCAATTTTCCATCCAGTAAAGCTTACTTTAATGTCTATAATTTCTCCCCCTTTTTAACTTTCAGTAAGAGTCCTCAGTGTATTTTTGTTCTTATTCGTTAAAATGAAGGATATGTCTTACATATTTAGACGTGTCCGACGATTTTGCACTATCTTTTAGAATATGTAAACAAAAATAAATAAGCAAATAAATGTACGATACACAATATGCTAGTAACATTTGTTTATTAGCTTCTTCTGTAACGCATCGTTCATGCTAAAATTTACAGCACTAACGCAACTATGCTAATCTCGTAACTAGATTCCTTCACCTTCCTCCCCTTTTTACCTCACGGAAAGAGTCCTCGTTTTGTTTCTATCCTTATTCGTTAAAATGAAGCCAATTCCTTAAACTCTCGGACATGTTCGATAACTTGTCGTTTGCTTTACAAAATTTTTGAAAAGATCTAAACAAAGACGAAATGTTCGATGCACAGTTTCCTGTCAGTACGTTTATAATATTTCTTTTAAATCTACTATCGTCTAATGCATCATTCATGCTGAAATACACTATATCACCGTGTGCTTTAAGTCCGAATTTTTGTGAATTCTGTATTTAATTATATTTCCGTCCGAAATATTTGTTTTATGATTTAGTTTCACACAATGTTGACAAATTACACTTTCCGGCGCCAGGTATGTGTGAGTTCATAATATTTTGTTGTCATTTCTGGTACCCAGGAGAGATGTTTTCGTATTATTACACTTCTCTAAATTAGTATTATTGCGCTTTTGTTCCAACCTACACCCGAATATGAACTGCAGTGCAGAGTGAAACCTGTTGTCAATGAATTTAGTACATCATTTTAAAAATTACTTTTGCAATGCTTTCTTCAATTAGCGCACTCAGCATCATGATATTTTTGTGAATATGATCAATGGAACATGTACTAACTAATTAGTATGTGGAACGTTGATATGAACACCTACTACACATCATCCAGCGAATAGGAAGCGTGTAGTATGAAAAAACTGGTCTCTGAGTAAGCCTTACAGGTCACTGTTCGACGATAACAGCACACCTACTTTCTCTGCTGCGATGAGATTGGCCATTTTACAAGATCGTCTGTTAACAACTGAATAAAGAAAAATGCTTCGAACATTGTCTAGAAAATTTCACGTTAACATCGATAAGAAGACGGAGGCAGATACGCATATTGCAATTACGTGAATCTGATTCTGCACATAGCTCTGACAAGCGATGCACTATTCTACGAATACAAGGTGCAGTAGCTGTTAGAAACAGGTTGATCGCTCGAATTCATCCTTCACGCTCCGTATCACAGTCCAATAGTATATTACATGAGCTTCATAATAACGGCAACATTTGCAAGGTTACTAGTAAAGATGCGCATAATAATTTACGCTTTGCGCTCTTGAAGTATCACCAAACTTCATTTATCGATGAAAAGTCCCTTTGTAGTCAGGTACTATGGCTGTCTAAGGATAAATGTCCCACGAGTAGGTCTTCAGAGGACAATATTGTAGTACTAAGTTGCTGCACATGTGAACTTAAGCTGTACAGTCCTCTGTACAAGAGAAGAAGCTCTGATCAACTCAGTGACTGTTTAGGTCTTCCGAGCAACGTATCTGATATACGTAGAAGGAGACAAGGACCTGCGCAGTTTACTTACTGTCTGTTCTTCACTCTGATGTGACACTCTATTATGTGACTGAAAAGTAAAATGCCTTTGGTTGATATTCATGAACACAGCAAGATATTGCGATTCTTCTTTTGATGGTCAGAGATGAGATCAACGTAAGTTCGAGCGAAAAGAACTAATAACCACAGTGAGTCAAGACAAAAAGTTCTGTCAATATTTTGTTGACGGCTGTGAAGTTGAATTCGCGAATAACAACTATTTTGCAAACTAGAAATATAAGAATGGGAAACCTTCAGGGGGATCTGACGTGGAAAGAATGCAATACGACTGGTAGCTACGCAGTCTTTTAAAAGGAAAGGAAGCTATCCCTTACAAGAGCGGCTATGCTGTTAGAGAAGGTCATAAGCGTAAGGAACAAAAATGACACAAATAAGAGCAACATTTCGAGAAAAATGTATTCTTTTTCTAAACCAGCCTAATGTCATGCTAGTCACGGATCTCATATTTTAGAGACAAATATTTTGAGTTAGTGACCGAGCCCTGCTACTCGCTAGTAGTTCGAATTATCGTGTGGTTGTAATTAAGGTGCAGCTACTTACAGAGATCCAGTGTGGGCTGTAATTATAGTGTACCAGCGAACCTTATACGTTTTCTAATGCGTTAATGCGAAACAAATTACGCTGCAAAAATACGTTCCACTTTTTGGTACCACGTGCTAATCTGGTGCTGTGACTGCAAGGAAGACGTAAAGAAATGATTCACATGTAGGGATTAGTTACAGACGAGGGCAGATTAAGTCAAAAAATTGATACAGGCACAGTGTTGATTTTATTATTAACTGTCGACTGCACGATATGTTCAGTGAGAGCGCCGGAGACGTCGACTAGTACTGTATCCATTAAACGACGTGACCAACAGTTGCTCGCAGAGGTTCCAGTAGAGACTGGACAACGTGTATCTGTTTATTCGCCTTCAGACCAGATACAAGTCGGACGAGTACCAGCGAACGCGCTCTTTTAGGTATCTCCAAATGCAAGAGTCATGTATATTCAGGTCAGGTGGTCTTGCAGGCCACGCATCTGATATACCACTGATGATAACACGTTCGTCGAAGGTTCCTTTAACTAGATCTTCCAACACAAACGGGCTCTTCTAAAGCGGGAAACAATGTTGTAGAAGGAGGTCTCGATATCGTGCAGCACGGTATACCTGAAAGGACCTATGGGTGTGCTCTCTTCAAAGAAGAGCGGACCGTGAATGAAAGTGCTTGTGGATCCACACCACTCAGTCACAAACGGCGTGTGCAGTGGCTCTTCGAGCACAACACGCGGTTCAGCAGCACTCCAGATTCGGCAGTTACGTGTAGTCACTGCACCCTGTAGTGTAAAATGTGCCTCATCACACCATAGAATAATGTACGGCAATATGTCATCAACGTGGAATCATGGCAGAAACCGAAGAACAAATTCAGAACGTTGCCGCGAATCATGATATTTCAGTTTCTGTACCTTTTAGATCGTATTAGGGCAGCAAGGTAAAATAGGCCGCTAAACTTTCCGTACTGTTGACAGTAGGATGGTCACTTCTTGTGATACTACACGAGCACTAACACTATCTGGGGCACTTGCTGATGGGTCACTTACAGCAACCTCAATCTCGTCAATAACTTCCACAGATATCGGCAGCCTGCCTATTCTAGGTGTCACACCAAGCTCAACCGTGTTTTAAAATTTCATTATCGTCATCTGTAAATCATTTAATGATATCGGGTGTCTCCTCAGATTTTTCACTAGGCGATACTCCAAACGCGCGCTGTAATTGCTTCCGTTCACATAAAACAGTTTCAATAACAGGCGCAAGGTCTCTCTTCTTGACACACAAGTCTTCAGTCCGTAGATAACAGGTGGTCATAGTTAAAGTACGGCTACCCACTGAGGACCAATGTGAATGACTGTGTGACATCCTTCGCGTCATCTGACAAGCCATAACACGAGTGAACATTAGGCTGCTGCGTAGAGTTTTGATTAAATTTCAGAGAACAACTTTAAGTAACTGAAAATCTTCGCTTTCACGTAACGTAAGCGGTGTAAGCAGGGCACGGCAGGAACGTTATCTGGAGGCATGAATGTTGTGAATCAACCTTTGAGTGACATCTCATGGTAATGACGGGAGCACATCGTGGTTTAAGCAGTATGTTTACAAAAACACGCGTGACGTACAAGTTTAGCTCGTGTTACAATACACATCTCGTGAACTTTAGAACGAACTGTGGCAAACTGTTGACACTCATTGCCGCAATTCTTTGTCTCGGTCACTTTTTGGCCGGCTTCTCCGCCATGTCACCCAAAGTTTCGTGTCTTTATCTAGGTTTGATTCAAGGATGGGAAAAGCTCAAAGTTGAGTCATTTGCTGCGCTGCTGAAGGAGCGTACTGCGCGTACACGAAGCGAAGTTGTTGAAGTAGTTCCTGGGAAACGGTTACATCTAGTATAAAAATAAAACAACGCAGATTACGGCTCCACATGTTTTTTTACTAAGCGGGGAAGCTATAGATTAAAAATATTTTATTATTTCAAATTCCAAGTCTCATATCACAGCCTGATGACGAAGTGGTTATCTTTCGTTATTGGTCATACTTATTACGATTTTTCGAAGTTGAATAACGTACTGCCCGTCATTCGAAGAATTTGCAGTGAATTCAGAGTGGAAATAGCAATTGCTGTTCCGAGGGACGCTGAAATTGGCAGTCTGAAATTGTCGCCATATTCCGAAATGTGTATCGCCCAGGATTTGATCGCACAGTCTTTCGTTTTCCAGCTACGTCTTCCACCACCGGAACATCACACAACACGCAAATGACATCCCAGCTTCTGCGTTCTTAAGGCACTGGTAAAGCCACTGTTCACCAGGCACCTTAACTTCATTGTAATTCAGACAATTTGCACGAAATATATATATATTCGTCGTGAGTCTATGAGTCTATCTTGTACGTATTAGTGGTTAGTCCGCATATCCAGATGGAGGCAAGCAAGCCACTGCAGTTTACATACATATAGAATATTAAAACAGATATTAGAATATGTGAGAATTTGGAAGTATCTTGGGACAGGTGTATCAAACGTGCCAACCTACCATATAGTTTATTGATAGATAACCCAGTAGTTACTAAAGCGTAATTCGTGAGAGAATTTTCGCTTTAAGAATAATTAATGTGCTGTGCTGTGTGATGTCTTTCTCAATTTATGGGAATCACTTGACGCATCTACACAGTACTGATCAAAATAAAGTACTTGTTTACGGATATCGTAGCAGATACGGAGAGGACGGAAGGCATCATAGAATAAAGCAGACGGATAAAAGGCATCCGGTTAAAACAGGTGTTAAGTGTGTATAGCATGTGTGATAAGATTGCCACTATTCGTAATATACTGCGTAGATATATAATAAATAGGATATCTAGGCCTCTGACATTGTCTACAGACGACGCAGCTATCGGCCTACTCAGAGAGCTGGAGTTGGTGCCTAAACGACGCGAAACGAGAGACACCCGCAGAGCATAAGTTCCGGAATAGAAATAAGCACAGATTCTCGTAAAATAAGTGTTAACAATGACGCGTATAAATCACCAAAAAAAAGAATCTACGCTCACTGTGCCACGTGGGTCATTGTAATGTCCAGCGGTGAAATATATTCATAAATTTTACTAGCAACAACTTAACACAGGACGAATAGGGAACTTTGTTCACCAAACTTTTGTTAAAATGTATTTCATTGGTTTCACGCGAAATGTGTTGCTTAACTCAGTACTTTGCCATCGCAGCTGTTAGAGGCTGAGGTCTGTAAATTATTAAACGCAAAATTCAGTGCAGATATGTGATACACCAGACAGAAAATGCTATTTATCTCTGAAATCTAATGAGGTGTAGTCAATTTGGAACCGTTTGAAAAAATGTCTCTGCTGAAAATATAAACTAGCGTGAAAAATGCTGGAGTTGCGTCCGTTGTTGTCGTGGCCACTAGAGAATGTGGAATACCTAACCTGCAAAGAAATGTGAAAGAACTCAGTAATGGTTTTGGTGGAGAAAGCATCTCCGATTCGGTTGATATGAGCGACACAAACGCACTGCGTACAGGAGCAAGCAATTCTTGTAAAACATTTGACTTGTAGTTTCATTTTTTGTATATGTGAGTAGAAATATTATCAACTATCTTTTTAATAATCACATAAACTGCGTGCAGTGTTAATAAATCTAGAAGCGGTATAATCATTTGTGATATGGAAGTTTGGTGTTTTATTTTCCACTCGTGGCTTACACTGCGGTATGAAATGTCATCATTTTTTAACGACGTAATTACCCTCCTTGTTGGAGACTATATTCAATACATGGCAGGTTATCTATCATTTAGGTAATTGTCATGTTGAGTTTGTTTATATTATATAACTAGGATCGAAGAGCAGCAGAGGAGACTAAATTAATCATCCACTGAATGCTTTAATGTGACTTGATAATTCAGAACTTTCGTCTCTGGCTGCAAATGTTCCAAACTGCTGTCATATGCATATATAAAGAACATCTTCCACTTCGATGAAGTTAAAACGTTGAGGAGAATGTTGAATCGTTCAGTTCTTCTGTGCCGTCAGCTTGTCCCGCTTCTCTTAGTTACGGAAGGTATCTGATTAGGATCCCAGCTGCCTGAAGGCTACATCGTCGTTGAAGACCACGTATAGTCGAATATAAGCATGCGCTACCTGTTTTCTATTTGTGCTGCTAACCAGATACAATCCTATCGACGAGAACGTGTGGAAGAACCGCTGTCTTGGACAGAAAGTGGACATTCAGTCTTAAAACTGAACATCCGTCACCTGTGGCTTATGGGAATGTGGCCTTTGGGTCACTCTTCAGTGTTCACTCTGTACACAGCATTCGCATTCACACTGGGCTTGTGGAGCGTTGTGGAGTCTCTGCTAGCAGTTTACTGCACTTTGGGGAAGCTTGAGGAAACCACTCTGCAGTTGATGATCACTTCGACATTGATCTGTGGCTTCATGAAGATGGTTCTCTTTGTGAGCGACTCACATAGTTACAACTTGATGGTACGGGATATGGCTGGTCTCATAGCGGTACAGGACGAAGATAGCTCCAAGGATCCGGCGCTGGCGGCAATCCTGCACGACTCTCGCAGACGTGCGTCCCGCATTACTATGGGAATGCTGCTGTTTATGCTCTCACAGTGCTTCGTCTGGTATCCCATTCCCCTTGTTGTGCATGCAGAAGATCGGCGGCTTCCACTTTCGCAGCACGCGTGGGACAACAACAGTAACTACTACCCACTCTCGTACACTGTCCAGTGCGTATGTGGCCTGTATGTGAGCCAGATCAGCTTCGCTCTGGACTGCCTGTTTGCATCCATCTTGATCCTCGTAGTTGCTCAGCTGAAGATCCTCGGAGAACGTATTTTGAAGTTGAAGCAGGAAGTGATTCCAGTAGAGGCAAACGAAAATCCTCGTCGGTGGGATCAGATACCGACAGACAAACATTATGACGGAATGTTCAGAAGATTGTGCGTTTGCATCGACAGCCACCAAAAGATTCTCAGGTACGTTAGTGGTTAATATGTATGTCAAATATGGAACCCAAATTTCACAAGATTATTTATTCAACAACAGTGGGGATAGGAATTTGGCATGAATGTTAAGTAACGCATCGAAATTAAAATATTTCGTTAACGCTAGCTGTGAGTTTCAAGCTCATGTAGTTCTACCTCGCCCAAATGTGCCTAATCGAGATGACGGACGAAAACAACAAATTGTGTTTTGCACACTCATTTATAACAAGTGTCCTCAATTACATCTGCGCACCATAATGTTCTTAGTAATGAGCTGCCTCAACGACGCATAGGACCGTAAGAGTCATTGCACTCCAGGGTCACGTGATTTGACGATATGTGATTTTTTTTAATGGGGAAATTGAGGAAGAATAGAACGCGTCCATAGCTTTCCCTGTCAGCTTACAATGCTACATAGTATCATCTGTCGAGTCAATAACTTCAGATATTTCGGAAAAGTATGGTTCTGTACTTACTTAATTTCTAAATGTTTGTCGTATGAAGGACGCATTGACATTTGTGTAAGGTGAATGAATACTTTCATGCCAGAACAAACCGGTACGCATCCAAAAGATATATCCTTGTGAAATCAAATGAAGCTTTTTGAAACCACAATATATTAAACTTGATCTATTCCCGTGACTGGACCGATCATAAAGAATATTTTAAAAACTATATAGTTATTCGTAAAATACAGGCTTACACGTTCGGTATTAGCGATATTGCCTGGACATGTTCGAACAGTTCCTTCTACCATAGATCGAAGGGGAGCAGCCACCCATCATGTTACAGCGTCATAGTGTACCGTCATATTAGAATTTGAAAGTGCGTTGACTCTAAGACACAGTTTCTGAGAGGTGGGTATACGGCTATGTTGTCATAGCGTGGACCCCATGCTCTCAGGATATGGCTCATTAGACTTTTTTTTGTGGGCTTACGTTAAGGACAGCATGTACAAAACACCAATAAGTATTTCTACATCCGTGGACGAATCAATGAAGTAATCGAAACTGTTGACGCTGGACTTCAGATCCTCACTTGGGTAGGGCTCGAATATCGTCAGTGTACGACAATTCGGTCGTACACTGAATTTCCTGCACTACGGACAGAAACTTCGAGAGCTGCTAAACGTTCTACAAGGAACCACAATGCTGTATCAGAAAGAGTTTCCGAGTTATGGTATTATGAAATGACAGCGGAACTTCATGAATGCCTTGCATATTTCAAGTCGGCTTCTACTGAACTTTGTTCTTGATGAGACTAGTCGCACTACAAGGACACACTTCAAGGTGAAAACATAGTTGTGCACTAATATGCCACGAAAAAGTGGTTCATTAGCAATATTTCTATAAAACTATACATCTGTACTTCGCAGACCGCCTGATGTTGTGGGGCAGACGATACGTTACGCACCAGTATTACTTCCTCCCTTTCCAGCCCTGAATAATTTTCAGTAGGTCTCCGTGAGAGCTCGAACCACTGTACTTTTGACTTCACGGTATTTTCGCGAGATATACCAAGCAGGAATCAGTACATCGGTTGTCTGCTCTAGGAAAGCAGGCTCTAGGAAATTTTGCTGTAAAACGCACCGCGACGCACAGTGCACCTTTCGAATAGTCTGCTATGGAAGTGTCAGAGCAATGCCGCGGCGCTTTCACTCAGAGGAAACGATCATTTGGCGAAATGCGCTGCTCTTCCTTCGTTCTCCTCTATTTCCTGTGCCAGTTTAATCTAGAACGAGCTCCCTACTGACATATCTTGCTAGGCTATGTAGTATGCATTTGGGACTGACTCAAAAATCAAAAGATGGTAAAGCGAATACTGTCGTTGCTCTAGACAGACGACGTTATCGTTTCATTTCGTACCGTCGCTTGCATCAACAGGTTATACCAGCTTGGTGTAAGAGCTTGAATTTCAGATCCCACCCAAGACAATTACTGTGGTAGATCTTTTTAGAAGGATGCGGTGTTTATGCTACCTACTGTCATGTCACGCGAGCCCGTCCTCCATCTATAGAGACCGCGCCGTTGCCGTTTCACACAGTAGCAAGTAGACAATTAATAGCCTACTTAGAAGCTACAATGCAATTAATACGCTGTAAAATCTTGAGCTTCTTAAAATTCTTACATCCATATTTAAATTCGATGATGGTGGAAAATCAGCTGGTATAAGTTTTATTAAAAATGAAACTCCTCCAACTGTACTTACGATTTTATATTTATTTGGCTACTAGTTTCGACGTTGCGTAAATGCCATCTTCAGGCCCTATACCCCTATATAACGCACCATACATAAAGCAAACAATGTGAGACATCAGTAGCTTGTGAGCTATTGTACAAGATAAATATATTGTAAACATATTATATAAAGAATGAAATCATCAGAAGTAGTTACATTACGTTCATTTCCACTAAGATGCAATTTACCTTGACATTAGCAATTTATATGATACAAAGAAGTAAAAATGAGTTTTTATATATACACTGTTATTTCCGTTATAGATCAATACCAGACATTTGAATAAAAATGGGGGTATATATAAGTCTAGGTGACAAACCATTACTCTTAGAGATAATAATATTGGCATGAAACAATATTAAAATTATGTTAAAAGCTAATATTAATATCCTAAACCCTACTTTGCATGCACAGTTTAACTAACAGGAAGGAAAATATGCATTGCCAGTCAGACATACGTAAGGTATGATTCCATTGTTTATAAATAGTGAATGGTGGGAAAGACGTCGCTTTGGACTCGGAGTCTATATGCGTTCTCTATATTCTTCTACTAATCGTTTCTCTTCCTGGATTTCGTGGTCCATTCTTCTTTTCTCAGATCCATCCGTCACTATCCTTCGCTCTTGTCCGTGCTCTTCGGCGGCCCCTTCTGTCCCCCCCCCTCCTCCCCCCCCCCCTTCCACCATCGTCCCCGTCAAACACGGATCTAGGGAATGCTACTCGTGGTAACCTTCCCACTTCCTTCCTAATCAGGTGTCCTGCGCGCATTAATCTCCTTTAGTTCGTCCTGCGGACAGTATCAGCTTGCGAGTTACTGATTTTTTGATATCCACCAGTGCTGAGACGGGGCGTCCCTATTGGGGCTACATATTTTATTTAAAACTTTCTGTAGACGAGTAGCAGTTTTTGTACATCTTGATTCCTTAATGTAAATGTTTAGACTCACACAGAGCTAGCGGGAGAGTTATGGTGTGGTACAGTCCAGTTTTAAAACTTGTCCTTACGGAAACGACTATTGTGCACAGCACGTCCCGAAAGCCAAAATAGGCTCTCTTTGCCGCTGTGGTCCTTGCATTTTTCTGAATTTCCCTCCTATTCCGTTCACTAAAGCACCATGCAAAATATTTCAATGTGTCCATCTTTTTATAAGCGAATTCATCAGTTATCGGTGGGGTTCCGTCATTCGGTATTTTCAACCGACCATGTATTTTGTTTTCTGCTTGTTAATTTGCAACGCTGTTTTCCTTGCAATGTTTCCGTAAGAACTTGTCATGAGCTACGACTTCTCTTTGCTATCACTTATCAGAACAACATCGTCCGCATATGGAACCAGATGTATTGTGTGTCATTTCAGCTGGGCTTCCATTTTTGTGTTCTCTGTCTATCGTTTTTAAATATAAATTAAAGAGTATCATGGATAGTACTTCTACTCGTCTGACACCAAAGTCTGGCTGCAAGATGCTCTGACACATCTGTACTGATCTTCACTCTGCAATAGGTTTCCTCTAAACATATTTCTGCTAGACGTACAAACTTTTGTCGTAACAAACTCTTTGAAAGTGTTTGTGACTGTGCCCTAATGCACGCTGTCATAAGCTTTTTTGAAGTCAACGAAAACCGCGTGGCTGTCGACGCTACGTTCCCAACACTGCTCCGTTGCCTGCTCGAGCGTAAAACGCTGATCTATATTCCTCTAGCGATGATGTCTGTTCTCACGGAGGTGAATGTCAAAGAGAAAAGATACCATCTTTATACAATATATATACGCTAGAAGACGTTACGATATTTCAGTTCATATCTTCAACAGTATCGGAATCCTTACAGAAAGACAGACTGCGAACAAGTGGTTTAGTGGTTAGGGGGAACAGTATATAGTGTGCGCCGTATGTAGATCATGTTCAAAAGTGGGACGTGCTAGGATAGCTAGCGCAAAGTGGGAATACAGGGACGACACTCGGTCCGGCACAAGTTATCACCTGTCGCCTCTGGATTTGTTTAATGCCCCACAGCAGCCAAACGTCGGAGACATCTAATTCAGTTGGACTGCTGGTTGAGAAAATTTTGCATCCGTCGCCGCTGACTTCGTTCAATGCCCCACTGCTGCTAAATTTCGGAGGTTTCTTATTTCTTCTAAAACCGCATTGACAATCGTCTGTAATTCCTTCTGCAATATTGTGTTCATTCTCTTCAGTATATCATCTATTTATGACATAATTAACTTATTTTCTAGATCACATTGTTGTTGTTGTTGTTGTGGTCTTCAGTCCTGAGACTGGTTTGATGCAGCTCTCCATGCTACTCTATCCTGTGCAAGCTTTTTCATCTCCCAGTACCTACTGCAACCTACATCCTTCTGAATCTGCTTAGTGTATTCATCTCTTGGTCTCCCTCTACGATTTTTACCCTCCACGCTGCCCTCCAATACTAAATTGGTGATCCCTTGATGCCTCAGAACATGTCCTACTAACCGATCCCTTCTTCTGGTCAAGTTGTGCCACAAACTTCTCTTCTCCCCAATCCTATTCAATACTTCCTCATTAGTTATGTGATCTACCCATCTAATCTTCAGCATTCTTCTGTAGCACCACATTTCGAAAGCTTCTATTCTCTTCTTGTCCAAACTATTTATCGTCCATGTTTCACTTCCATACATGGCTACACTCCATACGAATACTTTCAGAAATGACTTCCTGACACTTAAATCAATACTGGATGTTAACAAATTTCTCTTCTTCAGAAACGCTTTCCTTGCCATTGCCAGCCTACATTTTATATCTTCTCTACTTCGACCATCATCAGTTATTTTGCTCCCCAAATAGCAAAACTCCTTTACTACTTTAAGTGCCTCATTTCCTAATCTAATTCCCTCAGCATCACCCGACTTAATTAGACTACATTCCATTATCCTTGTTTTGCTTTTGTTGATGTTCATCTTATATCCTCCTTTCAAGACACTGTCCATTCCATTCAACTGCTCTTCCAAGTCCTTTGCTGTCTCGGACAGAATTACAATGTCATCGGCGAACCTCAAAGTTTTTATTTCTTCTCCATGAATTTTAATACCTACTCCGAATTTTTCTTTTGTTTCCTTTACTGCTTGCTCAATATACAGATTGAACAACATCGGGGAGAGGCTACAACCCTGTCTTACTCCCTTCCCAACCACTGCTTCCCTTTCATGTCCCTCGACTCTTATAACTGCCATCTGGTTTCTGTACAAATTGTAAATAGCTTTTCGCTCCCTGTATTTTACCCCTGCCACCTTTAGAATTTGAAAGAGAGTATTCCAGTCAACATTGTCAAAAGCTTTCTCTAAGTCTACAAATGCTAGAAACGTAGGTTTGCCTTTCCTTAATCTTTCTTCTAAGATAAGTCGTAAGGTCAGTATTGCCTCACGTGTTCCAGTGTTTCTACGGAATCCAAACTGATCTTCCCCGAGGTTGGCTTCTACTGGTTTTTCCATTCGTCTGTAAAGAATTCGTGTTAGTATTTTGCAGCTGTGACTTATTAAGCTGATAGTTCGGTAATTTTCACATCTGTCAACACCTGCTTTCTTTGGGATTGGAATTATTATATTCTTCTTGAAGTCTGAGGGTATTTCGCCTGTTTCATACATCTTGCTCACCAGATGGTAGAGTTTTGTCAGGACTGGCTCTCCCACGGCCGTCAGTAGTTCCAATGGAATATTGTCTACTCCGGGGGCCTTGTTTCGACTCAGGTCTTTCAGTGCTCTGTCAAACTCTTCACGCAGTATCATATCTCCCATTTCATCTTCATCTACATCCTCTTCCATTTCCATAATATTGTCCTCAAGTACATCGCCCTTGTATAGACCCTCTATATACTCCTTCCACCTTTCTGCTTTCCCTTCTTTGCTTAGAACTGGGTTTCCATCTGAGCTCTTGATATTCATACAAGTCGTACTCTTATCTCCAAAGGTCTCTTTAATTTTCCTGTAGGCGGTATCTATCTTACCCCTAGTGAGATAGGCCTCTACATCCTTACATTTGTCCTCTAGCCATCCCTGCTTAGCCATTTTGCACTTCCTGACGATCTCATTTTTGAGACGTTTGTATTCCTTTTTGCCTGTTTCACTTACTGCATTTTTATATTTTCTCCTTTCATCAATTAAATTCAATATTTCTTCTGTTACCCAAGGATTTCTACTAGCCCTCGTCTTTTTACCTACTTGATCCTCTGCTGCCTTCACTACTTCATCCCTCAAAGCTACCCATTCTTCTTCTACTGTATTTATTTCCCCCATTCCTGTCAATTGCTCCCTTATGCTCTCCCTGAATCTCTGTACAACCTCTGGTTCTTTTAGTTTATCCAGGTCCCATCTCCTTAAATTCCCACCTTTTTGCAGTTTCTTCAGTTTTAATCTACAGGTCATAACCAATAGATTGTGGTCAGAGTCCACATCTGCCCCTGGAAATGTCTTACAATTTAAAACCTGGTTCCTAAATCTCTGTCTTACCATTATATAATCTATCTGATACCTTTTAGTATCTCCAGGGTTCTTCCATGTATACAACCTTCTTTCATGATTCTTAAACCAAGTGTTAGTTATGATTATGTTGTGCTCTGTGCAAAATTCTACCAGGCGGCCTCCTCTTTCATTTCTGTCCCCCAATCCATATTCACCTACTATGTTTCCTTCTCTCCCTTTTCCTACACTCGAATTCCAGTCACCCATGACTATTAAATTTTCGTCTCCCTTCACAATCTGAATAATTTCTTTTATTTCATCATACATTTCTTCAATTTCTTCGTCATCTGCAGAGCTAGTTGGCATATAAACTTGTACTACTGTAGTAGGCGTGGGCTTCGTATCTATCTTGGCCACAATAATGCGTTCACTATGCTGTTTGTAGTAGCTTACCCGCATTCCTATTTTCCTATTCATTATTAAACCTACTCCTGCATTACCCCTATTTGATTTTGTGTTTATAACCCTGTAGTCACCTGACCAGAAGTCTTGTTCCTCCTGCCACCGAACTTCACTAATTCCCACTATATCTAACTTCAACCTATCCATTTCCCTTTTTAAATTTTCTAACCTACCTGCCCGATTAAGGGATCTGACATTCCACGCTCCGATCCGTAGAACGCCAGTTTTCTTTCTCCTGATAACGACATCCTCTTGAGTAGTCCCCGCCCGGAGATCCGAATGGGGGACTATTTTACCTCCGGAATATTTTACCCAAGAGGACGCCATCATCATGTAATCATACAGTAAAGCTGCATGCCCTCGGGAAAAATTACGGCTGTAGTTTCCCCTTGCTTTCAGCCGTTCGCAGTACCAGCACGGCAAGGCCGTTTTGGTTATTGTTACAAGGCCAGACCAGTCAATCATTCAGACTGTTGCCCTTGCAACTACTGAAAAGGCTGCTGCCCCTCTTCAGGAACCACACGTTTGTCTGGCCTCTCAACAGATACCCCTCCGTTGTGGTTGCACCTACGGTACGGCTATCTGTATCGCCGAGGCACGCAAGCCTCCCCACCAACGGCAAGGTCCATGGTTCATGGGGGGGAATGTAATTTTTGTATAATTATTATAGTGCACCGTTATTTTTAGTTTAGAGCTGAGTCCTTCCGTTTGTCACTCGTCAGGCAGAGTCTAATATTTCCAATTTTTTTTTTTTTTTTGTTTTGTGATTATTTTTGCCAGTACCGGTCCTCCAGTTCTTATTCGTTCTCCTGCTTTTTTATCTTGGAAGAGAGCCTTATTGTTTTTATGGTTTTCATTATTTGTCATATTTCTTCTTCTTCAGGCGTTTTTACTTCGCTGTCCACTGACCTCACACATCACATGGAAGGGAATCAGTGGGTTTGTCACAGTCTAGTAACACTGCGAAGTATTCAGACTATCGCGTTGTACTTCAGTGTCATTCGTGAGAAACTTTCCCTTGTTTCTTTAATAAATTTTCGTCTCTCTTATATTTCCTAAGCTACATTTTGGTTTATTTGTATTGTCCTGTGATGGATGTAGCCCTCTTCCTCTTCTTCTATCGGCTCCTTGTAATATTTCCGTTCCTCCGGTCTTAATATAGTTGTCGTTTCCTTCGCTATTTTGGTAGACCTGTCTTTTAGCTTCTGATGTCTCATTCAATCTAACCTCATATTCTAGCCTACTTCTCCTCGTCAAATTATGCCTGCCATACTTGATTGAACTACACATTGTCGGACATCAGCGTTTGCCTAGAATTTCGATGACTATTTATTGTTTCCCGTTTTTGACACCGGTCACTGTTCATACCCCGGTTTTCTGCCTTTCCCCCACATTTAATTAGAATTTGTGCTGATGTTGACTAACATTTTCTACATCTCCCCGTCTCTTTTCATCTGTTTATATCACAATATGTATACTGCCTACCTTTTCTTCACACCTTCTTATATCTGACATTCATGTTACCACCAGGAAACGATTAATGTCAAAGTCTGACCATCTGTAGGTTCTCGTATCTTGGATACTGTTTGCATACGCTTCTGGATAGATATGTGATCTGCTAGTTCATGGTTTGGCAGTCTCTCGTCATATATGTCCTTTATGTAACAGTAGAGCGTCGATTATCCGAAGTGACTGGGGGACATGGGTGTTCGGAAAACTGGTTTATTTGGATAATCGAACTGCACATGTTTATGTACCAAAAAGAAGTACTGATCAGTAAATTTATTCATAAAGACAGGCATCTCTTTTAGTATTACAAGTAACATACAAAGGCAACTTCAGTAGGAATATATAGTAATAATCTCGTACTTGTCCCTCATAGAAAGGACAACACGTTTACGTTTAAGCATTTTGTATCGTCAAGTTCACTTATTTACGCAACAGCACACAATTGGTCGTAACAGAGAACAGAATGTGACTGTTTGCAACGTGAGAAGCTCTTCTTGGGGACGTGCAATCCTTCAAACTGCGCGGAGCGGCACGCCTCAACTCTAAGCTGGCGCAGCTGTTGCTGTGAACAGCTTTGATACTGCCGCTACTTCTATTGTCAGAGCCAAGCCGACAGAAGTGTGCTGATTGTTGAAACACAGCGACTGGCGGCTTGGCCGGTCAGCAGCGCCTTGTGAAGGCCCCATTAGAAGCAATGTTCCGCCAGCGGTGGCCCAGTGCTGTGGAAAACTTGGTTTTGGGAGTGAGGGGGATGATGGACGATAGGGAGCGAGAGTAAGAGGTGCGAGCGAGTACACAGTTCGGTTAAGCGGTCGTTCGGTTGACCGACGTTCGGATAATCGACGCTCTACTGTATTTTCTGTTCTGTTGCGTATTGACCAAGTGGATGCCACTGTTACTGATGTCTTGATGAACACTTGAATTATCTATCACCGGTTCGTAAATGTCCTCTTGACAAAATGACCCAACATATATTTGACATTCAGGATTGGCAACGAGTTATACACAAATTCCAATTTCGTGTAAAATTCTGCCTTGTGAATCTCTCCAAATCCTCGCAGGATGAGTGTGCTTTAATCGGAGATACAGAACTAAGCTGAGGTGAAAATGTTATTGGGAGATATTGCACCGAACCAGCTTTTGTCCGGCGCAGTGCAGCAACTCGCTGGGGCATGGACTCAACAAGTAACTGGAAGTCCCCTGCAGAAATATTTAGCCACGCTTCCTCAATAACCGTGCACTATTGCGAAAGTGTTGCTGGTGCAATATTTTTTGCACAGAATGACTTCCCTACTATGTCCCATAAATGTTCGATGGGATTGAAGTCCGGCGACCTGAGAGGCCAACCGATTCACTCGAATCGTTCTTGTTCTTCAACCCAATTGTGAACAGTTAAGGCTCAGTGACATTCCACACTGCCATCTATAAAAATTCGATCGTTGTTTTGGAATATAGAGTCTTTGAATGGCTGCTAAGGGCATCCAAGTAGCCGAACCTAGCCACTTACTACCGATGATCGGTTCCCTTTGACCAGAGAATCCAGTCCATTGAACGTAAACAAACCCCACACCATTATGAAGCCACCAACAGTTTGCACAGTGCTTTGTTGAGAGCTAGGGTTCATGGCTTCATGCCGTCCATGCACACTCGAACCCTACCATCGGTAGTCATCTGGCCATTCCACGGTTCTATAGTAGTCTTTGGTCCAACCGTTATTGCCAGGAGCCCTGGAGAGGGTTGCAGTCAATGTCGTGCTGTTAGAAAAGCGACTGGTCTGGCGTTGGTCATCTGCTGCCATAGCCCATTAACGCAATTTCGCGGCACAGCTTTAACGGATACGTTCGACGTACGCCCCACATTTAACTCTGTAGTTATTTCACGCAGTTTGTCTGTTAGCACTGACAGATCTAAGCAAAAGCCGCTGCTCTCGGTCGTTAAGTAAAGGCCCTCGGTCAGTGATTTGTCCTTGGTGAGAGGTAAATCCTGAGTTTGGGTATTCACTGCACGGTCTTGACACTGTTGATCTCGGGATACAGAATTCTGTAACGATTTTTGAAATGGAATGTCCCACGCGTATAGCTACTGTTCCGCCTTCAAAGTCTGCTAATCCTCGCCGTGCGCCGTAGTCAAGTCTAAAATATTTCCAGATGAATAACATAAGGACAAATGACGGCTCCGATAGTGAACTGCCCTTTTTTTTTGTACGCGATACTACCGCCATCTGTATATGTGCATATTGCTATCCCATTACTTTTCTCACATCAGAGTATTATGGAAAGCACTGTAATGTGATTTCCGAATCATGTACATAACCTGGCTTGTGTAGGCAGCTGATTTTCCAGGGTTCAAAAGAGAAGTCTAGTGTCCACCGCGTTTGCCGGATACCAGTGAGATAGTCCTGTCTCCGAGGCGTAGACAATCCTGACCTGCATATTTTATTTGCGAGAGGGGACAACCCTCTGCACAACAGCCTACCTGGAAGACAAGTGCGATTTTATTTAGATGCCCATCCTGGAGGACTTGCCTCCTCCACACCTTTTGCGCAGCCCTGGACAAACCCGGCTGGAGTAGTTTATTTCCTCGGTATTAAGTATATACAGTGAGCGTTCCTCGAACTTTCAAATAATGAGGAGGCGGATGGGGAGATAATCAAAAATGGTTCAAATGGCTCTGAGCACTATGGGACTTAACTGCTGAGGTCATCAGTCCCCTAGAACTTAGAACTACTTAAACCTATCTAACCTAAGGACATCACATACATCCATGCCCGAGGCAGGATTCGAACCTGCGACCGTAGCGGTCACGCGGTTCCAGACTGTAGGGGAGATTATCGACAAACTGAATCGCAATTTTGGTCAGTTTTGTCGGATCCATCTCTTTAATGACGAGCTGCTTATGCAAAGAAGGGCTCCTCGCATAATTGCACTGAATTAGACTCTGAAGAATGTGTCATGATAGCTCATAGAAAATCTGACTGAATGATTATCGGGAGGTAGTGTATTTATTTAAATTATTTAAAATCTGCTTTCAGGTAGGAAACACCTGCTACATCCAGTAGATAACTTCAAGATAACATTACTATTAGCGATAGCCCCATTTCGTAGGTGAAGGAAACAGATGAAAGGTAAGTTACAGACTACAAAAAATAAACTTGTCGTCACTCCCCAGTTAATATTACAATATGGATCTCTAGCTGCAGCGCCTCGTACGTCGAAGGTACACTATGTGATCAAAAGTATCCGGACACCCCCAAAAACATACGTTCTTCAGATAAGGAGCATTGTGCTGCTACCTACTGCCGATACTTCATATCAGCGACATCAGTAGTCATTAGACATCGTGAGAGAGCAGAATGGGGCGCTCCGCAGATCTCACGGACTTCGAACTTGGTCAGGTGATTGGGTGTCGCTTGTGTCATACGTCTGTACGCGAGATTTCCACACTCCTAAACATCCCCAGGTCCACTATTTCCGATGTGATGGTGAAGTGTAAACGTGAAGGGACACGTACAACACAAAAGCGCACAGGCCGACCTCATCTGTTGACTGACAAGAGACCGTCGACAGTTTAAAGGGGTCGTAATGTGTAATAGGCAGACATCTACCCAGACCATCACACAGGAATTCCAAATTGCATCAGGATCCACTGCCAGTACTATGGCAGTTAGGCGGGACGTGAGAAAACTTGGATTCCATGGTAGAGTTGCTGCTCATAGGCCACACATCACCCAGGTAAATGCCAATCGACGCCATGCTTGGCGAAAATTGCGTAAACACAGGAGGATTGAACAGTCCAAACGTTGTGCGGAGTGATGAATCACTGTACACAATGTGGCGATCCGATGGCAGGGTGTGGATATGGCTAGTGCCCTGTGAACGTCATCTGCCAGCATGTGTGGTGCCAAAAGTAATATTCGGAGGCGATGGTGTTCCGGTCCGGTTGTGTTTTTCATGGAGGGGACTTGCACCCCCTGTTGTTTTGCGTGGCGCTATCACAGCAGAGACCTACATTGATGTTTTAAGCACCTTCTTACTTTCCACTGTTGAAAAGCAATTCGGGGACGGCGATGGCATCTTTCACCACGATGGAGCCCCTGTTCATAGTGCACGGTCTGTGGCAGAGTGATTACACGATAATAACATCCTTGTAATGGGCTGGCGCGCACAGAGTCCTTATCTGAATCCTATAGAACACCTTTGGGATGTTTTGGAACGCCGACTTTGTGCCAGGCCTCACCGACAGATATCGATACCTCTCCTCAGTGCAGCTCTCCGTGAAGAATGGGCTGCCATTCCCCAAGAAACGTTCCGGAAGCTGATTGAACGTATTCCTGGGGGAGTGGAAGCTGTCTTTAAGGTTAAGGGTGGGCCAACACCATACTGAATCCCTCTGTTACTGATGGAGGGAGCCACGGACTTGTAAGTCATTTTCAGCCAGGTATCCGGATACTTTTGATCGCATAGTTCATATTGAAGAAATTATTGACTCTGACACACATGACAGAGAACAATCACCTTTAGGTTAATTCTTACCCGCTCAAATACTCTGCTGAACTGTTCACAATTGATTAATCATTATTTGTTTGGACCTGAGTGTTAATGACGTAGCTCAAATCCTACTATATAAATTGTGTCGCATGAAAGATCTAATAAAAACTGCAAATAGATAATTTTCATATGTTTTCCTATGGTGATCCCTTAACGTAAGGAAGAGTATTTTGATTAAGGAATCATACTCTTTATGCTATTCTAGTCTGAAATTGTGCTAAATAATTTGCTTTGTATCAGAACTACGAGGGCGTGGTGAGAAGTAATGCCTCCGAAATTTTTATTCTGTCCCCAATAGCATCTATAATTTACCCCGTTCTCATTGTCAGCATATTACTTGGTCGAATTTCCCGCTTCCTTCAAACAAGTTTCAGTCACTTGCCGCAAGAGGGCTCCACATTATAGGGTGTAACATGTGGGTTTGTAACTTAACTACGTCGTTGCGTGAGAAATGGCTTGTAATCAAAAATCTAACGATAGAAAACTCCGTCGACGCGTGGGTGCTGCGACATCAGCACCAATGCGACGCCTTGGGTTCACTGTTACTGATCATCCTCCATACAGTCCCGAATTAGCCGCATCCGACATTCATCTGTTTCCGAAACTTAAATAACAAATGGTTCAAATGGCTCTGAGCACTATGCGACTTAACTTCTGAGGTCATCAGTCGCCTAGAACTTAGAACTACTTAAACCTAACTAACCTAAGGACATCACACACATCCATGCCCCAGGTAGAATTCGAACCTGCGACCGTAGCGGTCGCTCGGCTCCAGACTGTAGCGTCTTGAACCGCACGGCCACTCCGGCCGGCACTTAAATAACACCTTCGAGGACCACTTTGATAGTGACGGAGCGGTGCAAGCAGAGGGGAGGTTGTGGCTACGTCAACGAAGTCAAACTGTGTACAGTGACGGTATCAACAAGTAGTTTGTTGGCAGAAATTCCTTCGTCGCTAGGTATATGTAGGTATAAAGAATAAAGATGTAGAATGTTATTAACGTTTGTTTTATTTAAAAAGCTTTAATTGTATTCACATAAATGGTTCTAGGGCATTACTGTTCAGTACGCCTTCGTAATAATAATATTTTATTCCTTTATTTTATACTGATCTTCGGATTACCATTTGTTCTTCTTACAGCGTTATATATTTTATCTGGAGTTTTGTTTTACTGTATTACTTCCGTCAGAATCGTGAAAGCTAAACAGCACATCAGGAAAACAACACTGTCTCCTTACACCAGTTAATCGAATCTTTTTTTAATTTTCTAAATTCTTCTTTTTCTTTGCTTCAATAGTTGAGTTTCGCAATAAAAGTTGAATATGCTTGGTATAACACAAACGTTGGCGCAGTCTTACACGGCTGAAAATACACGATAATAGAAGCACAGATAAGTAAAAATGGGCTCTAAAACTCATATCTTAAGAGCTATGAGATATTCTTAATTTTAAATATTGTGAAACAGATTTCTTCTACTGCTCTCCATATTCTTGGAAGTGGTAGTATGGACCAAAACAAGAAAAAAAAAAAGTCAAGGAAACATGCGCTCTAAATTGCGTACCCTAACTGCTATGTATACCTGTTCATCTTCGGTACTTTGGAACACAACTCGTCTAATGAACAAGTGCTCATGACTTTTAAGGTATGCGTTTTAGAGCACATGTGTACTGGACATTTTTTTATTTTTGGTCCATACTACCACTTCGCAAAATATGGAAAGCAAAGAGCTTGCTGTAGAAGAGATTTCTTTCTCACTATTTAAAATCAAGAATATCTCATAGCTCTTATGGTATGCTATAT
Source organism: Schistocerca americana (assembly GCF_021461395.2). NCBI lineage: Eukaryota > Metazoa > Arthropoda > Insecta > Orthoptera > Acrididae > Schistocerca > Schistocerca americana. Next base: position 326,227,718 of record NC_060126.1, on the reverse strand, counting down.
AGAGCCCATTTTTACTTGACATTTGTGCTTCTATTATCGTGTACTTTCAGCCGTGTAAGTTTGCGCCATCCTTTTTGATACACCCTGTATAGACCCAAGTCGTTGCAAGTTTTGAGGCTACCTAAAATAAAGTGTTCTACCGAATTTCGTTTCCGAATCTTAAAACGTTTATGGGAGGTCTGGAAAGAGATAATTATATGGGGCAGTTGTACATTGCACGACCCGGATACGCACAGTGAATCACAAATTTCAGGACACCAAATCTCTCCTTTTGTCTTGACCAGACAAAACTGACCCATCACAATGAGACATTGATATTTTCTTATTCAGCTGATCCCATCCATGTAGAGAGTAGTTCATTCCAATAGATTCCAATGAATTTGGGAGCGAAATGTTTTTTTCAAATTGCAGTCATGGATTCTGGTCACTTCGGAAACTGCTTGGGCTTATGCTTCACATTTGACCTTTAGTGCAGTAATTTCGATGTTAAAAATTCTTTTCCTTGGTCTGTTACACCTCAACGTAATATTCATACTTCGTGATCCCCATATGTATGGAAACTCATTTATGACAGACTGTGAACAGCTTTATACTTCTGGTGTTTAACAACTAGGTTCTCCCATCGAGACAGCAGACTACGAAGTCAGACTCAGATTATGACGTTACATACCATTGTAATTATGAATTGCGCTGTACGCGCATGAAGAATACACAGAAGTGCAAGAGTGAAACCAGATATGTAGTGATAGGTTCGAAAATCTATACTGATTCACGTATTAGACAAGCGTTATGAGCGTATGGCCTTTCAGACTTTCACCAGACGTCCAAAACCAATTGTTGGCATAGTTTTAAACGTATATTAATACGTATTGTCCTATCGTTTTGCACGGTTTATGCTACTATCATTCAGCGCGTATTCTAGTATTTTCTGTTAACAATGTAACAAATGCAGATAATATGAGCTTGTTACCCGGGACTGAAAGAACCAATTCGTCAAATAGGTCGGAGGAATAATTTCTGAAGAAGCTGAATACAGTAAATGGTTGCCCATTGTGGTCCTACATAATGATTTTCCTCAATTTTAAAGAAAGCAGTAGCACAGTTCCACTGACATTTCACATAGCATTTACAATTACGTCCTTGTTCCAGGTTCGTCACGCGTGTACAAGACGCCATGAGCCCCATAGCAATGACGCAGTTTGCTAGCAGTGTTGTCATCGCATGTATGGGGCTATTTCAAGCGACATACGTAAGACCATCTCTCTTAAACTAGGCATATGTGTTTCACTTTATGTGATTATGTGTAACACTTCTAACCAAGAACGAGTCACTACGTACTAAATTACAGATTGTGATTTTGGTTTCTTTATGGCCATCTTACAAAAATTAGGAGCTATAATTTATATATTGTCTGAAAAGGAAACTGAAAGAAAGGAAAAAAAAAGCCTGAGATCAGTTCTCTCGTGACGTATCTTAAGACTTTCTCATACATTACGTTCAAGGAAAATGCCGCGACAATGTCTTTAAAAATTCTGAAACTATCAGTAATGTGATGTAAACTAGGCATCCTTCAGTCCTAAAGAAAAAATCTTCCTGGAACAGTTAACATTACATTACGTCTAACAAAAAGGCAGGAGCATCATCTCCAGGTAGATTACACAGTCACTCGTTCATGGTCATACCGGTTGACCCAAATCATCATTACGGCTCCCCACACGAGTATGCTGACGCCTGTAGGCACTGCAGTCACGTGACACAGAAAGGAGAGTACGAGATCATGGTGAAAAGTAGTGCCTCCGAAGTTTTTATATTTTAAGTAAAAAATTATTAACATTCCACATCTTTGTTCTTCATGTCTACATAGGTGTTTGTCGACGTAGTCACACGGGTAATGAACATCTTTCTCCCAACGAGAGACAAATTTGTTGATGCCGTCACTGTAGAAAGTTATCCATTGGTGACGGAGCGCCGGCAGGTGTGGCCGCACGGTTCTAGGCGCTTCAGTCTTGAACCGCGCGACCGCTACGGTCGCAGGTTCGAATCCTGTCTCGGGCATGGATGTGTGTGATGTCCTTAGGTTAGTTAGGTTTAAGTAGTTCCAAGTTCTAGGGGACTGATGACCTCAGATGTTAAGTCCCATAGTGCTCAGAGCCATTTGAACCATTTGTTGACAGAGCCATAACCTCAGCCCTGCTTCACCTCTTCATCGCTATCAAAATGAAGTCCTCGAAGGCGTTCTATTAGCTTCGGAAACAGATGAAAATCAGATGCAGGCACGTCGGGATTGTATGGAGGATGATGGATCGATGACGATGAACCCAAGGCGTGGGGTTGTTGCAGATGTCGCAGCGCTGGTGTGTGGTCTGGCACTGTCGTGCTGAACGAAAGGGTGCCCCATGTGTGGACGAACTCTTCGAATTCGTGCTTTCAGTTTTCTGAGCTGTTCCTTACGTACCAACATAGTTACGGTACACACCGCCATGTTACATGCTGCAGTTCAGAGCCCTCTTGCGGCAGAGGGCTAAAATTTGTGTCGAAGAAACGGGAAAGTCTACAGAATAATATGCAGGACCGGTAATACCTCGACCGATATTGAGAATACAATAAAAATTTCGGAGGCATTGCTTTTCAGCATGACCTCGTATATAAGGGGAGCAGAGATGAATGGGAATTAAGTCTAATGACGATAAGATACGCCGATTGGGAAAATGATTGAGATAAGCTGTTTTTACAAGAGGTAGACTTTTACAGCCCCGCATCTGGGAACCAGCGTCTCGCTAATGGGAAAGCTCGTCGGTACTTAGTGTACTAATGTGAATCTCTATGCAGAGTGCTAGGTCTATGATGAGACCACGAGCAGGCGACAGGTTGTTACGTTGAGGGACTACACTGATCAGCCAAAACATTACGACCAGTGGTGGGTACCACTGCCCACTGCACGGTTGGATGCCTCATGATGACGTTGTGGCCACGCGAAGCAGTAATAAAAACATGTAAACTGATCAGTGACGGATGGAAGATTACTCTAGCGAAGATATGCGCTGAAAATTGAGAAATCCACTGAGATAAGCGACTTTGCCATAGACCAGATCATTATTACGCAGAGCGTGTGACCGAGTATGTCGAAAACGGCGAAGCTGGTCGAATGTTCACGTGCTACTACCGTGACCATCTACAGAAAGTGGCAGAAGTGCAGTGAATCTACAAATAGACGCCAAGTAGTCGGCCGACTACGCGTCTTCACAGAACTTGGGGTTTGGAGGCTTGTCTCCTCTGTAAAGTAGCATAGATGGCGATCTGTGACATCTCCGCCGAAATAACACAGTGCTGGTGGACAGACATGTGGTTCGGAATTCAACATTCAGCGCTCATTGTTGAACATTGGACCGCGCAGCAAACGATTCACTCATTGGCCCAACGATATCATTGATTGTGATTGCAGTGGGCTCGGGATCATCGAGATTGGACGGTGTATCACTGGAAATGACAGATGTACCACGTTTCGGCTACACCAGGTCGGTGGTCGACTCCACAAACATTGTCATACAGGCGAACTGCTGCTCGTAACCGCGCCACGGGCGCAGGCTGGTGGGAACAGCATTACAGTATGACAAAAACGCTCCTGTTCTTGCATGGGACCTGTGGTAGTGGTCGAAGACACCATTTCAGCTGCCGACCACATACATTCCTACATGCTTCATGCGTTCCCTGACGACGACGCCACCTATCAGCAGTATAATTGCCCGGTCTCGATCCCATAATCGTGCAACAGTGGTTCGAGGAGCATGATACTGAAACGACGTTAATGTCTTGGGCACCAAATTCGTCTGATGTGAATCCGATGGTTCCTCTCTGAGTCCACATCGAACCACATTATAGCGTACAAAAATCGGCAGCCAGTTATTTACGGGTATTACATGATTTTTGCGTAGATGCCTCGTGCACATAACTCTACCAACGAACTGTACAGTCGATGACAAGTAGAATCGGTGATAATGTGTTACAAAGATGGCCCAAAAACCGTTAGAAGGTGGTCATAACGGTTTGGCTCGCCAGTGTATATCATCTGATAGCTTGTGTCGTACCAAAACCACCGTAGTCAAATTACTGAAACACTGTTTGGCGACTATTTCGTATTAGGATCAAAACCAGTTTACGGCGATCATGGTCTTTGACAAATCCGCTTCATAATGAGGTCCAGGTACAATAGATGATTAACAACAAAGACGAAGACACCACGGCGAAAACTTACTACAACTTAAAACTATTGTCAATATGGGCCCTAAAATCTTCCCTAAAGTAAACAGCTAAATCAGTGATACACATATATTTAACTGTGTTTCATTTACAGGGAGAGGACGTGAGTGTCGCACTGAAGTGTGCTTCTTACCTTCCCATTCCAGGAGGGCAGGTGTACCTCTATTGTTGGGCAGCTCACAGCGTAACTGAAGAAGTAAGTATGACGCCACAATTCGAAAGGTTAAATGTTTTTCTCTTTATTCACGTCTCGAATTCTATACCCAAAACTGTTCTTTTCCGTTTAGTGTGGCATGCTCGTTCCTGCCATTCGAAAAGTTGGCAGTTCTAGTGCTACAGGAAATCTCTTTCTGCGACGCAGTAGGAAGCTCTGATCTGTACATTATTCGTATCTAAATCGTGACGCCACTTTTCTGAGTCCACCTCAATTTACTGTGTAAACGTCCAGCGAGAATAGCGTCATTGCTGAAGACAGTTACCTCATGGAGAGAGCGGACATCGAGAGTATCCACTTGGACTCGATTTTGGTATGATTCTACATCTACATCTACATCTACATTGATACTCCGCAAGCCACCCAACGGTGTGTGGCGGAGGGCACTTTACGTGCCACTGTCATTACCTCCCTTTCCTGTTCCAGTCGCGTGTGGTTCGCGGGAAGAACGACTGTCTGAAAGCCTCCGTGCGCGCTCTAATCTCTCTAATTTTACATTCGTGATCTCCTCGGGAGGTATAAGTAGGGGGAAGCAATATATTCGATACCTCATCCAGGTTCGGACTCTGACATCGTTTCTCCCTCTTCAGTGACTCTTTTCAGCTTTCGGCGAACTTTTACACGCTTGAGGCCTGCAACGATATATGAGAACCGAGTATTTCCTTATCAAGGCATTTTGTACGCCGAACAAGTCCCTTTTCATGCGTTCCACGTCTGATGCGAGGCTGATCCTCTCTCTTTATTTGTTGCTCATTCATCTTAATAAAGTCCAACATGCAAGATACGATACGAATGAAACTTCCTGGCAGATTAAAACTGTGTGCCGGACCGAGACTCGAACTCGGGACCCGGGTTCGAGTCTCGGTCCGGCACACAGTTTTAATCTGCTAGGAAGTTTCATATCAGCGCACACTCCGCTGCAGAGTGAAAATCTCATTCTGGATACAATACAAACAAGCACTATGTTACTTCTGGACTTAATGGACAGGTGTAGGATGTAAGATGTACTGAAGGTAGATCACCACTCTGACAATATTTTCTTGCTGGTTTCTGCATGTTTTTAGAGCGCTTCTACTCCGAAATTGTGTGCTGAATTATTGTTATCTACTCCAGCCATTAAAATTTCTTTATTTACACCATGACCAGTTTCGACATTTTTATTGAAGCCATTTGCTTGAATCGATAACTGGCATTACAAATGCAACCAAACGTTGTAGTTAATGATGTAATGAACAGTTAAAACAGTATATTACAGAAATGTAGGAGTTTCTTCATGAAATAAGTACAAAAGTACACATGTACAGTATAATACAGAAGAAGAAAAAATAAAATACATTCTACATTATGCTTTGTTGAACAGAAGTCAAGTGATTGGCATGTCTCAGCATTAAAAGGAGCTTATTTTGACATCTCCGAAATTTGAAAGAAATGGTTGCCTTGCCAATGTATATTTTTGGTAGCTACTTAGATTTTATGAACTTTTAAAATATTTGCGGTGGACTATGTGTGTAGGTCAAGCGCAAAGTTACATTCTTTAGCATAAGCGGGCAGAGGTCGAAACAAGGGGAACAGCAGTGGCAGCTAGCGTGCCATGGACTCTACGTGTGCTGCTTAAAAGAACTTGTTTACGAACACAGCTATGAAATTTCAATGTGTCTTTGAGGAAAGATATCAATAACGAGTGTCATATATCGAGAAAACTGGGTTGCCTTACTGTTCACTTGACCGTCTTTTCACTTTATTTTTGCAGGCGTGCATCATTATCTGTTTCGTCATTCTTGTCCATTTTGTATCCCTTCTTCATTGTTTGAAGAATTTAGAAGTTTTTTTCATTACTGTATAAGGAAATGTGCTTTCTGCGTATCTCCATATTTCTAATGTATGTTTCTTGTTGCGTGTCTTAAATTTACTTCCCGTTTGTTAGTTCTGGCTAGCTTTACAGTCAGAGCTGTAGATTTCGCAGCAGTCACCACTTTGTTTGTGCTGATGTTTGGTGTCAAAACTCGTAACAGTGAAGGTCGCCACGTGCACATCACGTTCTTTAAAAAGATTGCTTAGTTTAAATGAGACATGGTCATGGAAAGGAAGCACACACGATGCGCTGTATCCAACAAAAATTCATCGTATCATTTATAAAAATTTTTGTTTGTATAAAAATGCCAGTTTCAGATAACACTAAAAATATGACTGCGATGTAAAAGCCGAAATTTTCGTGGAGTGAAATGAAGAAGTTTTTAGCACCTAGACCTGTTATTCGTTAAGTCATTGACATTTTTGTGTGATCCATATACCTGCAGCACAGTATGCGAGTTGGGTGGCACTAATGTTTTGTGTTTGTATAAACATCATGTTACAGTGGAACCGTTCTACACTGGTGTTCACAGGCAGCGTCGGTTTCCACGGCGGCTTACAGCTGCTCCTGGGTGGAGTGCAGCGCAAGATTCAAGCACGCTCTGAGAATCCTCATCGTCCGCGCACAGAAACCGCTGGTTCTCACCGCTGGACATCTCTACCCCATCAACAGAGGTGCCTTTCTCTCGGTAAGAGATGTGTCATTATCTCAGAAGAGTCGAAACAATCCACTTACGTCTTCTAAATTGTTGCTGAATAGTTAATCAAATTTGGGAAAATAGGAAAACGGAGATGAGCGTAATAAATGTGAGTGGCCGTCGGCATTTAACGAAAGTACATTGTGCTACCTATATAACAAATGAGTATTTCCTGCTTTTTGCTAACATAGGATTCACTGATAGCAAAAACATGTGCATCAGATCCTAAAAGGTACAGAGCTGACTATACTTCAATGAAAAGACTGAGATTTGAGAATAATAACTTATTTACTTGCTCCTCATGGATAGCAACGTCCATTCACTTCGTACAGCCACGTTAGATTAACTTCTCACAAAGAATGAAACCTAGCATTTCGACTGCCTAATGATATCTCCAGATAATAAGAATTTTTCGTTACATGTTCGGGGTGCACTGGAGAAGGTGAGTTGTAGACCTCCAGAAATAGAACCCAATAGATGTGCACAGTGGAGTAAGAGATGAATGTGCATGAAAAGACTGAAATGTACTAATAAAGTGTAATTAAGATATAGTTCGGTTTTATAGCCTTTATCAATAAATTTATATTTTATGTTTCTGGAAAGTCGAAGTTCCATTCATTAAAAATCTCGACACACTATCAATTTCCTGATCCGAAGGTTGCTGTTGTAACCTTTGAATGACACTTCCCCATTGAGCATCTCTTTTCTGTAACTGTGCCATATGCGCGCACAAATTGACGTAGTACGTCTTATATGGATTTTCCTGCAGCAGTAATACAGGGAATTCTGAATTATTACTTACTTCAATCTCTTTGGTAAAACTCTGTGGTGACCTTGATAGAGCGTCAGCAATAATGTTTTGCTGTCCTGAGACATGCACGATCTTAAATTGGTATTATTGCAGAGCGAGAGTCCATCTAGCCAGTCTGGAGTGTAACAGTTTACACGTTTGTAAAAACGTTAATGATTGATGATCGCAATATATGATAGTCTTTGAGCCATATAGATAATAATGAAATTTTTTAAATCCCCAGATGACCGCAAGAGCCTCTTATTCTGTCGTCGTGTAAGTTCGTTCACAGTTGGACAAAACACGACTTGTAGAGGGTTCGATCAAACCCCTATTTCAACATGCCACCTATTTCCTTTTGAACTTGAGCCTTTAACCTCCAGGGAACAAGATAGAAAGTTCTACAATACGTTTCGTGCGGCTTAACGTAGAGATGACATATGTATCCCTCAATAACTTCTGGTCTTTCATCAAAAACGTTTTCATACGTTAATAATAATTCATTGAGCTGCTTCTTCTGATCTTCGATAATGCAGTCGGATTCATTTAACTTTTCAAACACTAATTGACCGAAATCTTCTTTGACTTGGAACTCATTACGTGCTCTTTCGAATTTTGGGCCGTCCTGATTACTTGCACACTGATCCCACAATTATATTTTCTCGTAAGGCTTTTTTTTTCAACAACTCCAACTCAATTTCTTGTTTATTAACAATCAACCAAATTTTTCCTGTTTTAAAATCTATTCTGCATCCGTATTGACGTAGCCTGTCGACTCCGATAATGCAATCTACCACCAAATTTTTCACAACAAGGAATGTGCTTAATATTGCTACATTTCCTAATTCCACACCAAGTAGTGACTGCACCTTTAAAGTAGCCGATCGAGCCCCAACGGCGCCTATTATTCTGCAATCTTGAACTGGAAATACTGGTACTCGTCTTATATTTCTGATCATGTTGAATAGTGCCTCCGAAATAACATTTGTGGTTGCAGCTGTGTCTAAAACCGCCACTATAGATACGGTCTCCATAATGACTTGCACTTCGGCTACTGCCACCTGTTCCTTATCCTCATCTTGCGGTTCTAAGTCCTCGGTCAGTTCATCTGCGAAAAATCGTCCATCATTATACGTTAGCATGGGTACACATATCCTGTTGCCCCTCAACCAATTGTTGACCGCTCCTGCGGGGCACGAGTGGGTCCTTACAAGTTTGTTGGATTTTGATTTGTCTGCTGGTTGACATCATCCGTCACTTCGGTAATTACCGGTTGATTCGTAGATGTCCGTCCCCACTCATGTTGGCTGTTTGAATTCATTCCTACCGGTTGATTCCACTTTCTATTATTGTTATTATTCCAGGCTTGGGGTCTGAAATTTCTTTCGTTCCTCCACACGGGGTTGTATCTTTTCCCGCTCCTGTTGTTCCTTGAATAGCCCCTCGCAAGACCATTTCCAGGATTACTATTGACATTTTGAGGGGTTTCTCCATTATTTAACTATCTCTGTTCATTCCTTCTAAGTGTCGATTGATCGCCATTGGTATAACACATACTTCCACCTTGCCTACCGTTTGGCGGAGGTTCTATCTTCCTATATTGGAATCTGTTATTACGGGCTTTCTGATTGTTCTCTTCGATAGTATTTATATGGTCTAACGTCGTGAGGAACGACTCCAAGTCTTTGTCGTTGCCGTAAAGCAATTGATTCCGGATGCTAGTTGGTAGTCTTGCCTTAAGTATGTTTATTATGTCTGGCAAGGGCATAGGTCTGTCCCAGTATCTCGTTTTATTTATATATTTTTCGAAATACCTTCTAAGGCTTCCTTTCGAAAAGGAGAAAGCCTCTGGGTAGAGCACCTCCTGCCTTAGGCGGTCCTGTACCCCTTCTGACCAGAACTTTGCTAAAACGCCTTCTCAAAATCGCCATATGTCGGGCAAACAGAAGTCATGTCCGAGGCCCAGATCGCCCCCGAACCTTGTATATATCCTGTATTCATGCTCTCGGTTGTCATCTGCATCTGTCTCATGATAATTACCAATGGATCTAATCCCTGCTGCGTACTTGCTGTTACACCTCCAGCCGTGTCTACAGGGCGTTCTATTGCGCTATCTGTAGCCATCGGTCCTACAACACTTCTTACTGCATCATTATTATCAGTGCTAACAGCAGAAGGCTGTTGCGTGCTGCTTTGCTCTGCTTGACTCATCCTAAACATTGCCCTAGTTAAAACTACATAAATGTTCTACTGTCACTATATATAAGTCCCTTCTACTGTCACTATATGTAACTCCGTTCACACAAGAGTACTTCTGTGTCTACTTTCTTAATCTACATATACAGATAAATGCAACTGGGACAGGTCAATCAAAACACATCTAACATGAACACAATTAATGAATGATCAAATGTCAAATAACACTAAACAGAAGAGCGTATACTTCAACTATACTAGCATGCTTTAATAATAAAAATATAGATCTGACCTTCTCTCTGCGCCCAGCGTGCTGTCTTTCGGCTTCATTTGTAGATCCAATTATATCACCTGCGAGTCTTTCTCTTTTCCAAGCGTCAGTTAGGTTAGCTCGTCGTAGTTGACATGAAACAGAGAACAAAATTATTTTAGAAACGTCCAAAAACGTGTCCTGTCATGGATTAGCATTTTAACATTTTTGAAATGTTAAGGATAATAAGTTGCCGTCTCTTCATCTAAGAATAGATGATGAATGCATCTAGCCGCTAACTTTGTGTAATGTCTTGTCTGTATAGACGTGTATCTGTTCCTTTAAGATCCCTTCACCTTCACACATAAATCTATACAGTAAAGAAAGGGCCTCCCATTTGTTGGCTGATCCGTGATAAGACAGGCGAGAAGTTAGAGTAATGGAGGATTATTAGTATTATCTCTATTTTCATTCGCTCTCACCCTTTCTCTTCTTTATCTATGTGCAGTTTTTAATATAACATTTCATTACGTGAAATTAGCCAAATAGAATCTTTGGTGGAGTCCCTCGTCTTGGTAATCAGCGGCTGGCTTGCTGTAAGAGATTTTTACATATATTATTACTATTAAACACTTCATTCAGTCGGGAGAATCAATCGTGTGGACAATTTGTTCCTCTTACGAAAGATTGCGAATTCCAGATGTGTACGAAGCCTTTTTGGACGATATAACACAGACTCAGTAATTGCAGGCTCTCTTCGACACAGCTGAAACTTCCCCACTAATTACAGGGCCAACGTGATCATCAAATGATTCAGAAAAAACTCATTCGTTCATTCACTCCAGAACAAAGAAAGTCAGAACCTTATTTATGAAGGAAATTGTGTATTAAATTCATCTCCATTACATGCCCAGATCTCCGGTGATTCCATGTCTTAATTATTTTCCGTTTACAGTCTCTTTCTCTTCAAACAAACCGCTAGCGGCACAAATGTTAATTGGCTCGCTTTAGCGAGAAGAAAAGCAGAATATGTATCTCTCAGAAACTCGTCAATCCCTCAACCGATACTCCAAAAGCTGTCCTAGTTACCACTCTCACAACCATGGAGAATGCCTATATGCATCTTTGTTATTTCAAAGAATAAACGCACTAGAAAATACTTTGGCGTCGTCACATATGTTACGAGAAAATCAGAACAGATACTTTTCCAAAGTGAATGAATGTGGATGGTTTGATGGACAATGATTAATTGGTGCGTCGTAGAGGGTATTTTTCTGTGGGGACATTACACACCCCAACATTTACACCCAATTACCGAAGAATTCATTAACCAGTTCGGTGCTGCTGACCTGTAGGATAGGAGGACAGGTTCTGTTGATCGATTTTGAGTTACTATAACAATAAATATACATTTATTTTTATCATAAGCAACATAAGAAAACAAACAGTTTTCAAACATGTTTGCAATATACCTCAAACAAGCGTCCAGCACACATCAGTTTTTTTTTCAGAATATATACTTCCTGACCACAAATCCTTAACAATATCAGAGGAATTAAGGACGAAGACTTCTGACAAAAATCGAAAACTATATCTAAAATCGGCACCGTTGTAGAGAATAGATAAAAAAGTAGTTATAAAGAAAAGTTAAAAGCCGAATTCAGATATTCTTTTTGAACTGCGAAATTAAAATTTTCAACACACAGAGCTGTAAAAATTGTGAACAGTAGCTTCCCTTTTAGATAAAGCATCAATGTTTGCTGTTTCACTTGGCTGCCATTAACATCCACCATGGTACACGATTATCTGTCCCTGTCCTCACAAACATTGTACATGAAATCTAACAAAGCAATGATTCATCCAAACCAATTCATAATTAGGCACAGAATACAGTAATCCTTTAACAACATTAAGGACACGAATATAGTCACTCACACACTACAATTTATCTCTTTTCACACATTCAATTATAACTGCCTGCTTTTTAGAATTTACAAAACTGTTCTGCGGGCAGTCGCATTAACACAGTCTGATATGAAGTTCGCAGCTAAAAACTAAAATAATAATTCAATCAGGCCAGTCAAATTAAAGAAGGCAGTTATGACAGTATGTATTTCATCACAATGTTTTACGAGGATTTGTAAAAAACAACTTCAGTACCTAGGAGGCACTGTCTTTCTTAGTTCAGCTAGTCATGCCATATCAGTCTGTGCTCTGAATGATAGAAAACGAAGGCACCATAGCAACTTAACATCCTCGAGCCACATGTTGCACCAATGTTAGAGTACCCTCTGCCCACCGGGCTACAAGATAGCTCATCTGAGGGTGGATAACTACCAATGTCAACGAGCCAGCACTCGACTCGCACCAAACTTTGCTAGAGTTGCCCATTCTTGACAGTCAACAAACTCACAGCTCGACTCACACTGCACCCCCTTTCCTTAAACCACTGCCAGGTTTTATACCTTCTGCCAGAGAGGTATAACGTCACCGTCCAGTGACTTACCGACCTGCAATAGTGCCAACCTCGGTTTCAAAGGAATAATAGCGCAACATTTGGCACACCTGCAATTGAACGATGGCACCAGTGTGGAAACTACTAGTATGTGGGGAACAGTTACCGCTACAGTACCAAAAGAAATCATCAGATGCTGATATAAATATAGATTCCGTTGTGACTTCATTGAATCTGAAGATTGGAGATTATCAATTACAAGTGATACAACAAAGCCGGCGTCTGCAGATCCTTGGCTCGTTATCAGTATAGACAAATGCTATTTGGGTTAAAAAATGCTCCAGCCACATTTCAGCGGTTGTTGGATGGAAAATTAACGGATTTGAAGAGGAGATAATGCGTTGTGTAACCTAATGACACTACTGAGTTTGCAAAATATGCAGAAGAACGTGTGTAACAACTGAAGGAAAATTTTAAGAGGTCATTTTCATACCTGACCGTAAACATTGAAAAGTGGTATTTTACCACTGTAAGAAGTGAATGACTTAGACATATGGTTATCCAGGATGAATTAAAAATAGATCCGAGAGTAGTACATGCAATTTGAAGTTTCCCAACACTACCGCCAGTAAAGATTTACAATGCTTGCGTTTAGCTGTTACTGCAGTAAGTTTGTAACGGAATTTGCAGATACTGCTCAACCACTCAAACATTTGTTGCAGAAGGATGTCAAGTTGCAATTGACAGCAGAACGTCATCCTAAACATTGCCCTAGTTAAAACTACATAAATGTTCTACTGTCACTATATATAAGTCCCTTCTACTGTCACTATATGTAACTCCGTTCACACAAGAGTACTTCTGTGTCTACTTTCTTAATCTACATATACAGATAAATGCAACTGGGACAGGTCAATCAAAACACATCTAACATGAACACAATTAATGAATGATCAAATGTCAAATAACACTAAACAGAAGAGCGTATACTTCAACTATACTAGCATGCTTTAATAATAAAAATATAGATCTGACCTTCTCTCTGCGCCCAGCGTGCTGTCTTTCGGCTTCATTTGTAGATCCAATTATATCACCTGCGAGTCTTTCTCTTTTCCAAGCGTCAGTTAGGTTAGCTCGTCGTAGTTGACATGAAACAGAGAACAAAATTATTTTAGAAACGTCCAAAAACGTGTCCTGTCATGGATTAGCATTTTAACATTTTTGAAATGTTAAGGATAATAAGTTGCCGTCTCTTCATCTAAGAATAGATGATGAATGCATCTAGCCGCTAACTTTGTGTAATGTCTTGTCTGTATAGACGTGTATCTGTTCCTTTAAGATCCCTTCACCTTCACACATAAATCTATACAGTAAAGAAAGGGCCTCCCATTTGTTGGCTGATCCGTGATAAGACAGGCGAGAAGTTAGAGTAATGGAGGATTATTAGTATTATCTCTATTTTCATTCGCTCTCACCCTTTCTCTTCTTTATCTATGTGCAGTTTTTAATATAACATTTCATTACGTGAAATTAGCCAAATAGAATCTTTGGTGGAGTCCCTCGTCTTGGTAATCAGCGGCTGGCTTGCTGTAAGAGATTTTTACATATATTATTACTATTAAACACTTCATTCAGTCGGGAGAATCAATCGTGTGGACAATTTGTTCCTCTTACGAAAGATTGCGAATTCCAGATGTGTACGAAGCCTTTTTGGACGATATAACACAGACTCAGTAATTGCAGGCTCTCTTCGACACAGCTGAAACTTCCCCACTAATTACAGGGCCAACGTGATCATCAAATGATTCAGAAAAAACTCATTCGTTCATTCACTCCAGAACAAAGAAAGTCAGAACCTTATTTATGAAGGAAATTGTGTATTAAATTCATCTCCATTACATGCCCAGATCTCCGGTGATTCCATGTCTTAATTATTTTCCGTTTACAGTCTCTTTCTCTTCAAACAAACCGCTAGCGGCACAAATGTTAATTGGCTCGCTTTAGCGAGAAGAAAAGCAGAATATGTATCTCTCAGAAACTCGTCAATCCCTCAACCGATACTCCAAAAGCTGTCCTAGTTACCACTCTCACAACCATGGAGAATGCCTATATGCATCTTTGTTATTTCAAAGAATAAACGCACTAGAAAATACTTTGGCGTCGTCACATATGTTACGAGAAAATCAGAACAGATACTTTTCCAAAGTGAATGAATGTGGATGGTTTGATGGACAATGATTAATTGGTGCGTCGTAGAGGGTATTTTTCTGTGGGGACATTACACACCCCAACATTTACACCCAATTACCGAAGAATTCATTAACCAGTTCGGTGCTGCTGACCTGTAGGATAGGAGGACAGGTTCTGTTGATCGATTTTGAGTTACTATAACAATAAATATACATTTATTTTTATCATAAGCAACATAAGAAAACAAACAGTTTTCAAACATGTTTGCAATATACCTCAAACAAGCGTCCAGCACACATCAGTTTTTTTTTCAGAATATATACTTCCTGACCACAAATCCTTAACAATATCAGAGGAATTAAGGACGAAGACTTCTGACAAAAATCGAAAACTATATCTAAAATCGGCACCGTTGTAGAGAATAGATAAAAAAGTAGTTATAAAGAAAAGTTAAAAGCCGAATTCAGATATTCTTTTTGAACTGCGAAATTAAAATTTTCAACACACAGAGCTGTAAAAATTGTGAACAGTAGCTTCCCTTTTAGATAAAGCATCAATGTTTGCTGTTTCACTTGGCTGCCATTAACATCCACCATGGTACACGATTATCTGTCCCTGTCCTCACAAACATTGTACATGAAATCTAACAAAGCAATGATTCATCCAAACCAATTCATAATTAGGCACAGAATACAGTAATCCTTTAACAACATTAAGGACACGAATATAGTCACTCACACACTACAATTTATCTCTTTTCACACATTCAATTATAACTGCCTGCTTTTTAGAATTTACAAAACTGTTCTGCGGGCAGTCGCATTAACACAGTCTGATATGAAGTTCGCAGCTAAAAACTAAAATAATAATTCAATCAGGCCAGTCAAATTAAAGAAGGCAGTTATGACAGTATGTATTTCATCACAATGTTTTACGAGGATTTGTAAAAAACAACTTCAGTACCTAGGAGGCACTGTCTTTCTTAGTTCAGCTAGTCATGCCATATCAGTCTGTGCTCTGAATGATAGAAAACGAAGGCACCATAGCAACTTAACATCCTCGAGCCACATGTTGCACCAATGTTAGAGTACCCTCTGCCCACCGGGCTACAAGATAGCTCATCTGAGGGTGGATAACTACCAATGTCAACGAGCCAGCACTCGACTCGCACCAAACTTTGCTAGAGTTGCCCATTCTTGACAGTCAACAAACTCACAGCTCGACTCACACTGCACCCCCTTTCCTTAAACCACTGCCAGGTTTTATACCTTCTGCCAGAGAGGTATAACGTCACCGTCCAGTGACTTACCGACCTGCAATAGTGCCAACCTCGGTTTCAAAGGAATAATAGCGCAACATTTGGCACACCTGCAATTGAACGATGGCACCAGTGTGGAAACTACTAGTATGTGGGGAACAGTTACCGCTACAGTACCAAAAGAAATCATCAGATGCTGATATAAATATAGATTCCGTTGTGACTTCATTGAATCTGAAGATTGGAGATTATCAATTACAAGTGATACAACAAAGCCGGCGTCTGCAGATCCTTGGCTCGTTATCAGTATAGACAAATGCTATTTGGGTTAAAAAATGCTCCAGCCACATTTCAGCGGTTGTTGGATGGAAAATTAACGGATTTGAAGAGGAGATAATGCGTTGTGTAACCTAATGACACTACTGAGTTTGCAAAATATGCAGAAGAACGTGTGTAACAACTGAAGGAAAATTTTAAGAGGTCATTTTCATACCTGACCGTAAACATTGAAAAGTGGTATTTTACCACTGTAAGAAGTGAATGACTTAGACATATGGTTATCCAGGATGAATTAAAAATAGATCCGAGAGTAGTACATGCAATTTGAAGTTTCCCAACACTACCGCCAGTAAAGATTTACAATGCTTGCGTTTAGCTGTTACTGCAGTAAGTTTGTAACGGAATTTGCAGATACTGCTCAACCACTCAAACATTTGTTGCAGAAGGATGTCAAGTTGCAATTGACAGCAGAACGTCAAGCCATGTGTCAGAAACTGAAGGAATGAACAGCTAACCCTGTGTTGATCTTCAGATTATGAAAAATATCTTACCACGTGTTCCTCGGACCCATCCAGTGGGTTGCGCTCTGTATATGGAAGTGTAAGGTAAGGCGCATCCAACTGCTTCTGCTTCATGACAGTTGAATAAGTGTGTAAGTATTTACTCTGCTACTGGAGAGGAGACATTAAGTTTGATAAATGTTGTGATAATAAATCTTGTAACGTACTTGTGATATTATGTGTTGGGCAAGAAATTTATAGCACTGACTGGTCATTGAATGGGGGAGGGAGGGGGGTTATGTTTCAGGGATTCATGAAGCAGATTTACAGAGTGTGCATTAAAAATAAATGAATCTGTCCTTCGCAAATTGCATAAGATACATGGAAATGCAGATGGGTTTAGCACAAAGATTGTTTTAATACGAGCAGTGGTTCATAGATTTGCAGAATGGAAGATACAACTAGCTGGTCAGAACTAGCTGGTCATGCAAATTGCAAGCTACTCACAACACAGCCACAGTTTTATTTATTATGGTGTGGTGTGCAGGAAGAATATGCTTGCGCCACATGCGGTAGTGCCTGCTGTATGCAGGAAGAAATATTAAAGGAAGCACATGAAAGCGTCTTTTCTACGTGGGGAGGTCACAGAACCATAGACGGGTGTGTAGCTGAACACCACGGTGAAGAAAAAGAAAACAAGATGTATATCAGTACGTAAAAACCTATTGTCATGTTTACAATGAGCAGATGTAAGTCAACAACGAGCTCCACTACAGATGTTTCCAGAGGCAACTAAGTCCTTCTGTATTCCTTTCTACAGATGTATTAAGATCTTTTAATGAGATGCCAGCAGAAATTCGCTGCATAATAATTATTATAGACCATTTCTTCCTGTATGTAGTAACAATCACTATTCGAAACCAACAAGCAGACGCAATAGCACATGTAATGCTGAATAAACGGCTAGTGAAATTCAGCGTTCCAGTGACAACAAGCATGGAAAAGGACAGCAAAATTAAGTCAGACCTGATGAAGCAGTAATGTCACCTGTTATATATTAGTAAACTGCAAACCAGCCCACTAAATCCACAACCTAGCCCAAGGAAGAATTGCTTTCATCACACCGTTGGTAGGAGGCTCAGCTATTATGTCAATAGCCATCTTAATTACTGGATGAGTAAAACGTTATCGGATTTCAAGCTGCGTCAATTCGAACAAAATCCTCGATCTCTCAATGACCTCTCAGCCATCGTCGTCATGAGTTCACTGACTGCCGGAGCTGCTACGGTTTTTCGCTTGTGTAGGCATGATGACATTATCAGCAGCCAACCAGATAGACCCACAGTGGCGTACGCGCGCGCTAAGCCGACCCGGGCAGCTAGCCAAGCCATTGCCCATGGCAGCACCGGTGACGTCAGGTGGCGCCAGGGCAGGCGCTATGTTTGAAACTGCCGCTCCTGCGTCGCGCATCTGTCTTTTCTTTCTTTCGATGTCCAACGCCCAACCCCATGCCTTGCTGAGTGTGTACTCCTGGTCTCTGCCGAAATTGTTGTTGTTCAAACGAATCTCGGACGCTTCCTTCATAATGGAGTCCCAATATGTAGAAGCATGAGCCAACACTTCTGTATTTTCGAACTGTATTCGTTTTCTTGGCAATGCTCCGGTACGGTCGACTTGTCAAGTTCCCTTTGTTTTATATGGCGCTTGTGCCCAGTACAACGCTCCGCCACCGTTCGAATTGTTTGTCCGATATACTTGCTGCCACATTCACAGGGCACACCATACACGCCTGACAATCGAAGAGCAATGTCATCTTTAACAGGGCGCAACAAATCTCGTATCTTGTGGACGGGCCGGAACACTGGTCTTAGCCCATGTTTCTGCAGCAGACGTCCTAAATTGCTGCTAGTGGCTCCACAGTATGGCAGGAATGCAGTCCGTTAGGCCTCTTCTACTAATTCACCAGGTGTCTCTCGTCGGCGGCCCTTGAGTTTGCGATGTCTCTTTTGCTGTATCCATTTTCCCTGGAAACACGTTTTAAGTTCTGAAATTCAGACTGTAGGTAGTCGTCGTCAGAGATAATCTTGGCTCGATGAACCAGCGTGTTCAGGACCGGTTTCTTGTGTACAGGATTGTGGAAACCATTGGCGTTCAAGTACCGATCACTGTGTGTTGGTTTCCGGTACACTGAATGACCAAGGGGCTTGAAAATCGGGAACGTTTTATTCATGTATGCCGTCGCGAAAGACTCCGAGGTCACATAATTACAGGATGTTTCCATTCCGTATTTAGTTTGAAAATATATCACAGCATAGGACTATCGCTATAAGAGTTAGTGTATAGAAGGAAAATTCCCTCACCATTTGAGGTTATCAAACCAAAAATGGTTAATAATGGGGAATTTGTAAGCTACTTCACTAGGAGTTTGAAGGATGTGCTGAAGTCCGTACAAAAGGCGAATACCAAGCCCTTCAGTGTCAAGAAGGAATGGGACCGTAATAAATAATTAGAAGAATGTTGGGTAGGCAGTGGATATTGCCGACAAACAGATACACCCTGAAAGGTAAGGTGAAAATATTCGTCACTAGGAACCATGGTCGGTACCATACTGTTGAACTGACGTCGCCTTTGAATGTAAAATTACAGTTACCTGCGTGCACGGCTGTTGCGCACATGGGGTGCCTTTGCGCTTTCTAAGGAGCGCTGAAGCAGAATCACTCACACAAGCCACTCAAAAAATGCCATATTTATTATTGGTAACGTAACTGACTCTTGTATACAATCGGTAGTGTGGTAATGGGTGTGGATCTTGGACAATGGATAGTCCATATAGGGGTGGAGGAGTAATTTCAGAGTCCTTGTGTACTCGCATTTTTTTTCGTGTGTGTGAATTTTTGCTGACTGTGGTAATTAGAGCGTCCTTTATTTACATCGCGTGTACATCTTTTTCATGGAGGTGTTGTTTTTTCTTCCATGGCAGGAATGTTTAGTGCGTTACATTATCGTCTCTTGTGGTGTGATCTTCTCTTGCGCTACAGTGCACTGATGGGACGTAGGAGATAGATGATGCAATGCTTTTAAGCAATTTTCTTATGGCGATTCGTCTGGGACTAATACTATTTACAGCACGTTAAGGATTTGCCAATCATTATGGGTAGAGCAGTGTATGGGTTTTGAGGAATCAACGCTGACAGCAGTAATTCATTGCGAAAATTTTATCTTTGCTTAGTTATTTGTCTTGTGAGCAACGGGTGTTGTGGACTGCTCATTTGCTTCATTTGGCTGTGTACTTAAGGTGTTTACTTCATTGTAATTAAGACGTTCCTATGGTGACCTGCGTGGAAGTAACACACCGGGAAGGGCTTGAAGTATAAGCCCTATCTAAGTTATCCAGATGACTACGAAAGTATATGAGGTGCAATTATTCCTAGGATGAGCAGGAGCAGAAGGATTCCCATGGGACATACTGGTTCGGCAACCTGATTCACAGAGCGGTGATACATTGGATACATTCCACGTATCAGCCCAAAGTGATTAATGTGGGCTGTTGTGATCAAGGTCATCCTTGGCGCACAATACCACCAGAGCTGCAAGGCGATGTTTTGACATCTTCGGACTAACGTTTCAACACCCGCCTACAATAACCAGAACTACAGTTGTGCATATAGTACAACCAAGTTTAAAATAGCAAAATCTTTGATATACTGCCCAGATAAACCATTGAATGTGTGCCCTGAGCCCAGAAGCTAACCTACCTCAATGACATAATGTATCCTGAACTTATTCGCTCACTGGACGAACCAATAACAAATCTGATGGGACCCATTACTGCAGAGCAGCTGCTCCAGCTTGTGCAGCAATACTATAATGATCGGCACCAAATATTCATATTGATAAGTGTTCCTGTTTCGGCTACAGTTGTAGTCTTGATTCTACTTTGTGCAGATTGATTTGAAGCGAAAAACCGTCCACAGACCTGAGCGTCCTTCACACTGGATAAGCAACTGGATCAACTTTCGGAGGTATGGATTAGCTAGTAAATTGGCAATGGTTCAAGCAGAAGTAGGATAAGGAAAACCTAATTTGACATACTTTTGCTTAGGGAGTGAGAAATGTGTCCACACCTTTTCCAAAAGGATAGGCAGTCTGTGATTAGTGGGCTGTATCTTCTAAAGGAGGGGGGGGGGGGGGAGGGGAGGAGCATGTTGTATCATTGTACAAGAGACGTCCCCACGGACCTACTATGCTGCCATAGCAGGAGGAGAGGTGATACTCCTACGTGGCGCGTTCCAGGTGGCGGATAGGGAAGTCCTCACCGGTTTACCGGCGGACTTGAGTGAAATAAAATAGCTCTCGCGGACCAAACACACCCTCTGCGGTTAACAACCGAAGTTGTAAATCGTAACTTGCTCCAACTAAGGTTGATAACCTTCGAAAGTCAAAAATGGAAAGGTCTTTTAGGAAAAAAATTCCACCGTCCTGCTCAAAAAGGAAGGAAAAGACTACATCGAATTCGGTGGGTAGTGAACTAGAAGACTGCAACGAATCGGAGCGTTTGCAACCATCAAAATGCACACTAAAATACAAAACGAAGATTTAACATGAGCAGATAAATTATATAGCAACACACAACATAAACTCATTACTTCAGACCGGAAAACTCAAGGAGCTCACAGAAGAAACAAATAAACAAAATATTTTAATAACAGGGATCCAAGAAATGAGAAACACCACAAGGATACAGAATTTATAATGGGAAATCAGGACCAAGAGAAATGAAACAATGTCCCCAGTTTGGAACAGGATTTTTAGTAAACATAAAAATAATAGATTCAGTAACTGATTTCCAAGCAGTATCACAAAGAATTGCGACTCTAAGCTTTAAAACAATGAATAAAACCTATACAATAATAAATGCTCATGCCCCAAAAAATGAATAAAATTGTGTAACAAAAACAAAGGAAGAGGTAGATAAATTTTGGGACCTTCTAGAACAAACTGTGAACAGAGAAAATAAAACGAATGTAAAAATCTTATTGGGAGATTTCAATGCTCAGTTGGGAAAAGAAAGGAAATATAAAGATATAATTGTAAAATGAAGTCCACATAAATTTACGAACAAAAACGGTCAAAGACTTGTAGAACTCTGCAGAGAACACAACCTTATATCTAAATCAACATACTTTAAGAGGAAGCCAAATAAACTTAAGACATGGAAACATCCAGACTGGAGGAAGGGGGAGTGGCAGCTAGACCATGTCTGTATGGACAAAAATTTTCATAAGGAGATCCACAATGTTAAAGTAGTGAGAGGAGTAGATACAGGCTCAGACCATTATATAGTTAAAATTAAAATCAAATTCACTCCATTAAAGAAGAGGACTTGAAAAACTAATAAAATAAAAAGGAAGTTTGACCAACATCAGTTAATTAAAGATAATAAATACCAACAAATAACACAAACCTTCAAATTAACAGATGATCTCGAACAACTAGTGCCTAATCTTAAAAAAGAAGCAGAGAATCTAGCTCCCTTGAACCCACAAAAGAAACATGCATGGTGGACATCAGAATGTGACAAATTCCATGAAGATAGACACCAAGCATGGTTAAAGTTTCAAACACATAAAACTGAAGAAAATGCCATAAACCTAAAAAATGAAAGAAAAAAATTCACACAAAATATTAGAAGAATCAAGAGAGGATTCCATAAAGATATTATAAACTCTATAGAAGATAACTGTCATAAAACCAATTCCAGGAACTACTATAAAATCTTTGGTAAGCAACTACAACAATATGATGCCCCTATGCTAATGCTGAAAGATGAAGATGGAAGAATGACACTCAGTAACAAGGAAAATGCAGAAATCATTGGAAAAGCATTTAATAAACTTCTGAATTGCGAGGAACCCAAAGAACCCTTACAAATCAACATAGATACCCCAATGAAAACCAAACCTAATAAACTAGACCCTCCAACTTTCCAAGAAGTAGAAAAAATTCTTAAAGAACAAAAAACTTATAATGCATGTGGAGAAGATCAGGTTTTTGTTGAAATGTGGAAATATGCAAGCGACACAGTCAAGACCTCCTTACACATGGCTCTAACAAAAATTTGGGTAACAGAACGATTCCCCAAACATTGGGACACAGCTATCATCCACCCACTACGCAAAAAGGGAAAGAAGAGCAACCCAGACAACTACAGAGGAATCTTTCTCCTAGATTGCACATACAAAATCAAGGAGCAATTAGAACAGGAGTTAGGGGAATATCAGGGAGGTTTCAGACCATGGAGAAGCTGTGCAGAGCAGATAATTAGTTTAAAATTGATTGTGGCGTACTACAAGAAACGGAACAAACCTCTGTCAATAACATTTGTAGATTTTAAGAAGGCATATGTCTGTCTCCACAGACCATCAGTATTAAAAATTTTAAGAAATCTAGGACTCCATCCAAAACTAATTAAAATAATACAACTCACTCTAACCAACACCAAATCAAAAGTGAAGTTAAGAGGAGAAATTTCGGAACAATTCCTCGTAAAAAAAAGGCTTAAGACAAGGTGACTGCCTATCACCATTACTGTTCAATTGTGCACTGGAATACATAATGAGAGAATGGTACAAGGACAATCAAAAGATGATAAGAATTGGAAGTGCAAAAGATGATATTAGCTTAAACTGCTGGGGATTCGCTGATAATCTGGCTGTCCTAGCCAACACCGTTCAAGAAGCCAGGCAACAAGTGAAATCACTACAAGAAATAGCACAGAAAGTAGGCCTTAGAATATCATTTGGAAAAACGGAGATTATGCTAACTGACTCACCACTTGCAAACAAAATTACAATAGGAGAACAGGATATCAAAATTGTTGATAAATTTAAATATTTAGGGGAAATAATAACATACAATCTAAATGAGAAGCCATCATGGCAGAAAAGAATAAAAAAACTGAACTATGCAAATAACATTACTAAAAGTACATACAAAAAAAAGAGCCTGTCTATAGATGCAAAATTAAAACACTATAAGACAGTTACACAACCAGAAATAACGTATGCAGCTGAAACTATCTTCAAAACAACAAATACAGCAGAAATTGACAGAATACTAAAAATAGAAAGAAGAATGATTAGGACATGTATAAACAAACAGTATAAAATAAATGGACATTGGAGAATATCATCAAATGAAACAGTATATAAGAAAATAGGACCTGTCATGAGCACGATCAGGAAGAAACACATCCCATTCTTTGGACATCTGATGAGAACTAAAGAAAACAGAATTAGTAAAAAAAATAATACAAAAACTGTGGAATAGCAAGAGCGACATTAAATGGATCACAGAAGTTAAGGAAGATATAAAAGAACTCCAAATTACATTAGATGACCTAAAAAACAAGACAGAGAAAACCAGAATACTGCAAGACCCGCAAACCAGACTACAAATGAAAATCAATAAAAGGAGTACAGAAAGAGTGGTCTCAGATGAAGAAAGAAAGAAAATATCTGAAAGAATAAAGAAATATTGGGCAGACAGAAGAGCAAAACACCTTTCATATAAGAATAGACTCTAATAATTATATTACGTAATTTTCATATTACGTTATTGTTGAGCCAAATTGTATCCCTGTGTAACAACTTGTTTACAACTGTTTATTTTTGACTAGAGTGGTCCAATGAAGGCCATAAAATTAATAATAATAATAATAATAATAATAATAATAATAACAAGAGACGTCTGACCGACTGAGCAGACAGATCTCAAGCCTGGGTAGCGCAAGAGCCCCCACCCACCAGTGAGAGATTTCTCGCGAAAAAACTGCATTAAGGCTATGCTGACACTGCAGAACTCACCACCTGTATCTCCTGAAAAGTGAAGCTGAAACACTGTCATGCACATTGGTGCTGCAGGACCACTGACACTACGGAATGGCTACGCCACCAAGATTGCCCAACGACACTGCATGGTGCCCCATCCTGCTTCAAGAAAAAGTAGCTGACCAAATTTACATGAGTACTTCCATTAGTCACCAACAGGAGTCAGCTAAGAGTTAAGGCCTAGGCCAGTCTACATCAGTCTGTCACTGCCAGAGACTGTGTACATTATTGGTCAGTTTGGCATCCATGCCTAAGTACAAACGCTGCTGACTTGGTGCCCTACAGCTGGAGGCCCATCAGCTGGCTGACTTACACCCACTATGAACGGCCTACCTTGGGGTCAGTAGTCTGTGATTGGGCCACTTAGCCAACCAGTCGTCACTGCTTTGTGTGAATATACAAGGCATCTATTCGTCTCTCTGTGCAGGCAAATTCCACTCCAGTTCTTCGCCATATGCAGGGAAATTCTCCAGTTATTCTTCACCTTGTGTGGGCAACTTTCTTGGTTGCCAGCCCTGATGCTGCTGACTGCACTGTGGCCCACTGCTCAACAGTGTCTTATTGCATTCTGTACTGAATTACGCAGCTGTCTAGCTAATATAACCAACACAATGGAGCACCACTTTGTAGCAACGGGTAATATCGTATTATTATTGTGATTTGTCACTGAACCTCGGTACCCAGCGCAACTTACAACATGGCTGTCTTCATCAGTGGGAGATCCAACGCATTCTTCGTACTGAAACTTACCTTACAATATCTGTATTTCACGTCGCAGCGTTGTACAGTAACTCTTAAAATGTGAAGCTACCCCTTTCTGAAGCTGATCTGTTTGATGACACATCACCCTTTGTGCATGTAATCGTTCCAGCATCAGTCAGAAAAGTTTTTCATGGTGTTCCCATAAGAGTCATTACAAATATGGAGACTTGTTGTCACATTCTTATATAATGTAAACTCTGAATGCTTTGAAACTTGTAAGCTGAAGTATTAAAAATAAATTCTAAGCAAACTGTAGTATTAGCATCATATTCCACTAACATGTTTTATCTCTCTTCATCTCTGTTACAGCTGGTGAATGCATCTTACTCCTACTACGCTCTGTTGGGCCAAATGAACAAGCGCTAGATGAAGGACTCGCGCAGCAAAGTTAAATGCAGTAGACCTTGTATGGATACTCTTACATTAATGATTTCCATGTCCTTTGCAAATGTATATTTATGAAATAATTTCCTCGGAAAGAAATGACAAACGTTTCTAAAAGTTTGATGTAACATACCTAAAGAACACTGAAGATTCATTTTCACATAAAATGTAGTAAAAACAGTTTGTATTCATTTGTGTTTTCCTACGCCACAGTTACTTACTTGCATAGCTATAATCATGTTGCACGTAATTTTTAAATTACGCTTTATATGTGCATCAACTGATACTAAACCTATTGCAGAATGTAGGACATAAAATTTAAAATAATAGAATAGAAAGTAATTTCCAACTTTCACAAATATTTTATTCTCATTTATGCGCAACGCTCATGTTTCTGTAATATAACGCGTAAAAAAATAAATAAAAAACGAAAATAACTTTTGAGATATGTTACAGTACATGTTTCTATAACTTTGGTGCAAAGAGTTGACTGAATCATTATTACTCATTGTAAAGTTAAGAGTGAGTCATTAGTGATAAGTGAATCAAATTTACAAATGTTGTATAACAGCAGTGTACCAGACTTTCACAACTGTTATTCTTGTAGGTGTTGCCGAGGCATTCAGTCCAAAGGCTGTTATGTTATAGCTTTGACGCAGCATGTTGCATGTTCATGTCGATTTGTAGTCTTCCAGCCGCCTTTAATTCATTTGCTTGGTGACGTTTTACCAACTGGAAGCGTTGGCTGTCTGAAAGAGTCGTTCACCATCGGTGATGGCTGACAGTGTTATCGTGATGTAGCTTCCCTGTCGTCTTGTGGTAATGAGCCCTGTAACGACCAACACCTCCCTACAAAGGATAAGTATGAAATTTCATCGTTATGTCAGAGAGTGTCATTGTATATCGTGCGCTGAAAGACAATTGGAACTCTGCTGACATGTGCTACCGTTCGGTGTTCACTACCCTTCTGATGCGTAGCAAAATTGCCCGAAACGTGCTCCACAGTTCTCTCGAAAACATCTCGTCGTAAAATAAAACAGAAACTGAAACTGAAGGTAGGAAATCAGAAATACTGAAACTCGTTTCAAATGTTCTTTTACTGCTGCTTTAAGGGATGTGTTGTTCCTTGGATACTAAACCGCGAAACATTCCATGGTTTTGGTCGTCTAGTGACCGATCTTAGAATCACACGAAGGAGTGCGCAGTAGAGACCGCCATAAACAGTTTCCGCCATTTTCTGCAGTTTTTGTTGTTGGTATATATAAAGTCGCGTTTTGCGCAGCATTGGTAAATGCTTTAAGACTTGTACTTTTAAGGACTTATGATACATTCAAATGAACTGAGCTTATTCAATGTCTTAACGATTTCACCTGGTTTGGAAATGGGGTTATATGCTGGTTGCCAATAGCTTCTGTTTCAGAATGTATTTAACTCAAAACTAGAATTTGGTAATATTTCTGATTAATTTGTTTTCAAATACATTTTATTAGTTTTTATCAGAGTAACAGCGTAACAGGCACTCAGTTCAATACAGTACTGTTATATTTTCTCAATTACAACGCTTTTTAATTTCTGTCTAATACTTGTTCCTAGATACATGAGAGTGTTGTGCCTTGGAACGTGATTTATGTTTTCCAAATACCTTAATTTTTCGGAAAAATTTTTGTAATTTAACAAAAAGATTGCAGCACACGACAATGAAATGCCATAATTTCGTGATGGAATAAGAGAATAAGAAGAAGAGGCAGAACTCTGAAAAGTGGCAAAGCTACAACACTCTCCCGTACCGCTCCAGTTTTAGCATCACTGAAAATTATACGTCATGTAGGTATTAATATCAGTGGCATTCAAAAACAGCTCAAATCGCAAAAATTAAACAAGGCTCCATGGCCCTATGGGTCTCTGTCAGATTCTGAGCATAGTTCCCCTTTTATCCATAACTACTGCATGCAACCGGCGTTGTGCAGGTTATTTATTTTTAGCTGTGCGTCCACGCTCGCACCAACTTGTGCGTAATGTTTGTGACGTCACTTTTCCTGAACTATGTGTTGTACAATGATGCAGTTTCGTAGGTACATTCAGTGGAATTTGTGGATATTGTCTGCAAATTGTGCTATGAATGAAATTACTGGTAACGAAGTAATAAATTTGAACGTTAAGTACGATGCGGCAGTTTCTCACCCGTCTCATTGTTCATAAAACCCTATAATTTAGGACTTACGTTCAGCAGCATGTATGCACACTGTCTATAAAGTTAGTAGCTAACACAGTTAGTAGTAAGGAAGTAATAAATTATTATGTCATGCCTCATACATCACTGCTGCTTCATGGGCAGCGGAAAAGTGGTAGGCGATAAACAATTTTCCTTTCATTAATTTGTAGGGGTTCTTAGCCATAAGAAATTGTGGAAAGGGGCTGAAATTATGTGAAAAGTTCGTTGCAAGTCACCAAGAGCTTTCATTCTCAAATATTGTGTAAATAAAATCTAGGAGTTCATGCGTCGTAGGTTACACTTGTTATCACACTCCCTCAACCTCTTTCAATAGTAGGTCGTTCTTACCCGCACAACAGTTATCACTTCAGAATAAGGTATATGTGTACGAAGATCTGTTGCAATCGGTCCAACGTTTAGGAGATGTGGAAGATGCACACACACACACACACACACACACACACACACACACACACACACTGATCAGCCAGTATATTATGACCACCGACCTACTGTCGATGTAAGCTCGCCCACGCGACAGTAGCGTCAGCTGGCGAGGAACGGTTGCTAGTCGGGCGGCCATCCCTCACTACAGATGTGGAACGTCGTAAACTGGGCAGACTGGTAAAACAGGAATAGGAGAAGAGATGAGTCACTGTTAGATTATGCTTTTGGGAAATAATAACAACAAATATCCGGGAAATACCTAAATTGAAACTATCTCACAAAAGTACTTATGTGGGGTGCAGATGCCGTGATGAGGAAACGTAATTTATCGACGAAACATCCACTCGAGTGTTTCCTGAGTACTGCTAATCAATGTATGACCTCTATCAGCGTGGGAATGTAGACAGAGAAGATCGGACGAAGATCGGAAAGTTTCGTCACTTGTTCGTTAGGTAAGTGCGAAAAAGTAAAGGGGATGCCAGCAATATCCAAAACTCCAGTGTCAGACGCTGCAAAAGAGGCGATGTTTGCAAAGGAGAGGCTTACTGTTTAAATTCCGAGAGCCAATGCTCTTAGGAAAGTTCGGCAAAATTTTACTTCTTCCAATATAAGTATTGTTAACTGACTTCGATTAGAAAATGCGAGAAACTAGAGCACACGCGGAGGGCTGTCGACTTTCGCAGGCACCGTTCTCGAATGGAACAGGGAAGTTGAGAGATGATAGTAGGCATCAATAGTATCCTCTGCTGTGCACCACGAGGAGCCTTCAGGAGTACAGTACATATCATTATCTATTAATACGCGCTACGACAGACCCTGCTACATTGACGATTAGATGCGATCAGCATCCCCTTGACATGATGATGATGATAAGTCCCTTACTTCTTTACAGAGCGTAGGGGAGCGACGCGGGAGACCCGCGCCGCCTTACTAGGCAAGGTCCTAGTTTGTCGTTGCCTTCCTCCGACCGTAATGGGGATGAATGATGATGATGAAGACGACACAACACCCAGTCATCTCGCCTTCATCCGACCGTAATGGGGATGAATGATGATGATGAAGACGACACAACACCCAGTCATCTCGCCTTCATCCGACCGTAATGGGGATGAATGATGATGATGAAGACGACACAACATCCAGTCATCTCGAGGCAGGAAAAATCCTTGACCCCGCCGGGAATCGAACCCGGGACCCCGTGCTCGGGAAGCAAGAACGCTACCGCGAAACCACGAGCTGCGGACCCCCTTGATATACTGAAACAAAAATATCTGTGACCGGTTTCGTTTTAATGAAAGCGGAAACGGTTACCATTTTATCTGAATGTACAATCCAGATACAGTTTCTCCAAAAAGGAAACTACGTATTTTTTGCAACATTGATCAACGAATGGACGAGATGTGTAGTTGATAAACGCGGAACAAAAATAAATATATTTTCGTAGTATTGAGGTACTTCTCCACACGTAAAGTGATATACATTGTCTTCACTAACAACTTTTACTTATACACACATCAAAAAAAGGTTTGCTGCACCTCAGTTCCGAGAGTTCCGGAACCTGTACAGAAAATTGGAATAGAGATCAACATAAACATCATTTCCGCCCTTTTTATTTCTCGTGAAACATTTCATGATGTACCACCAAACAGTGAGACCCTAAGAGGTGCTGGTCCAGATTTCTGTACACCCCGGCACCTCTAATACCCAGTAGCTTGTCCTCTTGCATTGATGCATGCCTGTATTCGTCGTGGCATACTATCCACAAGATCTTCAAGATACTATTGGTCCAGATTGTCCCACTCCTCAACGGCGATTCGGCGTAAATCCTTCTGAGTGAATGGTGGGTCATGTCGTCCATAAATAGCCCTTTTCAGTCTATCCCAGACATGTTCCATAGGGTTAATGTTTGAAGAACGTGCTGGCCACTCTAGTCGAGGGATGTCACTATCCTGAAGGAAGTCATTCACAAGATGTGCACGATGGGGGCGCGAATTATCGTCCAAGAAGACGAATGCCTCGCCAATATGCTGCCTATATGCTTGCACTATCGGTCGGAGAATGGCATTCGCGTATCGTACATCCGTTACGGCGCCTACCATGACCACCAGCGACGTACGTCGGTCCCTCATAATGCCACCCCAAAACAGCAGGGAACCTCCACCTTGCTGCACTCACTGTGTGTCTAAAGCGTTCAGCCTGACGCGATTGCCTCCAAACACGTCTCCGACGATTGTCTGGTTGAAGGAATATGCGACACTCATCGGTGAAGAGAACGTGATGCCAATCATGAGCCTTTCACTCGGCATGTTATTGAGAAAATCTGCACAGCGGCTGCATAGTGTCGTGGTTGCAAAGATGGACCTTGGCCTGGACGTTGGGAGTGAAGTTGCGCATCATGCAGCCTATTTCGCACAGTTTGAGCCGTAACACAACGTCCTGTGGCTGCACGAAAAGCATTTTTCAACATGGTGGCGTTGCCGTCACGGTTCCTCGGAGCCATAATCTGTAGGTAGCAGTCATTCACTACAGTGAGTGAGGTATGTCATCGTCAGCTCTGTCTCTCTTCATCTCGTCCATGTCTGAACAACATCGCATTCGTCCACTCCGAGACGTCTGGATACTACCCATGTTGAGAGCCCTTCGTGGCACAACGAAACAGTGCGGACGCGATCGAAACGCGGCATTGAAAGTGTAGGTATGGTTGAACTATAGACAGCACGATCCATGTACCTCCTTCCCCGTGGGATGACTGGAACTGATCTGCTGTCGGATCCCCTCTGTGTAATAGACGCTTTTTGTGCTAGGTTGTTTCCATCTTTGGGCGGGCTTAGTGACACCTCTGAACAGTCAAAGGGAATATGTCTGTGATTCAGTATCCACAGTGAACGTCTATGTTCAGGAGCTCTGGGAACCGCGATGATGAAAAACTTGTTTTGATGTGTGCATAAGAAGTCAGCCTCATTCTGCCAACGGCCTTGTCAAAGAGGGCGGAGGCTCAGAGCACTCTCTTGTCCTAGGGGTGGGGAATTTCCCCTAAAGGCGGAAGAATCAGCAATGATCAACGACATGAGGATGCAGAAGGCAATGGAAACCACTGCATTAAAGACACGTAACGTGTATCCACAGGACATGTGGCCTGTAATTGAAGAAGTGTCATGATGAACTCTCCATTGGAAAAAGATTCCGGAATAGTCCCCCATTCGGATCTTCGGGAGGGGACTGCCAAGGGGGAGGTTACCATGAGAAAAAGATTGAATAATCAACGTAAGGATAACGTTCTACGAGTCGGGGCGTGGAATGTCAGAAGCTTGAACGTGGTAGGGATACTAAAAAATCTGAAAAGGGAAATGCAAAGGCTCAATCTAGATATAGTAGGGGTTAGTGAAGTGAAGTGGAAGGAAGACAAGGATTTCTGGTCAGATGAGTATCGGGTAATATGAACAGCAGCAGAAAATGGTATAACAGGTGTAGGATTCGTTATGAATAGGATGGTAGGGCAGAGGGTGTGTTACTGTGAACAGTTCAGTGACCGGGTTGTTCTAATCAGAATCGACAGCAGACCAACACCGACAACGATAGTTCAGGTATACATGCCGACGTCGCAAGCTGAAGATGAACAGATAAAGTAAGTGTATGAGGATATTGAAAGAGTAATGCAGTATGTAAAGGGGGACGAAAATGTAATAGACATGGGCGACTGGGATGCAGTTGTAGGGGAAGGAGTAGAAGAAAAGGCTACAGGAGAATATGGGCTTGGGACAAGGAATGTAAGAGGAGAAAGACGGGTTATGTAACAAGTTTCAGCTAGTAATAGCGAATACCCTGTTCAAGAATCACAAGAGGAGGAGGTACACTTGGAAAAGGCCGGGAGATATGGGAAGATTTCAATTACATTACATCATGGTCAGACAGAGATTCCGAAATCAGATAATGGATTGTAAGGCGTACCCAGGAGCAGATATAGACTCAGATCACAATATAGTAGTGATGAAGAGTAGGCTGAAGTTTAAGACATTAGTCAGGAAGAATCAATACGCAAAGAAGTGGGATACGGAAGTACTGAGGAATGACGAGATACGTTTGAAGATCTCTAACGCTGTAGATACAGCAATAAGGAATAGCGCAGTAGGCAGTACAGTTGAAGAGGAATGGACATCTCTAAAAAGGGCCATCACACAAGTTGGGAAGGAAAACATAGCTGCAAAGAAGGTAGCTGCGAAGAAACCATGGGTAACAGAAGAAATACTTCAGTTGATTGATGAAAGGAGGAAGTACAAACATGTTCCGGGAGAATCAGGAATACAGAAATACAAGTCGCTGAGGAATGAAATAAATAGGAAGTGCAGGGAAGCTAAGACGAAATGGCTGCAGGAAAAATGTGAAGACATCGAAAAAGATATGATTGTCGGAAGGACAGACTCAGCATACAGTAAAGTCAAAACAACCTTTGGTGACATTAAAAGCAACGGTGGTAACATTAAGAGTGCAACGGGAATTCCACTGTTAAATGCAGAGGAGAGAGCAGATAAGTGGAAAGAATACATTGAAAGCCTCTATGAGCGTGAAGATTTGTCTGATGTGATAGAAGAAGAAACGGGAGTCAATTTAGAAGAGATAGGGGATCCAGTATTAGAATCGGAATTTAAAAGAGCTTTGGAGGACTTACGGTCAAATAAGGCAGAAGGGATAGATAACATTCCATCAGAATTTCTAAAATCATTGGGGGAAGTGGCAACAAAACGACTATTCACGTTGGTGTGTAGAATATATGAGTCTGGCGATATACCATCTGACTTTCGGAAAAGCATCATCCACACAATTCCGAAGACGGCAAGAGCTGACAAGTGCGAGAATTATCGCACAATCAGCTTAACAGCTCATGCATCGAAGCTGCTTACAAGAATAATATACAGAATAATGGAAAAGAAAATTGAGAATGCGCTAGGTGACGATCAGTTTGGCTTTAGGAAAAGTAAAGGGATGAGAGAGGCAATTCTGACGTTATGGCTAATAATGGAAGCAAGGCTAACGAAAAATCAAGACACTTTCATAGGATTTGTCGACCTGGAAAAAGCGTTCGACAATATAAAATGGTGCAAGCAGTTCGAGATTCTGAAAAAAGTAGGGGTAAGCTATAGAGAGAGACGGGTCATATACAATATGTACAACAACCAAGAGGGTATAATAAGAGTGGACCATCAAGAACGAAGTGCTCGTATTAAGAAGGGTGTAAGACAAGGCTGTAGCCTTTCGCCCCTACTCTTCAATCTGTACATCGAGGAAGCAATGATGGAAATAACAGAAAGGTTCAGGAGTGGAATTAAAATACAAGGTGAAAGGATATCAATGATACGATTCGCTGATGACATTGCTATCCTGAGTGAAAGTGAAGTAGAATTAAATGATCTGCTGAACGGAATGAACAGTCTAATGAGTACACAGTATGGTCTGAGAGTAAATCGGAGAAAGACGAAGGTAATGAGAAGTAGTAGAAATGAGAACAGCGAGATACTTAACATCATGATTGATGGTCACGAAGTCAATGAAGTTAAGGAATTCAGCTACCTAGGCAGTAAAATAACCAATGACGGACGGAGCAAGGAGGACATCAAAAGCAGACTCGCTATGGCCAAAAAGGCATTTCTGGCCAAGAGAAGTCTACTAATATCAAATACCGGCCTTAATTTGAGGAAGAAATTTCTGAGGATGTACGTCTGGAGTACAGCATTGCATGGTAGTGAAATATGGACAGTGGGAAAACCGGAACAGAAGAGAATCGAAGCATTTGAGATGTGGTGCTATAGACGAATGTTCAAAATTAGGTGGACTGATAAGGTAAGGAATGAGGAGGTTCTACGCAGAATCGGAGAGGAAAGGATTATGTGGAAAACACTGATAAGGAGAAGGGACAGGATGATAGGACATCTGCTAAGACATGAGGGAATGACTTCCATGGTACTAGAGGGAGCTGTAGAGAGCAAAAACTGTAGAGGAAGACAGAGATTGGAATACGGCAAGCAAATAATTGAGGACGTAGGTTGCAAGTGCTACTCTGAGATGAAGAAGTTAGCACAGGAAAGGAATTCGTGGCGGGCCGCATCAACCCAGTCAGTAGATTGATGACAAAAAAAAATAAAATATTTTATGCTCAAGTTAGTCAAGTGTCCTGTTTAGCGGTCTCTCTTTATATCAAGTGACTATAATGTGATATGTTTTTAAAAACTTAAGACAGATTATCTTCTATTTACCAGTATTTCTACTTACAAGTCCCTCAGATAAAGTCGACCGTGCCAGAACGTGTTTTTAATTGGAAGGGAGCCTGCCTAATGCGTTTCTTGTTGGGGAAACTGCCAGGATGCGTTTTTGATTAGAAGGGACACTGCAAGAATCGTTTGTGGGCAATTGTGAGACTGTCGGAATATGCTAATGGCTAGGATATGAGACTGTCTAGTGGTAATTAGAAACAGAAACTGATGCTGTTGATGGGTTGTTGATTGGGTGTGTTATCCTGTTGAAGTGTGATTTGAAAAATTTTGTTAACATTTTAAGGTTACAAATAGTATGTTGACAGCATTAATTGACCGATAGGGTGTGAATTTGCAGCATTATCCTGTTGGAAGTTAACAAAACTGTGTAGCTACAAACTTTTGCTAGATCCGCAAGTGAACTTAAAATTGAAAGTGTACCTTGCTTTTGAATTAGATTACGTTTTGTGCACTGAAAGTTCAATATTTAAATTCAGTAATTATTATTTGTGATTTAATGTTACGCAGGTGACTGCCGCATTGCTGTTGGGTGTGGTGGATTCTGCTCCAACCATCGCTAAACAGCATTACAGCATTTGACTTAGAGATATTTTATGTTGCATTCTAGAACTCATACACGACTATGGATGTTGTTTTGGAGGCGTCATACGATCGCATGTTAACTCGCAGTAGGGTGCATAAAAGTCGTGAAGCCCAAAGTCTATTGGAAAGATCGACAATGGTGGAAGGACGTAGGCTAGATAAAAGACAGACGGTAGACGACCTTAAGGGGTCGAGCTTGTATTCCAGCAAAAACACTTGTGTGAAGAGTACGAGGTAGCAACGATATGTGGCGTTATGAAACTGAGACAGATTCAAGGCATTCACATCAATGGGTTGATAATGAAAACGGAGAAGAGGCAGATCATGGTAGAGAAGTAAATTCAGATGATGCTGGGTTGGAGGATCTCGAACCGAGCGTAGTTGTAATGAAACAATTGTCACGTAATAGGACAAAACAAATGAGTGTCAGTACACTTGCACACTATGCAAAACTTATGGAACCGGCACAGAATTAACATAAGAGAGAAAGATCGCA
The DNA here is from genome assembly GCF_021461395.2 of Schistocerca americana. Classification (NCBI taxonomy): domain Eukaryota; kingdom Metazoa; phylum Arthropoda; class Insecta; order Orthoptera; family Acrididae; genus Schistocerca; species Schistocerca americana. Next base: position 326,191,742 of record NC_060126.1, on the reverse strand, counting down.
ACAAATGACTACTGGTAGGGATACAAACGTACACGACAATATGTTTACAATGTTTCAGTATTTGGCACAGGCCATGCGTAGTGTTCAAGTGAGTTTGTTGACACAAGGACGTCAAACCGAAAGGGGGTTTACACAGACGAATATGGGCATACGAAATTTACTGCAAAGGCTAGATAAGATTGGAAAGGAGGCAAAAGATGCACTCATGTTAGCTGCTTGCTGTAAAGACTTAATAATCGTATTTTGAAAACAGAATCGCGAAACAAAGAGCATTTCCAAAGACTCAGAGCGAAATCATTGTGAAGTACAGAAGGTCGAAGTTACAACCAATGCGTGTGTTCACAGCTCGTTACGACGTCAGAATCCACTGCAGATTCAAATAGAGACACTAACAGAATCATCCGCAGAGAATAACGAGACGCAAAACTTTTCGAAAATGTGGAGAGTCTTGAAAGTAGCAGCATGTCTGAGTGCACAAACGTGCAAGGGACAAAAGAAGCGTAAAAGCGAGTACGCCGATGCAGTGAGTGGGTACTGGCAAGCAGCAGTCGAACGTACCAGTTGATCAGAGTCCTGTAGAGACAGAATAGCGGGGAGCACAACAAAATCATCCCATACGCCAAGTGCAAAATGTAGCGTATGCTGGTAAAAGTTCACGAGAGCAGTGTCCAGTGCCGCAACAAGTAGATCAGGTAACAGCAAGTTGCTATACGGAACAGTTCAGGCGGTACCAGAGTCGGATGCCACTGGCAAGAATGGATACCTATCCTGTCATGAACAGTAGGTGCCAAAATCTAACACCGTTAACAATGACAGAGAATACAGGACGTGTGGCTCAGCTTGAGACGAATAACTGTATACCGTTACAACGATTTAATACACATGTAGATTATAAAGGAAGCGTGCAATACCCAGTGGCGGTACAACGCACAGGCGTGAATGAAAAAGGTATCATTTAAGGAAGGAGTGGTCGTTTAGAACAAACACTAAATTTGACAATGACCACTTCCTTACTGTAAGTAACTTCCAGCATTACGAAGACGATGGAAATTCCTTGTCTCCAAGGACCTTTATCAATTAGTTTCAGATTGATTTACCAAAACATTGGCCATTATATTACAAGTCAGATTCTATTTGTGCACACATAAACGGTGCGATTGCAGAAACGATGCAAAGGATAGCTCAAACTTGTAGACAATACTAAGAGTTCTAATCGTCATTTGTGTCACAAACTGGTCGCCTGAAGCACAAAATAGAATCAAATACGAACTGCTTCAGAAGAAAATGTGTGACAATTCAAAAGAAAAGAGTTCAGTTAAATTCTTTGAAAACATGGTAAAGGAGAACGAGCGCTTAGATGATCCATTCAGTGATGGAGAACTAATCCAATTATGTACGATGATACTCCCATTAAGATACCAGCAATCATTAGTAGGCAGGAAAACGTCACAACTAGCTGCAGAAGCGGGGTACCACGAGAATAACTCATGACCCACGAAAAATTGTGAAATTGGCAGTAAACAAATTAGTCGACTTACATATGAGTCAGGAAAAAAGAAACCATCGAGATAGAACAGTTCGGATTGAGAGCACAAGTAGCGTTTTGGGACTCGATTGATTGGCATTCGACTGATGATGACGTAGAAGTCCGACCAATAGAAATAATAGAGACGGAGGATGATGAGACATCACATTGTTTATACAAGATGTCTCATACAGAGAAAAGAGTGGGTACAGTTCATGAGTCATAACGACCGATCAGGTGAACGACAAGTTGGAGTACAGCCTGACAGCAAATTCTATATATACAAATCAGGGAACTATTGTGGGATAGTGCGAGCATACACGGAAGATTATGGCGGAACCTAACTAACCTAAGGACATCACACACATCCACGCCCGAGGCGGGATTTGAACCTGCGACCGTAGCGGTCGCACGGTTCCAGATTGAAGCGTGTAGAACCGCTCGGCCACACCGGCTGACTCATCTTAGGAAAGAACGCACGCAAACCAGATGTCAGCCATATTGGTCTATTTCTTTGTGTTTGGCATTCACGTGAATCTAGGAAGTCGAGTGATTGTCAAAAAAATTTCGTGTGGTGATTGAAAATTTCTCTATGAAAGGCAAAACGCCTCAGGAGACTAAAGAGAAGCTTGATGAACATTACGGTGACTTTGCACTATCGATTACAACAGTTTATATGTGCTTTCAAAATTTTCGGAGTGCCCATATGGGCACAAATGATGCTGAACGTTCTGGACGCCTTGTGGAGGTTATGACTCCAGAAATCATTTATAAAATCCATGATATGGTGATGGATGGCAGAAGAGTTAAGCTGCGTGAGATTGCTAGTGCTGAGGGCATCTCGAATAAACGGATATATAATATTTTGCATAAACATTTGGACATGAGAAAGCTATCCGCAAGATGGGTTCCGCGATATCTCAAACGGAATCGTGTGAAGTGTTGCAAGGAAGAAACCGCAGGACTTTAAGCGTCGTTTCGTCACTGTGGATGAAACATGGATACAATATGGCCGGAAAGGTTATGGCGACTGTCTTTTGGTATTCGCAAGGGATAATCATCGACTATCTGGAAAAGGGTAAAACTATTACAGGTGCATATTATTCATAGTTATTGGCCCGTTTGAAAACCGAGCTGCAAGAGAAATGCCGGTGATTGGACAGTAAAAAGTCCTTTTCCATCATCACAATGCACCACCACACATCTCAGCAGTTGTGGTCGCAAAATTATTGGAAATAGGATACCAACTCGTTTCACATACCCCCCTATTCTCCAGACTTGGCTCCCTCGGACTACTATTTGCTCCTCAATTTGAAGAAATGGCTGGCAGGACAAAGATTTTATTCAAACGAGGAGGTGATTGCAGCAACTAATAGCAGACTTGGGCAATTCCTATTATTCGGAAGGGATCAACAAATTAGAACAGCGTTGGACGAAGTGTATCAGGCTAAAAGGAGATTATGTCGAAAAATAAAAAAGGCTTACCCCAAACACGTAAATAGTTTTTTTATTTTAGCACGAACTTTTCGAACGCCCTCCTAAGAAGAAATGCAATTCATTTGACGTATCTATTGATCCAAGGTAAAAACTCAATTATGTTGTGCCTACGGCAGTCGTAACTGACTATGTCGTTGAGTGAGCAGGAGAACAGATAGAGGTCTTGTGATGTGGAGCTCCATGTTCAACACTGCCCTTTGAACTGCGTGCACCGAATCGCTTTTGCCTGCATCATCACTGTACTCTGTTGTCATATCTTTCACATATCGCTACGTATCCTGGATTACAGAGCAGGCGATATTCCGATCGTTACGTTTCGTGATGAGACTACGTGGGCTATTCATCGTTTCACCATCCTTCGACCACCTTCCGTAGGTGGTCACGATAGTATTAGGTGAAAAGTTGACCAGCTTCACCGTTTAAGATATATTAGTTTCCAGCCGCAGCGTTACAATCTGTCCTCTGCCAAAACCGCTTATGACGGTGGATTTCCGTATATATTCTTAGCTATAATGACGACCCATTTGTCTCTGTTGCGCTAATATTATTTCCTTTCTGTGTCACATGTCCGCAGCACTATCAGGAAGTGGGCCTCGAAGTCGGCAGTGGTCATAATGTTTTGACTCATTAGTGTATACTTGAACTATTTTTGTCGGCGCTAGTGCTGTTCACAATAACCCAACATCTGCCATACTTCCCTATTCACAATGAATCTTACCTCCGTTTTACCATGTTCTGGCGATTTTGATATTGCCCAGCACTCGTCTGAATAGAAATCATTGTTTTCCTTCCACTTTGCTTCACTGACCCCGACGGTATCTAGACTGAGTCTTATAATTTGCCGTTTTAGATATTCTATCTTCGCTAATACGTTCAGACTTTTGACGTTACACCCCCCTTTCCGTAGAAGGTCATTCTTTCCTTGGTTATTCAGTTTATTTCTCATGAACACCTCCCTCTTGGTAGTCCTCTCCCGGAGATCCGAATGGTGTACTAGTCTGGAATCTTTTGCTAATGGAGAGATAATCATCACACTTTTTCTACTACAGGTCACGTCCTGTTGATACATATGATTTGTCTTTAATGCAGTGGTTTCCAATGCCTTCTGCATCCTCATGCTCTCCATTTCTGTTGATCGTTCCTCCTTTAGGGGCACTTTCCTTCCATAAGGGCAAGAGAGTGCCCTGAACCTCGCTCCGTTCGTCCGCCCTCTATGACAAGGCCGTTGCGAGGGAGCCTTCTTACGCTGAAGGCTTCTGATGCTTTTGGTGATGACTTTTATTCATAACATAAGCAGTGGTTTTATTCGAAGCTGATAGCCAGGGCGTTTAGATTGTTAGTCAGAGGAATTACCCCTCTTTTTTTCCATAATCTCGTTCGTCATCGTTCTCGTCATTTGATCTGGGGAGATAACACATGACACCCATTCAAGTTCATCGTTGAACACACCGAACACTCTAAGCTACCGTGACGTCATCACGTTTTGTCGTATGGAATGATAAAGAGCAAATCCAAAACAAGGATTAGAAACATTCTGCATACCGTCTGGTGCATGTAGAGCGAGCAGACTGCTGAGTACGTTAAACTAATGAGGATTAGAAGAAAATGTTATTATACGGTTCCATCTGCTAATGTTTCAGGGGACTGAAATGACTGGAAGATAACTGCAATAATGGAAAGGATAGAATATTAAAATTTAATATTCCGTCGACTTGAATATCGCTAAACAAGGAACAAAAGCTCAGCTAGGGGACGGATATCGGCCGTGTTCTTTTCAAAGGTACCGTTTTCGCTAACCTAGAATTCTGGGTGGAGTTTTGAACTGCCACCCTAACAAATGCCGGACAATTGTCATATAACTACCCCACATAACTCGCTAAAATGTAATCGTACTTCATTGAACGCTTCAGACACTGCAGACTTGTAATATATTCAAGGATTCTCATCCGGCTGTGTGGTAATGGAATGCTCCGACAAGCAAAGTTAGGATTTTAGAAAGCTGCACTGCTGAAGCAACGTATTTACTGCTTCACTGAGCACATAATGTAACCATTAAAAGATGAAATATGACGATTAGCGATCTTCTGTGGCTTACCGACAACTTTAGAAAGTGTCAGTCATAATATTCTATTAGAGAAATTAAATTTTTGTAGGATTCGTGTTCTGTTTAAGAATGAGTGTTCAGGAAGGTCCAATGCGATGTTTGAATAATACTGAGACGGGCACCACATCCTCTTCCTGGGGAAAAATCGCAGTGGACGTTGGCAAGGATTGATCTTGGAGCAATTACAGCATTTCCTCTGTGTTATTAATCTGCCTTTTCATTTGAATCAGGAGGCAGACTCATTCCTTAAATAATACAACCATGGTTGTGAAGCAAGATAAATAAGCACCAACACGGAAGTTAGTAAGTGATGTGTCTTTAAAAGTTTATATCTGATATTGTACAGACGGACAAGCTTTCAACTTCGGAGAACAGCAGATACAGTTTTGTACTGTAAAAAATTCTCCACATACGTTATTGTAGCGTACCCACAATAAGTGAAATACAACCCACAAATTTAGGCTCTGCTTATAGCTCGATACACATCGGAGAAACCATGTACTAGATCTGATAAAGCGTTTATGTGTAGCTACTTTTGTCTTAAGAATAAATATCAGTAAAAATATGGTATTTCAGTCTTTGATCGCTATTTTTTACTTTCAGTGATCGGTTTCAGGCTAGCTGCCCATCATCAGATCATATATTGAAGTTACAGAGTAACTTGTCGGTACAGAACTATTGGTTCACTGTCATATGACAGAGACTGAAATACCATGTTTTTATTATAAAGAACGATCACGGCAATCCCAATAAGACAATCATGTGTAGTTTTGATAAATAAATATCAAGTTCTTGGAAACGGAAATCACTAAGCTAACCTTTTTCAGATATTTATTAACTGGTGCTTTACTGGTCAATATTCGAAGATAACTTAATGCAGAAGTATTTACAAATGACGGCAATCTGATTAAGTTGTAAAGGTCACAAACCTACATCTTGCATTAATCCTTTTAACCAGTTGGGAATATTAAACACAGCCACACAGCACTTTTATCCAGTGACGAACTTTATTAACAATAATCCATTTCAATTTGGGAGTGGTTGAATTATTCACAAAGTCACTATTAGAAGAAGAAAGTGGTGAATCTAATTTTGGCATGAAGTTGAGTGAACTACTGAACTATAAATCTTCGTGACTAACTGCGCGCGGAAACAAAATATCTTACAAATATCAAAAATAGGTGGAACTGTATGTTACTGTTTTTTGTCTTGAGTGACACTATAAGACGTCGTGGTCTCCTGACCTTCATTGCTTACATATTCCTCCCTCACAATCATCTTCCGCACATCAAGTCAGCTGGTGACCACCCGTAGAGCAGACAGCGTTTGTCCGAGTGAAAGGACGACCTCGTGTTCGGCTTACTGTGTGGTGTAAATGGACGGAGTTATAGTGGCATTGCAGTGGACTGGTATCTGACCAGTTTACCACACCAATAGTTAGATTAGGGGCGAATAGGAGTCCTTGACTTCATCAAGGCGTAGGGAGAGTTTGATTGGCGAAGGTGAATCCAAATAGAACGAGAGTTATCTTATTTGTCAACAGCGAGCGGTGCAGACAGCAGTTATCGCAGCTTACGGTATTGTGCGCTACAGCTCTTGCATCAACCAGATAGGCAGTAAGTATACGAGCTTATTGAGAATAGAAGGTGAACCTGAGAATTGGACGGACGGTGAATCAGAGAATAGGACAGTCGGGGAGCTGCAGAATCAGCAGGCTCAGTTAGACTGGGATAAAATTGAAACAGATGGGAATCGAAGGGACGAGAACATCGAATTTCCAGAACATGAAATTCCAGGTAGGGCACATTCTGAGCCAGAAATAGACAGCCCATGTAGGAAATGCTAAAGATTAGAAGCGAAACGAGCACAGGAAACGCGTTTGTATGCCGGATACTCAGGGACAGAATACGCGTCAATACAGTCAATTAACCGGCAGTTAGCTAACGTTCAGAGAGAAGTAGACAGTGAGGAAGAGGGGGAACGTTTAGAATACGTCGAACCTATCGTACACATTCTAAATATGCCCCAACAACAGACACAGAATTTTGCGGAGTTACGAGCGCCATGAAAAGCTTCCGTAACAGACGCAACTGTACCTGCAAACACAAGACATTCACAACAGAGAGGGCAGAATGCGGAGTTGTTTTGCGCCACATAATGGTTCAATGACAAACGCAACTAGTCAACACAGACAGCACGAGTTATTGCAGTTATCAAACTTAGAAACGCCACAGCATAGCCCAGCAAACGACGTAACTGACCGACTAGAAAACAATAGATCAAGAATACGTAGTTCAGCAGAAGGTAGTGTTACAGAACAGGACGCGATCATGGAGATGTTACAAAAAATGAACGCTAGTATTACGAAACAGAATCAGGATATTATTACACAGATGACAAAACAGTATCAGGAATTGAGACAGGATAATTAGAACTTGAGACAAGAGACAAAGACACAGATTCAACATGTTAAAATCCAGATGGAAGAAGGGATCGCCAGAATTGATAGTCAGATAAACAAAGACGCAAAAAAATCTAGAGAAAGAATTCAGGTACTAACACAAGGTCAGCAGCGATTACGCACTGACGTGGACAAAGTCCAATTGGACATCGTAAACGTTGACAAAAAGGTGGAACGTTTAACGAAACAAGCCACTCGAACAGCAATAAAAATTTCGGAAGAACAAGCAATTCAAATCAAGGTCGCAAAGGTTGCACTGAAAAAATATGATCAGCGTAGCAATAAAATAGAACTTAAAAACAAAGATCAGTTTGCTAATCTTCGAACAGAGTTGATACAAACTATCGAGAAAAAGGTCGAGACCGATTACACCTGTAGCGAAACAACTGATACTTCAAGCATTAATTCAGTACACGAACATGCGCCGTCTAAGAAAGTTCAAGTAGAACCAAGGCAAAACGTAACACTCGAGCAGAAATCGAAAGAGAAAACCCCGATTAAAGTAATTCATGACATGCCACAGGACCAGGCACAGTATCTAGAAAAACGGAACACATACATTCAGCCGATACCAATCGAAAGACAGGCAACTGAACCAGTAAATCCCATGACACAACATAATAGCAGCACAAGTACTATACCACGAACGACGAAAGTAGAAACACATGATCAACACTTTTGTTCACCAATGATACGATATGACACGGATATGTGTCAGGAAATTGAGAATAGGCAGACAGGCAAGAGATTACCAGAGAATAAACACGACACAAGCAGCGGCAGATTTTCTGAGTCCATGAATCAGCCACAAACCGGATTTATGAGTAGATATGATACAGACCACTTCTTTACAGTTAGAAAATTTCAACATTTCAAGGAAGAAGGCGGTATCTTGCATCCACGTGCATTCATCGACCAGTTTCAAGTAGGCTTACCAAACCACTGGAGTGTAGCTCACAAACTTGACTTCATTTGTGCACACATGTCAGGGACAGTAGCAGAGATAATGCAAAAGATCGCGGCTACCTGTACGTCTTACCTACAGAACAGCGTTTCTCTAAAGATATTGGTCTAAGGAGGCGCAAAACAAAATTAAATACGAGTTAATTCAGATGACGCCATATGAAAACTCAGGAGAGAAAAGTGTGGTAAAATTCTTTAATACAATGGACAAAAAGAATCAATGACTAGACAAACCATACAGTAACGGAGAGCTGATACGTCTATGTAGAATGAAATTACCGGTAAAGTATCAACAGGTGACAGTAGGAAAAAATTAAAATACCGAAGAATTCAAAGAGGTTCTAAAGGAACTTAAATTTATGTTTAAAGAAGACGAGGTGAAAGAAAAAAGAAAGGAAAGGGAACAGCAAAAGAAGAGGATTAGGAACGAATACTCCAATAATAATAATCGTAATCCTAACACCAACAATTTCAGGCAATTTAACAGACAGGACAGTGGCACAATGGAGACAATTGGCATAGAAACGATACCCAGAATAATTGGTACCGAAATAGGAACGGCAATGCATACGGATATGGGTTTAGGAATCAAAATGCCAACGGTCAAGGGTACTTTGAAAGAGGTAACGATGTTTGAAACGGCAACTGGTGAGACCACGGCGCGAATAACTACCGAGCAAATTATGGTCCACAAAAACAAGAACAACAAAGCAAAGAGAAACCAGATGTAGAAGTTAGGCCACCGAATACTACAAAACGTAAAGATTGAAAAATGCGGAAGAGGTTAGGAAAACTAACGTCCACCCTATCTTACACTAACCACTAAATCAAAAAACAAATTAAGAATCAACAAAATAACACCTTAATTAAAAGAAAAGAGACACAATACACGCTAACAATATCTTGAAGTATCAGGTACACTACAACATGCACACAAACAATAAATGGTACACAACAATTAAAAGAATGAAGAAGTGGAAGGACATAATTAGAATAAAGAAAATAAATCATATATATATAATAATTTCTGCTACTATCAGAAAATTTTTGCGTTATATAAAATCAGAGTTATTTGTAAATAAAAATTATATATAAAGCAAAAAATTGTAAATATTTCTACACGTCAGAGGGACATCGCCACCGAAACCAATCACCAGCTGCCTTAACACCAGATGCTTCGAGATAGCGACGGAGAGGGTACAGACATGTTGAGAAAGCACTTAGGGCAATAACAACAACATGAAGACCAATGCCACACTGGAAATGCAGGTTGCAACCAGGTTGGACTTCAGGATGACAACGCGCAGCATGGACATTTCATATGTCACGACACTGCTACACAATGGAAGAGCACGGGGAGAATCATAATGTGGCGAGACGACAATGAAGGTACAAAAAATTACAAAGATCTACAAACTCATCAAGTAACATTTGGAAAGGCAGTCAGATACTACAAATCCTATATCACTCCTACACTACAATTCACATATTCCTAGCCCAAGAACTTAGAGGCATGGCAACTACTACAACCACCTCTCCAATAAATAAACCTAGAATCGTCAAACAAATACAAGCGAACGGCAAACGGAATATTAAGTAGTACCAACCAACATTATCTAGAAATAAATTCAGCAAAATGACAGTATTCTCCCTACCACATCATCAAATTGCCATACCGAACCAGCTCTGAAGTACCAAGACGTCACAGCACAACATTGGGTGACGATCGTCGGTAGTCAACTACAATCATTGAACTGCCATACCGTCCCAGGTGTGACAGCAAAGGAGTACCAAGACATCACTGTTTATGCAGTGAACCACAGTCATCATCATCGGTTATGCCTAAATAAATAAATCAAACTCGCACAACAGAGCTTTTGCGAATATTCACGCGAAGCTTAACTAAAGAAATGATATAACCACACTAAAACATGATACACTGTACACTAAAGGGCTCAGAAAACTTAATATTGTAAAAACAATTTTTGGAAATGAAAAAGAACAACAGAGACACATACTGGCAATGACCAAGAATAACAACCATTGTAAATCCTATATTTGCCTAAGAACGAAACACAAATTGTAGAATTAAAAAAATAGAAACAATAGCTATAAAGAAATCATTAGAAAAAAAGTTACTTTTTTACGAAAATCATATCAGATGTGGACAGTACTGAGTTCATAATAGTGCACACTTGACTGGTAACCGTCATCTAATCAAAATAAGCGTCATGTGTGTACCCCTAGTACGTTTGATAGGATGGCCAACACTAGTGGGATATTAAGTAGAAAAGATAATAAACAGGATTTATAGGCCTACGTCTGTTTACAGGCGACGTAGGTACAGTTGGAGACGTGGAGCCTGTAGGGAAATGTGGGTTATCTGCAGACCATCGGCGTTTCAGTAACAGTAAGCGGCGGATTATCGGAATAATTAGTGTTAACAGTCTGCGAGTAAGTGAACGAAAAGAATCCACACTCAGTATTCCACACGTTTCGTTGTAATCAATCGCAGTGATGAAGGATTTAGGAATTTTGATAGCAGAAAATTAAAATGCAACGAATAATGAACCTCAATCCCCTTATTTTTCTTAAAATGTAATTCTGTGTTTCATGGTGAATGCATCATTTAGCACGCTAGTAGGCTGTTATCACGAAGACTGATCTCTATAGGTAATCAAATGCAAAGTTCCTTGCAAGTATCTGATCCACTAGACTGAAAATACTGTTTATTTACTTGTGTACTTCTGAAATAAAACGAGTTTTACACTGTCTGAAACTATATCGGAAATTGTTTCTACTGAAAATTTAAGATATTCTGTAAAAAACTACAGTTACGAAACGTAGTTATAATGTTCAGTACAGATTACGAAACATCTCAGATGCAGAAGGATGCGGAATAAACCGACTGTGATCTTGGAAGAGAAAGTATCTCGGATTCGCAACAAGTGAACAGAGCAAACAAAACCACTACAAGGGTAAGCAATTCTCGTATAGCAGTTTGCTTTTGGTGTCATTTTCCTTATGCTTTCCCAGATAGTCTACCAGTTTTATATCTGAAGAACGTCTATAAATTATGAAGTGGTGCCACTGTTTCTGATTTAAATGTCTGGCGATTTTTTTTCCGCTTGAAACTTTTACGTGCTGCGGTACGTAAGGTCATAACTTGTAAATGACACAATTACCCTCCTCGTCGGAGCCTGTATTCAATACATGAGAGGTTATCTATCTTTTAGATTATTGGGTTGTTAAGTTTATTTATATTATATGACAGGGACCGAACAGGAGAAGAAGAGACTAAATTAATCATCCATAGAATGCTTCAATATTACTTGATAATTCAGAACACACCTCCACCGCTGCAAATATTCACAACAGTGGTTGTATTGCTATATAAATGGTATCTTCCGAGCCAATAGACTAAAAGGTCGAGAAGAATGCAAAAGCGGTTATTCGTTCTCCGCCTTCAGTTGATCTCACTTCTCTTGGTTACCGAAGGTACTTGATTAGGAACACAGATACTGAACGGTACAACATTATAAAAGAACAAGTGCACTGGAATAGAGTTATTCGGTACCTATTTCGGCTTTGTGTTGGCAAAACGATACAAATGTATCGACGAGAAGGTATGATAAAGCCACTGTCTTGGACAGAAAGTGGGCAATCAGTCCTAAAACTGAATATCCGTCACCTGTGGCTCTTGGGAGTGTGGCCGATGGATGATTCTTCTTCTGTGTTCAAACTGTACACCGGCTTCACATTCGCAGTGGGTGTCTGGAGCGTTGCGGAATGCCTGTTGGCTGTTTACTTCAGTTGGGGCCACATTGAGGAAACTACTCTAGTGTTGATATTCACTTCGACGTGCAGCTGCGGCATCATCAAGATGATTTTCTTCGTGCGCAACCCGCAGAGCTACAGCCTCATGGTGCGGGAAGTGGCTGGTCTCATGGCGCTACAGAACGGAGCCAGCTCCAAGGACCCCGCGCTGGCGGCCATCCTACACGACTCCCACAAACACGCGTTCCGCATTACTAGGGGCATGCTGCTCTTCATGTTCTCGCAGTGCTTCATCTGGTATCCTATCCCCATTGTTGCGCACGCAGGAGAGCGACGTCTGCCATTTTCACAGCACGGGTGGGACAACAACAGTAACTTCTACGAACTCTCTTACACTCTGCAGTGCGTGTCTGGTCTGTACATGAGCCAGATCAGCTTCGGTCTGGACTGTCTGTTTGCGTCCATCATGATCCTCGTGGCTGCACAGCTGAAGATCCTCAGAAGACGCATTTTAAAGTTGCACGAGGAAGTGATCTCTGCCGATGGAAACGATAGTTTTTGTCGGTGGGCTCAGATGCCGGCAGATAAATGCTATGATAATATGTACGAAAGATTGTGCCTTTGCATCGACAGCCACCAAAATATTCTCAGGTACGCTATATTAGTTAATTGTATATTAAGAAGTATGTTGCAATTCAGAAAGAATCATTCGATTTCACAAATGTCTTCCACATGAATGATAACAGAATTGAGGTACGGATTTTACCTGACGTGTCGAAAGTGAAATATTACTTTGGCGTTGGGCGTAAAATGCCATTTCATATGCTTGTCTGTATTGGTCACCCTGAAGCTCCTTGGTCGCTTGCTCGCCCTCACGTTCATTAACCAGCGGTCGACGAGTCCAGATAGTGAAACACAGCAATAAACGGCGTTTCCTGTGCTCTGGTGTTCAGGTCCATTGAGGTACTTGTAATTGTGCTCCGTAATTTTCTTAGGAATGTTAAGTTGTGTGCGGATCTTACGATCCGGTGTTTGATTTCAAGGTTACGTGGTCGGACGGTATGTGATATTTGTGGAGGAAATTGTGAAAGACTAGACCGCGACTGCACGCCTCCCTTGCCCAGTTAGTACGTCACGCAGCAACAGCAATGGATGTGGTAACTCCTGACATGCTCGCGAACGTATGATACGAGTTTTTATTCTCGTCTGCATTTTTACCATGCTTCCAGTGAAGAGCATATGAAACATACGTGAAAGCTGAATGAAAGTTCGGACCCCCCTCCCCCAAATAAAAATTGTGAAGAGTACCCCAGGGTTGTATGAGCATTCACGTAAAGGGTACACGATTTTGAATTAGGATGAAGTTATTTAAAGTGCGGCTGGTCCCGGCGGAGATTCGAGTCGTCCCTCGGGCACTCGGGCACGGGTCTGTGTGTGTTTGTCCTTAGGATAATTTAGGTTAAGTAGTGTGTAAGCTTATGAACTGATGACCTTACCAGTTAAGTCCCATTATATTTCACACACATTTGAACATTTTTGAACAAGTTATTTAAGAAAAACTGTTTATGGTATTTTTAATCAGCTCACTGGTTAGATCAAATGTAAACATTAGTTTATGATACGTATGTATAGTATGAAGGAGAATTTAAATAGTCACTATCGTCATGAGTGGACAAGAAGTGTTCATTGCTGTTGCATATAACCTGAGCACTTAGCTGTGTGAAACTAAAGAGGTTAAACTGGCGTATGAGGCTAGATAAAAGAGAAAAATTTCATTTCTTAGGTACCGTTATAGTGATTTGATAAGTCTGGTACAAAAGCAAGAAAAACTGTTTGCTTCATATACAAGTTACCCTACTTCTCGACATAGTCTTCTCTGAGGGTACACACAAATTCCAGCTATCCCCCAGCGTTTTCATCCCACCAGAAGAATAGGTGCTGTCAAACACAGCAAAATAGTAGTTGACTGCAACTACCATTTCCTGATTTGCTCAAAATTTCTTCCCAGCAAGTCAGAGATTTAGGTCGGAGAAGAAATGTTCAAATGTGTGTGAAATCTTATGGGACTTAACTGCTAAGGTCATCAGTCCCTAAGCTTAAAGCTTACACACTACTTAACCTAAATTATCCTAAGGACAAACACACAATACCATTCCCGAGGAAGGACTCGAATCTCCGCCGGGATCAGCCGCACAGTACATCACTGCAGCGCCTCAGACCGCTCGGCTTATCCCGCGCGGCTTGTCAGGGATGAGAAAGAAGGCCTTGGGGATAAATCTGCTGAATAGGGTTGATGAGGTACCAGTTCAAAGCCTAATTCATGCAATTTCGCTATTGTTATCGTTGATGTATGGGATGGTGTATTATCCTGATGAAAGGGTTCTTTTTTGAGTGTCAGCCTTGGTCTTTTTCCAGCCAAGGAAAGTTTCAATGACACACCAGTACAGCATAATAGGGTCCAATTATGGTTTTGCCTATTTCCAAGTAATTATTTTTGGAATTATTCCTTGTTAATTCCCCCCCCCCCCCCCCAAAAAAAAAAAGGACATCACCTTATCAGTTGAAAAATGGCCTTTACATTCTTCAGTGCACTTCCAACAGCCTTCTTCCTTTGTTTCGACTATGTTGTGTAATGATGGATCCGGGTTACATCAAAAGTCCAAAATCGGCTCAAAACGTCTTGCAGATTGCGATTAAACACCGCCAAGCATTATCTAGACATGTTGTGCTGGATGCGCTTTTAATCGACTGTGAGCAGTCGCAGCACCCACCTCGAACACATCCTTTTCATTGTCAATATTCCGAGCAGGATATTATGAACTCGCTCAGGTCAGATGTCAACAGCCTCAGTAACCACACCAATTTTTCTTCGGCGGTCTTGCGTGGCCACGGATTGTGGTGACATCAATTGGACGCCGGAGCACGTTGCGTCTCCAATGCTTGTACAACCAATACAATAATCCAAAAGTAAACGTATTCAATGATGGTGCAGAGTCCGCGTGAAATACATCTAATTCTGTTCTGCTTTTTGCGGCAGCCCAGTCGTTTATAAGAAAATGTAATTACAGGTCCCGGCGGAGGTTCGAGTCCTCCCTCGGGCGTGGGTGTGTATGTTTGTCCTTAGGATAATTTAGTTTACGTAGTGTGTAGGCTTAGGGACTGATGACCATAGTAGTTACGTCCCATAAGATTTCACACAGATTTGAACTTTTTTTTTGTTAATAACAACACGAACTCGGTTTATTCTTTTTTCAGTCATAGTCGACACACTGATCAATTGAGATGGCTGCCAGCAACGAATTCTACCCTTCACTTTGTTGAAATTCTTTGTAGGATCCTTACCAACAACGAAGGCTCAAAGAAAATATCCCGTTCTTCTATGGAAATTTATCAGACTTATCAAACCACACTTTTAATAGTAGAAGGGTGTTAGTAACAGACTGTGTTTCGACGATCAACTGCATTGTTGGGCTGCGAAACATTACTTTTATGAATTCAATGGCAGTGGACGAGCAGTTTACTACAATCGTGTTCCTGTGGTCTACAGGAAGTTGTCATTCACATTGTACCACAGAAAATAGAAGACAGTGGTGCTGCAAATTTATGTGCTCGGCAAATTCGTTCAGTCAGCTGCGCAAGCTTTCAAAGCAGTACCTGTCTGAGTCCACAAACAATACCATTCGCTCGTTCCGTTGTGTTATCGACACTGCATAATGCTGCTGCGCACAATCTCCGCCACTTTCCATACGGTTTCGGGGAAGAACTCGCCTGTGGTATATTATGGTTTGCTGCTGCTGAGCTGCGTTTTCACGAAACTTGTTTGACAGCTACAGCACAGAAGTTAACGGTAAGAAAACTGTTTTCCACTGATATACTGCAAGAAAGCGTTCCGTAGTAATTTTTATATGCAGAGTGCTAAAAACCTGTACAGACGGAATTCGAAAGGGTGCAGAGGGTGTTTTGAGAGAAAAACTGTAGATAGGGACCGGTGTCCGGAAATGTTCAACGATGCAACCGATCGTCGAAGTTATAGGTACTGGCGCCGGCCGCAAGGCCACCCCTTTGTCTGCTGACGGATTGCTTGTTATTCAGTGATCACGACTGAATGCCATAATCGATAATGGAGAAGACGGAGGTAGTTGCTTCACAGACAGTTCTTGCTGTATGAATGCTATGTTGGTGGATGACGGTTTCTGATACTGATTTCCAACTGCAGTTTATTTTTCTCCTGTATAATGATGAACATTGGAGATTTTAGATGTTTCCTGGGGAAAAATTAACCGTGGATGAAAACCTGTTTCCAAAACCGTCAAACACTGAAACAACAGACTATCGCATTTATAGACGACCAGGCCTGTCTACGGAGCAGCTAGCTCCAACGTCTCCGTTGGCGAACGTGGCAATCAATCGCAAACACTTTATAACAAACAACATTGCAGGATGTGCAACCTATGGTCCGTCAGTGTGAAAAGTTATGCTTGCCGCTGAAGGAGTAGCCTAGTGATAGGCGCTGTGGCATGTTTCTTCAAAGCTCGTTAGCGTCATTGGATGACATTTACGGGCATGGGTTCTCCTCGAAGTTTGTCGGCATCATTTTGTAACACACTGTATATCTATACATCTATTCTCAAGAAGATGCTTCATAATGCTTCGCAGAAGGTACTTTGCTACCTCCCCAGTTCCTGTTCTACTTGCGAACGATGTATATGAAGAACAATTTCTGATGAGCATCGGTGTGCGCACGATCTCTGTAATTGCATCTGGATGGTTATTTCGCGAGATGTGCCAAGGGTATGGCAGTGTGTTGGTTCTCGGAACATACACTCTTTTAGCTGTAACAGTAAATCACACTGTGAAGCGCAGGCACATACCGGCCCTTATGTAGGATCTGGAAACAGGGTTGTAACAACGACTCCATGACGCTTTCATGATTACTAACCGAAGCTCTGAGACGTTGGACGCTGCTCTTCTTTGGTTGATATCTATTTACTCCATCAATTGTATTTAGACTATGCCGCAGAAGACGTATTTCTCTAGACTATATATACCATATTCGTACTGATGCACTTACAAAAACGCAAATCATCAGATGGTAAATAGTATATTACCTTTACACTATAGTGAATATGTTGTACTAAGCAGTTCACAGCGTAAAATATACCTAAAAATGGTTCAAATGGCTCTAAGCACTATTGGACTTAACCTCAGATGTTAAGTCCACTACACTTAGAACTACTTAAGCCTAACTAACATAAGGACATCACACACATCCATGCCCGAGGCAGGATTCGAACCTGCGGCCGTAGCAGCAGCGGGGTTCCTGACTGAAGCGCCTAGAACCTCTCGGCCACAGCGGCCGGCACAAAATACCGAGGACAGAGAGTCACAGAGTAAGAGGTATTAAAATTATTTGCGCGACATACAACTATCAAAATTGTGGACTGTGCGGCTGGTCCCGGCGGAGGTTCGAGTCCTCCCTCGGGCATGGGTATGTGTGTTTGTCCATAGGATAATTTAGGTTAAGTAGTGTGTAAGCTTAGGGACTGATTAACTTAGCAGTTAAGTCGCATAATATTTCACATACATTTGATCATATCAAAATTGAGCATTAACGCATGACGCGATAACGTGGAAGCCACGGCGAATTTATTAATATTATTTGAAATTCGTACGTAGTCGGTGATAATAGCAAGCCGCAACTGGATCGTTCTTCGTGGGGCACCTTGTTATTGGCTCTACCAACCTTTCGGTTGCTCACTGTTCTTCTTCCGTTAGTCAGTAGTTCGCCAGACAAGTCGATGGACAGGTGAAGTGAATGCCATGTTGATGCCTCTGGTTTCCGTATCTGCTCAACCTATTCCGGAATGTTAGACGAAATACGAAAGCAAGTGAGCGAGATTTTTCCCATTCTAGAACCAACTAGTAAGTAATTAATTTCTGATTTACAACACTGTCTTTTCTATACGATTGGACATAAATAATTCAGTTGCTAAGATGTGAGTTGGTGTGTATGCTTCTGTCTTGTTTGTAGTTGTCGAGATACTGAATGGTAGTGGTAAAAAGACCGCCACACATGATGTACACAATTAAAAATTTAAGTATTACTTAATAGTGAGGGCAGAACTTATTTCTGAATTGGTTTCACTGTAAAATGAAAGAATTACATGTCAGTTCATGGTTTCACACATGGGTATATTAGTGGTTGCAAGTTAGTGTAACTGAGGAAATTTACGGTGAGGAATGTTCTCAGATATATCTACAAGATGCATTTTGTGAGATTATTGCCATTAACATAAAAACAGAAAGTATTAGTTGTGAACTGGAGGTGATTTCAGGTCAAATGGCCCATTGCTCTCTTTATGTTCGTAAACTGGCCATTTCTTCTAGCCTCATTATGGAAATCATCTGCTTACTTGCGCTCTTAGTGTATATTTATTCATGTTTAAATTACGATCCTAATGTAAACATATTGAAAACGTATGCTCTTAAGTCACGTTTACTTAATTCAATTTTATGACTGGATTCATTTTTGTACTTTCCTCATCCAGCCATTTCTCTCTCTTACCCTCTCCCCCACTCCTCTAGGAGAATTGGGTGAGCTGTGTTGCTAAGAATTCAACCTCACCATCGTTCCGAAATGTGGTGTACCACCACCACTAATATGGGTGTTGGAGCCACCATCATAAGATAGACATTTGTGCTCCGTTACCTTGATTGAACACCATGAAGAATATGCATCACCATCAGCACCAGCAAAGATTAGCCGCTGACAATTTATGACCAGTTCCCATTGCTATTCGCAGTTTTGGGGCATTTTGTTAGAGTTTTGGCCAGCATTGCCCAGTATTTCAGATACCCACTTTCAGCTAATTTTGAAGGTCGTCGTCCAAAGACACAAGCAGGTGATTCTAAATGTGAGATTTTTAATGTTAAACAATTACCACAATGCGTTATTTAAGTAAATACACTTCGATGAACATATTTCGAACTCGGGACCTTTGCCTTTCGTGGGCAAATGCTCTACCATCTGAGCTACCCAAACACGACTCAGATGGTATGGGACTTGCCCGCGAAAGGCAAATGTCCCGAGTTCGAATCTCGGTACGCCACACAGTTCTACTCTGCTAGAAAGTTTCATTACTGCTTCTGACGGGACGAAGATCCTAAAATTACATCGAAATTACGTACACACATAAAATTAAAATTACACAATAAGTAACAACATTGATTATACGTAATACTTGTACATTACATTGCGTCTTACATACAAAATAATTACAATCCAACATAAGCGACGTTAATAGAAGACAGAGTAAGAAAAACGCAAAAAAAGAAAAAATGCATACTGACTTCACTAATCTTTTACAGAACACTAAACGATTAGCAGTAGTAGATGAACAAGACAATAATATACGCTAAATGAGCCCGTTACAATACAGCAATGATTTCTGAAGAGATTGATTATAGTGTCTTCTGATGTGGTGGGGCGGTTCGTACTGGCTTTTATAGAAGAGATGCTTCAGTCCGGAACGGCGCCACTGCTACGGTCGCAGGTTCGAATCCTGCCTCGAGCATGGATGTGTGTAATGTCCTTAGGTTAGTTAGGTAAAGTAGTTCAAAGTTCTAGGGGACTGATGACCTCAGATATTAAAAGTGCCATAGTGCTCAGAGCCATTTCAATCATAGGAGAGATGCCTCAGTTTCTGAGTAAACGGTAGCGCACTTCCTGTGGAAGTTTGCACTTACCAATAACATCTATGTCATTGTTCCAGGTTCGTCAAGCACCTGCAAGTTACCATGAGCCCCATAGCAATGACGCAGTTTGCGAGCAGTGTAGTCATCGCATGCATGGCACTCTTTCAATCGACTTACGTAAGGCCACGAATTTCATGTTTTACTGCATGTGATCATAGGTAATACCCGCTACTAACAACTAAGTACTCTATATCAGCTTACGTGTTATTATTTTGGTTTCTTCATGATCTCTTTGCAAAACCGAAGATACTTACAAAATGTTTTAAAAATTAAATGCTCTTTCGTTAGAATGGCAACATGCTAAACGAATGGGGAAGTGCAGTAGGCACATTTTTCTTGTGTTGTAGTTCACGGCTTCCTGCTGTTTTGTGTTTAGTCGAAATGTCATGACCGCTCTCATTAAAAACGTAGATGTATGATCTGTATTACGTAAACCACTCGTCGCAGTGGATGGGTGATTATAGTAGTTATTTCCAGAAAATACTGCGCCTCATACTATCGAATATCACAACCGTAAATAAAAACTCATGCTGGATGGAACAAACAACATCTTTTATTTATCAGACAGACAGGGAGATTTTCTGCCCATAAAATGTACGGAACTTGCTTCAATCCCCTAAGGTGATGAACCAAAACACTTTATCGTTATTATTATTATTACCATTAACAGCATTATTAATCTTACTAAGTAACAACTTTCTCTGTGCATAAACCCCTGAACAAAGGCAGAACATGCTCGAAACTTTATGCTTTATATTAAATTAAATATGAAACAACTAAAAGTGACTGGTAGCAGGAAATAAAATAAAAAGTTTTGACCATTGCCCACCGCGAGAATGAGTATCATCCGTTGGCACTGCTGCCACGTGGAGCGATAAGGAAAGTAGACAATCGCAGCAAATACGAATGGAAAATCTGTCCGATGATGACGAGGTCCCATTCTCCGAGGAGCGTAGGGGACGATGCGGGAGACCGTAATGGGGATGAATGATGATGATGGAGACGACAAAACACCCAATCATTTCGAGGCAGGGAAAATCTCTGACCCCACCGGGAATCGATCCCGGGACCCCGTGCGCGGGAAGCAAAAATGCTACCGCAAGACCACTACGTACGGATGACGACACGGGCCGAAAGTGGGAAAATCTACTGACGGAGTCATTTTCGACAAAGGACGATTGTTGTGGCCCTTTGCACGTTAACGAGCATTTCGGAAACGGCGCAGCTGGTCTGCTGTTAGTGTCCAGTGTCGTGAGCATCTGTGGGAAGTAGTAGAAGTATGGTGAAACAACGAGTAGGCAGACGGCCACCTCTCATCACAGCAGAGGAATATCAGAGGCTTGTCCAGCGTGTGGCAGATCTGACCGCTGAGTTCAGAGCTCTTACAGGCGCTAGTGTTCCAGAGCACACAGTTCAACAGCCACTGCTGAACATGCGACATGGCAGAAGACGATCCCTCTTTCTTCACGTGACGGCCCAATGACACTGTGAATTAAGTTTACAGTGGGCGTGGTTTTATTGAGTGCGTAGCACGGATCCTTGGAACCGGGTCGCCTGTTTGAACCACATTTTCGTTATATCAGGTCAGAGGTCGTCTTCAGATACGGTATCATCCAGGCGAACGGCTGTTTGTTTAAACATGCTCAGCGCCACAGACTCAGGACAGTGCGAGGCGGTATTATTTAATGGGGTACATTCACTTGGGATTCCTTGGAACATTTGCTAGTAATCCAGGACTAGATGAATACCTTTGAGGCCGCCTTGCATCCCTTCATACTCGATGTCTTCCCCAACAGTGATAGCACTTAGGATAGCCCTCTGTGTCACAGGGACCGGTTAGTGTTACAGGAGCGTGATGGTGGACTCGCACTGACGCTTTGGCCACCAACCTCGCCTGATCTGAAACGGATGGAACGTATCTGGAACATTACCAGGTTTCAGATATGCTCACCAACTATCGACTCATGATTTACGACAATATCGTGTTCTGCGCGTAGACATCTGATCCCTCTCACCTATACAGCCTACCAACGACTTATCAAATCATGGTCATGCAGAATCGCTGCTGTGTTGCGCTCTAAATCTTGTCCAACATATTATTGAACAAGAGCCATATTCCTATTTGTCGAATACAGAATTTTTATTTACAAAATACAAGTTAATTTTTGCAGAGAAGAAATAGCAACGGGCCTGTTTTGATAACGTTATTTATTCAAATAAAAAGCATTGTTACCTGTTTATAACTGAAAGGTTCATAATCAGAAGGCTTGTGTATAGTAAGACACATATTTGTTGTAGTGTGCGGAACTTTTCAATTATTATTCCCCCTAGCAGTGAAAGTTCCTTGGGGTGTCAGTACCTTACAACGAAAATGTGTCATACACCGTCTGTTGAATTGAAATAGTGCCTTTTAACGACTGTAGACAAGTTACGATGTGAAAATGTTTTAATAACTTAAGTCGGTAACACGCACCATTGCGTTACGCCGGTCGCTGTGGTCGAGCGGTTCTAGGCGCTTCAGTGCGGAACCGCGCTGCTGCTACGGTCGCACGTTCGAATCCTGCCTCGGGCATGGATGTGTGTGCGTCCTTAGGTTAGTTAGATTAAAGTACTTCAAAGTTCTAGGGGACTGATGACCGCAGATGTTAAGTCCCATAGTGCTTGGAGCCATTTGAACCATTACGTTGCACAGCTGGCTGCTTTGCTGGTGCAGTATCGAAGGATATGGAAAGCACTATTTCATTATTTATGTACAAACATAATGTAAAGCACGACTCAAACACACCAGAAAGTTTTGCCACATTGAAGGACGTATACTAAGATGGTGATAGCACAGTCCTATCTGTGCCAAATATTATCCACTCTTAGGGATAATTTGATATATTCATTGACGTGACAGGAGAAATGTACAGATTACAAACAGAATACGTACAATTTATATTAAATTAGAAGTGATTACAATTAAGACAAACAAATAAAGAAGCAAATTTGGTATAAAATGTAACTGCAGTGACATTTTGTCAGTATTATGGTGTACATAGGGAACAAAGTACATGTGAGGACTAAATGTATATAAATAAATATTAGAACAGTGGACATTACTCTGAAAAATGATAGCTAGTTAAAGATACCGTATGACTAACCAAACTACAATACACTGAGGAACCAAAGAAACTGGTATACCTGCCTAATATCGTGTAGGGCCCCGCGACAAAGCAGAAGTGCCGCAGCACTACGCGGCATGGACTCAACTAATGTCTGAAGTAGTGTTGCAGGGAATTCACACCACGGATCCTAAAGGGCTGTCGACAAATCCATAACAGTACGAGGGGGTGGAGATCTCTTCTGAACAGAACGTTGCAGGGCATCCCAGAATTGGTCAATAATGTTCATGTTTGGGGAGTTTGGTGGCCAGCGGAAGTGTTTCAACTCAGTAGAATTTTTCTGGAGCCACTCCGTAGCAATTCCGGACGTGTGGGGTGTTTCATTGTCATGCTGGAATTGTCCAAGTCCGTTGGAATGCACAATGGACATTAATCGATGCAGGTGATTAGAAGGGTGCTTACGTAGGTGTCACCTGTCACATTCGTATCTAGCAGGGGTTCCATATCACTCCCACTGCATACGCCCCACACCATTACAGAGCCTCCACCAGCCTGCACAGCCCCGTGCTGATATGCAGGGTCCATGAGTTTGTCTCCATACCTGTACAAATTCATCCACTCGATATAATAAACAAGACTGTTCTGACCAGCCAACATCTATCAAGTTATCAACAGTCCAATGTCGGTATTGACGGATCCAGGCGAGGCGTAAAGCTTCGTGTCGTGCAGTGATCAAGGGTACACAAGTGGGCCTTCGGGTTCGAAAGCCCATACAATCGATGTTTCGATAAATGTTTCGCACGCTGACACTTGCTGATGGCCCAGCATCGAAATCTGCGGAAAAGTTGCACCTCTGTCACGTTGAACGATTCTCTGCAATCGTCGTTGGTTCCGTTGTTGCACGATCTTTTTCGGCCGCACCGATGTCGGAGATTTGATGTTTTCCCGGATTCCTGATATTCACGATACGCTCGCGAAATGGTCGTGCAGGAAAATCCCCACTTCATCACTACCTTGGAGATGCTATGTCCGCCGGCCACGGTGGCCGAGCGGTTCTAGGCGCTTCAGTCCGGAGCTGCGCGCCTGCTACGGTCGCAGGTTCGAATCCTGCTTCGGGCATGGATGTGTGTGATGTCCTTAGGTTAGTTAGGTTTAAGTAGTTCTAAGTTCTAGGGGACTGATGACCACAGATGTTAAGTCCCATAGTGCTCAGAGCCCAGATGCTGTGTCCCATCGCTCGTGCTTCGACTATAACACCACGTTCAAAGTCACTTAAATATTGATAATCGGCCAGTGTAATTGTAGTAATCGATGTAACGACTGCGCCAGACACTTGTTGCCTTATACAGGGGTTGCCGACCGCAGCTCCGTATTCTGCCTATTTACGTATCTCTGTATACGCATGCCCTTTGCAGTTCAGTGTATTTTATGCACTGTTTCATGTTGGGTTAGTGCTACATATTGTTATTTTCGGAGGCGGTAGTGTTTAGTTTAAAATGGAAATTAGAACTGATTACCATAGAGACAAACAAATACAGAAAGTAGTTGGTTATAAAATGTTACTACAGTGACACAATGTAAATATTAAAGAGTACCCAGAAAACAAAATAAATCTTCAGGGATGGGTTTACATAAATAAGTATTACAGAAATAGACATTATATTAAAATATGAAAGTAGCTGAAGGTATTGTACAACTAAGCAAGTTGTTATATTTTATGCATTGTTTCATATCGAGCTAGTGTCTGCATGCTGTTATTATCAAAGAGAGTAGTGTTTGTTTTAAACGAGAAAATATGTGAATAACATTTGAAGAAAAGCTGAATTAACTAGCTCGATATGTTCATTGAAGAGATTTTGTGATGACCTGATTTTAAGTACCTATACTTCACTCTCTTCTACCAAATTCATCGAACTACCTTTCTCAGCTTCAGTGCTTTGTGTTCCGTAATTGGTGACAGTTGTGTACGTTGCAAATGTCGATTTCGATGTGTTGTTGAAACGTATGGCATCTATACGCTCTTTGAACTATGGCTCAAAGCTGTTCTCATTTTGTCCTATGTAGTAGGAAATGCAAGTTCAGCAATTGAGTTTGTACCGTATATGACTCATTTATTTTTATGGGACCTTATTATCCCCTAAGTTATGAACTGCTATGTGCTGAAATTCGTTGTTTGTGTCGGAGCTTATCTTAATGTTCGTGTTTTAAAGTAGCTTGCATGTTTCGTGGGATATACTCCCTAAGGAAAGAAGTGCAACATTCTTTCTACTGCATGTTGTGTTAATCACATGGTTGTCTGATGTGAAGCTTTGTTGTGTGATGGTTTTTGGATTTCTGTGATATTTTGTCTATCATGAGAGGGATATATCAGTTATTTGAGGCTGTGGACTTAACCCTTGGACGCATGATGGGGCCCTTTCAGGGTGAGAGTGAATTAATCACACATTTAATCCTATTGAAACCATATGTAATTGGACTCTACTGGGTTTAGGATTAAAAAATGTGATGGAATAGTACATAATATAGTAGAGAATGCATGAGAACAGTGTTTCGTTAAGGCTATGTACGTGATTGATGAAAGGGGCTTCTCAGGCCGTTGTAATCTATTGCTTTGGCAAGTGATTTTCTTCCAGTCTCTGAATGTTTGTACCCGTGATATTTTTATGTGGGCAATTGTTGCACGTGCCAGATTCAAGCAGCAACAATAATGGACTTCTTGCTCGCTGCTGAAATTGACCTCAGATGTGAAAGCTGTTGGTCTCATAGCTGATATTAGTGATTGTTATTCTCTCTGTTTTTCTTTCTTGTCATTTTCTCTGACAAAGTAACTGTTTAGACTTTCTTTCTAACCACGGCTCGTTCGTTTCTAACAGTATATGGATTGATATAGTGCTTTCCGAAAAAGCAACCTACTATTAGTATAAATGCACGTGATCCAAACGTTTTAACAACTACTTCTGAATGGTTGGACGAAAGCGAAACTAGTACTGCTGCCGAAGGTGAAATTGATCCTGAATATAGACCTAAGTTAGACAGCTCACAATCTGTGAGTGATGAATCTTTGGATGTAAAGGATGAGGCTTATCAAGGATAGCTTAGCCTGATAATATAGCACTGCTTGTAAATTCAAATAATGTAGCAAGCATACCCCAGCCTACAAATGGAATTAATATATCAACCACAATTCAGCTTGAAAATTATTGTAGCAAGTCTAGCCCAAACGGCGAACTTTTCTATCGGAAAACACCAGTGGAGCAAAACACCACCTCTTTCTAACAGAAAGATCACTCATAATATAATTAAAATTTCTCCAGGTCCTGTAAGGGAAATAAATACACAAACACCAAAAGATGCTTGAAGTTACATCATCACAAATAATATTGTGAATGAAATAGTTCATTGCACAAATCTGGAAGGACGGCGCTCAGCAGTTCTGAAAGGTAAAATATGGTGCAATGTCACAAACGAGGAAATTCATGAATTTTTTTATAATTCTTCTAATAGCTGACAGTTGCGGAAGATGGAATATTCCTGTGTGGGAATTTTTTTACAACTCTACTGAAAACTCTGTTTTCATGGCCATTTTTTCTATAAATAGGTTTGAAGAAATAAGTAGAGTTATAAGGCTCGACAACAGACAAGCTAGGAGACAAGATGATAGTATGACAGTTTTTCGCAATGTGTGGGAACTGCTCTTAAACAACTCCAATTAAAATTTTATCTAGGAGAGAACTCCACAATAGATGAGCGGCTAATGTCTCCCAGAGACCGTTGCAGTTTTCTACAATTTATTTCAAGCAACCCAACAAAATATAGAATACAGAGATTCTGCCTCAGCGACTCTTTGACATCATACGCTACAGGCAGTCTAGACCAGAAATGACTTTATTTTACAACAAAATAAAATCAGGTGCCGATTCTCTATACCAAAAGATACATCCTTACGCTTTTAAAAGACAGACAAGGAAATAGGAATTTGATGTGTGGACTAATGTAGCGGATGCTGCACTTTTGAAATCTTTCTGTTTATACACAAACCAATATCCAGAAAATCACAATGGAAAATCACGTAAAAGGAGGATTTTATTGAAAGACTTGGTCCTATAACTTATTCGACGACGTATGGATTCCAGAGCGAAAACTCCATATTTGAAAAGGAATATCTTACAGGCATTGCCTACATGTGGCGCCCGAAACGGATATCATCCGTCAAAGAAAAATGTGCAGACGAAGATGTTTTTTGTGTCCACGTGAACTGGAAAGGAATATTTCGCACTGTTGTTCAAAATAATCCAACAATGTATACGATGAACATAGTATGCTTGTTTGCGAATATTGTCTCCAGTAATGTGTAGACCTTTGTGAAAGGCAGTGTAGTACAGTTTTTGTTGTGCCTGTGTAATACGCAGATTGACCATTTTTTCTTTCTATTTTGTATTTGGATGCTCTAGGCATAGCTGCATATTGATTTGCATTGTGCGTGTCCATTTCCTAGCTTATATAAATACTAATATAAGTTTTTGTATGCCAAAATTATAGAATTAGGAAAAATTAAATTGAAAATTATTGCACTGAAATTAATGTCCGAACGTTTTCTTTAATGTTTTCCTAATTTAAACTAACTACGTATACGTTTTATAAGTCTGTATTGCACACTAATGGGCGGAGAGCTGACTCATCCTTACATACCTTCGGTAGGGCGTACAGTACTGGCGAGACTGCATCCTGATGGCGCAAATCCTTAATGGCTTTTGTCAAAACAGAACTGTTCCTTAGAGGGTGTTTTATCTGCATTTCCCCAATCGGGTCCTCTCTTACCTCTTGATAACCAGGGTCATAGAGCAACGTCTTCATCTTTCTGTTGTATTCAACTGATGAGAGAAGGGCGTTGGCGTTAACATTGTCGGTAAGTATAATGATGAGGACTTTGTCCGTTCTCTAGTTTCGCATAGCGTTCCTTTCTGCGGAACTGATATTAAACTTTTTCAGTGGGGTTCGAAACAAAATTCAGCAGACGACCCGCCTAATCTCTTTCCAACGTCACTGGGAAGTTTCTAAATTGCATGTTCAGTTCTGTATATCACTGATTGGATTGGAACACGGTGTCTCGAGACGGTGCGTTTTCTTCTTGCAGTTGGGCCTTGAGATGAGTATACTTGACATTTGGAGAAACTTGGCTTGTTATTTAGCGCAATCAGCTAGCGCCCAGGTGGCGCCGTCTTATCTAATCCAAGGATACAGCTGAGAGTTTCAAAGGACTCATTAGATGCAGTGATAGTAATTTCATGGACTCAATGTGCAGCCCTCGTCGTTTAACGTACCGTCCTCTTACTAGGGCTGCACTTGACCGTCGCGTAATTCTAACAGCGCGACAGAGTTAATATGATATTGCAAATGTAGGGACGGTTTGCTTTGCACGGCATCTCAATACAAAGGCCATTGTGCACTGCAATCTACCCCTCCTGCATAAAGGGTCTCACACCAGTGTGTGAAATTTTATATTCTGTAATCATGCCGAACCGTGCAAGAGCGTTATGTTGAACAGTATCGCCATACATGCCTGTCACAACCTGATAAACCAGCCGTAGTGGAGCACTGCTTGTAGATGGGGAATTGCAAGTTTTATGAGAAGACAGAGGATTCATCTTCGGTGTCACCCTTCTTAACGAGATCCGCACGGCGGGCAGTCTTATCAACAGGGATGCAGGTTTTCAATTAAGCGCCGCCTAAATCCAGCACTGGCTGCTACTAAATTAAAACAGGAGAGGCAAGGACTTCCGATTCATGACCTGACGCAACGCACAGCTGAGATTTAATTTACCTTTTAACCACAGGAGCGTCTAGCAGCACATTAACTGCCTACAGTGCACAAGCGAAAGGCCTTCCTGCGGGCCTCGCGGGGTAACCGCCCGGTCTGAGGCGTCATCCCCCGTCGTAGGTTCAAGTCCTCCCTCGCGAATGGGTATCGTGTTGTCCTTAGCGTAAGTTAGTTCAAGTTAGTTTAAGTTGTGTGTAAGACTAGGGACCGATGACCCTAGCAGTTTGGTCTCTTAGCAGTTCACACACATTTGAACTTTTTGAACCTTCCTGCGGCACTCGGTAGGGGGGAAATAGGAGCGCAGCTTTAGTGTCTTCCCGAGATCGCTTATTCCCTGCTTCTGGCCTGATAAAATTCAGCGCCACCACGCGTACATTATCAGCAGCGTCTCGCAGAGACAACGGTAAGTACCACCACCTGAAGATATGAAACAGTAGCATCGACGAAATATTGTAATATTTGCAACAATATGTTCTGGCGGCAAACCCGAGAAGTATATTTGCAACACATCCGTCGGGAAACCCTGAAAAATCACTGGACGCGATTTACCCGGCGGTTGCCATACAGCTGAGATTTCTATCACAGCAGGGGTTTCCCTGCGTCGTGTCAAGTCCTGCAGCCGAGCGCTCGCTGCTTTAGCAGACGCCATGATGATGCTTGCAGTGCGGCACCTTGTGGTACAAAGGAACAGTACTGGTAGATACGGGGCCCGCTCAAGAAATATAGAGATGGACAATGTCGAGATGTATGACGTTTTTCAAAGTACACCCCCTAGATGCAGAAAAACACGAAAGCATTTACCAGAAGAGTGCATTTGTGATGTGCTGGCTGAAAAATTTTTCACGAAGATAGCATCTCTCTGTGTTGTTTGTAAAGCAGTTGCCACTTTGGGCTCTGCTTTCTTTTCGGTTTTGTGAGGGCGGAAGGTGCCAGTGCAGCACTGAGCCTGCAGATGTTTTGATTGCCCATTTCTCCGTGCATTGAATTGGTGTCAATTGGTGTATTCAGAGGAACCCATGAGTGGGTGATGTAACTGTTATTAGCTTCACCGCGTCAGGATGAATCTGATTCCACAATTGTACGATTAATGAAGATCCGCTTCAGCTGCTTTTTTTAGAGCTTAATTATGTTCACACGATCGGTTTCATTTGATGTTCTAAAAAATGGTTCAAATGGCTCTGAGCACGATGGGACTTAACTACTGTGGTCATCAGTCCCCTAGAACTTAGAACTACTTAAACCTAACTAACCTAAGGACATCACACACATCCATGCCCGAGACAGGATTCGAACCTGCGACCGTAGCAGTCGCGCGGTTCCGGACTGCGCGCCTAGAACCGCTAGACCACCGCAGCCGGCGTTTGATGTTCTATTTCTGCACCAAACCTTTCAGACACACTTCATGATGCCCCAGTATAAAAGCCGAAACCTGTCGTGTGAACTTAATTAAGTCGTAAAAAACAACTGGAAAGGCTTTTCATTAAGCTGTAAATCTGTTATTAAACTTTCCATTGGAAAGAAGTTTTGGAACTAGCCGTCCAACTGATGGAGGAAGGTGCACGAAATCACAATACCGAACGTTGGAGATCAAGAGATGTGGTTAGCACTGCTGCCTCCGAATCACGGGGGCCCGGATTCGATTTCCGGTCGGGTCGGAGATTATCTCCGCCCAGGGTATGGGTGTTTGTACTGACAATTTCATAATCATTCAAGAATGGAATGTGAAAAGATTTGGGAATTTGTACGGGCGCTGGTAAGTTGCAGAGGCGGAAGGGTCTTGAAGACGAGGGAGACCTGACCACACCGAATTTTATTTTTGGGTCCCATCCGGATGCTGCAACGCTCTTCTTCCACAACTGTAAGATCTATCTGCCGCATGTGGTTTCGAGACTTTGAGGAAATTTAAGCGTCATCCACAAATGTAAATGTCAGTATGGCTAACCAGTGCTCAGCTGAGCAAAGTGCGGTGTCTGGGGCAGTGTATAACGTCACAGCGACGTTCGTGTAACCACTCTCTGAACTAGCAACTAATGGTAAATTCTGTGGTCTTCTTTAAAATCCAATGTCGTATTATCCATTTGGTGGCCCATTACTAGCACATTCTCACCAAACGTATATTGTACTAATAAACTATATCACTGTTTGTATGTTGTATAATTACATCATCCCTTCAGGCTTTTGATATCAAATTCTTGTGCCTTGTATGATCTTATGTGAACACACGCTGAGCAAAACATTGCGCAAATTTCATTTGACCAGGAATTTGAATAATGCGTTTAGAAAATCTGCAGACGCCATGACACTGTTATTTTGGCATCGTTTAAATAAGTGATATGTATTAACTGATAAGTGTTCCTGTTAATAGGAGCTCTCTGGCTGACGTAGCACCTAACGGTCTACACTATTTTACCAAATTGTGGTTCGAGCGAGGTGGTGCTGTGGCTAGCACACTGGACTCGCGTTCGGGAGGAAGACGGTTCAATCCCGCGTCCATCCATCCTGATTTTGGTTTTCCGTGACTTCCGGCAAATGCCGGGATGGTTCCTTTGAAAGGGCACGGCCGACTTCCTTCCCCCTCGAATCTCGTACTCTCTGCTTCAATCCACTTTTTTCCATGTGTTGTGGCATGCTGATGACGTCCTCTTTATAATCGGGTGACACCACTCGAAAAACATCCAGGCAAATGCCGGGATGGTTCCTTTGAAAGGGCACGGCCGACTTCCTTCCCCATCCTTCCCTAATCCGATGAAAGCGATGACCTCGCTGTCTGGTCTCCTCCCCCAAACAACACACACCAACACCAAATTGTGGTTCGGAGAACGGCTGGTATTTTTTGAGATATCCATTAAACTTTAATAAGCAGCTAGAGTTTGAGGAACAAAGTTATGTGGTAACATGAGTCATATTTTATACAACAAAAACAAGCACAATAAAATTGATGGAACAGTGATTAGTGATTAACTCTTGTTTGGATCAGCACCATTTTACTACTACGATGGTCTCAGACGTATCCGGTATAAAAAGAGTCATAATATAGGCATCGGCTAAGGAGGAAACGAAAAAGATGAAGTTACCATGGCGAAAACTTACTACAGCGTAGAATTGTGGATGACTTGGCCTCGTGAAACTCTTCTTAAGCAAAAATTTGGGCCAGTGATCAACATATTCCTTTTATTCACAGGGTGAGGACATTAGTGCTGCGCTGAAGTGCGCTTCTTACCTTCCAATTCCAGGAGGGCAGGTCTACCTCTACTGCTGGGCAGCTAACAGCGTGACCGAAAACGTGAGTATCACGCCACACTTTGAATGGGAAAACGCTGTTCTTGTTAACCACATCTCGAATCTCGTACTCTCTGCTTCAATCCACTTTTTTCCATGTGTTGTGGCATGCTGATGACGTCCTCTTTATAATCGGGTGACACCACTCGAAAAACTGCAATCCCTAAGCGGCAGGAGCTCTCTCACTCAACAAGAAAGTAGTATCCACTGCACTGTTTATTATTCGTTTTTAAGCAGTACCAAAATTTCTCTTATTCTGCGCCCATTTACTGTGTAAACTCACAGCCACTATGGAGCCACTGCGGAAGATATTCGCCTCTTACAGTGAGCGAACACGACAAGTAGAACACTTTGCTCGTATCTCCGTAGCCTTAGTATCTACTTGGACTCGTATTCCAGGTGACTCAGGACCCTTACCTGTCTCCTCTCACTTCAGCTAGCGACACACATGGGTGAGGCCTGCGAACGATTATGAGAATAATAAGTACATCTTTATGGCTGCATTTTGGTTGCTGATAACAAGAGTCCTCAACAACCACTGCCATGTGTTTCATGACTGACGCGTTGCCAGATCCTCTGTTTTTTGTTTTGTTTTTTTGTATTTCGTTAGTAATAAAGTGTAGCAAGAAATTAGAAACTACTATGTCCCAGCAGAAATTGACAGTATTCAGCTATATGACAAGAATGATCATTCGAAGCAAAAGTTTGGGGAACAAGGACACTAACTGGCATAACTTAAGAGATACGAGCACTTATTCAGTATAAGAGATTTGTCTCACACAGTCGAAGATAAGCAAGGACTCATATCTCTTAAAATTATGCAATTTAGAGTCCATATCTACTGTAGTTTTCTCTGGTCTGTGATTCATGATACCTCCTCGAAGAATATGGAAACCAATGAGCTTGTGATAGAAGAGATGTTTTTCACAGCATCGAAGACGAACAAGTTCTCACAGCCCTTAAGGTATTCATTTCAGTGCCCCTGTTCACTAGACTTATTTGCTTCCATTGATCGTTCCTGGCATAAACCTCAATACTGAACATTCCTGCTGGGAAATCCCTATGTGGGCTGAACATATGTAATGAACATAATTCGTTCTCTTCAAATTTTCTAAACCGTTTCACTAACACTGAGGAGAAAATTGAAAGCTGATCACTGGTAACAGCTTATGTTCTAGAGGTGTGGCCGTTGACGCGCTACTCGACATCAGTGGACAGATATAGCATGTCACTGACCTTAATGATTTCTCATAACATTAAGAATAACATTTTTATAATATTCTCCATATTTGGAGAGCGCTGCTACTCCTAAGTATGATGAATAACTACTCCAATTGCTAACTATTTCCTTATTTACTCCATGACCGGCTTCATCTTCACACTGAAAACATACGCTAGTGGAACAGACCACCGACATTTTAAATGCAATCAAGTGTTGTACATAAAAAATAGTGAATACTTAAAAACGTTAGGTAGCTGAAACGCAGAAGGCCCCACAAGAAATAACTTCAAGATTACACGTATACACCGTAGGAACAGAAAAAAGGAAATAAGAAAATACAGCTTATATAGCGCTTTGGTAAACCAAAGTCAAATGGTTACGAATGTAAAAGTCGTACAAATTTAAAGTAATAGCACGTTTTACCGTTATAAAGAGTTACATTTGATAAATTCGAAATTTTAAACTGCGTTCTTTACCGAAGAAAAACTAAAGGTAGCTGTTTGAATTTAGTGAACTTCTAACATGTTTGCAGTGCACTGTGTGTCCAAGTCAAGCATAAAGTCCTCTACCGAGAGTTGACGAAGTTAGAACACAGAGAACCATAGAGGCACCTTGTTCGCCATGGTCGCTACGTGAACTGCTTACATGGTAATAACGCGTTTGTTAAAACCTGAGCGCAGCTACAAAATTGCAGAAAGACTTTAAAGGAAGCTATCAAGCACGTCTAGGTGTAGCATCCTTGATTTTGGGTTCGAACCACATCACTGCAAAAATCATCAGCAATGGCGGCCAAAAACTTCCGGCATAAGAAGTCATCGTTGCCCTGCCAACCATCTTGTCAAAGAGGGCGGAGGAGCGGACTGTGCTTCAGGGCACTCTCTTGCTCTTGGGATGGGTAACTATCCTGAAAGGCAGAAGAATCAGCAATGAACAATGGCACGACCATGAAATGGAAACCACAGGAATATATAGCCTGCAACTGAAAAAAGGTTTATCATAATCTCGCTATTCGCAAAAAGATTCTAAATTAGTCCCCCATTCAGACCTCCAGAAGGTGACAGTCCAACGAGAGGTGACCATGAGAAAAAGATTGAATGACGAACGAAAGGGTAACGTTCTACAGCACAGGAGTAGAATGTCGCAAGCTTGGAACGTGGTAGCAAAGACAGAACATCTTATAAGGGGAATATTGAGGCTCAGCCTAGATCTAGTGAGAGTCAATGAAGTGGGAAAGACAAGGATTTCTGGTCAGACGAGTTTAGGCTGCTAACAACGGCAGCAGGAAACATTACAACGGGAGTAGGATTCCTTATGAATAGGAACGTAAGTCAAAGAGTGACTCATTGTTAACAGCTCTGTGATAGCAGGACCGACAGCAAACCATCACCGACAACTTTATTTCAGGTGTGAATGGAGACGTCGCAAGCCGAAGTGGAAGAGATAAGTTATATGAGTATACTGAGTGGGTAATTCATTACGTAAAAGGAAATAAAAATGTAATATTCATGGGTGACTGTGATGTAGTTGTGAGAGAGGGAGCAGGAGAAAGGATTACGGGAGAGTATGGGCTTGGTAGTACGAATGAGGGGATACAAAGCCTAATTGAGTTCAGCAATAAATTTCAGCTAGTAATAGCGAATACTCTGTTTAAGATTCACAAGAGGCGTAGATATACTTCCAAAAGATCAGGAGATACGGGATTACATCGTGGCCAGGCTGAAATTACGAAACCAGATACTGGACTGTAAGGCGTACCCATAAGCAGATCTAAGCTCAGGTCACAATTTAGTAATGATGAACAGTAGAGTGCAATTGAAGTGACCAATCAGGAAAATCAGTGCACAAAGAACTAGAACACGGAAGTACCAAGGAAAGATGGGATAAAGTTGAAGTTCTCTTAGGCTTTAGACACTGCGACAATGAAGAGCTCAGTGGTCAGTTGAGCTGAAGACGAATGGACGCCTCTAAAAACGCCAGTCACTGAAGTTGGAAAGAAAACGATACAGGGAAGTTAACCGTGAAGAAACCATGGGTAACAGAACAAAAAATTCAGTTGATCGACGGAAGAAATAAGTACAAAAATGTTCAGGAGAAACTGGAATACGGAAGACAAATCGCTTACGAATGAAATAAATAGAAGCGCAGGGAAATTAAAGCGAAACAGTTACATAAAAAATGTGAAGAAATCAAAAAAGAAATGACTGTCGGTAGGAGCGACTCAGAATATAGAAAATTCAAAACAACCTTCGGTGAAATTAAAAGCAAGGGCAGTAACATTAAAAGTGGAAAGAAATTTCATTATTAAATTGAAAGGAGACAGCGGATCGATGGAAAAAAGTGCTTTTAAGACCTGTGTGGAGGATGCGTTGGCTGGTGATGTGATAGAAGAGGAAATATCACTCGAGAAAAAGGGGATCCAGTTTTAAAAACAAAATTTAAAAGAATTTTAGAAAGCTTAAGATGAAATAAGGCAGAAGGGTTGGACAACATTCCATCGAAATTTCTAAAATGTCTGGGAGTACCGGCCATAAAACGACTATTCGTGTTTGTGTGTAGAATGAATGTGTAAAACAGGCGACATATCATCAGACTTTCGGGGAAACGTCATCCACAGAGTTCCGAAGATGGAAGAGCTGAAAAGTGCGAGAATCATCGCACAATCAGCTTAAAAGTTAATGAATCCAAGGTGGTGAATGATGTATGGAAAAGAAAATTGGGGGTATGTTAGGAGACTATTAGTTCGGTTTCAGAAAAAAGCAGAGGCACCAGAGAGGCGGTTCTGTCGTTGAGGCTGCTGATGGAAGCAAAACTGAAGAAAAATCAAGACACGATCGTAGAATATGTCGACCTGGAAAGAGCGTTCGACAATGTAATGTGGTGCAAAACGTTCGAAATCCTTATGAAAGCAGGAATAAGCTGTAAGGAAAGATGGGTGATACATAATATATACAAGAGCGAAGAGGGAAAGATAACAGTAGACGGCTAATAACGAAGTGATCGTGTTAAAAAGGGGCAAGACAGGGTCGATATCTTTCGCTCTAGTGTTCAATCCGTACTTCGAAGGAGCAATAACGGAAATAAATGCAAAATTTAAGATTCGGATTAAATTCAAGGTGAAAAGTTGTCAGTGATAAATTTGGCTGTTGATATTGCTATTCTCAGTGAATATAAAAGAGAACCACAGAATCTTTTGAATGGAATGAATTCTAATTGGTACAAAACATAGATCGAGAGTAAATCGAGTAAATACGAAAGTAATGAGAATTAGCAGAAATAAGAACAACGAGAAACATCAAAATTGGTGATTACGAATTAGATGAAGTTAACGAATTCTACTACATAGGCAGCAAAATAACGCATGATGGACGAAGGAAGGAGGATGTAATAGCAGACTACAGGTAGCAAAAAGGGCATTTCTGGCTAAGAGAAGTCTACTAGTATCACGCATAGGCCTTAATTTGAGTAAGAAATTTCTAAGAATATGTTTGGAGCGCATCACTATATGGTAGTGAAACGTAGGCTGTGGGAAAACCGGAACAGAAGAGAACGGATGGTGCTACAGAGGAATGTTGAAAATTAGGTGGATTGAGGTCGTAAGGAATGAGGATTCTCCACAGAATCGGCGAGAAAAAGAATACATGAAAAATACTGACAAGAAGAAAGAATGGGATAATAGGAGGTATGTGAAATAATCGGGGAAAACCTTCTATGGTATAGAGGGAGCTGTAGAGGGGAAAAAATATAGGGAAAGACCGTATGGAACACATCCTGCAAACACACTGAAGAGCCAAAGAAACTGGTATACCTGCGCAATATCGTTTAGGGCTCCTGCGAGCACGCGGAAGTGGCACAACACGACGTGGCATGGTCTCGACTAATGGCTGAAGTAGTGCTGCAGCGAATTGACACCATTACTCCTGCAGGACTGTCCATGAATCCATAGGTGTACGAGGGGGTGGAGACCTCTTCTGAACAACACGTTGCAATGCATCCCAGAAATGCTTAATAATGTTCATGTCTGGGGAGTTTCGTGGCTAGCGGAAGTGTTTAAACTCAGAACAATGTTCCTGGAGCCACTCTGTAGCAATTCTGGACGTGTGGTGAGTCGCATTGTCGTGCTGTAATTGACCAAGTCCGTCGGAATGCACAATGGACATGAATGGATTCTTACGTGCGTGTCACCTGTCAGAGTCGTGTCTAGACGTTTCATGGGTCCCATATCACCCCAAGTGCACACGCCCCATACCATTACAGAACCTCCAAGCCTCCACCACGTTGTACAGTCCCCTGCTGACGTGCAGGGTCCAAGGATTCATGAAGTTGTCTCCATACCCGTACTCGTCCGTCTGCTCGATACAATTTGAAACGAGACTCGTCCGACTAGGCAACATGTTTCCAGTTAACAACATTCCAGTGTCAATGATGACGGGCCCAGGTGAGGCCTAAAGCTTTGTGTCGTGCAGTCACGGGTGGAACCTCGCCTCCGAAAGCCCATATTGATAATGTTTTGTTGAATGGCTCACGTGTGACGATTACGTCTGAGATGAGCAGCAAAGGCGAATATATTTCCTAAGCTTTTCGTTTTTTATTCTGTGTGTTCCCTGCATCGTGTCTTAAACTTACTTCCCGTTTGATCCTTGCCGCTAGCCTTAGAATCAGAACAGTAAATTTTGTATATGCCATAGCTCTGTTTGTGTTAATTTTCTGCCGGCCGGAGTGGCCGTGCGGTTCTAGGCGCTACAGTTTGGAACCATGAGACCGCTACGGTCGCAGGTTCGAATCCTGCCCCGGGCATGGATGTGTGTGATGTCCTTAGGTTAGTTAGGTTTAAGTAGTTCTAAGTTCTAGGGGACTGATGACGTCAGCAGTTGAGTCTCTTAGTGCTCAGAGCCATTTGAACCACATTGTTAATGTTCTGTGTTATAACACGTAGCAGTGAAGCTTGTGAGTTTTACACGACGAGAACATTCTGTTTTCTAAAATATTTCTGAGTTAATATGAGACCAAGTCGTAAAAGAGGAATTGATGCAAATTGTAACATGGTGCACAGTATCAAACAAATATCCCTTGTATGATTATTCAGAGCGATCGTTTACACTTACTATGTAATTTTCAGATTCCACTAGAAAATAGCTTCCATATAAACTCTGAAACCATAAATGAAATAACATGAAGAACTTCTTAGCATCTTTAGTTGTTATTCATCAGAACAAAGACACATTTATACGAGCCTTATTACTTCCTCTAAACTGTGCTAGTTTGGTGAAACTAATGCTCTGAGCTTCTGTTGATCCTGCTTGTTATGAACACTACAACCGTTTTATTTATTTGTGTTCACAGGGAGAGTCGGTTTCCACGGCGGCTTACAGCTGCCCCTGGGTGGAGTGCAGCGCGAGATTCAAGCACGCTCTGAGAATCCTCATCGTCCGCGCACAGAAACCGCTGGTTCTCACCGCTGGACACCTCTACCCCATCAACAGGGGTGCCTTTCTCTCGGTACGCAAATAACACGGAAGCGATTTTCATTACCCCTAAAGAGACGATGCAGTACATTTACACCCATTAAACGTAAGTCCAAAATTAATATTTATCGAGAGAACAGGAAAACTGAAAGTTGAGTAACAGCTGTGAATGGCCAATATTTTCTGCTATCTGTGTAGCTAAGGAATATTTCATGATTTGAAGTGACAACCAGAAGAAGTGCATCAGATTCAAAGAGGAACTGAGGTGTCTATAGAGAGACGGTAGGTGTGACATTTCAGAATAACAGTTTTTTCCAAACCTGCTCTTCGAGGATAATGATATCCGGTCCTACGTCGGACGAGTCTCACAGTTCCATTACTCCACGATTTGGAGCGTATAGCGACATCTCTAGACCCGAATTCTTCATAATATGTCAGGGATGCTCAGAAGGTAACGAACTGCAGGTATCCTGAATGCGAATCCCTAAATAATTTTATGGCCACAGACCACAGCAAATAATTTATGTGATTTTAATGTATCTCACCTCTTACACTGCAGTATACGTGTTAACAGCCCTGCCGCGAAAAATACGCAAAAGATTTTTTTTTTTTGGGTGAAGAAACATTCAGGCACTGTTCTCTTCCATCCTAAACGTCTGTTGAACCATGAATGACTGCTTATATACTGGTATGATCTTCAAAGTTCACAATTTATACATGTTAAAAGCTACACACAACCTCATTTGTTTTGCGTATGAGTGAATGGAACGTAATGACACCGGTACTAATGCTCCGCAAATATCAAACTTTCCTTTTTTTAATTTGACCCATCAACGAATATCAACGCGAGTTATTTCCGTTAACAAAATATGAAGTGGTACGAAAGTCTACACAGCGCAACGGAACATAGAAAGCGACCTTCAGCTTAAATTAAAGGACGGCCAGTTGCTGCCAAGATCTTCAGTTGCCTTGATATAACGTAACAGTGTAAGTGAACCTCTTCTATTAGTAAAGATGCGTTCTATATAGATGTAACTGCACACTGTGTGTTCTAAAATTCAGCAACAGGAAATTGGTGCATTGAAATGCAAACACTTGAAAGATTTGTTGATGCAGCACGTTTGTTGAAGTTCTCAGCACATACTGTATTTAGGTGACGTTACACATAAAACAGCCCGACCGGCTAGCCGCGCGGTCTAACGCGCTGCTTTGCGAACGGGAAGGCGTGCCGGTCGCCGCCACGAATCCGCCCGGCGGATCAGTAGACAATATTTATTCTACCACGCAAACATCTTGGTTTACACTCGTCTGATATGAGACGTTCCCGGGGGGGGGGGGGGGGGGCACTGGGGGCCGAACCACACAATAACCCTGGGTTCGGTGTGGGGCGACGGTGTGGTGGGTGGACAAGTGTAGTCTGCTGTGGGTTTGTGAACCACTGAAGGCTATGATGGCGGGACGAAGCCTCCCCCTGGGTTCGGTGTGGGGCGGCGGTGTCTGCTGAAGGCAGTTTATCACAATATTAACTATTGCGATGGCAGTCCATATTAAATATGTTGTGGTATTCCCTGATACTAGTGTAAAACAACGATAAATGAAATCATACGCGAATGACTATAAAATTTCG
The DNA here is from genome assembly GCF_021461395.2 of Schistocerca americana. NCBI lineage: Eukaryota > Metazoa > Arthropoda > Insecta > Orthoptera > Acrididae > Schistocerca > Schistocerca americana. The sequence goes on along the minus strand of NC_060126.1, from coordinate 326,151,148 downwards.
TAGAATTGAAAAATGATCACTTCATGTGCACAGTAATTCGTGGAAAGTTTGAAATTTACTGCAATTATTCGTACTTACAAACAACTTAGCCGGCCGGTGTGGCCGTGCGGTTCTAGGCGCTTCAGTCTGGAACCGCGTGACCGCTACGGTCGCAGGTTCGAATTCTGCCCCGGGCATGGATGTGTGTGATGTCCGTAGGTTAGTTAGATTTAATTAGTTATAAGTTCTAGGCGACTGATGACCTCAGAATTTCAGTCGCATAGTGCCCGGAGCCATTTTTGTACAAACAACATACAAAACTCTCCTCTAAGGGACCAGGTGTATGAATGCGACCATAAGAAAAAAAAATATAACTGCACATACTTTTCAATCTCCGTAGTAATATTTAGAGAAAGTAACATGAAAGACGACCTATTTTATCCGATGAATCAAGGAAAAATAGATCTTGATCCTCGCATATTCAAACAAAGACGTGATCCGATCGATGTGCTAACGTTGCTCACATGGATATACAATCGCAGAAGCAAGTCTCACAGATGCACCCTAAAATCATGAAAACTGAAATACGCCAATGCAAAACAAGCAAGCACCGATCTCACCAATAATGCTGGACGCTGCAGCTTAAAAGTGCCCATCAAAATAATACAAAGACAAATGTCTGACCTTCACAAATCGCCAGCAGACGATAAGATCCTGACAGCTTCAGGCGGAGACCAAAAGAAGACTGGCTGCCTGACTACATGGCCCTATCGACCTTGAACCTTGGCCCCAAGCGGACTGACTGAATGACTAGTCTCCTCACTCAAGATACGGTGTAAAGACGTGCTTTTGCACTACTCCGCCAAAGATAAGATTTCGCTAGGAGAGTGAAACTTGCACCATACAGACTTTGGGTCAAATGACTAATTCGTAACTAGCACAATGTTACATTATGTTTTGAAAATTTGACGCAAAAAGCATGACAAGTTTATAACAACGCAAAAACTGCAAGACTGTCAAAATTTTACAGAAACTCGAAATTGAACGCGATCTTCAATGCTAGATACTTTTAATCTTCTGCACAACGAATCTGTATCAGTAATTCTGTAGAAAACCCAAAGAGATTCTTGTCATAACTGAAGTACACAAATGGCAAGACGTAGTCAATACATTCAGTGAAAAATACCAATGGCAATGCTACTGATGACAGTACAACTATAGCAGATTTACCGAACGTGGCTTTCCGAAATTCCTTCATCAAAGATGACAAAGTAAATTTCCAGAATTTAACCAAAGACATCTTCCAACATGACTAGCTTTGGAGTAGCTACCCTCGGTGGAGCGAAGCAGCTTAAATCACTTAATAAATGAAAGTACTCCGGTCAACATTGCATAACAGTTATTTGTCTTTCAAAGTCCGCTGATACAACTGCTCATTACTGAGCAACCATGTACAACCTTTCGCTAGTTAAAGATACCTACTCACTTAAAGACTGGAAATTTGCACAGTTCATACCGATACTCAGTAAAGGAAATAGGACTGATCTGCTGAATTACAGACTCATATTACTAACGCCGATTTGCACTAGCTTGCTGGAATATATACTTTTTTCGAGCATTATGAATTACCTCGAAAAAAAAACAATTTATTTACAAATAGCCGACACCGATTCGGAAAGTTTCGTTCTTGTGAAACACAACTAGCTCTTTATTCTCACGAAGTAATCAGTGCTTTTGATATGGGGTATTAGACTGATTGCAAATTTTTAGATTACCAGAAGGCTTTTGACACCGTTCCTTCCAAGCGACTTCTAATCAGATTGAGTGCCCCGTGGAGTTTCGTCTCAGTTGTGTGACTGGATTTGTGATTTCAGAAAGGTCACATTTCAGAACAACTGACGGAAATCTATCGAGTAAAACGGACGCAAAATCTGGCGATCAGGAAAAAATTATTTCAGGCCCTCTGCTTGATCTACATAAAACGAGCATCCCTCTGTGACTGTTTGTAGATGATGCTGTCATTTACCACCTGATGAAGTCATCAGATGATCAAAACCAATTGCAAAACGATTTGGGCAAGATATCTCTATGGCGAGAAATTGGCAAATGATTCTAAATAATGAAAAATGTGGCTTCATACACACAAGAACTACAAGGAATTTGCTTATAGTGATAAATCACACAAAAGTGAATTTTATTCATAGTGGATGCTGTTGAAATCCGTGACTGTTCCTTTATAGGGTGTGGAGAAACTTCCACTACCAGTCACAATAAAAGGTTATTTATTCGTCACACGACCGGTTTCGGACTTGTACGCAACCTCAGGTGTTTAAACATGCACCTACAAGCTTATATTGCTGTAGATCACTGTTTGAATAGAAATAAAATTATTTGCTGGTGACTAAACAGATACAAGTGGAACAGTTGTAAGTGGCAAGACTTACATAAAGATGAAGTATTGTTATTATAATTATGCTGTGTTGGGAGTTTTTCCACTCAGTTGCACATCTGTCACTATTGTCACGTCCATTTTTAATTTTTTTTTTAAATTTAGCTGTAATTTGACTACTGTGTCGTGAGCTCGTGATATAGGAGGATTTTCCATAAAATAAGGTTCCCACGGCGCTACAGTCCTGAAAAGCGCCGTTACGGTGGATCCCGCGATTCTGTAGTGTACCTTGGTATCCCCATTCCAAGCCCCTCCTTAGCGAGCTGCCTGCGGAGGTCAGTCTTGGCTTGGCAGCCGTACGTCATGGATCTCCCCCTAGCTTCGCCAGGTGTGAGGTGCGCTCGATGATCCGTTTCCTGTCGGCAAAAAACATTGCGCCGGCAGAAATCCATTCCCAGCTATGCGAAATCTATGGAGACAAGTGTATGAGCGTACAACACCTACGCAAATGGTGCAGACAGTTCAAGAACAGGCGTACTCACGTCCATGATGAGGAGCGTCCCGGACGGCCGTCTGTGTCTGACGAAACAATCGCAAAAGTGGAGGCAGCGGTGTTCTCAGATCGAAGAGTGACGGTTCGTGAGCTCTCCGAAATGATCCCTGATGTCAGCAAAACCTCTATTGACAAGATTTTGACGGAGCAACTAGAGTATGCCAAGGTTTTCGCGAATTGGGTGCCAAGAATGTTGACTGAAGACCACAAACGTCAACCCGTTGAAACGGCCCAAGAACTTCCTCAAGATCACGGAGCTCATGGCGAGGAATACCTCGACGCAGTCGTCACTGGAGACGAGACTTTGATGCACTACCGCAAACACGAAACCAAAGAACAGTCAAAACAATGGAAGCACCCAGAGTCGCCGAGATCGCGAAAACTAAAACAAACGCTTAGCGTCGGCAAAGTGATGGCAATTATGTTGTGGGACAGGAAGGGTGTATTGTTGTGCGAGTTCTTGCCCACCGGCACAACAATTAACGCTGCCGGGTACTGCGAGACACTTCAAAAATTGCGCCGTGCAATTCAAAACAAGAGGAGGGGTATGTTGTCCAAGGGGGTGCGTTTTCAACAGGATAACGCTTGACCGCACACCGCTAAAGCCACCAACGAGCTCATGGCAAAATTTTGATGGGGTATTGTCAAACACTCTACAGCCCGCACTTAGACCCAAGTGACTACCATCTTCTCCCTGACATGAAGAAACACCTGGATGGAACGCATTTCGGCGACAGAGAAGAATTGGAAGAAGCGGTTCTCAGCTATCTGTGCGGCATGGCGGCAGATTTTTTTGACTCGGGCATTCCAAAGCTCGTGCAAAAATGTATTGACTTCAGTGCCGACTATGTAAAAAAATAGGTTAAAGTCAGAACTTTCCAAAAATGTATGCATTCATGAAATAAACATGTTTTACACTGTGGAAAAAAACTGAGAACCTTATTTTACGGTCTCTACTCGTGCACTGTGTTTTACATACAAACATGTAGATTATGGTCAAAGAACTTAGCCATAGGACTGATGTTGCACACATATAAACTTATAAAGCTATTATAAACTTAGAAAGGTTTGACCCATATTACTATTTTTTTTAAAAAATTTTGCCACATTCATAATGTGGTTCACGAGCTCACGACACAGTAGTGAAATAAGCACCAAAATTTTAAAATACTGAAACATGGACGAGAAACTGATGTGCTACTGAGTCGAAAAACTCTCACCACAGCATAATTAGAAAACGGATACTTCACCTTTATGCAAATACAGACGGAGTGGCCGAGTGGTTTCAGACGCCATGTCACGGATTGCACGGCACGTCCCGCCGGAGGTTCTAGTCCCGGGCATAAGTTGTGTGTTGTTCTTAGCAAAACTTAGTTTAAGTTAGTTTAAGAAGTGTGTAAGTCTAGGGACTGATGACCTCAGCACTTTGGTCCCTTAGGAATTCACACACATTTGAACGTTTTTGTAAGTACAGATATATTTTCGATAAATACTGTATAGCCACTTAGAACTGTTCCACCTGTGTCTGCTTAGTCACAAGCAAATAATTTTCTTTGTATTCAAACAGCGATCTCCAGCAATATAAACATGTACATGAATTATCAAGGCCTGAGGATGGAGACAAGCCCGAAACCTGTCCTGTGACGAATAAATAATCTTTTAGTGGGACTGGTACTGAAAATTTCTCTACACCTTAATTACACAAATATAAGACCTGTGAATTCAACTTATTAGTTATGGATGACAATTACCTATAACTAACTTGGGATGATCTCTTAGATTGCTGTTGGGAAAGCGCACCAAAGACTGGGAGTAATGGGCGCAAAGCTTCAAAAAAGAAACGAACCTACGCTACATGCTTATGTGTGATCTGCATCAGATAGCACTGATGTAGAACATCACAAACGTTTAAAGAAGGGAAGCTTGTTTTGTTTTACCGCAAAATAGGAGAGAAAGTGCCAAAGACATAATATGCGAAATGGAGTGGCAATCACTAAAGCAAAGGCGTCTATCTTTTTAGCAGGATCTTCTCTTGAGATTTGAATCACGAATTTCATCTCCGAATGAGAAGATACTTTATTGGCACTCACCTAAAAAGATAGAAATGGTCATCAGAATAAAATAAGAGACATCAGAACTTACACGTAAAGATTTAAGTTTTCGTTTCGCCTGTGCGCTGATCGAGAGTGGAGTGGTAGAGAAACAGCATGAACATAGTGCGATGAACCCTATGCGAAGCACTTGATTGTGAATTGCAGAATCATCATTTAGATGGAGATGTACATGGAAAACGCTTATAACAGACGGTTTTCATGTTTACCTGTCCTAACGAGAAGGAGCATCTCGAACTGCTTTACAGTTTGTCTCTTGCAACGTACTGTGTTCTCCAGTGTTCTATAACTGTTTCATATTTTCTTCCTCACATTTATCCCCAATAATACAGGGTGATTCAAAAAGAATGCCACAACTTTAAAAATGTGTATTTAATGAAAGAAACATAATATAACCTTCTCTTATACATCATTACAAAGAGTATTTAAAAAGGTTTTTTTCACTTAAAAACAAGTTCAGAGATGTTCAATGTGGCCCCCTCCAGACACTCGAGCAATATCAACCCGATACTCCAACTCGTTCCACACTCTCTGTAGCATATCAGGCGTAACAGTTTGGATAGCTGATGTTATTTCTCTTTTCAAATCATCAATGGTGGTTGGGAGAGGTGGCCGAAACGCCATATCCTTAACATACCCCCATAAGAAAAAATCGCTGGGGGTAAGGTCAGGGCTTCTTGGAAGCCAGTGATGAAGTGCTCTGTCACGGGCTGCCTGGCGGCCGATCCATCGCCTCGGGTAGTTGACGTTCAGGTAGTTACGGACAGATAAGTGCTAATGTGGTGGCGCTCCATCCTGCTGAAATATGAATTGTTGTGCTTCTTGTTCGAGCTGAGGGAACAGCCAATTCTCTAACATCTCCAGATACTGTAGTCCAGTTACAGTAGCACCTTCGAAGAAAAAGGGACCAAAAACTTTATTGGCTGAAATGGCACAGAAAACGTTCACCTTAGGCGAGTCACGTTCATACTGAGTTGTTTCCCGCGGATTCTCAGTGCCCCATATACAGACATTGTGACGGTTGACTTTCCTGTTAGTGTGGAAAGTTGCTTCATCACTAAACACAATCTTTGAAACGAAACATTCATCTGTTTCCATTTGAGCAAGGATAAAATCACAGAATCTTATCAGCTGCAGACAGTGCTTGAACCAATTTCAGACGATAAGGTTTCATAACTAACCTTCTTCGTAGGACTCTCCATACAGTTGATTGTGGAATTTGCAGCTCTCTGCTAGCTCTGCGAGTCGATTTTCCTGGGCTGCGAACAAATGCTTGCTGGATGCGTGCTACATTTTCATCACTCGTTCTCGGCCGTCCAGAACTTTTCCCTTTGCACAAACACCCATTCTCTGTAAACTGTTTATACCAACGTTTAATACACCACCTATCAGGAGGTTTAACACCATACATCGTTCGAAATGCACGCTGAACAACTGTCGTCGATTCACTTCTGCCGTACTCAATAACACAAAAAGCTTTTTGTTGAGCGGTCGCCATCTTAGCATCAACTGACGCTAACGCCTAGTCAACAGCGCCTCAAGCGAACAAATGTACAACTAAATGAAACTTTATAGCTCCCTTGATTCGCCGACAGATAGTGCTTAGCTCTGCCTTTTGTCGTTGCAGAGTTTTAAATTCCTAAAGTTGTGGTATTCTTTTTGAATCACCCGGTATATACAAAGTGACTTTTCAGAACAAACGTAAATGTCACAAGCTGAAAGTGAAGATGGTTTGCAGAAGAAAACTACTCTTCCATTTTCTGCTGGCCAACCATTTGGTCAACAAATAACACAGCAAAATTTTATTATTAGGAACGGTCTTGTGAAACCGCCTGTCACTGGTCAAGTAGCTGATGACACATGTAGGACACACGTATGTATGTACAAGACCTCTTTGTTAACGTTAACATGTTGTGTACGTACAGATGAAATCGTGGCACATATGCCAGGTTGCACTGCTAACATACCCGGAGGAACTACAGCGTTTCATAAGTTACGATTCCTTTCCGGCTGGACAACTACTGAAACGTTTTCTGAAGTACGTGATCAATATGTTAAATTTTGAGGAGGCAGCTTCATGTATCTATATCATTTCAACATTTTACATATTTATTAGTTAGTTTCATGGTCTTCAGATTAAATCGTTTATGAGTGGGTTTTTTGGCGATAGCCTCGTAAATTTTCGTTTCCACTAAAAATTCTACATGAGGTTGAGGTTTGCAACGTTATACATGTAATTCTATTTTCAGCACACACGGAAAAATAGCCCCGTATGGGATTGTGAAGAAGTGTATCAATTATTTCACTTTGGTAACACATGTTTGCCTGTAACCAGTTGTTATGAAACAACACAGCGTAACCAAATACACGCTAAGTTCTCAACGTTTTCTATGAGTATGTAATTTATTTAGCTAGAATTGTTATTACCACCTTCAGTCTGATGACTTCATTAATGCAGCTATCAATGCTGTTGTTTGTGTAAGCTGCTGAACCCTACGTCCATCTGAACCTACGTACTGTAGTCAGACCTTACAGAGAGGTACATGTGCTGCACACAGTCACTACTTGTATGCACAACAAATACTTTACGTGGTTCATGCACTTATTCAAGCTCCTTTCCATTTCCTACCACGAAACACTGGTTCTATTAAGTCAGTTTTTCAACAAGTTCTTCTTAAGAGGAAAACTTCAACAGCGACATTAGGTACAATTAGATGAACATTGTTAATAAGAGAGTTGGGACACCTTTAGCAAGACGTCAGGTAGAAATCGTTACAGAACGTATACATAGCAACTGTGCATTGTGTTTAGGATACACAGCATCCAGTTTCACCGGTACTGATGGATTCGAAAATATACCTCTACAGCAAATCACAGATCTAGTTACTAAACTAAATGGTCTAACAAAGGACTGAAGTTTATTTTCATCAAACATCGTTTGAACAGTTCATCAAGGTCAGATATGTTACGGTCATTGTGGAAGCCAAAAGCTTCGTAATAGCATACGAGCTCTAGAGTCCACGTACACGCCCTAAACTCCCAGAAAGTTCATGCTGATGTATTTAATTCTTCAAGAGCACAAAATGACCATTGAAAATGATTGAAGGTACTGCCCATGCAGTTACTGAACACATATTTTTATGTTAACTACTAAACAACGCCACTGGGCATTCTGCATGCATAAACAACCTCTGCTTTGAGAAATACCGTAACAATGACAATCTTATAATAAAAATATATTTGTCACAGGGCATGAGACATGGGACTGTGCTCTCATAACACAGCGCATACTCAAATTCACAATTAAACGAATTAAACAATTAAGCATAATAATTAAGAAAGGTAATCTGCTGGAAAACATAATAATTTAGGCAATAATTTAAGAAACTAAGGATGGTGAAAACAGCAGAAAGATTGAGATATAAGTAGTAGAGATATCTGAGTCTTAATTCCGAGATGCTATCAGAAGTTTCTCAACGGCGGCTGGAGTTCAAGGTAGCCAGCTAGTGTGCTAGGGGGCAGCTTCAAATATTGCCAGTCAGCATGATGATCTAAGCCTGTGGAGTCTGGAAAGTGGAGGGGCACGCACAGAGATACGGAGAAAGAAACCCGAGTTAAGGTTAAGATGTAGTTTCCAAGGCTTGAGACCTCTTCGGTGGACAAGCCCATCAACAAATCCAGCGCAAGGGGAAAACAGGCAACCTTAAATTTTATTGTCGCAGGTAGTATAGAATTACCAATACTTGTCTATAACGTTTACAGTTTGTATCCATGACAGTAAATTGTAGCGTATGATGTTACTACAAACAGAACTGACAGCTCCGTACAATCACCACACAACCACCCGCTAGAAGGAAGATCTGTATACGGAGCCTGGAAAGTTGCACAGGTGACAGCAATGTCCACTAAATTACAGGCCCGTGTAATGAAAGTCAATGTTTATCAGGATTTCGTAATACATATTGTGATCTCACTTTATAAATTACCTCGAAGAGAACGGTCTATTGATACACAGCCAATACGAATTTAGAAAATATCGTGCTTGTGAAACGTAGCTGGCTCTTTACTCATACGAAGTGTTGAGTACTATTGACTAGGGATTTCTAATTCATCCCATATTTCTAGATTTCCAGCTTGTTATCAAACTGGCCACTTATGGAATACCGTCTCAGTTATGCTACTGGATTCGTGATTTCCTGTCAAAGGTCAAAGTTCGTAGTAACTGACGGAAAGTCAGCTGAGCACGTGAAGGATAATTTGGAAAATATTTCGAGTAGATTTCCCCACCATGTTATAGTTCTGGGTGGAGATTTTAATTTGCCGGATATAGACTGGGAGACTCAAACGTTCATAACGGTTGGCAGGGACAAAGAATCCAGTGAAATTTTTTTAGGTGCTTTATCTGAAAACTACCTTGAGCAGTTAAACAGAGAACCGACTCGTGGCGACAACATATTAGACAAACATATTAGACAAACAGACCCGAACTGTTTAAAAGAGTTAACGCAGAACAGGGAATCAGCGATCCTAAAGCGGTTACTGCATCGATGATTTCAGCAGTAAATAGAAATATTAAAAAACGTAGGAAGATTTTTCTGTTTAGCAAAAGTGACAAAAAGCAGATTTCAGAATACCTGACGGCTCAACACAAAGTTTTTGTCTCAAGTACATATAGTGTTGAGGATCAGTGGACAAAGTCCAAAACCATCGTACAATATGCGTTAGATGAGTGTGTGCCAAGCAAGATTGTAAGAGATGGGAATGAGCCACCGGGGTACAACAACCGAGTTAGAAAACTGCTGCGGAAGCAAAGGTAACTTCACAGGAAACATAAACATAGCCAAAGCCTTGCGGACAAACAAAAATTACCCGAGGCGAAATGTAGTGTGAGGAGGGCTATGCGAGAGGCGTTCAATGAATTCGAAAGTAAAGTTCTGTGTACTGACTCGACAGAAAATCCTAAGAAATTTTGTCTTATGTAAAAGCAGTAGGTGGATCAAAACAAAATGTCCAGACACTCTGTGACCAAAATGGTCCTGAAACTGAGGATGACAGACTAAAGGCCGAAATACTAAATGTCTTTTTCCAAAGCTGTTTCACAGAGGAAGACTGCACTGTAGTTCCTTCTCTAGACTGTCGCACAGATGACAAAATGGTAGATATCGAAATAGACGACAGAGGGATAGAGAAACAATTAAAATCGCTCAAAAGAGGAAAGGCCGCTGGACATGATGGGATACCAGTTCTATTTTACACAGAGTACGCGAAGGAAATTGGCCCCCCCCCCCTACTTGCAGCGGTGTACCGTAGGTCTCTAGAAGAGCGTAGCGTTCCAAAGGATTGGAAAAGGGCACAGGTCATCCCCGTTTCCAAGAAGGGACGTCGAACAGATGTGCAAAACTATAGACCTATATCTCTAACGTCGATCAGTTGTAGAATTCTGGAACACGTATTATGTTCGAGTATAATGACTTTTCTGGAGACTAGAAATCGACTCTGTAGGAATCAGCATGGGTTTCGAAAAAGACGGTCGTGTGAAACCCAGCTCGCGCTATGCGTTCACGAGACTCAGAGGGCCGTAGACACGGGTTCCCAGGTAGATGCCGTGTTTCTTGACTTCCGCAAGGCGTTCGATACAGTTCCCCACAGTCGTTTAATAAACAAAGTAAGACCATATGGACTATCAGACCGATTGTGTGATTGGATTGAAGAGTTCCTAGATACCAGAACGCAGCATGTCATTCTCAATGGAGAGAAGTCTTCCGAAGTAAAAGTGATTTCAGGTGTTCCGCAGGGGAGTGTCGTATGACCGTTGCTATTCACAATATACATAAATAGCCTTGTAGATGACATCGGAAGTTCGCTCAGGCTTTTTGCGGATGATGCTGTGGTATATCGAGAGGTTGTAACAATGGAAAATTGTACTGACATGCAGGAGGATCTGCAGCGAATTGACGCATGGTGCAGGGAATGGCAGTTGAATGTCAATGTAGACAAATGTAATGTAATGCGAATACATAGCAAGAAAGATCCCTTATCATATAGCTACAATATAGCAGGTCAGCAACTGGGAGCAGTTAATGCCATAAATTATCTGGGAGTACGCATTAGGAGTGATTTAAAATGGAATTATCATATAAAGTTGATCGTCGGTAAATCAGATACGAGACTGAGATTCTTTGGAAGAATCCTAAGGAAATGCAATCCGAAAACAAAGGAAGTAGGTTACAGTACGCTTGTTCGCCCGCTGCTTGAATACTGCTCAGTAGTGTGGGATCCGTACCAGATAGGGTTGATAGAAAAGATAGAGAAGATCCAAAGGAGAGCAGCGCGCTTCGTTACAGGAACATTTAGCAATCGCGAAAGCGTTACGGAGATGATAGATAAACTCCAGTGGAAGACTCTGCAGGAGAGACGCTCAGAAGCACGGTACGGGCTTTTGTTGAAGTTTCGTGAACATATCTTCACCGAAGAGTCGAGCAGTATATTGCTCCCTCCTACGTATATCTCACGAAGAGACCATGAGGATAAAATCAGAGAGATTAGAGCCCACACGGAGGCATACCGACAATCCTTCTTTCCACGAACAATACGAGCCTGGAATAGAAGGGAGAACCGATAGAGGTACTCAAGGTACCCTCCGCCACACACCGTCAGGTGGCTTGCGAAGTATGGATGTAGATGTAGATGTAGAAAGTCATAGAGTAAAACAGAAGGGATTTCTGGACTTCCCCAAAGTACTGTTAGAGACCCTCTGCTGTTCCTTAGCTATATAAACGATTTAGGACACAATCTGTGCAGCCGTCATAGGTTGTTTCCAGGAGATGTTGTCGTTTATCATCTAGTAAACTCATCAGAAGATCAAAACAAATAGCAAAACGATATAGAAAAGATTTTTGTATGTTGCGAAAATTCACAGTTGACCCTAAATATAGAAAAGTAAGAGCTCATCCATGTGACTGCTAAAAGGAATCTATTAAACTTCAGTTACACGATAAATCAATCAAATCTGCAACTACGAACAACTTAAATTGGAAAGAAAGCATTGAAAATCTTGTGAGGATGCCGAACAAAAGATTGCGTTGCGTTGGTAGAACGCTTAGAAGATGCAACAGATCTACTAAGGAAGCCGCCTACACTACAATTGTCTATCTCTTTTGGAGTACTGCTGGGTGGTGTGGGATTCTTATTAGACAGGATTATCGGATACATCGAGAAACGTCAAGGAAGAGCGGCACGTTTTGTATTTCGAGAAATAGGGCTGAGAGTGTCACTGACATGACACAGGATTTGGGGTGGACATCATTAAAACAAAGGCGTATCTTGTTGCAGCGAGATCTTCTCACGAAATTTCAATCTCCAACTTTCTCCTCCAAACGAAAATATTTTTCTGAGGCCAATCTGCATAGGGAGAAATGATCATCATAACAAAATAAGGGAAATCAGAAGTCGCACGTAAAGATGTACGTGTTCGCTTTTCCGCACGCCGTTAGAGAGTGGAATAATAGATAATTATTGTGAAGGTGGTTCGATAAACCCTCTGCCAGGCATTTAAGTGCTTTTGCGGAGTATCCGTGTAACTGCAGTGTCTGACGTCATTGCCCCCAAGAATCTTGAGCAGTAGGGTGACACACCATTATTAGGGACGTACAGATCGGAGGTTTTGCCAGACGGACGTGCGCTTGTTGCCGCACCACTGGGATTGCACATTAACCGTTGCTTATGCTCATATTGTGATACTTAGACACTCCTGAATATGGAGGTTGTGCACGATGTAGTGGCAAGATATAACTACTCAAGCGCAGTGTTATTGTCGTCACTGACGATGTTTTGGTTGTGAGTCGTAATTTAGTGGAGGATAACTAATTAATTTTTTCTGGCTTTTCAGGGTGTCATGGCGACTTGTGCGTGGCAAGAGTTTTAATTAACTGCATCTCTGCAAAGTACACTCATGCTCATAAATTGAGGATAGTTGCAGAAAGTGGTGCCATACAACGTGGCACTACACAAAACTGGCGCTAATAGCATAGGCACATAACATAAGGAACACACATGAGACAGATCTGTAAGTCCACGGTATTTGTGATAAGTTGAGAAAACCGTCCCGAAACACATGTGCTACTAACCGCCACTGTTTCCTGCGCATGTATCCCGACATCAGTATGGGATATGATCACCATGCACACGTACACAGGCCGCACAACGGGTTAGCATACTCTGGATCGGGCGGTCGAGCAGCTGCTGGGGTATAGCCTCCCATTCTTGCACAAGTGCCTATCGGAGCTCCTGAAGTGTCGTAGGGGTTTGAAGACGAGCAGCGATACGACGACCGAGAGCATTCAAGACGTGCTCGAGGGGGTTTAGGTCTCGAGAACAGGCAGGCCACTCCATTCGCCTGATATCTTGTGTTTCAAGGTACTCCTCCACGATGGCAGCTCGGTGGGGCCGTGCGTTATCATCCATCAGGAGGAAGTTGGGAACCACTGCACCCCTGAAAAGGCGGACATACTGGTGCAAAATGACGTTCCGATACACCTGACCTGTTACAGTTCCTCTGTCAAAGACATGCAGGGGTGTGCGTGCACTAATCATAATCCCAGCCCACACCATCAAACCACGACCTCCATACACGTCCCTTTCAAGGACATTAAGGGGTTGGTATCTGGTTCCTGGTTCACGCCAGATGAAAACCCTGCGAGAATCACTGTTCAGGCTATACGTGGACTCGTCCGTGAACATAACCTTGGACCACTGTTCTAAAAATAATGTACTGTGTTCGTGACACCGGGCTTTATGTGTTCTCCTGTAACCAGGGGTCAGAGGAATTCACCTTGCAGGTCTCTAGGCGAATAAACCATGTTTATTCAGTCGTCTGTAGACTGTGTGTCTGGAAACAACTGTTCCAGTGGCTGCGGTAAGGTCCCGAGCAAGGCTACCTCAATACTCCGTGGCCGTCTGCGGGGACTGATGGTGAGATATTGGTCTTCTTGTGGTGTTGTACACAGTGGAAGTCCCGTACTGTAGCTTCTGGACAAGTTTCCTGTCTGCTGGAATCGTTGCCATAATCTTGAGATCACACATTGTGGCACACGGAGGGTCCGTGCTACGACCTGTTGTGTTTGACCAGCCTCCAGTCGCCCTAGTATTTTGATTTTACTGTTGGCGTATTAACTCCTGATATATTTATACTGCATGTACTTGCAGTCACTTCTTGTAATCAGAAATATGTTGTCCGTATTTTACAAGTAACATAAATGTACGTTCTGAGTATACGTCGCATAATGACTTAGACGTTATCAAGTGCAAATTGTTACTGCAGTTACTGGTAGGGTACGGCAAGGGGCATCGCTTAACAGTCCCTACAACTTATTTTATGCAGCCAAAGGTGACCTAGTCCAAGACTAAGACGGAGCTCTAAAACTTACTGCAACAATTTGCTGCCCAAGGAAGAGTCGTCTTCTGTTATTCCGGACGTGTCACCAGCAGAATGTGTTCGCTTAACAATTTGTTAATTTCATAGGGAGCAGCTGGCACACACATTATACGATCTGTGCATGGAGCGGAACAAAAGTTACGCAACGTAGCTTTAAAAGCACACTGGATCGTTAAGTGGTCCTGCTTCCTTTCAAGAACCCAATCTTTGTCTTCCCGATATTATTTTTACACAGACGTGAGTGAGAAATCCGTAGACTCTTTATCACTGCGTTTACATTACGTTTTCTTGTGTTGACTCCTACATGATACTGTATAGTACACCCCATAGTCGGGTGAGTTGTCATTGATATGCGGAACCTAGCACAATTTACAAAATGGCTGCCTTTATCACCGCCATCTTGGACCAATTCTTTTTACTAATCCTGATTTTACAATATTTGCATTTCACATCGAGGTATAGTACCTCTCGTAATGCACTCATTCCACCTTCTGAAGCTGGTCTTCTTGGTGGGAAGTGCCACTGTAAATGCAACCGTTGCACCGCCAGTCGGAGTATTTCCTATGTTGTTCTTCAGAAGATCATTCCCTAGAAAAATCACAACAAATATGGAGACTTCAGACTTGTTATCAAATCACCATGTTGTTGTTGTTGTGGTCTTCAGTCCTGAGACTGGTTTGATGCAGCTCTCCATGCTACTCTATCCTGTGCAAGCTTCTTCATCTCCCAGTACCTACTGCAACCCACATCCTTCTGAATCTGCTTAGTGTATTCTTCTCTTGGTCTCCCTCTGCGGTTTTTACGCTCCAAGCTGCCTCCAATACTAAATTGGTGATCTCTTGATGCCTCAACACATGTCCTACCAACCGATCCCTTCTTCTAGTCACGTTGTGCCACAAACTTCTCTTCTCCCCAATCCTATTCAATACTTTCTCATTGGTTATGTGATCTACCCATCTAATCTTCAGCATTATTCTGTAGCACCACATTTCAAAAGCTTCTATTCTCTTCTTGTCCAAATTATTTATCGTCCATGTTTCACTTCCATACATGGCTACACTCCATACAAATACTTTCAGAAATGACTTCCTGACACTTAAATCTATACTCGATGTTAACAAATTTCTCTTCTTCAGAAACGTTTTCCTTGCCATCGCCAGTCTACATTTTATATCCTCTCTACTTCAACCATCATCAGTTATTTTGCTCCCCAAATAGCAAAATTCCTTTACTGCTTCAAGCGTCTCATTTCCTAATCTAATTCTCTCAGCATCACCCGACTTAATTCGACTACATTCCATTATCCTCGTTTTGCTTTTGTTGATGTTCATCTTATACCTTCCTTTCAAGACACTATCGATTCCATTCAACTGCTCTTCCAAGTCCTTTGCTGTCTCTGACAGAATTACAATGTCATCGGCGAACCTCAAAGTTTTTATTTCTTCTTCATGGATTTTAATACCTACACCGAATTTGTCTTTTGTGTCCTTCACTGCTTGCTCAATATACAGATTGAATAACATCTGGGAGAGACTACAACCCTGTCTCACTCCTTTCCCAACCACTGCTTCCCTTTCATGCCCCTTCACTCTTATGACTGCCGTCTGGTTTCTGTACAAATTGTAAATAGCCTTTCGCTCCCTGTATTTTACCCCTGGCAACTTCAGAATTTGAAAGAGCGTATTCCAGTCAACATTGTCAAAACCTTTCTCTAAGTCTACAAATGCTAGAAACGCAGGTTTGCCTTTCCTCAATCTAGCTTCTAAGATAAGTCGTAGGGTCAGTATTGCCTCATGTGTCCCAACATTTCTACGGAATCCAAACTGATCTTCCCCGAGGTCGGCTTTTACTGCTTTTTCCATTCGTCTGTAAAGAATCCACGTTAGTAATTGGCAGCCGTGACTTATTAAACTGATAGTTCGGTAATTTTCACATTTGTCAACACCTCCTTTCTTTGGGTTTGGAATTATTATATTCTTATTGAAGTCTGCGGGTATTTCGCCTGTTCCATACATCTTGCTCACCAGATGGTAGAGTTTTGTCAGGACTGGCTCTCCCGAGGCCGTCAGTAGTTCTAATGGAATGTTGTCTACTCCCGGGGCCTTGTTTCGACTCAGGTCTTTCAGTGCTCTGTCAAACTCTTCACGCAGTATCGCATCTCTCATTTCATCTTCATCTACATCCTCTTCCATTTCCATAATACTGTCCTCAAGTACATCGCCCTTGTATATACCCTCTATATACCCCTTCCACCTTTCTGCTTTCCCTTCTTTGCTTAGAACTGGATTTCCATCTGAGCTTTTGATATTCATACAAGTGGTTCTCTTTTCTCTGAAGGTCTCTTTAATTTTCCTGTAGGCTGCATCTATCTTACCACTAGTGAGATAAGCCACTACATCCTTACATTTGTCCTCTAAACATGCCTGCTTAGCCATTTTGCACTTGCTGTCGATCTCATTTTTGAGACGTTTGTATTCCTTTTTGCCTGCTTCATTTAATGCATTTTTATATTTTCTCCTTTCATCAATTAAATTCAGTATTTCTTCTGTCACCCAAGGATTTCTACTAGCCCTCGTCTTTTTACCTACTTGATCCTCTGCTGCCTTCACTACCTCATCCCTCAAAGCTACCCATTCTTCTTCTACTGTATTTCTTTCCCCCATTCCTGTCAATTGTTTCCTTATGCTCTTCCTGAAACTCTGTACAACCTCTGGTTCTTTCAATTTATCCAGGTCCCTTCTTCTTAAATTCCCACCTTTTTGCAGTTTCTTCAGTTTTAATCTACAGGTCATAACCAATAGATTGTGGTCAGAATCCACATCTGCCCCTGGAAATGCCTTACAATTTAAAACCTGGTTCCTAAATCTACGTCTTACCATTATATAATCTATCTGAAACCTGTCAGTATGTCCAGGCTTCTTCCATGTAGGCAACCTTCTTTCATGATTTTTGAAACAAGTATTAGCTATGATTAAGCTGTGCTCTGTGCAAAATTCTACCACGCGGCTTCCTCTTTCATTTCTTACCCCAATCCATATTCACCTACTACGTTTCCTTCTCTCCCTTTTCCTACTGCCGAATTCCAGTCACCCATGACTATTAAATTTTCGTCTCCCTTCACAATCTGAATAATTTGTTTTATTTCATCATACATTTCTTCAATTTCTTCGTCATCTGCAGAGCTAGTTGGCATATAAACTTGTACTACTGTAGTAGGCGTGGGCTTCGTATCTATCTTGGCCACAATAATGCGTTCACTATGCTGTTTGTAGTAGCTTACCCTCATTCCTATTTTCCTATTCATTATTAAACCTACTCCTGCACTACCCCTATTTGATTTTATGTTTATAATCCTGCAGTCACCTGACCAGAAATCTTGTTCCTCCTTCCACCGAACTTCACTAATTCCCACTATATCTAACTTTAAACTATCCATTTTCCTTTAAAAATTTTCTAACCTACTTTCCCGATTAAGGGATCTGACATTTCACGCTCCGATCCGTAGAATGCCAGTTTTCTTTCTCCTGTTAATGACATCGTCTTGAATAGTCCCCGCCCGGAGATCCGAATGGGGGACTATTTTACCTCCGGAATACTTTACCAAAGAGGACACAATCATCATTTAACCATACAGTAAAGCTGCATGCCCTCGGGAAAAAATTACGGCCGTAGTTTCCCCTTGCTTTCAGCCGTTTGCAGTACCAACACAGCAAGGCCGTTTTGGTTAGTGTTACAAGGCCAAATCAGTCAATCATCCCGACTGTTGCCCTTGCAACTACTGAAAAGGCTGCTGCCCTTTTTCAGGAACCACACGGTTGTCTGGCCTCTCAACAGATACCCCTCCGTTGTGGTTGCACCTACGGTACGGCTATCTGTATCGCTGAGGCACGTAAGCCTCCCCTCCAACGGCAAGGTCCATGGTTCATGGGGGGGGCTAATCACCATATATATCCGGAATAGTGTTGAACTTTTAATGCGTTGAACCATGTAAGACGAAACAATAAGGATATTCTAAGCAATATGTAATAATTTCATCGTGTTCCGCGCATCCTCACCTCTGTTCACCTCTGTTACAGCTGCTGAATGCCTCCTACTCCTACTACGCTCTGCTGGGCCAAATCAACAAACGCTAGATGAAGGACTCGGCGCAGGGAAGTTAACTGAGCTGGGTACTGCATGGACATCCGTCTAACAGTAGATTCCACCGCCGTTTCAGTTGTATGTCTGTCATATAGTATCCCTCGGAAGCACACGAGAGATGTTTCTGAAAGATTTCTGTAACTTGGTTGACGGAAAAAAAAATGTTCTTCACATGAGGCATACTAATGAATGTATTCAGTCACTTGAGCTTATCTAAGCCACAATTACTTAGTTCTAAAGGTATAGTTACACATCACGTAATATTTTATATTATGTGTTGTCTTGCATATCAACTGATATTAAACTCAATGAAGATTGCAAGATATAAAATGTATACCAGTGCTCTAGATTTTATACCCGATAAGATATGTTCCTTCGCTGTTCACAAGTAAATTCCTTTCATTTATCTACAACGCCCATATTTTTGTAATATAACGGTCTAAAGAAATAACAAAAGCAATTTTTGCAGAGATGTTACAACATACGTTTCCACAACCTATGTCCTAAGTGTTGAATGAAGCGCTATTGCTTACTGTGACATTAACGACGAGATATCAGTGGTGAGTAAGAAAAGTTTACATAAGATCTATGACAGCGCTGTTCCTCCCTTTCACAGTTGTTGTTTTATGTCCGGAGACTAGTTTGATGCAGTTTTGATGAAACATGTTGCTCGTTCTCGTCAGTTTGCAGTTTTTCAGCAAACATTAATGCACTCTCTTTGGTGAACTTCTGCTGACTGCAAGGGTTGACTGTCTGAAAGACTCATACAAAACTGATGATGGCTGAAAATGGTAATGTCATCCAGTTTCTCTATTGCAATATGGTAATGAGCAATGTAACCAGTAACATCCCACAAGAAGAGAAAATGGCGAATTTTCATCCTGATGGAGGGTCGCGGAGTAATAATAGCTACTACGATGAAAGACACTGGATGCTCTGGGGAACTGTGTTAGCCCACAGCATTCACTACCAGCGTGACTGGTAGCAGAAGCGTGCGAAAGTGCGCCACAGCTCCCTCGATAATGTCTCGCAAACGCATACGCTATAAGAGCACCTGAAACTGAACGTAGCATAGCAAAAGTACTGAACATGTTTCACAATGTTCCATTGTCAGGCAACATACGGATGTACATCCCAAGTTCTAGCAGCAAAGAAAAGATGAGTTGTAAAGATGTTGCCATCAGTGGAGTTGAAAAACTGCTGAAATCTCTAAAATCACACAGGACTACAGAGCCCGATAAGTTCCTTTCAGGTTTTATATAGAACATGCAGCTGAGTTAGCTCCCATTTCGACCACTGCATAACGATGACCCATCGAACAAAAATATGTGCAGAAAGATTAGAAAAGGAAATCAGAGTCCATGTCTCTCTATAACAAGGGTAACAGAACACATCCACAAAATTACCACCAGGTCGCACTGAAGCCCACCAGCTGTAGCGCCCTACAACATTTTTTGAGCACAAACATGGATTCCGAAAACAACGATCTCACGAAAACAACCTTGCACTTTTCGCACAAGACTTCTTGAAAGCCATGCATCTTGGAAATAAAACAGATGCAGCTGTTCTTCATTTCTCTATAACGTCTGAGTCAGCACAACGACAGCATATATTAGCATACGTAATATGTTATGGGATATGAAACAAAGCTTATAACTGCACTTAAAATTCCTTGGTACGCAATTCGCAACATATTACCTCGGAATGAGTCGTTAACCGATGTCAAAGGAACTTCATGGGAGGACCAGGAAAGAATGATGGGATTATTGTTGTTCATGTTTTATTTTAATGACCTGACTGACAATATTAATAGGAAACTCAGACTTTTTGCAGATGGTGCAGTTACCAGTAATGACGTAGTTTCTGAAATAAACAGCTGAAATATTCAATCAGATCTTGATGATGATGATGAGTCCCATACTCCTTTACAGAGCGTAGGGGAACGACGCGGGAAACCCTCGCCGCCTTACTAGGCAGGGTCCTAGTGGAGGTGAGTTGCCATTGCCTTCCTCCGACTGTAATGGGGATGAATGATGATGATGAAGACGACACAACAACACCCAGTCATCTCGAGGCAGGAAAAATCCCTGACCCCGCCGGGAATCGAACCCGGGACCCCATGCTCGGGAAGCGAGAACGCTACCGCGAGACCACGAGCTGAGGGCCAGATCTTGATAAGATTGTAATCAGATCTTGATAAGATTACAAAGTATGGCATAAAATTAGCGACTTGCTTTAAATGTAAGACTATGTGGTTTAGAGAACGAGAAAAATGTCGTGTGGTATGTCAACAATCAAAATGATTCACAATTTTAATTAGTCAAGTCTCAAAACTCTCAATGTTGCAGTTGGAGGGAATATGAAATGGAAAGGTGACGTAGCCTGAGTAGTTGGTAGAGAACGCTAGAGACTTCGGTTCATTGACTGGATTCTGAGAAAATACAGTCATACTACAAAAGTGACCATGTACAAGTCTTCCTCTCCTATGTTAGATTACTCTGGCAGTAGGTGGGACCCAAATCAAGTAGCCTAACAGGGATGTACAACACATACCGAAGGCCGTAGCACCAGTGGTCGCAGGTTACTTTGGCTCAAACTAGACAGTGACAGTAAAGTAGAAAAAGCTGCACTAGTAGACCCGTGAAGACTGTCACACATTGTCCCTGCTCACAAAATTTCAAGACCCTGTATTAAGAGAAAAACACAGAAATATTCAGAATGGAACGTATCACTCACTTCAAGATCGTGAATACAAAATTATACTAAGTGCAGCATAAGCAGAAGTATGAAAGCGCTCATTCATCTCGCGCTGAAGCTTAAACGTGACGAAACACTACTCTATAGTACTACACAAATACCGTATGCCATGCCCTTCAGTTTGCAAAGTGTGTATGGTGATGTGTATATACTTCGTGTAACACTGAGGATACCCGACCTTGGCACGGAGGCAAAGAATCTCAGGTCGGGTTGATTAAACATAAAAAATTGTTGTGTCGATGACTTCTTCACTTCTGGCGTGGGAGGTCATAGACTGTAGACAAAAGTGTATTTAATGTAACAATAGTATCCTCATTGCAGGAAATTTATTTATTTTATTCACTTCATTTCTGTTAACGATAAGGTAAATGAATAAAATAACGTAGGAGATTATTTACTGTTGGATTAATCTACTGCTGATAAATCATTGTAAACAGTAACAATCATAAAATATCTGTGAATAACAACCCGGAACCACCTAAAGTGGAAGGACTATATAAAGTCATCTATGCGAAAAGCAGAAACCAGGATGAGATTCTGTGAAAGAATCTTACGGAAACGTGTGTGACTCCCGAAACAAGAGCCATTCTTCAGTATTGCCTATGGGTCTGGGACCTTCATCAGAGTAAAGTATAAGTGTAGAAGTCATAATACATTAATATGCACTACGAGTGACCCGAGTAAACTGCCGAGTGAGGCGTTCGTCATGAGAGCGATTTACTAGATAAAAAGGATGCGACTAACGGCTGTAAAGCAAAGGACGTCATTAACTTGCATAAGAAAATGAGGAAACACGTTATATTGTTTGTCCGGATTCATAGTACACATTACATCACGTATATAAAATTATGACCATTTTCGGATTCATGGAAACAGAACCGTCGGCAATTTTACAAAAATATGTAATCTGGTCAAAGGGTAGAATTTGTTGTGCAAGCAGTTATTGTGGATTTCCTCCAAAAAGTGAAATACATCAGTTTTCTGCAAAATTAATTAAGAAATTAAAAAGCAGTGTAGATAGTCAGCACGAAACACATGTTCATTGTATTTGATGACTGGCGAACAAACTGATCTTTTTTCACATAAGAATAGAACGAGAGTGGTTTTCCTTGCTGACATAAAACAAAGCACAATGGAAGAGTACTTCATAACTAATACTCGTATTCAGGCGGCTGTAAAATAAAATGAAGCTCGTGTGCGAAGTCAAATGAAGCGAAATGGGCTAATCTTTTGTAGGAATAAAACAGTTTTTAGTTCGGGGAATGCAGCTGTTGAATATTTTTAGCATGGTGCAGCAAAGTCAGCATCTGTAAAATACAATTATATTTCAAATCAGAGCGATACTGACGTATTTTTGTGAACGCTGCATCTCATGTGGAAATGCTGCCCAGTTTGACACATCATATGTGCCAAATTTACACAGTTAGCAGATAAATGTTAATCATCGAGATGAACAATTTACTCAAAATATGTCAGGTTTATTTAATTTCGATGTAGTGACCAACAGTGCACAACCAATCAGGAAACCTTTTCGAACACTATCACACAGCACAGGAAACAGAACCACTAAATTTGATGTTGTCAAATTATGGCAATATTTCTACAGCTTAATGATCGAACAAACATCTTAATAATAATTTCAAATAGTCGAATGAAAAACACGACAGGTCGTGCAAAAAAACTAATGAACAATTCAAAAACATTAATGAACAGGTTTCAATCATTTCGGTGCAATGTAATGAAACTAGAGTACAATTACATGAGGAAATTAAAGCTTGTGCCAGGAACAGCAGTGAGGAAATTAGATCAGTTGCACAAGAGATACACAATACACTTAAAGCCACAACAAAATTACCTAGAGATGAGTAGCAAGTGGGTACATTGAGTGCAGTCACAGATTATTGAATAATGTTTTTAATCTATGTATAAATTTTTTCTTATAAACTATTTTCTTATAAACCTTATTTCTGAGCACATTAGCCACTTACTTACTAAAAATTTTTACAAATGGATGAAAGTCATGAAAAATATAAATTTTTAAACATTTTCAACTAAAATTCTACAGCTACACAAAAATCTCCAGATCATGAAATTCGTTATCATTACTTTCAGTTCTTTTCATGCTTTATATTTTAGTTTCATTTCGCCATCCATAAAAATTGGAAGTCACAGTTTTCTATTTCTTTATTGAACCTTTATGGCAAAATTATTTTAATTTACTATTGAGTTCAGGAGAAATTTTCCCACCATATCCAGTTTTGAAACATTCACAATCAGTAATGTAATAACACTCATTTGCCTCAGATTCACTAATCTTTTCAAACAGATTAGATTTGCTTGCATTATTGAGCTTCTTCAGTAGAGTTTCCATTTATATAGAACAAAATTTTAATAGTATTTAAATTTTTAATCTTTATAAATATGACTACTGTATATATGAATTTCAATTTGACATCATTGTCGAAAGAAGTAATATACCAAGATAGAAACAAGTTGAGTGTAATAGTTGCAATAAATATTTAAAACCATCATTAATTATAGAACACTTGAGAAGTCAGGATCATACTAAGCGTTTTAGTTCATTAAAGAGAACTTACAGAGAAGAATATGAAATGTGCTTTGATAACTATGAGGAAACTGATATATAAATATGAGAGGAAATAGAAAATTCGGATTCTCGCTTTTCTATAACTGAAAAGCAAATAGTGGATTCTAATTTACTAATTAATAATTTACCTACAAAATTACAAAATTTTAATAAAGCCTTTTCATTATTTTTAAAAATTTATCAGTCTATAACCAGAAAGTTAGACAATACAGAATACAACAAAATGCAACTAACTAATTTATTCTATTTGTGTACGGCATGTGGTATGAGTTTTTCTTTGCATTGGAAGATATAGGTACTTTTTAATACCCATAAGGCGCTGTATCATAATTTTGTAGAACAACTCTTTTATCATACTGAAATGAAAATTATTTCTTAACCTGTCTGTTAACCCGATTTTTCCTATCATCATCTCTGGTTATTTGATAGTATTCTAACTATATCTATCCTTTAACTTCACTTTCTATTAATCTTATTATCGATTCACCATTCCACTTTTGAATATTCTTGTACTTTAATGTGAATCCTTTCACCTTCATTTCTGTTTTTCCATCATTTTTCTCATAATAATAACTTTTTGGGCCTGTCAAAGCCCAATCGATAATCCAATTATTTCGTAATTCATTAGTCCATTCACCTAACATACAACCTGTTCCCACAGTATTTTTAATAATCGATATATACTACAGAATCAGTATCAAAATATACAACAGATTCTCCTAGTTTATCTAACATATCATACAATCCAAGCTTTGCATTTGATGTATTGAATGCAGCTATGAGAATATTAGTAGCTGTATTGTTTGCCATGTAATAATCCTCATCTGAACCATCTGCTCCATAAAGTTATGTAATCGGTCATCCAGTAGTATCTCATAAAATCGTTGCAAATCTGTCACATATTCTGTTTGACTCATATTCTGTCTTTGCCCAAATTGGCCCCATAATGAATTAAGACATATCTTAGCAACAGCTCATTTTCCTGGATTTTCCTTTATTCTGTCACGATCTAAGTCAATATCCAATTTCCCTTGAACTATTTTGATGTATTCTTCATCACTTTCGAAGTTATGTGAACTAGTTTCTAATTTTATTATCATAAAGTCTTTCACATAATTTTTAAACATCATATTGCTTTTATTTTTAATATCCCACCCTCATAGACTTCTGAAACTTTATATCCTTTTTCTACAGCTTTCTGTACTTTATCAGTCGTCCAAGTTCCAATAAAACTTCTTTCTTCATCACTGTGATTGCGTTTACTTATTTGTTCTTCTGCACATTTGACACTCAAAGAAAACAACAGTTTTTCATTTTTATAAATTTGCATGTGTACAGGTAACACAGGATGATACAATCCTCCAGGGGCCAATGCATTACATTTTATTAAGCCATGCCAATTTTTATAATAATATCTTGGTCTATATATTTTTCTTGCATGTTGTTCAGTATAATAATTATAATATCACACATTAGGATAAGGACTACATACATCAATATATTTTATATTTGAGCTAACACTATTTGCTTTTGCTCTTAATTTTATTGCATTTGTTCATCCACCAGAAAATGCATCTCTTGGATTCAGTGGTTCGATGACTTTTGGTAACTCCTTTAATTTTTTAAGTGTTTCGTACTCTGTTGAGTTCAACCAATCACATTACCATATTTCCACTAAATTATATCCTGCATTTCCTATTTCTGCACTTCTTGTTAAGGTTTTTTGATAAAGACCGTCCAACATTTCCTTATTTTTCTGTTAATCGTTTCACTTTTGAAACATTTTTTATTTCCATATCAATAACAACCATGGGATTGATCAACAGTATAAGTTTCTTTATAAAATCCATCTACTTTCGTTCCAGCACGTCTTACTTCTCTACCATTAAGACTATGTAGAATGTTGCTATTATTTAAACAATCCAACCAAGCTATGGATTCTTTACTATAATTGTCTTTCTGTTCTTTATCCAATACTGCAATTGTATTTTTCAGTAAATATTTAGACCTGTAAATTGCCATACAAATGCCAGCAATAGTTAAATAACACAATGTATGAATGTTAACAGTTTCCAGAAACTGTTTTCTTAATTCCAAACAAACCTCTTCTTAATATATCTACAGCAGAATTGCAGTACTCGATAATTTCTTTCTTCATATTGAACACATAACTTTCTTTATATCTGGAGCTGTGCCATTTGAGATATATTTCTGTGTCTTTTGGCTTCATAGTGTCAAAACAGTAATTCCAAACAAACCCCTTCTTAATATATCTGCAGCAGAATTACAGTACTCGATAATTTCTTTCTTCATGTTGAACACTTAATTTTTTTTAAATCTGGAGCTGTGCCATTTGATAATTGTTTCTGTGTCTTTTGGCTTCATAGAGTCAATATTCAATATCAAGAATTGATCATATGTAGTTTTCATTTTCTGGTTTATTGAATAAATGTGGGAAGCAACCTTTCTTCAGTTCTTTTAAATCAAAAGTTTTTGGAAAGCTACTAAGTGGACTTTGTACAAAGTTACTACTATCTATAATTTTTATACCTAACTGCTTGATCCCTAATAACATTACTTTAGTTCCTGTGCAGATGGTATATGGTCTTATTGTATTTTCAACACAGTACTTCAAAATGAATTGTGAATCATAACCTATTGCATAGTGTGCTATGCATGTGTAATAACTGTGCTCTTCAGATATCACTCACTTACAGAATTCATCATTTGTCTTAAATTTATAAACAGTTTCACCTTTAAGATTGTGGACAGTTAAAAGTGGGTTTCAGTTGCTTGAGCTGCTTCATAATCAAACCACATGTGTCTTTCAATATAGGTACAAGTCACTTTCTTTGGAAAGCCTTTCTTACAACATTTAAACTCTTTACCACCAACTACTTTATTACACACAAAGCACTGGTAAGTATAAACATCTTTGAATTCTCCATTAACATAGCAACCTTATTTATTGCAATATGGGCAACCTTGCACTGTAAATTCATCACCAAATTGTCTTTCACAGATTAGACCTTTTTGCAATACACATTGAATATAAGATTTATGATTTCCTATTTCCACTATTTGTTTACAATTTCTACAAAGTTTGAAGCCAAATATATGTTCATTAGGTCTGAAACAAATCTTTTTGCATCCTGCACACCTGTAAGCTGTATGACAAACTTCTTGGTTATTATTGAAGCATTCTTCATTATAACAATATCTATTGCATTTATCACAATAAATCTTATTTTCTTCACTTTCATGTTCTGGACTTTTACATAATATGCACACTTTCCTGTCTACCTTACATCTGTGAGCATCCTTGTTGTTATATTGCTTGTTGCAGTTATTACAGAAGTATATTGACCCCAAGAAAGCAGTCATACTGTTAATTACATCGAAATGGTTGTGATCTTTGTACAGACAAATCTTAATTTCTTTTTCAGGACCACTATACATAACAGTGTTAAAAATTTCAGTACATACAACATTTATTTGTACATCCAACAATTCTTCTACATTTTTAATGTCATCTAAAGTAAACCCTTCTTCATTGTATTCACCCAAATGATTATATAATGTATCAGCTAACTCTTTCTGTAACTTGTATTTATCTCCTTCTCTAATTTTCTTTATCTCGTTTGTAGTTAGTTCTCTTCCTAACATATTATTTGTTTGGTATGTCAAAACTACAATTACAGCTCTAGGACAGCACAGATGATCATCATTTTTAATTCTTGTAATGCATATCTTTGTTTTTTTCTTCACCTAGATTCATTATTTTTTTCTTTACCAACGCTAGGAATTGCTAACATCTGAATATTAAATGATGTTTCTGCTTTATCAACACTTTCATCTGACGTTAAGAAGTCCCTAAATTTATTGCACAAAACTTCAATAGACACTCGAGTATTATTCGATGCACTGTAACCTGTGCAAATTGGATAAAACATTTTTGGATTATTGACTGTTATATTCAGCTTATCTCCTTTTCCAAAATTAGTGCTCTTTTTAGCTACATTTACCATGGAGTTGAGTGCTTTTGTTATGTATTCTGTTTTCCCACCAACAGTATCAAGCTTAGCAATTTTAGCATCGTTAAAGACAATGTTATAGTCAACAGACCAAGCCTTACATTTTTCATTAAATCTACATCTAATTTCTTTAATCTCATATAAATGCTTTTCAGATGGCTCACCTTCATTTTCTTTATCAAACACTTTACTACAAAATGGGTAAATTTGATCTAACCTTACTATTTTTTCCTCTCAGGTGGATGAGGCTTTTCTACAATATCATCATCAAATCTGTAAAAGTAATTTATAGTCAGTACGCTCTTCGTCTTAATCCAATTTTTTCAACTCTTGTGATACAATGGCTTTAATTAATCTGTTTTCTTTAATGTACTGTGTCCTTCAACACCAAGATTTTTAGCCCTAGCTTTAAGTTCACTTACTCTTAATTTTTCGAGAGTTCTTGTGGGAAAAGGCCAATTATTTGAAATAATTAAGTTGATAAGGTCATCCTCTCTAAGTGCACTGTATCCTCGTAAATTATTCTTTCTGTCATAATCACGAAGTTGAGTAACTGTAAAATCTCTCAAAGAGACTTCCATTTTACTATCTTTTATTATAGAAAAATATCATTAGCTTTTGAAAAAATCAATTAAAGTAATTAAATCTTTTTTTATATATCATTTGTGTACTCGCAAATTATTCCTTCAGCAATAATCACGAAGTTAAGCGACTGTGAAATCTCTCAGAGAGGCTTCCATTTACTAAAGAATAAAAAACATATGCTTTGGAATGAATGACAATTTTCATTTTTAATGTGTCTATTTGTCTGTAAATGTGTTTAGAGATCGCTTTAACTATTTCTTTTCCAAACTCACACACTATTTTTCTTTTTTGTGTCTATTCTAGTTGCCAAGTATTACATCTACTTGCAACCTTATCCCTAGATGTAAGACTTAAGTAAAAACAGCCAAAATCTTTCATTTCTTGACAGTCAATACATTTTTTTAAATGTTTTAACTGCTTCTGTTGTTGTTTGTAAAAAGAAAGAAAATTTTTCATATCCTTAAACATTGCCAAAGTATCCTTATAATGAGATATAAAGTGTCCTTTTTGTTATTATATGCGTTTTTGGAATTATTTTATGACATTCTTTATGCATATATGAAAGCTTACCCTTTGCATATTTATTTGAGTAATTGTTATCAATTGACGTCTCCACATATTTTACACTTCTTGTGTACTTCCATTTATTGATATAATATTTTCATTAATAATTTAAATTGTTCCTTAATAAATGACTCCTCTTTCATGTTGCAGCAGGCTTGATATCTGTATAGATAAACTATTTACACTTAATTTTCCTTCTACTATTAGTATTTATACTATGTGTTTTTTATTTCATTTGTGAGTTTTTAGTACAATCCACATTTCACAAAAACGAAATTGTTATATTTAGTGAGACACATTTAAAGAAATTACAGCTGTCTCAATAATTATGAAAATTTTAATTTACTAATGTATTTTCATTGTATATAAATAGCAGTTGTCCTAGTTCAGAGTTAAACAATTTCGAATTCATTCAAGAAAGGAAGTATGACTTAAGTTTAGGAAGTTGGTTCAAAGACATTTAGATTCCTTAGTTTAATAAAAAAGATGTTTTGATAACAAACAGCATTTTTCATTATGGTATTGCAAGGTTGCCGAGCATCTACCTTGAAAATACTAAACAGTTAGAAGGAGATTCTCTTAAATCCTTTAAAAATTATAATATATATCAGAAAGAAATAGAAAATGATGCTCGATTAACGCTAGAGTATGAATACATTCAAAATGAATCAAAAACGCGTACTCCTCATAATTCAGTCCAAAAAACATGGATTTTACTGTCAGTTAGAAACTTTACATAACTTGTAATGAGTTTTAGATCTTAAGTAGCTAATGAAATTAAACATTGCTGTATTACTCTTGAAGAAATATTTCATGAGTATGCTGATTATGCTGACTGTGTAAAAAAATATAAAGCCATTCAATCTCAAAAAATTATTGAACAGCAAGCCATAGAATTAAAAGAATAGGAAAAAGAATGTCTGCAATTAAAAGAAGTAATATCTGATGTAGTAGAGACAAAGAAAGAACAAATTAAATACATTGCCACACACAAGCAGTATGCCAAAAAAATTAATTTAAAGTTAGTTAGATATTACCTGAAAATCAACTTTCAAAGAAATTATTGAGCTATAATACTGAAAGACCTAAAGATGATAAAACTTTTTGTGTTAGATAATAAAAATGTACTGATTACAAATTAATAGAGCAAATGCTTAATATTTTTCATGGTGTGCCTGTAGTAGATATAAGAAAAGAAATATACTATACACACTTCAAGACTCTATCTTACTTTGTTTAGAAATTATCTGACCAATCCAATGATATTCTTGATGAAGTAAATGAAGAGAGAAACAATATTAATGATGAAATTTTAACTGTTACTGCTGTAGAATTTTAATTTACTAATGTATTAATTCTACATAAATGGAGGCACTTATTGATCGTTTTTTGTGAGAAAAGACTTAGTTAACCATTGGTGAACGATCTCAACAATAATAAGCTCCTTTATAACAACCAAAATGTTTTAATAATTATTGATGAAGAAAATAATCCATGGATTAGAACTAAAGCTGTTGCTGAGATTTTAGAATATAATCAGACACACAAAACTTTTAAAGATTTTGGTGATGATGATAAAAAATTATTTCAAAATTTCAACTCATCCAATTTGGACACCTTGAAAGTGATTGAAAAATCATCAATATTTATCAGTGAGGGAGGTCTTTATACTTTGATTTTAAAATCACCAAAGAAAGAAGCCAAACATTTATAAAAAATTGGCTGCTCATGAAGTTTTACCATCAATCAGAAAATATGGCAAATATAAAATTTAAACTTTTTATAAGGATCGACCAAAACACAAAAATAATTGTATATAACAACTACAAGAATTGAATAAATTAAACAGAAATAATTCAATTAAAAATGATGGAATTAAAATGAAAGATGATGATATTCAAAATTTGATAGAAACAGTTCATACTGCTTAAGAAATAATATGTAAAAGAAATGAGGAAATAAATAGTTTACTGCCACATGTATTTCCTAAAACAATTGATGATTTATAAGATCAACATTCATTCTTTTAAAATCATTTGATGCTGAATATCAATATAACTATTATGTCATTAGAACACAACGAAAAAATTTACAGAAACAACTATATAAAATCGAAGGTAGACATCCAAATTGTGGAGAAATATTTATATTGAATTATAATCCTCATTCAACAAATCTGTATCAAAGAATGGAAAAACCTTTAAGGATTGTCTGTCATCTTAACTATTTCAATATTTTGAATAACTACACACAATTGATTAATGGTAGTTTGAATCTTCATCTTCAAACTGAATTAATATAAGTTAGTGCTGTTTTTTAAAGTATTCATAAACATTATAAATTTCATTAAACTTCATTCATTCAGATCATATAAATAATTCACACTTTCATCAGTTAATTGATTCATGAATGTAGAACTTATATCTTCTTCAACATCATCACAATAGCATAGAGATAGAACGAATAAAAGTGTGAGTCTCCTCGTTGTTACAATTTGGTATATTTATATAGAAAATTTTTTAATAGATTTGCAGTCACCTGACTATTACTTTACATTTATTTACCCAACTATTGTGTGAATCAACAAAACCTAACTATTTAATATGTACATTATCTGCTTTCTTTCTTAAAACTTTTCAACTAAGTATACATCTAGTTATTCGTATTCTGCAGTTCTTGTTCACAAAAATTAGCTACGATATCTTTTAATTTATACGTTATTGGATTAGAATGAATAACATCTTAAATTTCAAATATTTCTGTTGACCATTTAGCTGTTTATCCTTTTACAAAAAGATTTTTAAGTTTACTATTCTAACTTTATCACCTTTTTTTAAATTGAGCTTTTTCATGAGATACAATGTTACCTATTTTTAAATTTTTTTCACTTGCCTCTATTGGTTTCATTTTTGTTGTAGAATATTTTGTATTCTTATATTCATCAATTAGATCCTTTACTAAATATAACCATTTATAGTCTCCTTGTAAAGCAAATTTTTCCACATCTTTTATTTAAGTGTTCTGTTAAATCGTTCAATAACAGTTCTTTTTAATTCTGAAAAAGTTAAAAAAGGATTTATGTTATATTTTTCATTAATTCTTTAAATTCATTGTTATAAAATTCTTTACCATTATCTGTTTGTCAATTATTTGTTTTCTAACTATTAAATATTTTTGAAAAGCATCAACTATACTATTACCTGTTTTATCTTTAACTGTAAGAGCCATTCAATTCTTTGTCTCCCATTTTTTGTTGTTACTCTTTGTGGATTATGTGTATCAGTAAATGTTCTACACTTCAAGAAATAAATGTGATAATCAAGTGAAGTATGAGGTTCCATTGATATAGATAAAAAATTTAATAAAGTTAACATTAATCTAAGTTTTTCAATACTTCTAGATCTTCTTCTACTTTTTGTCCAAGGATTTTTTAATTTCAGATTATAATGACTTCACATAACTTGCTACTGAATCAGTTTTATTTAATGCATGAGTAAGATTGCTTTTAAAATCGTTTATTTCTTTATTATAATGCGCCATAGTACCATCTATAATACCATGTCTTTCCTTTAAATCTAAAAGAAACTTCTCATATTCTTCTTTATTGACGTAGTTATTAAATTGTGTTAAAATACTTGTTTATTGTGGTTTTGTAAAGAAATTTAATACTCCATGATGAAAATAATGAAGTTCTCACATAAGTTTTAAAACAAATAAGAACAAATTACCATTAAAATTTTGCTTTCTTTCTGTATTGTAGTGTAGTTCATTTTTTCCTAAATAACTAACTAGCTATTTAGATATATTACCACCAAATGAATGAAAAACAAATGTTAAAGTTTTAGCTTTATAATAACAAATCCAATGAGTACCAACATGATCAGATGTATCTAAATGAACTATTCCACATTTATATTCTCTTGGATGATTTGGTAATTTATGAATCATGTATACACCACGAAAGTGTTTACTTTTCAATTGTTTAGCAAGTTTTTCTGTATCGAAATTACTTAATGCATTAGGATATTTATCAATTTTTGTAAAAAAATTTTACTTTCGTTAGTCTACTGCCAGCTTTCTTTTCCATATACAAATTATGTCTTTTCTGTTCTTTAATTCCTTATCAGCTTTTTTCTTGTTTGTTACTGCATTTTCAGTTGCTGCAGAACCACCAGCTGAAGAACCAATTGTTGCTAAACATGGTAACACACCTAATAATAATGGTAAAAATCCACCTTCACGTTGTGTTAGGACTTTGCCTTGTTTATTTTTTGTTAAATATGCAATAATTTTTTTCACAACATGAATACCTAATGTAATAAGTAAATTTCCACCAGCTTTCTTTTCATTTTTCCTTTTTTGAACATCTGTTATAAATGGTTCAATTACATTTAATTTTCATTATTTAACTTTAATTTAATTTACTTTTGTGTAGTTTTGCCACTAAGTAGTTATTCATTTACATACAATTGAAAGTGTAATCGAAATTAATACTTTTATACTCCCCATCCATTGCCATCCACACCTAAACACTCTCCTAAATTTCGTTTTCCATAGACTATTCCGGCTGGTGCTGACATGTTTTCTCCTAAAGAAGCATCCCTTTCATGCATTCTTTCTTTTGCAACTAACTGAAGTCCTTTATCAGCTTCATGTTTTTTCTAAATCCTTATGAACATGATAAGCCATGTCATGTTGTTTACAAACTTCATCTAATGGATATACACCTTTATCTCCTCTTGCTAGTCGTTCTTCAAGTTTAGTGAATGGTCTACAGTAATTAAATCCTAGTAGATGCATCTCAGGCATTTGAACGTTATTTAAAACTCAATTGACTAATCTTTTTGCATGTATTATGACACTTCCAAAATGTAAGAGGAAGATTATTCAAAATATTTGATAGGTATGGAATTCCTTTTGGATTGTTGACGACAAAATCACTAAATTTATTTGTCAACTTTTCCATTGTGTTAATTTTTATTTCCAGCTAGTTCTTCACCCTGGATTACTGCTACTCTATCAATTAGGTGTCAACATCATACATCCAGACATATTCAATTCTTGTTTCAGTGTATTTTTAACCAAGCCTTCACCTATGTTTTCAGGAGAACTATTATCTGAAGAATCAATAGTTTGTTTTCTTAAATTTGGAAAATAAACATACACAATTTGTTTATTAAGTAATTGTATTTATTGCCTCTACTTTATCTTATTTTATTTGGATTATTATTGTAACATAATGCTCCTGAAATAAATAATATATCTGCATGATTTCATAAATCTACAGCATCAAACATTTAAATCTTCCATAGTAATTTGTTTTTCAGTTTCATTAATGCATCTGTACCTTCATATGATTTTCAACAACTATTACCTTACAACCTTCAAATTTTATAGGTAATCTACCAACAAATTTAATTGTGCCAACGGGCTTTCTATCCAAATAATTTATCTCCACTATGATTGAAGTTTTCTAACATTCTTTCACTTACGTTTATTTATTTTAGAATTTCGACGATGGTTTGTCTTTGAACTGTTTTCTTTCTTCATGATAATTATCTAACAACTTTGTTATTTTTGATTCACTTCATGCGTAAACTCTTTTGATTGCTGGAACATCGTTAAATTCCTTCAAAACATTAAGGACCCATTTGTTTTTCAGTTTCTCTATTTTTCTTCAATAGCTTTCAGAACATTTTCACCTAATCCTTCTTGTGTTCTTTGTTTTTTCTCATTTATTAAATTCTTCTTTTAACTGTTCTTTGACTCTCCTATTCTGTCTAGCTTTTTTATCGATTTCTGGATCGTATTTTGCATACATTTATTTAAGAATAAACAACATTAATTAAAATATTTATGTTGTTATGAAATGTATTTTATTTCTAAACTCAACTTTATTTGTTTTCTAGACATATCTATTGTGAAAAATCCAAAGTCATCATTCCAGCATTTACTACACATTTCTTTAAAATTATCATGCTTCAAATCTCCTCCAACAAATTCATGATAAATATGATTTGAATTTGCCTAAATATATTTCTCTAAATACATTTAAAACATTTAAATTGTCTCTAACTAACTGTTCTGGTACTTTTGAATACGTTTCCGCTAAGTAAAAACAATCTGTACGTCTCTGTCTTCCTCTAGGGAGATAATCTCTAACAATATTTTTATATTTTACTATGAAGTCATCAACTAAAATAACTGAATAATCTAGGCATTGATGTAATGGGACAATTTCTTCGTTATTTCTAATGAATGTAGCTTTTATTCATCATGCTTACCTTCAGTTTTTCACATCTTTTTATGAATTCATGATATTTTGGTTGATCTAAACTTTTTGAATAAATATATAAATGTTTATTGTTATTCTAATTTAACCATCCTGGAGCTAAAATATAATTGTCAATCATTAATGTTGTTTTACCACAACCACTTGGTCCAATGATTGCACATCTAATAGAATTTGGTAGAAGTTTACCATGTTTGTTTTTCGACTTCTTTTCTGGATTTCTTACTGTTTTGTTCATTTATTAAAAAAGTTTTAATACTAAATGAGCAGATTGATTCATATTTGTGATAAATCATCTCTACTTAGGGAACCTATACAGCATAGTTTTAGGAATGTTTCATTAGTTGGTTTTTATTCAACTTCCCTAACTCCAAACACTACATCGAAAAATAATAAACTTCATGGTTATGGAGAAACAACAGAAATTCATGTAGGTAATATAGTTTTAAAATTTTTTTAGAAATTATACATTTAAAAAAACCTAATATTCATAATAAGGCTGACGAAATATTAAACAGAATAACTATTGAAAGTGATGTGAAATTATATATGGATATAAAATATTTATTGGGTTTAAATAATCAAGTTGTTTTACCTCATGAAAATCTGTAGCTAAAGATGTTCCCAAAATAATTGAATTAATCAATATAAAAGTCAGTCTTGCTGACTGAATGTTTGTAAAGCATACTGATCATTTTCCCAGATATTATTGCTTCATTCAAACCAAATGCAGAATGTGGTGGACCAATAATTCATTAACCAAATTATCATTAAACAATCCTATTTTCAATACAATTCATGATTTAGGAGTTACTGTAACTGATGAAAATGCTGATAACAGTTGTTCTTGAAATTTCTTAGTCGCCAATTAAAGTCTGCTTTTGAATTAGTATAGGACCCCAATACAATTAAAGCAGATGTTACGAAATTAAACAAAACCACACTTAAAATGTAAAAACAAATTGATCCTTGTGTTACCAAAAATAACGATCAGGTAAAATCAGTGACTGAAAAATTTGATGAACTGGCCAGACGAATTAACATTATCGAAAACAATAATGAGACTAAATCAGATGATACATCACCAGTTTCCTTCAATCAGACACCCAAATTCCAAAACATAGAGCATAAATCAGGGAGCTGTGCACATCAAATAATATACTACATCGGAAAAGTCATCTTTACTGCATGAAGTGACGGAAATAAGAAATGTTCCAGCCTGTAACCCATGACAGCATACGCCACATTCCGAACATTTGTCACACGCAAACTGCCAATACAACTTAGGCAGATTACAGAGAGTACATAACTTAGAATCTCAACAAACACAGATAAGCAGATTCTCATACAACCCTGATCTTGGTCAGACATTTAGAGATGATAATTTTGATTACAAGCACTTTCTGTCCGTGAGAAAATTTAAGTTATTTCAGAATGACAGAACACAGATTCACCATATCGACTGGATACCACATTTTACTTTGGCATTTCCACTGGCTTGGTCTGTAACGCAGAAACTAAAATTTATTTGCAGCTTTCAACCTAATGGGATTCATTACATTTTGATGAATATGTGCCGTAGGGTGCACAGGGCACTCAGCCATAGTAGTGCTATTTCCTGTTTAGTTTTCTGCACTGCTGCCTACTCTTTTACTATCCTTTGTATCTATCAAAACAACTCTTCAACTGTCGGGCTATCTAGGATTAGGAATGAATAAAGAAAACCTGATATGACAAGTTTCACCTGAAAGTGATAGTTTTGATTAGACACTCCCGAAATGACAAGAACTACCATCATAATTTTAAGATATAGACAAAATTTTAATCAGCAGTATCCTCATAATTGTCAACAACCGGAAACAGATTTTACAACAATCGAGGCTTTTCCCAACAACAGCAACAAAACCAACCATCTGTCATACTTAACCAACAATGTGGTTTACAAGGTCAGGCAGGCTTTAATGTTCCGCCGCCTGGACGCACAGCATTGGCTCCTCCGAATAATAACGTTCGGCAACAAGGAAGCTGGTATGTTCAGGGCTATTATAAATGATTGAAGCGATTTCATAAATTCACTGTAGCTCCATTCATTGACACATGGTCACGACACACTACAGATATGTAGAAAAACTCATAAAGTTTTGTTCGGTTGAAGCCGCACTTTAGGTTTCTGCCGCCAGAGCGCTCGAGAGCGCAGAGAGACAAAATGGCGACAGGAGCCGAGAAAGCGTATGTCGTGCTTGAAATGCACTCACATCAGTCAGTCATAACAGTGCAACGACACTTTAGGACGAAGTTCAACAAAGATCCACCAACTGCTAACTCCATTCGGCGATGGTATGTGCAGTTTAAAGCTTCTGGATGCCTCTGTAAGGGGAAATCAACGGGTCGGCCTGCAGTGAGCGAAGAAACGGTTGAACGCGTGCGGGCAAGTTTCACGCGTAGCCCGCGGAAGTCGACGAATAAAGCAAGCAGGGAGCTAAACGTACCACAGCCGACGGTTTGGAAATTCTTACGGAAAACCTCCATCATGATGTTCGGCATTTCTTAAACAGGAGATTGGAAAACCGATGGATCGGTCGTGGTGGAGATCATGATCAGCAATTCATGTCATGGCCTCCACGCTCTCCCAACTTAACCCCATGCGATTCGTTTCTGTGGGGTTATGTGCGAGATTCAGTGTTTAAACCTCCTCTACCAAGAAACGTGCCAGAACTGCGAGCTCGCACAACGATGCTTTCGAACTCATTGATGGAGACATGCTGCGCCGAGTGTGGGAGGAACTTGATTATCGGCTTGATGTCTGCCGAATCACTAAAGGGGCACGTATCGAACATTTGTGAATGCCTAAAAAAACTTTTTGAGTTTTTGTATGTGTGTGCAAAGCATTGTGAAAATATCTCAAATAATAAAGTTATTGTAGAGCTGTGAAATCGCTTCAATCATTGGTAATAACCCTGTACATTGAGAGGCACCCACATGCGTTGCTCATACTGTGGCATCAAGCAGTCAGGCCTGCAAGATGAGTGGTCTGTCAAGCGAGTAGATTTATTCTTATTTATCGAGTAACACCAATGACTGATTATGAGCTCTAGTATTCACAAATAAACTGCAAATTATTCTCCTGTTTGAAAATTACGGAACGGAAACGGATAACTCACATCTGAATATTAGTAATTTACACATCTCTGACTGTTCACTACACACTGGCAAAGGCACATTCTCTTTCTTACCAAACAGCTTTGATCAACATGTGGCCATCGCACTGAATATGAATGGCGCACTCATAATAAATTCTGTATATCATGACTACACACTATTCGAAGAATGGCTGTGTGTGATGTCCTGAAGTTAGTTAGGTTTAACTAGTTCTAAGTTCTAGGGGACTGATGAGCTGAGATCTTAAGTCCCATAGTGCTCAGAGTCATTTGAACCATTTTTTCAGCCCACTTTTAATAACAGTAGGTTTTATCAGCAGCAGAATCATCTATAACCACAGTTTATTATGAATGAACCAGACAGTCGGTATCATCCTCAACCAAATACGTCAGGACGAAGTAATAGAACAGTACAAATAGTCGAAATGCCACAGTGTCCTCCTGCAAATAACAGTACACCAGAAGAAACTTGACTAGATACAGTACAGGTTACATTGTTCAGCAACATAGACAATACTTTAGACACACAGGCTTTTGTTCACGAAAATGTTACTACTTTTGATGATATCCGAGACACAGTTTTACATGAAAAACCAGTTATACAAAAAATATTTCACTCCCTGTTATTAAGATAAAAACTGGCTCATCCACAGTTTCAGCAGTAATCGATTCTCGATGACCTATGTCAGTAACAAATGAAGAGACTTTCGACAAATGTAATAAAGACAATACTTATCCGAATATTATCAATTATTACGCTGGGAAAGCCTTCGTAGTCACAAACTTATCCCTTTTTATTGTTCCTTTACTGATAACAGACTTTTTTATAGGTACGAATTTTTTGGTGCAACATGATGCAATTATTGACTTTCAAAGTTCCTATCTGATGTTAAAGGATAAAAAGGTAGAACTGGCATTGCAATTTCACCACAGATGATCAGCAGCAACTACTCGAACAGATGTCATTTCTATATCCTGTAATGTAGATTGGCTTACCACATTGTTCACAGATATATATGTACACAATAACGATACACCAGATGAAGTCAATTGCGACGTTATGCAAATGATTGCTGATAAAGCAAGAAAGAGCAACGCAAATAGAGATGATAAACGTACAGATCTATGCCCAATTATTATACAGCAAGCCCCAGTTTTTGACAACGTTCCTGGTACTATGTCCAGTTTTATGTGTGAATTTCAAGTTAAACAACACGATACGTTCAAAGCCAAACATTATCCTTTCCCTTATATCAACAGAGAACAAGCTAAGAAAGAATTACAGTCTATGCTAGACCAAGGGATTATGGGACCGGCAGTTAGTCCGTATATAAACTCGCTCAATATTGTTTCGGAAAAGGATGGCTCACATCACCTCGTACTTAATTCCCGTCATGTCAACGACATTATTATTAATGAAACTGATCGCCCACAGACACTAGAGGAACTTGTACAGAAATTTCATGGTACTGCTATTTATTCCACTTTAGATTTAAAATCGGGATTTTGGCAGATTCAACTCCATCTGAACTGCAGAAAGTACACAGCTTTTCTGTGTTTTGGTGATTGTTATCAATTTTGCAAATTACCATTTGGTCTAACAATTTCTTCAGCAGCATTTATTCTTGGTCTGAATTCAATACTTCCGACAGAACTTAAAGATAGAGTCACAATGTATGTAGACGACATCCTTATCGCAGAAGCTAACTGGTCACAACATAATTTCATTCTAGAATAGTTGATACAAACTTTTCCTGCACAAGGACTCACAGTTAATCTTAGCAAGTCGCACTCTGGCAGAACCTCCATAATATCAGGAGAAGGCATTGCGCCTGATGCAGAAAAACTTCAAGCGTTACGTGACATTACTGTTCCAACAACCAAGAAACAACTACACAGTTTTCTAGGAGTGATTAAATGTTTTCATAAATTTATTCATTACTCTGCTTTAGACACCCCTCTTTGGTCCTGGGACAGCCAAGCACGGTCTGAATTGGTTAATCTGAAACATGCCTTGTTGAATGTACAACTTTTATCATACCCAGATCCACCAAGAAATTTTTCCATTGATACTGACAGTTGTAACACCGCTCTAGGGGTACATACGAAATTGAAGAAGACGGTACTACAGTACTTAAAAACATCTCCCTTGCAAGTCGCATTCTGTCATCCGCTGATCGCAATTATTCTGTTACAGAGCTTGAAACATTATTTGTTGTAAGGACATTTACCAGATTTACGCATTTTCTTTAGAGGGGACATACTACCATTTACACAGATCATAGAGCAATACAGTTTTTACTTTCTGCTAAATTTACACATGACAGGTTGAGCAGACGGAAACTTTACAGGAATTTAATTTTACAATTGTTCACATTCCCGGTACTAAAAATATTGTAGCAGACGCACTACCCCGTTCTCTCAGCAACAATCAGGAAGACATCGCAACCGACATCTGCCAAGCAAATTTTAGCCTCATGTATATTCAACAAGTTTCAACTGAAAATTTTATTTCGTCGTCAGTAAGAAAGATATCGAAAGAACAGAGCAAAGACAACATGTGGAAAGAAATGAAATACCTTTGGCAAGATAGGAATAATGTCAACATTAGAAACAACTATACTGTACACAACAACATTCTGTTTCACAGCTCTTGCCTTGACAGCAACAACTGGTTACTCTGCATACCTGACGAGCTGGTTAAGAAATTAGTTTGGTATACTCATTTAAGCTATGCACATTTTAGAACCAGAAAATGATTTCTTATCCTACGACAGAATTTTTATTTTGCCAGTGTGGAGAAACGTATTCCACGAGTAAAATCTGTCAGAAAGCTAAATCAGACACGACTTCACATATTCCACCGTTATATACCATTGTACACATTAAATTAAGACATATGGCCGCTGTCAACATTTTTGGACCGTTTCCCAGATTTAATAGAGGTTTTTGTCACATCTTCATTGCTGTTGAGCTCACATCGAAATTTGTTACTTTCACTTTGCTATGCAAAGCTACTGCCAAATCTATTTCAAATGCATTTCTAAAACGTTTTATACCTCATGAAGGTCATGTATTGAAAGTAATTTCCGACAATGGACCACAATTTCTATCTGCGACATGGACACGTATGTTACAAGCTAGAAACATTTCTCCAATCTATACATCCAAGAATCACGCTTGTTCGAATTCTTCTGAACGACTGATGAAGGAACTTGGTAAACTATGGAGAATATACTGCCACAAAAGACATATTGATTGAGACACACACATATTCTCTTTCCAGGATGAAATTAACTCCATATCAAATGAATCTACTATGTTATCTCCTTCTGTTATCTTGGAAAACGTTGCACGACCCAACAACATTAAGGAATTGGTATCTTTTCCTACAACTCATCGACTACGCCACCATGAAACAATTGACATTGCGCTCAGCAATTCAAGTGTTCTGCACAGCGCCGCAGGAGAAAGCAAAAAAAGGTTTTTAAATGCGGCGAATTGCACATAGGACAGACGACATTAGTACACACACACTATTTATCCAACAGAGGAAAGAGCAGATTCAGTAACTTTGAGCTTCTATACGCTGGTCCATATAGAATTCACAGCATTTCCCACCCTAATGTAGTACATATTGAAACTTTGAGAACCATAAAATCTAAGGGTAACCACCACATTTCAAATATTAAACCCTTTATAGAAGAAACATACTTTGTAAATTATCACACTGTAATGCCATTTTCTCCAGTTACATTTGCATTTATATGACCAATTGCTAATGATGATCGTATTTTTCTGGGCAAGTGTACAGCAAGGCAAGGTTAGCAGGTCTCTTTTCTTGTTGATATATATCAGATCGTGCACATTTTCTAAATGACATAATTTTCTTGGGAAAGCCCCAGTAAGTTGAACTTAGCAAGACAATCCACATACTATAATCACAGACCTGAGACATTTTCCACTTATGGTATATATCTGATAGTTTTCCCATAGAAAGTAGAATATACTCTGTAGTGACTATATAGTCTTTAAGATGTAACAAATACCAGTTGACCTTGACATTTTTCCCTATGATATCCCACTATCTTGACTGTTCTACATTTTTATGCTACTACATTACGATATTGTGTATACATTTCTCCAGGCGAAAATGTTCTTGTCTATGGATTTTACCTAATAATCTCCTGTCATGCTATGCTGTATGCTTAGTTATATCATTAGAAACATGAGTTTCTTCAATGAGTATATGATATAAATGCCACATTATAATCCATATTCATCATTTTCAGAAAGCAATACCTTGTAAAAGAAATAAATTAAACAACCACAGTATTTACTGTAAAATGATGTGGACATTTTACAATCAGAATGAAAGAAAGAACATGCAACACTTTGTCATGAAAAGTAAATGGATCAGAATTAACAAGCATTAACGAGAATATACTATACACACCATATGACTGCAGTCTTGACTAATTATTTTTCTTTCAGAACATGAACGATTGTCGCAGGCTATCGGACAAAACTACACATGTTAATTTTATTGATGAACTATGCTAGATGTAAGAAACTCTATAATATATGAAATAATGAATGATGATGAATAGTTGTATGAAGAAAATGGTAATATGAATAATGAATAATGAAGTGTCTATTTTTTGCAAATGATAATAAATAATAATGAATAGTTATATGAAGGATATGGTAATAAGAATAATGAAGTGTTTCGTTGCATTCTCAAGTGCATGCTCAACTGTTAAAATACACTGACGGAAAAACCATAATCCCAGAAAACAGCTAATGTAGGGTAATGAGATTTCAGGAATAAATTCGTCTAGGTGAAAAGTGAAGGTGATTCACATTGAAAGATCACAGTTTATATTAGTGCATGAGAAGCCATTGCAAGCTTGAAAAGCTGATACACTAATAACTGGTGTAAGCGTTAGAATATTGAATCCAAGAATGCAAATGCGTATGCATTGCAGTGTACATGTGCCTGATGTCACTTTTTGGGATTGAGTACCTTGCGTGTTGCAATTGGGCGGTCGATAAAGGGACGGTTA
This sequence comes from Schistocerca americana, assembly GCF_021461395.2. Lineage (NCBI taxonomy): Eukaryota > Metazoa > Arthropoda > Insecta > Orthoptera > Acrididae > Schistocerca > Schistocerca americana. The sequence goes on along the minus strand of NC_060126.1, from coordinate 326,107,479 downwards.
ATACTGGTTGGCAACGACACTGCAATTGTTGTCCTATAGTGTCACATATGTGCTCGATCGGGGACAGATTTCGTGATTGATATGGCCAAAGCGACATTTCGACATTCTGCACAACATGTTGGGTACCAACAGCGGTATGTGATCTGGCGTTCTCCTGTTGGAAAACACCCCCCGGAACGCACTTCCTGAATTGCAGCACAGCAGCTCGAATCACCACACTATAGTACAGATTTAAAGTGAAGGTGCATGGGGAAACCACGAGAGTGCTCCTGCTGAAGTACGAAAATGCATTCCAGACCATAGCTCCAGTGTCTCGTCCAGTGTATCTAACATACATACAGCTTGTTTCCAGGTCCCCAATGAACCTCTTTCTAAACAACACATGGCTGGCTGAAACCTTGTAGTCAAGGGAAGGCAGGATTCGGTTACGATTGTGGGCAGGGCAGTCATCAGTTAGTACTCGTTGCCTTTTACAGTTACACACAATTTATTTTAAACCCGTAATTCCAGAATCAACAATAAATAAAAATACCACATGTTATTAATGAAGGAATAAACAACTCTGTAAATGATATTCAGTGAGTTACCATTTAACAAATCACCATTAAATACAGAAAAAGCAGATAATGTCTTGAAAGCAAGCCACTGTGGTCTGGGCAGAAGGCCTTACACGACAGGAACGGCAATAAATTAATAATTGCTTAAAACTCGCTGCAACTTACTAATTACAAGCATTGAAATATTAATGGCAAGTCGCCACGAACACAGCAGAAGGCATCAGACGCCAGAAATAGCAGTAAATAAGATTTTAAAGGCTTACTACGTAAATACAGATACCAAATTAAAATTTTAAGGCAAGTGACCACAATCACGACTAAAGGCCTTACACGCCAAGAATGGCAATAAATTAAGAATTGTTTACGAATGCAATTTACATCTTACAGATATTGCAATATTAACGGTAAGTCGCCACAAACACAACAGAAGGCACCAGACGCCAGGAATGGCAGTAAATAAGGTTTTAACGCTTACTGGTAAAATATAAATTCCAAATTACAATTTTAAAGCAAATGCCCACAATCACGACTAAAGGCCTTACACGCCAGGAACGGCAATAATATAAAAAATTTAGAAACATGCTGTAAAACAGCAAATACAATAGCAAACTTTAATTAAAAAAACACGCAACTGATCACCAAACAGGTGAAATAAGATGATGGTGAACTTTGTAACACAACCCTTAACGTCCACTGAACTCTGCATATATAACCTTTAATGTAGGCATTACAAGGTATTGTAATAAACAATAAATAATAAAACACAATGACCTATACATACGTTCCTTAGAGGTTGCTGAGGCTGATTATCCCCGCAGAAGGCGTGAACTGAAGGAGTGTTACACTGAACTACTGGCAATCAGACCTCCGTTTAGAGCACATATGTCTTGCAAGAGCCAAGGGGGCACAGACGGTGCTCCAGGAAGTGACCTCTGAGAAGGTCCAGCAACAAACACTTTGACGAGCGATAAGAAAGGAAGCCAAGAGTTGCATTTACTTCACAATATGGTAACTGAGGCTAGTGTCAGTCTAACGAATGACTAATGATAATCTTGCTGAAGCTATCTGACGTCCTATTAACCAAATGCAACGGTGGAACAATACACCAATGCCGGAACCGGTGGCCTGCACTACGTCCCCAGAATACTGTGTTTAGAGTGCCTGCAACGAGAAAGGAATCACTACCACCAGAACAGAAATATCACCAACCGTCCTACAATCAAGAAAGGTGTCAAAACTACCCGCCTTACGAGACAGCACCGGCAAGGCGAGGGAAATGTACACTGCCGTTACATACACTAAACCCCAGGGCAGGTAACTGGGGCATTAGCGGTCACCAGGCAAGAAAAATTACCGCTGGTTGAACTTAACAAATAGTAAGAAGTTGAACGCAGTAAATAGTAATAAGAAGTCAAGGAAACCTAATCAGACCAGCCTTCCCAAAACACTCCACTAGCTGGTCTTCACCTTGGAGACATTATGGCCAGAAACACGAACCCAAGTCACTGGAGAATCGCGAGATACAACAATGGCGGAGGTCGCTCTACTTGGATTGAAATGAACTCATCGTAAAGCTTGCTAGATCCGGTTTACTACGAGGTCGTATACCCTCGTGACCACAGCCATTCCATCTGGCAGTCCATGAGTACCGCCAGCGGTCCCAGCATGTTCTGTCACTGCACAGACCTGGCTTCTCCTGAGTCCCCAACCGAACTGGCCCATTCACACGACCCGGAAAAACAACGACGTCACCCCAAAGATAGGGCAACAGTTACTAAATATCGATAAGCACCGCTGCTGCCACTAGTGGACAGACAACGCTTACGAATCGGAATGGCACCAGTCAACACGAGAAGAAGACAAACAACCGCAACCATGCCAACTAAACGATACCGTCCGGCATGCAACAGAGGGTAGAAACCTACAAACAGCACCAACACAAGCCGCAGCATGGCTCACTGGCTCCGAGGCAAAGTAAGCTTCCATCAGAAAAAGCAACAGACATGCATCCTTCCCTCCAATTAGCTCTCGCTTGACGGCACTGAAGTCGCTATCGTTTTGGGTGAGTGGAATACGCTGTACGAGGCGCCTAGTCCAGGCAAATTACGAAAAAAAAATGGTTCAAATGGCTCTGAGCACTATGGGACTCAACATCGTACGTCATAAGTCCCCTAGAACTTAGAACTACTTAAACCTGACTAACCTAAGGACATCACACACACCCATGCCCGAGGCAGGATTCGAACCTGCGACCGTAGCAGTCTCGCAGTTCCGGACTGCAGCGCCAGAACCGCACGGCCTCCGCGGCCGGCAAATTACGAAAAACGGGGGAAACAATTTATACAGTTCTGAAACTCTGGGAAAGCACAGAAAAGTACCTTCAACTATCGTGGGAGCTTCCCCTTTCCCCGCCCCTTAATGTAATTTATTTTCCTTTTCCCAAACTGTACGAAAAAGGGTTCATTTAACGAAGTTATCTATATGACAGAAAGTATTTCTGGTGAAATTCTACTCAGAGATGGTCATATCCTTGTTTATGCAAGGTAATAATTTTTTTAGTCATAAAATTTGTAGGTAAAAAAGTGAAATTTCTTGTAAAACAGAGTTTTATTTATAAAGAAAAATTTTCCTTTGTAGTATTTTACTTTAGATTTATGCAACCTAAATTACTGGAATGAAAATCATTTTTCATGAAAATTAAGAATGACTGTAAAACTAATCGACAATTACTTTTGTTGTAATATATTTTCAGCCATAGGTACAGCATGTATACAATGAAAATACCACAATATCTATCAAACAAACAAATTCTTGTAAATATTTTTCTTACATAAAACTATCATCCAAATCTTCTGTCAAATCACTGCGAGGCACATTAGTATAGCTCTGTCCACGATAGTGTTTGCACATAGTTGTGCAATGTAGCTCAGCCTTCACCCATCCACACTATCTTCTGCAGCCTTGGGTGCAACTGCATGAAATCAGTAGCAGTACTTATTGTCGAGCAGGTGGTCATTTCTTGTGAATCGAGGAGGGGGATGAGTATGATTCCCCCAGCCCCAGTTTCTGGGATCCAAGTTGTTCCCCAGCCATAGCTGGACTTGTAGGTGAACTCGGAAAGAGTGGAGGCACCCTGCATCAGTAGTGGGTGGCAAACGAGAGGGTATGACAGCCTTGTTTGCCTGACCCACAAGTACATTGAAGCATTTAAATCGAATGGCATTTAAGTTATCATCAGGACTCTACGATTTTTGTATTGAGAGAGAGCCTAAATTTCTCTCCTGCTTTTGCAACGGTATCGGGAGAGGAAGTACGATCACTGAATATCCGTGGAATATTATGAAGTTGGGGATACCGGTTGAGTAGTTGGAAAGCTTGTATCTTTCCTTTCCCAAGCAAGGCTTTCTGAATATCCGTCAAACACAACAGCTACGTCACCTATATAATGTCTCTGAATATAGGCTATTAAGGTTTTATAAATGTCACCAAAAGTTCCATATTCGAACCACACGACATGGTGGTTAAGAAATCCTCCATCTATAATAAAGAACTTTTTGTCAAAAAGAAAGGTAGTGAACTTTCCCCTTTTAAAAAATTTACAGCAGTATCCTGTGTCAGCTACCAAACCTCGTTCATTTATCCCTCCACTGCAACTTGGTCTTGTAGTATACTTGTTATCGTAAAGTAGGATCAAAAAACATTGTTGAAATTGTCTCGACTATTGGTTTCTGCTCTTCATATAGCACTGTGCTTTGTTTGAGGCTTCTGCCGTTCAGTTCTGGAAACCAGATATTTCAAATGATTCGTTCACACAGTTCACGTTAGATAATGCTGACTTCAATATTGCAACAATGAAGGGCAAAATTACATTCCATGCAGTGGGTGGAAATAGGTGTGTGAGTCTAGGGAGAGCGGTAGTACATCAGAGAGTAAAGAAATTCTGTCATTCCGAGTTCTACTGAAACAGCAAGTGCCCAAAAAATTAATTTGCAAACAGTCCGAAAGCTGAATGGAGTTGGAATTGAAGAATCTTTTCTGCAGAATGTCTACTTAGAACAGTCATTCACTAAAGCGATAGCGTCTAACAATCACGATTTTACTTGGATTATGGGAAGGCGTTTACAGCTTTCTATTCCTGCATGGCAAGGCTTTATCGAGACTATCACAACTGGGGAAACTTACACGCAATCAAATGTATTAGCGCTTCCATTCATCAACAACCCACCCATAAATTATAGCACTATTTTCACTGCTATAACTTATGCCATCACAGAGAGTAAGAAGATTCTGCGATTTGGAAAAAGATCAAGTGATTGAAAAGTTGAGAAATAAATTTGTCAACACGATGGATGATATTAAGCAAAGAGGGAAAACTTCCCACTTAAGGATACAATACATTCACCTTGTCATCTTGGCATTGCATTTCATCCACGCACAGCGTATAGGGAATCGGGCGCTCTATATAGAATGTGTGAGAGCTATGCTTCCAACATTCCATGCAACTGGACACGTTCCTTATGCTAAGTCGTGTCATCTGTACCTACAGGACATGGAAAAACTGAAAGAAACGATGAACCCCTAGGAGTTCTGTACATTCAACAAGGACAGGTTCTTCACAGTTTGACGCTCTGAAAAGTATTGGTGTGGAGCATGGACGGACATGACAAGCTCATTATTGTCAATTTTCGTGTAAAGTGTCAAGAACCACGACTTCAGCATTCTCTGTCAAATCACTGATATCTGGATAATTGGCAATACTGTAAGAAGACATTCTTATATCTTCACGGATGACAGCTGCTTCTGCTGCTACTATTCTCTTTCTCTTATCTTTTTCATTAACAACTGATTCATTGTACCACACTGATTCGAAAGCTTGTGGCCACTGCCACGAAAACATACAACTGGGGGATTTTTTGGCGTTGTGGCAAAGAAGACCCCATCACCAAAGTGCTCAGTCAGTTTATTTTTCAGAGTTTTTACAGTCATTCTCTTTCATTAACTTTCTGCATCAAATCGAACAGTGAAAATGAACATTCCTCTGAACTGTCTATAAATTTGCTTAATTCTTCAAAAGCTGCATCCAAGTTAGCCTCTTTCGAAGAGAGGAGGCGTTCAACACTAGTTTAGTACAAAAATCTTGATGATAATTGGCTTTAGCAGCTACTAAACACAAAACACTGTTAAGCGTTCGGCAACCGTTCTACCAAAATCGTCATCTCGTTTCTCTGCTTTCACAAGCAGCATACGTTTCTCAGTTAAAGAGTGAACTTTAAACACTACACGGCGTTTGTGGAGTGGTTTTATTGTTTCCGCCTCTATGTCAAACTTTTCAGAACATATGAAACAGTCTTTTTTTTTTTAATTGAATGGGTAAGAGAAAGAGGATATCAAAGTCTTATCATCTGCTTCTGCAGCCTTCTAATTACTTAGTTGTATTACGTTCCTTACTATATTCACATCGACATAACTAATGCACTTCAATCAGTCCAGCGCTCTGTAGATAATTATTATCCCCATGCATGCGTTACTTGCCTACGGGTAACAGTTTCCAAGCCCTTCGTCACGATTGATTTATCTCCTTCCAAACATATTTACCACAAATAAAACAGATAGTAGGGTCCAGCATTATTGTTTTCTCAGTCGAGACTTCATAACACTTTAAACTGTTTTGACAGTTCACAACATTAACTCAAATGAACTGGACATTGGGTACGAAGAAACGGCTGCGACAATAGTGATAGTGGAGCTCTGAGTGAACGGCAAGGGGAACTTAAAGTTATCATTGTTGGCACGTACTCCTGATTTCAACAATACAGGTCGCAAAAGAAATATCATCAGGCAGAATATATATATACGTTGCGAAATGTTTCCTTACACTTAGTTATGCTTTTCATTTAAATACTTTTATAAGCAACAAAAACTACAAATAATTACTGTTACAGAATTCTATTCCGATTCGTATACCTCAAATACCATTCCTATAAATGAAAAGATGCACAAGACCTTTTTCGTGAACAATTCTGTGAGGAATCTATTTCCTAATAAGAACTCTCTTCGTAGAATGAGCCTTTTTGGGTGCAAACTTAAAATATGACAGAAATTGACTTTGGAGGGGATAAAATGGGGAGCGCGTCCTCCCCCCCCCCCCCCCCCCCCCCGAAGGGAAACGTCTCATAAATTCTCTCCCCATTTACTGATTTTGTTACTAGCTTGTATCTATGCTTGAAACCAATTAGTAACCGTTGTTGTGTCCCTGTGGTGCCAACTGCCACTCAGATTACCGCTGTAGATGCAATACGATGTGCCAGAGCCAAATGCCAAATACTAAGGTCTTTCCTTTCGGTAATGCTAGATGCCGTCCGGAGCCCGATGGTCTTGCGACCGTTCGCTTTCACGACGACTGCTGCCAGCAGTCATGCTCTGAGGCTACATTCCTGCCAAGTCTTTCTTGCAGCATCGCAGAAGGAACATCAAGCTTTCCGTAGGGCTATTACACGATCGAATTCAAATTGAGGTGTTGATAATAGCGTCTTTGTCACCGTAAAGGCATTCTTGACCAACGTCAACTCACCACGTCCAATCTCATAGGCAACTAACGCTGACAACAGTTACAGTGTGTATATAAAGAAAACCTGTTTTCCACCCACATAAAGGGGCTACTAGCGCTACTCTTATGCCAGTGGGGCGAAATATGAACAGACAACATATTACAGATGCAGAAATACGTGTACCAACTTTCGTTTATCTCGCGCAACTCTTTCTTGGTGCTGCGACTCATTTTCCTTCAGTGTATGACTGAGCTGTCCGTGGCATGTCATCGTCGACAAAATATATTCCTTGTCTTGTAGACAAGGCTATGAGTACTAAATGAAGATACATAATATTTCTGACATTGTAAAAAGCCGTTAACACACATTATGGCGTAATTAACAGCCAATCATTTCTGTGACTTGCTTCCGGCACTTCTGTTCATCGACTGTGCGCTGATGCTACTGGTGGTAATCAATGTAAAGATGAAGAACCGTAAAATAGTAGAAGTGGTGTGATACATAAAAGTAACTGCCCTAAAACCAGAAGTCAGGATGAGATTCATTGGAAGATTCTTGAGAAAATGTAAATCATTTGCGATACGAATGAAGTATAAATACACTCCTGGAAATGGAAAAAAGAACACATTGACACCGGTGTGTCAGACCCACCATACTTGCTCCGGACACTGCGAGAGGGCTGTACAAGTAATGATCACACGCACGGCACAGCGGACACACCAGGAACCGCGGTGTTGGCCGTCGAATGGCGCTAGCTGCGCAGCATTTGTGCACCGCCGCCGTCAGTGTCAGCCAGTTTGCCGTGGCATACGGAGCTCCATCGCAGTCTTTAACACTGGTAGCATGCCGCGACAGCGTGGACGTGAACCGTATGTGCAGTTGACGGACTTTGAGCGAGGGCGTATAGTGGGCATGCGGGAGGCCGGGTGGACGTACCGCCGAATTGCTCAACACGTGGGGCGTGAGGTCTCCACAGTACATCGATGTTGTCGCCAGTGGTCGGCGGAAGGTGCACATGCCCGTCGACCTGGGACCGGACCGCAGCGACGCACGGATGCACGCCAAGACCGTAGGATCCTACGCAGAGCCGTAGGGGACCGCACCGCCACTTCCCAGCAAATTAGGGACACTGTTGCTCCTGGGGTATCGGCGAGGACCATTCGCAACCGTCTCCATGAAGCTGGGCTACGGTCCCGCACACCGTTAGGCCGTCTTCCGCTCACGCCCCAACATCGTGCAGCCCGCCTCCAGTGGTGTCGCGACAGGCGTGAATGGAGGGACGAATGGAGACGTGTCGTCTTCAGCGATGAGAGTCGCTTCTGCCTTGGTGCCAATGATGGTCGTATGCGTGTTTGGCGCCGTGCAGGTGAGCGCCACAATCAGAACTGCATACGACCGAGGCACACAGGGCCAACACCCGGCATCATGGTGTGGGGAGCGATCTCCTACACTGGCCGTACACCACTGGTGATCGTCGAGGGGACACTGAATAGTGCACGGTACATCCAAATCGTCATCGAACCCATCGTTCTACCATTCCTAGACCGGCAAGGGAACTTGCTGTTCCAACAGGACAATGCACGTCCGCATGTATCCCGTGCCACCCAACGTGCTCTAGAAGGTGTAAGTCAACTACCCTGGCCAGCAAGATCTCCGGATCTGTCCCCCGTTGAGCATGTTTGGGACTGGATGAAGCGTCGTCTCACGCGGTCTGCACGTCCAGCACGAACGCTGGTCCAACTGAGGCGCCAGGTGGAAATGGCATGGCAAGCCGTTCCACAGGACTACATCCAGCATGTCTATGATCGTCTCCATGGGAGAATAGCAGCCTGCATTGCTGCGAAAGGTGGATATACACTGTACTAGTGCCGACATTGTGCATGCTCTGTTGCCTGTGTCTATGTGCCTGTGGTTCTGTCAGTGTGATCATGTGATGTATCTGACCCCAGGAATGTGTCAATAAAGTTTCCCCTTCCTGGGACAATGAATCCACGGTGTTCTTATTTCAATTTTCAGGAGTTCGAGCCATTGTTGAGTGTTGCTCATCGGTCTGGGAGCCTTGTAATGGTGTAATAATAGGGAGGATACAAAGAAGATAGAAACATTTCACACGGGTTCCTCTGAAATGCCCAATAAAATTCAGTCGCAGACACTGGAAGAGAGGCGGAAGGCAGGAGGCCTTGGTCATTCAGTGTACCGGAAACCAACACACACCGATCGGTACTTGAACGCCAAGAGTTTCCACCACCCTGTACACAAGAAAGCTGTCCTGAACACGTTGGTTCATAGAGCCAAGATTATGTCTGACGACGACCACCTACGGTCTGAATTGTAGAACTTAAAACGTGTTTTCGGGGAAAATGGATGCAGCAAAAGAGACATCGCAAACGCTTTCAAGGGTCGCCGACGAAAGACACCTTGAGAATCAGAAGAAGAGGCCAAACGGACTGTATTCCTGCCATACTGTGGAGCAACGAGCAGTATGTTAGGACGTCTGCTGCAGAAACATGGGCTAAGACCAGCGTTCCAACCCGCCCCCAAGATACGAGATACGTTGCGCCCTGTTAAGGACGACATTGCTCTTCGAGTGTCCGGTGTGTATGGTGTACCCTGTGAATGTGGCAGTATGTATATTGGACAGACAATTCGCACGGTGGCGGGGCGTTGTACTGAGCACAAGCGCCATATAAAACGAATGGAGCTTGACAAGTCGGCCATAGCGGAGCATTGTCTACAAAACGGCATAAAATACAGTTCCAAAATACGAAAGTGTTGGCTCAGGCGTCTTCATATTGGGATTCCGTTATAAAGGAAGCGGCCGAGATTCGCTTAAACAACAATAATCTCAACAGAGACCAGGGGTACACACTCAGCAGGGCATGGGGACGGGCGTTGGACATCGAAAGAAAGCAGAGACAGATGCGCGACGCGGGTGTGGCAGTTTCAAACGTGGCGCCAGCCCCTCGCGTCACCTGATGTCACCCTTGCTGCCACGGGCAATAGCTCAGCTAGCTGCCCGGGTCGACTTACCCGCGCGCGCCACATTGGATCGATCTGATTGGCTGCTGATGATGTCATCATGGCTAAAGAAGCGAGAGACCTTGACAGCCCCGGCAGTCAGTGAACTCCTGACGACGTTGCCGGAGATGGCCATCGAAAGCTCGAGCATTTTATTCGAATTGACGCAGCTGGAAAATCGAGAACGTTTTATTCATGTATGCCGTCGCCAAAGACACAGAGGACACGTTTCGTCTTAGTGTTAAACGGAGAGGTTGGCTTGTACCATGGAGATTTATGATGGTTACCAGTTTTACCACACCTGATTAACCTTTCTCTGTTAGTTGTACATGTAAGTTACTTGAACTATTTCTATGTTATGGCGTGTTATGCGTTAATTTTATTTTATATTGCAGATGGGCACGAGAAATTGGTTTGTTAACTACCGATAAGGGATATGTAATAAATTTTAGAGTAATACAGCTATGTTCCATGATGAGTTTTCAATACTTCTTACGCTGTAAATCATTGCTTTCTCAAATTAAAGTGTTTTCTTAAGTCTTTTCAGTTTGAGGAGACAATCTACCCTGCACCATACGCCAGTCCATTTTCTAGATATAATGCAGTGGAAAGCTCATGGCAATAGTTCTATTAATGTGAACGGGTGATACGCCAGTATGGCGATGACGAATACACGCTTCCAATGTGCGTTCACCGCGATGTCGCCAAACACGGATGCGGCCATCATGTTGCTGTAAACAGAACCTGGATTAATCTGAAAAAATTACGTTTTGCCATTCTTGCACCCACGTTTGTCGTTGAGTAGACCATCACAGGCACTCCTGTCGGTGATGCAGCGTCAAGGGTAACCGCAGCCATGGTCTCTGAGCTGATAGTACATGCTGCTGCAAACGTTGTCGAACTGTTGGTGCAGATGGTTGTTGTCTTGCAATCGTCCCCATCTGTTGACTCAGGAATCGAGACGTGGCTGCACGATCCGTTACAGCCATGCGGATAAAATGCCAGCCATCTCGACTGGTAGTGATACGAGGCCGTTGGGATCCAGCACGGCGTTCCGTATTACCCTCCTGAACCGATTCCATATTCTGCTAACAGTCAACGCTAGTAGCAATGTCGCGATACGATAAACCGCAATCGCGATAGGCTACAATCTGACCTTTACCAAAGTCGGAAACGTGATGGTACGCATTTCTCCTCCTAACACGAGGCATCACAACAACGTTTCACCAGGCAACGCCGGTCAACTGCTGTTTGTGTGCGAGAAATCGGTTGGAAACTATCCTGATGTCAGCACGTTGTAGGTGTCGCCACCGGCGTCAACCTTGTGTGAATGCTCTGAAAATCTAATCATTTGCATATCACAGCATCTTCTTCCTGTCGGTTAAATTTCGCGTCTGCAGCACGTCATCTTCGTGGTGTAGTAATTTTAATGGCCAGTAGTGTACGTGGAACATGAAAGGCCTTCTCTTACTCTGTTCCAGAAAGTCCGGATACATATGTCTTACACAAAGCTTATTACGCAGCCCAAGTTTTTCCGCTTCCCTCGATCATGGCTAAGAAACTACAACTATTGGCTGGCCGGTCCTTATGAGAAAGATTATATTTCGCTTACGGTATTAGGTGGTGACGAATCTTCGTTTCTTTGCGGGGTAGGGCCTGGCTGACATACGAAGGAAGATACAGATGCTATGTGTGCGACGTACTTTTTTGACGATGACTCAAGACACTCAGCTCACATCTCGTTTATATCTCTGTTTCTGTTCTGCGAGTCTTGAAACCCTTGTTGAAGTTGGTCACATAAATTATAAGTTAAAACACTTTCGTGACTTATATCTTGCGATGAGTTATTTAGGGGCTGACATTTTGTGGAGACCCATTCTCACCATGAAATTCCTAAAGACTCGTTGCGAAACAGTCTCTTGTCCGAACCTCGTTGAAAGAGAATCTCCACAAACAACCCGGTCAACAGCTTGGTTCCATATCAGTCTTCCGATTTTCCCAATCCGCGTAGCGTCCTCGTGGAATAAGACAGCCAGCCGGGGTGGCCGAGCGGTTCTACGCGCTACAGTCTGGAACCACGCGGCCGCTACGTCGCAGGTTCGAATCCTGCCTCGGGCATAGATGTGTGTGATGTCCTTAGGTTAGTTAGGTTTAAGTAGTTCTAAGTTCTAGGGGACTGAAGACCTCAGATGTTAAGTCCCATAGTGCTCAGAGCCATTTTAACCATTTTTTGCAATAAGACAGAAATATTTTGATTCAAACGAAAGAGCGACTTTTCCGTGTTGGGCCTAACGACATGGATTTATGTAGCCGTTGTAAGTCTACAAATACGATACGACCTCGTTTTACTTGCGAAGATCATATGGCAAATTTGTCTTGGATTAGGACACAATTTTCCTTCCTTAATCGATCTTCTGAAACTGCATACATTATGGACATCATATTGAGGCCAGATTCTTCCTTCTTTTCACAGTAGAAAACACAAACCGTTATGTGGTTGCTACGACACTTTGTTCATTATGTTGTAGAAAGCGAGGGGGAAGATCACATGAACTTCATGCAGTGCGTAATCACGGCCTATTGGACATGCTTGTGAATGCCTCGATACCGAGAAGCCTACGGCAACAAGCTGAATCCTGTTTTCCGTCGGCGAGGTGTTGGTTCAATTAATTTTTCTGATGGTAGATGTTTTCTCTGTTATGGATGTTCCCATTTGATTTGCTTCGGCTTGTTCTTTCCTAGATTCCCTGCTCCCTTTGTTTTACGTTCTGCTGCTGTTCTATTGTAAAATGCGTGTAGATGAAGTATATATACACATGAGACTATACAATCCTTGCAATCAGATAGGAATTTTTCTTAGTTTGCTGTTTGGAGCATAATCTCATTTCGTTGTCCTACTTTTAGATTCTACATGAAAACTAAAAAAAAGATACAAAAATAAATAAAAAGGGAAAAATTAATAAAACAAAAAAACTATATAAAAATTGTTGATACATGTCATGAGACATGGGTAGTGGTTTTTCGGCTATGTTCTCGTTTTCTTCCCTTTCTCTTTTTATTTATTACTTTGTTATCATAATTAATTTTTCCTCGCATTTGCTGCTTATATTACATGATTGTTTGACTATGGTCTACTGAAGTTTAATGATAGTACCAAGACACTCACGTAATAAAAAAAGGTGAAATTGTTAGTATGTTGCCTAATAAGCAGCACTTGCGGGTTCTAGTCCCAGCTGTGTGGAAAAAAAAGGATTAATAATTAAAAGCTCCGCGGTCTTAGGGTTTGAAATCCACCACCGCTTAAATTTAGATTAATAAGCACCATTGGCGGCCGAAGACTTACCCCATAAGAAGTCATCCCCATTCTGACAACGGTGTTATCAAAGAGGGTGGAGGATTGGTCAGAACTTCAGGGCAATTTCTTGCCCTTGTTGTGGGAAACTCCACTTAAAGGCGGAGGAATCAAAGAATCAGCAATTATCAATGGCATGAGGATGCAGAAGGGAATGGAAACCACTACATTGAAGACACATAATGACATATGGCCTTTAATCGAAATAGTGTCACAATGATCTCTCCATTGGCAGAAGATTCTGGAATAGTCCCACATTCTGGTCTCTGGGAGACGCTGCAAGGAGAGGTGACCATGATAAAATGACTCAGTAATCAACGAAAGGATAGCGTTCTAAGAGTCGGGGCGTGGAATGTCAGAAGCTGGAACTTGGTGGGCATGCTAGTAAATCACAAAAGGGAAATGCAAAGGCTCAATCAAGTCAGTGAAATGAAATGGAAAGAAGACAAGGATTTTTAGTCAGATGAGTAATAGGTAGTATCAACAGCAGCAGAAAATGGTATAAGTGGAGCAGGATTCGTTATGAAGAGGAAGGTGGGGCAGAGAGTGTGTTATTGTGAACAGTTGAGTGACACAGTTGTTATTGCCAAAATCCACAGCAAACCAACACGATAGTTCAGGTGTACATGTTGGTGTCTAAGCTAACGATGAAGAGACGGAGAAAGTATATGAAGACGGAGAAAGTATATGACGATATTGAAGTGGTACTAAAGCATATAAAGGGAGATCAAAATATTGGAATTATCAATCAGAGAAGATGGAAGCAGAAAACATAGGCACAAAGAAGAAAACCGCGAAGAAAACATGGTAAAAGAGGAAATACTTCAGTTAATCGACAAAAGAAGAAAGTAAAAACATGTTGAGGGAAATACAGAAATACAGAAATACAAGTCGCTGAGGAATGAGTGCATGAAAAATGAAGAAATCTAAAAGGAAATTATTGTCATAAAGACTGGCTCAGCGTATAGGAAAGTCTAAACAAGCTACAGTAAAATTAAAAGTAAGGGTGGTAACGTCAAGAGTGTAACGGGAATTCCACTGATAAATGCATTGGAGAAAGCGGATAGGTGGAAAGAATAGATTGAAGGCCTCTATGAAGGGGATGATGTGTCTGATATGATAGAAGAAGATAAAGGAGTCGATTTAGAAGAAATTGGGGATCCGGTGTTGGAATTTAGGAGAGTTTTTTGAGGACTTAAGATCAGATTAGACTGAAGTTAGAGATGACATTCCATAAAATTTTCTAGAACCATTGGGGAAAGTGGTAACAAAACGACTATTCACATTGGTGTGTAGAATGTGTGAGTCGCGGCATACATTAGACTTTTGGAAAAATATCATCCATGCAGTTCCGAAGACTGCAATGGCTGATAAGTGCGAGAGTTATCGCACAATCTGCTTAACAGCTTACTCGTACATCAAAGTTACTTGCGAGGATAATACTCATAAGAATGGAAAAGAAAATTGAGGCTGTGTTAGATGACGACCAGTTTTGCTTCATTAAACGTAAAGGCACCACATGGGCGATCCTGACGTTGCGATTGGTAATGGAAGCAAGATTAAAGGAAAAACCGAAACACTTTCATAGGATTTGTCGACCTGGAAAAAGCGTTCGACTGTGTAAAACTATGCAAGATGTTGGAAATTCTGAGAAAAATAGGAGTAAGCTGTAGGGAGACATGGTGAATATGCGACATGTACAAGAGCCAAGAGGTATTAATAGGAGTGGACGACCAAGAACGAACTGCTCGTATTTAGAAGGTATAACAGGGATGTAGTCTTTCGCCCCTACCGTTCAACCTGTTCATCGAAGAAGCAGTAACGGGAAAAAAGACAGGTTCGGGATGGAATTAAAATTCAAGGTGATAGAATATCAGTGGTACGATTCGCTCATGACATCAATATCCTGAGTGAAACTGAAGAGGAATTTCATGATCTGCTGAATAGAATGAAGGGTCTAGCGAGTACAGAGCATGGACTGAGAGCAAATATAAGAAAGACGAAAGGAATGCGAGTTAGCAGAAAAGAGAACAGCTAGAAACTTAACATCAGGATTGATGGTCTCGATGAAGTTGAGGAATTCTAGCAGCAAAATAACCAATGAAGGACGGAGCAAGGAGGACATCAAAAGCAGACTAGCACCGACAAAAAGGGCATTCCTGCCCAAGAGAAGTCTACTAGTATGAAACATAGATCTTAATTTGAGGAAGAAATTTCTGAGAATGTACGTATGGAGCACAGCATTGTACGATAGTGAAACATGGACTGTGGGAAAACCAGAAAAGAAGAGAATATAAGCATTTGACGTGTTGTGCTATAGACGAATGCGGAAAATTTGGTGGACTGATGAGGTAAGAAATGAGGAAGTTCTGCTCAAAATTGGAGAGGCAAGGAATATGTGAAAAACATTGACTACGAGAAGTGACAGGACGACAGGACATCTGTTATGAGATCAGGGAATGACTTTCACGGTACTAGAGGGAGCTGCAGGTGGCAAAAGCTGTAGAGGAAAACAGTGATTAGAATATATTCAGCAAATAATTGAGGACGTAGGTTGCAAGTGCTACTCTGAGATGAAGAGGTTGACACAGGAGAGAAATTTGTGGTGGGCAGCATCAAATCAGTCAGAAGACTGATGACTGAAAAAAAAAAAACCAAAAGGAAACACTTTGAAGTACGTCGGATGGCTTAGTGTAGTACTGTAGACATGGAAAAAGTCCACTAGACGGATCTACCTGTGTTTGGAAGAATTAATCAATTTAAATGACAATCACAGCTATAATTAAGTTCCCTCTATTGCTTTATAAAACTATCTTCAAATATTGTTGTGTATATACAGGGTGAGTGACTGACTTTTGGCACCAAAATAACTCCGAGAGTATGATAGGAGCTGAAAAGTTTGTGGGACAAAAGTTGCATGGGACAACAGGGGCCATAATATGACGTTGGTTTTTTGTTGCTAGGTGAGATCGCTTCAGAGATATGAAGGTGAACTTTGTGTTTTCAAATGGGATGCTACAGTTTGGTACTTATTTTCTGATAGCGGCTATCGAGACGAATCCAATGGTGTGTAACAGTAAGGCGTTAGAAGGTCAAAGAAGGTCACAAAGGTGGCATGAACGTCCATTTACACTAGGTCATCAAAGTGATGACCATTGGTATCAATGCATTGCTGCAATCTTCTTATCATGGACTGAGTGGTATTCCTTAGCACATTGGCACTTATCGAAACACATGCTCTGACAATTCTCTCTCTCATATCTTCAGATGCAGTTGAAACATCTTTATAAACAATGTCCTTTACAAATCCCAACAAGAGAAAATCCAGTGGCGTCAAATCTGGCTAACGAGCCATCTACGACTTTTCTCTTCCGCGTCCAATCCAGCGAGTTGGGAATTGTCTCTGCAACTCATTCATAGCCATCATCGAAAAATGTGCGGGACACCCTTCATGTTGATACCACATTCTGTTCCTTCTTGCTAAAGGTATTTCTTCCAATAACGCACCTAACGTTTCTTGCATGAATGTGGTGTACTTCCTACCATTAAGATTTCCTTCGATGAAATAGCGGCCTATAATTCTGTCCTCCAGAATCCCACACCATACATTCACTGACCACGGTTTTGGTGTCTATCTTGCCTCAGCCAACATGGATCCTCAGTTGCCCAATAATACATGTTACGCAAATTAACTTTTCCATGGTTCGTGAATGTAGCCTCACAAGTAAAAAGAAAAACAAATTAATAAATGTGTCATCCCTCTGAATCTGAAGTTGAGCTCATCGGCAGAATTCAGCGCGACCCATACAATGCGTACCATTTAATTCTTGGTGGAGACTAATATGGTAAGGATGATATATATGGCGATGCAGAACACGAACAACACTACTATAGCTAATGCCAGATTCCCTTGCGATTTGACGCGAACTAACATAAGGATCTCAAACCACAGTGGCAAGAGTACCAATTTCTGTTTCGTTGTTAGTAACTTTCCTTTGCCGGATATGTTACCGATGCGTTAAAAATCCTTTTGCTCTAAATTTGTGATACACGTATTTAAATGTAAGACGTGTAGGGTGAGTACGTTGAGGATAGCTTTCACTGAATTTCGTTGACATTCTCCGTAAATGAGAAACATATTGACTTGTTCTTCTAAGGTATTCGACGATACTAGTCTTATCGTTCCCATAGGTGTTGTATTACGAAACCGTCGAATGGTGTTTACATGTCAATGACGCGTTAGATGGATTCGCCGTATTCGGCGAATATATGCCATTTTCACGATATACGAGAGAGAATTGTCAGAGCATAAGCTTCGGTAAATGCTGAAGTGATAAGCAACATCAATCAATTCATGAGAAGAAGATTGCAGCACTGCATTGATACCAATGGTCATCGCTTTCAAGACCTTCTGTAAATGGACGTTCATGCCACCTATTTGACCTTTGTTGACCTTCAAAGACCTTACTGTTGCACATCATTGGATTCGTCTCTATAGCCGCTAGCAGAAAATAAGTACCAAACCATAGCATCCCGTTTAAAAAAACAAAGATGACCTTCATACCTCTGAATCGACCCCACCTAGCAACAAGAAACCAACGTCATATTATGGCCCCCGTTGTCCCACGCAACATTTATCCCGCAAACTTTTCAGCTACTATCATACTTTCGGAGTTATTCTAGATGCCAGTAGTTAGTGACTCATCCTGTATATGAATATTGTGGGTTATCCATGCGGAAGGAGGAAAAGGTACTCAGGTAGACAAGAACAATGGAAATTTATTACTACAGGGAAGTACATAACATGAGCAACTGAAACAGCTTCATAGTAAAGGCAACGTTATGATCGTCCTGATCCGCAAAAGTTACTAATACGATACAGTTCTTATAGGAACAAGTTGAGAGCTCAGTCTGTCACAATCGATAAACAGTGCATGGTCGGCTTACTTTGCACTGATGAGGGTCATGGTTCTGTAGCAGTACGCTGCACTCGGAAAAATATACTGGCAGCGTATCCAAAGTCAGAAGTCGATGTCGAGGCCAGATTGGCACTGGCTAGCTGGCTGTTGGGAGGTGTCCTACAGAGGCTGTGCGGAGGGGTAATAGCGGGAAGTTTGCTGGTGTCATGTCACGTGGCGCTCGGAGGCAAACCGGTACCGGCTGTGTCCGATGAATTTTGCGCCCTCAGTAGTGTAGCGGTTATCGAAGTCAATGAGAAAATGCATCGGCTTGCAAAGGTCTGATAGTGCGTCAACCCCGAACACTGTGCTCTGTGGCATGTAGCTAGATCATACGTTACCAGCCACAGACCACATTCCCTGCCCTTCGGAGTAGATGGTTAAGCTACCTCACTGGACGGTGGATTTGGCGGAGACGGCAGCCAAATATCCGTCAGAGATAACGAAATGTCTTAAGGGTGTGTAACATATAGGAAGAAATATATATTCATTATGTTTTCACTGGTGGAGATTGATATTACATGTATTTCGAAACAGATGCATCGGATTTCCTTTGGAGCGTACTTGTCCCTGTGTTGTGATGTGTAATGGTTAATAGGATTGAAGAATTATTGTACTGATGTAGTGGCTGTGATGGATACATAACGGACGAACTTGTAGGGAAGCAGGTGGGCAGAATTTAATAAGTAGCCATTGGAGAAGCATAATCTGATCACAATACTACAGTCAACAGAAGAATTTCAGGATTTTATTTTTAGCGCTATGTGGAAGAAAGAGTTGCCTTGGACGCCATGACTGAACAGTACGCGCTGTACTTAAATTATTGGGCTAGATATTCACCACTTGAGTATCATTCGACAAAGAGCAATAAGTATTGTTTCATATTATGATCTCTGTCTTAAGGCAGTTATGATTTGATTGTCTTACCATCTAGGTTTATAAAGTCTTTAACTACAAGATTGTCTAACATTCGGAGAGAACGAATTTTTTTCGAATCATTATTTTTATGACAGGTTGATGTGGACTGCCACCAGTTCCTTTCCCTTCGGAACGTCCTCATCTGAAAGTAGCACTTACAACCCACGTCCTCAGTTATTTGCTGGATGCATTACAATTTCGGTCTTCCTCTACAGTTTTTAATCTCTACAGCTCCATCTATTGCCATGGAAGATATTCCCTGATGTCTTATAAGTTACAAACAATATCTCATGAGTTAGTGGGACTATACTTTTGATTATTTACAGAACGCGAACGTATGTTCTGCTCTTGTAATGAGTTCATCATTTTGGGAAAAAAGAAAGTTTAGTTTTTGAGATATTTTATTTTTTCTAAATGTCAAAGGAAGTATTACATTTTAAAAAGTATTCTAAAATGCAATTACCTAAATATAAAATAATTTTGAAAGTCTTTTAATTCAGCTGTATTACAAAGGCTAAAGGAGAAAGTGAAAATTTCGTCTTTCTACTACAGACAGACTCTGGAAATACATAGCTGATACACAAAATAATTAAAATTACAGGAAATGAACTTCCGATATTTTACTTACATGCATGCCTACTTAATAGCTAGTATCACCAGAATTGTTCCGCAGCTTCCTATTGATGGCTCTCCTAATCTGTCTAGGCATCATTGAACAGATTTTTACTGCATTACCTGAAGACCTGGACCATTACTTGTCTAAACAAGGAATGGCTGCTGCTGTTCATAACCCTATGCAGAGCCCCATCATCCGCAAAACTTTGCACTCTGTTCTATTGCCCTGATTGAGTCATGAATCGCTTTCAAAACCCCAAAGCGAAGAATGTTTATATCCGGAACCACTGTTTCAGGCAGTCTGTTCCATATCACATGGTTCATACTCACATCTGGATTTTTAATCCAGCCATGAAGACATTTCTTTAGTAGACTAATATCTGCGGGGTGTCAGGATATTGGACTTATTTCACCTGTTATTGTAGTTAGCAAATGATGAGAATGATAGTATTAATGTTTAGCTTTCTTGCCTCTATTGTACTTGCATCAACTATCTTCTCTGTTTGTACATAGCCTACGTTGGAAATTCTCGTTGCTTGAAGCTGTGTGAAAAAATCAGAGCCTGTATCGGTCTTCTCTTTAATTCTGAATGTTCTGTATAATGTCTAATAGCTAGACCATTGCACTTCTGAATGTAGTCTAAAGCAGCATATGTCACTCTCTTTTTCCCATCTAAAGATTTACATCCCTCAAAAATTCTTGTCTTTCATGCTAGCCTCGAGCCATCAAAGTCTTAGTCCCATCGAGTTAAGAAGGTGGCCAACACACTTTAGTCTGCATATGTTCTCATGGTTCCCATACGGCCTCAGTTTCTTAGTTCCTTTGAATTCCTTTGAGTCAAAATCTCCACGATAATTAATGTAACTAATATCGTACCATTTTACTGAGCACTGATAAATATCTCTTAATCCTACAAGTTTTATACCACCACCTGAACCACAATAATTTGTTATGCAATCTTCCTCATTTCTGTTTGTTATATTATCCGTACATCTGAAATGCAATGCTTTGAAAGTATTGGCACATAAACTATCTTGTAAGTGTCCACAGTTCTACCTGTTACATTTTTCAGAGAGGTGTGGCCTCTCTTCTGTCACCTGCCATCAAAAGCTATGGATAAGTGCCGGTTATTATTACTTTCAACAATTGCTTCCTCATCAGAATCTTTATACATTCCTGTGTCACATTTTTAACATTAGAGCCTATTGCAATGACGTGCATGTCAAAATACTGAGGGTCGAGAGGGAGGTTCATCTCACCACATAACATGACAACTGCAGACCTGCAATTACCTTTAGATCACAATCCATAAGGCAGTCTAATGTATACATCATATAATTCACCTGTGTATGCAGCAACATGTGAACAACTGAACAAAATAAAAGCATCGTGCTGCAATAGTTACGAATCAACTCTAATTCACAAGGAAGTCCAAAATGTATGTCTGCTTTCAGAGAAACACCACAGATTCCACATTGTTTGCAGCGCACATTATTCTTCGAAACATCGGATAATACAAATAATTTATCTCATGTTTTATAGTCCTCACAGTTGGTATTTTTGTATTAATCTCCTATTTCAGCTAGTTTTCTTTTTGAACCACTTTCATATGTAGTGGCAGCAGGATCATTCAATGTATCACTACCGGGGTAGAAGCTGGATGCTACTGGGACGTCAGATACCTATGTAGACACGATGAATCCGAAGAATTCTGAGTACTCTTTACTTCCTTGCGCCAATGTACAGGCTTTTTAAATACCTTGGTATGTCGAAGTTAAGGAAAGTCAGTGACTTCACCATGTACGGATTTCACAACAAGCACATGGATTTACTCGCAAAGAAAACAATAAAATATGCGTAAATCAGGTTGTCAACCGTATTTCAATGAGCCAACGGAAAAGATAACCCTCTTTTGTTCAATTATATCATCAGCAAATCAGGCTGTATCAGGTATGTTCCGTGTCTTATAAACGCGTTGTGGAATACCGAATGCCGCAATTCAAAAATAAATAAATATAAAATATTACTGTGCACTTAATATCAGTACTTTAAATACAGTTTTAAACAGGAGACTCTAAATATTTACAAAATGCGTTTTCCTAAAATTCATATTTGTCATTGAAAAACCCACTCTGAATACCGTTGAGAGCTGTCTTGTCATCCCGTCCGTTCTTCTTATTAGTGTCTCCCATAGGTTCCTACCCTCGCCGGTATTGCGGAGAACCTCCTAATTTTCTGCCAGATCAGTCCACCTAATTTTCAACATCCCCCTGTAGCATTACAATTCAAATATTTCTATTGTCTACTGATCCGGTTTTCCCACAGTCCATGTTTCCGTGCCATGAAATGCTGTGCTCCAGACGTACGTTTTCAGAGATTTGTTCCTCAAACTGAGGCCTCTGTTTGATGCCTGCAGACATTTCGTCGCTAGGAATTCTGTCTTTGCCAACACTAGTCTGTTCTTTTTGGGTCACCATTCTCCGTCCGTCAAGGGTTATTTTGCTGAATAGGTGGCAGAATCCCTTAAGTTCATCCAGGTTGGGAACACCAGTGCTGATGTTTTTTCGTTCTTCTCATTTATGTAAATTCTCTTTACTTTCGTCTTTCTTCGAGTTAATCTCAATCTATTTTCTGTACTGTTACACAGTTCATTCCCATCAACAGGTCCTTTAATTCTTCTTCGCTTTCACTGAGGAAAGCAATATCGTCTGAAAATCTTATCATTGATGTCCTCTCCCACTGAATATTAGCCATTGTCTCATATCTTGCTTTTATTTTTGTCATTGCTTCTTCTATACTCAGACTGAAAATTAGGGACGAAAGGATGCATGGCTGTTTTACACCATTTTTAAACCGAGAACTTCTTTCTCTTCCAAACTTATTCTTCACTCTTGGTTCTCGTACTTATCGCATAGCACCCGTCTTTTCCCATAGCTTACTTCTCTTTATCTCAGAATTTCGAACATCTTGCAGCATTTTACACTGTCGAACACTTTTTCTTGGTCGAAGAATATTATGAGCGTATCTTGATTTTTCTTCAATCTTGAGTACATTATCAAGCGCAACGTGAGAAATGCGTATCTGGTGTCCATACCTTTCCTTTCCTTTCAGTATACCACAGTCATAGTCATTGTCACGAAACAGACCATCTATTTTTGTTTCCATTCATCTGCATTTATTCACGTCGGCACCTTGGATGCGTAAGCTACCTAGCAGATTGTGCTATAGGTTTTGCACTTATCTGTCCCTGATAACATCAGGATTGTGTGGATGATGTTTTCCTGAATCTCTGATGGCATATCGTCAGTCTCACATGTTCTATATTTGGACGTGAATAGTCGTTTTTCTGCCTCTTCTCCCAATTGTTTTAGAAAGTTCAATGGACTGTTATCTATCTCTTCTGTCTTATTTGATCTTAAGTCCTCCAAAGCTCTCTTAAATTCTGATTCTAGTAATGGATCCCCTACCTCTTCCCTGTTGACCCTTGTTTGTTCTTCTGTATGGATATCAGACAAGTTCGTCGCTTCATGGAGGTCTTCAAAGTACCCTTCCCACCAATATGGTCGCCCATCTGCATTTAATAGTGGAATTCCCATTGAATTTTTAATGTTACCGCCCTTGCTCTTCATCTGACCGACTACAGTTTTGACCTTCCTATATGCTGAGTTAGTCCTGCCGATAAGCATTTCATTTTCGATTTATCCACATTTTTCATATAGCAGGTTAGCCTTCTCTGGACTTCATATTTATTTCATTTCTAAGTAGCGTCTATTTCTGTATTTCTGAATTATTGGGAATATCTTTCTACTGCTTTCATTCGTTAGTCTGCTTAACTATTTTATCTGTTACCCATGTTTGCCTCACATTTACATTCATTGTACCTATATTTTTTCTTCCAGCTTCAGTGATTCCTCTTTCTAACGTGTCCATTCCTCTTCAAATGAACTGCCTACTGAGCTACTAATTATCGCAGTAGCTATAGCCTCAGAGAACTTCAAGGGCACTTCTTCAGTCTTTAGTATTCCCATATCCCACTTCTTTGTGCATGGATTCTTCGTGACTAGACTCTTAAATTTCATCCTTCTCTTCATCAGTGCTAAATTGTTATCGGAGTCTATATCTGGTCCTATATCCGCCTTATAATCCAGTATTTGACTTCGGAAACTCTGCCTGACCATATATACCTCCAAAGTATACCTTTTCCTCATGTGATTCTTGAACAGAGTATTCGCTATCATTAACTTAAATTTATTGCAGGGCATGATTAAACTTCCTCCTCTCTCAATACTACTAGCAAGCCCATGTTCTCCAGTAATCCTTTCCTCTACCACTTCTCTTACAACCCCAGTCGAAACTCCCATGACTAATAGAGTCTCCCGTTAGGTACCGAATTACTCGTTCAAAATACTCGTATACATTCTTTATCTCTTCACCTTCACTTTCTCCTAGCAACGTCGGCGAGTATACCTGTACTATGGCTGTCAGTGTGGTTTTGCTGTCGGTCCTGATGAGGGCAACCCTACCACTAAACTACTCATAATAGTTCATTCACTGCTTTATCTTTCTATTCATAACGAATTCTACTCCTGTTGTTCCATGTTCCGCTGCTGCTGATATTACCCTGTACTCATCTGACCAGAAACGGTTGTTCAAATATTCAAACTGCTGAGGTCATCGGTCCCTAGAGTTACCCACTACTTAAACTACCTTAAACTAACTTTTGGTAAGAACAACACACACACCCATGCCCGAGGCAGGACTCGAACCTCTGGCGGGAGAGGCCACGCAATTCGTGACATGGCGCCTCTAACCGCGCGGCCACTCTGGTCGGCAGAAATGGTTGTCTTCTTTCTTTTTCACTTCAGTGACCACTATATCTATACTGAGCCTCCGCATTTCCAATTTTTAGGTTTCCTAGCTTCCATAGCACGTTCAAACTTCTGACATTGGACCCGCCGTCTCAGAAGGAACTTTATTCTTTCGTTGGCGATTCGGTCTTTTCCTCATGGCCATCTCCCCGTTGGCAGCCCCTCCCGGAAGTTCGAATGGGGGATAGATCAGTACCTTTTGTCAATGTACAGACAACCATGAAACTTTTTCAGTTACAGGCCAAATGTCCTGTGCATATACAATGTGTATTTTTAGTACAGTGGTTCCCATTGTGGTCTGAATCCTCATGCTGTTGATCATTTCTGCTTATTCAATCTCTTAGGGACAGTTCCCCACCAACAGGGCAAAATAATGTCTTGAACCGCTGTCCACTCCCCCGCCGACTTTGACAAGGACGTTGGCAGAGCGAGAACGACTTCTCGTGCCGGAGGCCGCCTAATCAAAATTTAATCGAACATGGGACCGAGGATATTCTGACTAGTAGTCAAAGACGCTACTCATACACCACGGATACAATTTTAAAACACTTTGATGTGTTTTCGGACATTTACATACTAAATGATTCGTGTAGAAGAATGGGACTGGACGGAGCATTACAACGTGCAGAAACAAGTCACACGGCAGGCATTCCATGGAGTGACTAACATAGTGGGCTGCTGCTTCAGTGTAGCACCTGAATACCCGTCCTATACAAAAGGAAAGATTGGCATAGTTTCCAGCACTAACTTATTCTATGCTTTCAGGCATTACGATCATAGATGCTGTTGTTAAACGCCGATGTCATTTCCAAGTTGTTCTCTAATTCCCATACGTTATGTCCACTTGTAGAAACTACCACTTTAATATTTACAGACATTTGTAACATTGGATCATCCTTCTGTGAGCAAAAGCGCCATCTTATCCGTAAGTTGTATCCATATTTCTTATCTGCGCTCCGAAACGCAAAAACGTGTCACATGGTTTGAATGTCGACAGCTCGATGTAGACGTTTTGCGATAGCTAACGTTCACGAAATATGCATGTCAGCACACTGTTCATTTGTCAAATATACTAGTCTGCTGTGACTACACCTTTCCACTGCAGCAGAATACCGTCAGAGTTTTTCCCGTGCTTATCCATTCCTTTTAGCACTGAACCAGCCTTTCTGTAAATGTGGTATGTAACATTTCCATATTATGTGCCATGTCCGTCACTGAGTGTTTCTATGCAATCATTGTTCGCCGAAAACCGTCCTGTTCTACGGATAAATATTTCCTTTACACCCAGTTTCAAACATGTGATGAGTCTGCCCTACGCATTATCAGACAGATTTCAAACAGCTCACATTAAAAACAAATACTCGAAAACCACATGACAATGTAACATCTTATTTCATTTTGTGTAATTAAATTTTGTTCATAATATTAGTTCTAACACAGAAAAATGTAGTTACTTCTTTAATGTTAACTATTACTCTTTAAACAGTGTGAGGCTGTTCGAATCAGATCCTTATACACTGACGGAGAAACAAATCGCTACATCAAGAAGGAGTTGTGCGATATAAAAGGAAGTTGGTAGGCATGTTTCTACATCTGGAAGATGATGTTTATTCAGAGTTCACGCCAGTCGAATAAGAGAGCATCTAGCAGCGCTTCTCTGAGGACACAAACCAAGTTTGCTTTAAATATACACTGTAACGGTCGTTAGCATCAGTTACCTTTGAGATCGGACGAGGTGAGTTGATGTTTGTCAGGAATGCTTTTCTGCCACAAAGACGTCATTATCAGCACTTTATTGTGTTTGAAGGAGGTCGACGAGACGCTGGATAATCCTTTTGCGGTACTGCAGAAAATCGTGGGCAGAAACGTAGCCACTATAATAGGCGATGGCAGGGGTGGCAACGAGAATGTTAGTCGCAAGAAGACCGGGCTCCGGACAGCCACTTGGCAGTATCGAGAGTTAAGACCACTATGTTCGGCGGATGGATATGGAGTATCGTACCGCATCTGCTTCTGCAGTTGGTAGCACAGTGGCACAACGAACATTAAAAATCGGTTCCTTCTAGGACAGCTCCGGGCTAGACACCCCGTAGCTTGCATTCCACTGACCCTAAACCACCACCACTTGTGACTTCGGTGGAGTCAAGCGAGAGCTCGCTGGAGGGCAACGTGGATTTTTGTTGTGTTTTCTGACGCAAGCTGGTTGTGCCTCGGTACCACGGATGACCTTGTGTTGTTTGAAGGAGGCCAGTTCAGGGCCTGTTACTAACATGTACGGTACCGTGCTAGCCAAACTGAACCTACGTCCGGAGTTAAGGTCTGGATTGCGATTTCGTACCACAGCAGGGGCACTCTCGTGGTTATCAGACTCATCATCACTGCAGAAGCGTACTTTGCCCTGGTGATTCGACCTATTGTGAAGCCATTCATGAACTGCATTCCAGGGGTTTATTTCCACAGTATGACGCTTGCCCACACACCACTGCAGTAACCCAACATGATCTACGGAGTGTCGACATGTTGCCTAGGCATGCTCGATCACCAGATCCGTTTCCAATCGAGAACGTATGTGACACAATCTGACGATAGCTCCAGCGTCAACCTCAACCAAGTCCTTCTATTGTCCCTCCAAATGCAAGAGGCATGGAACTCCATCCCACAAACCGACATCCGTCTCTTGTACAACACAATGCATGCACGTTTTCATACTTGCGTTCAGCATTCTTGCTATTACACCAGTTATTAATGTATCAGAATTTCACATTTGCAATGGATTATCTCATGCTGAAATTATTCTGTGGTCTTGTTATGCCCGTCACTTTACTATGTTACGTAGACATGCTGAAATTACCCTGTGATCTTGTAATGTCCATCACTTTACTATGTTACGTAGACAAATGTATTCGCTACATATCATTACCACTATTAATTTTTTATTTGTGTTGCGATTTTTTTTCGTTGGTGCATGTGCACATCCCCAAGCTAAGCATAACTTTTCAGCTGTTCTGAAGTCACCTGTGCATAGGTAAACTAGAATTTGAATCTATTTGGGAAATGTTCAGGATAGTGACGCTCCACAGCAGAATGGCCTTGGCGACACAATGTTTACAATTGACCATATGTCACGCATTTCCCAGAGTGACACTCCGATCGTGAATGAAACATTGGAGAGCGATTCCAATATGGACTTTGACAACACGTTTCTTTCTTTATTGCAACAGCAAGGAATTTCGCTCTTCATACGAATGAAGCAAAAATCATTTCACCTTTTTCCCTAGTGACGCCTACTGATGATGCATTGAAGGATCCCTGAACGGATGTAAAACGTGACCTGCTACAGTAGCATCATTGTAATTGACTACATCACATGTTATCAGAACTGCATCGATAGACTTTCATTAACACAGTTGACAGTAACTTAACAAACGTAGAAGGATTTAAGTATTTTAATCTATGGTATCTGGAACTGTTAATGCAGACCGCAAGAACTTATTAGCCGAGTGTAAAAGCAAAATTCGTCGTCGTGAATCTAACAACGAATAAACACTTCGGTGGAAATTACAAAAAAGTATTCTCAGAGCTACCTTCTTGACTCCGTTAAAGTAACTCAGCTCTGCAACCATTGACCCCGTTATTAAATTTTAAACTACATGCACAGGAAGTCTCTTTACCTATACCGCAGTAAAACTATTTAAAACAAAAGTTGTTTCCTTTGGTTAATTACTTCCTGCTAAAGAAACGTAGCAGCTGTTACACAACATGGCCAGCCGTAATTTTAATTTTGTCAACGGTCCATGTTATTTAACACAACATGGGTACCTTGGAGCTTTCCATTATTCACTTTCATCGACGTACTGCGTTTGTTCACGTTATATAACTCCAGGTGAGTCCACGTGGAAAACGAAGTGAATAATTCAATCACAAAATAATTCAGCAAGTCTCTATAATATCTTACTGACTGTTACTAATGGAATTTACACCAGTTTCTTTGACGAATATATAAATACGACTCTGAATGAAAGTGCACTTTAGTAGCGTTCAGGGACTCTATCACGACTTCTTCGCACGACTCTGAGCAGAGCAGAGGGGATAACGGCCGGCAGTTACTCGAGAACAGGGCCGACTCTGAGACTGGATACAGGTCCAACTGACGCCTCATCATCTACAAAGAGTTTCTCACTGGAAAACTACAGGGGAGAAAGGAGGTAGGTCCACTTCTTTGTCAAATTCATTTTATGCTGAATTCGTATAGTCTGCATTCTTTGTGTTACAGTACAAAAATGCTTTAAGGATAAATAGGTTAGTTGCCCATGTACAGGAATAAATGAGACGTCTTGATGGCATACTGAAGGAAGATAGAGGTATTTTCATAAATTTCGCTCTTGATTGTACTAATCAAGAGTTTTCTTTGTTATTTTGAGCTTAGTCTGACTTAGCTTATAACGCCACTGTTTCTTCAGGTCTGTCGTGATGCTGTAGCACTTCACAGGTCTAATTCTGCTGGGTACTCTTTTAGCATCGGTGTTGTTGTCTGGGCTGTATTTTTACGAGTGAGAGGTAGTGATTGACGGGACAGTCCCCTTGCCTCTCTTTTTACATGTAAAATAATGCAGACAGGCAGATCATCTCTGACGCACAAAAATGATGAAAAACCTTCAGGTACAAAATAACTGGTATATATGATCCCTGTGGAAGATTGGCAGAAGTAAACAAATCGCCCATGGGACATTTATATGAGCAAGGTAAGCCGTGTAGCTGCAAAGGACGTGTTTTTACAATATTAAAGCTGCCAAATAATCAAATGTTCTTAAACATTTTAACAGCCTAGCTACCTCTCTAGCGGAGTGTGCAATGTAGAGTGAAAATCTCATTCTGGAAACATCCCCCAGGGTGTGGCTAAGCCATGTCTCCGCAATATCCTTTCTTTCAGGAGTGCTAATTCTGCAAGGTTCGCAGGAGAGCTTCTGTAAAGTTTGGAAGGTAGGTGACGAGGCACTGGCAGAAGTAAAGCTGTGAGGAGGGGGCGTGAGTCGTGCTTGGGTAGCTGGCAGAGCACTTGGCTGCGAAAGGCAAAGTTCCCGAGTTCGAGTCTCTGTCCGGCACACAGTTTTAATCTTCCAGGAAGTTTCATATCAGCGCACACTCCGCTGCAGAGTGAAAATCTCATTATGAAGTTAGAGTTTGGAGTGGAAAATAGATTTAAAATTCATTGTCATAAATAAAACTGGGAAGAAAGATACCGTGTACTGAAAAAACTGACTTGCAATTGCAGTCAATTTTTTTGCACTATCTAAAATCTGGCACGTTCATAGTTACTAGTGAAACCCCAAGGACAGACAAAAAAACAACACATCAAAGAATTTATGTAGAGAGAACAAAATCTATTGTTTACAAAAAATATACCGAGCGAGGTGGCGCAGTGGTTAGACACTGGACTCGCATTCGGGAGGACGACGGTTCAATCCCGCGTCCGGCCATCCTGATTTAGGTTTTTCGTGATTTCCCTAAATCGCTCCAGGCAAATGCCGGGATGGTTCCTTTCAAAGGGAACGGCCGACTTCCTTCCCCGTCCTTCCTAATCCGATGAGACCGATGACCTCGCTGTCTGGTCTCCTTCCCCGAAACAACCAACCAACCAAAAAATATATTGTTTTTCAGGCTGACAACGGTCAAATATTTGAAGTACGTAAGAGAGACAGTCCAAAAGTATTGGTTAGAGAAAATTTACCACAAATTAAAGACACGTTAAAGGGAAAGAACATATGTAATGAAAAACATTTATTGTATCGAAATGCAAAAATGATGCTTTACAACTGTATAGAGAAAACTGAATACCTCTGCGTAAGTAAATGACTAGTACTGAATTAAAAAGTAGATGAACTCGAAATACTGGAGAGAAGAATCGTTAGAAAGATTTTACTTACAAGCAAAGAGTCATGAATATTAAGAAGCACTGAGGAAATACATTTTAGAATATCTAACTGAAAACGTTAAGATAATGAATACACAGTTACGTGCCGTGAATGACAACAGGCTGACAAACATATCTTGAAATATCTCTGCAAAAAGAATTAACATAAGGGTGGATGCGTGAAGTTAAAAATGATTTAGAAATACCTCATAAAACCCGATGTAGAAGAAATAGGTATTTTGGGACGAAATGTCTAATACTTACAAGGGTCTACAATATTTTGAACATGGCTGCACTTCATCAACGGTTTCAGAACAACAGGTGAAATATACGGCCAACTACTTGCAGTATTCAGAAACAGTCAACATCGCAATAACATTTCTATATTAACCGGTTTCGACTTACCTACAATCCAACTTAAAATTTTTTTTTTTTGGCCTCCTATGTCTGGTGTTGGCGGCTTCTCGAATTTTTGTGATACCATGATCGTACAGGTACAGGTGATTTTCATTAAGGAACTTGTTTTTACTAGTTTAAATTTGATGTCCATATAAAAGAAACAGCCTTAGATATTTTGGTGGACAGGAACTTGAATATTTTGAAAATGGCTGCACTTCAGCAATGGTTACAGAACAGCAGGTGAAATAGGCAGCCGACCAGTTGCAATAAATGGTGGTTTTCAGTTAACCTTTACCATGGTTTCAACAGTTTTAAGCTCGTTGAAATCATTAGAAAGGTTAATTGAAAACCGCCATTTCTTGCAACAAGTTTCATCTGCTACTTAGAATGGTTGCAACATAGTAGCTGTACGATAACTGGGGTGAGACCGTTTACGGAGAGGGAAAAGGGACACGGCGTAAAGACGAGAGAATTTAGGAGGAAAAGAACAGAGTATATTAAAGGAATCTGAAATTGTCACTTACAAAACGAAAAATGTAACAGTTTCGAAATAAGGTGGAATACATATTATCTATTTGCCCATGTGCAGGTCATATCACAATAGTTTTCATTCTGTTTGTATAGCTGAAATGTAGAGAATTACTGCATTAAGTATGATCTGCTTGAAATACGAGTAGAATGAAGTGTCAGGGATTTACAAGGAATAGTCATAAAGCTATATTTATCATTTCTAAATAATCAAGCTGACCACGTAATTTGGTGATGGTGACTTTCTGCAGACCTTGGTTCTATGAGTTTGTATTCTGCCGTCGAGGGAACGTGCCGCCTCAAAAATTTGGTCGATGTTTTACCACAAAGGCACATAGGAAGGAGGCGACCACGGTGAATAATTTGGGAAGTCTGCAGTTTGCATAATTGGTCGCAGATGAAGCACTTGTAATACAGAGAGAACTATAAATCAGCATTTCTTCATCTACTAATCCATTTTTCTCGTTTCGGCGTTAGCCATCATCACTATCTTGGGTCAGATATTAACTAGAGGGTTATATAGTAGTATGTTGTTGTGACTATTTCCCCTTAACGAGCGTAATCAAATTTCACCATATTACTCGCATGACAGCAACAAACGAACAGCATCACTTTGCTTTGTAATGATTGGTTCCTCAACTTTCATAGGTGCTAGAGTATTCGCAAGTTTCCACTGCCTGCTTCGCTCGTTTGTCTGGCGATGACCCCCAGATCTTCTCCTTCTTGGGAAAAACGCTGAAGGCTGAGCCATCAATAATTTTCACTTTTACTGCTATCGCCTCGATTGTATTTCATATTAAAGCACCAGGTTTCCACTTTTCTTGCGAATTTCAAGACTTCATAGAGGAAATTTAACACTCCTCTTTTACTAAAGGCAATACCAGGCCACCAAAGAATCCCTTTCTTTTATAGGATGAAGTGACTGTTATCTTGTGTCTAGAGGATTAAAGCAATCGGACAGTGAACTTCGAGACATAGCATTGTAACAATAACTACGAATAAATTTGTAAACAGGATTCGAAACTAGATTCATTAGCAATAGGTATAGTATGTAACCATACAACAAACGTTCGGCAGTCCAAATCTGAAAAACAAATTCAGAGTATTTGGCAATCCGTTCACCACACAGAAATAAAAATGTAAAAGCTTATTGTTGGAATTAGTCAAACGTGTTAGCATATTCAATCACTTACAGCCTCTATAATGTTTCCCTTATCATGCAGGAACGAAGTGACAGAAGTTTACAAACAAAAGCGTTTTCTAAGTGACCAACTAAATAATGAGAAAACCCATTTATCGAAACTTAATTAACCACTGTTCAAAACGATTCCTGGAATACGATTACTCGTGAATCGTTATAGTAGTCGATAACGATTATGGAAGATTTTTATGTATAAGAACGTATAGCATGTAAGATAAACTTTGTAGCCGAAAAAAATAAACTTCGTACCACGAAGGAATTATCCGCATGAGGCAGAAATCAGTAGATATGATGTACTTGTACAGACAAACCCACTTCTATAATTTCACAAAATTTGAATTAGTCATTAAAGAGAAATAGTTCCATAAATTGAGAGGATCATTAACGCATTTGTCCACTTCTGGCCCTTGTGCAAGTAGTTGTTCGTCTTGGCGTTGTTTGATAGAGTTACGTATGTCCTCCTGTGTGAGATCGTGCCAACTGGCGTCTTAGATAGGCGAAATCCTGAGACTGGATTTCCCTGCCCATAATGCTCCAAACGTCCTCAATGGGGAAGTGATCCGGTGACTTTACTGTTGTAGGTAGGGTTGGTAAGCACGAAAACAAATAGAAACTCTCGTCGTTTGCGGGCAGGCATTATCTTGCTGAAGTGTAAGCCCAGGATGGCTTGCCAAGAAGGGCGTCAAAGCACGGCATAGAATATCGTCGTCTAGCCTCTGTGCCGTGAATACCAACCAAACGGGTCCTGCTATGAAATGAAATGGACCCTAGAGCATCACTCGTGGTACTCGGGCCTCGGGTACTCGGGTTGGTATCCCACTTCTGACTGGGGCGCCTTCGCTGCTCATCGGGGCTGAGTTTTAAACGGGGCTCATCTCCAAAGACAATCCCACTCCATTGATCCAGGCCAAATGCTCACGACGTCACTGCACACGGGCTCGTCGGTATACAGAGGTGGTCGACGTAAGGGGCGCCGTGGGCTCAACCCCCATTCTGTGAATCGCCTATTGTTGATCCATGTCGTCACTCTGGGAACATTTGCACGTCCGATCATTGATAGTGATGACTCCGAGACTCTCAGAGGCTCTCTGACGATAGCTTTGTCGTTCTGTCGTCTCTTCAGGTCGACCACTTCCTTCTTCACTCTGTGTTCGGCCATGGTTCAACCTTTCCTGCCAACATTGTCGGACAGTGGCATCGCTCCGGTTCGAATTTCGAGCGATTCGCCAATTATTCCAACCGGCTTCTTTAAGCATTCTGTGGGGAGTAGTTACTGTCCAACTGAGTATTTGGAATGAAATTCGCAAAGGCTTTGTGCCTGGTATCGACATGTGCCCTGCTTACTATATTTTCCACCTACGCTGTGAAACTGCACTGCAACGTCACATTTTCATCTATTTACAGTTTACAAGTTTGCATCGTTCACCTACATTTTTATGAGATATCAGTTTATGATCAGTTTGCATAATTTCTTCGTGATGCGTCTTTTTTTTTTTTTTTTTTTTTTTTGGTTAGAGTGTGTTACTTATTTAAGCAAAAGTAGTTTCAAACCAACTAGAGAATCTGTAGTCGCTGTTATCTGTAGCGATTTGAAATTTAGATTACATGGAGCTACGTTTGTATTGCAGTCTCTTTTAAACTAATTAAGTAATTTGACTCAAGTTCAAAAATGTTCAAATGAGTGTGAATTCTTATGGGACTTACCTGCTAAGGTAATCAGTCCCTAAGCCTACACACTACTTAACCTAAATTATCCTAAGGACAAACACACACACCCACACCCAGCAAAGAGGATGAAAGTGAACGATGTAGGTTGGGCTATAATAAAATGTCAAGAGGTTGGGTTGGTAAGACACATACGTGTGCGTCACTAGCCCATAAACAAATTTACATTGAATGTACTCTACCTCGGAAATTATTTGGAAGAGTCCACATGTGCATATGAAGATTTTTGTTTCAAATGAGTGTTCCTGTCATATCCTTGAGTGTTGACCATTCCTCCTGGGAAAATCTGTCTGTTGAATTGCGAAAATAAAGTGACTCATTCTGTACATATCCTGCTGGTGAAAATGTGATGGCCAGCTACGGCGATGACGCTGGAAGTTGTTACACAGTCGTGGTTCTCAATGCGAATTCCTCTGTTAAATACTTTCTTCAGAGTGTTAGACCTCTTAGACGAGTGCACATCATGCCTCGATGCGATATACTTGTAGAGCCCATACAAGACCCATTTCTTTCACGCTTCATGATGAAGGCATATTTGTGGCTATCTACCGATTTTAGTATGCTAGGAGCAACAGCTTAGGGGCCCCAATCCCCTTTGCTTTGGAGCGCTAACAGATGTAGAGTGACATCCCTCCACCATTATTAACCTCTACGATTCTAAATACAGATTCCCTAAGCATGAATGATCGAAATTATGATGTTTTACATTCGAATCTAATGGCAATATACAGGGTGATTATAATTAAAGTTAAACTTTCAAACCGCTGTAGAATTAACACCACTGGTCAGAATGATGTCAAATTGCAACGGAATAATATCGGAGAAGGGGGACAACGTATGGCAGAAGGAAAATAATAGAGTAAAAATTGATCAATAGAAGGCGCTGTATGTGTGTAAATGAAAACACCTCTCATGCGCACGAGCACTGAAGTTACTATAAACACTCCGAGTACACGACTTTTCCTCCTTTCGCGTCTGTGACGTTCGCCATGACTGTCTCAATGCAGGATCGCGCTCTGCTTGGAAACAAGTATTAGAAGAACGATGACTGTGCACACGTCGCTCTGCAGAAGTTCCGTACAATGAAACGGTTTGAAGAAAGGCATTGGTCCGATTATTGCCGTGGGTCTGGAGAAAATGATTCGGAAATTCGAAACGATGGATTCTTTTGGTGCGCAACCTGGTAGAGGGAGGAACTGAATTG
Source organism: Schistocerca americana (assembly GCF_021461395.2). Lineage (NCBI taxonomy): Eukaryota > Metazoa > Arthropoda > Insecta > Orthoptera > Acrididae > Schistocerca > Schistocerca americana. The sequence continues at coordinate 326,071,677 of NC_060126.1, read as the reverse complement.
ACTCGACGTGAGTGGAAGCAGTAGCCATAGCAACGCAGGAGGAGATGAGAGGTGGTGTGCAAATGTGTAGTGCACGGAGAATTGCCCGAACAGTGGCCATACCCGCAACCGCAGTGTGTAAAATCCTACGAAACATCCTTCTTAGCTATCCATTAAATATTACCCATGTGCACAAGTTCCTTCCTGTTGACCAGCCAGCAAGACCTTTGCTTTAGAACTTCTTGCTCGCATGGAAGTGAACAATGACTGGACGGGGAAAATTTTGCCAACAGATGAGGCCCACTTCCATCTGATAGGATATGTTAATACTCAGAATTATCGAATACGGGCAACGGAAAACCCACACGCAAATCAACCAGTACCATTCATTCCGAAAAGGTCACTGTGTGTTGCGGGCTCAAATGGCTCAAATGGCTATGAGCACTATGGGAGTTAACATCTGAGGTCATCAGTCCCCTAGAACTTAGAAATACTTAAACCTAACTAACCTAAGGACATCACACACATCCATGCCCGAGGCAGGATTCGAACCTGCGACAGCAGCAGTCGCGCGGTTCCAGACTGAAGTGCCTAGAACCGCTCGGCCACAACGGCCGGCATGTGTTGCGGGTTTTCGGCATCATTTATCATAGGGCTATATTTTTTTCGAAAAGACAGGTGCTCCCGGTCCTGTTATCTGTACCGTCACTGGTAAGCGCTTTGAGTGTCCTTTGTGTAACCACGTCATTCCAGCTCTCCAACAGCGTGGATGTGTGGATGTGATCATTGTTATGCAAGATAGCGCACCTCCTCACGTTGCAAATCCAGTTAAGCAGGTCCGCAGCTCGTGGTATAGTGGGTGGCGTTGCTACTTCTGGTTCACTGCGTCCCGGGTTCCATTCCTGGCCGGGTTGGGAATTTTCTCTTCCCAGGGAATTAGTGTCTGTGTTGTCCTCATCATTTCATCATGATGCTCATCATTCCTGACAGTGGCTAGATTGGAGTGTGAAAAAAACTTCACTGTTAAAATAACTAGAACTTTTTGCAGGCGCTGATGACCGTGCAGTTTGGCGCCGCACAAACCAAACATCCAATTAAGCAACTGCTGAAGCGCAATTTCGGAAACGCTAGAACTATCAGCCGCCATTTTTCTACAGCCTGGCCGTCCCGATCACCTGATCTTAATTCATTTGGTTTCTGGCCGTGGGGCTATCTGAAAGATATTGTGGTGAGTCTTCCAATTCCAAACTTAGCTGTACTGAAGGCACGCATTGCGCAACCATTCTGAACGTGACCCCAGAAACGCTTCGAGCAATTGTGGAACATGCTATTTCTCGATTTCACTTGTTGCATAGAACGGTGGACAGCATACAGAACATGTTTTGCCCCAGTCACATGGAAATTAACAATTCTATGAGATTTTGACCGATGCTTTTAATGCGATATTTGGTCTCAGGACAATTAAAAACGCGAATTTTGCCATCCATTGTGACCTTGTCGTGGTCGATACATTTACGAAACTAACAGTATCAAACCTGTAGACCCACGCACTCTGTGTAGTATAGTTTGTTTGACTTCAAATGTACACCTTAAGCATTGTTGTTTGATTCATGTGTCATTTGCAGTCAAACGCTATTGCTACATTTTTTAACTATTTATTTTTCTTCTGCCATTCGTGTTCCCCTTCTCCGACAATTTTCCGTTGCAACTTGACGTCATTCTGACCATTTGTGTTATTTGGACAGCTGTTTGAAAGTTTAACTTTGATTATGATCACCGTGTACATAAAAAAACGTACAACAGAAAGGTAATATACATTTGAGAATGGACAATAGTAATAATAATAATATTATATCAATACTTACATATATGACTTAATTATGTTAACTTATTACATCGGTGACGGACGTGGTACTGTTAAATAGTACACTACAGCTTGCTTCATCCTTCAGTCTTTTTTGACCACACTGTAAGCCTATGTGGAACCTACCACTGTGTTTTATGATGCTGCATATTGCCGTACGCGCCGGCCGGTGTGGCCGAGCGGTTCTTGGCGCTTCAGTCTGGAACCGCGTGACCGCTACGGTCGCAGGTTCGAATCCCGCCTCGGGCATGGATGTGTGTGATGTCGTTAGTTTAGTTAGGTTTAAATAGTTCTAAGTTCTAGGGGACTGATGACCACAGATGTTAAGTCCCATAGTGCTCAGAGCCATTTGAACTATTTTTTTTATTGCCGTACCCTTCTACGGATTCGCCATTGACTCTTTGCGTCGTTGTCCCTCATCTAGAGCAGCAAGTGAAGCAAAGAATGGTTCAAATGGCTCTGAGCGCTACCGAACTTAACATCTGAGCTCATCAGTCCCCTTGAACGTAGAACTACTTAAACCTAAGTAACCTAAGGAAATCACACACATCTATGCCCGAGGCAGGATTCGAACCTGCGACCGTAGCGGCCGCGCGGTTCCAGACTGAAGCGGCTACAACTGCTCGGCCAGATCGTCCGGCTAAGTGAAAAACCACACGAGTATTCCACTGTATCAGGTGACTACAATACTGTGTTTGCTCAGCTGGCGGCGTGCTATGGTGCTGCGTCGCTGGAATTTCACTGAATGCCAGTACTGCAAACAATTAACTGCAAGCAGAGAAAATATTAATTTAAATATACATGTACTGATATTTTGTAACCGACAAGTTGAGAACCCAGCGTTGTCCGGGCATTTATTTACGGTGATCGTCCATCAGTCCATCTCTTCCCCCCCCCCCCCCCCCCTCTCTGCCTATCTCCTCCTGACACCTCTCTCTGTTCCTGTCCCCCTCTATCCTTACTGCTCCCAACTCTTCCTCTCGCCCCCTTCTCCTTCCAGGTCCTCCTCTTTCTCAGCCAATTTCCTCCTCCCCCTCTGTCTGCAATCTCCTCCTCTCCGATCTTTTAGCCTCCTCTTTCCTTTCTCTATCTCCTCTCTCCGTGTTTCCTCCCTCAGCTACCTCTCTTCATCTCCTCCTCCTCTTCCTTCTCCTACCTATGCCATCTCACTATCTGTCCGTCTCCTTCCCTTCACTCTCGACGTTATTTCAATCACATTAGCAGAAAGCTACAGTATTTCTTTCCAGAAGGTAGCTGATGTGTGTACCGAATTAGCCTGAAATCATTCAAGGGGTTTAGAATGATATTTTTACCCATGGCTTTGGCCGCATACGTGCCTATCGAATGTACACTGCTGGCCATTAAAATTGCTACACCAAGAAGAAATGCAGATGATAAACGGGTATTCATTGGACAAATTTTCTAGAACTGACATGTGATTACATTTTCAGTACCCAGAACAACCACCACTGGCCGTAATAACGGCCATGATCGCTTGGGCATTTAGCCAAACAGAGCCTGGATGGCGTGTACAGGTACAGCCACCAATGTAGCTCCAACACGATACAATAGTTCATCAAGAGTAGTGACTGGCGTACTCTGTCGAGCCTGTTGCTCGGCCACCATTGACGAGACGTTTTCAATGGGTGAGAGATCTGGAGAATGTGCTGGTCAGGGCAGCAGTCGAACATTTTCTGTACCCAGTAAGGCCCGTACAGGACATGCAACATACGGTCGTGCACTATCCTGCTGAAATGTAGGGTTTCGCAGGGGTCGAATGAAGGGTGGGGCCACGGGTCGTAATACATCTGAAATGTAACGTCCACTGTTCAAAGTGCACTCAATGTGAACAAGAGGTGACCGAGACGTGTAACCAATGGCACCCCATACCATCACGCTGGGTGATACGCCAGTATGGCGATGACGAATACACGCTTCCAATGTGCGTTCACCGTGATGTCGCCAAACACGGATGCGACTATCATGATGCTGTAAACTGAACCTGGATTCATCCGAAAAAATGACATTTTGCCATTCGTGCGCCCAGGCTTGTCATTGAGTACACCATGTCAGGCGCTCCTGTCTGTGATTCAGCGTCAAGGGTAACCGCAGCTATGGCCAACGAGCTGATAGTCTATGCTGCTGCAAACGTCGTCGAACTGTTCGTGCAGATGGTTGTTGTCTTGCAAACGTCCCCATCTATTGACTCAGGGATCGAGACGTGGCTGCACGATCCGTTACAGCCATGCGGATAAGATGACTGTCATCTCGACTGCTAGTGATACGAGGCCGTTGGGATCCAGCACAGCGTTCCGTATTACCCTCCTGAAGCCACCGATTCCATATTCTGCCATCAGTCATTGGATCTCAACCAACGCGAGCAGCAATGTCGCGATACGATAAACCGCAATCGGGTATAGGCTACAATCCGACCTTTATCAAAGTCGGAAACGTGACGGCACGCATTTCTTTTCCTTACACGAGACATCACAACAACGTTTCACCAGGCAACACCGGTCAACTGCTGTTTGTGTATGAGAAATCGGTTGGAAACTTTCCTCATGTCAGCACGTTGTAGGTGCCGTCACCGGCGCCAACCTTGTGTAAATTCTCTGAAAAGGTAATCATTTGCATATCGCAGCATCTTCTTCCTGTCGGTTAAATTTTGCGTCTGTCGCACGTCATCTTCGTGGTGTAGCAATTTTAATGGAAAGTAGTGTATTTCACATATATTTAACATATTTCACGCGTATGTATACATATATTTCAGCTATGCCTGCAGTTCCATTTTCACGGAACTGAATATCTATAACGTATGTACTGTCGAGTGATGGAATTTCACGTGTACATCCAGTAATATACGAGTATATGATAACTGTGAAATGTGTTGTGTATAGAGCTGTTACTGAAGAAGCACTAAATTAAAGCGTCATGTATGATATGGCATTTTTCACTCATCTCAGTGTTTATTACGTCATATTTCCTAAACTGCATGTCGAAGATTAATATACACTGCTCAACAAAAGTATGGAAAACTATCATAAGGTGTAGTATACGATACTAGAGGTCTCGTTGACCTAGGCACTGCATGCATTATACAGTTAGAGCCCATACCCTGAGGACTTTTTCCGGTCATGTAAACATACCGCTGCAGCAGCAGCCTACCACGAGCATGTCCATTATCACTATTAGATCCTCTCAGTTTCGCAACTCAGACCAAAGAATGCATCAAGGTGGTCTCCATTCCAGAAGACCAGTCAGAAGTTTTGTACTGAGCCAATGGAACCGATGCAGTCCAAAGATCTAGGTTCCTGCACATCAATATTGGACCATTGCAGAATGGAGTTTGCTGACGAGACCAGGATTGGTGTGCGAGCAGACACAAGACGTGTTAGCATTTAGATAAGCGCTAGATGACTCCAGGAACGCCGGTAATTTCCGGACGTCGATCTGTTTGCAGGTAGAAGTGCAATATTCTGAGTGGCAATAGTGATTGCACGACGAATCTAATTCCCATCTACGGAAATTTCACCTCCAAGAGGCCCTACAAACGATTGTAAGGCACTACAGACTCGAGGTCGGTGGCACCTTCATCCTAGTCGATGGTAGTACAAGACCGCATTGTACTCTAACAATGTCTCGGGATCTTCAGAGATGCGACATCAACCGAATGCACTGGCCAGCACAGTCCCCAGGTATGAATACGACTGAGCATGGCTTTGACCTGTTGGAGGTGGCCACTGCACAGCGTCCGAAGCAAACTGACTCACTGAAAGCTGCCATTGAGAAGTGGGATCTCATACCCCACGATAAACCTAATGGTCTTACCCAGAGCACGCTTTACAGAGTGGAAAAACTCACCCGAGTGCGGGGAGGACATATTGACTATTAAAGACTGATAATCATCTTCAAGAAATAAAGATCACTGTTTTCGTTTTAAAGAGGTACACTTAGGATTGGATTGATTGGATGGTTTTGGGGGAAGAGACCAAACAGCGAGGTCATCGGTCTCATCGGATTAGGGGAGGATGGGGAAGGAAGTCGGCCGTGCCCTTTGAAAGGAACCATCCCAACATTTGCCTGGAGCGAATTAGGGAAATCACGGAAAACCTAAATCAGGATGGCCGGACGCGGGATTGAACCGTCGTCCTCCAGAATGCGAGTCCAGTGTGCTACCACTGCGCCACCTCGCTCGGTGGGCACACTTAGGAGAGAGCCTGCATTTTTTGTAATGTTTCTTGCAGCTAATCAAAATCGTTCTATTTTTCAGAAGTAATTATGTTTATTTTGTTAATAAGGTATTTTAGAAAGCTCAGTGGGTGGATTGTGTAAACTTCGTGACATTCCAAACTTTTGTTGGGGTGTATAATTTTTTTTCTACATACGTTAAAACGTCATGGTTCAAGCAGCAGGTTTACTGCATGAACGGCGAAACTGTAATGAGCGGTAAACTTTTTTCTAAGCGATAAACATTTTTCCTGTCATCGTTTTCGGGTGGTCGACAGCGATAAAACTAAGTGTAAAAGTTTGAAATTAAGTGTAAAGTTTTTCAAAAGTCCCTAAGTGTTCTTATGTTCAAATAATGGGTGGCTGAAGTATGGATATTCGTGTGTCTTGGACTACTTTGCTTTTGCATTCCCACGCGCACCCTTATGATAGGTAGGTTGCTCTTATTCCCGCAGCGATGATATCCAAACAGAAAGTGATAAATGTACCAAGTTCTTTTAAAATTGGTCCATTGGAGGTAGGAAGAATGGCTCAAATGGCTCTGAGCACTATGGGACTTAACTTCTGAGGTCATCAGTCCCCTAGAACCTAGAACTACTTAAACCTAACTAACCTAAGGACATCACACACATCCATGCCCAAGGCAGGATTCGAACCTGCGACCGTAGCGTTCGCGCGGTTCCAGACTGTAGTGCCTAGAACCGCTCGACTACCCCGGCCGGCGAGGTAGGAAGAGATGTGGAATATACGTACATATACATATATACTTACAAATATTTTTATACTATGTACGAATTTAGTTTTCAGTTATTTTGCTGTGTTCTATGTACAGCCTATGGCTTGTCTTTGATATACAACGTTCTAAAGTATATTGCACATTTAATTAGAAGTAACCATTTCGTCGCAAATTCAAGGGAGGACACTAATGTCATCGCTGTTTCGCGCAACACACCCCTATGAAATAATTAAATAACTGAGAAAGTACTTTTTCAGACGATAACTAAACTTGTGCAGCAACAGTATGGCCTACAGGTAGACCGAAAAATATATCATACTAGAAATCTTAAACATGGCTACGAGTGAGCAACTGCGTAAATCTGAAGAGGTTGAAAAAAATCAGGCAGTTGCAACTGTTGACGGATTTTTTCAACCTCTTCACACTAAAAAGTTTTCGGTGACAGCATACTGGTCTCTAAATCATTACGTTCCACTTTTTAAACTTGCCACCTGTGAATTTTTCCCCGTGTCGTTGTAATCAGATGCGGACCGGACAGAGAGACCAGACGTATTCACCCCTCTCGTGGGCAGACAGTGGGCGCTCCGTCCTCAGTCTGAACATTCGCCACCTGTGGCTGTTCGGACTGTGGCCGCTGCACGACTTCTGGCCCTTCTACCTGTACACCGCCTGCGGCCTCCTGCTAGGCTTCTGGAATGCCGTGGAAGGTGCGCTGGCCGCGTACTTCTCCTGGGGAGACATGGACGACACGACGCTGGCGCTGCTCACCGCCATTACTCAGGGCTGCGGCGCCCTCAAAATGGTCGTCTTCGTGTACACCAGGCGCCGCTTCAGCGCGCTGGTGCGCCGGCTGGACGCCCTCTCGTCGCTGCGGAGCGAGGTCTGCGGCGGCGGCGGCGGCTCTGTGCCGGCGGCCATCCTGCGCGCCTCCCGGAGGCGGGCGCACCGCGCCACGCTGGGCACGCTGCTCTTCATGCTGTCGCAGTGCTTCGTGTGGTACCCCATACCGCTGGTGGCGCACGCGGAAGAGCGCCGGCTGCCGTTCGCGCAGCACCCCTGGGACGGCAACAGACACCACTACGCGCTGTCCTACTTCGCCCAGTGCGCGGCCGGCTTGCTCATGACGCAGATCAGCTTCGGCGTCGACTGCCTCTTCGCGTCGGCCATGATCCTTGTGGCTGCCCAGCTACAGATCCTAGCCGTGCGCCTCAAGGAGATGGCGGTCGGGTCCAGTATCCCGTGTAAAGGAAAGACCGCATACTTTGAGGAAGACCTCCTGACGAAAGGCACCGACCAAATGTATAACTCACTGCGCATTTGCATCGAAGACCATCAGAAAATCTTACGGTCAGTTTTCTTCATCTCAGCCTTGCTATGTACTTCATTAACATACTCTTATTTATAAATAGTTTCATTGCGTCCATGCTTTTGGTATCCTTTCAAAGTTAATAGAATATCACACATCATTTACAAGTTAAGATAAATAGCAAATGCAACAAATGCGAGAAATTAAGGTAGAATATAAATAAAAATAACGAAAATAGTACAAATAATACTTAGATTGGAACTACCAAGAGGAGCGTAAATACATGGCCAAAAGAACACAAAAGTCTTTGCCGACTAGGAAAAATAGAGAAATCACCTTTGAGAGAGCATGTTCTTCAGTCAGGAAACCACAAAATGAAGCTCTCTGAAGCAGAAATTGTATCTATAACGCTAAATTATTATCTACGCCTATGTAGAGAAATCATTGAAATTTATAAGCATCAGGATAATTTTAATAGGAAAGAGGAGGCAATGAGACTTAGCGACGTATGGACAGTAGCTCTGAAGAATCGCTAGGCAATTTTATTTTTGACGAGACGACAATCGTTAGTTAAGTTTTACATTTGTTTAGGATTCTCTCTGCTCGTCACGTGTTACTTCGACCACGCCCCCTTTTCTGCAGTATATATGTCGCTCTAGACGTCCGACCGGGCAGTCGGCAAGACTCAACGGAGGAGCGCCTTTGAGGATGTCCAGCGCTGTTCTGGACGAAACGTCAGGAATAGAAGAGATCCTTGGACAACGACCTCACATCCCTAAAGGTTTACCAGCAGCTATGTTATCCTGTCGTAAAGCCTTCTTAGTATACACATTTTGTAGTTATTAGAGATAACATTAAACACTGTAGGAAACACAACAAATCCTTAGCTAACGAACACCGTAAGGTGTCGAAGATGAGTGTCTGTAAGAAGAAACAAGACGACTTAGACAAAATTTTCAGTTGCTGTGATGAATGGCAGCTAGCTCTAAATGTGGAAAAATGTAACTTAATGAGGATGAGTTGGAAGAACAAGTCTTTAAGGTTCGGATACAGTATTAACAGTGTCCAGCTTGAGACAGTTAATATCTGCGCGTAACGTTGCAAAACGATTTGAAATAGAACGAACATGTAAGAACTGTGGTAGGGAAGGTGATTGGCCGACTTTGGTTTATTGGGAGAATTTAGGAAAACATGGTTCACACGTAAACCACATCGCATATTGAACTCTGGTGCAACCTGTTCTTGAATATTGCTCAAGTCTTTGGGATCTATACCAGGTCGGACTGAAGAAAGACATCGAAGCAATTCAGAGGCGGCCTGCTAGATTTGTTTCCGGTGGGGTGGAGAAATACGTAAGTGTTACGGCGATCTTTCGGGAACTCAAATAGGAATCCTTGGAGTCTAGGCAATCCTATTTTCGAGGAATGGTGTTGAGAAAATTCAGAGAACCGTCATCTGAAGCTGACTGCAGAATGATTCTGCTGCCGCCAACATCTAATGCGCGTATGTCGGCGAGGATAAGATACGAAGAATTAAGGTTCTTACTGAGGCCTATAGACAATAGCTTTTCGGTCGCTCTTTTTGCAAGTGGAACATGGGAGGGAATTACTGATAGTGGCACTTGGTGTCCTCCTACACACAGTACGGTGGCTTGTGGAGTATCTACGTAGATGTTGATGTAGATGTGGATAGGCGTGGTTACTTCCACTAGACGTAACCTCCTTTTGACGCGGTTGTCTGCTTCTGTCATCTGCCAGCTACCCTCTTTCCTTTGGCGTAACTAGTGCTTCTTGTTTCATGAACAATCTGTGTTGTAGACTCTTATCTAGGACCGCTCTGCCTTGCATGCACTGTACGCTAGTTAGGCTCATGTCTCCTTACCACGTTGCACGAAGTCTTTATTCTCTATACTGTCAACCCACCTGAATTTCAACAGTTTCCGTACCATTAAGTTTTTAAGGCTTATAATCCTTACGTTCATCTCTACTTTCTGTATGTTTCACACCTGTGAAGAGCTGATGTCCTTATGTACCACTTTTTGAATATTTTTTTAATCCGTAGTTTTATACTTTTAATTTTACCAGTTCTTTTTTTTATACAACCCACATTAAGCTTTGTGAGTACTTGTTGCTAAGTCCTTCTAGCATCTGCCTTATTTATCTATTCAACTTTCGATGCAGCAAAATTCATCGCCTTCTTGTCTACTCTTAACATTTAGCCAACCAATGCGTCTAACTTCTCACACACCGTTACCTTAGCTTATATATTGCAATTGTCAGCTAGATATAATAATGAGAAATATGAACTGACGCAACGTACAAAGAGAAGATTGTTACAGCAGCTAAATGTATCTGTAAAAGTTATAGAGCGCTTCATTTTTTTCTCTCTAACTTGGCAAGTACTCATAGCAAACAAGTAAAGATCATGTCGCAGCAACACGCTTCTCAATATAGAAACTGTTCCTTTGTTGCAGGTTTGTCACTCATCTGCAGAACACAATGAGTCCCATGGCAATAATGCAATTCGGAGCCAGTGTTTTTGTCATATGCTTTGCATTATTTCAAGCAACATATGTAAGTTCTTTGTGGTACCCTACCTTAGTAGCACAGTAATTAGGTGTATTAGAATTAGTGTTCCAATGACACTGTATGTTTTCGCGAGAGCTTTCGCGAGCATCTTCTGCATGCTGCGCATGATGTTACTGGTCCACGATATGTGAAAAGGAAAAGTAGTACATTTACTGCAGTTGTTGAATCTACGTAACAGCTGTTTTGGTAACGTTGTCCAAGATTACACTGAGTGCATGGAAAAAGAGATCTTAGCACTTAATGTCTCAATTTCTCATGCAAAAATAAGAAGGAAATCATAACCAGCCTCATTTGCCAAACGGTTAGTCAGCGACAAATACTCAAGATATCTACTGTAAATTCATTGGTCATTCCACGTGGCATTCAGTGTGTTTATCGGATTGCTCAGAATATCTCACACAAAGTGTTCGTAGCGTGTACCTCTCAACTGAAGACAGGAGACAGTCTGCTGTCACAGCGTGTTCCGGACCCTCCCAAATAATTTAAGCGAATTTTTGAGCGTACATTTTCACGTATTTCCACAACTCACACAGCAATAGACAATTCGTCACTGATAGATATCGCGTGAAGTGTGAGCTTCGCGTAACCCACAGAAAGAAGAAATGAGACGAGTTTATATGAAATGATAGGGCAATTCTAGGAATTGTTTAATTGTCACATACTGTATCTACTGACCAGGGTCACATGTATTAAAGTGCGTCTGGGCGTTCAAACACACTGAAACGTTTAGAAAGGCTTTCATCCATGCAGTCACGCTATATCTGTGAAGAGAGAATTAAAATGCTGTCGTAACTGAGACAGTAGCAATCTCGAACACGAAACTAGTAACTTCTGGTTTCAAGTGGTATAGGTTCCTCCATTTATATTTACAAAAAGAATCCGAAACTTAGGAGCTACCCATTATTTTCCAGAAATGTTCCATAAATGTCATATGCAAGTTTCCGCATATAACATGGACATGTCTCATAGTTCATAAATGGATCAAGTCATCACACAAAGTGTAAATCATGTACATGTTTTATAGTTGATAAATTGATCAACTTATCGAGAAAAGCACATAAATGTAAGCGTAATTAGCACCAAACTAGTAGATTTTTTCATTTACTCATATACGGTAGCAACTGTGGATTCCTTCGACAAAAGATGCAATTTTCATAATAAAAACCGGGACAAGAGTGGTAATAACTCTTTTTAACATCAGTACTGGAGCTTTTCACGCAGGCAGTCGGGAATGACACTATGTTACCTGCATTATCTCGAAAATACCGTATATGACAATACGGATGGAAGGATGAGGTTCACGAACCTCGACTCCATATGGCACCGCTGTACCCAGTGACTGTATATTGTTACAAGGAAGGATATTATTACAGCAATTAGCTGCGATCCCTTTGATTTATTGTTGTTCTTGCATATCCAGATTTCGACTATAAACAGCCATCTTCAACGCATCTGAGTGTTACAACGGAGAAAAAGTTGTAATGTGCAGTTCTACGTTGGGAACCATCAACAGTGACTAGTGTTAGACTTTTATAGAAAATGTATAATGATGTTACACCCGGATGATAAAAATATTTATTTGATAGACAACGGTTCAGTTACAAACTGAACTGAGACCAGTTCGTGGGAACTACGGCACAACTGTACGCATTGCGCTTTCATTCTGCCCATCCTTGCCTGTTGGCCAGGCAGGCAAGCTGCCACACGTTAGCAGCATCGTGGGCAGGTTGCCTTACTCCAATCCACGCCAAGCTATGCCCAATCCAAGCAGGATTATAGGAGTCTTGCTCATCTGCCGTCTTCCCGCTGTGCTACTCTAAGTAGAAATTTATTTTGTAAGCTGTTATTGTAATGGTATGAGCAGAGTTCGGAAGTTGGTGAAAATAGGCGCGTATCACAAACCTTCGTTCGTATTCAGAGCTTATTTAGTTATTACGATACGAACTGTTTTTCTCTATAACTTAACCATGTTGTACTGGTATTAGCTAGTCTTAACTCAGTTTGTAACTGAACCGTTCAGATCACATCTAATAGAGGTTTCTTTCTTTTCAGTTCAGTAAACTTTACCAACAGCCGTGACCTATAGTTTATTTTATTTTATTTCGAACGCAACCAGTCTCGGCAATTAATTTTGCCATCTTCAGGCCCCATACGCTTTTTTCGAATCAACACCGCTATTTTTTCTCAGAACTTCGAACATCGTACACCATTTTACATTGTCGAACGCTTTTTCCAGGTCGAGAAATCTAATGAACTTGTCTTTGTTTTCCTGTAGTCTTGCTTGCACTACCAATCGCAACGTCAGAACTGCCGCTACGATGCCTTTTGTCTTTCCTAAAGCTAAACTGATCATCTAACACTTCCTCAATTTTCTTTTCCATTCTTCTGTATATTATACTTGTCAGCAATTTCGATGCACAAACTGATTCTGCGGCAATTCTCGGACTTGCCAGCTCTTGCAGTCTTCGGAATTGTGTGGATGATTTTTTTCCAAAAGTCAAATGGTATGTCGCTAGACTCATACATTCTACACACCAACGTGAATAGTCGTTTTGTTGCCACTTCCCCCAGTGACTATAGAATTTCTGATGGAATGTTGGGTACCACATCTGCCTTGTTTGTTCGTAAATCGTCCCAAGTTCTCTTAAATTCTGATTGAAATACTGGATCCCCTACTTGGTCTAAATTAAAAACAAATTAGGCGGCGATTATTCGTAGAATACAACTGTTATGTAGTGACAGTTGTCATAAAGGGCAATGAAATTTACGAGTGGGTAAATCACTTCAAAAGTGCTGGAAGAGCGTTCGATTAGGGTATCCTTTTGAAAAACGAACAGGTACATGCAGACAGCTCAGTGGATAACTGGTGATCTTCGATGTGCCAGAATTGATGAGACTGCCACAATGCAACATCTGCAATAACATCGAATCTCTAAACTATCGCAGAGTGTATGCACGATGGATACTTCGTCAACTGATAGACTAAATAAAAGGGAACATTTGGAGATATCTATGTCACATCTCAGACATTTCTAAGACGATGGTCACTTTGTCAGCCGCATTGTAACCTTTGACGAAGCGAACCAGTCGATCTTGGAGTGGTGGCATATATCTTGTACCACAGCAGGGAAATCTAACGCCAAGATGTAATACGAAACTTGATCAGATGAGGGTCGGCTGGATTATTAAAAGTCAAACAGTAATAGTGACAGCTACTGTGAATGCTGCGAAGTTCGAACCGAAAATCAAAACGATGAGGAGATGGAAGCTTTGGAAAGGCGTGCTTTTGTTTCAGGATAATGCCCCGCCGTTGTACTGGGAAAACCAATAGAGCGTATCCAAAACCTTGGTTTAGAGCTGCTGTAGCACCAATCGCTCGGTACTGGCCTACCTTCAAATCATTTTCATCAGTTTGGTCACACCTGTGTGGATCCGAGTTTCCGTCGGATGACGAGACGCAGATGTTGCAAATGTTAGAAGGAACGTCAGCGTTGCCGTAATATTGATGGTTTATTGATCGTTTCTTAGCTTTAGTTACTGGTAATAACTTGATACCAGTACCTCTGAGTTTAATTTGTACACCACAGCGCTGAAGATGATCACTATGTGATTGAAAATCGACTTTGCTGTCAGTAAACCATCAATATTACGGCCGACGCTGACCTTCCGTCTAATTTCACGTATATGGTCACTGTGCACACACCTTTCCATAGAATAGCCAATCAATAAAATATGCAAATGTGATTGTGTATGATGATAAAAAGTTGCTTTCAGAACGGCATTGGGAACATTCCCAAGAAAAGCACCAAGTGCGTACGTAGAGAAATGATGGCACTTGCAATGTCCTTTTCCCAATAAAATAGCATCTTTCAGAAAATTCCCTTTTCTTTATGACCTTAATCTATTGGTTATCAACTATAGATTAAAACTGAAAAAATTGAAAAAAGTTGGGAAATTGAGGAGATGGGACCTGGATAAACTGAAAGAACCAGAGGTTGTAGAGAGCTTCAGGGAGAACATTAGGGAACGATTGACAAGAATGGGGAAAAGAAATACAGTAGATGTAGAATGGGTAGCTTTGAGACATGAAATAGTGAAGGTAGCAGAGGATCAAGTAAGTAAAAAGACGAGGGCTAATAGATATCCTTGAGTAACAGAAGAGATATTGAATTTAATTGATGAAAGGAGAAAATACAAAAATACAGTAAATGAAGCAGACAAAAAGGAATACAAACGTCTCAAAAATGAGATCGACAGGAGGTGGAAAATGGCTAAGCAGGGATGGCTAGTGGACAAATGTAAGGATGTAGAGGCACATATCACTAAGGGTAAGATTTATACTGCCTACAGGAAAATTAAAGAGACCTTTGGAGAAAAGAGGACGACTTGCATGAATGTCAAGAGCACAGATGGAAACCCAGTACGGAGCAAAGAAGGGAAAGCAGAAAGGTGGAAGTAGTATATAGAGGGTCTATACAAGGGCTACGTTCTTGATGACAATATTATAGAAATGGAAGAGAATGTAGATGCAGATGAAATGGGAGATATGATACTGCGTGAAGAATTTGACAGAGCACTGAAAGATCGAAGTCGAAACAAGGCCCCGGGAGTAGACAACTTCCCATTAGAACTAATGACAGCCTTGGGAGAGCCAGGCCTAACAAAACTCTACCATTTACTGAGCAAGATGTATGAGACAGGCGAAGTACCCTCAGACTTCAAGAAGAATATAATAATTCCAATCCCAAAGAAAGCAGGTGTTTACAGATGTGAAAATTAGCGAACTATCAGTGTAATAAGCCACGGATGCAAAATACTAACATGACTTCTTTAAGTAACGAATGGAAAAACTGGTAGAAGCCGACCTCGGTGAAGATCAGTTTGTATTCCGCAGAAATGTTGGAACACGTGCGGCAATACTGACCCTACGACTTATCTTTGAAAATAGATTAAGGAAAGGCAAACCTACGTTTCTAGCATTTGACAGTTTTGAGTGGAATACTCTCTTTCGAATTCTGAAGGTAGTAGGGGTAAAATACAGGGGGCGAAAAGCTATTTACAATTTGTACAGAAACCAGGTAGCAGTTATAAGAGTCGAGGGGCATCAAAGGGAAGCAGTGGTTAGGAAGGGAGTGAGACAGGTTTGTAGCCTATCCCTGATGAGAAAGCAGTAAAAGAAACAAAAGAAAAACTTGGAGTAGGTATTAAAATCCATGGAGAAGAAATAAAAACGTTGAGGTTCGCCGATGACATTGTTATTCTGTCAGAGACAGCAGAACGACCTGGAAGAGCAGTTGAACCCAATGGACAATGTCTTGAAAGAAGGATGTAAGATGAACATCAACAAAAGCTAAACGAGGGTAATGGAATGTAGTCGAATTGAATCGGGTGATGCTGCCGGAATTAGATTAGGAAATGAGACACTTACAGTAGTAAAGGAGTTTTGCTATTTGGGGAGCAAAATAATTCATGATGGTCGAAGTAGAGAGGATATAAAATGTAGGCTGGCAATGGCAAGGAAAGCGTTAACATCGAATTTAGATTTAAATGTCCGGATTTCGTTTCTGAAAGTATTTGTATGGAGTGTAGCCATGTATGGAAGTGAAACGTGGACGATAAACAGTTTAGACAAGAAGAGAATAGAAGATTTCGAAATGTGGTGCTACAGAAGAATGCTGAAGATTAGATGGGTTGATAACATAACTAATGAGGAGGTATTGAATAGAATTGGGAAGAAGAGTAGCTTGTGGCACAACTTGACTAGAAGAAGGGATCGGTTGGTAGGACATGTTTTGAGACATCGAGGGCTCACCAATTTAGTATTGGTGGGCAGCGTGGAGGGTAAAAATCGTAGAGGGAGACCAAGGGATTAGTACACTAAACAGATTCAGAAGGATGTAGGTTGCAGTAGGTACTGGGAGATGAAGAAGCTTGCACAGGATAGAGTAGCATGGAGAGCTGCATCCAACCAGTCTCAGGACTGAAGACCACAACAACAACATATGACTTGTACGAAAAGTCGATAGAGATCTGACGTGCGAGAAAAGACAAGCTTCTTCAATACTCTGTATTCTACAAACACTCTGAAGTAATTTTGTTAACATTTCTGGAGCTTTTTTTTTCAGAGCAAGGACTTCAGTTCAGCACTGAAGTGCACATCTTTTCTCCCCGTTCCGTGTACACAAGTCTACCTCTATTGCTGGGCCGCTAACGAGGTAACTATACAAGTGAGTACCACGTCGAAGCAAGAATACCAAATTTACCTTGTTGTATAATTTCCTATTTGTCCAGTGAGTTGGACATTTCACGTTTGTTGTTGTTTCCTCCCCCAGGTATTTTGGAACTTCTTTTTTAATCTGATCTCTCACGTCACTAAAAAAAGCTATGTATGTTATTATACATTACGGTATGGCTGTAGCTCGGTGAAACGTCTATGCATTGTAACTACCTGAATTTGTGCGACAAAGTAGTAGAATGTTGCTTGTGGACTGTCTAATATTCCAATAATTATATTCATAGGATATAGTTTCTACCTTAATCATCTTTCTTCATCAGATATCTGCTATCATACAACTTACAGAAATAGGAATATATCGAAACGGGAGTCTACTTGTTTAACTCTAGTTTCTAACATCAGCGTTTTGACAGTTGAAGTGCGTTCTGTTAAAAGACTCTTCTTTACGGATCTGCATCTCAAACATGTCTTCTTTGTCGATAACGGTACTGTCCTTCATAAGAGCTTCAGATGTTAATGAGGTGCTCTTAATTATGGTTTACCATATCATTTTCCCTCTGCAAGATGATGACCATATACCTTGTCCTTCGTGTTTTGAGGATTAAAGTTAAAAGGGAACTTATTTCTTCATCATAGTGCTGCGTAGGGAGTGTCTCATCCAGATTATAAAAAGATCGGTGAGTGACATTAGCGATTTTACCGAATCATTTTTGTAGGAGTAGAATACGAGCTTCTTGAGAAGGAGAAAGGAACTGAAACTCTTATCCGAAGACATTTCTGGAAAAGATAACGTAATGAATTAGTTCACCGGCTGCTTAGCGGATGCCCTATGTGCCGATGCGACTATCGGATCACTAACTACATTTGGTGTCTCACCGTTGCAGCGTACAAGCTCCTTTCTCCGTTTCCTAGACGTTGTTTACGATATTTTTGTCACTGATAAATTCTCTGATGACATTCCAATGGTTTGCTAAAGTGGAGGAGGGTTGCAGGATCTTTTGAAAGGCATGAATAGTCTAATGAGTGCATATTATCAATTGAGAATAAGCCATAGAAGTACAAAAGTAATGAAGAATGGTAGAAAATAGAGCAGCCAGAATCTTAATATCAAATTTGTGACAGGGAAGTAGACACTGTTAAGGAATTCTGCAATCTTAAAAGCAAGATAAAACATAACGTATGAAACAAAGAGGACATAAAAAGCCGACTATCACAGGCAAAAATGTATACTAGTATCAAGCACACATTTTAATTTGAGAAACAAATGTCTGAGAATGTACGTTAGTAGCTCCACAACTTACGTTAGTGAATCGTAAAAGAAGAGTATAAAAAAATTGCCTATGTAATGGTGTAGAGGTATGTTGAAATACAGTTGGACTCACATGTTAAGGCGATTGTCTGCTGAATCGGTAAAGATGATGGATCAGAGTGACAGGCTATGTGTTAAGACATCAGGGAATAATTTACATTGTATCTGAGGGAACTGTACCGAGAAGAATCTGTAGAAGAAGACAGAAGGTGAAGTAGTGCTACTCTGGGATGAATCGGACGAAGACATTGGCGAGGAGTTCATGGTGGGCTGCATTAAACGAGCTTGAAGGCCGATGACTGAAAAAAAGTGATCGTAGCTATAACTTGGATCTGAACTGTCTTGGTTTCATAGTTGTACTTTAGCGCTCACCTTCTGCGATTTTCTTACAACTTTTTAATTTTGAATTGCAGCCTCTATTTCATGTGTGTTCAACCTGATTTAAAAACTGAAGAAAGTACTAGATGTATGTATTGCAAAGAACCGAAGGCCTAGTTCAGTCACTAAGCTACGGTTTCGTAGCTTTTCCGGTACGTAATTGGAAACGACATTTGACATTTCTCCGATCGAGGATGTAAGCGTCCTTGGTGATGCTCTCATTATGCAAATTATGAGAATAAAGACAATTTAATATTATCACAATTTTAAATATGTCGGATCAGATAGTGGACTCACATCCGGATGTATGGTGGCTCCACCACCCACTAGGCCATCCCGGTTTGTATTTTCCGTGAAAGGAAAGGGACGTTTCCTTTCAAAGTGCAACCACAATATCCCCCTTACTATTTCTCAACGACTGTAAAGGGAATTTAGATATATCCTGAATATTTCACCAGTTTATGGAATAAAATGCTTAAAAACGGAAAACAGGCAGTCTTCCCAGTACTTCGAAGGCTTCAGAACCCAGAAAGAATTCTTCCACATGGCACCTTTATGTAGGTCCTGGTGGTCCAGGGGGGCTGACGTGCAGCTGTCTATTCGAAAAGTTCTTACTAACCTCTCCAAGGTGCTCCAGAAAAACAGAGCCATTGCCCACCTTGGGCGCAATTTAAAACGTCTGCTCCCAAACACCTCAGTCGGCAGAAGAAAATGGCATTTTAAAAGTCACCCTGTGTCTTTAGCACAACGCAAGGACGTCGGGATGTCAAATTCTGTTCTCTTTTTATGGCCGACTTTATTTTGCAAGTGACCCCCACATGTGAAAGCTTTCAATTTCATACAATGACTTTGTCTCAAAGCTATACGTCATCTTGGCGATAATTAGTAACTTATAACACAGCTAGGTGTCAACTCAGGGAAAAATATTTACCCACCAATCGTCTCTCAGACACGATCGCATCATTCGTAAAATTTGTATGCGAATAAGTACACTAATTAGAAACCAAACCCCCTGAATTATATTTTAGGCCAGAGTCTTCCTTTAATTGAGAGAATTGCAGATTTTTGCAGTAACGCCGTTTCCTCTTGATAAATAATTTACCACATGATAGTGGCGTAAGGACCAAAACCTTTTATATTAATAGCAATGGGCTGTAAGTGAGAAAATATATGCTCATCCGACAGGGATTTGCTTTTCCTGTATCTTTATCTTAAGAGGAAGGAGCGAATCACTGAATTCATTTATTTTTGCTGTCGCAATGTAGTACGCACCCATTTATAATCTCTCTTATTATGAAGCCAAACAATGTTAACTCCCTCTGACAGATCACGCAACGGATAAACACTAGTGGGTTTCGCTACAGTTGTGGAGACGATACATTCTCTTACAGTATTCTACTTAAGATACAATTATGAAATGGAAATAGTCTTTCTTTTTTCAGGAATAAGTGTAAGGGGTGTTATCAGGATAGACGCCTTGTGCACAGAAGGGTATTAAACTGAAGCATGTGCATAAATAGTGTGGCTATTTATTACCATAAAAAATACTGCCCCTTAAAAATACACTATAATTATTCCAAGACTCCGGGAGTCTTCAGGAACCGAACAGTTCAGCATCAGAATTCGATTAACCACACACACAGGGAAACCTACGGGAGTTCCTGTTCATACACAACATTGTAATAAAGCTATAAAGCTGAAAGGATGGTTACAGTATGATTGCTAAGTTAAGAGTCTCCCTGACAAAGTATGTTAAATTCATTACATACCTACGCATTAATATTTCTCTACGGTTAAATAGATTCGTTTAACTCATAATTGCTTGCAGAGTTGAAGCCAAGTATCTCCCACTAACACATCTTTAATTTAATTGCACCGCCTCAGACATAGGGATGGTCACATCACAAAAAGGAATTGAACTCGAAAGTTGGCTAACAGGAATACACCCACCATATTTGTAATCGTTTGTTCTAACAATCCTCTATATCTCCCAACGGAGCTAATACGCATTTATGTTGTGCGGATTTCACTGCACATGTCTGCATGTTCACATAATTTATCGTTTCAGTCCACCGAATAAAGCGCTATGAAACCACAAAAAAAGCTCATGCACACGTTATAGATAAATCTCTGAAGGCCGTTGATTTAATGAACACTTTGGGTCTCCAAGACTTTACAAGATATGGAGAAAAGCACAAAGTGCTATCACTCACAGATCATGAAACACATTGGTATCAGAAAACTACTACAAATTTTATTACTCCACTGGTTTTATACTTTGCGAAATTATGTGCATTAATGAGGGAGTTGAGAGTAAAAAGTTAAGTACCTACTAACAGATGTTGTGAAGAGACATCGTCAGATCCGAATGAAAGACAAAGTTCAATCACAAATTCACAAATCACAACTGGTTCTTGCTGAACTGTTTTGGAAGCTTGGATCAAATTAATCCTCACAAAGAACACCCGAGATTGTCTCAGACTGTGTTCCGAGGAATGAGCGTACCTGTAGTTGAGCAGCTGGTACAAGACTGACCTAAGGCGGCTTGCTGGAGATGGCTAACGGTGTATTCACAAGGTGGGGGAATCTTTCGTTTCATGAATTTAGCTAACGTACACATGAAACAACGGGAAACACAGCCAAGATAGGAGGCTGTGGTGATGCTTATCTGTAGCGGGGCCTCAAAGGGCGTTGATACAACTTCTAAGATGGAATGCGTCTCTCTAACTGCCCCCGTCGTGTTCACTACCATTCTTCCACTCATCCCCACTTAGAAAAACTACTTACACGATGGTAGAGAAAGGGAAGTGGTCGCTGATAGTGAAATAAAATAAAGAAAGTCACTCCAGTGCATTCTTATCCCAAGTCTCTTAGCCACTTCCCACCCATCTACCATGAAAACGTTCTCTGGGAGACTTCACCAATGAAACTGAGGAACGCAATGACTGAAACAACATGAAAAGAGTTAGTAGAGATCAGTTTCAGTATCAGTAATACATGCTTTAAATAATGGAACTATCATTTATTCAAATTAATGAAGGAGTCAGACAATATGAATCTACCAACTCCTAACGGGAAACACAATTCAAGGAATGTCAATGTGAATGAAACTGGAATTATCTGTAACATCCAACAATTGAGTTTAGCTTTTAAATGGCAGTATTTCCAATGACCCACTGTAAAGAAGGTTTTAATAGTCCTGTCATACCTATCATTTCTGAATTCTGTGCGTAAATCATTGTTAATTCTCTTACGATAATGACACTTCAGTGCACGTTCCATTCAGTGGCCAATGAAGCGTATCCGAGAGTGCTTCTCTTTCTGTATGGTCCATCTAATTTACTTGCATGCCGTTTCTTCGGACCCGGGCTATGTGAGCAGGACGGAAAAGTAAAAATGACATGTTAATCTTGTTGATGCGAAACAGTCACTGTTGTCTTCCGTGGCTAGTGACGCACTCAACAATATGTGATAGTGTTCCCACTTGAACTTCCCCAGGAGCGCAAATACGCAGTTTCCCAACTGTTACTTCAACATGTCACTGTTTTTATACATTCATACATCGTAAATCTCAAGCAAAAGATAAAATCGTACTGGTGTGTTGTCTGCCGACTACGTTAGTACAAATGGTTCAAATGGCTCTGAACACAATGGGACTTAAAATCTGAGGTCATCAGTCCCCTAGAACTACTTAAACCTAACACACATCCATGCCCGAGGCAGGATTCGAACCTGCGACCGTCTTGGTCGCGCGATTCTAGATTGAAGAACCTAGAACCGCTCGGCCACAGAACCCAGCACTACGTTAGTTAATAGAGAGTATTCATTCACCTGACTAAATATTAGTAACAATTTAAATGAGCAAACAGGTCACTTTGTAGAGCAATAGATGGTGTGCAACGGCTACTAGACGTACCTGATCCCCAAAGAACGTCATGACAGTGGAGAAGAGTCTATGTACCATGCGTTTGTGAGGAACATTCGAAGAAAGTGAGGTGGACGTTGGCACGTGGCGAAATGAGAGAAATTATTTGCCCTGTCTAGCAGGGCGCATGACCACACCGTAACTGAAAATGCTTTGTTTGTTGGTTTATCAAATCGGAATCTTGAGATCTAGTCAGATATGCAGAGACAAATGGCCAGCGTGTCTACAAGGATTTGTGCATCACATTCAGCCGCGTATAATCTGGAGTGACTGTAGAAGATTTTCACCCGACGGTAATTGTTGCTTACAGTGCATGCATCTTCAGCAAAATCAGTTTCCAGGCGACCACACAACTGATAACGCTTGATCTGTTGGTTTTTCCAACCAGAATTACGGAAGGAGCGGCATTTAGTGGACATTTGGAGTGGGGTGTACTGTAACAAGAGCTGTAAGTATTCAATGGCCCAAGCAAACTAAACGGTGGTTCACTGGAGGGATGTAGAGTGATTTGTTGACTCACAGTTTAGCTTCTCTTCAAATGGTGCAAGGCGTCGAGCGCATCAACAGCCCAGTGAAGTGTTTCACCAGCTGTGAGCGGAGGACGTAGTTAAGACCAGAGGTTGTTCCTTGATATTTTTGGGATGTGTATATGAACCCAGATTTTTATTTCAACCTTCTCAGTGACCAACTGATGCCCTTTCTTCCAAATCTTTATGTGTAGTAGCCTATGCTATCAACACCCCATCTTTCAAGATGACAGCAGCCATGTTCATAGGGATGCACGAATACGTTCATGGTTTAAGAAACGCTCAGGTACACAGCTCAACAGAAACTGGTTCGCTAAATCAACCGAGCTTAATCCCACAGACGACGTCTGGCACTGTTTGGAAAAACGAATGAAAGTATTCAAGAAACATCCCTGTAATATGGTACCTCTACACGTTGTGTAGAGCTAGAATTTCACTTGGCCATTGGAATCTCGTTCTCCAGATAATGATATTATAAATGCGAGAGATAATGTTAATCGGTATTAGCGTTTTGTTTTGTGTGGATGACAAATTTTTTGTGTGGTGTGCCTAAGTTATGCAAATCATTCGTAACTCAATACGGCTCAGTATGTCAGCCGTGACTACATAATGTACAGTTCTTGCTCGTACACTTGCAGGTCATGCAGATAGACTACTGTTGTCCACAGGCGGAGGCAGTATCACTGGCTGCTTACAGCTCCTCATGGGTGGAGACCAGTCCCCGTTTCAAGCTCGCCTTGAGGATTCTCATCAGTCGTGCCCAGAAGCCGTTGATTCTCACCGCCGGGCATCTCTACCGCATCGACAAAGAAGCCTTTCTTTCGGTATGTGCTTAACTACCTCCCAAACCTCTGTAGTAGCTATTAATTGTAGATTAGTGATGAAACAGATTAGTAGCAGCACCGTCAGGTCAATGCATGGTTCATTGCCTTGCATATGATAGATTTTCGGTCATATGTGCAATGTTTCTCCTTTGACGTTCAGCTGGTCCTTTAGTAGACGATACATGCGTTGCCGTGCCGAGACAGGAACAAGTCACCGGTGCGAGTGAAGTGAAGTTGATATGCGCATAACCAGACACCTAGCGGGTCTGTGTGGTCGGGTACTGAGAAAATTTGTTATACGCTGTAGGAAGAGATTTGACCGTAAAAGGTACAGAATATAGCTAGAATTTCACTTTCCATTTTAGTGGAATATATGAAAGTTGGGCAAAGTAAACTAAATAAAGAATTTGTATGTTAACGTGGCCATTTTACTCAATTCTTGACTATAAAATTTGTACAATATTTCATTGGTTTTGAATAAATAGTTCGATAAATGAATGATTTGTATTAGAAATGGGCCATTTACTTTATTTGATGGTGTTAGTAATTATATGCTGATGGATATTCATGTACAATGGTTAACCCACAACATCAGGCTGGAAGAAAGGAAGATTATGGTTTAATGTTCAGTGTACGTCGACATCGTTGCATATTAAGGATGTCTGAGGATGCGTCCCATGTAATTTCCAGAGGGATGCCTCCCCAAAGCAAAGCGAAAGGCAAGATAAATCCAAGTCTAGATAGCAGCAAGGGGATTGACACACATTGCTCCAGAATGCTTATTCAGAGCCGTAATTTCTGCATCACTTAGGAGACTAATCAGATTAAGGACTTCACCTTTCCACCGGAAACACAGATGCTGTACGCAGCGTACCACTCAGTTATGGGTTATCAAGTAATCTTCTCTAGAACAGAGCCCTTGGGTTCCGTGAATCAAATATCATAAAATCACTCATAAAATAAATCAGTAAATGGATCACGAAGAGCACCTAAGACGTCTGTAGCAAAATGAGAACGTCGTATAAAAAATCATAACTCGGAAAAGACAACTTCATACCAAAAGCATATAGAATGACGATTGTATCCAATGAGTCTGACAAGGATACGTCAGCCGAAGTCATCGTACTTGAACTGTGTTAAACGGAACCGAAAACTTCCTCCGTTCCTTCCTTTTATTGGTGATCAGTCTTCTCACTGGCACGATGTGGGCGTTACTATTTGCTCCCCTGTGCCATTCTCTTTATCTCAGAGCAGCGACATTATCAGCTACTTTGTATTCTCAGCGAATTGTAATCCGAGTTATAATATTTTCTAGTACTTTTGATATTACTCTATATTCTTTTCTTTTCACACTACCGATTCCGACTATACCTAGATCCAGCCTTTGCATTTACCTTTAAGATTCTCTTCCACTTTCAAACGACTCACTTTCCACTCGAAGACTCTCAGAACGTTACTCTTTCATTGTTTATTTAACCTTCTTCTCATTGCTTCCTCTCCCTAAACAGCCCCCTCTTGGAGATCACAATTAATACGGAATCTTTTGTCAGTGGGAAGATCACGATAATAAGACTTTTTCATATGCAGCTCACATATCCTGTGACTAAGTGTTATGGTCTTTAATGCACTTTCTTTCATTGTCTTCTGTCTTCTGCAGCTTCATGCAGTTGATCATTACTGATTCTTCCGCTTTAGATGCAGTTTCCCACCCAAGAGTAACAGGATGTCCCAACATCTGTGTACTCCTCGGCCCTCTTTTGACAAGGTCGTTGGCCACACGAAGGTGGCTCTTTGTATCAGGGGCCTTCCGCTGCCACTGCCGATGATTTTTACCCAAAATTTAAGGATTAGCTGGAAACTGACACGGAATCGAAGACGCTTTGATCTGAAGTAGTAGGCGGTACCCGTTGGCCGCTAAATTACGATCTACTGAAATTTGTTACTAAATAAATCTTCTTGACTTATATACTAAATTGTCATATATTTTCAACTTTCAGCGTTATTTCATTATGCTACACGTAAACTACCAGATTACAACAATAATTTACTCACTTAAGACTCATTTTCCTTATTTCCATTACTAGGTGTTATATTTAAATTTTTCCTGCCGAATCTTACAAGAATGCAAAACGAACTCTTAACAACTACTGGTATTCCTGGACTCAAAAATCAAGCCAATACGTTGTATGCACATGAATTTACAATTTCTACTACAGCATCATTAATAACTTCCAGAAATTACACAAAAATGTGGTTTATAACTCCATTTGTAACATAAAGAAGTGCATGAGTTTAGACATGTTTGACATTTTGCGAATCGAAAGAACAGCTTTTGCCGTTCCTCAGGTTCTATGAATAGAAACAGAAAATTAGAAAAATTTTCTTTCTATTCCTTACTGAGATTTACCAAACCAGAAACCTACACTTACAGAGGGATAGAAAAACAATGAAAATCGCTCAAAATAGGAAAGGCCGCTGGACCTGATGGGATACCAGTTCGCTTTTACACAGAGTACGCGAAGGAACTTGCCCCCCTTCTCGCAACGGTGTACCGTAGGTCTCTAGAAGAGCGTAGCGTTCCAAAGGATTGGAAAAGGGCACAGGTCATCCCAGTTTTCAAGAAGGGATGTCGAACAGATGTGCAGAACTATAGACCTATATCTCTAACGTCGATCAGTTGTAGAATTTTGGAACACGTATTATGTTCGAGTATAATGACTTTGCTGGAGAATAGAAATGTACTCTGTAGGAATCAGAATGGGTTTCGAAAAAGACGATCGTGTGAAACCCAGCTCGCGCTATTCGTCCACGAGACTCAGAGGACCATAGACACGGGTTCCCAGGTAGATGCCGTGTTTCTTGACTTCCGCAAGGCGTTCGATACAGTTCCCCACAGTCGTTTAATGAACAAAGTAAGAGCATATGGACTATCAGTTGAAGTTTCGAGAACATACCATCACTGAAGAGTCAAGCAGTATATTGCTCCCTCTTTCGTATATTTCGCGAAGAGTCCATCAGGATAAAATCAGAGAGATTAGAGCCCACACAGAGGCATACCGTCAATCCTTCTTTCCAAGAACAATACGAGACAGGAAAAGAAGGGAGAACCGATAGAGGTACTCAAGGTACCCTCCGCCACACGGAGTTTACGCTTGCGGAGTATGGATGTAAATGTAAATGTAGATGTAGACTTTAGCTGACAAATTTAATCATAACTGAGTTTATGCTGACTGATGTTATAATTAATTAACCAGTGATTTGTTTGAATTAAGAGTACATTGTTAAATGCTTTTGGGATCTACGTAATTACTGCAGATTCTAATATTTCTCAACATTTGTTTCAGCTTGTGAATGCTTCATATTCTTACTATGCTTTACTTAGCCAAACAACCAACCGGTAAATCCAAGGCATGCCCAGAAGTCTTGACTACAGTGTATTTTGATAATGAAATTCAGTCATCTTTTCTATTCTGTAACAGTCTTTTGTTATGCAGCAAACCTACATTAGGTTATATTTACTACTAAACAATTAATATTGTAATCATAGAAGAAAACATACCTGCATAATAATCTCATATTGGTACATAAATTTGTCACATGTGCTGTTATGAAAGTGATGGAAATTTTAAATTAATAAAATATGAAATAAATATTATTACATACAAAACACAGGAACTACCATTAACTTAAATATTAGTTTATTTCAAGTTGCCATTCATTTTCCTATTGAAACAAAGTAGTGTGATATGTACGCAGTAGTCAGTATATGAATGCATGATGCGTAGTGTACTACGTATCCTGAGGAGTTGGTAACATGTAACAACGTTTTGCTGCAGTTAATAGGGTAAATGTCACTGTCATTAATGTGGTACAACCAGTTCTTTGAATGATGCTCACCACATCAGGTAAGTCTAGACAATTATACATTTTGCTGAGACACATAAATTCTACAGAAAATTTACTTTTTCTCTGTATGTTATTTTGTGAATCGCTACATCGATCTGGGAGCACATTCCCATTGCACAACACATGGCTGTAAGACAAATTGCCTACCACTTTTACGCTCACTGAGGTGTATGATGTGATTGCTCAAACTCGTTAAAACCCAAAATTCGTTTTGCTATTCCCATGATAAATCGTTGTGGTAACTGAATGTTAACTGCGCAGTTTCTTTTATGTCCATTTTCGGTCAGACACGTCCCTGGTTAAGAACATTGTACATAAGATGGCACAAATTTAAAACAGGGCATATTCAAATTTATTTTCTCGCGTAATCGAAATTCAAAAGCTAACAGAAATTTTACAAGATAAAATCAATGATATTCAATGTAAAAGAACAAGCTTTAAAAATTACTGCAGATCAGAAAGATAAATCAATTAATTTATTTAAATAATTCAGTTTTATGCTTAAACATTCCAAACTTCACAACCTGCTTACACTTTTGTGTTCTAAACACAAATGTCTCCCCTATAATTTTTATCTATTTTTGTAATATACCTATCAGATAAGATAATTTTATATCTCCCACCATATACCTCATTGTTTTTGCTAAGAATTCAGCGATGCAGCTTACGATGTTTCGTTTCCCATACGTACCACATAATGCATTGAATTTTCAGGTATCTCAGTATTAAAAATGTTATACGACTTATTGGTTGAATTCTTAGTTCCTGAAACATTCTTCCTAGAAGTCTTTTTAAAATATAAATTAGATAATTAATGTACAAATATATGGGGCACATAAATATCTCGTATTAGCTGATTAATTCTCCTCAGATCTCCGAATAAGTCCTACGCTTTTTTAAAGCTATGTTGTGGATTCAAATACCACATTTCTTGAGCTAACACCTAATCCTCGAATAAATATTCTTTAGTTTCGCACGATCAAAAAGGGAAGAATATTTCTATCTGAAATACTACACATATGAAGTAAGGCATAACAAATTCAACTGAATTACACTCCTGGAAATTGAAATAAGAACACCGTGAATTCATTGTCCCAGGAAGGGGAAACTTTATAGACATATTCCTGGGGTCAGATACATCACATGATCACACTGACAGAACCACAGGCACATAGACACAGGCAACAGAGCATGCACAATGTCGGCACTAGTACAGTGTATATCCACCTTTCGCAGCGATGCAGGCTGCTATTCTCCCATGGAGACGATCGTAGAGATGCTGGATGTAGTCCTGTGGAACGGCTTGCCATGCCATTTCCACCTGGCGCCTCAGTTGGACCAGCGTTCGTGCTGGACGTGCAAACCGCATGAGACGATGCTTCATCCAGTCCCAAACATGCTCAATGGGGGACAGATCCGGAGATCTTGCTGGCCAGGGTAGTTGATTTACACCTTCTAGAGCACGTTGGGTGGCACAGGATGCATGCGGACGTGCATTGTCCTGTTGGAACAGCAAGTTCCCTTGCCGGTCTAGGAATGGTAGAACGATGGGTTCGATGACGGTTTGGATGTACCGTGCACTATTCAGTGTCCCCTCGACGATCACCAGTGGTGTACGGCCAGTGTAGGAGATCGCTCCACACACCATGATGCCGGGTGTTGGCCCTGTGTGCCTCGGTCGTACGCAGTCCTGATTGTGGCGCTCACCTGCACGGCGCCAAACACGCATACGACCATCATTGGCACCAAGGCAGAAGCGACTCTCATCGCTGAAGACGACACGTCTCCATTCGTTCCTCCATTCACGCCTGTCGCGACACCACTGGAGGCGGGCTGCACGATGTTGGGGCGTGAGCGGAAGACGGCCTAACGGTGTGCGGGACCGTAGCTTCATGGAGACGGTTGCGAATGGTCCTCGCCGATACCCCAGGAGCAACAGTGTCCCTAATTTGTTGGGAAGTGGCGGTGCGGTCCCCTACGGCACTGCGTAGGATCCTACGGTCTTGGCGTGCATCCGTGCGTCGCTGCGGTCCGGTCCCAGGTCGACGGGCACGTGCACCTTCCGCCGACCACTGGCGACAACATCGATGTACTGTGGAGACCTCACGCCCCACGTGTTGAGCAATTCGGCGGTACGTCCACCCGGCCTCCCGCATGCCCACTATACGCCCTCGCTCAAAGTCCGTCAACTGCACATACGGTTCACGTCCACGCTGTCGCGGCATGCTACCAGTGTTAAAGACTGCGATGGAGCTCCGTATGCCACGTCAAACTGGCTGACACTGACGGCGGCGGTGCACAAGTGCTGCGCAGCTAGCGTCATTCGACGGCCAACACCGCGGTTCCTGATGTGTCCGCTGTGCCGTGCGTGTGATCATTGCTTGTACAGCCCTCTCGCAGTGTCCGGAGCAAGTATGGTGGGTCTGACACACCGGTGACAATGTGTTCTTTTTTCCATTTCCAGGAGTGTATAATAATTTGTGACACCTAATTTGAAAATTTTCGTACCAATTAAGCCAGCAAGTTTTTGAGTCTGTTGCTTATAAATGAAATTCGTCTTCTAGTATTTTGTGTCGAAGTATTATAAACTTCAAAGTCGTATTCAGATTCGTACTTTATGACTAAAAGTCTAATTTTTGTACGTCCTACAGCAGTTTCGTCTACTTCTGGGAAAGTTTCTTGAACTTTTCTACCATTATTCACACCTGATCATCTTTGGAGAAGATCTCCAGCAACAAACATAATTTTGAAACTTAGCATCAGCCCTGTTTTAAGACTACAATATGTGAATTCAGGTCTGCCTATTACGTGAGCAGCCGTTTACTGTAAGTTACGGACTGTTTTCAGCACTTTTGAGTCATCAGCAGGGAATACTTCTATTAAAACGCAAACAAGTTTTATGTATCAGTTATCCTAACGAAATTTATTCATAATCATTTTAACCTGTAGTAATTACTTCCGTATTTTCTACGTTCCTCTTTCGTTTATTGTAAGCTGGTAGCTATTCGTCTGCTGCTGAATGATGTAACTGTGATTTTTGGCTGATTAGTTTCATATATCTTTGGCGTGACATTGCGTGTGCTGGGTTGCTGTTGTAATTGCTCGTGAATATTTGATAAAGTTTTAGTCTTCAGTAATTTATTTTAAAGTTTATTTGTGTTTATATTTGCTGTAAAGGTAACTTCTTAGTGGATTTTCATTCATCTCAGTCTTTCTTTCTGTGTTATTGACTCGAGTGGTCTGTTATTCGTGAGTGTTCTTACGTCGTTCGTCGAAGTTTCACGTCTCAGCAGTGTGTTTACATGTCGCGGCTTGCGGTTGAAGCTGTAGCGCTTCTAAAGCTAAGTACTGTCAAAGTTGTTTGTACAGTGTTCGAATATTAAATTTAGTAGTTTTCAATCGTTCATCCGAATATTAGCAGTATGCTTACATTTTGGGGCGAGCAGTTGCAGCTGTAGCGGTTCTTAAACTCTGCCAAAGCTGTTTATGTACTGTTATAAAGTTTTTAAATTTAGCAGGTTTCCACGGTGTGTCGTGCTGTTTGTGGTGAAATAACGGTTTAATAAACTTTTGGAAACGTTCGCTCACTGTGCTTTTTAGAGTTATCTGTGTGTTGAAGTCGTTTGGTAAATTTCATGCGGTAGTTTCAGCTGACGTTTGTTATTGTTTCTAGTGAAACATTTCAGAAATATTTGCATTCACTGTTTTAACTTCGTTGTGTTTCAATGGCCGCTTGAACTTTTGGTTTTACCTAAGAAATTCGGTGAAGTTTTGGTGGTATTGGTATTAGTTGTGACTTAGTAGTATTAATGAAAGTTGTTGCTTTCGTAGTAGAGAGAGAATTTAGGTACCACTGTTGTTAGTTCTATAAATAGTTCTACTGGTGTAATTGAACTTACGTAATATAGTCGTGTAGTTTTGTCCGTAACTGCAAAATGTTACCATGAGTGAGAAGTGTGGGCTCTGTCGTAGGATTGTGAGTAGCAGATTATGGTGTGGGATTTGTTCAAAGTATTTTCATTGGGGGGAATGCAGTGGGGAAGCTAGTGGGCATTCTAAAGAGATACTCTCCTGGGAATGCAGAATCTGTAGCAGAAAAAAGTTGATAGAGGAGCAGGAGTGTGACATCTGCGTCCTTCAAGTGCAGTTAAAACCTTCAAAGGATGAACTAGATAGGTTGGTGAGTTTGAAGGGAGTTGGGGGAATGTGAACTGTCAGTTAGCAAGCAGGGAGCTAGACAGTTGTACTCTGAATATATGCAAAAGATTTGATCAACTGTCAGAGCTGAGAGGAGCCTCTTGTAGCTGTAGATGTAGGAAACATCCAGCAGTTGTCAGCAGTTGCAAAGTATAACAGAAAGAAGGAGGTTCTGCTGCTAGGAAGTTCGACGGTAGAGGCGTGGGCTAGCAGTTGCAGAAAGTGTTGAGGAGTGAGTACCAGGTCACCAGTATCGTGAAGCGTAGTGCAGGGTTGGTTCAGGTGACTGACAGCACAGGGGAATTTCACTAAAGAAGCTCGGATAGTGATTGTGGGTAGAACAGGGAGTAGTCTTGACAGGAACGGGGAATATAATGTAGGTGGTGACATGGTAAAGGTAGCTTCTGAAACTGGTGGCATTAATTTGCACTTCGTGTAACTGTTTCAACGTCATGAGTGGCCTCATCTTAATGCTGCTGTTAGGCGTGTTAATTTGGGGCAGGAGAAACCACTGATGGCATGTGGCGTTGCTCACATCGCATTGGTGCCTGTTGAGTCTATCAGTAGATCCGGTTTCACTAAACATGGCCTGTACCTCAATAGGTATGCGAAGGGGAGGCTGGCAAAGCTTTTATGTTACAGTGTAGTGGGCGGTGGTGGGATCACTCACGGAAAAATTGCTGTTGTAGTTGGCGTTAGAGCTGCAACTTATTTAGATTGAAGTCAGCTGATAGAAATACCTGCTTAAAGGAAGTTCCTCTGACAAAGGAATCACCTTCAGAGGAGATCAGGGATCTAAGTTGAGAAGGAATGGGAATATTCCATCAAAAAATGAGACGTATTGGAGATAAAGTTAGTGAAATGCTTATAGACGTTGGCTCTGACATTATTGGTACATCAGAGCTCCACTTAAATAACTTGACATTTCTGAGGCTTTCCTTGCCAGGATAAAGATTGCTGTTTTTCAAGGAGTTCCTTCAGAGTGGGGGAGGGCCATGTACGTAAAAAACGTATTCCATTTAAGTCTGTAGTCGTATCATGGCACTGCACTAAAAGATATTTGAATATTGTGTGTGGGCAGTTGAGTTTAGTGAAACTAAACTAATAATTGACATTGTTTATGGGTCTCCTGACTCTAACTTCAGAGTACTTCTACTCAAGCTAGCGGGAATTATGGATCACTTTATAGGAAGTATCAAAAATTAGTTGTGTGTGATACTTCAATATTAATTTTGTATATGACTGTCCAAGAAAAAGAATGTCGGTATATCTCCTAAATTCGTGTGATCTGATGCAGACTGTGTTTTTCCTAACCAGGGTGTGGGGGAACAGTATCACAGCTGTAGACTATATTTTTATTCATTCTTCATCCTAGATATGCATTTTGTTAGTAAAAGGGGTGAGTGGCCATGATGCACAAATTTTAACACTAAAAGGCATTTGTAGGCAAACAAATGTCACATATAGTTATAAACAACGTAGGAAATCTAATCCAATGGCAATAGAGAGTTTTTTAAACCTCGTTAAGGAACAATAGTAGCAAAATGTTTTAGTGCCAATAACACAGATGACAAATGTAATCCTTTCCCTAACACATTTTTCACGTTCTTTGAGAGGTGCTATCCATTAGAACGTTATAAACGGAGTAATAGCTGCAAAAGGCAGACTGGGTGGCTGGTTACTGGGATAAGGATATCATGTAGACAAAGTGGCAATTAAGAATTAGTCACAATCAAGCTACAGTAGCCCCTTACAAACACTATTGTAAGGTCCTTAAAAATGTTATTAGGAAGGCAAAGAGCATGTGCTACGCAAATAATTTAAAGGATAAAATTAAAACTAAATGGTCGGCAGCACAAAGTCGACTGCATAAAGTCAGTTAGTAGTAGAAATATTTCTATTGCTGATAAGCCAGATACATGTACAGTAATTAACAATCATTTTCTGAGCATTGCTAGTGAATTAAATAAAAACTTAGTTTCTACAGGGAATCGTATAATTCTCCAGGAAGATGCCTTTCCGAGACTGATGTCTCAAAGACTCCTCTGTTATACCGACGATGGGGAGACTAGATCAATAATTAAATCACTGAAGACTGTGGACTCTCATGGACATGATGGAGTGCCTAGCAGAATATTAAAGCGGTGGGCTCACATGTTATCCCTGTACTTAGCCATAATTGTAATTTTTCCTTCAAGAATGGTCAGCTTCCTGAACGATTAAGGTAATCAGTAGTAAAGTCGCTTTAATGTAGGCAATTTTATACCTATTTATATCTCATCAGTGTTTACTAAAGTTATTAAAAATGCTGTGTCTGTAAGGATAATTGATCATTTTACATCACATAATTTGCTATCAGAAGTACAGTTCGGCTTTAGAAGTGATTTAACAACTGAAAATGCAATATACTATTTTCTCTGTGGGGTACTGGATGGGCTAAACAAAATGTTTCGAGCGTTAGGCATACTTTTTGATTTGGCTAAGGTGTTTGATTACGTCAGTCACAAAATATTGCTCCAGAAGTTGGACCATTAAGGAATACGGGCGGTAGCTCACAATTAAAAATTTTTAATATGCTGCAGCCCGGTCAGCGACCGTGATAAACTACTATGTCAAAAATCCACCTCAGTTCCGAAATGTTAATGGTCACTACGCAGGTTTCGGCTAGATTAATCTAGTCTTCTTCTAGCTAAATTACTCTAGCTGAAACCTGGGTAAAGACCAGTAACATTTCGCAACTGAAGCGGATTTTTGACATAATAGCTCACAATTGGTTCACCTCTTACTTAAACGACAGGCAGCAGAAGGTCATTATTCACAGCTATATTTTGACTAAAGTTCAGTCTTGATCACACCATTTATGTTTCAATGATATAGGTAACCGGTTTCGGTTATTTTTACATAACCATCATCAGACCCATGGCTCACTTAGGATGGTAGGCGGAGCTCTCCTCAGCTGCTACGAAGTCAACTTTTCAGATTTGTAACTATTACAAAATTTGCGAATTTCCGAATAAAATGATATAATATCTTATAATCTCTTATGGGAAGTATTTTATTTTATTTTTTAAATATAATATACAATGGATGAAAATTTTAAAAATTCTACGTCCATTACTTCAAGATCTAATAAAATAGGGAATTTTTTTATATAGAATGCTGTGGATTACTGTGTTATAAAGGTTAAACTACGTGTTTGTATTGGTAGCACTGTCAAAAGCAGTATTGTATCGTTTCAAAGTATAAACACGCGTTGTATGTCGAAGTGTACGAATAGATTGGTAAATCTCTCAAACATTAAAGTATGACGCCAATATGAAATGTTTTTAAGAAACGTGGGTTTCATGGTAGTAGATTGTCGAATAGAGGGAATCAGTTTGTTCAATATGTGGCGTGTGAAGTTACAGACAATGAAATACAGGCAAACTCGTCAGTATCTAGAGAAACACCCATTAGTGCTTCAAAGATTAAACTAAAATGTTGTGTTACTCAGTTTTCTCAAAACGAAAGTGATGTCAATGGTAGGTTAGGTTATATTCTTATAGATTCACACATCCTAACAAGGGTGTTAGGTGAATCTGTGTGCTGTAAAATATGTGGAGGGCCAGTTAGTTTACACGAAGACAGTGAGGACTATCAAGTAAATTTAGCATTAATTGTGCCAGTTGTAAATATACTCATTCATTTTGGAATTCTGATAAGTGTAAAGATAATTATTTTGAAGTAAATGTTAGATGGTTTTATGGGTTGTCGCAGGTTCGAATCCTGCCTCGGGCATGGATGTGTGTGATGTCCTTAGGTTAGTTAGGTTTAAGTAGTTCTAAGTTCTAGGGGACTGATGACCTCAGTAGTTAAGTCCCATAGTGCTCAGAGCCATTTGAACCATTCTTTATGGGTTGAGCCATAGGCAACGGACACACTGAAGCAGAAACAATGTGTGCCATGATGAATATACCACACCCACCTTGTAAAATCGACAGGTATGGAGGATTTATTTTAGTTGCTGTGGAAGCTGTTGCATGTCAGTCAATGAAGGGTGCTGCAAACAAAGCTGTTGAAATAAATAGTGGTATGACTGATAAACCAGTAGCTTTCGATGGCACTTGGTAGAAGCACGGCTACTGTTCTCAGATTTCTGTTGCTATGGTGAACAGTGTGGATACGGAAAAGGTAACAGATTTTAACCAAACATTGTTATAAGTGTAAATCAGGGAACGAGGAAGGGCATATCTGTGATAGAAATTATGAAGGAACAAGTGGTGGTATGGAGGCCTCTGCAGCTACTGAAATTTTTAGTCGATCTGTGAACGAAAGGGAAGTGTGTTACGCTAAGTTATTAGGTAATGGATACTCAAAAGTAAACGAGTGTAACAGCGTAATAGCCGCTCAGCCTCATGATGAGATTGTCACAAGACTGGAATGTGTTCGTCATGTCCAGAAGAGGATGGGCACAAGGTTGGGGCAGTTGAAACAAAGTCTGAGAGACAAGAAACTTTCTGACCGTAAAACCATAAGAGGCCGGCTGACAGACAAAATGATTGATGAACTACAGCATTATTATGGGATGACCATTAGAAATAATACTGAGAATTTGTTGAAATAAAGCAGGCAGTATGGGCTACCTTCTTCCACAGACAGTCAACTGATGAAAAACAAGTACACCACCTTTGCCCTCCTGGACCTGATTCATGGTGCAATTACCACAATGGTGTTAGGAGCGTAAACTTTGGACGATTGAACAGTGGAAAACGTCGTGTGGTGTGACGAATCACGGTACACAATGTGGCGATCCGATAGCAGGTGTGAGTATGGCGAATGACCGGTGAACGACATCTGCCAGTGCGTGTGGTGCCAACAGTAAAATTCTGAGGCGGTGGTGTTCCGGTGAGGTCCTGTTTTTCATGGAGAGGGCTTGCACCTCTTGATGTTTCGCGTGGCACTATTACAGCACAGGCCTACAATGATGTTTTAAGCACCTTCTTGCTTCCCACTGTTGAAGAGCAATTCGGGGATGGCGATTGCATCTTTCAACACGACGGAGCACCTGTTCATAATGTACGCCCTATGGCCGAGTGGTTACACGACAATAACATCCCTGTAATGGACGGGCCTGCACAGAGTCCTGACCTGGTTCCTATAGAACACCTTTGGGATGTTTTGGAACGCCGACTTCGTGCGAGGCCTCACAGGTCGACATTGAAACCCTCGTTAGTGCAGCATTCCATAAAGAATGGGTTGCCATTCTCCAAGAAAGCTTCCATCACGTGATTCAACGTATGCCTGCGAGAGTGGAAGCTGTCGTAGAATAAATTTCTTTTATTCACTCTATGGTCACAAACTTGCAGGTTCCCAGACTAACGGTTTCGATCAGCAATAGCTACATTCCATAAAATGTTTCTAGGTTTGTGACCGCACTGTCAATACATATAAAACTACCGACGTTTCGCTCGCCATTGCAAGCGACCTTCTTCAGGGTGTTTTATAGTAAACAAACAGCGTGAAGAAGGTTGCTTGCAATAGGGTCCGAAACGTTGGTAGTTTTATATTTATTGAAAATGCGGTCACAATCCGAGAAAAAATTTGTTGAAAGCTGACCGAAACCGGCAGTGTGAGGCATACAAGTTTGTAAGCACAGAAATGAATAAAACGAATTTATTCTAAATTTTTTTAAAAGCCGTGGCCGGCCAAGCCCGTCTAATGAAAACGACGAGCATATTCACGATTCATTCACATGGAGTCATCGGGAGCCCGGAAGCATGTCAATGTTACGATTCGCTGATAACATTGCTATGCTTCGTGTAAGTGAAGAAGAGCTACATGGCCTATTGAATGGAATGAATAGTCTAAGGTGTACAGATTATGGACTGGGAGAAAATAGATGAAAGACGAAAGTAATGAGAAGTAGCAGAAATCGGAACACCGAGAAACTTAACAGCAGGATTGATCGTCACGAAGCACATGAAGTTAAGGAATTCTGCTACCTATGCAGTAAAACAGCCTATGACGAACAGAGCAAGGAGGACATCAAAAGCAGACTAACACTGGCAGAATGGGCGATCCTGGTCAAGAGAAGTTTAGTTTTATCGAACATAGGTCTTAATTTGAGGAAGAAATTTCTGAGAATGTACGTTTGGATCACAGCATTGTATGGTAGTGAAATATGGACTGTGGGAAAACCGGAAGAGAAGAGAATTGTAGCATCTGAGATGTGGTGCTAGAGACGAATGTTAAAAATTAGGTGGACTGGTAAGGGAGGGAATGAGGAGGTTCAGCGTAGAATTGCAGAGGAAAGGAATATGTGGAAAACATTGACAAGGAGAATGGTCAGGATGATATGACATCTGTTAAGACATCAGGTAATGACTCCCATGGTACTCGAGGGAGATGCCGAGGGCAAAACTGTAGAGGAAGACAGGGATCGGAATACATCCAAGCAATAATTGAGGACATAGGTTGCAAGTGCTATTCTGAGAGGTGGCGTACCAATCGAGTAAGGAGTCTGATGACAAAAAAAAAAAAAAAAAAAAAAAAAAAAAAAAAAAAAAAAAAAAGAAAAAAAAAGAAAAAAGGAAGTAATCGGATGTTAACTACGTACGGCAACCGGAAAAGTGGGTGCTGGGTGGCGAGGTCGTCCGCGGCACGACAGTGGGCTTCGTGTAGCAGATCTGCACCTTATTGGTCTGACGTTTGACGTCTAGAGGCATCTTTTTCCTTTGAATTAGCGTAAAATCTGTCCAGGCGGACCACAGTGGAAATACTCCGGTGTTTTGTCCTCTACTCTCCAAATGTGAATCTTCCTAATGGGCCTCGTAATTGTTGTAGTAGTGGTCGTACCTGCTTAGGCTTTCTGCTGAGTTGTGGTTTGACTGCTGCAGCATAAATCGACGAAATCCATGTTGCGGAGTCCATTCCTCCAGGCACTATCGACTGATGGTAGTGAGTGATGCCGAAGACCTAATACGCATGTCGTCTTCGAAATTCTGTATTACCCCCTGACCTTTATAGTTGACATTCGTGGCCATTGTCTCTAGAGCACTCGGTCGCAAAATTTTAGTTGCCGTAAAAGGTTGAATTTCTTCTCTCACTACCTGGATTATGAGTGTGGCGATGTCATGTTGGCCTTCCACAGCTGCCAAGGGACCACTTTTTGGAGTTGATTGTACTTCAGTCGTTCAGCTCTTTTCTGTCGCTTTTCCTCGGTTTGCTGACTTCCTCGGTTCTTCTTCTGTGATTCATTAACGGAAAAACTTGTTACATGTCTTCAGCGACTCCTTTCATCAAGTGTGAGATTTTTCAGCTTCTCGGATTTTTTTGTTCACAATGTGGCTTAGGATCAAAACAATCTTAGGGTTATATGTCAAACAATGTTGTTTCCGCATGATGTTGGGTCCTATTCTCTAGCTAAGCGGACTTCCAGCTAATTATCACCAAATATCTTCTTCAGTTTTGTTAGGAATTTGTCTCAGCTAAAGGGCTCTTCTTCAGAAAAATTTGGAAATCTGTGGCAAGGTCTTATGGACAAAACTACTAAGGTCATCGGTCTCTAAGGTTACGCACTACTTAATCTAACTTACTCTAAGGACAACACACACACACCCATGCCCGAGGGAGGATTCGAACCTCCGGGGGTGAACCGCCCGGACCGTGACGAGACGCTCCAGAGCGCAGGGCTACCCCGCGCGGCGCTCTTTTGCGGTGTTCTCGAACCACTGCTGGGCTGTGCCTGCTAAGTAAAGCCACACATTTGCCAAACACATCACGTCGTATCTCAAGTTGTACTTGATGACTAGATCAAATACATTCAACCATTCCGTCACGTCTTAACCAGCGTCTCTGGTATCACTGATGGAAGCTTGTTTTACAAATGACTTATTGCTGTTTTGGAATCCATTGGTTTCCTGAATGTGCAGAGCTTGTGAACTACGTACTTCTTCAATTACAGCTTTTACACAGCATAATTGGAGCCTCAGTGATGAAGATATTTTGATGTACCCAGAGTTTCTACCAAACAGTGTCACACTTAGATCCAAATCCAGCAGAAGCGTCCTCCACTTAGCTATAAGAGTACGTTTATTACGAACAATAATGTACATCCAGAACAGAACAGAACTTCTAGACAGAGAGTGATGTTATTTACACAACCATCGAATCCATAATATCGGAACATTAAAAAGTAGGATACACCGAGAACCTTCCAGAAGTGATAAAAAGTAAAGAACATGTGTAGGCAAGGTTTTGGTTGCAGCTGACGATCAGCCAGCGACACTAATTTGCACGCCACACTGTAAGCAGCGATATTGCTATTAGTTATTCCAATAACTATTATTCATTGCAACAGAGACGATTCCTAAGTCATACTTTTCAGAATTATTTACTATTATTTATTACATATTATTATTATTATTATTATCATGAGAAACTGGACGATGTATCGTCATATATATTGCAGAAGTAGAGATCTCATTAGAGTCACCAAGAACGGTGGAGTACTGGCATCACGTGCCACGACAGAGATCTACTGTGTATCCAGTCTTGGTGTCGCAGGAGACATACTTCTGACTGTAGTTAAAACAGTGTCTATTCTGATATAAGGTTGCAGAGGTGAACGAGATAGATTTTAAGCAATACTCCATCCCCACCCCAACAAAATCCAGATCAAAAGTGTATTCTTGACTGAAAAACACTGTTAACTTTATCTCCTTACATATTTATAAAATGAGAAAAGACAAATAACATTTGTTTCAAATTTAAACAAATAAAACTATTATATGATTATATGTATCAAAAAGGAAAGTGTGAATATGGTTGTTGGTACTGCTTATATTCTCCATTTACACTCCTGGAAATTGAAATAAGAACAACGTGAATTCATTGTCCCAGGAAGGGGAAACTTTATTGACACATTCCTGGGGTCAGATACATCACATGATCACACTGACAGAACCACAGGCACATAGACACAGGCAACAGAGCATGCACAATGTCGGCACTAGTACAGTGTATATCCACCTTTCGCAGCAATGCAGGCTGCTATTCTCACATGGAGACGATCGTAGAGATGCTGGATGTAGTCCTGTGGAATGGCTTGCCATGCCATTTCCACCTGGCGCCTCAATTGGACCAGCGTTCGTGCTGGACGTGCAGACCGCGTGAGACGACGCTTCATCCAGTCCCAAACATGCTCAATGGGGGACAGATCCGGAGATCTTGCTGGCCAGGGTAGTTGACTTACACCTTCTGGAGCACGTTGGGTGGCACGGGATACATGCGGACGTGCACTGTCCTGCTGGAACAGCAAGTTCCCTTGCCGGTCTAGGAATGGTAGAACGATGGGTTCGATGACGGTTTGGATGTACCGTGCACTATTCAGTGTCCCCTCGACGATCACCAGTGGTGTACGGCCAGTGTAGGAGATCGCTCCCCACACCATGATGCCGGGTGTTGGCCCTGTGTGCCTCGGTCGTATGCAGTCCTGATTGTGGCGCTCACCAGCACGGCGCCAAACACGCATACGACCATCATTGGCACCAAGGCAGAAGCGACTCTCATTGCTGAAGACGACACGTCTCCATTCGTCCCTCCATTCACGCCTGTCGCGACACCACTGGAGGCGGGCTGCACGATGTTGGGGCGTGAGCGGAAGACGGCCTAACGGTGTGCGGGACCGTACCCCAGCTTCATGGAGACGGTTGCGAATGGTCCTCGCCGATACCCCAGGAGCAACAGTGTCCCTAATTTGTTGGGAAGTGGCGGTGCGGTCCCCTACGGCACTGCGTAGGATCCTACGGTCTTGGCGTGCATCCGTGCGTCGCTGCGGTCCGGTCCCAGGTCGACGGGCACGTGCACCTTCCGCCGACCACTGGCGACAACATCGATGTACTGTGGAGACCTCACGCCCCACGTGTTGAGCAATTCGGCGGTACGTTCACCCGGCCTCCCGCATGCCCACTATACGCCCTCGCTCAAAGTCCGTCAACTGCACATACGGTTCACGTCCACACTGTCACGGCATGCTACCAGTGTTAAAGACTGCGATGGAGCTCCGCATGCCACGGCAAACTGGCTGACACTGACGGCGGCGGTGCACAAATGCTGCGCAGCTAGCGCCATTCGACGGCCAGCACCGCGGTTCCTGGTGTGTCCGCTGTGCCGTGCGTGTGATCATTGCTTGTACAGCCCTCTCGCAGTGTCCCGAGCAAGTGTGGTGGGTCTGACACACCGGTGTCAGTGTGTTCTTTTTTCCATTTCCAGGAGTGTATATTCAGTCTGGTCTTGGACAGAGCCATCAGTAAGTCGTTCACAAAGTTCACTCTGCTCCTAGCTATTTCTTCCATTGTGACGCTAACCGAAAATTATTACAAGACGCAGTGAATAAAATCAGTAAACCTAAAGATGTGGTTCTTCAGTTCCTTCCAGCGTACGTCATGATGAAATAGGTCGACTGTGAACGCTCAGATGACCGTCTCCAATGGGCATAACGTTTCAGCATTACCGTCATCAAGTGTGTGATGAACTGACCAGTTAGGAGACGGCGCGGCACTTCTTTCTCTTTCTCCCTCAGTTCCACTTCCCAGATCTGCCGTTCTATCCGCCGTCCGCGCCCAGGATATCCTCCCAAACTCCTCCCGCCGACTGACTGCTCAGTAGCAGTTTACGTCAGGTACGTATGCTGGGGTCACTTCTGCCGTTCTTCCACCTGCCCCTGAAGTCAGTTTGTTGTGGGTCATCTCCAAGCCTTACTAAGGATGTAGCCACGATCATAACTGAACAGCAGTTCCCTTACTCTAATATCTATAAATCATTTAATAACACAGTCCAAGAACTTACACGTCTGCTTCAAGATATTGGTATGGCCGTAATCCACTGCGTGTAACAGCGACAGCGGATGTTCCGCTACTGCCTAACGGTGACGCTGCTGCAATCTGGTATGCCGTTGATGTGCTCTAGGCCATTATCTTCGACAGTTACACCGACTGATGTCTTACATCTTTTATCATATTGGCAGGGTACCTGAAAGGACCTGGATTTCAGCAGTCCGTGGTCTTCCTTTGATACCACCCAGCAGTGCCCCTGTTTTAGGTGGCGGTGAAGGCTGCGTTCACTTTGTGTATCGGAAAATTCGTCATATCTTTCTGGATAATACTCCACAAACAAGAATAAACGCAACGGCCACATGCATCTTGCGTACCTCTCTGTTTTCACCAGTTGCAGAGGTAGTATAGACTTTTTCACTCTTTATAGCCTTCCGAAACACCGTCATAAGTGCTTCAATATCATGGTTGATACTTTTATTGGCATAGAGGATGGGAGCCCAATGTTCCAGTGTTTTGAGCATTCCGTTGCTCTGAGATGGCGATGGTAGCTGTCCGTGTGTAGTTAGATTGAAGTGCGTCTTCTTCTGGTTTACGCTGTACTCTGAGTGCTGCTCGCTCTTATTTGTCCTAGGATATGCAGAAAGGGGAGCACTCCATCCGCAGACAGCTGCCACCACCTGGCACAGAGTAATGGGGTGCTCCAAAGAGTGGTACGAAGACCTCGCACGCTCTCTGACGCTGATAATCTCAACCAAGAACTTGAGCATCTGAAGACGTTGTTCCGGAAGAACGACTACAAGGAGTGGCAAATTCCGAGATCCCTACGAACTGCTCTCTGTACAACTGATAGAAAGGTACCAAGAACATCAAGAGGAAGCGGTCATTGGGCTTATTACTTTTTGCTGTGCGTAATGCGGGTAGACAGGACGAATTCTCTAGAAACAACAAGTCAAGACAGTCTTCCAACCTCTAGCTAAAACATGCTATGCAAGATGTACTTTCGCTTTTAACAGCCTCCTACATGTCAGTAGTAACAGAACAACCTTAGGCGTTGCCACTCTTTTGCCCATCACAACCAGTGTCTGTCGCCAGTGTGCTAATTTAATATAAATTAAACAACAGAAGTGAAGGATTACTTCTTCGAAAA
This sequence comes from Schistocerca americana, assembly GCF_021461395.2. NCBI lineage: Eukaryota > Metazoa > Arthropoda > Insecta > Orthoptera > Acrididae > Schistocerca > Schistocerca americana. The sequence continues at coordinate 326,027,715 of NC_060126.1, read as the reverse complement.
CCACTAGTTTCATTCAATTGCGACGCTTAAGTATCGTATGCGGCCCAAAGGTGTCTGCCACCTGCCTTCGTAATTGTACAACAACATGGCGCCCTGTGACGTCACCTTCGGGCTCGACAGCGCTTTAAACAGCAACGTGTCCACACCTTACATCACCTTCTAAGGGCTTCTCTATTCTTCAGGACTGGCACTGTATTCCTATTCCCCAGCTTTGACGACGACGGTATTCTGTCTCTTTCAGATCCCTCTTCCACATCACTACCTCCTTACTGGAGGGTACCATGCTAGGATTGGTTTGGCCATCGCACTTGCCGTACATGACCATATCATTGAAGAGATCTGTACTCTGTTCTTTGCATGACTGGTTGCTCCTTATTCATTACCTCCCTCATTTCTTCTCCGTTCTGTTCTGGGTATCCTGGCTGCCGTCCTTGCCCCATTCATCTGAACTGCCTGTATTCTGCTTTTCTACCGTCCCACAGGATCGATCATTCTCCATTGTATGTTAGTATACTTTCAACTAACGTTTGCTGAATCATCTTCGTTGTATGTTTGATGTTGCCCTGCTATAGAGAACTCCTTTTAGCATTCAATTGCTCCTCTTGCCTGCTGGATCCAGCGTTCAACGTCTACTTCACAGCTTCTCAAGGAATGGATAACCCATTCTAAATATTCAAACTGTGACAGGAGCCCAGACAACAGGGGACTGATGTACTAGGGAATGTATTAGAAGTTTGAAATACTGCATTGATAATAGCTACTTACTACCAAAATCTAGATTTGTTTAATAAACCCTAATGAGAGAAGAGTTTCAGCCTTTTAGGACAACCGGAATTATCCGACAGAGTGCTCAAGAGAGAGTAGCTATGAAGTCCACGCTAAATATCAGGGGGTAATAGAAAATTTAGAAGAAGACATGTGTAGGTCTTCGGCATCACTCACCACCATCAGTCGACAGTGCCAGGAGGAATGGACTCCGCAACACGGATTTCGTGGATTTATGCCGCAGCAGTCAAACGACAGCAAGGCACAACGCCTAAGCAGATACGACCACTCCTGCTTCAATAACGAGGACCATTAAGAAGACATTTATTTGGAGAACAGAGGGCAAAACACCTGGTATTTCCACTGTGGACCGCCTGGACAGGTTGTACGCTAATCCTCTAGACGCCAACCATCAGACCAGTCAGCTGCAGATCTGCCACACGAAGCCCATTACCGTGCCGCTGACGACGTCGCTACACAGCACGCCGTAGACTTTTGTCATTGCCGAACGTAGTTAACATCCGATTACTTGTTCTTTTTTCTTGTTGAGTCATCACACTCCTGACTGGATTGGAACAGTTCATCTCAGAATAGCACTTGCAACCTGTGTCCTCACACTCTTGACTGGATTGGAAGAGTACATCTCAGAGTAGCACTTGCAATCTATGTCCTCAATTATTTGTTGGATGTATCCCAATCCCAATCTTCCTGTACAGTTTTTTCCCTCTACAGGTTCCTCTAGCACCATGGAAGTCATCCCTGATCTCCTAACTGGTCTCGTATCATCCTGTCCCTGCTCATTGTCAGTGTTTCCCACATCTATAATCTCCGCATCAGTGCGAAACCTCCTTATCAGTCAACTTAATTGTCAACATTCGTCTGTAGCACCACATCTCAAATGCTTCGATTCTCTTCTCTTCCGGTTTTCCCATCGCGCATGTTTCACTGCCGTATAATGCGGTGCACCAAACGTACATTCTCAGAAATTTCTTTCTCAAATTAAAGCCTATATTGGGTAGTAATAGATTTCTCTTCGCTAGAAATGCCTTTTAGGCCAGTGATAGTCTGATTTTGATATCCTCCTTGCTCCGTCCGTCACTAGTTATTTTGCTGTCTAGGTAGCAGAATTCCTTAGCTTCATCAGCTTCGTGACTATCAATTCTGATGTTCAGTTTCTTGCTCTTCTCACTTCTGCTACTTCTCACTACTTTCGTCTTTCTTCGATTTAATCTCAATCCGTATTCTGTACTCATTAGACTGTTACTCATTAGACTATCCATCCCATTCAGATGATCGTGTAATTCTTCTTCATTTTCACTCATCCGTGTATCATATCATTGATATCTCTTCACCTTGAATTTTATTTCCACTTCTGAACCTTCATTTTTTGTGCATCACTGCTTCTTCGATCTAGAGATTGAACAGTAGGGGCGAAAGATTACGTCCCAATCTTACACTCTTTTTAACCGAACATTTCTTTCTTCGAACATCTCGCACCATTTTATACTGTCGGACGCTTTTTAAAGGTCGGCAAATCCTTTAAACGTGTCTGGATTTTCCTTAGTCTTTCTACCATTACCAACGGCAACGTCAGAATTGCCTCCCATGTGCCTTTACGCTTCCTAAAGGAAAACTGATGCTCATCTAACACCTCCTCAATTTCTTTTTCATTCTTCAGTATATAGTTCTTGTCAGAAATTTGGATCCATGAGCTGTTAAACTGACTGTGCGAAAAATCTCTCAGTTTTCGAAATTATCTGGATGATATTTTTCCGAAAGTCGGATGGTACGTTTCTAGGCTCATACATTCAACGTGACAACGTGGATAGTTATTTTGTTGACACTTCCCCCAAAGTTTTCAGAAATTCTGATGTAATGTTAACTAACCCTTCTTTCTTATTTGATCTTATGTGCTCAAAACTCTCTTAAATTATGATTCTAATGTTAGATCCCCTGTCACTTCTAAATCGAATCCTGTTTCTTCCTCTATCACATGCGAGATATCTTGCCACTGATAGAGGTCTTCGATGTATTCATTACACATATCCGTTGTCTCCTTTGCATTTCACAGCGGAATTACCGTTACGCTCTTACTATTACCATCTTTGCTTTTACTTTCACTGAAGGTTCTTTTGACTCTCCTATATGCTGTGTCAGTTCTTCCGACAATCATTTTTTTTTTTTTCAATTCGTTCACATTTTTCATTCAGCCTTTACATCTTGCTTCCCTGCACTTCCCATTTACTTCATTCCTGAGCGACTTGTGTTTCTGTATACCATTTTTGTACATCTTTCTTTCATCGATCTGCTGAAATATTTCTTCTGTTACCCATGGCTTCATCGCAGTTACCTTCTTTGTATCTATGTTTTTCTTTCCAACTTCTGTGATTGTTCTTTTTAGAGTAATCTATTCCTCTTCAATTGTAGTGCCTACTGAGCAGTTCCATGTTGCTATATTTATAGCCTCAGGGAACTATATCTCCATTTCTTAGAAATTTCCTATCCCACTTCATTAAATATTGATTCTTCTTGACTAATCACTTAAACTTCGACGTACTCTTCATCATTGTTATATTTTGATTTGAGTCTATATTTGCTGCTGGGTAAGCCTTCCAATCCAGTATCTGATTGCGGAATCTTTGTCTCAGCATAACATAGTCTATGTAACATTTTACCGTATCGACCGGCCTTTTCCAAGTATGCACCTCCCCTTGTCATTCTTGTACAGAGTATTCGATATTACTAGCTATAATTTATTACAGAATTCAAATAGTCTTTCTCATCTCTAATTGTTTGTCCCAAGCTCATATTCTTCTGTAGCCTGTTCTTCAATTCCTTCCCATACTACTTAATTCCAGTCTTCCATGACTGTTTGGTTTTCATTTCCCTTCACGAACTACATTACCCTTTCAATTTCCTCGAATAATTTCTGTATCTCTTCATCTTCAGCTTGCAACGTCGGCATGTATACTGAACTATCCTTATGGATGTTTTCAGATTTTCTAGATTCCCTACCACTTTCAAGCTCCTGACATTTCACACCCCAAGGCGTAGAACGTTATCCTTTCGCTGGTTATTCGATCATTGTCTCATGGTCACCTCCCCCTTGGCAGTCCCCTCCCGAAGATAGGTATTAGGGACTATTCCAGACTCTATTGCCAATAGAGCGATCATCATGACACTTTTTCAGTTACAGGTCACATGTCCTGTGGATATGCATTATGTTTCTATGATGTAGTGGTTTCCGTTAGATTCTGCATACTCATGCCGCTGATCACTGCTGTCCCTTCCCTTTAGGGCAGTTTCACACCCCAAGGACAAGAGAATGCCCTAATCCTCTGTCCACTCCTCCGCCCCCTTAGACAAAGTCGTTGGTAGAATAAGGGTGACTTCTTATGCCGGAAGTCTTCGGCCGCCAATGCTGGTTTATTCAAAATTCAATCAGTGTGCGACCGAGGTCGTTGCGATTTGTAATGAAAGAAGCTACCCCAAAACCACAGATACACATGTCTACGTCCACTAGGCACCTTTGGGTCTTGGTCAGCAAGTTGCTTAAGATGAACAGAAGCTGTACTACTGAAACTGCTGTAATCTCACCCGAAATATTCTGCTGTAGTTCTTGAAGGCTATGGGGTGTGTTGCCATACACCTTAAACTTGAGGACTATTCACACACGGTTATCGCATACTGTCAGATCAGGTGAACTAGGTGGCAAGCTGAGACGGCGACTAGACTGTCCTCTGCTAACAACTCTCTCTGGCATCATGACTGAGTAAATGTGCTCGAAGTTTGAGCCGGCTATTTGACCAGTTGTTCAACCATGTTGGAAGTAACTGTAGGTCTTTTCCTCTTTGATGCTACCACAAATTCACATCCTGTCATATCCACTCATCCAGTACAGTTTTATTTTCCCCACCCTGTGTATCCCTTCCAAATCCTCCCATTTCATTCTAAGCCCTCCTCTTTCAAATGCTTCCATTAATTTCTTTATTATAAATTTGACGACCTCTACTTTGTGCTATCAGCACCTGATCATTGGCAAATGTAAATAAATAGATAGTCACATACTACAAAGGAGTTTCCATACCTCCGCATGACTAATTCCACTGTTCCAATATATACTGCATATACACTGAAGAGTCAAAGAAACTGTTACATATGCCTAATATCGTGTAGGGCCCACGCGAGCACGCAGAAGTGCCGCAACACGACATGGCATGGACTTGACTAATGTCTGAAGTAGTGCTGGAAGGGAACTGACACCATGAATCCTCCAGAGCTGTCCATAAATCAGTGAGAGTACGAGGGGGAAGAGATCTCTTTTGAAATGCACTTTGCCAAGATGTTTTACCGGCTTCCTGATATTCACGGTACACGGTACACATTCCCCACGCCATCGCTGTTTCGGAGATGCTGTTTCCCATCGCTTGTGAGCTGCTGTAACACTACGCTGAAACAGACTTAAATGTTGATAACTTGCCATTGTAGCATCAGTAGCCGCTCTGACGTATGAGCCGGACTCTTGTTGTCTTATGTAGGCATTGCCGACCGCAGCGCCGTGTTCTACCCAATTACATGTCTCTGTATTTTAATAAGCAATCCTTTACCAGTTTCTTCGGCGCTTCAGTGTACATTTTGTACAGAGCCTATACTTGCGATGAAAAATGCCACAGATAAGTTCATGTGATGTTTAGGGTGGATTAATGACGTCACAATGGACCTAATTTCAGCGGAATCCTGCCCAATGCCAGCGTGGACGTGTCACACGATCGATAGATCGTCATCTCCTTCTCTTCTTACCCAAACTTCACCCATTCATTTGATGCCTCTGCGGTGGAGATCAGAACCACGATGCCATGTTGTCTTCTTATCACACAGCCGCTCAGACGTTGTAACGTCCCCTTAGAAAAATTAATGAATTACTGTGTTGATAAACCTCTTACGCTATTTGATTTTCAAACAGCTGAGCAGAACTGAACGTACTCAGACATTTCGCTCTTTGCCTATTCTGATCAACACTAAACTGACACACAATATTTTTAGCGCAACGCAATCTGACTTTCACCAATCCCTACAAAAGAAGGGCTCTGACTAACATTAACCTATACCTTTCATCAATCACTCACCTCACAAAAATCTTCGTTACTCGAACTACTGCAATACAGCGAGCGCCACTACTGCCACCTAAATAAAAGTTTCAAACTACTGAAGGGACTAACTACTGATAGGGGTAGTTAGCAAATGAAAGATTTTGATAAGGAACAAACAATGTATGTACCTCAATAGTGGTCAAAAGTCATAATATATATAGCAGTTAATGACATCAAGGCTTACAAATCTACTGACTCTGATGGACACACGTCCAGATCATCCGCTCTCAAAACTCCGCCATCTCTCTCCCCACATCCACCACTGCTGGCGGCTCACCTCCAACTGCGCAAGGCTGCGCGCTGTTAACAGCCAACTGCCCAACGCTATAATAGCATATACTCTAACAATGCAAACAAACTACAGACTGCACACAGCACAGTAAGTGATTTTCATATAGAGCGCTACGTGGCGCTACCAACATAGAAACCTAAACAGCCTACTTACAACGTGGCACTAAATGGCCGCAGAGTGTGGCATAAACGATGTCTATAGAACCACCATTTTGCCTGTGGCTTTAATACTCACACACTTTTGGTCAAAAATAATATTTTGCAGTGTGATGAACAACAGGAAGACGTTCCTTTCAACCTTTCACCCTGCTGACACACTCGGGGGCGGCACATCTACTTCAGGGGCGTTGTACCGGTTCATCCCCATCGAATGTGATCGCACTCGTTTGGAGGGCAAGGCGACCACAATTTTTGTTGTTGTGTACAGGCTGGAACTACTAAGGATCGTTAACGGCCATTAAACGAAATTTGAACGTGATCTGAAGCAGCTAAAGGTGCCTATACTTTCACAGTACTGCTATTTTGTGTCCTGATGTGGTGTGATCACAGAGGGATGCGGTAGTGACATGTGTGTTTGATAAAACTGCAAAGGGTCTGTCTAAGCCCCCCAGATCGCAAAACTCTTGGTGACACCAGCCCAGATTTATTCAGATTTTTAAAGTTCACCACAACAAACAGAACAGGTGATGAGGGTACTGGCACCTGCAGGCAGGAAACCCCTCTGCTCTTTCGGCGCTACAGTGCTGCTCTTGCGCCTGATAATAGGCCACCTGGAATCGAAAGGGGTCAAAGGGGCTTCTGGTCTCCAAGCGCATTGTCACTGGTCTTGTCTGTATAGGACAGGCCTGAACAAAGGAGGCATCGAACGAAGTCGTGACGTGTGGGTAAGAGGGTTTGTGAAGATCCTTCCTATAGTGTGTCACGTCCACAGTTGAACTGGGCACATTTATGATTAAACTTGGTGCCAATGTAAGATCGTTAACGCAGGTTACACGTCACACGAACTTCTGACCTGTGACCATTATTTCTCAAGTGTCGAAATTTTGTTGTTTGAAGCGTCACCGAGACTGAGGGTGACATCATGAGGCGCCAAGCTTTTGCACCACTACAGGCGAAGGTTGTACACACCTTCGAGCAGTATTTCAAATTTAAGCTAACAATGTATGGGAATTACGGGGTTTTGAAACACCGATCTTTTAATTCTGTTGCAGACTGTATATATAACCTACTGACTGGACTCCACCGCAATTCATCTGGTGAGTGATTCCTTGATGCTGTCCAACTGTGGTTGTTACCCCTGTGACAGCTTAAATTACAATATCCATTTCGTTACACGAAAACTTAAACATTCTACGTCTTCGTTCTTCATGACTACATATGTATTTTTCAGTGTAGTCATTATGGTGACGAAGTGAGATCAGTTTGTTGATACGGTCACTGTCGGAGGTTTGACATTGTTGACGGAGACAAACCTCACCTCTGCTTGCACCGCTTCATCACTGTCAAATTGCGGTCCTCAAAGGTACTCTTAAAGTTCTGGAAACCAATGAAAATCGGATGGGACCAATTCGGAACTCTATGGAGGTTGATCAAAGACAGTAGGCCTAAGACGACGGATTGTTGCAGGTGCAGTGCTGGTGTGTGGTCTGGGATTCTACTGCTGAAGAAATGAGTCCTCCATGTGTTGACGAAATCTTCGTGTTTTCAGTTTTCTGAGAGTCTCTCAGTACGCCAACATACTGACGTTACACACTCTCATATTTCACACTACACATGAGATACCACTCGTGGCAGACGGTAGAAATTGTGGAAGCCAATTGGGAAACTCGACCAGTAAGATGCATGACCAATCTTGAGAATAGAACAAAAAATTCAGAGGATGTAGAACGGTATTCCCTCGTAGAGAGATCACACGAGGTGCATACTTTGTTTCGAGATATTGGAAAAACATTTAGATTCAATGGCATATCTATGACATCTAAAGAAAGTATGTTCCTGAGCCATAATCAGTAACTTCTGCGACAGAACTGACAGGCACTTAAGATGTCTGCCAAGAGAGACTTGCTATTGCAGACGTCCGTCTTGAAGAACCAGCGGACAGTAGCGGCTAAGTGCCCCTGACGGGCAGGTCACTGCAAGAGTCAATTTATATATTTTGAACAACATTTATCAAGTTCCCTGGTTCCATTCGAGTTAATGCACACATTGCATGAAACCGCCATGTTCCCCCATTGCGACGTAGAAGCGAGAAGTCTGGTGTCAAAGTGACTACAGCTTTCCTCTGTAACGGTCGTGGCTCCTTGCCGCTTCTAACTATGGATATATGCAGACTCCAACTGACAGTGTTGGAGGATTGTGATAGGGATTCAGTGTACGGTTCCGTCTATCAGAGTTTGTTTTCAGACGCTGAGTGAACTTCAGTTGAGAGATTAAACTTGTTTTTCCACACATGCCTCCAGTCTTTGTTGTTCAGCAATTTCCAGATACAACAACTACATTGCATGTCTATGGATTGTCTTCTCAGTTGTGCTACTGGATTTGTGATTTCCTGAGAGAAAAGTCACATGTCATAATAACTGACTGGAGTCATCTAGTTAAACAGAAGTGTGTCTGCCGTTTTCCATAAAAGTGCTACAGGCCCTCTTCCGCCAGTAATTATAAAAACGATTTAGGATATAATATGAGCGGCACTCTTAGACTGTTGGCAGATGAAGCTGTCATTTACCGTCTTGTAAAGTCAACAGAAAATCAACAATAATTACAAAATTATTTTGACAAAATGTTTGTATAGTGTGAAAAATGGCAACTGACCGTAAATAATGGTTGGTGTGATATCATTCACGTTAATACTAAAAATGATCCGCCAAATTCGGTTACACGGTAGACCCCACAGATCTAAAGGCTGTCAGTTCAACTAAATAATTGAAGATCAAAATTACGAATAACCTGAACTGTAACGATCACACAGATGCCGTTGTATGGAAAGCTAACCAAAGACTACGTTTCACTGGTACAACAGTTAGCAGATACCAAAGGTCTACTATGGAGACTACCTATACTATGCTTATCCATCTTCTTCTGGAGTTTTGCTGTGCGTTGTGGGACACACTGAAGATAGGATAGAAAGAGGACATCAGGTAATTTGAAGAAAGACAGCACGTGTTGTATTACAATGAAATAGGGGAAAAGGGGTCACGGCTACGTACTTTTCTTAGGGTGGCAATCATGGACACAAAGGCGTTTTTCGTTGCATCAGGAAGTTTTTACGAAATTTCAATCGCCAACGTTCTCCCCCGAATGCCAAAATAATTAGCTGGCGCCCATCTACATGGGGAGAAATAATCATCGACATAAAATAAGATAAATCAAAGCTCGCGTGAGAATGACTGAGTGTTCGTTTTTCCTGCGCGCTGTTAGAGAGTGGAACGATATCGAAATAGCTTGAAAGTGGTTCGATGAACCCTCTGCACAATTACTTAATTGTGAATTGCAGAATTTTCATGTAGATGTACGCTGCATATTTTAAATCAGAGATAGTTATCGTTTAGAGTACAGAAACCGAGGAAATAACAGTTCATGTGGGATAGTGTTCTGAGAAGATTGTGAACATGTGAAGATATAGAGGAGGATTCTTTTTGGAAATGAGGGTCGAAATGTGTGGAAAAGGGAAGCTCCAACAAGGAAAGGAAAATCAATATCGTGTTAAAGGAGAGATAATGGGTTAATGTGGGATGAGTTTTACGGTTATCTATGATGAGATGTGGAGAACCTATTGTATAGGGTATGAGGGATATATTGATACAAGTTAGGTAGAAAAAGATTGATAGTAAACGTTGAAACGATAAAGTAGTTCGTGTCCAGTTTGCAGAAGGTGTAATAAATACTAAGAAGGAGAATGTGGTAATCGGTCTTGTTAGGAGTTTCTGCTTGCTGTTACTGCGCAGCGGTACGGCGTATTGGGGTAGTCTCGTTGTTGAAATCGGGCACAGTCTCGAAGAACTCTCGCTATTTTAACCCGCCTTTACCTCGTGGTGTGGTCTCGGTGTTGTCCCATTTGGTGAGAATGTCAAAATAATAATTCTTTTACAGCAAATACCACATTAAAGACGCCCACGATTGAGACTAAATAGAACATTACTTCACTTTCTTAGTTGTACCAAAAGTACTACATTGAGACAAATTTTCTCAGTGCCACCAGTGCATACAGAGGAAGCACTTCATTCGAATCATTTCTTAGTATTACAACAATCTTCGATCAGATGCACTGACATAGCAGTTTCGAAAATTTCCACCTAATACTGTGCCTAATAATTCTCCTCTATTAATAATAGCGAGTAAGTGTCGATCACTGTCAATAAGACGTTGTGCAAAACAGAAGTATAAAAATGTAAATCAATTACCATAATTGATCACTTACCGTCATTGTTGGAAAAACGTCTTCTACAGACTTTTCATGTGTTATGGCGTCAGTGCTATGTGCAGCTCCTACCATTCTTCCAGTTGTAATGATGTAGGTATTTTCTTGCCTTCTTAAGCCCAGATGAGAGCGTGCTACTTCCATCTGTTCTGTGAGCGTTTAGTCTGTTTTGCCGAATCTTTTACCAATTCCAAAGGATGGAACGTTTATAACTTTTGTTTATTTTTGACTTAAGCATGTCCGCTCTAAACTTTGACTATTGCTCTCTTGCAATGTAACTTTATATGCCTTCTAAAATTTAATTCAGATGAAGACATCCTTCGAGGAGTTGAAACCTAGGTCAACGTATTACACAATTATTTGCAACAGTTGGCTGTGTTATTTCTCGTTGTAAATCGAAACTGCATTTCGGTTTTGCTTACAGAGCAAATTTCACTACCTCAGCAGTTTTTGCATTGTTATAAATTAACTGGAAATATACAGGATGATTAAGATAAGCCGTTCACCTCAGATATTTCCACAATAAATCTGTTTTCACTCAGATGAATTGACGACCTCGGCTGTATACAATGGATAAGGTATAAGTGACTTGTTTTAAAAAAAATACACAGTATAGCGTCAACAAAATCTCATAACTAAAATATGTTAAGTATATCCATTGTGATCCTTTATTCACATACGCCGTTAATAACTAATAATTGTAGAGTAACTACATATTCTTAAAATCGTAAATTCTAACGAAAATCATCAGTGAGTACTTAAGATCATTTATTTGCAATGTGAATGCACATAATATTAGTAATCAGTGACTTGCCATTGTTTACTATCTGGGAAAGTTAATGATATATCAATTTCCAACCACTTAAAAACACAATTTATGAAGGGCCTAATTGTACCAGTTTATGACACTGTACGGGTCCAGTCCCAGACTCCTACAGTCATTAGGACTGAGCCAGGTAGGGTGCGATTGTGAGATGCTAGTTATGCTCGAGAGCAAAAAGATAATGTGATTCTCAATTACACACACTTACTGTTTTCCAAAGTGCCACTACACAGCAGGGACAGCAGAACTGCGTCCCATCAGCAGCAGCAGCGCGGCATGCGCTCGTCTTATTATACCGCCAGCACTGTGATGTCAGGTGGCGGCTGCTTCGTAACAGATGGCTGTCGACCGCGGAATCCGGCGGTCTCCAGCTCTGGTCCATCTGAAGGTCCTCCTGCAGTACTCTATGGCTCTCAGGGGTCGGCTCTCGGCCCCTGTTTAAGACACAGGAGACAGAAACATCGGTGCCTGCCACAGGAACAGGATGAGCGGCAGCAATGGTCCATCTCTCGAAGACAGGCGACGGACAGCGTCCAGATCACGCTGGGAAAACCTCCTGCAGGCCTGCATGGTGATGGCGGCCTCCGCGCCCCATACGTGTGGTCATTGTAATTGCAAGTGCACCTGTTAGCAGCAGCGTCCATCCAGCTGGAATCTTGGTTCCAAAGACTATCGGAGACAACTAGGCATACCAAATGTCGACCTCCACAGTCTCCCCTGTCACTGGATAGCTGCAATTGGCACAAGGGCTGAAACTACGCTCTGGGTAGCCGGCAACCAGCAGTCCTCAGTCAGACATTCATTAAGAGAGGTGCGGCATTTACGAGGGCATTCAATAAGTAATGCAACACATTTTTTTTGTGAAACAGTGGTTGTTTTATACAGCATTGAAATACACCAGGTTATTCCCCAATCTTTTAGCTACACAACACTATTTTTCAACGTAATCTCCATTCAATGCTACGGCCTTACGCCACCTTGAAATAAGGGCCCGTATGCCTACACGTTACCATTCCACTGGTCGATGTCGGAGCCAACGTCGTACTGCATCAATAACTTCTTCATCATCCGCGTAGTGCGTCCCACGGATTGCGTCCTTCATTGGACCAAACATATGGAAATCCGACGGTGCGAGATCGGGGCTGTAGGGTGCATGAGGAAGAACAGTCCACTGAAGTTTTGTGAGCTCCTCTCGGGTGCGAAGACTTGTGTGAGGTCTTGCGTTGTCATGAAGAAGGAAAAGTTCGTTCAGATTTTTATGCCTACGAACACGCTGAAGTCGTTGCTTCAATTTCTGAAGAGTAGCACAATACACTTCAGAGTTGATCGTTTGACCATGGGGTGGCCATCGAACAGAATAACCCCTTCAGCGTCCCAGAAGACTAACCATGACTTTACTGGCTGAGGGTATGGCTTTAAACTTTTTCCTGGTAGGGGAGTGGGTGTGGTGCCACTCCATTGATTGCCGTTTTGTTTCAGGTTCGAAGTGATGAACCCATGTTTCATCGCCTGTAACAATCTTTGACAAGGAATTGTCACCCTCAGCCACATGACGAGCAAGCAATTCCGCACAGATGGTTCTCCTTTGCTCTTTATGGTGTTCGGTTAGACAACGAGGGACCCAGCGGGAACAAACCTTTGAATATCCCAACTGGTGAACAATTGTGACAGCACTACCAACAGAGATGTCAAGTTGAGCACTGAGTTGTTTGATGGTGATCCGTCGATCATCTCGAACGAGTATGTTCGCACGCTCCGCCATTGCAGGAGTCACAGCTGTGCACGGCCGGCCCGCACGCGGGAGATCAGTCTTGCTTGACCTTGCGGCGATGATGACACACGCTTTGCCCAACGACTCAACGTGCTTTTGTCCACTGCCAGATCACCGTAGACATTCTGCAAGCGCCTATGAATATCTGAGATGCTCTGGTTTTCCGCCAAAAGAAACTCGATCACTGCCCGTTGTTTGCAACGCACATCCGTTACAGACGCCATTTTAACAGCTCCGTACAGCGCTGCCACCTGTAGGAAGTCAATAAAACTATATGAGACGAAGCGGGAATGTTTGAAAATATTCCACAAGAAATTTCCGGTTTTTTCAACCAAAACTGGCCGAGAAAAAAAGTGTTGCATTACTTATTGAACTGCCCTCGTATATTGGCGGTTCCCGGGCGCTCTGCGGCGGTGAGGATGGCTATGAAATCATGTATGCTGGTTCTCCCTCAGTGTCATCTCTCCTAGTGACTTTACACTTTTGCAACTTCCCCATTCAGAGGCTCTATTCTGCTTGCTCGACACCTGAACTCTTAAAGGTGCGTAGTACCTAGTTACAAAACTGCTTTGTGACTAGTACGGCGGTATCTCTCGGCTTTCATGATACCATTACATTTCACTTGGAGACTCGGGCGTCCGATTGTTCCCCAGTTTCGCGATAGCGTTCGTGTTTGCCGCAACTCGCTCAGAATATCGCCTTAGATGACAGTCTTCTTGTCACTGACACAGGCTCTTCACCTTCTGGGAGCTGCCAAGTTAGAACTTGGACCAATTATTAGTGTCTACAAGGGATACTATCCTTGGGTGTAACAGCATTAAGAATTGCTTCATTAATTTTAGAAATAATGCCTTATGAAATATTAACCTATGCTTCAGCACAATAAATAAAGAATTATTTTATTCTTGCCTTACTACCACACATAAACAACATGAAGGACGTCTTTCAATATAACTGCCATCACGCTCTCATGTAAATTCAATTAAACAATGTCAAGAGACCCAAGTTAACGTTGTTTAGTTTCTTAAAGAATTATTTACATTTTTAAGGTTCTTTATCTGAGTTTTACTTATCCACATCACTCTCGGATCAGTGCGAATCGTCGAACAAACGCATTTTCCTCTCATGAACACTGCAACTGATTTTGGCACTTACGGCTGGGTACATATACACATCCTGACAAAGTTGTTGAGAATCTGAATTTAGAGGCAGACCTGCCATTTCTCGGTTTGTTGTATAACTATCAATTAATACGAATAAGGCACATCACATACCATGTTTTACATGCAATAACTATGTTTCTCATCCACTGTCTCTTAACATTATTTAAATCCAAGGATTTCAATTACGAGAATTCTTCACTGGAAGACGTCTAATTTAGATTGATAACTATATTAATAACAGAAATGGCAGTACCAACTTGAAATGGAGCCGCCGTAATTTCTAGTTCAATTATACTAGTTATAAAACCCTTAAAAATCTGAATACTAGCTTCCGAGTAATTTAAAATATGAGACGTGTTCTTCAAACTAAGAACCAATTAGAAGAAGCAGAGTTATTGTAGCAATTATATTTTTACCTAAAAGCCTGCAATTTGATCTACATTTCTACGTAATTCCCAATAATATTTAGGTACGTATCGTATCGCCCAACGAGCTTTGAATACCATCCTCGTACAAATCTGCCACGAACATAACATCAGAAAATTTAAACGTTCTGTAACGATTCCATAAAACACAGTTACTGACTCTTAAGAGTAATATAATGGTATGCAAATGGGTGAGAGGTTTTATAGATCTCCGTGCTAATGTGTATGATGAGGAACGAAGTGTGACCTCTAATCATTACTTAGGATTTGGTACATGATGTGAGAGAGAACAGACGTTTTACGACTTCGACCTAATGTGATGAGTTTCCTCAAGGCCGGGTGGACTTCTTTAGTTACACTTAACACTTACCCTTACCCTTACACGAAATACTAACATCATCGAAGCCTAGAAGCATAAGAATTTTACTTTTGTCCTCATCCCTGCGTGCACCACAGACTCACCAAAACCCACAAACTTCTCACTACGTCAGAGACAAGCAATCACATTTTCGGCTTACGCAGGAACTGTGGGAGTGGCACCAGAAAGGGTCACTCCCTGGGAGACCGCGAAGCAGCGGTTCCAGAGATAAAACAAATATGGACATCGAAAGTGGGCTGCCATGGCGTTCACCCCTACATATCTCGATCAGCTGCCTTAGCTGACCTTTATATTTATTTATATTTATGGCCTTTATTGGAGCTCTGTAGTCAGTTACGCAAATGTTTCTACAGGTTGTTGTTATTCAGTAATACAATGCAGATGTATAATACTTTATCATGGAAATTCAATAGAGCAGTGATTATGCCGGGATTATTATGATTTATTATTATACGCAAGGTATTTTTCTCTTCAGTCTGCCCAGTAATTCTTCATTCTTTCAGATACTTCCTTTCCTTCTTCATCTGAGATCACTTTTCCTGTAGCCCTTTTATTGATCTTCGTTTGTAGCCCAGTTTGTGTGTCTTGCAGTATGCTTTCTCTGTTTTGTTTTTCAATAAATCTATTGTAATTTCAAGTTGTCTAATGTCTTCCTTAATTTCTGTGATCAATTTAATGTTGCTCTTGCTGTTTACAATTTTTCTATTATTCTCTCACCAATTCTGTTTTCCATTGTTCGCATCAGATGTCTAAGAAATCAGATACCTGACTGCGCTAATTAATGATTCTATTTTCTCGTACACTGTTTCATCTGAAGCTATTCTCCGACGCCAATTTACTTGATACTGTTTATTTATGCATGTCGTGATTGTTCTTCTTTCTGTCTTTAGTATTTTCTCAATTTCTGCTGTCTTAGTTATGTTGAAGATGGTTTCAGCTGCGTGAGTTGTTTCTGGTTTCCTAACTGTTTTATGATGTTTTAAATTTACATGTAAGTATAGACATTTTTGTATGTGTGTGTTTTTGGTGGTGTAATTTGCTTTGTTCACTTTTTTTAAAATCTGTGTTACAATGATGGTTTTTCATTTAGATTGTAAGTTACAATCCCATATAAATATTTAAATTTATCAACCATTTTAATTTCTTGTTTTTCTGTTGCAATTTTCCTTGAAAGTGGTGGGTTTTTCAAATGATATTTGGAGGCCAATTTTCTGTTCTATTTCTTGTAGTGATATAATTTGTTGTCTCGCTTCCAGAACATTGTTGGCTGGAAGAGCAAGATCATCAGCAAATCCCAAGGAGTTGAAACTTCTGTTATTTTTTGCTATTCCAATTCTTAAGTTCTTAGAATTATCCTTGTACCATTCTTACTATCTATAACAGGACACATTTTAATTATGGGAGTCACCTTGTCTCAAGCCTGAGTTTATAAGGAATAGTTCAAAAATGTCTCCTCTAAACTTCACATTCGATTTAGTGCCGGTTAGAGTGAGGCCTATTAAGGTGATTAGTTTTGGATGGAGTCCCACTGCCCTTATAATTTTTAGTAATGAAGGTCTATGGAGGCAGTCATACACCCTTTTAAAATATGGAAATGTTATAGCAAGATATTTGTTCCGTTTCATGTAGTACGCCATAACCAGTTTTAAGCTAACGATCTGCTCTGCACAGCTTCTCCATCTGCTCTGCACAGCTTCTTCTGAAACATCTCTGGTATTCTTCCTTGATTCTTCCATAGAGATCTTAGATAAAATCATCTATGTGCAATCCAGAAATGAGATTCGTCTGTAGTTATCTGGATTATTCTTATCCCCCTTCTTTTGTAGTGGGAAGGATGATGGCCGTGATCTAATATTCAGGTTATTGGTGTGTTATTGAGATTTTTGTTAGAGCCTTGTGTCAGGAGGTCTTGATTGTGTCACCCGAATATTTCCACACTCCAACAGAAACCTGATCTTCTGTGCATTTCTTATAACTTTCTTTTTCTTTGAGAACTCTTTTTACTTCTTAGTACGTTGTGCGTTCTAATTTGCTAGGTTCGGTTTCACTTGGGGAATTTACTTCGATTTCTAAGAGTTCTTTTGGTTCTTCACAATTCAAAAATTTATTCATTGCTCTTGCTATGACTTCAGCATTTTCTTTCTCTCTACGTGCCGTTCTTCAATTTTCATCTTTCAGTATTAGCGTCGGGGGCTCATACTGTTGTAGTGACAGCTGTCCATTAACAAGTATCTTCGCCACTATTCCCTGAAACATGTGGAAAAGAATTGCACTAGCCACAGGCATAAAACCAATTAACTCCAGCACAAGGGTCAAATAACTATGTGAAACACCTTCAAATGCCTTCAATCGATCGCATCAAGACAGTCTGTTCAGTTCTGAGCGCCCTGTGAGCGAGTAAATGTGCCTAGAACAACAATGTCTCCCGCCAAGTAGGAGGGCCAGCTAACAGACTTCGCCTTAATGAATGCAGCTCACCTAACACAACTGCCACGCACTTCCTTCTTTATGGCAATTCTCAACCGCACTCTGCAGGGGCCGTGAAGACGCTCCTGCATCCTTTTCCATGGGAAGTGTTCGATCACCCACAACACAGCCCTAACTGGCCGTTCTGAGTATCATCTCTGTCCACATGAAACGCTGGATACGAAGACAATACATGGGCGCAGGCTACACGCTATAGACCAGTGTAGAGAATTATCGGAAAGCACACACGGCTGCCTTCTATGACGATGGAGTTGGAAATTCGGTAAAGCGCTCCGACAAATGTTTACAGAAGTACCTGGAAGATTTAGCCAAATTTGCAAAGAAAACAGTTTTGATTTTCTCTGTGGTTTACATTTCGCGACCGATCGTTCCTTACTTTCCGAACAACCCTCGTATACTTTTGAAAGCCATATCGTTTCACGGACTGTATCCATCAGAAATGGTTCCCGCATAAAAATGAATTACGCAAGCGAACGATAGTTTTCCTGTATGTCACACACACGTACGTTTTTATCAGTCAAGATACTGAAGAACATGTTTGGTTTTTCACGAAAACGTCCATAACCTAAACGACCGTTCTTTAACAAGAAGCTTAAAAGTACACTGATACAATGCTTATCAAGATTTTCGAACAAGAGTTTCCCAAAATTAGGCGATAAATTTCTTAAAAGTGGAGACATGGTCTGGTGGTTGCTGTTAGGCATTGTTTACAACAAGGTGAAGCAAAAATAGGCCTTGAACCTCACATTCACCTTGTATCAAGGCTTTTGTTCTTAAAAACTTTTTAATTTGTGAAAGTTGACATGTTTTATATGTAATGAAATTCGAATGGACGGAATAGAATTTCGGATTGGCATTCATGATGACCTTTCGTATGGTGTTAACTGAAAGAAAATAAACATTCCATATAATGAAATTGTAACAGCGTTGATATATATAGGATGGTCAGAAATAGCCTTAAACGATTGTAAAAAGGTTGCGGGGTAGGTTGGGTTAAGAAACACTTTTTAAGAAAACTCTCGATATGTTGCGTCGTTTCCAACTTCATTAGCACTGAAGTCAGCCAATGAGGCCGTTTTACGTACAAATTCGAGCAGCCTGCCAAAGGCGGTGATACCAAATCTGATCTTCACTTTGTTGTTCAGTATGAGGAAACCAAACGAAGAACACATTTGGCAACACCGTCTCTGGTAGGCTGCTGAATTTGCGTGCACAATGACCTGATTTGCTCATTTCAATGCTGATTAAATCAGCAATCAGAAAACTTGTAATTTATTTTCGTAACGATTACTTCTCAGCACAACACACACTGGAACATACTTACAGGTTTTTCAAACTGTTTCGTATCATTGGTTGGAAATGTTATCCTAGTATTTTAAACATTTTGTCCATATAGGAAATATATCATGGGGAGATTTCACATAGTTTATTATTATGCAGCTGATGAGTGTACACTAATTATGTACAACTACGAACCATTTACAACGTCAAGTGCTTTTTTCTATAATAAATGTAGGTGGTTTTAGCTGTGTATGATACATCTGTGTCTCACATGCAATAATAGTAAGTGTATTTGATACATCTTCACTTACCAAGGTAAGGTACCAAATTTGTCTTTTGCTATGTTCATAACCTACAGAGAAACAGTGGAACAGTTTTTCCAGAAAGCTCACCCTGAATCGTCTTAACATGTTAGATACTCTTATATGAAATATGGATTATTTTGAACGCAAATTGGGTTTTGAGTCATAGCGAACGGATTAAAAAAGATCACTATAGAACGTATGGCCCTATAAAAACAATAAGTCTATGAGGATAATTTATGCGCTCATTCCTGCATCGAAACTGCTGCTTCTTTCCCCCTCAACCTCCCCACTCCCACCCCACCCCCCCCTTGTCCTCTGCCACTGCGTTCGTATTAGTCTTGAATGAACCAAGTCCATTGGAAATTTACACTATACTCTGTCATTTTTTCCTGATTCGAATGGATTTTGCTTACCAATACAAGTATGTCTGGGACTCTCCTTTTTTTCAGGTCCAAAGAATTCGCATAGGATAAGTGCTAATACAACCAACCAGAAAATTTATTACCTTACTATTCCAATATGAACCCAATAATGAATGGGCTGTTGACCGCTAAATTGTGTTTTGGGACCACTATATGCAGAAATAATAGATGCCTCAATAACAATAACCTACAACGTTCCAAGTCGTCTGTATTATCTTAAAGTTTGTGGCGATTTTTTTCATATATACGCTACCTTCGAACAAAAGTATATTTGTTACTTATCTTATTATCACGTAAGAACGAGAGCAGCATTTCTCTCATAGTCAAACAACGGTTTCATTTTCCTCTGTTACAGTTTCGTCACTCATCTGCAGAACGCAATGAGTCCTGTCGCCATGACGCAGTTCGCTTTCAGTGTCCTTGTCATATGTCTAGGACTGTTTCAAGCAACATTCGTAAGTCTATTACAGTACGCACTAAGATTTTGTGATGTGTATGAGAAGTTAGGGAATTCAGTTATTTACAAGCTGATTTAATTAGCGTACAAGATTAATTACGTAATCATCAAGTTTTTCATATATATCTTTGTGTGGCGTTATTTAATTACAACAAATAATCGATAGTAGAAATGCCTTTCAAAGATACGCCAGACAGTCCTGTGGAAATTTTTATTACTTTAATTCTCTAGCATTGGTGTGACGGTGTTACTACAGAGCGAGTTAAGAGTTTCCGAAAAATATTGGTAATACTTGTTCATTAAAGACATGACTTACATTTTCCACTCAGTTTGAGTCATGTTCTACCACTAAGCGAAGTACGTCCCTTCTTACCAATGCAGATTATTGCTAAATGCTCGCAGAAACAATCTCGCAACAATGCGTCTAAAGCGATAATGTAATCAGTAATTCCAGTTCTAATGCTTTGAAGATTGGTAGTAGGTGGTCAATATATTTTGGGCTTTCTCGTTTGTTGAACAGCTACTGATTGCTAGAACAACGCTTCTTTAAACATAGCTAGTCCTTCATGAGTATCTTACAACGTGAGCGCATCCTACGTATACGCGATCGAGTCACACTAGCGTGATCACAGCCTATGTTCGGCGTAAAAGTGCAGTAACCACTCACAGAGGGCTCGGGGAAACACAAGGAGTGGAGGATACATAAAGCGGGTCGGTGGTAGGGTGAGGGGGAGTGGGGGGGGGGGGGGGGGGGTTCAGAAACCGTGCTGTCGTTGTCGTAATGCGGAAAGCGAGAGATATATGTGACGTCCAAAATGGCGTGATAAATTGGCTCTCGGACCAAAGGCGAGAGCATTCCCCAAAAGGCTGTTCGTAAACTGTTTTCGTGCCGTCGTGTTTAAAGTAAACCGTATATGGCAAAACACCGCTTTCCTAAACAGGCTCCGGTGCAGCCGTGTTGCATCACGGGCCATAGATGACTGTAGTGAACGACCGCTGCATAGGTCTGTATGGGCGAATTGTCATCAAACTGTTGAGCCATGCAACTGTTGAGCAATTGACCGCCTAGATGTACCAAGGGACCACAGGGAATATTGCTACGTATGGAAATCCAAAGCAGGTGTCTGATTCATGCACCCACTCCAAGTACTGTTCATCGACGAAAGCTGGAACTTGCACGCCAGTACCTCAGCTTGACATCCAGTGAGTGGCGACAGGTGAAAATTTCAAGTGAATCACGCTTAATGCTTCATCGGCGTGAAACGTCTGAACACAAAACTCCCAGCAACAATCGTCGGAAGGGTCTTGGTGTGAGGTGAGAGCGTTATGGTATGGGGAACCTTTTTCGTGG
This sequence comes from Schistocerca americana, assembly GCF_021461395.2. Taxonomy (NCBI): domain Eukaryota; kingdom Metazoa; phylum Arthropoda; class Insecta; order Orthoptera; family Acrididae; genus Schistocerca; species Schistocerca americana. The sequence continues at coordinate 326,006,228 of NC_060126.1, read as the reverse complement.
CTTCCTTGTGTTCTCTTGTGATTCTGGAAGGTGCAGTGGGTCAATAGAAATATGTATCTGTCTCTGGGGAATTGTTTCACCCGTGTATGCAGTTCGCTTTCCCTCGGCACGATGGAATCTACCAGCAGGACAATGCAACTTGTCAGACAGGCTCGAAGAACATCGGGATGAGTTTACCATGTTCCACTCCCCGGATATAAACCCAATCGAGAATCTATGGAACCATCTCGGTCGCGCTGTTCGCGCCATGGAATCTCAACCGAGAAACGTAACACAGCTGGTCACGACTCTGGAGTCGGCATGGCCCACATCTCTGAGGTACCTTCAAGTACCTCACTGACTGTTTTCCTGCACGTGTCGCAGTGGTTAAACTGCAAACGGTAGTTACGCAGGCCATTGACATGTGCTCATAACAACATGAGTGGACAGCGTATCACAGCTTGATTGTAATCTAAGAAAAGAATACATTTTTGGTTGTGAATCATTTCAGTCAGTAAATATCAACTAATTCTTTGTTGTTATTCGGTTAGTTTATGCATCTACATAAGTTTAATTACATGACTCTAGAAATATAGAATTATATTGGTTTGAGATGACTTGTCAACACTACTATCTTCGTTGGATGTGAGGTCCGCCAGTTACGCAAAACACAGTTTTGTCTCAGTACCCAAACATGTTCCGGCACCACTGTGCCATCATTAGTGGGTTTTCGTTTTTATTTATTCTGTAATGTGAACATTTTTGTTAAATTATAATAAAATTATGTGCATCTTTAGTTCAAACAATAGATCGTTTCTTTTTGTAAGTACCTTTACACTTGGCGTGCATGAATTTTCTGGAACACTTTTGTGTTAATTACTACAGGTAGCTTGTCAAGTGCAACCAAACGATGTTGATGAGAAAGTCTTTTGCTGGGAGTTAATCTATCTTCTAGAACGTAATTTAGTTTTCCGTCACAAACTAAAACTGTCTTTTTTATGTAACGTTTTCTAGAAGCAAGGAAGTGTATTCTGACATTTTTGCGTACAAGTAACCAATGAAATATTTTACCTCATAGTCATCAATTCATTATTTACACTTCTTCTGACAATTTCCATGATGGTATAATAACGTTAGGTTGTCTAAAAACACGCTGTATATCGCTTTGAAGCCGGCACCGCCAAATTAGTAAGCTCTAAACATCACTATACTACTATTTACAATTGGTCCTTGTTCTTAATTTCTGTCGTGTCCACGCAATAGTTCTTTCAATAGTAAATACTAGAGTGCCTTCGTGAATAACTTTGTGAGGAAGTCTCTTTTCGTTTTGTTTTGTTTTTCTGGTCTTCAAGGCATATTTGATCCATTAAAAGTGATGCATCACCTGTTAACATAAGTTACTTTTTGTTACAAGTTTGGAATAAAAGAGGTCTGTGATGAGAAAAGGCTGGTTTCGTAATGCAGCATTTTCCTTAATATGGAATGACGAAAATGATGTTCCATCTACGCCTCTACACGAAGGTACTGCAAACGAATGGTGTAATGTCTGGACTGTCTGCAACACTTCCATCTACGCCTTTTCACGAAGATGCTTAGATAGTATTGTGCTATGTCTCGACTGTTTGCAACACTTCCTTCTCAGAGCGTTCACCCACAGAGCTTTTCGAGTGGTATTGATAGGAAATCTAAAGTCAAATTGCAGACGTAAAACAACTATAGTGAAAGTAAACAGCGCAACTAAAATTCATGTAAACAAGAGAAAATATCGCTTGAACGAGTCCAGATACCAATAAAAATAAACTATAATCTGAACGACTAGTCACCTGTAAGTAAAACAAAAGGGCACTTTTTTTATCAAAGCACTTACATCAAACGCTCAAGTTTGGCCCTTGTAACATGCTGGACGTCGGCTTCAAGCTTGTGACGTCATGGCAAGTCCCCTTATTATACGTCCATAAATAATTTACTAAGGTCACTTGTAGACTAATACTTACATATCTCAATTTTTCTTTATCTGATTGGTATTTAGTAAACCAAATATACTTATTTCTCATAACTGGAATAGTTCCTACACTTTCCTATTGATTTCTCTTTCGTAATGTATATAATATTATTCTAATGCAAAATGAACTAAATCAATCTCTACGAAATTTTTGGATTGTTATCTTGAAATTATTTTCACTACAAGATTTATAATATTTCATTCCAACATGTTGCTATTCCTCATACACCTTTAAATAATTTTCTTCTCCTGTTACAATCACTTTTCACTGCTTACGCGGAATTGTCGTTTTAATACCTTACTGGGTAAAAAGACTAAATCTGTAACCTTGGATTTTATTCCTTGTTAAAAAACGGGTTCTTTGTTGTTTTTTTTAAAGTTCCTGGTGTAAATTTCAGGCCAGATATGCTGTATTATGAATCTGTAGTTCCGCAACCGTAATGAATAGCGCAGACCTTTATTATTAAATGAAAATGAGCCGTCACTGTGCACTCACTGCATTTTCCCCACAGAAGATCCCCACAATTCAGTCAGGTACCACTTTTCACAATAGCTGTTCAGGGCAGACCACTGTTCCAATATGTCGGAACACCAAACCAAATACGAGTGATAATTCTATCAAGACAAATCCTGAAACAAGAATTAATTCGTTAACCTAAAGCCGGTTTACCATGAAATTCCGAAAGATTCAGTTATTTCGTTACATCCTCAAATTACTAATGGGCTGGCAATATCTCACCTGTCGTTTAATATCGATTCGAATCTGAACAACACAACCTTACGTTCGGAACCTATGCTACTCTTCAGAATATTTACACAGATTATCTCTATCGTAACGACATTCTGTGAACGTTCAACACCCTTGCTGACTTACTCCTACCAATTACGAGTTCAAACACGCCCAGATAATCTGTCTCCGTCTTACCCAAACCGTTTCCCATTCAAAACTGTACTATTTCAATCACCAAAACCACTGAGGAACCATTGAGAACGAATAAACGAACAACGTTATTAGCACTTTTAATAATTTCAGGTTTTTGTTGTGTGCCATCGTGACTATAAACAGCGGCCAGCTGTAGCATTAAATACGATCTTTGCCACTCATCAAGCTCTTTGGCTGGAACATTCATCATAACGGTACTAGCGGCGTCCTTTACGCCTCTGGCGCTTTTCTAAAGCAGTACATACACAGAAATTAATAGATGTAACAGAATATTTTACAGTAGAAATATTATTTTTGTCTATGAATTTTTTCATTAAATAATTTCTGTAACGTGTTGATGCGACGGGTTTGCCAGTAACGTACACCAAATAATTTTTGTACGTAACAAGTGGAAGAATGCCATTTGATGGGATGAGCCTTGATCCACAGTGTCCAACTTCTGGCCAAGAAGACGTCCCAACGGTAAAACATGACGGGGATCCGGTGATGATCTGGGAACCAATATCGTGGTATTCCATGGCCACCATGGTTACTCGGCAGACGTTACTATCAAGTATCGAGTGCCAAGTCTGGCTGATCGGGACAACCCAATCGTACAGTGTTTGTTCCGCAATGGTGATGCATTATTCCAAGGCGAGCGGACCCTAATTTACACTACTCATATCGTATAGGACTGATTTTGCGAGCGCAGGGATGAACTGTCACATTTGTCCCGGGCACCAGTCACCAAGTTTCAATATCACTGAACCTCTGTGGTCTACTTTGGAGCCTTAGTTGCGCTACCTCTGCGCATTTCCATCATCCTTGCCTCAACTTGCTACTAGCTAGCTAGAAGAATAATAAAATATTCCGATGTGAAGAAGGATTGCAGCCAGTCCGTAATTTATGGCAGATCTACACTCCTGGAAATGGAAAAAAGAACACATTGACACCGGTGTGTCAGACCCACCATACTTGCTCCGGACACTGCGAGAGGGCTGTACAAGCAATGATCACACGCACGGCACAGCGGACACACCAGGAACCGCGGTGTTGGCCGTCGAATGGCGCTAGCTGTGCAGCATTTGTGCACCGCCGCCGTCAGTGTCAGGCAGTTTGCCGTGGCATACGGAGCTCCATCGCAGTCTTTAACACTGGTAGCATGCCGCGACAGCGTGGAGGTGAACCGTATGCGCAGTTGACGGACTTTGAGCGAGGGCGTATAGTGGGCATGCGGGAGGCCGGGTGGACGTACCGCCGAATTGCTCAACACGTGGGGCGTGAGGTCTCCACAGTACATCGATGTTGTCGCCAGTGGTCGGCGGAAGGTGCACGTGCCCGTCGACCTGGGACCGGACCGCAGCGACGCACGGATGCACGCCAAGACCGTAGGATCCTACGCAGTGCCGTGGGGGACCGCACCGCCACTTCCCAGCAAATTAGGGACACTGTTGCTCCTGGGGTATCGGCGAGGACCATTCTCAACCGTCTCCATGAAGCTGGGCTACGGTCCCGCACACCGTTAGGCCGTCTTCCGCTCACGCCCCAACATCGTGCAGCCCGCCTCCAGTGGTGTCGCGACAGGCGTGAATGGAGACGTGTCGTCTTCAGCGATGAGAGTCGCTTCTGCCTTGGTGCCAATGATGGTCGTATGCGTGTTTGGCGCCGTGCAGGTGAGCGCCACAATCAGGACTGCATACGACCGAGGCACACAAGGCCAACACCCGGCATCATGGTGTGGGGAGCGATCTCCTACACTGGCCGTACACCACTGGTGATCGTCGAGGGGACACTGAATAGTGCACGGTACATCCAAACCGTCATCGAACCCATCGTTCTACCATTCCTAGACCGGCAAGGGAACTTGCTGTTCCAACAGGACAATGCACGTCCGCATGTATCCCGTGCCACCCAACGTGCTCTAGAAGGTGTAAGTCAACTACCCTGGCCAGCAAGATCTCCGGATCTGTCACCCATTGAGCATGTTTGGGACTGGATGAAGCGTCGTCTCACGCGGTCTGCACGTCCAGCACGAACGCTGGTCCAACTGAGGCGCCAGGTGGAAATGGCATGGCAAGCCGTTCCACAGGACTACATCCAGCATCTCTACGATCGTCCCCATGGGAGAATAGCAGCCTGCATTGCTGCGAAAGGTGGATATACACTGTACTAGTGCCGACATTGTGCATGCTCTGTTGCCTGTGTTTATGTGCCTGTGGTTCTGTCAGTGTGATCATGTGATGTATCTGACCCCAGGAATGTGTCAATAAAGTCTCCCCTTCCTGGGACAATGAATTCACGGTGTTCTTAATTCAATTTCCAGGAGTGTACATTCCGACTGCAACATAGTCATAATAGGTGCACTATTAGAACTCACACAGGCACAAACATGTTATAACATCATCTTGTGACAGTTAACGCTAACAGTAATGGTTTATTCTGTCATGTAACTGATAGTATTAACTGTCAAAAGTTAATGCTCTGACATGCTTGAGCCTGTGTGATTCTTCTGGTAATACACCGATGATGACTGTGTTATGGCTGAAATCTAAATTTGCTATAAATTCTGCCGGCCGAAGTGGCCGTGCGGTTAAAGGCGCTGCAGTCTGGAACTGCAAGACCGCTACGGTCGCAGGTTCGAATCCTGCCTCGGGCATGGATGTTTGTGATGTCCTTAGGTTAGTTAGGTTTAACTAGTTCTAAGTTCTAGGGGACTAATGACCTCAGCAGTTGAGTCCCATGGTGCTCAGAGCCATTTGAACCATTTTGCAATAAATTCTGGATTTTGAAGACTGTCTGCTGTCCTCCTTTAAATTTGATTATTCAACGGTCGCTGTGGCTCACCAGTATTCGATGGATTCCAATTTAATATAGTAAGATTCCCTTGAAATTCATACAAGACCTATGTTTATCTCTCTCGAGATGACTGGAAGTTGTTCCGAAAGCCATCGTTATTCCACATCGTATTTGACATTGTAATGTGTTGTATTTTTTGTCCACCTTCCACGACCACCGCATTTTAATCTTATTGTGTTTTGACCGTTTATCATATTTTTTGAGGTCGATTTTTGAAGACCGCCCCATCTTTTTCCGTGGAAGTGTGTCTGAAATCAACAGACAGTGTGACCGGTAAACCAATTTGTGGTCACTGATCATCCGCGCGAATTCGATCCGTGTTTTGCTTACCACACTCTCTCACAAGTTACAGTGTTGCACGTTACGCTATACGAGCAGGTCCTCCATCTCACTTAACTGATCCAGAAAATGCATGTACAGAACCTTTGAGTTTCTCTCTCTCGATTTTCTAGCTTCGTTTCATGTCGCAGTTCTGATACTCCACGTTCCCACGTGTAGAATGTCACCCTTCCACGGTTTCCTCCTCCTTGCCTGCCCCCTCCCATGTACCCAAATCGGGACTAATCCAGCGTCTTTGTCAAAGAGAGATTATCATGACATGTTTCCAATTACGGGCTACGTATCTTGCGGATACATGTTACCTATCTTTAACGCCGAGGTCCCCATTGCCTTCGGCTTATTCGTGTCGTTCATCATTGCAGATTCTTCGCCTTTTTTAGGGGCAGTTTCTGACTTCGATACCAGTTGTTTGCCCTAAAGCTTTGTCTTCCCCTCCGTCCTCATTGCTGGTAGAAAGAAGGTGACTTCTCATACCCAAAGTGTTGGGCCACCACTAATGACGATTTTTTTTACATCTGAAGCACTGACTGGTATTGAAAACGGGACTGAAAGAGTTTTGGTTACTGGTCACAGAGGCTACCCAAGGACAACGGGTTCAAACACAAAATGGATGTCTCTTTTTATGAAAAGGTCGCTGCATGTTTCACTCGCATTATTATGTCTGGTTTTTTCTTGAGGTTTGATCGACTTCAACGTTGACAAAAAAATGGTTCAAATGGCTCTGAGCACTATGGGACTTAACTGCTGTGGTCATCAGTCCCCTAGAACTTAGAACTAGTTAAACCTAACTAACCTAAGGACATCACAAACATCCATGCCCGAGGCAGGATTCGAACCTGCGACCGTAGCGGTCTTGCGGTTCCAGACTGCAGCGCCTTTAACCGCACGGCCACTTCGGCCGGCCAACGTTGACAGACTGTTAGAATCTAACGCCTGTTCGGCATCTGTTTTCCCCTCCTTTTCAACTTCAGTGAAGGTTTTATTTTCGAGTGTAAGTCTTAAATTATTCCTCGTCGGTATTCGTATCACGTAGGACTGTAAGCTCTAGTGATAAAGCAATCTTGTTGCAGAGCGAGGACTTCAGCGCTGTCTTTAAGTGTGCGTCCTTCCTTCCGATTCCGTGCGCTCACGTGTTTCTTTATTGCTGGGCAGCCAACAATGTCACGGTGCAGGTGAGTACCGGACCAAGAGAAACGAAACGTCTTTGCTTCTCGTTAGATGTTTCCAGGAAAATTATGGACTGATAAAGCTTTATATCGAATACACATAGAAGGTAATTTATTCATGTCTTTCATAAGTACAGTAGAAGGAATGGTGGAGGGTGTACAAAGACATCTATTATTAGCTCATTCGGCATTCCTGGGTTATGTACAGGAAAAAACTACGGAAAATAAGTGGCAGAACATGTGATAAGGACTACCATATACTTTGGACATATTTGGTATTTGGAGATCTGATCAGGGTAGAAAAAAAAACACAGTACAGCCGCTAAAAGCAGGCGATGGGCATGGTTTGATGTCAATTTTACATGTCTAGTAAACGAAAAACGGAGTCTTGTAGCTGCGTTTTAGACTTGGACTGAAACTTACCAACAGCCTCTCAGATCACCTCACATCTGCGAGCTTATTACCCATTTAGACATCTGGTGCGAAGTTTCTCATTCACTCGTCTCCCGTTAACCTGATCTTTGCTATCGACGTTCACAGAGAGAATGTATTCATCGGATGTTAGAGGGTCCTCTTGAGTTTTGCATTCCTGTCAAGTTTACTCCATAACAGTAGACTAACGTTTTTTTTAGTGTATATTGAATACTTAACTACTGAACATGAAAGAACATCAAGAGTAGAATGTAGACTAGTCTCCGTGGACACAGTTTGTATTTTAGGACGAAAGACTCTGTACACGTCCGGTTATATTCTCCTTTCTTGCAAGATAATGTCACATAGTCCAACGACAGTAGGTATAAAATACAACTGACATCAGAATTTATGCTGTGTTATATCTTTATTTCTGGAAAGATAAGTACAGCTTTCAATCAGGTTCATACTGATTGAACTAGATATGATACCTTTCTCTTCAGCGATGTGTTCTACTGAAAACAATTGAGAAAAGTTAGAATAAATTGCTTTCATCTCTCTGACTGTGAGAATACCCAATGTTTCTGTACTGACTATTACTTTTTGTCTTGTAAAGTTTTATGCTTTTCAGTATGCTGAAAGGGTCCTGGCAATGAGCCATGTTACCCAAACACGACTATTCTATGTCAAAGTATCGATGTGGTAAAAGGACATGACCGCAGAAACGGAATTAACTTCAAGAAAATAATTTTCACGTCCCTGATATGCACAAACAGTGTAGTACAATCAGGACTGGGAGAACTTTTGCTCTTATCTTCCCACACGTATTGTATGTTTCAATGCCTCAACAAAGTCGAAGAGCAATTATAGCGCAGAGTAGTGTTGTCTAGAATGGTAACAGGACGAATACTTTCTTTTCGCAGAAAGTTGACGCTCCGTATTGTGCAACTACATGGCTATATCGCAACTAAGACATAAATGATTAACAAATATAGACAGAATTTATAAGAGAACCAATAAACATTTAGCGACAACTGGCGGAATTAACAAGATCTGTTACTGTTGTAGTTGAGGTAATGGAAACTTACACTCCATAGAGGAAAGAAAATGGAAACAAAAAATCCTAAGAGATAAATTGCAGTGTAGAGAATTATTGACTAATTGTGCAGGTTGTTGTTTTATAGTCGAAACGCTCAAACAGTCAGTGAGCCACAGATAAGGAGAGAAAACGGGATAAGGAACAGATGTTCGCCAGAGCTAGGTAAATCACTGCATCCGTGTTCACTATGTACACAATTTGTGATGCGGCGAACAGTTCGCAGGCAGTGAAACGGTACGTAAAGGAAAACAGTGTAAAGAAGGATACCCTAAATTTTAATCATATAAATTATTTTCGGTGATCAATAAGTTTGCAAATTAAGCTTATTCAGATATCTTACATATTGAACAACATCCTACTAGTCCGCTGTGGAAATCTGTTAAGCGTATTGCCTGTCGGTATGCGCCATCTAATTGGAGGCGACAATACGGAGAGGATGATTTTTCTATGTGTTTTGTCACGCCTGTCCATCAATGGCTTGCTCTGCACCTGGGTGCGTATTACGAACCAAAACTTAGAGAGATACTCTACTTACTGATCTGTGTCATTTTTCTACCTATCTGGTAATTTTCACGCAGTGAACTTCTGAAACTGAAGAGGTCGATATGAATAACTTGCATAAGTTCATAGGACACAATATAACATACTGGCCGCTTTGAAGCGCTGTAAATGTTGTAAGACTGGTGCCAGGCAGTCATGTGACCTTCATCCGTCGACAAAAGTCAAGGCAGTGAAACGGTACGTAAGGGAAAACAGTGTAAAGTAGGATACCCAAAATTTTAATTCATATAAATTATTTTCGGTGATCAATAAGTTTGCAAATTAAGCTTATTCAGATATGTTACATATTCAACAACATCATACTAGTCAAATTTCAGATTAAAATAAACCATCGCAGCGTAAAATATGCGTGTACTTGGCTAGGAACAAAAAACCGGCTTTTCCACTCCCTACTGGTGAGGTAAAATAGGGTACCTATTTAAATGAATGGAAAGAAACTTTAAAACAAGGAAAAAGTTTTATTTTAATGGAAAAAATACATCAAACATAGGAATCCCAAAAACTACTAACAAGGGTTATGACATATCTTCTTTGAGTTACCAAAACTCAATTTGAAGACTTCGAAATATTTCGCTGACATAAGAAAAAGTCTTAATAACTGGTCTTAATGAAAATCCGGAAACACACTTCATTAATAACAAAAAATCAGAAAGTTGTTATTTCTGCCTTGGCACTGCGAAATTTATGATGAGGGCAGACACGACAAGATACAAACGCCTCCATCCCTTCATTGACAACGGGTCTGAAAATAGGCTTTGACAAAATATCCATGCTTCGTCTGGGTCTTCTTCGCCTCATGAACTCAAATAATTTTGTTGTTTTTTAAATTTTTTCGGCTGTTGTAGTCTTTCCATCAGTCGTTTCCTGACTTTTCGCTTTGTGTTTCTTCCCTACAAATAAATTGTCCCTTTTAGTTTTTTCCTGCTACCATTTCTGACTTTTTCTTCAAATTCAAAATCGTTGTTGTGTGGAGAGGTCAGTATTCCTACGTTGTTCTTTCTCCAATTTGTGATTTTCTTAGCACTTTCTACCAAGTCATCTTTCTGAGCACGGCCAGGTTAACCCATGTGGAGGCCCAGGGCTAGAAAAAATGTGTGTCGCCTGCTTACTTCATGTAGACCTAATACATTTCTGGGAAAGTACAATAGGAAAGGTAAGTCAATACACATACTTCTACATCAGCCATTCCATGTATTAGATGATATACCTAACTGAACGTTCCAATTGCATAAACGAGCCCCCCCTCCCCTCACACGCACACACACACACACACACACACACACACACACGCACACACACACACACACACACACACACACAAATTAGTATCTCAAAGATGTCTTTTCCTCGTTTTCGTCCAAGTGAAATATTCTATCAACCCAGGAAGTCAAGAGAACTGGTCATCTCATGTTCAACTGACAAAAGGGCGAGAGCGGAAATTCCTTCTCCTTGCATTGTAGCATGTAATTTGTTCTTGATAAGGGCTATTTTGGAGAATCTTCTCTCAGCTTCATGATTCGCAAATCGTATTGAGCCGAAAAATCGGTAAGCAATACTACATTTGTAAAAAGACAATTTTCAACCATCAATTCACATAATTCGACTGCCGAATTGATTGGCAGTCTTTTCTGTTCTTCAAATTTCACTCAAATGAATAATTTCACATCTAAAACTTTCTTCATCGAGATCATCTCGATATTTTTCCCAAAGGTTTGACGTTTCCTTTAAACGTTCTTTAGCCTATTGTTTACTATATTATTTGTTACAAGTAGGAAAATATTTGATGCTTTGCAATACTTTTCTTCTCGATTTTTCGTTTCTGCTTGCAGTTAGTCAACAGCTGCAGTAAGTGCCCCTCGAAATTTATCAAGTCTACTCAATTCTTTTGATTTTTCTCTATCAGGGAATCTCCTTGTTTTGCATTTGCTTTCGTAGCCACAATCTCGACACACATGCTCACTTAATCCGCTAGCTTGGTTTTCATATTCATCTAAATTTTCCCTAAAATAGCTGAAACACGGAACCAATGATAGCAACTCTTAATATCCGCTAATTAAGTCCAGCCCAGGATTTTGCAAATATTTGTTAGTTTTGTCCATGCCCAGGATTTTGCAAATATTTGTTAGTTTTGTACATTCTAGACAAGACGTCATCTCAGAAAACAACTAATCCTCCAGTTCTTTAAATTTTTTTCTGAAGTGATTCCGCCTCATTTCTTGTTGCCGCCTTTTCTTCTTTGTTCTCGACAACTTCTTCAAGTGACACATAAATGGCATCGAAATTCTGTCGAACAGGTGATAATGCTTTCTCAGGGCACGACCATCTAGTGTCGGGTAGTGTGTTAAGTCCAACATTACTCTTGTTAAGAATGTGCCAGCGGTGAATAGAAGCTACAAAAAAGTCATATAATCGTTGCAAAACTTGAAAAATATCAGCTGATTATAACAATTTCACCACATTGTTTTGGACCAGCGCAACACAGTGGACATAGAAACGCTGATGAAGTCATTTCCTTTATCTTTCCACTTAAACCTGAATACTTACCTCTCACATTACTGGTATTTTTATAGGACTGAAATGTTTATGTATTTCTATAACGCCGAAACATTTCTTACCAATAATTTTCGTCTGTTTTGACCATATGCTGCAGTTCCCTCGTTCTCCGGTGTAGAAGTCACGTCACTGAATTTTAGCGATAATTAGCGCAGTGTTCATCAATCACCAATTTATCTTTCCCCTTCCTCCCGTCAGAAAATCCACAGGTTGAAAGTAGAATAAACATTAACTAAGTCCATGCCTTCACTGAATAATTAAAAGAAAATATAAAGTGCATTTCCTGTGATTCGGAATATCGCAGCAATCTGCTTTCATTTTTCTCTCCGTTTAGAAGTTTTCTAAGGAACAAGTTTTTGGATAAGTATGTTTTCGTGACTTGTAGACACATTCACAGTTGCTAAATTGTTCATAACGTAGTCTAAACCTTTCGCTAAACACATTTCCACGAATAGATTTTTCACGTTTTTCCATTTCGCTGCATCCCCCTCTCATGCTCGATATTTAACTATTTCACTGTCAGTACCGTCACCGGTTTCGGTTTCATGATCGCATTCACCACCGCCTCTCTTACAAAATACTGCTCCACAACAATTTCAGATTCACTGAAACTCGTCAACACTTCTTAGAAGAAGTAGGCACAAGTAGACGAGGTTCTGGTTCAGTATAAACTTCACTAACGTTATCAACAGAGTAGTCTTTCTTCGTAAAATACTAAGTCACTTTCAGCAGTTTCTTCACGGACTTAGCAGCTGCTTTCTGAGACTTTGGTTTGATGGCACCACTGTAAAACTTTCTCACGCGTTGAGATTCCATTTCAGGTCCTTAAAACGAGGATGAAACTCAAATATGATTTACATACTAACTATTTAGAACAAGCGATGTCACCGCAGGTACTAACAAGAGACAGTCTTCATATATACTGTACATTACAACACTATAAACAATACTGACACACGAATTAACAGTTGAGCTCTACAACAATAGATAAGCGGTAAAAGCAGCGAAGAGAAGAAGGGAGGGCGAGGCGAGAGTCTCTCACAGTTCAAGGAAGTGTTTGATGTAACCCGTGTACTGTTGTGATCAAAACGTTCTACCAGCCTCCTTGCATACAGAATTTATAAACGAACGGATCTTGTTGACATGAAAGAATACGTCCTACTGTGAAAATGTGTAGTGACTTAATTTTGCGCTGGATTAGGCCTGGGTGTTCTGTAACTACACGAGACTGCAGAACGCTTGTGTTCAGAGACAAAATATGAATCACGATTATCGTGCACTATATTCGATCTTATTTTTCAAAACTCATTTACGCTAATTTATTAAGGTGGTGGATGTAACAAACATAGAAATTTGTTTGATATTTTTGGTCACATTTTATCCTATGACAACCATTACACCTTGAGTGATTCTTATTAGACATTGCTAAAAACAATTCATAAGCCAAGATAGCATAAAATATTTTTTATTCAACGCAACCGGTTCCATCAGTCTCAGCTGTCATATTCAGGTCTTAAAGATTTTTTTGTAGTAAACCTGATTCATTTTACGCTCACTTCATGCACAAGACGTCAAGTGCATACAACTCATAACATTATAAGCGTTTGTCGTCGCTAAAAAATTTAATATCACACAGCATTTTGTCCAAAAGGTTATGCGAAAGTGGAATTGCGATGTGTAGTATGCGTCCAGAGTGAGTAAACAGCTGTGCTATTGTGTACGTATGTGTATCATGTAACGAGCATCTTTGAGCGGTATATATGTGGACATGGCCATTTGAACAAGACGCCATGTTATTTCAAATATTTTAGCGTGACAAACGTTTATGATGTGGTGAGTTTCATCCACTTGTCATCTTTTGCATGAGGTCAGCGTAAAATGAACATAGTTTACTTAAAAATAGCGTGTAAGACCTGAACATTACAGCTAAAACTGTTGTAACCAGTTGTCTTGAATAAATTATTTTGTGTGATCTTGGCTTTCGAATGGTTTCTAATAATTAAAAGAGACTGCCCTTCAATATTCGCATAATGAGACAGTCTTACCAGACACCCAGTAGAGAAATCAATCACAGTGGATGCCCTTGCCCCAATCCTCTAACCCACGCCCACCTGGATCCCTGGTCTAGAGCCCCCATAACCTCCCCATTCCCTGCTTCAGCATTAGTAGCTTTCCCCAGTATGATTTTGTTACACACAATGTGTCCAATATTACCACACAGTGCAACACCGAACAAAACGTGGTGTCTGTAAGTTAGCATTCACGTAATGGCATCAAACGAACACTGACATGTAGTGAAGACATGCTTAATCGAGATGACTGGGTGTTGTGTGATGTCCTTAGGTTAGTTAGGCTTAAGTAGATTTAAGTTCTAGGGGACTGATGACCGTAGGTTTTAAGTCCCATAGTGCTCAGTGCCTTTTTTTTTTTTTTTTTTTGCTTAATCGAAATAGCTACTTAACTGTTTCTTATAAGGTAATGTTTCTCCAACACACTGCTTCAGGAAGCACCAACATTGAAGAAAATTTCAGCAAAAAATTCAAAACTATAAACTATCTAGAAAGGGAAGCAACTTCTGACCTCTAACAGCGGTTATTTACAGTTCCAAGAAAGACCCCTGCTTGTAGTTCCCGAGTGTTATCAAACTGATGGCAGCAATAGTCACGGAAATCTGAAGCTGCTCTGTCCGACTGACACACTCGGTTTTATAGTGCTGTCTCTTGCTAAATGTTGCAGTCGGTTGTTTGGAATCAGCGGAACAGAGTACTTCACTGAACTGCATGTTTGGATGTGCCTGTTAATGGCAGATGGTTTCTAACCTGACAAGGATTTCCTCTGCAGGGAACGCTCTTTCATCTCATCCAGTTTCAGAATGAAGAAGGGAACGGCGTGCATTGGACATCTGGATTTGGGTACCTGTGAGACATCCATTGCTCATAGCTGCACATCTTGTTTGGGACAGATACGTAGGAAATGCCCAGCAGCTGACTGGAGGCGTGAAGTGTGATCTGACGAATCGCCTTTTTGCCTCATTTCAAGTGATGCCACGCGACCATTGCACCTAAGATCCCATGGGGCGTTTCAGCCACACTCTTTGGAGAATATAGCCCAGGGCGGACGTGATTATGTCCCATTTTGAAGGTGTGTTGCGTCGCATGAGATGAGCCTACTCATTGATATTAGCGTGAACATGTACCAGAATTCTCGATGTCTGGACTTTACTCGAACAGTGAAAAGGACTTACTGGGTAGCGGATTAGCGGAGCAGTGAGGGAAATATTGATTCACTTCTGTTCTAGAACAGCGACTGCTTGTCTCATCTCTTATGTCTTCCATGAGTATCAAGAACACAGTTTTTGATAAAGTGATGACTGTTGCTTCACTGTCAAATTGTTGGATATCATGATACTTAAAATAATTCATACGTTATGTTAACTGCTTGAACGCAAGAGCAAAATACACAAGGAAAAGAACTCTTTTTCTAGATTATTGGGCAAGTTGTAAACAGCAACGTATTGAGAGACAGAAAGTACATGATGATGGCTCTCAATCTTCCACCGTAACCGAGACCATTAGCATGAGGTAACCAAGGAGTTGGAAACGTGGGTTCTACTATGCCAAGACTGATGGGTAGCTACAACAGGAAAACACAATTAATTAGTAGGAGTACAAAATAAGAAAGTATTTATTACTTAACTTTGTTGTAGTCCATGACCTGCTGGTCATGACTAGACTAGACGCGACTAGACTAAGCGTCTGTAGAATGACATAATTTAAAAGTCACAAATCTTGCAACGACGAATTAATCTCTCGCAACCTTGAATGTCGAATCCGGTGAATTTGAAGACTAACTTGGCTGTCGACATGACGGAACGCAGAATTGTTTATAGCTGCCAACTTAGTACTGTTGACTTTACGGTAGTACTATTACGGAACTTCACAACAGGGCTACAAAGACTTGACGGCAGCAATGACTGAGCGGCAGATGATGACTGACTAATATCGGCGCTGGCTGACGAACTGTAGACTGGCCCCGGCCGCTGTGGCCGAGCGGATCTAGGCGCTTCTGTCCGGTACCGCGCTGCTGCTACGGTCGCAAGTTCGAATCCTGCCTCTGGCATGGATGTGTTTGATGTCCTTAGATTAGTTAGGTTTAAGTAGTTCTAAGCCTAGGGGACTGATGACCTCAGATGTTCAGTCCCATAGTTCTTGGATTTGTAGACTGGCGCAACTGCAGTACACTCCTGCTATACGTGAAGTGGCCTAGCGGCACCTCGCGGTGAGCATACGTACTGCGACTGGGTGTGTACTCTTTGGCTAGCACAGATGTTCTCCTGTTCAGTTTATCGAGAGAATCGCATCCGGCGGATCGATCTCTCAGGCGGCGGTGTGGTCGTATGACTGACGACATCACACTTTAGACATAAAATATTTGACAGAGCGAGCACTGAGATGCAGTCCAAATTTTCACTTGAAATGGTCCCCAAAATTCACAATAAATCTAATTCTACACCGACTGACAAGCTATCATGATTGACCACGGTGGTCGTATGGATTCTATTCAGAGACGCTCTGGGCACTCGTTTACAGCTATATGCGAAAAAAGTGATATGAGATGTAAATGGGAAACACCCCTTCACTCGTTATAAGACTTCGATGTTACAGTATGACTCGGAGACAGTGTTACACGATTTGACATGTTAGAGGTTGCTGCCTAATACCTGCATCGGGTAATGTGCGACACTAACTGGTATTTGATGTCGACAGGCGGAGGCCGTGTCAGCAGCTGCGTACAGCTGCTCCTGGGTGGAGGCGAGCGAGCGTTTCAAGCAAGCCATGAGGATCCTCGTCAGCCGTGCGCGGAAGCCGCTGGTGCTCACCGCTGGACATCTGTACCCAATCGACAGAGAAGCGTTTCTCTCGGTAAGTTCCTGAGAATGACGGTCCGTGGTTATGATGTAGCTTCAAGCGACGGATCGTGGATCCGATTCTTGGCAAGGAGGGTGCGGGATGTCGGAGTCTGCTACAACTGTTCGGCTCCCCCGACCCTCCCCCGGTACATAACACGTCATCTCACTTCCTTTTACGTGCCACAGATGCCTAGGATTTTAATAATAATAAACCTAATACACATAATGTTTTAATGCAATAATAATTTGTTTACACCGTTTTACCATAACATCCGAAAAAATTTCACTCTAGTCAAATATTCATCTTCTTAAACTTCGGAAGTACATGTGACACGAAATTCAGATAACAGCTATAATAACCACAAATTCTCAGAACATTCTCCACGTAACTATTCATGCAATATAAAATCGAAGAGTGCACTTCCCGATATTAGTATTTCACTTTAAATTTTCGCAACTACCCGTTAGACTTTAAGCTGAGTGTGTAACTAATATGAAACCGGTACTAATGCATTAAAACATTTCCCTTCTCTTAAGAAATTGTACCCATAAATGAGGAACGCAATCTTACTGATATGGGAAGTAAACAGGACACGGGCTGTTGGGGTGGAGGGACTAAACCCAAGAAGAGGATACACCAGAAATATTTTTCCCTTTATTTTACTGTAGCGCCTAGAACAGCTCGGCCACCCCGGCCGGCCCTCTGTCTTCCCCTACAGTTTTTAACCTGTCGAGCTCCCTCTAATACTAAGGAAGTCAGTCCCTCATATCTTCACAGATGTCCTGTCATCCTGTTCCTTCTTCCTTGTTTTCCATATATTTCTTTCTTCTCCGATTCTGCGGAGAACGTTCTCATTTCTTACATTATCAGTCCGGTTAATTTTCGACATTCTTCTTTAGCACCAAATCTCCAATGTATCTATTCTTTTCTTTTCGAGTTTCCCACAATCCGCGTTTCACTACCATACAGTGCTTTGTTCGAAACGAATATCCTCAGAAATGTCTTCCTCAAATTAAGACCCATGTTTCGGACTAGCAGACTTGCCATTGTCATGAATTATATTTCTGCCGGCGCTAGTCTGCTTTCAATGCCCTCCTTGCTCCCCACATTATTGGTTATTTTGCTGCCTAGGTAGCAGAATTCCTTAACATCATCTTCTTCTTGACCATCAATCCTGATGTAAAGTTTCTGGCTGTTGTCATTTCTGCTACTTCTCGTGACTTTCGTCTTTCTTCGGTTTATTTTGAATCCCAAGTAACGGATGCAGATCAGTTTTCCACTTCACAAACAACAGCTGAGTAGATAAAGGCACCACTAAGTCACATTGTCTATACCATTTGCATTGTTATTATATGCATGATGCGTGATCTTAAATTGGTGCAGCTATGAGCACGCTAACACAGCAATAAATCAGTAGAATCATCACACTTGTACAGGAATCAATATCATTACAATAAGGAAATTGCAGCTATGAAAAGAAACATGCTGTAATATAATTAAACAAGCAGTCCCACTGAATCTGGTTGAGATATAGCTGGCAGTTATTAAAGGTCTTCACATTTGTTAATTGGAATTCCTATCAAAAAAAGAATGACCTAAATACAACACTAGCAGATAATCACACACCCATTTAAAGCTATCTGCAGCATGATCTAGCCCTGTAAATCTCAAGAAGAGAATTTATACCAATTTAAAACTTTCATATTTCGAAAGCTCCACAGGTCATCGAAGTTATAATCGAAAGATATCAAGAGCACATGCCTATCTGCAGCATAAGTGATCTTAATAGCATCACACTTTTTCCAACAGACTATGAAGTCTGTTGGAAATTCATGCACTGGCAAGGTGAACATAAAATGATTACAAAATATGAACTAAACTGAATAAAAAGCACATCAGACACTTCACATTAATCTATCCTCAAAAAGTCACCATTCAGGTTTTTTTTTTCTTTGTGGGATTTTGATTCCCCGCCAGAGGTGGAGGGGGGGGGGGGAGGGGTTGGCAGCAGCACAATACCCCGCTCTGCAGCCTACAGAAAAGTTAAAAAACAAATTCAGGAAACATAAAAAAGTAACAAAAGCAGGCGATAAGACGGTGACTGTTAAAAACTGAAACATGGAGAAAAAGATACGAAGAAAATGTAAAAACAAAACGGTCGGCGAATCAGATTAAAACACATAGTAAATAGGCAGAATTAAAGAACACGGCGACAATCTGTTCGCGCGAGATAAAAAGAAAAAAAAAAACTAGCGACACTGAACACTCACTTGAAACAGCACTATACGAGTACAGGGGGGAGCCGCCAGAGGGAGGGGACATAGAATCATCACCATATGACAGCTGCTACTACGAGAGTCGCTCCAAAAGAAATGGACACTACTTTTGTGAAAATACAGTTTTCATTCTGCACGTGTGAAAGTTTTACAGTGTGTAGATACATCTTTCCTGCTTGTTTTTAAACTTAGTTCAACCTGTTCCCGTGAGTGGCGCCGTCACACCATGTCTTCAAGATGGCTTCTACAGTTGACGTTCGTCAGAAGCAACGTGTTGTCATAGAATTCCTGTGCTGTGAAAACGAGACAGTGGGAAACATCCACAAGAGGTTGAAAATGTTGTATCGAGATGCTGCTGTCGATCGCAGTACAGTTAGTCGGTGGGCAAGCTCTTTACGTGATGAAAGCGGGCGCGACAAGATTGAGGATTGTCCTCGCAGCGGCAGGTTCAAATGGTTCAAATGGCTCTGAGCACTATGAGACTTAACTTCTGAGGTCATCAGTCCCCTAGAACTTGGAACTACTTCAATCTAACTAACCTAAGGACATCACATACATCCACGACAGAGGCAGGACTCGAACCTGCGACCGTAGCGGTCGCGCGGTTCCAGACTGTAGCACCTAGAACCGCTCGGCCACCTCGGCCGGCGCAGCGGCAGGGCTCGTACTGCACACACTCGAGAAAATGTGCAATGAGTTAACGAATTGGTGACCGCTGATAGACGCATCCCAGTGAACGAGTTGTCACGCTACGTTCGGCTTTGGGAGGAAGTGTTTGCAAAATACTGTAAGTGTTGGCTTTAATAAAGGTTTGTGCCAGGTGGGTTCCCAGGATGCTGACAGTGGCTCACAAAGAATGGACAACACTGAAACAACCTCCTTACAGTCCTGACCTGGCTCCATGTGACTATCGTCTCTTTGGGAAACTGGAAAACTCTCT
Source organism: Schistocerca americana (assembly GCF_021461395.2). Taxonomy (NCBI): domain Eukaryota; kingdom Metazoa; phylum Arthropoda; class Insecta; order Orthoptera; family Acrididae; genus Schistocerca; species Schistocerca americana. The sequence continues at coordinate 325,986,214 of NC_060126.1, read as the reverse complement.
TCGTGGAACAAGGTTTGAAGATGATGATTCCCTTGTGCACGCTGCCAAACAGTGGCTCCAACAGGTTGGTCCAGAATTTTACCATGCGGGTATGTAGGCGCTGGTTCCAGGATGGCGTAAGGCAGTTGAGAGAGATGGAAATTATGTGGAGAAATGAAAATATTGTTCCTAAAGGATGTATGTACACACTGTAAAACTTAAAAAAAAAATAGCGTGCATTTCTTTTGGAGCGACCCTCGTAGTTCATATGGCTCCCGTAATAAAGCCATGAAAGTATACAGTTTCCTTTCAATTTTTAATATTATGAACGAATAACAACCAGATTTATATTAGTGAAATGTTAGGTAATAAACACACATTCTTGGCACTACGGAATGAAGAACGGGACATTAATATGTGTTAAAGTAATCAGGATAACCAGTCATACTAACATGGACAATAATTGTAGTTGCATGTTCCCTTATAGAGTTAAGTGCCCCACACTAATGTAAACTGCACCTTGTATTGCCTAATACCCGATGTAAGAAGCATGAATCACAAAAGAAACTACCCCCGATGCATTCAGGACGGTAGCACACTGGAAGTTGCATGAAAAGAAGAAATGAACACTATTTACCGAAAGCTGTTTGTCATTCTGTTAATACCGTGAAAGGCAGATTGTTTTCATTAAGCTGTGCTCGCACAACTACGAACATGGACAAAAGATAAATAAGCACATTCACGGTGACTATAAATGTAAAGTTTAGAAAATATTATGGGAGGAAATATAATTTATTATAGATTTAAGGTTCATTCTCGCTATTAACCAACCGGCCAACACGAAATTTCACAAGCAACAGATACAAATGTCCTCCATTAGACCACATGGAAATACCATATATTCACAATAACAGTATCATAAACTCTAATATTCTTAAGACCCCGTCATTGATCCTAGTATATTCGACAAATCCTCGATCCTAACTATATGACCTAACCTCACGTACAATTGAGAACACATCTGCATAGCCGAAAATCATGTAATATAGACTTAAGACCATGGAATGCCTCGAACAACGCCCTCACCAGAAATCCTAAAGATTCCAACATAGAAAGGCACATCTCAGCAATACACTAGGCGTTTGTGCCTAAGTTTAGCACATAGAACAACTCAGCTGCATCAGTCGACAACAACGTGAAGAAACAGTGTCAAGAACAAACACAACCTTCCTATTACCTAAACGCTGTAAAAGGTAGTGCTGAAGCCATTGAGGCTAATTAATAATTATTTTCGAGACCGAGTAATGCGTTCAAGAATATAACAAACTCTTTTTGCAAATCAGTAAACCCAGGAACAACAACAAAGACAAGATACGTAAAAAAAAGATGGCATAGCGCTAGAACAAAACCAAAGAATATACCCATCATAAAAACATTTCATTGTGTCACAAGCCCGTTCCCCCCCCCCCCCCCCCTCTTTGTAGGGCGGAGCTCCGGGAACATAAGGATGCTTGTATTTTATAATTCTGCCCGCCTTAGAGCGCTTCTCTGAGAACGGTGAGTCTTCCGGTGTAGTTTCCAGCTTCTGGCTTGGCGTGTTGCTCTCTGCGGGCATTTTGTGTAGGCGGCGGTTCTTCACTGTTGTCTTGATTTTCTTCGTCAGCTGGTGGCCACATGAGTGCCGGTATAATTCTCTTAATGGAAACTGTTTGTCGCTTCCCATCATGATATATCTGCAGCGTATATTCACCTCTCGCGAGCACTTTATACGGCCCAGTATATGGCGGCTGAAGAGGTGTTCTTACAGCGCCTGTCCTCAGCCACACATATCAGGGCAATTCCTAAAGCTACTTTTGAACGAATGCCGCGTTGGTGCCATGTCGAGAACCAGGTGTCAGTAGTAGCTGTTCCATGTGGTTGCGAACTTGTTGTAAGACGTAAGGCATGTCGCCCGCTGTCGCTTCCGTCGGTGCAACGAAAAATTCGGCAGCAGCCTAAGGTTCTCTCCGTAAACCAGTTGAGCCACGGATGCATCTAGGTCTGATTTGCGGGCAGTTCGGAGGCCTAGCAGCACCACTGGCAACGCTAAAGTCCAGCTGTCGTTATGGTACATCAATACTGTCTTTAATGTCCTGTGTCACCGCTCAACCATCCCATTGTTCGTTGGGTGATAAGCGGTGGTGCGGTGATTGCGGAATCCACAGAGCCTGGCTAATTGTTGGGACAAAGTGGATTCAAAATGTCGCCCTTGATCAGTTGTCACGTACATTGGACATCCAATACGGGAGATCCAAGAAGCCAAAAATACTCAAGCTAAAGTGTATGCTGAAATGTCCGATAGTGGAGAAGCTTCTGCAGATCTTGTATACCGGTCCACCGATGTCAACAAATACATGTAGCCTTCCGAAGGTGGTAGAGGGCCCACAATGTCCAAATGAAAGTTGGAGAACCTCTTTGTTACCGGGGCAAAATCTCCAACTGCTTTGTGAACATGTCGTCCAATCTTGTTCCTTTGGCACAGCAAGCATGTTGTTACCCAACCGGTAATCCTTCCTTACACTCGGCCAGACAGATCGTTCCGTGAGTAGTTTGATACCGGATGACTGAGACCGTGTATGCTGTCGAATACCTCTTTCCGTAGTTGCCCTGGGATGAAAGGCCTGGGTTAGTTCGTAGCTATGTCGCACCATATCTTCACATTCGCGCCCGCCTACTCGATTAATTTTAACTGAAGTTTGGTTCTCACGTCCTGTAAGTACTGATGGAATTGTGCGTCGTTAGCTTGTGCTGCGGCTAATTTATGGTAGTCTGTGGTTTGTGAAATAACCGAGACCCGCGACAGGAAATCGGCGACTATGTTCTCGGCTCCCTTGATATGCTTGATATCTGTAGTAAATTGACTGACGTATTCTAAGTGGCGAAATTGACGTGTAGAACAGTTATCCTGGGTCTTACTGAATGCAAAGGTTATTGGTTTATGGTTGGTGTATACAGTAAATGCTCTTGCTTCTAGATACGGGCGGAAGTACCGAATAGCTTCATACATCGCTAATAGTTCTCTGTCGTATGCGCTCCATTTCCTTTGTGGGTCTGTAAGTTTTCGTGAGAAAAAACCCAAAGGCTGCCATTTGTCGTTTACTTTCTGGTGCACTGTGGCTCCCAACGCGTCTTGGCTGGCATCGACTATTATTGACGGAGGTGCTTTTGGTACAGGATGAGTAATGAGTACTGCTTTTCGTAAGCCGGCCTTTATGTGTTGAAATGCTCTCTCCATGTCCACGTTCCTTTGCAACGGTCGTTTGGCCATTTGCATTTTTACCTGCGAGAGCGTCTGTCAAAGGCGCATGTACTAGCGCAGCTCGCGGCAAATGCTGTCTATAGAAATTTACTACCCCTAAAAATTTTCTGAGTTGATGGTAAGTCTCGGGGCGGCTCATGTTGTCGATTACTGCTACCTTGTCCTCTCGCGGGCGTATGCCCTCTACCGAAACTTCATACCCTAGAAATGTCACTTGCCGTTTTCTCAGTTCGAATATAATGAATTTCCTTGAGACAGAGAAGTTGCTGTCGATGCGTCTGCACGACTTTAGAAAGCATCGCTCCTGCAAAACGCAACTCGCCCTTTTTTCACATGATGTCTTGCGAACCATGGATTAAGAGTATCAGACGGATGCTATATTCCTTGACTTCCGGAAAGCGTTTGACTCGGTGCCCCACTGCAGACTCATAACTAAGGTACGAGCATATGGGATTGGTTCCCAAGTATGTGAGTGGCTCGAAGACTTCTTAAGTAATAGAACCCAGTACGTTGTCCTCGATGGTGAGTGTTCATCGGAGGTGAGGGTATCATCTGGAGTGCCCCTGGGAAGTGTGGTAGGACCGCTGTTGTTTTCTATCTACATAAATGATCTTTTGGATAGGGTGGATAGCAATGTGCGGTTGTTTGCTGATGATGCTGTGATGTACAGGAAGATGTCGTCGTTGAGTGACTGTACGAGGATACAAGATGACTTGGACAGGATTTGTGATTGATGTAAAGAATGGCAGCTAACTCTAAATATAGATAAATGTAAATTGTTGCAGATGAATAGGAAAAAGAATTCTCTAATGTTTGAATACTCCATTAGTTGTGTAGCGCTTGACACAGTCACGTCGATTAAATATTTGGGCCTAACATTGCAGAGCGATATGAAGTGGGACAAGCATGTAATGGCAGTTGTGGGGAAGGCGGATAGTCGTCTTTGGTTCATTGGTAGAATTTTGGGAAGATGTGGTTCATCTGTAAAGGAGACCGCTTATAAAACACTGATACGACCTATTCTTGTGTACTGCTCGAGCGTTTGGGATCCCTATCAGGTCGAATTGAGGGAGGACATAGAAGCAATTCAGAGGCGGGCTGCTAGATTTATCACTGGTAGGTAAGTGGCAACAAAACGACTATTCACGTTGGTGTGTAGAATATATGAGTCTGGCGATATACCATCTGACTTTCGGAAAAGCATCATCCACACAATTCCGAAGACGGCAAGAGCTGAAAAGTGCGAGAATTATCGCGCAATCAGCTTAACAGCTCATGTATCGAAGCTGCTTACAAGAATAATGTACAGAGGAATGGAAAAGAAAACTGAGAAGGCGCTATGTGACGATCAGTTTGGCTCTAGGAAAAGTAAAGGGACGAGAGAGGCAATTATGACGTTACGGCTAATAATGGAAGCAAGGCTAAAGAAAAATCAAGACACTTTCATAGGATTTGTCGACCTGGAAAAAGCGTTCGACATTATTAAATGGTGCGAGCTGTTCGAGATTCTGAAAAAAGTAGGGGTAAGCTATAGGGAGAGACGGGTCATACACAATATGTACAACAACCAAAAGGGAATAATAAGAGTGGACGATCAAGAACAAAGTGCTCGTATTAAGAAGGGTGTAAGACAAGGCTGTAGCCTTTCGCCCCTACTCTTCAATCTGTACATCGAGGAAGCAATGATGGAAATAAAAGAAAGGTTCAGGATTCTTTTTCCTATTCATCTGCATTAATTTACATTTATCTATATTTAGAGTTAGTTGCCATTCCTTACATCAATGATACGAATCGCTGATGACATTGCTATCCTGAGTGAAAGTGAAGAAGAATTAAATGATATGCTGAACGGAATGAGCAGTCTAATGAGTACACAGTATGGTTTGAGAGTAAATCGGAGAAAGACGAAGGTAATGAGAAGTAGTAGAAATGAGAACAGCGAGAAACTTAACATCAGGTTTGATGGTCACGAAGTCAATGAAGTTAAGGAATTCTGCTACCTAGGCAGTAAAATAACCAATGACGGACGGAGCAAGGAGGACATCAAGAGCAGACTCGCTATGGCAAAAAAGGCATTTCTGGCCAAGAGAAGTCTACTAATATCAAATACCGGCCTTAATTTGAGGAAGAAATTTCTGAGGATATACGTCTGGAGTACAGCATTGTATGGTAGTGAAACATGGACTGTGGGAAAACCGGAACAGAAGAGAATCGAAGCATTTGAGATGTGGTGCTATAGACGAATGTTGAAAATTAGGTGGACTGATAAGGTAAGGAATGAGGAGGTTCTACGCAGAATCGGAGAGGAAAGGAATATGTGGAAAACATTGATAAGGAGAAGGGACAGGATGATAGGACATCTGCTAAGACATGAGGGAATGACTTCCATGGTACTAGAGGGAGCTGTAGAGGGCAAAAACTGTAGAGGATGACAGAGATTGGAATACGTCAAGCAAATAATTGAGGACGTAGGTTGCAAGTGCTACTCTGAGATGAAGAGGTTAGCACAGGAAAGGAATTCGTGGCGGACCGCATCAAACCAGTCAGTAGACTGATGACCTAAAGAAAAAAAAAAGGTTTGATCATCACGCGAGTGTTACGGAAATGCTTCAGGAACTCGGGTGGGAGTCTCTAGAGGAAAGGGGGCGTTCTTTTCGTGAATCGCTATTAAAGGAAATTTAGAGAACCAGCATTTGAGGCTGACTGCAGTACAATTTTACTGCCGCCAACTTACATTTCGCCAAAGACCACAAAGATAAGGTAAGAGAGATTAGAGCTCGTACAGAGGCACAAAGGCAGTCATTTTTCCCTCGTTCTGTTTGGGAGTGGAACAGGGAGATACGATGCTAGTTGTGGAACGAGGTACCCTCTGCCACGCACCGTATGGTGGATTGCGAGGTATGTATGCAGATGTAGATGTAGATGCTTTGTTGACTATTATTCCGTACTGCTTTATGTGGGCGAACACTGCAGACAGCTGCTTCTCGTGTGCTTCTGCCTTCGTTGATGAGATTAATATGTCATCAAGATACGCGAAGCATCCTTTCAACCCGCACAACACTTCATCAATAAATCGCTCCCATGTTTGAACTGCGTTATTTAACCCGAAAGGCATTCGGACATATTCGAAAAACCGAAAGGTGTTGTAACTGCTGTTTTCGGTATGTCTTTTTCTGCCACCGGTACTTAGTGATAAGCTTTTTTACAATCAACAATGCTAAAGATCTTTGCCCCAGCTAAATGATTTGTGAAATCTCTAATATTAGGCATTGGGTAACGATCTGGTACTGTACGAACGTTTAACTTCCTGTAATCGCCACGTGGTCTCTAAGACCCATCTTTTTCTTTACCAAATGTATGGGTGACGCCCACGGGGTGTCTAATTTACGTATGACACCTGATGCCAGTAATGCCTCGAATTCTGCATTTGCTGCCACGTATCGATCGGGAGCTATCCTGCGCTGTCGTTGATGTATTGGCTGACCGGGCGTGGTGTAAATGCGGTGTACAGTTTTGTGAGTTACTGCTGATTTTTCTGCGACCGTGTTATAATTTACGTCTTGTGACACTGCACCACAGTTATGCTTGCCAGCGCGGTAAGGGTCACGTTCCGTGATGCCATGTACTGTCTCATGATTTAGTTTAATCTGTACATTAGCAAGATCTACGGTAATGTGCATCTCACAAAGAAAGTCTGCACCCAATATCGCCTCTTACACCTCTGCCAGAATGAAGGTCCACTGAAAGCTTTTTGAGAAACCTAAAGCGACTTCGATTTTATGTGTGCCATGACCAACAGTGGGCGACTTATTTGCTACGGTTAATTGTATCAATGGAGTGCCATCCGTTCCTTGATAGTTAGTAAAGGGGAGCACACTCGCATCGGATCCCGAGTCTATTAGGTAGCAACTGTTAGACTTGACATCTCTGATATAAAGCCGTTTGGAGGTGGAAGGAAAATTATTGACGTTACTCACCCGTCCGTAATTTGCGTCGATCTCACCCCGTTGTTGCAGCCGCTTTTCTGTGCTACCGCGGCCCTCTGCGCCTACTGCTGGCCGCCGCTCACGTTTTTGGTACGCACATGGCTGAGAACACTTTGTTGCTCTATCCGCGAAGCGCTGATGGTACCAACTTATCCGTCCTTGAATTTCGCCGTTGGCCTTGCTGTTTTCATTCTGTATCAATTGTGAGACCTGTTCTACATCTACATCTACGTGATTACTCTGCAATTCACATTTTAGTGCTTGGCAGAGGGTTCATCGAACCACAATCATACTGTCTCCCTACCATTCCACTCCCGAACTACGTGCGGGAAAAACGAACGTCTAAACCTTTCTGTTCGAGCTCTGATTTCTCTTATTTTATTTTGATGATCATTCCTAACTATGTAGGTTGGGCTCAACAAAATATTTATGTACCTGTTGCTGCAATAATGTCATCTGACGTGTTAGTTCTAGCATTAGGTTGTTGACGTCCGTATGCTGAGTCTTCTGTATTGCTGCTATCACTTCTGACACTTCTCTCCCGTTAAAGATTGCCAATGCAAGTCATCTGTGGATTGCCTATGGCCGCATGGACTTTGTCTGCTATCTCCAAGAGGTTCTGCATGTTGTCTTTTTCACGAGTACTAGTGCGGCTTTTACCGTGCTTTACAATTATTCTAGCGCAGGTGTGTTTGAGCGTCACATCTAACAATTCTTCTGCGTTGACGATACCGCGCAAATGCTTCCAAAATTCGACGGTGTCCTGTCACCTATAGCTTCTTCTTTAATCACCTGCCGTATGCGTTGATTTAACGGTTTACGCATTCTGGAGAGTAATACATTTTTCAACGCCGCCTACAGTCGTTCTGCTGGAGGTCGGAGTATTAGGCCGTGTCCTACGTGAGCGAGAGAAGCGATCGACAGCGCGCGACTTCTGGATACCCCGAGACTCCAGCGACAAGCAGCAGCTTCAGGCGGAAAGCTTGGGGTCCTGCTTGCGAACGACCATATCGCGCTACAAGATGGCTGCTTACAGCCAACCAGCTGTTTCTTTAAAACGGCGTCCCTTACCTGTAGAACACTGCACGTGGAGAGTAAAGCTACAGAATTAGGTTTACTGAAGAAAATAAAGTGAAAAGGAATGTTGCACATGAAATTTACAAAGAGAGGAATCTCCATGGAGAATTTTATAAATATCATCAACTATGAAGATTACCAGACAAATTCTTCGAATACACGTGAATGAGCAGAGGAGCATTCGACTGTGTCATCAATAAATTAAATACGAATGTTTTTTTTAAATGATCAACAACTTTTAACAGCCAATAAATGTAAAGGAGTGACTCCTACATGACTAACTGCGCTAAATGCAAACATATTGATAAGAATGGACAAAAGTTGTCTGTAGTGAAGGGGTGGTGTATAAACTTCATGATTACGTTTTAGGAAAAGGTCCTGGGCTCGATTCCGGGCCATTCTTATATTTTTACTGACTCAGTTACAATTCTGTATACTAAGTTTAATGTGTACTGTTTACATTGCAACGCTACGTATATTTTTAAAGTATTCCCAAAGAACTTGATCTTCACACCAATCCCAGTATATCACATACGTTTCATTTCTAATAAATTACAATGAAAAGGGAAATTTTACAGATATTTGATGTTGCAAAGGTAATTCATCAGCAGTCAATGTTAAGACAAAGCGTTTCAATTACTAAAAATAGTCTGTAAGAGTAAAGCTTACAAAAGTTTTGAAAAGAAAGTCAACCGCTAATGATTTGTCTAAAAGTGCGAAATAAAAAATATTAGGGAAACGTTTGGTGCACCTCATTTTCTGTTCATGATTTCGAGCTTCATTCAAAGGCACTTAGAACGTTTCTCTGTGCTACTTATTTCTTTTACATAAATCATTTCATAAAATATTTTACTGATTTCTTTCATTTTTTAATTTCAAGTTTTGTTTAGAAAGCATGATCTTACTGACTCCTCGTTTGCCTTCCTAACGTACTTGATTCGAAGAAAGCCTTTTTGACATTTAAATTCCGCACCAATGTATTTTTCAATGTGCAAAATGTGCAGATGAAATTTTTGACATTTAATTTACAGCATCAATTCGTAAAAAATTAAAATTTTTCCATAGCTTATTAATTAAGTTTTCGTTAATTACCCAGATTACTTTCAAGCAGTTAAATATTTTCATGCCAATATAGACCTCATGCTGGTCACTTTGGTACTACGTTTAACTGTTTCTCTCCATTTGTTTGGCTATGAAAATTTGGACAAAACCTCATGGTGGAAGTTATAGGAAGTCTTGTTTTCGCTCTGCTCACGCGTTTACAAAACCGTATCGAGTGTTAATCATATGATATAATAGTCCTTTCTGCGTGCTGTCATTTCCGAAGTTCATCATTTCGATATCTCGACCTTTTTATGAGATCGACGATTTTTACAACTTGATTCCCGAAGCGCAGGAATTACATCTTCTGCGGTTGCTGCTCTAGCATCCGGCGCATTCACCGTTATCGTGAACTTCGTCTGCTCATCATGGCTCTTGCTTTGGGCAAACGTGAGCTCAATCATTGCAAACCATAGCTGCAATTTACCCGACAGGAACTGCCTTGTTCGAATTTTTACGTTCTGCGCGCTTTCCGTCGGGTTGTTGGTCTGAACGGCCGCACGCGTGTTTGACGTTGGAGTAATAGGCGTCTCCAGTGCTAACTTCAGTGCTTCATGTTGTTCATGTATCTGTTCTTGAAGGTTCACCAGCTGCATCTCTTCATTCCTCCGTGAACTTTGTGAAGTCGCTGAGTTCTCTTGTTTGTACATCGTTAATTTTCTCTATGTTCAGTGTTTGGGGTCATCACTAAAGCCACTTAGGCTAATTAATAATTAATTTCGAGTGAAAGTAATTCGTTCAAGAACGTAACTTTTTTTTGGTCGTCGAACACAGGAACAATCACAAAGCCAAGATATACAAAAAGAGATGGCATAGCGCTCGAACAAAACCAAAGTATAAACCCATCGTAAATAACATTCTTCACAGAATAAACGCCAAAGTCCTCTGTGCGATTTCTTGTGTCACCAGGTGGTTCCTACAGTGCCTTCGTCTGTATCCACATTACCATGCTAGGATAAAACCTCAGTACGTAGGCACCCGTATGGTCAACAGGACTCTGCTTTCACAGTACAGTCTGCAGATTCGTTACATTACACATTGAGAGATGTGAGACGCCTAGCAGACGAAACAAATGAGCAGATAGTTGGGGAACATGACACTGGAAGTTTGCAATATTCCTTTTAGATATAAATGAGGACTGTGTACTTTCACAAATCATACCTTTACCTTTCAAAGATTAAGCGCACAACAAAACATTATTACATCCTCGATAGTTTACATGAATGGCCTGAAATATTTGACATGTGTAAGAAACACAGTGGAAACAATCATTAATCCCATCATCCAGGGTGTTTTTCATTGGACTTTGTGAGCGTTCATCACTGCCCGACACCTAAGTGGCATGCTCGCTCTGTGAAGTCTACAGAGGTCGACCTGCGGTATCCGTTCCCGTTCTGCAATGAGAGCCCATGAAAATTCTAGGAATGTCTGTAGTGGTGGAAGACGACCACAATCTCTATGTTAAAGATGACCCCACATATGCACGATGGGGTTCAGATCGGGACTAACCACCGGCCATTCCATTAATTCAACGCCCAGTCTTCCCAAGACAACCCTGCTGCCACCCGCCTCGTGGGCCAAAGCGTTTTAAAAGAATTCAGGACCAGCGCCGCATGCAGCAGTCACCACGTAACCCACCAGGATATGATCTAGGTACTGGCTGGCGGTAAGTCTACCACAGACAGCGACAGGATTCGTATGGCTGTCAACACTGTAGCTTCCCCACAGAACCTAGGAAATCTGTCGATTTCCTGGACAACATGTGGAAGGTAGCGCTTACCACGGATCGCCACAAACGAATTGAGCCATCGCTTTGCGTAAGAGGATACATGGGCTCGTCTGCGAATAACACGTTTCGCCAGTGACGAGGTTGCCAGCAGACATGTGAAGGCCGAACTGAAGACGAGCTGCGAGACGATACCGCGTCAAGCGGGGTACTCGAACAGGGAAACTGCGTCGTACGGTTCACTCTCGTAACCTGTTCATTACAGTCTGATCGAACACAGTGGCTCCAGTGACCCTTCAAACATCGTCTTGCAGTGCTCTGGCGGCATCCGTACGACGGTGGAACCCAAATATTGCCGGATGATCTTCTAATGCGTCGCCGGCGCTGTCCAATTTGTGAGGTGACAGGCTTTGGGGGCCGCAGTGTCTGTAGCAAAAATCGCGGCAAAGTGGCAGTCGAGAATCTGACGTGTTTACATACCCAGCCGTATTGGCAGCAGCAGAATCGTCCTAGCTTCGGGACTGACCGACAGATGGCGGTACTTTAAAATGAGTACGGTCAGTCCGGCGTCCAGCCACGTGACGGGTAAACTCAACGGCCGGCACACTAGCTCATGGCGGGTTTCTGTGGGCCGCTTTTAGCTTAGAGCTAAAGTTAATGACGTAAAAATAAATAAAAATTGATCCCAATGTGGCACAAAGGAGCTTGTAGGCTCATTTTAAAGCAGAAAATTAGCCGGTTGTGCTCATATGAACGCGCCTCCAGTCGCTCTGGTAGTTTTTGAATTATAATAAAGTGAATATTTTAATAACTAAGTGAGATTGTAACTTGGTCATCTTGGAGATGCTGTGACAAAATTTTACGAACGAGGTGTCAAATGAAAGGTCTGAATGAGTAGTATTATGATATCTGTGTAGCTTTTTTTACATGTTTTAAAAATTCAAATGATGAACTGGAATACTGTTTTTGTGATTAAAAATGCGGAATTTTGATAAATAATAGGAACTATAAAGATAGCGGCAGTGCAGAAAAGTAGATATAAGGAAATAGGTAATAGAATAATAATATCAGTTATTTATGCATTGAAATTATTTTAAATAATGAAAAGTTCTATATGAAGAACACATAAATTTTAATAATATACGATACCACACAGAAATTCTGATGTTGAATCTGAATTCACCGGAAGATTTCCGTCTGAATAGAAGTGTTACATGAATTTTATTGTATCTATATTAAGTGTAAAGTAAATTTTATGTGCAAAGAAACTTGATTTGACTTCAGAGTGTTCATACAGAGGGCTTTTAAGGACGGCAATTTTCTGTGGTAGGGGGCAGTCTTTCAGTTGAGTTGAAAGGGGTAGCACGTGTGACTGGCGGAAGTCCATGCACAAATTGGATCGCGAAGTAGCATGGAACTTGCAATTTTCAGCAGTTGCGTGCTGCTGGACTTTGAAGAATTCTCAGTGGTGCGTTTGTGAGACTTGCAGAAAATTTCGCGCACTAGCTGTGGGGCATTGTGATTTCAGCTTGCGGCTGGACTTCGGATTGTGTTCGTCGGTTTATTATTATTTTTCGAGAAGTATTTTCTACTCGGAACTTTATTCATCTTGGGGTTTCAGCTATTTTAAAAGAAACATTAAGTGAATAATTGCTGAATGATTGTGATTAATATTTGAGTCGCGCTGTTGAAATAACTCGGTAAATTTTTGAGGTCAAATCAAGAACACTTAACGGTATTTCAGTCACATCTGTCCAGAACAAGCTAAAATAAACTCCAATTAGCTAAAACTGTGTTGCGTTCACTAAAAATTATTCCTGCCTGCTAAAATCAGTTTTTTATAAACTTGACATTAATTTAAAATTACTGGGGATAGTGCAGCGGATGTGGTTTGCACTCCTCAGATGTAATGTAACCAATTTAGTTAATAAGTCCAACCACATTTTACAGAACCCCAAGGGGATGCATGCTATGTAGGTGCTTTGGTGACAATTTTTTTTTTACTTTTTTTTTTCGTGCAGAAGCACGTGGGGCTTGAGTCATCTAGTTTTACTAGATAACTGACTGTGATCACCCAGTGCCACCAGTGTGTCTCCCAATCTCGCGCATAGAGAGAAACCGTAGTACGTCGCAGAAGGTTATCTCGACACAGCGAAGTTTGCAAACGGGTATATCTCGTCCGTAGTAGCTCCCAAACTCACCATGCGTACTGACCTGCCTCCCTCTAGCGCGTCTACAACCTATGGATGACAGAGGAGAGACAACAGTATTTGCAGCAACAAGTTGAAAAGTACATACCTTTTGGATCAAGGAGACCGCGTTTGCGACTCTCATTGCGGTCAGATGTCGCATTCCATGTGCATGGTTGAATTCAACGTCCACAGATGACAACTGCCATTTGTGTACCTCACTTGAAAACACTGACTCACCGGTACTCTTTCCCTTCTCGGAGTTACCCGACAATGCATGACGCAGCCAGTAGTTGTCGAATGATTTTAATTGTTGCATATAGTGACTGAAAGAGAAGATCTCAATCCATGTGTTAAGACCACAGGTGCCGCCTGCATCAAAATAGATTTAATATTCCAGAATTTGATAGACGTGTTCACCTAATTCTTTTGAACAGTGTAAACCTAAATCAAGTTTCTTGTGTTTGTGTGAGAAGTTATAGACTAAGTAACAGGATAGAACGCTGATAGGACGTAGCATTATTGTCGCTTTTCATTTATCACTGCTGAACTTTACTGATTTACACGAGAAAAGCAATAGTATCTTTCATTGCAACATTGCCTTACTCATTTATCAGTCATACGACATTTTGTACTGAAGAAGGAAAATGCTGGTGGTAAGATGTACAACTTACAGGACATCCTCGATCTGTTGGAAATTTGTTTTCTGACCTGTCCGTTCCTGATGGACTTTAACCACCACTTGCTGGAAAGCAAACAGAAACAAATACGGTCTAGTTCGTGATACTCACCGCATTGGTTGGTTGCTTGGGGAAGGAGACCAGACAGCGTGGTCACCGGTCTCGTCGGATTAGGGAAGGATGGGGAAGGAAGTCGGCCGTGCCCTTTCAGAGGAACCATCCCGGCATTTGCCTGGAATGATTTAGGGAAATCACGGAAAACCTAAATCAGGATGGCCGGACGCGGGATTGAACCGTCGTCCTCCCGAATGCGAGTCCAGTGTCGAAGCACTGCGCTACCTCGCTCGGTCCCGCACTGGCAGTTAGTTTCACATGACCACACAGAAAATCATAATGAAGCTAAATCTGGAGACTGTGGCGTTAATTCCTCAACGACCTATCCATCTCCCAAGAGAAATTAGGTATCCACATATGTCCAAGCAGCCTTCCCATAATGGGGCGGAGAACAGTCGAGCTGAAAGAAAGAAGTGTCTCCTCTTGAAACAGTAGAGATTGCAACACACCTTTTTCTAATAAATGTAGATCAGTGGCTGCTGTTTGTACCCATGATGAAGAAGATCCAAACAGCACGACAACCCCATATCTCGCACCACACTGTCACTTTCGATGTGCCAACTACGTTCGATAGATCCATTCAGTGAGAAGGACATCTGTTCAATATCTGGTATTCTGTTTATTTACCCGCCCGTTTACACGGAAATTAAATTCGTCCATAAACGGAACGTCGTAGGGGTAATTAGGTTATCGTTCGTTTTCTGTATTATAGAAACTGCTAAATTAAATCAACGATCTCATTTGTCGCTGGAGATATGACAGACTATTTGCATTTTGTGTGGGCAAAATGTTCATTATTGATGAGCAGTGAATTCCAGCATTCTGAGAGATACTGTGCTCGTGTTTCTTAGCGCATTATGACAGAACTGCGGCTCATCTTGCTCCAGTCGTAGTCGTTTTGGAGAGGCCGTCTTTCAATTTGTCTGCAACAGAGCCAGTTGCATGAAATTTTTCGATACGCTTCACGCCTGCACAGAGAGTAACGGTTGGATTGTCCAGATGGAGTTGGTTGGAATTTCTGCAATATTACGGGCTCTCACATCTCCTGATGTCAAGACTATCTCAAAGCGTTCGGTTTATATTGACACCGTCACCTTTCAATCAGCTATAAGGAAAAATATCTGGTATAACTCGAAAATAAATAAAGTTATGCTCAAATGAAAAGCACTATTTCTTTTGTAACTCTGCCTTTCTATGACAAATGACCCCTTTCCCAATTACATTATACGAAAATTTGTTTACTTCTCTTGTATTTGTGCAATCCATGTACCACTACTGGCCAGGGTGTAAAGGAAATATTCGAAAATCAGATGCGCAATAATACAACTATATTACTGATGTTCATTATGATGACAGACACACAAATTAAATACCAACATGTGGATTCAGTTCGTTTTAATTCTACGATCGATGACTACAGGAAGAAAATAAAATGCGTGGGGTACTCCATGAACATGTTTATTCTGCAGAAAGCAGGCTACAAAAGAATTAAATATGAGCCACCAAAGCTAAGTTTGTATACGATTTTGATCTGTGGTCACAGAATTGTAGGTGCAATCCTTGTAATGATCTGAGACTCTTGCTTCGGAGATGCAGCTTCTCTCAAGGCTAGCGTAAGAGTTTTACCTACGTATATGCTAAATCCAGTGAAGAGCTAACCTAGGTTACTGTGTTCAGACTACACACAGTTACAGATCCCGAAGACTGTGCTTGTGATCTTCTACGAAATGAATATAATTCAATTAAAAACAGTGATCGCATTCTTGTGTAATGTTCTATAAATTTAGTGTACATTTATAAACTGAAAACTTTTGTCATTTCACATTAATAACATTTCAATGAAACAAATTTTTGTACACTACCCAAAATCTGTCATTTTAAAATTTTACGCAATAAGAAAACTGGTCGCTAATTTGGAACGAATTTATTGATATACATCTCTCACGGTTTATTTTTCTCTACTGCTCATTTATTGGCTGCACACTAATCTCATTACAAAACATACAAAACACTCTTAATTATGTGTTTAGTGTTGGCCTCATTGACACAAGTACTTCCGTATTCTTCGTTAGATACCATAAACAACTGATATCTATGAGCTCTGTTCTTTATGTTGAAGCTAACATTAACACCTACACAAACAATTTTGTTTCGTTAATTGACTGTTTCATTCATTCTTAATAGAATATACGTCATAAATAAAAAAAACCATGCTGTTGTAACGTTATACGATATTTCTCATTTTACAAACCTGTTTTCGACTGTTACACCGTCGTCAAGTAAAAATATCAATATGTGTAGCTGTGAAATGTTTAGAGATCAAATATTTTAAACTATAAGCATCTGCAAGGTATCTCTGTCGGTTTTCAAAGATGTCAATCGGTAGTGTTTGATTCAGGACTCAAATATCGCGTAGATAAAATGTGTGACATATTAAATAATGAAGTTACATACATAACGCTACACATTTTCCCCAATGGTAAAGACAGCACATCAAGTTTGAAAGGCAGTGTAATACATAAAATCACTTCTAATTCTAGCATATTCTATATAGGCCATATCAGTGTGCATTTACCCACTCACTTGAAGGAACATCATATAAGTTTGACACTCGGAAAAGGAGACTTCTGTTCAGACAACATGCTTAAAGATACCACCGCTCCTATGTGCAACGTGAAGTCTCAACTAACATCCAAAAGGGAGACAGATGATCTGCTTTGAAAAAATGGAAAGCAATAAAAATATCTACCTGCCCAGCATAGTACTGAACGATTAGACTGTAAGGAATCCGTGACCCCACGAACATACATCGTAGTATTCGACACCCAGGTCAATAGCAGACAGGAGTCGATTATCGAGCGCTGCAGGAGGCAGTGAGAGGATGAAAGCAGTACTGTAAAGACTGGTAAAAAAATTGCCGGTCGAGCACAGTACGGTGTGAATGGTGGATGTGCCGAGTGAGAAGTAAATTGTAAATTCACTGGAGTGTGACAAATGAGCGCGTTCCCTTATTGTCGTGGGGTTGACCCTCATCAATACCGATTCACGAGTGATAAAAATCAAAAGTGACAAGTGCCGAATTACGTGTTTCGCGCCAAACGCGTCGGCCAGCAACAGCCATGGATTGGTGTGAGGATTCTTTTGAATGTTAACCATCATCATCACGTGTGACTAAGTACTTAAAATCAGCAACCAATAAAAGATTTCACCATAACTAAATGTATAACGCGAAGGCAGAAACTGCCTCAGAATTAGTGTGTAAATAGAAAATACATATCAGTTTCTACATCGCAACCTTTGTGGTCTATAATAATAAAAATTCTTTCAATCATTAACTATTCCGTTGAAGAACAGTCGCACTCTGTTCAAATACCCCCGAAACCACAGCAGAAGAGCCGATGGCCTTTCATCAATTAAGCACACGGACATATATTCATAGTAATCAACTGTCTGGCGGCTTTGGTAAATCACACAAAACCCAATAAAGGATGTAACAGGGGAGTTTCAAGACACAGTTGGCTTACTCATAGATACTCGTACGAATTCCATACAGACCACCTTCTAAATCACCCATCTTATACACATATACCATGTTTCCTGTATTTCAGTTACTGTATTTTTATTTCCTTTGTTAAAATGATACATTGTATATGAAGGGCTTATTTCAATAGCGGTACAAGTCAATTACCTCCTCTTTTCTGCCTATAATGCTTCTGCAATTAATGCACCAAACAAACAGAAAGAAAGGTCCATCTCTAGGAAAAAGGCATGTGCTTGGATATTTCTGGTATCTCAACTGCCGATTTTTCAGCGCTCATTTAACTTTATGGCCCTGTATCTCACAATGAACAAAAATGATCTTGTACCACTATTGAAATAAGCCCTTCATATCTTTACTTGTAATGTTTTACTTACTGGCAAAATTGAGCCTGTTAATGACAAGATTATTTTGTTCAGTAATACTTTGCACATCTCCCAGAGTTTACTATATATTGTTCAACTAATTTTCAGCTCATAACAGGTATTGTAATCTGTTATGTAGTTAATAATAAAAAATCTAAATTTTTTTCTAAGATAAATAATATTTCCTCGAACTTTAATGAAAGAACTCATCTCATTTTAGTCTTGAATATAATATTAACTATTGTTATAATTGGAAACCAACTGAGATACTTGACAATCCACCTAGTTATAAATCATAGATCCCACAAAAATTTCACAGCCATGCATATTTATCTTTACACATGATAGTGATATAACAGACAACAACCAGTTTCTAAAATAATAAATACTGCATAATATTAAATTATTGTCTTGTTTCTTCATTCATAACAATTAAGTTATGTAAATAATAAGCCTGTGAAATCAGTATAAAATTATCAACCTGCTGTTTATAAATCAATACTTTAATCTAACTCATGTCTCCCAATAACAATAAAGCAAATGAAGCAAACACTAAGATATATAGTCTTCACTTGTGAATATTCTAGCTTTATTTTATTACACTACATCAGTATAGTAAACTTAAATCAATGAAAATGAAGAAAAATTGTACATGCCCAAGTGAGCCACAATAACTTGACTAATCCAGCAATTCAGACATGGAATAAATTTATTGTTTCAGTAAAGACAAATTTTGGTGGAGTTTCTAATGAAAGGCTATGGTGATAATTGCTACATTGCTGACCCTTTCGTCTTAAGTACTTTAAACTGAAGAATACCATACTCAGATACCTCTTATTTCCTTCAGTATTATTTCAAATTAGTCACTTTTTGGTAAGAAATTTTGATCTGTGAAAGTTCTCTTCATTTTATCTCTGTGTGTATGATGATTCATTATCTTGTCATATGAGTTGGTTCTCAGAATACAATATCATCCATCCATCAGATAATATATTAGTCACATGATATATTTTCATTAACCTCATGACATTTCTAAATGTTAATTAAAGATATATTTTTATCATATTAACAGAATCTTCCGTCGGTTCTTGGAAGAACAACATAATAACAAATGAAAAGCACCAGTTTGCTTTTGTTCTACAATATTACTTTCATTGTTAACCGGTTTTTCGGCTTGTTAATATATATTTTTATCTGTTTCGAAAATAAACATAGTTTTCTGGTAATATAAATTTTGATATAGAGTAGATCTGTAAAAAATTAGTTTTCTGTCTAATTTTTGAAGACGTATGATCTATAATCCTATATGATATTATTTCTGAAATTTCACATATTTTCTTTTTCAGCTTGTAAATGCATCTTATTCGTACTATGCGCTTTTGAGCCAAATGAACGATCGCTAGAATCCAAACTGGCGCTGGACTCTGGATCTCAAAGGACACAGACATAAGAAATCATTGAGTAATTGTCGTTAACAGTTTAGAAAGACATTGACAGGGGATACACAATAGTCCTACAGAAGAATATAATTGTGAGTTGCATTAGGTAGAAAGTATTCTTTTTTCAATGTTTGATACTGAATTATTCTCACAATTTTTCCTTGTACTCTCAGTTACGATTAGAGGTAGCCATTCTGATATTTTGTAGAATTAGTAGCAATATTTTGAGCCTTAATGGCCTTTTTCCATGTCTGCTTAAAATGGGGAATCATTCTGTGGGTACTGTTGGCAACTGCAAATGAGCTGCCACATCCCACACTGTGATTACTTTTACTAGACTGTAGCCTTTTTCTTAGGATATTCCTTTATTCATTTTCTGCAATGTTGAAAAACTATTCACTACCTAATTCCACTATGGTCAGTACCATTTGCTTTTTATTAATGGTAGAGTAGTGTGCTATAAGATGCAACCAGAAATGTAGAAGTGTGTGTATCAAACAAACATAAATTAATCGTATTATCTCAGTAGCTGTTCATATTTGATAATGTCTACACATTGCCAGTGCATTTATCTGCTGTCCAATTTAAGATGCTATGTGTAGAATAATGTAAATGAACTTTAGTACTGGCATAATAAAGCTGTTGTTCCAATAAAGGTTGTTAACGTTCAGTTTTATCATTGTGATTATATTATGTATGAGGCCCCGCTTGCAGTCTTCTTTTACAGTTCTTTAGTCACATTTGCGGTTAACATTTTGTGGAAACAACGTAATGTCTTCAGCAAACCCCTTTGAGCGTCTATTACCTAGAACATTTTAAAAAACAATGTTATTTTTCCTATACTTTTTACTTTATTATCAAGGTTTTGTTACTCACTTATGCCATACACTTCAGTGTTATTTTTTAACTTCACTCCAACTAATGAATCTTTTAATTTTGTTCTAAAACTGCCCATTGTAATTTGGTTAATATGCTTGTGGAATTGTGAAGCAAACAAAGATATTTTAAAAATATTTTATCATCTGTTACATACATTTTACATGTTACTTGCTCAATACTGACATGAAATAACCAGACTTCTGTCAGCTGATGTAATTTTAAACATTTTATAATTTTGCATTATGTGACTATAAAAAATAAAATGCAATTTGTAAAAACGTATTATCTAGGTTATCTTACTTTGTTAACATTTTTATTATATTCTGAGGTTCACTGAAGCAAACCAGTATTCACATGATTAAATAATGCAAAAAATGATCATTGGTATCAATATCTGTTCACTTTTAGGTGTACATGGTCGTGAACAGAGACCATTTTCTCACTGAAATTTGAGAGTGCATGATTATTTATCCATAGCACTTACGAAGTTGAAGTTTCATGGTGCAACTGATTGTGGCTAGATAAAACAGTATTAGAAAAAAATTTCATTCTATCTGTTTCAGTTTATTTAATTCAACAATTCGATGGAAGATGAATTTTAAAAGAGCATTTCATTTTTGGTGCCATTATCAGGGGAATCAAACACGGAACGTTACAGGAACTGTGGCAGGCTTCTCACAACATCTATAGAAAATGTTGTTTCTTAAATCTCCTAGATTAAAGTAAATTTAGTGCAATAGCAAAAATTTATTTCATGGAATTATTACTTTGAAAAGGATTCCGCTAAGAATGATGTGTGAAATAACCACACACAGACATTTCTATGAAGTATTAGGAATAATACAAATGTATAATCATAATCTTCACTTGGGAGACATTCAGCGAATAGAGCTGAAACCATTGTGATACCATACATACAATTTAAGATCTGAGAATATGTTTTCCAAAAAAGAACTTGTCACTGCTGCATATTACGGTGGACTAGAAATTTCTCTTTCCTTTCCACAATCTTTCAACAGTCTCTTCCTTATTCTTCACTCGTTGATAACGACCTCATCAAATCTTTCTACTACTAACAGTTGTTGACGATCAGTCATGATCAGGTTTAGTATTACACTGTTCCGTTCCATGTCTAGAGAGCTATATCAAACATTATTTCAGTATTGTTAATTAAAACAATACTGAAAAATATTATTTCACCCATCACAGATTCATCTAACGAAGGTCGTTTTCGGTACACTCTCTGATATGCAGTTGTTGCAACTTGGAACTATGTAAATATTCACCAAACAAATCACACTCTGAAAGATCACTACATAGTATCTAGATTGCTTCCATAACAGTAGTAGACAAGTAATGTTTATAACTATAGTTTTCTTGTAGTTTAATCAATGTCTTGCCTCTTGGGGGAGCAGTCTGTTGTTCTGGTCTGTAGAAATTTTACTATATCAAATTGCCCAGGCAACTTTTTTCGTTTTTATGGAATCACTCCCACACTCCACAATTCTTCTTACTGTTAATCCACACATTGCGTGGTTTTCTCAAGCTGGCTGCCATTAGCATCTGGAAGCATCCTCAAGCTTAACCTATGGTATAATAGCATTATCACAGTTTGTCATTATCTACTCTCAGATGAATTTCAAAGTACCTGTCAGGTTAGCTGAGAGTGCTAATGCACTGCTTCCTGGACTCGGTTAGGCGAGCTGGCCTGGGATCTACTCCACCCGGCGAATTAACGATGCAGGCCAGTGTGCCAGCTGGCCTGGATGTGGTTTTTAGGCGGTTTTCCACATCCCCTAGGTGAACACCTAGCTGGTCCCCATGTCCTACCACAGTTACACGACTCGCAGACATGTTCACATGTTTGCACTATTCCATGGATTGCACTACACGCAGGTGGGTGAGGTACACTTTTTCGGTCCCAGGGGGTACTAGGTGGCGAGAGGAAGGGCATTCGGCCGCCCCTTAACATTAACATTTCCAAATCCATATCTAACCACGCTGACCCTACGCGACCGCGGGATAAAGACACAAGCGATAGATAGGATGTGTTTTAGAGTTTCCCTGTATAAGAAAGTTTGCATCTGGAAGTACAGTACATGGTTATCTTACCTCGCAGAAATATTTTCAGTAGCAGTCTTTGTAAATACTGTAAGTTTAAATTTATTGATACAAAACTCTGGTATAGTACTAAACTTTTTTATTCTTTCTTTTGAACATCACAAAAACCGAAATAAAATTGCAAAACCAAAGGCGTACTTGGCTGAGATACGTAACGAACGTGTATGTCGAAACATCCTCACAACGCGACTGCCACATATTCACTGAAATGAAAGGAGATGTAACCCAATCACAGTGATTTATTGGTAGTGTATACTGGACTGAAGGAAAAGTGGCTATATTAATAAACCGAACATTTATCAAAACAGAATAAAAGACACTTTGTCATTCAAGTTTCCTGAAATTTTCATGATCATATTAAATTTTCAGTTTTGTTTTGACTGACTAAAACGTAATAAAAATTACCTTTATACTTATTACTGCTATTTGCAGCAGTTTTTTGAAGTAAACTGGTTTTTTCAATTACTAATCTAAGCGCTTCGTGTCATTGTTGGCTTGTAGTTATTTTTACAGTCCTTAGTAACCTGTCGTTTTCGCTTGAATAGGTACAATATATAATCACAAATATGATAAGCTAATTTGAAGGTTAAAATATTGGGGCAGCAAGAATGGTCTTTTCCTCGTCGTCACAATTGTCTAGAAGCAGAGGAAACACTTCCCTCGGTTCCCAGAGTAAAGTAATGACGTCAGTTGCCAACACATAGAGGAATATTATATAGATATTAAGAGAAGGAAAGAGGTGGAGGGAAGAAATGAGTTTAACGTCCAGTCGACATTGCTGTCTGCATCCACATCTACATACCACATTATAGTGCGTGGTGGAGGGCACCTTGTACCACTACTAGTCATTTCTTCTCCTTTTCCACACGCAAATTGAGCGAGTGGCTATATGGCTCCATAGGAGCCCTAATCTCTCTAATCTTATCTGCATTGTCGTTATGCAAATGTACGTTGGCGGCAGTACAATCGTTCTGCAGTCAGCCTCAAATATCCGTTCTCTAAATTTTCTCGGTAGTGCTCTCCGTAGTGCCCGAAGCATATCCGTAATACTTGTGTGTAGCACCAACCTACCGGTAACAAAAACAGCAGTTCACCTGTGATTTTCTTCAACGTCTTCCTTTAATACGACGTGGTGTGGAACCCAAACACCCGAGCAGTACTCGACAACGGGTCACAATAGTGTTGCATACGTGATCTCGTTTACAAAAAAATGGTTCAAATGGCTCTGAGCACTATGAGACTTAACATCTATGGTCATCAGTCCCCTAGAACTCTGAACTACTTAAACCTAACTAACTTAATGAGATCACACACATCCATGCTCGAGGCAGGACTCGAACCTGCGACCGTAGCGGTTGCGCGGATCCAGACTGTAGCGCCTAGAACCGCTCGGCTACCCCGAACGGCTCTCGTTTACAGATGACCCACACATTCCTAAAACTCTCCCAATAAACCGAAGTCAACAATTCACCTTCCCCACTAAAGTCCTTATATTCTCATTCCACTACACATTTCTTGGCAACTGTGTCACGCACACATTACTAACGCTCTGCTCGAAAATTATGGATTTGTTTTCTCTACTCGTCTGCATTAACTTTTCGTACATTTACAGCCAGGTCTCTAACATCACATCAACTACAAATTCTGTCTAATTTTACTTGGACCTCCCTACACTCACTCAACGACAACACATTCGAATACGTTACAGCATCATCAGCGAGCAGCCGCAGACTGCTGCTTACCCTGTCCGCCTGGTTGTTAATGTTTGTAGAAAATAACAGCGGTTGTATCACACACCCCAGGGGCACTCCTGACGATACCCTCGCCTCTGATTAAGACTCGCAGTCGAGAACAACATACTAGTTTGTCTTTGAGCCACTCACATACCTCGGAACCTATTGCTTACGCTTGTACCTTCGTTAACAGTCGACAGTGTGGCATCATGTCAAATGCTTTACGGAAATCTAGGAACATGGAATCCGCCGTATCCAGGGATGTATTAGGGACGGAGAATTTGGTTGGAATGTTTAAAGGCTGGGCAAGGAAATCGGCCGTGCTCTTTCAAAGCAGTGATGCAGGAATTTGCCTGGAGTGATTTAGAGAAATCACGGAAAACCAGAATCTGGAAGGCCAGACACGCTTTTGGGCTGTAGTACTCCTTAAATAGAAGTTAAATTCATATCTTTGACATTCTGCATGCCTCCTTAAATAGAAGTTAAATACCTATCATTTGAGACTCTGCATTTCTTCAACGTATGTCCTTTGGGAGGAAGGATGGTGGTATTAGGCTGCAATTCCACACGAAACTGTGTAATGCACACACTCAGCTAATTTCGAAAGCGTTGTTCTCTAGTAACTGACATATATTAGTTTCTTTAATGAAAAAAATTGACCATATTTAGTGCCCTTCAGTTTATATTGCGGCCCGCAAATTTATGGTGGTATATTTCTTCGCATCGGTTCAAAGTTACTGATTTTTCTCTGAAACCTCTCGAAACAGCTATCGACCGTCCAACACATTACAAATGTTCCCGCACATTTGTTTTATAAGGAAGGGCCCCACCTCCCTGTTCTTTCTCCCAGGAAAAGCTCCCAAAGGATAAAAAATAACAGATACAATGGAGAATAGGCTGAGTGATTTAACTGAGTTGGTAGACGGCATCGTCTCAGCGTGTATGCGGCCACTCTTAGATTCGATCACACGAGCGGAATGATTTCAGAACGGCAGCTGCACAGTACGTTTGGGGCTTCGGAATTTCACAAGTGGCAGCCGCATCGCCCATAGCGGAACGGTAATCACGTGAAGACAGCCGCAGTGCTACGGGCCACGAGAGTCAATTGGACGGGACACATCACACTAGCGGTGGGGCATGAGCGCCAAGACCAGCCAGCTATCGCAGTAAGTGGTGTCCGCCGACAGTGGGCAACGTTACTTCCTCCGCATTGGGCTTGGGTATAGAGCACAGCAGTCCTTGACAGAGAAAACGCAAATAGCAATTTTAGTAATGGATTTAGAGAAGGAGCCTTGTATTTGGGAATAAAGAACCGAATAACATAATCATGGAAACAAGAAGAACGTGGCAAGGCATGTAATTTTCTGTGAATTATCTCTACATTACACAGAGCCTGCAAGTATACGGGAAGAAGTGTTGGTAAAGCTAAGGCTACACGGGCATTTCTCAACGCAA
The DNA here is from genome assembly GCF_021461395.2 of Schistocerca americana. NCBI lineage: Eukaryota > Metazoa > Arthropoda > Insecta > Orthoptera > Acrididae > Schistocerca > Schistocerca americana. The sequence continues at coordinate 325,960,534 of NC_060126.1, read as the reverse complement.
CTGTTTTACGGAAATTCCCGCAGCGTTTTCTTACTGCTGGTACCTGGCTGTATCATCCGTTACATAAGGCAGCAAAGATCCACGCGGTACACAGCGTAGGTTTGGGAGCATGCCGATTATATGATGTGTTGTTAAACGTTGTTTCCTCTGTCGCACGGTCCATTGTGCACTGGCCCGAGTATAGCACGCGCGTCTACAATTGAGAAATACAATGACAGACCAGAGCACTACAACGAAAGCGATTATTTCGTAATTTGTTGTGCGACGACGGAAACGCAAAATAGAGAATGTGATGGAGACATTCAATAATATTGTAGATCAACCTCGCAAAGGAAATTTCGTCAAAATACACGGAAGACTGGAAACTTCAACCACGGCACAGTGGACGTGCCTTTTTTAATTAGAAAACTACTTCTCTGTAGTGCTAATGATTGCGACTGTAGCGGTTGAGCGGTTCCAGACTGAAGCGCCTACAACCAACCGCTCGGCCACACCAGCCGGCCTATTGCAACACTACCGGGTGATCAAAAAGTCAGTATAAATTTGAAAACTTAATAAACCATGGAATAATGTAGATTGAGAGGTAAAAATTGCCACACATGCATGGAATGACATGGGGTTTTATTACAACAACAACAAAAAAATAAACCATAGTTCACAAAATGTCCGACAGATAGCGCTGGACAGCAAAACGTCAGTGACTGCGCATGACAATCGTGTGTAAAAGGTGCTGTAATGATAGAGAGAATCAGATGCGCCAGCAGTCGAAGCATGTTGACGTTACCTGAAAAGGCGCTTTTAGTGAAGCTGTATTATCAGAATGGGGGATGTGCTAGTTCAGCGTTACAATCCTATCGCCATAGGAAGGGGATTCGAACTGGTAAAGGTCCGCTGACAAATGCGGCTGTGGCGAGAATGATTTCTAAGTTCGAAGCCACGGGTTGTTTAGACGATACACCCCGTATTGACCAACCGAGCACAAGTCGTAATGCTGCTGTGACAGTTCAGGAAGAAATGGAGTCTGCAGCGTGTTCGTTCATGCACGGGGAAGTCAGGGCTCGGGCAGTCGCACGTCGCACCGGCATTCCATACTTTACAGTTTGGTTGGCACTGGGGCGTACCCTCCGATGCTATCCGTACAAAATCCACCAGCATCATGAACTGTTACCTGGTGATTTAGTGAAGCGGAGGGCGCTTGCGGTGTGGGCGTTTCAAATGATGGAGGAAGATGACGATTGGTTGAGTAACGTCTTGTGGACTAGCGAAGCTAATTTCACGCTCCAAGGGTCTGTCAACGCACACAACTGCAAAATTTGGACTACCTAAAATCCTAGAACTGTCATGGAAAATCCGTTGCACGACGAGAAAGTCACGGTATGGGTTGGATTTACAACATCGAACGTTATCGGGCCTTTTTTTCTTCGAGTAAATGCGCGATTCTGGTTTCGTAACTGCAACCGTGACGGGTGAGAGGTACGCCGATATGTTACAGAATCGCATCATCCCCCACCTGGCTAATAAAGAGCTGCTGGAACGTACGACGTTTATGCAGGATGGCGCTCCACCCCATATTGTTGATGAAAGATCTCTTGCGCGCGTCGTTTGGTGTTGATCGTGTGCTCAGCCGCCACTTTCGTCATTCTTGGCCTCCCAGGTCCCCAGACCTCAGTCCGTGCGATTATTGGCTTTGGGGTTACCTGAAGTCGCAAGTGTATCGTGATCGACCGACATCTCTAGGGATGCTGAAAGACAACATCCGACGCCAATGCCTCACCATAACTCCACAGTGCTATTCACAGCATTATTCCTCGACTACAGCTATTGCTGAGGAATGATGATGGACGTATTGAGCATTTCCTGTATCGAACATCATCTTCGCTTTGTCTTACTTTGTTATGCTAATTATTGGTATTCTGATCAGATGAAGCGCCATCTGTCAGACATTTTTTGAACCTTTGTATTTTTTTGGTTCTAATAAAACCCCATGTAATTCCAAGCATGTGTGTCAATTTGTACTTCTCTATTTACATTATTCCGTGATTTATTCAGTTTTCAAATTTATACTGACTTTTTGATCACCCGGTATTTCAACACCTTTAAATAAATAATTCTACAAAGGCTTACCTATTTTGTAACTTTCTTCCGCTTCAATTTCTCTGCATCGATCACCGATAACTGTTTCACATACACTCGTCCGGGCGTCTTCAATATTGTAATGATGTTTATACACGTGACCTAAAGAGAATTTAGAGCGAAACCTCGAGAAGCGTGGCCACCAGTAACCGCTGCCCACAATACTTAATTATGCCGGTCAGAGTGGCCGTGCGGTTCTAGGCACTACAGTCTGGAACTGAGCGACCCCTATGGTCGCAGGTTCGAATCCTACCTCGGGCATGGATGTGTGTGATGTCCTTAGGTTTAATTAGTTCAAAGTTCTAGGCGACTGATGACCTCAGAAGTTAAGTCGCATAGTGCTCAGAGCCATTTTTGAACACTTAATTATGTAACGCAGGTGTACCCGCTACCACTTGCCTATTCTGACGCAACAGTATCGACCTAGGTCCATCCTTCCACCGAAAGACTTCGAGAACGTACCTGTTCTTCCACACTGTGCGTCAATTTCTGTAGCGTGAGGCCACGTCATATACCACAACAATGGATGAATAGTTATTGCGCTATTTATCAGACAACACCTGCGCTAGATGGCTCCCATGTACTCTTAAACTAAATATTTATTTTCTTCTCTTTGTTGTCAATATAGAGGTGTCGAAATTTGAACAGATTTAGCGATTTATTTCCTCAATCACGTTGTGATTCTCGCTATATTTTCGGTGTACTTTTCTACTTTTCGAGATTTTCTACTCCACATACAGCACTAATGCAGAGTCGAGCATCCACTGAGACTACAAACTGTAAACAAAAAGTAAAAGGAACATAACTGAGTTCCCTCCTCCTCGCTACACAATGAACCATCAGTGAATGCTTCTTTTATGAAAGTACGGACAAGGCAAAATAACAGAAGCAGAATACGAGTGCACATAACTCTTGCGCTGGATCTGTGGCATTCTGTCCTCAGTTCAACAATGAATGTAAGTATTAAGGCAATCTTAATTAGATTTTAACTGCAACTGACTTAATTAACACAAAAGCAGGAAAATAATGCACATTAGTAAATATCTCATAGCACGCAGCAGTAGCTTCTTGAGTGGTGCATCGTAGATTTTATTGGACAAAGGTAAAAATATACTACCAATTTAACGACAATAGAATGCGTGTTTGCTCTCAATTGAGCTTTAACAATAATTTCCAGCTCGCTGCATCTCTTATATTGTTATGTGTAACCTGTTGGCAAAGATACCAGGAAGGCAGTCCTAGAGTTACACCTAATACTGAAAGCAAAATCGACACTAGGAGGATGTGGCCCAAAAAATAATTCGACCTCGTAAAGGGGTGCAGAATAATTGAAATCATAAAAAAGAGGTACATTTGTAGCTACATAGAACTTTAGCGGCGTGAAAAGCAGCCCACATGTAGCAACAGGTTGCAGCCACAGTCCCTCAGCCATACAACGCACCTATAGAAGAAACACTTTGGCAGAGTCTGCTACTTCCATATTACAGCTACAACCTACCTACCATCTGTGAGTGAGACGGCCTTGAAGAACCTTCTGCTGTTTGACCGACTGCCATCTCATAAGAACCGGAACCAGAGATTACCAGGCGGCACAGAAACACAGCTGTTCAGCGAACTCAGCAGTGGTCAGCAGTATTTATTCATAGGTCCATCTGTAACACTACCTACTTCTACATAATTAACAGTATAGCGATAATGTTAGTCCTGGGTAAGGATACTTAGTTAACCGCAATCGTGTGTAACAGAAAGGTATGGGACTGTTTTTCTTTCTCTAAAACCTTTTACAGAAAGGAAGCGGTAGCTGAACGAAGTGGAATCGAACGAAGGTTCTATTAGTAATCAAGTAAACTGAAATCAGGTAAAAGGAAACGATCGCTTGTCTAATTATCAATGTGTACCAAGTACTAACGTACCAAGTACTACCATGATTCAGAAGGAAATTTAACTTTGGGATTGACTTTACTTTATACAGAAATTCTGTTTTCCTGATAAGATACAAGACAGCAGCGCAGTTTAGGAAGTGATGTATCAGTGACCTGACATAAACTATATAGGAGGAGCATTAATACGTGTAGGCAACTACTGGCTCACAAGAACACTTACTATCTGTACTTTACAGTATGAAGCTAATGATCGTTATAGGTAAGTGATTAGTAATGGTGGGGCATACTATCTCGAACAAGAGGTTCGTTTGGCATTTTAATTGTAGGTAATTACGACCGTTGAAATAGTTGTGAAGTAACTGTATCATATGTACTGAGTATAATTTGTATTCTCAAGCGACATTGACTTTCTTATACTATTTACCTCAGATTGGGCGTATGGTATCTGAAACAAGCGTAGTTTGAATAGTTGTAGCTGCTTACTTTTTACAGTAGACACAAGTTACTATAATGAAAGTTGTACTTCTTTAGTACTGTTACTGTAACATGAAATTTAAATCATGCTCAACAATTACCATGAAGATCTAGATACTGGTCTGTCAATAGACCTACATCTAGACTGAAAATTTTAGTTTAAATACAATATTACAAACACTGTTAACTATATCGCACATGAAATAGTAAACACACAGCAGAACATGAGAAACACTGTTAACTATATAACACATTAAATAATAAAATTTGTTATCTCAGTGAGAAGAATTTTTAAGTTGAATACATTAAATTATCTCTTAGTAACTGTACTTTGACGAAATTTTAACTGTTCTTTTAAGAAAATTACGTGGAGTATTTTAGAACTTATGCTCATTAAATAATTATGTACTTTACAATTCCACAAAATTTATTAACTTCTGCTGAGGAAGGTAAGTGCTCTTTGGTTCCTGTGTAACACACCCTGAAAATTCTCTTGTTAACATCGTATATTCGTAGTACAGAGCTAACCAAAGTATGCTATAAGTAATAAGCCAAATTACTTCCTCGTCCGAGTCTATATTACGTGATATTACAGCCTCTTTCAGTTCACAACATGCGCACACTTCGCCTTCACGCCACCGAATGATTCACGCCACACTGGAATCTTACCGTTCGACCGTCAAATCTACCTTTTCTACTCCCATCTAGCCATTTCCGTTGGGAAGAGTCTTCCCTCCAAATTCAAATGATTACAAACCTACTCTCCCTACGAATGAACCGGTATTTTAAGCGAAGAGTTTACATTTTCATTATTTTACAACATATTACGTTCGAAAATGAATCCATAGGTTAATTACGAAAATATAAATAGTCATAAATAATAAATAAAACCATTACACAAAGTTTACAGCAAAGAGCACGGACATACAGAAGTCGCATTAAGTAACAACATAACATTGTAGAGCATTATAGGTAACATCGGTAATAGTGTTACGCAGCCCGTCATTATCAATACAGCTCGGGCGTACTATGAGGAACAGTTCTTGGTAATTTCTGCCATACTAATGATACATACACGTTTGTTGCATGAAGAAGTGTCTGCCGGATTCCGTGCTGCTAGCCGGATCCCAGTTATCAGCTCCTGTTCCAAGTGTTTCCAGTCAACACAGAAACACAGCTCTTCCGCAGACTCACCATTGGGTGGCGGAATATAAACCCCCAGGAATTGCCCACTATCATCAGCACAGCTTGACCTTACTATGATGTACAGCATATGCCAGTCTTGCCAGCAACTGCGAAATGGTTGGAGGAATCTACTACCTGCTATGAAGAACGTCATTCGTTGGAGCACAGCAAATAGAGCATGACGGGCAGGGATCGTTGATAAATGGTAGAGATATGACATCTCTCGACTCATTTTCCGATTACGTTACACCATCAGAGGAACCACAACACTAAGGAAGAAGCAGGAAAGTAAACCAGGCTGTACCTGCAGATTTTCTGACGCATCAATACGTCTTAAAGCCCAGAGGTTTCCATGCGAACTAATTTTCGGCGTTTTGTGATTAGTTATTGGAAATATACGTGAATACATACACTACGTGATCGAATGTATCCGGACTCCTGGCTGAAAATAGCTTGCAAGTTCGTGACGTCCTCCATCGGTAATGCTGAAATTCAATATGGTGTTGGCCCACCATTACCTTGATGACAGCTTCCACCTTCGCAGACATACATTCAATCAGGTGCTGCAACGTTTCTTGGAGAATGGCAACCCGTTCTTCAAGGACACGGAGTGCTGCACTGAGGACAGGTATCGACGACGGCGGTGACGCATGGCACGAAGTCAGCGTTATAAAACATCTCAAACGTCTTCTATAGGATTCAGGTCAGGACACTGTGCAGGCCAGTCCATTACAGGGATGTTATTGTCGTGTAACAACATGTTCTCAACAGTGTTGAAAGATACAATCGCCATCCCCGAATTTCTCTTCAGCAGTGGGAAGCACGAAGGTGTTTAAAACATCAATGTAGGCAAATGCTGTGAAAGTACCAAACAAAACAACAAGGGGTGCAAGCCCCTTCATGAAAAACATGACCGCACCACGACACCACCACCTCCGAATTTTACTGTTGGCACTAAACACGCTGGCAAATGACGTTCACCCTACATTCACCATACTCATGCCCTGCGATCGGATCGCCACATTGTGTACCGTGATTCGTTACTCCACAAAACCTTTTTCCACAGTTCAGTCGTCCAATGTTTACTCTCCTTACACCAAGCCAGGAGTCGCTTGGCATTCCCCGGTGTGATACGTGGCTTATGAGCAGCCGCTCGACCATGAAATCCAAGTTTTCTCACCTCCTGCCTAACTGTCGTAGTACTTGCAGTGGATCCTGATGCAGTCTGGAATTCCTGTGTGATGATCTGGATAGATGTCTGCCTATTACCCATTACGACCCTCTTTAACTGTCGGCGGTCTCTGTCAGTCAACAGACGAGGTCGGCCTGTACGCTTTTGTGCTGTAGGTGTCCCTTCACGTTTCCACTTCACTGTCAGATCGAAAACAGTGGACCTAGGGATGTTTAGGGATGTGGAATCCTCGCGTACAATTGTATGACCAACAGACACCCAATCACCTGACCACGCTCGAAGTCTGTGAGTTCTGATTGGTAGGGTCTTATGGGACCAAACTGCTGAGGTCATCGGTCCCTAATATTACACTGTACTTACTCTAACTTAAACTAACTTACGCTAAGGACGATACACACACCCATGCCCGAGGGAGGACTCGAACCTCCGTTGTGAATTCCGCGCCCCATTCTGCTCTCTCGCGATGTCTAGTGACATTGAGGTCGCTGATATGGAGTACCTGGCAGTTCATGTCAGCACAACGAAACTGATATGAAAAAGGTACGTTTTTGGGGTGTTAATAGATCAAAAAAATTTTGCATTTCCCCGGTTCCCAGCAGTTCAAAAACTAGATGTTGTGCCGGCCGTAGTGGCCGTGCGGCTCTAGGCGCTACAGTCTGGAGCCGAGCGACCGCTCCGGTCGCAGGTTCGAATCCTGCCTTGGGCATGGATGTCCTTAGGTTAGTTAGGTTTCATTAGTTCTAAGTTCTAGGCGACTAATGACCTCAGAAGCTAAGTCGCATAGTGCTCAGAGCTATTTGAACCATTTTGAATAGATGTTAACTGAGGATATTGTATAACAGACACAGTCCTTTCGACTTTTTAGAGATGTCACTAAACGCGCCCAAAGATGTAAACAATCATGCATGAGCAGCGGCTGTTAGACGGAGGGGTCGGAAAGGCGATCACTTCCAGTCATTCCACCAGGACAGAGGCACATGGCTCATGTTGTCTGTAGTTCAACCATGTCTAGACGGCCAATACCGCGGTTCGATCTCGTCCGCATTGTTACTTTGTGCCAAGAAGGGCTCTCAACAAGAGAAGTGTCAAGGCGTCTCGGAATGAATCAAAGTGATGTTGCTCGGACATGGAGGAGATACAGGGAGACAGGAACTGTCGATTACACGCCTCGCTCAAGTCGCCCAAGGGCTACTACTACAGTGAATGACCGTTACCTACGGATTATGGCTCGAAGGAACCCTGACAGCAACGTCACCATATTGAATAACGCTTTTGTGCAGCCACAGGACGTCGTGTCTTGACTCAAACTGTGCGCAATAGCTGCATGATGTGCAACTTCACTACCGACGTCCATGGCGAGGTCCATCTTAGCTACCACGAACCATACAGCGCGGTAGAGATGGGCCGAGCAACCTGCCGAATGGACCGCTCAGGATTGGCATCACGTTCTCTTCACCGATGAGTGTCGCGTATGCCTTCCACCAGACAATCTTCGGAGACGTGCTTGGAGGCAACCCGGTCAGGCTGAAAGCCTTAGAGACACAGTACACCGATTGGAGCAAGGTGGAGGTTCCCTGCTGTTTTGGTGTGGCATTATGTGGGGTCGACGTACGCCGTTGGTGGTCATGGATTGCGCCGTAACGGCTGTACCATACGTGTATGCCATCCTCCGACTGATAGTGCAACCATATCGGCAGCTATTGACGAGGCGTTCGTCTTCATGGACGACAATTCGTGCTCCCATCGTGTACATCTTGTGAATATCTTCCTTCAGGATAACGACTTCGCTCGACGAGAGTGGCCAGCATGTTCTCCAGACATGAACCCTATCGAACATACCTGGGATAGAGTGAAAAGAGCTGTTTATCTGCAACGTGACCCACCCACCAACCACTCTGAGGAATTTACGCCAAATCGCCGTTGAGGGGTGGGACAATCTGGACCAACAGCGCCTTGAGGGACTTGTGGATAGTATGCCACGACGAATACAGGCATGCGTCAATGCAAGAGTACGTCCCAGCGGGTATTAGGGGTACCGGTGTGCACAGCAATCGCGACCACCACCTCTGAAGATCTCGCTGTATGGTGGTGAAACGCCTGGTTAAATCCGCAGGACAGAACAGGTAGTTGTAATTGTGGAAAGGGGCCAAAACTGTGCGGCTGTCATTTACACTCGAAAACATATAACTTTATTTAGTCGCACAAACATTTCCGAGCTTAACTATCGGCTGTATGTGACACCATCTTATGGCTTAAGGGTACAACCTCTTTAATTTTTTAAACGGTTGAACGCCCATTATTTAAACACAACTAAAATACATTTTCAAAAGGCAGAAGGCCCAAAGCTTTATCCAGAAATGAAAATATTTTAAATGAGGCTGAAGGCCTAAACAATGCAAGACTTGACAAGTAAGGAACTTTGAATTTTAAAACGGCTGACGGCCCATTATTCAAACCCCAACTAAAAGCACACAAATTCAAACCATCGGCTATGAGCCATTAAAATACACACTCAAAACCAATAAGAAGAGGCAGTACAGCCAGCGGGGCTCAGAAGTTTCTGGCGGTCGGTATGCACTTGAAATATTAACGTTCGCTTAAGGGAGACAGGTGGTCGGCCTAACTATATCCGATCCGCCAGCAGCCGAACCAAGGGACAGTCAACAGACCCACCGACAAGACGACTAGCTTTCCACCCGACCAGTACACAAGGAACTCCAAAGCCAAAACGTAAAAGGCGTAGCCACCCACAACCAAGTATGCATATGCTGTCAAAACTACAAACACGTGTTGGCCAGCGACAACACGGTGAGGAGATGACACTGCCTGAATTTTTTACGTCAGCGGCCAGGGCAGGTAATCGGAACGCTAACAGCCACATGACAGAAAATTCCTTTGGTGCACTTGGACTTCAAATAACCAAAATACAGTTACACTCCACCGGATGGTGGCCAAACTTTCGCCAACTCGAACCCTCGCTGTTGCTCGCGGGAATACCAGCAGCAACCAACCATGAAAACCAGCGGCACAATGTGAACAGATGGGCTTCGGTAATTAAATCACCACTCAACTTTGATGTACTGGGTCGGTGAGCGACGAACCTCGTAGCAATGAGAACAGCTCCCACACACTCTGACACTGCTTATACGCCGTCAGCGGTCGCGGACCACTGCACCGCACGGAGATCTCCTAACTGATCCACACCAACCGACCGACTCCTCTCACACAGCACAGCCGGAGACAGCACTAAAATGACTGAGCAGTCGACGTCATAAGCTACACACAATTTCACAAACACCTGGACGAAGAACGCAACAAGTACTAAAAGCAGTGACCGAGAAATGACACGGCCGAACCACGAGTTGAGACACACACACAGCCAACCCATTAGCGACCGGCGAGCAAATACACGACGTCCGGTAAGACGACCACCCAACTATCAACGAAGACCGTCCGTAGTTCAAGTCACGTGTGCTGGCGGCGGTCGGGCGACTCATGGCCATCCAAGCCTCACTACTGCTCCAACCCGACCGACTTCCGCCTCGTCCCAACTCTATGACTGCTAGGTCGGAACTGCACTGCACGCGCGTTGTAACTGACTGGTCGACACATGACGACCGGGAAGTAATAGCAGCTCATCAAAGGTAATATGGCAAGGCTTATATCGATAAGCGCTGCTGCTGCCGCTCACGGGCAGGCAAAGCAGCAACTCAGTGACACAAGTAAATGAAACTAACATAACGAGGTGGCAGTATGGCAAAAACAGGATGTTAAATAAGAGATGGCACGAACACGAGCCATGCACGGCTCAGGTGGTACAAAATGCCATATGTGGTTTCCATGAGCAATAACAAAGGACGGAAATGATGTTTATGTTGATCTTTATTCCAGTTTTATGTGCATTCTCCGAAATTCTCGGAACCGAGTTGATGCAAAACTTTTTATGATGTGTGTATCTACGTTTGTATTGCTCTTATGAGAGAGGCTAACGAGAAACATTAGCTTTTACGTAAAAGGATCAAATTATTTTTAGACTAAATTGCGTTTTGCAATGTCACTGGAACAAGAGCATTTAGTTTAAAACAAAAACTTCGATGTTCCAAGGTGCTGTACGTTTATATTTGGTTAAATATGTGTTTTGTGAAGAATATGTTGCGCAGCCTTCTAGCAAGAAGTTGATGGCTGTATATGTAACATATTTTGACGTTGAAGATTCTTTACTACAGATGTGTTCGTCATTTTAGCTATTCAAAATGACGCGGTATTCGACAAGGTACTCTCCACCCTGGGGTCATGCATTGCCGAAGACGGAATTTCGCCATCTCCACCACAAGAATGCCTACTGTTTCGTTCTCATGAGTCTGTGAACGAGTGCTTCAGCGAGATTATTACTTAGCGAAACCGAATTCTTTCAAAACGGTCACCCTGGCTACTCTCAGCACCAAAAGCTGTTTTGGTCATTTGCGCCTGCGACCGACAAGGTCATTCTGGCGGCGCACGGCGAATAGAACTGGAGGGACAGGAATTGTTCGTAAATGGTACAAGATGCGACATCACAGGACCTACTTCTTGATTACGTGCCGCCATCAGAGGAATGACAACTCTAAAAAGCAACTACGAGTTAATCTACATGACAGACAATCGAGATTCAGCTGAAAACAACCGACTTACTTAAATGACACATTAGACCCTGTGATTTTTGCTTACCTAGACCAGATGATCACACCAGCACAAAGTGTTTGTGTGCCAGATCGATAGTGTGAGTAAATATCGAATCTAACTCCATCGACGGTTCTTCACCATAGAAACTAGCACATCAGTTGCCTACGTTATTCTGAAAATAACAAGTTCTTTATATGCCGCGTCAGATGTAGAGTCGCCAAAATACCAACCTTACCTTCGTTTAACCTGCTAGTCCGGAGTAGTTGAGCCGGCACCAGAGAAGTCGTGACAGTCTCAGTGAATGAAACGCAATAGTGAGAATAAAAAAGGGATCTATAAGCTCCTTTGCTCATTTTAACAGAAACGACTCCGCATAAAAAGGGCTAAATCTGTTGCCACACAGTGAGGAGAATACCTACAAAATGAGACTTCGTTACTCACTCCCAGGTCGCTTACATTTACTCTGACAATCATTCCGCCTCATTCGCCTTAAAATGAGATGAAAGACGCTATACCTGGAGTAAAATTATAAGTAAAGCGATAGAGCTGCTACAGGAAATGTGATTGATGTCCACTCACAGAAAAAAGGGATGCTCCAGTCACTCTGGCAATACATTAAGAACAGCTCCCTAACGTCTTAGGGAACGTGTTTTGCACAAATCATAAAACCTCAAAAAACATTCTTTTCAAAGTCATTCAAGATAGCGGGTAGAACTGTCTTAAAATCTGCCACTGCCATTTGGTCTGGAAACAAAAAAAAAAAAAAAAAAAAAAAAAAATCTAATAAAATGTGGCGTGTACTGATCTGTACGTCGTCCCCCTGGAAAAATTTATAAATTAATGTGCTGATACACCTCTTACATTATTTGATTTTCAAACAGCTGAGCAGAACTGAATGTACTCAGACATTTCGCTCTTTACTTATTCTGATCAACACTAAACTGACACACAATATTTTTAGCGCAACGCAATCTGACTTTCAATAATCTCTGCAAAAGAATGACCCTGACTAAGAATAAAGTATACCTTTCATGAATTACTTACCTCACAAAAATATTCGTTACTCGAACTACTGCAGCACAGCGAGCGCCAATATTGTCAGCTAAATAAAATATTCTAACTGCTGAAGGCACTAACTGCCTGAAAGGCATAGTTAGCAAATGAAAGATTTTGATAGAGAACAAACAATGTATTTACCTTAGTAATATTAAAAAGTCATCATATAAATATATCAGTTCATGAAATCCAGTATTAAAAATTTACTCTTTCTGATGAACACACGTCCAGATCGTCCGCTCTCAAACCACTGCTGGCGGCTCACCTGCAACTGCCCACTGCTACATGCTGTTCACATCCAGCTGCCCAACACTACAATAGCAAATATTCCAACAATGCCAACCAGCCACAGACTGCACACAGCACAGCCTGTGACTTTCATATAGAGCGCTACGTGGCGTTACCAGCATAAAAACCTAAACAGCCTACTTACACTGTCTTAAAATCTGCCACTGCCCTCTGATCTGAAAAAAAATATCTAATAAAATGTGGTGTGTAGTGATATGTGCGTCACAAACATCACACACTGGAGGATCCTCTCGCCAGAGCAAGAAGCCATGCGTCGTAGGGCCACAGGCTATGCGAAAACAGGTAGGAAGGACGTCGTCCCATCTGCGTGGTTGGAAGGAACTAAGCCACTGCAGCGTTGTGGGCTTTACTTGAAGGAGCTTATCGCGATCTTCAGTCTGAAGATTGGTTTGATGCAGTTGTCCATGTTACTCTATCCTGTGGAAGCCTGTTCATCTCCGAATAACTATTGTAACCTATATTCTTTTGAACTAACTAACAGTAATCATGGCTTTGTATCACTCTACAAATTTTATAGACCTTCCTCCGAGGCTAAAATTGTGATCCCTTGTTGTCTCAGAACGCATGCTATAAATCAATTCCTCCTTCTTCTCAGTCTGTCCCTGAAACTACTTTTCTCCCCAATTCTATTCAATACCTCTTCGTTAGTGTCCATCTAATCCAATCTTCTATAGCACCGTATTCGGAAAGCTTGTATTCTCTTCTAAAAAGAACGGATCGCTGATGTTTCACTTCCATACACATCTACACTCCACACAAATAGCTTGTGAAAAGACTTCCTAACACTTAAATCTATAATCGCAGTTAACACTTTTCTAGCCATTGCATGTCTACATTTACATCCTTGCTATTTCGAACATCATTAATTATTTTACTGCCCAAATAGCAAACTCCATCCAATATCTTTCGTGTATCGCTTCCTAATCCAGTTCCCTCGGCATCGTTTGACTTAGTTCGACTACAATATTACAGTTGTCTTGATTTTGTTGATATGTGCCTCATTTCTTGCCTTAAAGACACCACTCTGTTGAACTGAAAAGTTGTTATTTCCTCTCCTAAATCTTTAGTTCCCTTTCCTAACTTCTCCTTGCTTCCTATCAAAGCTTGCTCGATGTACAGATCGAGTTACTTTGGGGATAGGCTACAGCCTTGTCTAATTCCTTGTTCCACCACCGCTTCCTTTCATGTCCTTCGGCTCCTATAACTGCTGTCTGGCTTCTCTACACGTTGCAAAAAAACCTTTAGACCCATGTGTTTACCTCTGCTACCGTCACAGATTTAAACGGTGTATCACAGTCAACGAACTTTCTCCAAATCCACAAATGCTATAAGGGTAGGTTTGTTTTTCCTCAACCTATTTTCTAACATATATCGTAGGGTCAGTATTTCTTCGCGTGTTCCAGCATTTCTCTACAACGAAAAGTACTAATCGTCGTAGTATCCATTCTTCTGTAAATAACTGGGCTCAGTATTTTGCAACTATGACTTATCAAACTGATAACTCATTAAGATTGACACCCATTTTCAACTGTTTTCTTTCGAATTGGAATTATTACATTCTTCCTGAAGTCTGGGGTTAGAAATAAACCATCGCACTCAAAGCGACCAACAGTATTTCACTGGCGGATTATTTAAACGATTGTTTTTGTTTGATGACCACCATTGATGAGGAAACGAGACGTGGCTGGATGCATCTGCTGCACACACTTAGAATAAAGTAAATACACATAGTATTTTTCTGAAAATTTTGATAGATTGATTCACTGTAAGCATACAAGTATTATTAATACCCACTGGAAAAATAAAGTTTGTGTTACGTATGATATGTGAACAGAAAATACGAAACCTGCAGTACCAAGCTCAAAATAATGGTAAAAATGGAAAACAGTATGTCCCAATTGGTGAATGACTACAACAGATTGTCAATATTTACATGTTTACTATGTTATTGTTGTTGCAGGTAACATCATTGAGTATTTTCTAACGAAATCATAATCTGTAACCTCAGTGGTAGATGTATCATTTTTGACGTCACATACCGTTTAAGGGTTAGAAATACTAAAAGGGGTCTTGTCAGGTTAACATCAGAATACATATAATATCCACTGGTAGTTTATGAGACCCATCAATATTGTGGTTGTAAAGTATCATTATCGTGCAATGAGTGGTTCAGTCTATGTAATAATTCGATGCTAATTCATATAGAGCAAGAATAATCAAATTTGTTCATTCCTATTCTGTAGGCATATTATCCACAGCAGTGACTTCCTACAAAGAATGAAGCTATACAATGAAAGAAAATGCATGCTTTTGCTAGAGCGTATATTTCAGACTCTAATCTACGCACGTTATGCAATACACATGCTGCTGATCGTTGTATCAGAAGGCAAGCATGTGTATATTGCTTCACTGAGGAGCAGTGGAAGAATTTGTTGGAGGCATTGGGCATCAGGATATATAGCTGAAAGAGACACATACTGTGCATCAGCACATAACAGTGCCCATGAATTCACCACACCAGATGTAAGACATATTAAAGTATAATATATATCCAGCTGTACATAACACTTTGTAATGTATTTGAATAAAAATCTATAAGTCAATTTTTATGTTTTCCCCCTACAGAACCCTTGCGTGCTAACGTAATAGCATAGTCAGCACTGGATGGGGAAAATGCTTTTATTATAGGGGCTTCCAAGTAACTGATTGGTTCTCCAATTCTTAAGAAAGGGAAAGGTGTAATACTTCCTGACAATGTACAATCAGTAATTGTGGCAACGTGAACTTTATCACTCAACGCGTTTTTATAATATCTTTACGTCATTCCAAGTACGAGTTATACAAGAAATACTGACAGATATTGATGGTGAAACGTAGAAGACATTGTCTGGAAGTGATGTTGTTTCATCATTGCAGGAGCAACGCTTTTTTTTTTTTTTTTTTTTTTTTTTGTCATGAGTCTTCTGCCTGGTTAATGCAGCCCGGAACTAAATCGTCTCCAGCGCTAACCTCTTCACTGCAGAGTTTTGCAACCTACATCATCAATTCTTTGCTGGATGTATTTCAACTCTCATTCGCTCTGTAGCTTTCATCTTCTACAGCTCCATCTAGTGTGATGGAAGATATTCCGTGATGTATCAACAGATGTCCACCGTCCTGTCCCTTCTTCTTGTCCATGTGGAGAATCACTTCATTCCTTGCCTTACATGCCTACCTAAATTTCAACATTCTTGTGCTAAACCATATTTCATGTGGAGAATCTCTTCATTCCTTGCCTTACATGCATACCTAAATTTCAACATTCTTGTGCTAAACCATATTTCAAACACTCTGAGCCATTTCTTTTGTGGTTTCCCACAGTCCAAGTTTCACTATCATACAATTCTGTGCTCCAACCGTACATCCTCAGAAATTTTTTCCTCAAATTAAGGCCTATGTTAGGTAATAGTAGGCTTTTCTTGGCCAGGAATGCCCATTTTTCCAGTGCTGGTCTGTTTCTGATGTCTACCTTGCTCTTTCTCCTACTGTCTTGGATTACTTTGCTGCCTAGGTAAGTGAATTCCTAACTTCATCTACTTCGTGATCACCATTCCCAATGTTATGATTCTTGCAGTTCTCTTTTCGATTTCTTCTCTTTACTTTCATCCTTCGATTTACTCTCAGTCCATATTGTGTACTCATTAGACTGTTTACTCCTTTCAGTAGATCCTGTAATTCTTGTTCAGTTTCACTGAGAATAGCAATATCATCAGTGAGTCTTGAATTTTATTTAAACCTTTGAACCTGGCTTTTATTTTCGTAATCGTTTCTTAGATGTATAGATTGAAGAATAGAGGTGAAATACTACATACCTGTTCTACCCTTTAATGCGAACGCTTTGTTCTTCGTTACTCATTCCTACAGTTTCTTCTAGGTTCTTGTGTATACTGCATATTACCCTATTTCCTTTAATTTACTCCTAGCTTTTTCAGGATTTCGCGCAATTTGCACCATCTCACATTGTCGAGCGCTTTCTCCAGGTCGACAAATCTTATGACTGTATCTCGATTTCTCTTCAGTCTTGCTTCCATTACCAACTACAACGTCGGAATTTCCCCTCTGGTGTCTTTACCTTTCCGTAAAACAAACTGCTGGTCATCTAATGGATCATCAGTTTTCTTTTCAGTTTTTTCATGTATTATCCTAGTTATCAGCCTGGATGCATGAGCTGTTAAGCTGATCATGCGACAGTTCTCGCACTTATCGGCTCTTGCAATCTTCGGAATTGTGTGTATGATGTATTTCTGGAAAACAGATGAAATATGGTCAGGCTCATACATTCTACACACCAACGTGAATAGTCATTTTATTGCCACTTCCCTCAATGCTCTTAGAACTTCTGATGGAATTTTATGTATCCCTACTGCCTTATTCGATCTTCAGTCTTCCGAAACGTTTTTACATACTGATTCTAATACTGGTTTCTTTA
The DNA here is from genome assembly GCF_021461395.2 of Schistocerca americana. Classification (NCBI taxonomy): domain Eukaryota; kingdom Metazoa; phylum Arthropoda; class Insecta; order Orthoptera; family Acrididae; genus Schistocerca; species Schistocerca americana. Next base: position 325,943,172 of record NC_060126.1, on the reverse strand, counting down.
TCTCTTCTGTATCGAGTCCTGTATCTTCTCCCATCACGTCATCAGAAAAGTCTTTCCCTTCATAGAGGACTTCGGTGTATTCTTTCCGCATATACGCTCTCTCCTCTGCAGTTAACAGTGTACGTCCCATTATACTATCAATGTTATCGCCCTTGCATCTTTTGCGATATTTTTCAAAGTTTTCTTGCAGTCATGTACTCTTAGCTTTCCTATACTTCCACGTTTATTTCACTCGTAAGTAACTTTTGTTTGTATGTCCCTACATTTTCCTGAACATTTTTGTACTTCCTTCTTTCATCGATCAGTTGAAGCATTTCTTGTGTCACTCAAGGTTACTTCGCAGTAACATTCTTTGTACCTATGTTTTTCTTTTCAACCTCTGTGATTGCCCTTTTTAGGGAAGCCCACTCCTCTTCAACTAAAATGCCTATTGAGCTATTCCCTTATCGCGGTATCTACTGCCTCAGAGAACTTTAACCATTTCTCTTCATTACTTAGTGCTTCTTTATACCATTTCTTTCTGTATCGATTTTTCCTGCCTAGTCCCTTATACTTCAGCGTGCCTCTGTGTGCATGTTTCACTGTACAGCTGTGTAGCGCCAGAAACAGATAGGAAAATATTTCTAGTCTGGTCAACACATTGGGCTGGATGTTGAATGTTTCAGATTTGAGTTGAAAACAGTACGATAGAAGCAGCTGGAAAGAAAACTGTATTACCACTTCTAAACAAGAAATTGCGAACTTGGAAGACATTTTAAGCACACACAGGAACTTTGTGTGTGTGTGTGTGTGTGTGTGTGTGTGTGTGTGTGTGTGTGTGATTGTAATTAAAGTTAAACTTTCAAACCGCTGCAGATATTTGCAACGGAGTACTAAAGGAGAACGGGGAAAAGAAAAATAAATAGTTACAAAATGTAATAATAGATGGCGCTGTAAGCGTCGTAATTTAATAGTAGTTGACTACAAATGACAAATGAATCCTACAGCAATGCCTAAGAAGTACGTCCGACGTTAAACAAACTGTACTCCTCAGTGTCCGTAAGTGTACATGTGTGATGCTGTTAGTTAAGTAAGGCCATCCACCACGGCAAGGTTATACCACATCGGATGGGAAAAATAGTTTTTTAATTGTCCAGAGGCCAAAAAGCATCAATCAAAATCAAATCGGATTATTAATTTCCGTGTGACTGGCGCAAAACATGTTGAATACGCTGCCCACAGTTTTCTGCAAGTCGAAGTCGAGAAACAGCATGTTCCACTATTGACCAAAATGTTTCCGCGATCCCGTTCAGAATGGGTTGCGCGTTGCGCGCCTTCAGTGCAGCTAAGTTTGCAGTTGTAACACTGAACACAACATCTTTCCGATAGCCCCACAGCTAGAACTCACAAGGATTAAGATCAGGTGATTGGGACGGCCAGGCTGTAAGGAAACGGCGGCTGATAATTCTAGCGTTTCCGAAACGGCGTTTCAGCAGCTGCTTAACTGTATTTGCAATGTGCGGAGGTGCACCATCTTGCATAAAAATGATCCCATCCACACGTCCCAGCCATTGGAGAGCTGGAATGACGTGGTTGCGCAAAAGCCACTCGTAGCGCTTACCAGTGACTGTCCAGGTAACGTGAAACCCTATGATAAATGATGCCGTAAACCCGCAACACACAGTGATCTTTTCAGGGTGAAGTGGTACTGGTTGATTTGCGTGTGGATTTTACGTTGCCTGTATTCGACAATTCTGTGTATTGACATGATCTGTCACATGAAAGTGGGCTTCGTCTGGCCACAGAAACTGCCACAGCCAATCTTTGTCCACTTCCTTGCGATCAAGAAATTATAATGCAAAGGTCTCTCTTGCTGGCAGATCAACAGGAAGCAAGTCGTGCACTGCACGTGCGTAATTTTGAATGGATAACAAAGAAGGATGTTTTGTAGGTTTTTACGCACTGTACTCGCGGGTATGTCCAATGTTCGGGGAATTATGTGTGCAATATACGTTTGCACACCACCACTCGTCTCCTCCTGCATTACTGTGGCTACTGCTTCTACTGACGTCGAATCAATTGGCTTCCCCCACCCCCCCTCTACCAGGTTGCACACTAAAATAACCCGCCTTTTCGAATCATTTTCTCCAAACCCATGGCAGTCAACGGTCCAAAGCCTTTTTTCAAACCCTTCTGTGTCCGAAACTTCTGCAGAGCTACGTGAACACAGTCATCATTCTTGTAATACAGCTTTACAAGCAGAGCGCGATCCTGCAATGAGACGATCACGGCGAACGTCGCAGAGGCGAAGGGAGGAATAGTCGTTCACCCAGCTTGTTTCAATCAACTTCAGTGGGTCATGCGCATGACATTCGTTTTCATTTACATATTCTGACACATATAGCGCCATCTATTTGTGAATTTTCACAGCATTTTTTTTTCTTCTGCCATACGTTTTCCCCATTCTCCGATAATATTCCGTTGCAATTTGACGTCATTCTGATATGTGGTATTACTTCTGAAGGTTAATCAGCCAGTATATTACTCTAAGCACGAATTAGCGCTTACGTCACACATTCAGCTTGCATTGTGTACAGGCAAAATTTCTATATGCATAATGATGCAGGAACTGAATCATTCAACGTAAGTACTAGGTACATGAAGAACGTCATTGTTAGATAAGTAGGACAATATAAAAAAAAGGAACACTTCAGAGATTAACGGTGAATTTATAGAAATCTGTAATACTATCACATAAGACCCCGTGGTCTAGTGGTCAGTGCGGCTCTCGCAGCCGAGCGAAGCAGACGTGCGGTGTGTGCTCTCCGCAGTCAGAGAGAGCCCGCGCGCCTTGTTTACTTTCTTCGGCCGACACTAACGTGACGCCGTAGCGCTACAAGACCATGGCAAACCAATACAGAAGATCAACCTTGAAATTCACATTTCGGAACGACTTTACCCGACCAAAGGCGCTCGAAGTCGAACGCTTTTTAAAAGAGGAAGCCAAGATCCCGGCTGCCGACATTGTCGGCATTCATTTTTCGATCGTCAGTAGCACGGTCTATGTAAAGCTCATAAACGAAACTACATGCGACAAGGTGCTTCGTGAGATGAAACAAGAACTCCGCTTCTGCCACGCAGATGGCAATGTTGGCAACGTCGAGGTTGGCCATGCCGCAATGGGACTGCGGACTATCCGCATATTCGAACTTCCATTTGAACTCCCGGCGGCAGAAGTTGTAGCGGCGCTCCGCCCCTACGGCACGGTACACGAACACGTGGCTGAAAAATGGACCCAGTTTAAGACGTATCCCGTACTCAATGGAGTACGCCAAGTGCGCATAGATCTCCAACGACACGTGCCATCCTATCTACAGATAGGAGGATGCCGGGCCATAGTTATTTATGACGGCCAGCCGAAGACGTGTTCCGGATGCGGCAAAGAAGGACACCTTCGTTCCGAGTGCCTCCAGCGTCGGATCACACAACTCCCACCGAAGGACGTTGCACCACCAGCGGCGAAGACTGTTCTACCCGTGACTTACGCGGCGGCGCTCACGACGTTCTCCACACAACAGACACGGCCGACCGCTTCAGCGGTACAAGAATCACTTTCCACGGACAAAAACCTGGATGATCCGCCGACCTGGCCAGTGGTGGAAAATAGTACTACGACTCTGGAGCTACCGAACGCGACAGACATTGACGCCGGCAAGATGGCAATTGATTCCCTTATTGTACCGACCGAAGCGTTTGTTCCGGCGGAGCGTGAGTCAGTGCCGTCTTCTGACAATGAAGGCCATGTACGGAAACAGCGATCACCGAAACGCCGAAAGCGCCGTCGTCGGACCGTGTCGGAACACAGCGGTTCGCATTCGGCCGGGGAAGAACAACTGACCCCTCAAGAAACCAGCCGCGAAGCTGGGGCTGTTTCCACTGACTCCAACCTTGCAGAACAGACAGAAAAACATGCAGCTTTCGAACATCAGACCATTGACAGAAACAGTGAGCAGCGGGAAGGTACCAGTGCAGGCAGCGAAGTCGCCCGGTCCCTTACTACCAACCATTCCGAGGCTATGGAACATGAACAGACATCCGCGCCCGCTTCGTGGGCCGAGGACGTCGAGACACAAGATCCCGACCCGCGGCCAGCTGAGGCGCCGCCGGATCATGCAGCATAAGCAGCACAGGGAGGACCGCGTTTGGCGGGGGGTGACATTACTTCCGATGTTCGCTTCTCTCCAACTTCAACATGGATAACCTCGCCCAAACAACGCGTTGCCAGGCTTACCGCCTGGCGACAATGAATATCAACATGATCAGTTCTCCTGTCAAGATCCAACTTTTGAAAGAAACCATACGAGCCATGGGAGTTGACTTTGCTTTCCTACAAGAAGTGAAAACGACTGCACTCCCGCACTTTTACGGTTACGCCACACATGTGACGCCCGGTAGCCCTGCAGACACCGGAGTGGCGATATTAGTGCGTGAAGGTATTGAAGTTACCGACGTCACGTTTCTTCCCTCCGCGCGAGGAATAGCATTTACGGCACTCAACACCCGATTCATTAATGTTTACGCGCCGTCGGGTACCACAAGACGTCACGACCGCGCCAGATTCTACTCCACAGATGTCGCTCCCCTTTTCCTTGGACGATACGACCACAGCGTCTTCGCCGGCGATTTTAATTGCGTACTTCATCCCAAGGACCAAATCCCACATTACATGCCTTGTCCGGAACTGGGTGCGATGATCCAAGAACTTCACTTTTGCGACACGTGGGAAAAAGTCCACGGTAACCGTTCTGGCCACACTCATCTTACCAGTCATTCGGCCAGCCGACTTGACCGCATATATGTGTCACAAGATCTCACACAAGGTGTGGTGGACGCCGAATTATGGCCTCAAGCCTATTCCGATCACAGTGCCTATATCTGCACTATACACCTACGCCCCCAACAAGTCTGGCGCAGCAATGGCTTTTGGAAGTTCAACATAACTCATCTCCAGGACCTGGATTGCCGTCGGCAAGTTGCAGCAACGTGGACTGACTGTGAACGCCGCCACCCACGATACACCTCGACCCTGGAGTGGTGGCTCCTCTGTGCCAAACCAGCAATCCGTAGGACACTTATGCGATATGGCAAGGACGTGACTGCGTGGCATCGACAGACCCTCGATTTTTACTACGCGGCACTCAGGGACCTCGACGCCTTACCCCCTTCCCCGGAGAGACAACATGACCAAAGCAGAATCAAGGCTCACATACTATCATTGACGAAGCGTCGACTAGAAGGTGCAGTAGTCCGCTCGCGACGGCACGACCGAACGGTTGCAGAGGAACCCACTATGCACCACGTTGTGGCGGATAAGCGCCGACAACGTCAACATTTAATCACACAACTCAGGACACACGACGGTCGCTTATGTACGACCCAAGCAACCATAGTAAAGGCGGTGGAGGATCATTTTCGTCATCTTTACAAGGAAAGAACCGTCATTGACGAGGCCACTACTGAAGTGTTACAGCAGATAACACGTACTATCGACGAGGCTACCGTGAATGCACTAACAGAGGAAATCTCACTCGAAGAAGTCGAAGACGCCGTGGACAAAGGTGCTGCCAATAAATCTCCTGGACCTGATGGATTGCCCATCGAATTCTACCGGACTTTCCGTGACCTCATGATGCCTCGCTGGGTTATAATGTTCCGCGAACTTATGTCTCCAGACTGTGTTGTGCCGCCAGCGTTTGTAGAAGGTCTCCTCATACCAGTACACAAGCCAGGTGGAGGGCTATCGATTAACGACTATCGGCCGCTTACAATGTTGAACGCCGATTACAAGATTTTCACCAGGATTATGGCGAGCCGTATTAAGACGACTTTGCCGATGATCCTCGCTCCAGAACAGACGTCGCAGGGGGGAGAAGCCAACATACACACGGCCACCGGTGACTGCAGGGACTTAATAGCGATCGCTTCTGCGTGCCGTCTGAGAGCGGCGATCGTCTCCGTCGATTTCAACCGCGCCTTTGATAGAGTGCACCAAAACTTCCTCCTACGAGTGATGGACTGTATGGGATTCCCCCCGGGCCTCATCGACACCCTACGGCGTCTTTGGACCGCAGCCAGCTCACACGTCCAGGTCAATGGAAGGACGGTAGGACCAGTACCCATTAAGAGGTCTCTACGACAGGGTTGTCCCCTTTCTACCTACCTTTATGCAATCGCACTCGAGCCACTCCTAGGGGGCCTTAACCACCGCCTATCTGGTATCACGCTGCGGGACGTCACCTTTCGCTATAGGACATACGCTGACGACCTGCTACTGCTGGTTCGTTCCAATGACGAAGTTCAAAGCGTACTAACCTGGATTGAGCGATACGGACAGGCCGCAGGCAGTCTTCTGAACATCAACAAGTCGGCGGCGTTGGACATTGGGCGTGGTCTCGGACCGGAAGCCCTCGCTCCCCTCCCACCAGTTTCCGATCTGCGATATTTGGGCATCACGTTCAAGAAAGATGTACGTCAAACAGCTGCAGCAAACTACCGACGGTTATTACAGATCATACGCGCAATGGTGCGACAGAACCTGCTCCGGGACTTGAATCAGCTACAACGTGTTGAATACTTGAACCTCCACGTAGCATCCAAACTCAACCACGTGGCACAGGTCCTCCCACTACCGCTGCAGATAGGTCGCCGGCTTCAGGCGGCCTTCAGTTACTACGTTTCCGCAGGTCATATCTTTAAAGTACGATACGACACTCTTACCCTCCCAGTGCACAAAGGAGGGCTGGGATTGGTCAACGTCAGGGCGAGAGCAGCTGCCCTTTACATGAGCAACATGAGGAAACGATGGAAAAGTCAATATACCTCTCTCACGGGTCGTTTACTACAGGTTGTGATGCCAGCCTCTAACGTCCCGCCGGTGTCGGTTGCGCACGTCGCACCACAGCTCTCCCATGTGTCGACCTTCATTCTTGATTACAGCTATGTCAGCTTGAACCTCTCCGCCACACGTCCACCGAAGGCGAAAGATTTTTATACTAACCTTCTGCGGGCTGTTCACCATAACGTGGTGGAAAACAAGTACCCTACGGTTCACTGGCCAAGAGTGTGGAAAACGATACACCACCACTTTCTGTCATCCACGGTGCGTTCGAAGTGGTATCAGATCGCCAACAAAAAATATGCCACACGCCAGCGACTTCACACTATCGGACTGGCAGACTCCCCTTATTGCCCAGATTGTCACCTTTTGGATACTGATGAACATCGTTTTACTTGCGCATCATCGTCCGGAGTTTGGCGACTAACACAGAAGATACTGGCTTGTTACCTCCGGGTTACACCTGATATGATTGACCCGCAGACCCTACTCTGTCCCGATGAAACTTACTTTCCGGCTGCAAAATATCATGCGCTTACATGGTTCAAGGGACTTACCGTCGCCTACATCTTTAGCGACGGAGAGAAAGAGCAGCTTGATTACTGGTGGTTCCTACAAAATGCTCACAATGCCCTCGAACGCACACCGAAATACCGTACGCTCTTCGCAAATTATTTACGCAGCGTTTTCGTTAACCCCCCACTCAGCTGGGGAGTGCCAGGCTGTGGTTAATGTGCTGTGCCGCATCACACTAACGGCTCAACGTTCTGCCTTGTCAGCCATGACCAAAGGAAGAGACAAGCTGCTGCAAGGATACTGTTTTCCTTGCGGCACTAGCGAAGCAGAGTGCCTCCGTTGCCGATGCCCTTCAAAGGCGCTATTGGAGATTTCAGATAACGATGGCAAGGCTCCAAGTGGAACCAGTTACATTATTGAAGAACCTTTTAGTTAGAATTACATCAGTGGTTTATATTTTTATTTTTTTGATTACTCTTTTATGCCACCTTTGTTGTTGTAACACTTACTTGTAACACTTACTTACTAGAATTCTCATTTGTACACGCTCCCTAAATGTAATCATATAAAAAGATAAGAAAAAGTGGCGACGAATAGCCCTAACCTTGATTCCCATACTTCCCCTGGTCTATAGGCAGCTCTCTGGGGTGGGCTTACTCAGGAGCCAACGCCTGAAGTGGATCAGATTTTTTTTGTTATAGGATGACAAGTGGCGGTGGCACTTAGGTTTCTTTTTTATTTTCTTATTTTTTATTTATTTATTTTTTTAGTTCCAATTTCCTAATGGGCTTTTTAAGGGAAAAAAGTGGTCCAAAAAGGGGGTAGCGTCTAAAAAAAAAAAAAAAAATAATAATAAAAAATAATTAAAAAAAAAAAACAAAACAAAAAAAAGGGGAAAAAAATAAAAAAAAAACAATAGAAAAAAAATAACAAAAAAAAACAAAAAAAAACAAAAAACAAAAAAAAAAGTGGTAGCGTCTTTGATTCATAATCAAAACGTCATCTGTCCCGGGTTCGATCCTCACCACAACCTAAATTTTGATAAATAATCAGCATTGGCGGCCGAAGACTTCCGGCATAAGAAGTCAGCCTCATTCTGCCAACGGCCTTGTCAAAGAGGGCGGAGGAGCGGATAGAGGTTCAGGGCACTCTCTTGTCCTAGGGGTGGGAAATTGCCCCTAAAGGCGGAAGAATCAGCAATGATCAACGACATGAGGATGCAAAAGGCAATGGAAGCCACTGCATTAAAGACACGTAACGTGTATCCACAGGACATGTGGCCTGTAATTGAAGAAGTGTCATGATGATCTCTCCATTGGCAAAAGAATCCGGAATAGTCTCCCATTCGGATTTCCGGGAGGGGACTGCCAAGGGGGAGGTTACCATGAGAAAAAGATTGAATAATCAACGAAAGGATAGCGATCTACGAGTCGGGGCGTGGAATGTCAGAAGCTTGAACGTGGTAGGGAAACTAGAAAATCTGAAAAGGGAAATGCAAAGGCTCAATCTAGACATTGTAGGGGTCAGTGAAGTGAAGTGGGAGGAAGACAAGGATTTCTGGTCAGATGAGTATCGGTTGATAACAACAGCAGCAGAAAATGGTATAACAGGTGTGGGATTCATTATGATTAGGAAGGTAGGGCAGAGGGTGTGTTACTGTGAACAGTTCAATGACCGGGTTGTTCTAATCAGAATCGACAGCAGACCAACCCCGACAACGATAGTTCAGGTATACATGCCGACGTCGCAAGCTGAAGATGAACAGATAGAGAAAGTGTATGAGGATATTGAAAGGGTAATGCAGTATGTAAAGGGGGACGAAAATCTAATAGTCATGGGCGACTGGAATGCAGTTGTAGGGGAAGGAGTAGAAGAAAAGGTTACGTTACAGGAGAATATGGGCTTGGGACAGGGAATGCAAGAGGAGAAAGACTGAGTTCTGTAACATGTTTCAGCTGGTAATAGCAAATACCCTGTTCAAGAATCACAAGAGGAGGAGGTATACTTGGAAAAGGCCGGGAGATACAGGAAGATTTCAATTAGATTACATCATGGTCAGACAGAAATTCCGAAATCAGATACTGGATTGTAAGGCGTACCCAGGAGCAGATAGAGATTCAGATCACAATATAGTAGTGATGAAGAGTAGGCTGAAGTTCAAGACATTAGTCAGAAAGAATCAATACGCAAAGAAGTGGGATACGGAAGTACTAAGGAATAACGAGATACGTTTAAAGTTCTCTAACGCTATAGATACAGCTATAAGAAATAGCGCAGTAGGCAGTACAGTTGAAGAGGAATGGACATCTCTAAAAAAGGGCCATCACAGAAGTTGGGAAGGAAAACATAGGTACAAAGAAGGTAGCTGCGAAGAAACCATGGGTGATAGAAGAAATACTTCAGTTGATTGATGAAAGGAGTAAGTAGAAACATGTTCCGGGAAAATCAGGAATACAGAAATACAAGTCGCTGAGGAATGAAATAAATAGGATGTGCAGGGAAGCTAGGACGAAATGGCTGCAGGAAAAATTTGAAGACATCGAAAAAGATACGGTTGTCGGAAGGACAGACTCAGCATACAGGAAAGTCAAAACAACCTTTGGTGACATTAAAAGCAACGGTGGTAACATTAAGAGTGCAACAGGAATTCCACTGTTAAATGCAGAGGAGAGAGCAGATAGGTGGAAAGAATACATTGAAAGCCTCTATGAGGGTGAAGATTTGTCTGATGTGATAGAAGAAGAAACAGGAGTAGATTTAGAAGAGATAGGGGATCCAGTATTAGAATCGGAGTTTAAAAGAGCTTTGGAGGACTTACGGTCAAATAAGGCAGAAGGGATAGATAACATTCTATCAGAATTTCTAAAATCATTGGGGGAAGTGGCAACAAAACGACTATTCACGTTGGTGTGTAGAATATATGAGTCTGGCGACATACCATCTGACTTTCGGAAAAGCATCATCCACACAGTTCCGAAGACGGCAAGAGCTGACAAGTGCGAGAATTATCGCACAATCAGCTTAACAGCTCATGCACCGAAGCTGCTTACAAGAATAATGTACAGAAGAATGGAAAAGAAAATTGAGAATGCGCTAGGTGACGATCAGTTTGGCTTTAGGAAAAGTAAAGGGACGAGAGAGGCAATTCTGACGTTACGGCTAATAATGGAAGCAAGGCTAAAGACAAATCAAGACACTTTCATAGGATTTGTCGACTTGGAAAAAGCGTTCGACAATATAAAATGGTGCAAGCTGTTCGAGATTCTGAAAAAAGTAGGGGTAAGCTATAGGGAGAGACGGTCATATACAATATGTACAACAACCAACAGGGAAAAATATGAGTGGACGATCAAGAACGAAGTGCTCGTATTAAGAAGGGTGTAAGACAAGGCTGTAGCCTTTCGCCCCTACTCTTCAATCTGTACATCGAGGAAACAAAGATGGAAATAAAAGAAAGTTCAAAGGATATCAATGATACGATTCGCTGATGACATTGCTATCCTGAGTGAAAGTGAAGAAGAATTAAATGATCTGCTGAACGGAATGAACAGTCTAATGAGTACACAGTATGGTTTGAGAGTAAATCGGAGAAAGACGAAGGTAATGACAAGTAGTAGAAATGAGAACAGCGAGAAACTTAACATCAGGATTGATTATCACGAAGTCAATGAAGTTAAGGAATTTTGCTACCTAGGCAGTAAAATAACCAATGACGGACGGAGCTAGGAGGACATCAAAAGCAGACTAGCTATGGCAAAAGAGGCATTTCTGGCCAAGTGAAGTCTACTAATATCAAATACCGGCCTTAATTTGAGGAAGAAATTTCTGAGGATATACGTCTGGAGTACAGCATTGTATGGTAGTGAAACATGGACTGTGGGAAATCCGGAACAGAAGAGAATCGTTGCATTTGAGATATGGTGCTATAGACGAATGTTGAAAATTAGGTGGACTGATAAGGTAAGGAATGAGGAGGGTCTACGGAGAATCGAAGAGGAAAGGAATATGTGGAAAACACAGATAAGGAGAAGGGACAGGATGATAGGACATCTGCTAAGACATGAGGGAATGATTTCCATGGTACTAGAGGGGGCTGTAGAGGGCAAAAACTGTAGAGGAAGACAGAGATTGGAATACGTCAAGCAAATAATTGAGGACGTAGGTTGCAAGTGCTAATCAGAGATGAAGAGGTTAGCACAGGAAAGGAATTCGTGGCGGGCCGCTTCAAACCAGTCAGTAGACTGATGACCAAAAAAAAAAAAAAAAAAAAATACAATCAACACGTTAGCTGCAACAGTTTTGGTATTTGAAGACTTTGTTACAGAGATGAAAAAGCAATTGCAACTTCTTTTGAGAGAATGGATGTGTCATATCCTCTCAAAGTTTGTTTACTGCAGAACAATGCGGCCAAAAAACGCGAAATTTTGTAATTAGCTAAGTCGATTCGACGGAAATTACAATTACTAAAAGCACAGCATTTTGTGTGTGTGAGAGAGAGAGAAACCTATCTCTCAGAGACAGATCAAGCCTGTTACTGAAACTTTTGAATGATTCCCAGAAATAAACAAATATGCAAGTAATTGCAAAGAAGTCGGTAATACTTACAACTCCGATGAATCTCTCTGCAATACTGAGTAGATGAAACACACAGATTCAGGAAAAAAGAAACACTTATCTTAAGTGCACTACCTATCAATTTAACCAAGCACACAGTACTTTAGGGGGAAATAATTTAAATGATTACCTTGCTTCCTGATTATAATAGTCGTAAAAAGTTTGAAATTTGGCGAATATTTAGTGAAAAGATTAAAAATTTATGTGGCAATATCATATATGACCAATAGAGGCAAGAAAAATAATGATGCAACAGGAGGAATAAAAGGCCCACACAGAAGGAAATACAGAAACCTTTTAAACCAACGTCGGACGAACATGATGCTGCTGCTATTACTGATATTGAGCATAAATAGTGGATCATTTATCCGCGCAGTAGATGTACTATGGCGATCTTCAAGAATTCTTTGAACAATTTGCACTGCTGACAGCATCGACTGCTACAGGAAATACTGCTCATATGAACGAAATAATATCATCCATTTCAAATCCCTAAGGAAGATAAGTTGATGAACAATAATTATGGAGACTATAGGTCAAGAATTCTACAATGCATCACACATGATAAATCTGCATACGCATGTTATAATATGTAGCGTGAATGACTTGTGACATGCTGATTTTGTGGTTAGAAAGCAACATTCTTGGAATACGTTTCAAATAACATTAAGAGTCATTGGTACATACTCCAAATTCGCTAGGACATTGTCTGTAAAAAACAAGCAAGAGATAGTGATTGGACTGGCGATGTATCAATTACTGCACGCTGGGGCGAATTATTGTCATGTAAATACTTACACCAATCGTATTGGTGATTGTTATAATAGATTTTTGAAAGCAGTGCTGGACCTTTATGTTATGCACTGATATGCAACTTTCTTCCATATGAAGGTATGTATCAAGAAGTGTGAATGTCTTTTCGTCTTCTTGTATCATACAAATGGGCACCTATTCTTTCACAAATAATTGGGCAGTGTAACCAAACATCGAAAAATAAACGTGAATCCAATTGACGTTCATGATGACAAATTTCTAAGTACTATGTACAGTCATATTTATATGGTTGCTAAGTGCAAACTGAAATTTAATGTACCTAGGTGATTTCGTATTCAATTCTAAATACAGTATTACACTTGAGAAATGATACCTGTTTGACTAATTAGTATGGATACTTACAGTAGGCAAAGTACACCAAAGTTATCCGAGAACATACAATTTTAAGCACAGCAGAGGTATCAAAATACGAGGAAGTTTCTAGATTGAAGATTTACAAAGAAGCATCAATCTTGACGTATTTCTCTAAGGACATTTCGTCAGATGTGAGGAGAACAATCTGTTGCTTTGGTAGTTTGGTTTCCTTTCATCATACGACAGTTGGGTGGTCATCAAAGAGGTGGTACGTGAAAGGCTCATAAGCCTTAGAGCTTCTTAGCATGAATGGTAGGAAGCATATCAGTAGCAGTATTTCCAACGATTTACCTACACAATTTTATATTCCTATATATAACTATTGTGTACTGGGAACAAAACTAGAAAAGTGCTAGAATACGCTGACAAAGTAATTAATGTGTTGGATGAAGCTTGCAGAGAGCACAATATCACGTACACTAAGAATACAGATCTGCCAGAACATCATGAAGCATAACAAATTTTTGCTGATGAAGCTAAGTGAATGCAAAGAAGAACAGATACAGATAGGAGAATGTGTTTTTCATTTGCCATAGACTAAACGATGCACAACTAACTATAAGGGAGTCCACCGATAAATTTTTGGCAAGTTATGGATGTCACGCGCTGCCCAATATATGTAACCCAAGAAGATTTAAAAACATGCATTCAGTCAACATTGACAACAAAGAATAAAGAGATGATAACCCCGGACTTCATTGGCTGCAATACTTTCGTGCATAATTACAACGAAAGCAAAACTTCCAGCTGGGTCATTTTCTGATGGATCGGCAGTCATCTTCCGAACAGTGGAAAAGCCAAAATGTGCTGAAGAACTGTTTCAGGAGGTGAAAAGGCACCAAAAGATGACGGAATCCGTCGCTATCGGAAAAGAACTGTATTTAAAAGCACACTGATATTGACTGGGATTGTTGATACTTCTAGCAATACTGCTCAGCAGTCCACTTACAACAGCCAGTCTGCTTAAGTTCTTCATACCAAGAAATCGAAGAGTGTTTGCGTCAAATGCATTCGCTAAAACGACTCGGAAATCGAAAGAATGTGGAATGGTAAATATTGATGTTGTGGGAGATACTGGCACTGACAGAGTGGCACGAATTACAAAAATAAATAAAAAGAAAAATAAAGAAAAAGGGAAGAGTATCTGTTACTGTGGTTCATTTGGCGACTTACACCCAGCTGAAGTGCATTACTCACTACCAACTGTTATGTGTCGTACAATTTTCTTTTCTGCCAAAAGTCTGATACACACACGTGTGGCCATTTATGTCTATGTTCCTCATGATGTTTGCAGAGAAGAGTTACATATAAAAAGGAGGCACTACAAATCCATTCACCAACAGTGCTTCAGATATGATGTTGTAAGCTCTGACTTTAAAAGTACAATACCTAGTTCTATGTAATAATTACGAGTAAATTCTACTAATTTATTTGAGCAAAGGATGTTGTAGTGTCACATCGATTGGTTAGGAAATATCAACAGTATTCCTAAGTTAAACTATAAACTGCTAGAAGGAGGTAAAACTAAGTGAATACTCCACGGCCACGACAATATTGGTGATTTAAATATTTATTTAAAATTGTTTTAGAAGGGTTGTAGGTTTGAGAAAAATATTTTTATGCTTAAAATTGAAACATGGACAACAAAAGGGTCAACATCTGTGAGTACCTATTAGTTTACTCAAAGGAACAAGGTTTGAAACCGAATCTTGATCAATTTTGTCAGTCATCAAACCAATAGAGATACTGCTAGTTAATACACTTCACCTCAAACGCGATATTGCATTGAATGAATAACATACCGATACATTTCTTTCGCACAAGCTATGGATTCCTTCGTACAGTAAGTCTGGGATATAAAGTAGTTGAGATACTAGCCAACGCCTAATACCAGCCAGTACTTCCCATACAGTAGACAATCTGGAATTGAAGATTGTAGACAAACATGGGTATCTCTTCGGCCGCCATCGAGAAAAAGTCAACAGTTCTTGCTTCAAGCAGCACGATGGTGTTATGGTATAAGATTTAACGTCAGTCTACCTGGATGTAGTAACACTCCCTAATTTGAAATCCCACAGTATTTTGTCTCAGTGAAGTTGCCCCAATGGACTCTGATGAATGCATTGGACAACAAAAACATTTCTGTACAAAAAATGTGTTTGAGATGAATTTAGTAACAGTACTTTACTTTCAGAATTAATTTTAAGGCATTCAGTACCTTGGTCAAGAGCTTTTAAGATAGAAGTATGGCCACCTACTTGTTCCCTGCCCTGATTTAACACACCTTTAGTAGAACCATCATCTATCTTACTTAAAATTTCTTCTTTGTACATATATATTTCTCTACCTTTACCTATAATTATTTTATGATTCGCTATTTACTCCATCAATGTGTTCTGATCAACCTCAACTATACTAATTCGATCATCGCAGTAGTAAAACACTACTCTTATCTAAATTGCAGTTCTCCTCTATTTTGAGTTGTGAGATAGACAGAAATATTCGAAATACATACTTTCACTAATGTGATCATTTAATTCATAAATGATACCTAGCCCTATGTTGTTCTTTGCGCTCCGTTCATTTAGTTTCTAATGTCTTACAGCTAGCTGCCGATTGTTCTTATGTTTTCTACTGTTAACCTATACTTGTTCTAGATGTTTTTTCAGCTCACTAATGCTGGCCTTCTGTTCTCATGAAGTTGTCTCTAGACCTTTCAGTGATATTTTTGAAATAATGCTTCTTATAACTGATCGTAACTTTTAGCATCAGTCGCACTTAATTATGCCTAGGCAACTTTTTGAAGTGAAGTAACTTGCTGCATACTTATCTGAAAACAGTTGGAGGAAAATGGGACAGAATTTAGCTTTGACAGCTTTTCATAATCATTGTTTGTGTCAACTCAATAACTTTGTCCAGAATGGTCTGCACTTACAGTATCAGTGACACAACCCAATTCCTAAAACGGAGCACTGTCGTTGCGTGTCCTTGTAACTTTTGCTTCAGTAATTACTCTCTTAATTACATCATGAAAAAGGTTCGGTACACTTTCTTGAAGCTCAAAGGAATTCATGATGCCACTAGTATTCACTGACGACTAAGGAGAAAGACTAATGGTTCTCTCAACACTTTTTATCCCTTTCCTAGTCTTTGTTTCTATCTGGTGAGCGGTGTCTTCATCAATCGTAAAAAATATGTTTCTATGTGTGTATGAAAGAGAATCAAAGCAAACAGAGAGAGAAAGAGAGATATAAGATGTCCTATTATGCTACAAGGCAAGTTAGTTCTCCACATTTCTTCACACTATTACAAGAGATTATCAAGGATAAATACACAAAAATCACACAGACTACAGTTACTTGTCTCCTAATCAAAAGGGAAGCCAAGCAAATCTCAGAAGTCAAATTTTACACCTACGTCCCCATAAAACAGTAAAACGTTATCCACTCAGTACCACTAATCATCAGTAGCATGCAAGCCACAAGGTCAACAGGGAACAACCAAGAAAGTTAGTGTTCATGACTCATAGAACACCATCCAGAACATCAAACCACAGAAAATCTTCGTAGTTCACGTAATCCTAAAAATTTATTAAATCGATAAAATTTTAGGTAACATTACTTCCACTGATTACCACCCACGAAATACAGAAGATGACTATGAACTTCACTGTATAGAATAGTCTCCCTTGAACCACGAGGGTTGAGTGAGGCTGGGGATTTTGATACGCATTTCCAAGTACACCAAAAGTTCCAGCTGCAAATTATGACAATATCACTAACATTAAAAAATCATTTTACAAGGGCACTGACAAAATGCAGTATTAGGAAACAGCCCACATAATGAAAAGTATGAATACAACTGCACTATTACAAATCATCAGCGAAACTACATACAAAGAAAATCAACTAAACAAACACATTTCCTAGTAATCAATAGCAAAATAAAGAGTGAAATGTCTCACGATAACCTGAATATATCCTAGAAAAAAATTAGAAAATTCTAAGGAACGGAGCAGCAGAAAACCCTAAGGGAAAAAGCAGCATATAGAGCACAGTGTTTCAACTGTCATCACTATCTCATTCTTCATCACAGCTCTAATGCTGTTCACTATGTTGTTCAGGTTCAGTGTCGCAATTTTCGTCTCCAGTTTCCAAAAGCTCTCACTGAAATCCTACGTAACTGAAATGTTATCTCCTCAGAAAATATACATGGAATCCTGTCTTAGTATACATCACAGCACAAAAACCAAATGCAAGTTAAAAGCTTATCCGAAGATATTCAATATGAGGACTACTTATTATGAACTAAACTTCCCCACAGATCCGTACTGATCATCACCAAATACAGACTACAGGAAATCTGTTAGTTTATGGTGCTTACTATCCCATCACTCCAAAATTACTCTCGTCACTTCTGTTTCTTTAGCAGAAAATTTAAAACCACTAAAATTACTTGTAACACATGAAAGACAATTGATAATCTTGGTTTGACTTACAGGATCATTGAATGAATAGGATGTAAGACTACGTAATGTGAGGTATATCAAATTCCAGAGATTTAGAGTTTCTAGATCACAGTATAGCAACACTTGGTGGAAGCATGTATCGATACAATACTTGAAACGGTATAGAAAATTTCGAAGATAATACAGTAGTACATTACACACTGCATAAATAATAATCACCAGTAAAATGTTCTCACCTGAGTTATTCAAGGAAAAAATCCACACACTGAATAAAATCAGGGTCTACATCACTTATTTTCTGTATTCATGTATATTTAATTCTGAGATAGTGAGCTATTTGAAGTTAACCACAACGCTAACTAGTGAGTCCACAATAAAGCACAAAATTTCTGAAAGTTAAGAAATCCAGTCACTAGTGAATTTGACGATTTCCCATGTAAATAATCCAAAGGTGCTTGGACGATAATTAATCTCGACAGATTTCATGCAATTGAAACCATGCTGACAGCATTTCACAAATAAATAGTCAAAGGTTCCAATGAACCTGATAATCTACATGTGAATAATCAGAATATTACAGGTATAAATACTCGAAATGATGGGAAAATGAAAGCCTATCATCATATTGAAAAATGTTACAAACTATTCAGTTCAAGTGTTGTAAGTTTTGTCATGACATTATCCCATTTTCAGCCACCGGTCTCTGAATATACTAATAAGTTTTGAAAGGGAACTGTATTTCTCTAGGTGCTACAGTCTGGAACCGCGCGACCGCTACGGTCGCAGGTTCGAATCCTGCCTCGGGCATGGATGTGTGTGATGTCCTTATGTTATCTAGGTTTAAGTAGTTCTACGTTCTAGGGGACTGATGACCTGAGAAGTTAAGGCCCATAACGCTCAGAGCCATTTGAACCATTTTGTATTTCTCTTATGCATGAATGTGTGTCTAGTTTCACCTTCTAGAAAAAATTCGTAGAAGTTAATCCATTTGATATCTGTATACTATGACGTTAATCATTCAGAAAAATAGCTTTCAACTCCTAACAAACAATGACGAAATTTGTGTTGAAGATACTGATCTGATTATGCTGTTCCCTCAAACTGCGTGTATCAGTGAACGCCTACTAGGGGACTTATCTGATAGCTGTAAAGCAGGACAATGTGTGGTGAAGTGAGGCAAATCATTCCTTAGTGTGCTGGAATAGTAAAAAGGGAAAGAGACTCCACAAGCAAATCTAGTACTGAGGCAGGCATATAAAGCCATGTGGTTGCAAGCAATACATACATTTCCCCCCAACTTGTACTTTATGCACAGTACCATAGTAGCCTAAAACACCAATTTTGTTCAATATGTTTGACCTTTACTAACAACTTACTTTTTAAATGAGTACTGATGTGTATGTAGGATACAGAAACAAAAGAAAACATCTTTTGCACAATCTTAGCAACATTAACGTATTTTCCATAATGTTTACACCAAGTGGAGTGTACTTTTTGACCACCACAAAAGTTTTTACAAATACAAATATCGATAACTGTCTTTGATTTTCATTCAAAACATACATTTAAAGTTATATAGATGTGTAAGGAGGATCCTGAACCTGAAAACATGAATATGACATTTGTTGTAAAAAAGCACATTCACTCTCAAGACCAAATTTTTTGATTGATGTTTTAATGAAAAGTTCAGAACATTTATGAAACCCAATGTAAGACATCATTAAAAACGGTAAATATTAATTTTTCAAAATTTCAGGATGTAAAGTAGCAGATTATGATATGAGAAATTTCAAGAGATGGGAGCGAAGTACCCCGTCCTTGGTAGGGCATGGGTTAATCAAACTAAACTTCTTAATACAATGAAGAGACGAACGCAAATTATGCTACAAAAGCATTTTAACGCTCAAAATTCAGAACGAGGTAGATAACCGTATGTGGTTGCTTTTAACTGGCGTCTAATAGCACACAAAAATTATTTATAATATCTTCCAGTTGAGAGAGAGACAGTATAACTGTCACCAGCATTCACGTATATGACAGTCGCAAATGGATGTCGTCACCTACTTGGCAACATGGTTCCGAACTCGTCACAGATAAGATCTTTCTTTACAATTTGTCAAACACAGTAAGCAAGAATTCATTCCGTATTCACGTGCTTGATTCACAAAATTAGACTGTCCGCAAGAAGCGAAAGTAACACACTTAAAGTGCACACATTAATCTAAAAGCAGGGACCTCTCCCTAGTAATGGAACCGCATGGTGACACATACGACCTGCATCGTTCGTCTGAAAATTAGGACCGAACGTCCACATTACACAGGAGCCTCACTGATAATGCGTTCCCGACGAACCACACAGTCCCAATCCGAATTTTAGTGGATGACTAAGTTTCGACTCCCACACAGCAAAGAATATGAGCTCCAGAAAACAAACCACACGAAACTGCCCAGAGATTCTGAAGGACCTGACTGGAGTCTCCGTGCACTGTATTGCTTGTGCTCTCATGAAAGGAGTTGATCCGACACTTCACAATATCAACTGTATATGTATCATGTTTGGAGGTGACGGTGCGCAACCAGTCCAGTATTTTTCGATGAGAGTCGATAATTGGCTAAAAATCGCTTCTAGGCAACCCAATTATCAATATCAATAGGCATTAAGCCCGCAAGCTAACAAAATCCGTATAGGATTTAGACCACTGTCGATATGGTGCATCGTTTCAAACTCTACGAGCAGACTAATACATAATCTAAAATCTTTACCGGCGTATGGTATGATCAGCATCCTAGTGTAGACTTAGGAAAAACAAATCATTCTATTTGAACCACAAACCGTTTATTTAGCGCATGTTGTTCCAGTCAAGAGAACTGGTTTGTGGGATTGAAGGGACCAGACTGCTATGGCCATCGGTCTCAGGAGAAGTATCAGAAAAGTCTGCTAGATACCCACCAAATTGTGCAAAATTTTCTTATGTGCCATTAACGTTGCGAAGCGATTTTCGTGCAACAGTGAAAGAAATGTTGTGAACAGATGTTTGTTGGCAGCCTTCAATGGTAATCAATGTCGGACGTTTGTGAAAAGTATAGAAAATGGAGTACAAGAAGAGCGTAAAAAAATTATTTGCACTTTGTTGGCTGTGAATGTGGAGGCGAAAAATTTTTAGGACTCGTGAATGATCTGCAAACTACCACGACTGACCATTAGGAAAACGGTAAAGCAGTGATTCCCTCGTTTTAGGAAACATTATTGCGTATTAGGAAACGTTAGCAAACCGTTGCTCTACTACCGTTGAACAGTAATTATACCTGATACGGCGCATAAAACACACATTTTAAGTTCGTACATCAACTCAAACACTGTTAGAAACCATAGAAGGTAATTAAGAGGAAACCTATAAAATAAAATCTATGTATTTTTTCTTCTTCATAAGCAAACAACACTGACTCCATTCATAGCGATTTCACAGCATTTTATTAAGTCAGATCTTACCACGGGAAAAAATTACAGAAGTGATTTGTCTTGGTAAACGCAACTGTGTACTACATTACATGCAATACGAAAGCTTCTAGTGGAAATGTGGAGCAACGTGAAACAAAATTTGTGATTTTGAATTCAGATTCTGTATCGCGCGTATAAATTTACTGTGTTAACTTGTGATTCAATGGAGAAACGCACTGCAGCTTGTAGTGTTATGGCTTTCCCCAGTCTACTATTTCACTTGCACATGATTCAGAAGGGCACACTAGACACACTAAAATGAAGTATTATGATTTTGTCCATTCGCATTCTCTGACTAAAGTTTGATTCAGTGCGAACATAAAGCCTTTCTGAAAGTAGTTGTGTTTCTGGAGAGCTTCGATTATTGAGACTGGTGCAGTGAGAAATTTAATCCCATCTCGTACGTCAAAGCGAAGCTGCCGACCCGTATTTAGTTTGATTTTACATGTGTAGCAATGCATATAAGTAATCTGAGTGTGCCCATACTTTCCGATTAAATCGGTGGAGCAGGATACTGCTGAATTTGTCTCTCCCGTCGCACTTCGTTAAAAGGATGCGGATATAGGTCAAGCCATGAATGTGACGAGATGAATGTTTCTCTTTATTGGAATCTTTAGAAATCACCATGCGAGATGTATATTCCTCCCACACTACAACATCAAGCAACTACTACATTGTAAACGATCGTCATAAGGTCAGGCTTCACGGTGGGCTGTTCCAACGCTAGCCGATCAGACAAGGGTGCCTGAGGCGCAGGTTGTGTAGGCAACCCGCAGTGCCCACAAGTGGACGTGCTTGCCCTGCTGCTTAGGGGTGGGCTGGCATGCTGTAACAGACTGCTCTACGACTTACAAGGATAACACAGTAGGTGCCTTAACCCGATCTCCCAGAAACTTCACTAAGTGTAAGTGGAGTCAAAATAGGTGAAGATGTACTACATGTACCTTTTGCTCTAATTAACAGATCAAATGAAACCATGGATAGCGTCACGGTTTCACACTTTTGAGCGTTGTGCTCGTAACCAGATTATTATTTATATTTCTGTATTTCATTTAGCCACTCATGTTTGTAGAAGATTACTCTACGAAAGTTTTCCAGTGTATGTTGGAATAACGATGTCCTTATTCGTCTAGTAAGAAAATTATTTGAAGTTTTTTTCGGTGAAATTCCTATAGTCTATTCTGATTCGTAATCTACTATACATGGTTTCCATGAAATTATTGCCATCATGTAAAATCTTAAGCACCGTTAATTACGTTCCTTTCCCAAATGAGACTCACGTGAAGTAATGTGACTATGGGAAACCTGCCTTTGCAAAACGCTCGTGGTGTTCAAAATTACTGCTAGAATGTATCTGTCACTGGTATCACCCACGAGAATGCACCAATACAATAAATATAAGAACAAATAATAAGAATTTAAAAAGCTTATAACCCCCTGATATCTACCAAATTCACTTACTGTGAAACCCAGTTGCATCTTTACAATTAACAGAACACCCTTGTGTCCCCTAAATTGATAAGAAACATTTATATAGGAACCTTCCACGAATATGGGTAGATAAATCCGGTTTCGAAGGGGGGGGGGGGGGTACAAAACTCAAAGGCTGCGGCGCTAGTCACTGTACCTCCGTTAAGAGAATTGCGAGTTGTAAAGGCATCTAAACTACGTCAAAAACTTGAACGCCGTTCCCTCAGAAACGATCGAGCAATTTTTCAACAGAAGAAAAGCAGAAGAAGAGAGCAAAGAAGGGAAACAAGAAATGGGAAAGGAAGAAGAGAAAGACGAAAAATCGAAGGAAAGGAAAGGAAAAAGGAAAAGATAAAAGATAAGAGGAAAAGGTAAGAGAAAAAGTGAAAGGAGAGTGTAGAGATGGAGAGGGAAGAGATAAAGAGTAAAGCGACGAGAAAGACAAGAAAAGTATAACACAGAGGCATAGAAAAATTGTAGGTTTCCGCTCGTATTTACACAGTTTGCACCAGAAATATCAAACATAGAACACCTGGGCAAAATGAGAGAATGTTCACGACATCACAGAAAAGGGAGAAAAGGCAGTCGGGAAAATCAATGAGCAGGTGAAATACAAAAGAATGAAGCTTCATGAGTTGGGGTTGAAAAGAGAAACCATATAGCTGCGTTTGGTACCAACGATAATTAAGAGGCAATGTTCGGAGACAGAATGTCGACCTTTCGAATTTTATAAATTCTTGGGAAGTGAGCTGGGCTACCAGCTCAGTGATTTGTACGACACTCCCTAATACACAAACTGCGAATTAACTGACTGTTTGGTTCAGAATGTAATGAAGAAAGAAAATTAATGTGTGGAAATTTACGGTTGCACTTGTAGTTCGTTCTCTAAATTACAGATGATTTTTATGGAACAGTCGCAGTCCATGATGTACATGAGTGCTGCCATCACAGTATCTGCTTGTAGGAGCTGTACCGATAAATAGCTATTTGCTATAGTTAGTAGTGAAACTGAGGTGCCTTTTGAAGAGAAAGATTTAGTACACAGAACCTTAGAAATGCTTTCAGTCGGAATGTTCAAATGTTCAAATGTATGTGAACTCCTAAGGGACCAAACTGCTTAGGTCATCGGTCCCTAGATTATCGGACCCACATGCAAGATGTGGAGACAGTGACGGAAGTTACTAGCCGACACAGCTCCAGTGGGACTGCGTGGGCCGTACTTGCCTTCGCCTTTGGCGAAATACACCGCACCGCTGCAGGTGCTTTTTGCGACTGACGAACGGATGTCACCAACGTGTTCAAAAGGCCAGCAGATTCCACAGTCGGCTGCGTTTGTACGGACACCGTGTGGCCTTGAGGCTGGCCGGAATGCTTCATAAGCATGCTGGAATAAACACCTGTCAGTACTAACACCGCTCCACAGAACGCTCCGGCGTGAATCAGCTCCATCCTATGCCATTCTTCTCGCCCATCCTGATGCGTAGCGATTCTGGAATAGGTGGGGTAATTTCAAGCTACTAAAACATCTTTCACTCCATCAGAACGGCAAGTACAGAGATCGTATGTAAAATATGTAGTTGTACTGTACCACTAGCCGCCCAGGGTTGCGGCGTGGTCTACGGTGTCCTGTCACGGCTACTGCCACCCCCCCCCCCCCCCCGGCGGAGGTTCGAGTCCTCCCTCGGTCTCGGTCGTGGGTGTGTCTGTCATCCGTAGCGTAACTTAGTTTAAATTGGTTTAAGTAGTGTGTAAGCTTAAGGGCAGATGACCTCAGCAGTTTGGTCGCATATCGCATAAGGCCTTACCACAAATTTCGAAATTTGCACCAACAGCAGTTATTTGATATTGCATTATTAGGCAACAACGTTCCAACCACTTGGGACCGGTGACCTCGCTGTTTGGTCCCCTCCCGCAAATCAACCAGTAAACCAATCCAATTACGTCTTTTCCACGGCTGTCGCATGAAGGATACCAAGTACCACTTGTGCATGTATAGGACAGGGCACCAATATTCATATCTTATTCCGTAGATATCCGAACTTCATTGTCTGGTGTTATGAAAGTAAACAATTAACAACTAACCATAGTAGGGGAGAGCAGGGGAAAATGATCTCTTTAAAGTGTTGCGCGCTATATTCTGCTCAATATTCAAAATATTCTCAAGTCTATTGAGTATAGGATTAGCATGCAGGGTATTTCAAAACTATACCTACAACGTTTAGGGACAGGTTCCCTAACGAAGACAAGAAACAAAAGTCGACTAAATATAGGTTCTAAAACGTGTATCTTAAGAGTTATGAGCACTTATTCATCTTCGGTACTATGAAACAGATCTCTTCTATTGCAAAGAGTTTGCTTTCCATATTTTTGGAGGAGACAGTGTAGACAAAAACAAGAAAAAAAAGCCCAGTTAACATTAGGTCTAAAACGCACGCTTGAAGAGCTAGAAGCACTGTTTCTTGTCCGCTAATGTGAAACATATTTCTGCACAACAGGTGCTCATAGCTCTTAAGGTCGGGTTCAAGAGCCGGAGTTTACTATATATTTTTTTCTTATTTCGGTTTAAAGAACCTATCGCTAAAGTTTGTCTATTTGATTTTGAAATTCGCTGCATAATTCACCTTTTAAAATTTTGAAACTTCGATGTAGTTTAGAATAAATGCGTAAATAACCCTAAAGGGTCATTTTACTCCTGATCTTTGGCGTGAAATGTTCCTCAGGACTATGATCTTCAGTTTATTGCCATCGTTTTTATTTCTTTATTTATGTGTTATAAATGCATTCACATACATGTATATGCTAATCGATTTGGGTTTTAGACGGCACTTAGATAAGCAATATTTCACATAAAATGCGCTTACGTAAAGCCGAAGACGTTTTTTCTTATATCATCACCACCTGAAAAACTAAAGTATTTCGGTCTGTTATTGAAAAGCACAAATTAGACAAAAATAAAAAAAAGCTCCTTACATATTCAGTTTCCTTTGTCTTGCCAAAAGATCTGCTCTTATAAAAATCACAAATGAAATCAATATCATCACCCACTACGGAACACTGATCCTGAGCACAATTTTCACAGTCCTGACGCGTAATCCAACCTTCCCCACTACAGAACGGCCCCACAGGTAAAGTTAGTGTCAATTGTTCGCACAGCGTAATTGCAGGGGCTGCTCAGCCTTACTACCGTCCAGTGCTCAGTTTTTGGTCCGCAATCTTATTCTGTTTTAGGCAACCCAACGAAGAATACTTCTGGCAAAACCGTCTACTGTGGGCCACCTGAATTTGCGCTTACAGTGACCTGACTGACTAACTTCCGTGATAATTATTTTTCAAACGACTCAACGTATCGAAGTTTATTCTTAACAGTTATTATTCAGAACAGATTATCCTGAAACAGCCTTAAAAGCTTTTCAGACTGTTTCTGACCACCCTGTAGTTAATTTGTAAGAGTCATTCGGTAGGGCGGATAAATATTTACACTACTCCATCTGTTTGATTAAAATCCACTTGGCTATAAATTCAACGAATTCGTGCTCTCCCTGTAAGAGGCAAACTGGTGTATAGTATTTAAGTGTGATAGCAGTTTCCTCTTTTGGGAAACATACAAATTACAGCACCGGTCTCGTTGTGTGAAGCTGCACTCCACATTAAATAAGTTCGCAAGTCAGTTTTGGTTTACTATTCCTCCAGGTTTAACAATTTCTAAGAAACATCGTCATCCAAAGGTCTCCTTTCTTCCTTCACTCCTCCAAGGACTCTACACAAATCTGTCGTTAAATACAGTTATTATTGTAATTATAAAAGATTTCTGTGTCTGACACATCTCTCGAACACTGGAAGTATTGCAGAAACCTTCGCATACTTAATCAATTTTCCTCTGTTTTAGTTACTTTTTCATCTACCATCTTTTCAGATGTAAAGTATTGTACAGCCAACACAAGTTTCTATTTTAATCTCTTCATGTTACCATTGTTTTCATTTTCACCTGTTATCGTATTTTCTTTGTACCTTCTGAAATCTTACCAAAAGATATTTCTGAGTACATTTCTATTATTCAGAATTTTCTATTACTTCCCTGCTATAGTATGCCTGAAACTCTGGTTTTCTATCTGAAAACTGTTTGACGAATTTGTTTTCTTTGCCTCCATACCTGCCACATATTTTGGTGTGTACGCAAGTACCTATGTTAAATAACTGTCCCTCTTGTCAGTTCGCGTGTTCTTCAATGACTAAGCTGTTGAATGTATTACTTAATTTAATCTGATGTATCTCTCTACTATTAAATAAACTTTCATAACCTGAATTTCTGATTTATTGGCGCATAAGCCTGTTTCTTTCTAGCTTTGTAGCTAATTTTTGGCGCCACTCTCCAGATCTACTCTCAATGGCATTCCGTAAGTTAATCGATCAATAAACCTCAGACATTTCAGGAAGTTATATTTTCGTGGCGAAATCAGTGTAACACAGCTACACGCCCTTACCACTTATATTCTGACAACAAGGTAAAATACAACGTAAATTTTATCCTGCATTTGTAATGAATTACTTGGCCAACTTATTCCAAATCACGAAGCCATTTTCTCGGAATCCAGTTAATTTTTCTAACAAGTTTCGATAGGAACTTCACACAGTGAGCTCTTTTGTTGTTAGATTGAAGTAAGTCGGACGCTTTCTTGGATGACTTAACCAAAGGGGCTGTTTATCGCAATTTATTCGTTATCATAATGACCTAAATTTTTACGAGAGTCAGAGGTCAAGATGTTTGTATGTACATCAGTCGACCGTGTGTCGAAAATACGAACAACCCTGCCTGCTGTTACCCACAAATAAAATAACCTAAGCCGCAATCTGTACACCAATCACGAAGTGAAAATTTGAGTCATCTTAATCTCGAATGGATTCCGAGGTGAAATTCCATCACAATTTTGTTGATTAGTTAGTGCTTATACAATCAGATAGGCGACAGAAAAATTCCTGTGTTGATATTTTTGAATGCATCGGGAAATTGGTCAAATGATTTTGTTACTAATATGCCTCATTTTACCTACGCAACTTCTTCGTAGTCTGAGGTAGAACATTTCAAAGCTACAGCAATGTTGTCCAATGCAACAGCGATAGAGGTAAGCATTATTTAGAGTTTCGCATAGGAACAGCCTGAAGGAATTTTTTTTTTTTATTTTCTCTTAATCCGACAGTGCCTCTCAAGTCATACTTTTAACCAACAATCATACTTACGAGTAACGTTAATTTCACTTCATGTGCCTCCTAAAGTTTAACACGATCTCAGTGCACTTTTCAAAACAAAATCGAACTACCTTCTTCTCTCTCTGTGTGTGTGTGTGTGTGTGTGTGTGTGTGTGTGTGTGTGTGTGTTAAACGCCTTCTTCTAAAAGATGGACAGACAGTCACGCTTCAGGGTGGAGCACAATTTTAAATTAAAGGTTTTAACAGTTTATTTATTGCCTCATGAGGGAAGCGAAGGTCTCCATTATTTATTGTAATTGACGTTCTTCGTTTGTTTATCTTATATAAGTAGGAAGTAATTACGTGCCAAACAATGTGAATAAGTCATCGACGAAATTAGTCGATTATTTCAATTTTAATAGCACAAGGGTAATTGGTGCCACCTGCATTCATATATATAAATACAGACAGAGAGGCAGCTTTCAACCTTTCTTTCCGAAGAACGAGTGAGGTGCAGAATCGTTCAGTAGGTCTATCCACTCGTAGAGGAGGACAGCCACAGGCAGGATTACTTAGGGGCTTCTCGGGAACACAGTAGCCAATTCTCACTGGCATGGACCACGTGCAGGAAAAGGATCTTGAAAGGAATCTGACCTGGACTGAGAGTGGTCAGTCCGTACTGAAGCCCAACATTCGCCACCTGTACCTTTTCGGCCTCTGGCCGCTGTGTGAGTCAAGACTGTTCAATCTGTACACATTTTATGGTTTCATTCTGGGCCTCTGGAACCTGACAGAGTGCTTGCTGACCATTTACTTTGCCTGGGGAGACATGGACGAGGTGACGCTAGTGATGATGTCATCTGTTTCCAACTTGAACGGCCTGATCCAGATGATGTTCTTCGTGTACGACAGGCGGCTCTACAACTCACTTGCCCGCCACGTGGCCGCTCTGCTCTCTGTCCAAAGCGACGTCTGCGACAGGCATCCACCATTGGCGGCCATCTTTCGCAGTTCCCAGAGGCGAGCCTTCCGCCTGTCCCTGGCGCTGCTGCTCTTCATGTTCTCTCAGTGCTTCGTGTGGTTCCCCATGCCCAGGATCGTATACCCAGAGCAGAGGCTCCTGCCCTTCGCCCAGCACGCCTGGGACAACAACACCAACTTCTACGGCCTCTCGTACTTCGCCCAGTGCGCGGCAGGCTTGTGGATGACGCAGATGAGTTTCGGTATTGACTGTCTCCTGGCGTCGATCATGATCCTGCTGGCTGCGCAACTGGATATCCTCGCAAGACGAATTTTGGCTCTCAAGAATGACGGCTACAACGAGACATTCGAGTATTCTAAGAAGAGGCCAGGAGCGAGGTTCAGTGACACAATGTACAGTGATTTGTGTCTTTGCGTCGAAAGCCATCAAAAAATTCTCAGGTACGTACTGCAGCACGTTGCAAATCGTATGTACTGTTCTGATGCATACAATCATTCAACAAACTGCACAAGATATCAGAACCACGTCTTAGGCTAGTAACAGTAAGTAATAGGATGAATATTTTTCTCTATGCCAGACAAAATTACGTTTTTATCAGTTGGTAATCTGAAGTAAGGGTTAGACTTTTATCAAATTTTCTGAACATCACTGACAGATCTTCAAAAGTGAGTTCAGCTTCTGCTTGTCAAAAATTAAAAAAGTAGTATTTGAAATAAGTAGATGAATAATATGATTAAGTGAAGCTAGTTTGTGTTGGTTGCCATTATACCATTTTACATAAAAATGAAGATCAAACTAGGCTTTGTGTCTCTGATTCACCTGATTTCCCAGCTTTTGTTGGCAAACTTCTATTTACCCATGAATAATGAGATGTTGTATACAGGGTGTTTCGGAAGTGATGGTTAATATTCAGGGATATGACGGGAATGATTATTCGAAACAAAATCGTCAAGCAAACATGGGCTCTAAAACGCATGCCTTAAGAGGTATGAGCAATCCTTGATCTTCGATAGTGTGAAACAAATCTCTTGTACGGAAAGCTCTTTGCGTTCCAAATTTTAGGAAGTCGTAGTACGTCCAAAACAAGAAAAAAAATCCAGTGACCATGTGCTCTAAAATGTATATCTCAAAAGTTATGAGCACTTGTTCATTAGGAGAGCTGTTTCAAACTAGCGAAGATGAACAAGTGCTCATCGCTCTTAAGGTATGCATTTTAGAGCACATATTTACTGGACATTTTTTCCTTGCTTTGGTCTGTACTACCACATCCCAAAATATGGAAAGCAAAGAGTTTACAGTAGATTTGTATCGAAAATGAAGAAAATGCTCATAGCTCTTAAGACGTGCGTTTTAGAGCCCTTGTTTACTTCAATTATTTGTTTCAATTGACCATTACTGCTATGTATCTGAATATTGACCATCACTTCTGAAACAATTCCTCAACCATTCTCACTAACAGAATAAAACTTTATTTTACCGTATGTATGTCATAAACTGTCGTTAGCGAAAAGATAAAAATTGTTTCCTTTGACAAATTCGAAACAGATTTAATTTACGGGTACAGTTAGTGTCAGTTGTTCCCATAGTGTGTCAGTTGTTCTCATAGTGAACGACAACGCACTACGCTGCTCAGACTTTGGGTCGATTCGATAGGTTCTACCGTCCCATGTCCCATTCCTGTACCGCTGTCTTGTTCGGTTTTAGGAAACCAAACTGCGAACACGTTTGGTGAAATCGTCTGGGGCGGACCGCTTGAATCTGCATGTGCAACGGCCTGATTGGATAATTTAAATGCTATTTAAATCGGAAATGGTGCAACGTATCGATCTTTTTCCGTAACAGTTATTTCTCAGCACAACCTACCCCGCGACGAGTTCACAAGCTTTTCATATGGTTTCTGACCCAAAGTTGCAAATAAATCCTGTACAGAAGTAACATTGTCACGTACTAGTATTCGTTAAAATACTTACTCTATACTGTAAACATTTTGTCTGTAAATATTTTGTCCATATTATACAAGACATCTTGAGGCCAATTTGTAAAGTATTTCATTCTACAGCTGATTGAATTCCGATACAACTAGAATGGGTATCCCCAGCCTCAAGCGCTCTTTTCTATAACAAACATTAATCGTTGAATCAGTTCTTTATGTATATGACACACTCTTTCTCGAATGTAACAACAGTAGATGAAAACATGTTTATTCATAATCATAGAGGTATTGAAGTTTCCTATTGTGGTGGTAATTGACTACAGAGAAGGAATGAAACAATTTTTCGGTAAAGTTCCCCTGTGAATATTTATACCATGTTAGGTACTCGTACCCACAATATATTTAATTTTTTCATTGAAAGTGTGCTTCTCAGTGTTGGTGAACATATTAAATAGTGCGCTGTACAATATATGTCAATGTAAACTAAATAAACCTCTCCTGATAAAAACTGCACTGATTACTCTATCGAATTTTCTGTCAGTTTTTCCGATTGTCTTTCTCCCGATGCGATCGCATTCTTCGCTATTGAAACCAGAGCCATCGGAAAATTATATTATAATCTTTCATCGTTTACTCTTTCCCAGTATGTCTTTGACTACGCTCGTAACGACAACTTTCCCGTTTCTATTTCTTAAAAGATGTTAAGCGTTTATCGAAATCAGAGTTGCCTGCTATAGACAATGTGTTCATAATCGTAATGGAGAAGACAGGGAACGATGTTGCACTAAACAAAGAAATCAGCTCATTTACCCATTTGTGTCAAAGGGTGCCGATTGAAATACATCTGGCACATTCCTTTTCAGGGCTCTAGGAATTCCCTTGGGAAGTGGCTAAAACAAACAGGAGCACAAAAAATGGTTCAAATGGCTCTGAGTACTATGGGACTAAATTGCTGATGTCATCAATCCCCTAGAACTTAGAACTACCTAAACCTAACTAACCTAAGGACATCATACACATCCATGCCCGAGGCAGGATTCGAACCTGCGACCGTAGCGGTCGCGCGGTTCCAGAGTGTACCGAACAAGAGCACATAATGTGTTACTGTTCCAATATCAATGCAATAATAAATGACCTACCAAGCTCCAAATCTATTACTACACAGCTAGAAAAAAGGAACACCTGAAGTGACAAGATCATTTTGTTTACAGGGCATGGTACAGATAGAGCATCATTGTAGGCACATATGATAACAACCTCAGACAAAATGAAGCACAAATGTCACAGAATAGTGGACCTAACTAACGCATAATTACACAATGAAACATCCCTCCCCAGTCTGACGGCATTGCAGGCACCTATTATCGCATGCAAATGATTTTAAAGGTGTTGATTGGCAACCTGCAATAGATTGCCGCAAGCATCAAGCTACTAACACCTATTGCTGCTATTCCGCAACGATTCTTGCAGGCTCTGGAGAACTAGTAAATTCCTGTTTCACCATGTCCGATACGTTTCAGTGGGCGCGAGATCTATCTGGTGAACAAGCTAGCCACGGCAGTTACTGCACACCACGTAAAGCTCGTTGTGTCCTGGCAGCCGTATGCGGACGGGCATTATCCTGCCGAACAAGCATATCAGCTTGTAGAAAAAAATGACAGTAGCATAGTGATAACCTGAGCAATATACGGGGAATTGACTATTTTACCCCACTGTAATACCAAACGCCAAACGTGACCTCGAGTTGTAATAGAGAGCGGCCCAAATCCCACGAAGTGTGGGGAGGGCCGTATGTGTCGTGGACGAATGCATTGTCGAGAAGATCGCTCACCAGACCTACCCCACACAAGTGCGCGTCCATCAGTCACATACAGGCAGAATCTGCTCTCATTACTGAAGACAACAGAGTTCGACACCACTCTCTAGTCGACTCTTTCATGACACTGCACTGAAGTGGCAAAAGTCGTGGGATACCTCCTAACGTCGTCTCGGACTTACTTTTGCCAGGCGTAGTTTAGCATCTCGACATGACATAACTCAAGAAGTCGATGTAAGTCCCCTGCAGAAATACTGAGTCATGCTGTCTCCAGTGCCGTCCATAATTGTGAAAATTTTACCAGTGCATGATTTTATGCTCTAACTGACTTTTCGATTATGTCCCGCAAATGACCGATGGGATTCATGTGGGGCGATCTGGGTGGCCGAAGCATTCGCTCGAATTGTTCATAATGTGCTTCAAACCATTCTCGGACAACTGTGACCCGGTGACATGTGGCATGTTCATAAAAATTCTATTGTCATTTCGGAACAGGAAGTCCATGAATAGCTGAAAATGGTGTCCAGGAGGTTCTATTGGACCAGAAGACACAGTCCATTTCAAGTAAACACAGTCCACGCCATTATGGAGCTAACATTAGCTTGCACAGTGACTTGTTGACAACCTTGGGCGATGCACCACACTCTAAACCAACCAACAGCTCTTACAGACTGAAATCGGGACTCATCTGACTAGGCCACGGTTCTTAGTCGTATAGGGTCCAATCGACATGGTCACGAGCCCAGGAGAATCTCTGCAGGCGATGTCGGGCCGTCAGTAAGAACACTCGCGTAGGTCGTCTGCTCCCATAGCCCACTAACACCCACTGCCCTAACGGCACAGGCACTAGTAATTCTCCGGTGAGCAGTCGGCTAACAGTGACACGGCAGGTATAACAAGTGCTCGGATTTGTCCCCTGGATGCTGTTTGCTCGGTGTCCGCTGCTCGCATGACGCGTCTATATATTGTCATGCATCTCTTCTAGGTGGACATCCAGCGGCTGGTCTATTTGTGTGGGAATGTTTCATCGGCCACTGCTGAGATCATCGACACCATTTATACGTTGCTGCGACGAGTGCCACAACCCGTTGATACGTGAAACAGCTTCCCGCACGACCACAAGGCGATCTCGTTCAAATGTGTGAAGGTGTTCCTAAGCAGTACTTACTCGTCAGTAGAGGATGGTTGCAGCCCAGAATAAATGTTGCAGTCACTATTCACCTCCAATCTCAGAACGATGACTGCATTTAGACTCAAAACAGAGGATGCACAAACACTCTGCCTGAGCACTGTCTAATCAGCGATTAACGTTCTACAACGACCAGTCAACCCGGCTGCATGCCCGAGAGACCTTCAAGCGTTCAAAAATGGTTCAAATGGCTCTGGGCACTATGGGACTTAACATCTCAGGTCATCAGCCCCCTAGAACTTAGAACTACTTAGACCTAACTAACCTAACGACATAACACACATCCATGCCCGATGCAGGATTCGAACCTACGACCGTAGCGGTCGCGCGGTTCCAGACTCAAGCGCCAGAACCGCTCGGCCACCAGCGGCCGGCCCTTCAAGCGTGACAAATACATCTACATCTACAGGGATACTCTGCAAATCATATTTAAGTTCCTGGCATAGGGTACATGGAACCACCATCTCAAGTCCCTATTGTTCCAATCTCGTATAGCGCACGGAAAGAACGAACAACTATATCTTTCAGTACGAGCCCTGATTTTCCTTATTTTATCATGGTGATCGTTTCTCCTTATATAGGTCGGTATCAAAAAAATATTTTCGCGTTCGGAGGATAAACCTGGTGATAGAAATTTCATGAGAAGCTTCCGCCTCAACGAAAAACCCCTTGTTATAATGATGTTCACCCTAAATCCTGTACCATTTCAGTGACACTGTCTTCCCTATTTCGCAATAACACAAAACATGCTGCCCTTCTTTAAACTTTTTCGATGTAATCCGTCAGTTCGGTCTAGTAAGAATCCCATTCTGCGCAGAAGTGTTCTATAAGAGAATGGACAAGTATAGTGTAGGCAGTCTCCTTAGTAGATCTGTTCCATTTTCTGTGTCCTTCCAATAAAACGCAGTCTTTAGTTAGCCTTCCCCACAACATTTTCTATGTGTTCCTTCCAATTTAATTTGTTGTTAGTTGCAATTCCTTGAAACCGAAGTTTAACGGATTCCATGTAGTACTCATGTGGATGACTTCACACTTATCGGTATTTAGCGTCAATTGCCAATTTTCGCACTGTACAGATATCTTTTCTAAATTGTTTTGCAATTTGTTTTGATCTTCTGATGACTCTATTAGTCGATAAACGACAACGTCATCTGCAAACTACCCAAGGGGGCTGCTCATATTGTCTCCCAAATCGTTTATATAGGTAAGGAACAGCAGAGGGTCTATAACATTAGGAATCACATCTGTTTTACTTGATGACTTTCCGTCAATTACTAACACTATAAACACTATATATCACTAACACTATAACTCGTTGGTATGCTCATATTTTTCCCTTGTGACATTGCACACATTTCTTGACCGTGCTGCATATTTTTCAGCTTTGTATATGACCAGGAAACAAACTACTTCGTAAGAATAACACAACGGATCCCATATTATTACTTGTGATATATTACTTTATGGCTATCTGTCTTCATAAAGAAGTTAACTTCGAACAAAAGAGCCTTTGATAGTTACCTGATGATCACATAGGAGGGAGACCAGGATTCTGCTTAACAACAGTTTTATTTTCTTCTGTTACAGTTTCGTGCCTCATCTCCAGATCACAATGAATCCCGTCGCTATGACGTCGTTCGGTTGCAGCGTTCTTATTATATGTCTAGGACTGTTTCAATCAACATTCGTAAGTTTATTACAATATGTCGCTAATGCAATAGTGACGCACATTAAAATCGATGACTTCACAATTATTTACTAGTGTATTTACTTACATAAGGGTTCGAATGATGCAAATTTTTGACAATTATTTTTTTCTGTTACACTATTTAGTAAAGTGACACCAGACATTCCTGTCATCGTTTTTCTTTACTTTACTACTGTAACACCCGTGTTACAATGTTACTAAGGAGCAAATTCAGATATTTCACAAAAATCTGGCAATTATTGTTCATTATAAACACAGTTTAGTCATACCTTCCACCAACATCCATGCGTTCTTTGAGTACACTGTATCACGGAGTTGCACAAGCAGAGTATTGCAACACGCTTTCAGGTTAGTTCGGAAATGAGCAGTCATGTGAGGATGTAGGCTATTTCAGTAACCTTACAGACGTTTTCAGGAAATAATTTCTTCAGTGAGAATAGCTAACTCAGTTACCGTGGGTGTTACGGTGCATTTGGTGTGTGGCTGTGTCATGACAGGTAGTGTTGTTTGCTGTGTATGTCCTTTTCAGAGACGGTTGTGGAACGAGGCTGTTCGATGGAGGATGTCAAATTAAACACCTTTCAGGTCAAATTTTCAACCTTATTTTATTTGACAACAAGTTTCAGCGTTATACTACGCCATCTTCAGGCCCCTGACCGACGTTCTGTAGGAATCTACCTCGGTTTTGATCAAAAGGTCGGCAGGAAATACTTGAAGTGATCACTGTAGCAAGTATGTACTAATTCCAGTATTACTGGCCCCTGTCTCTATCACAACCGTTGTAGATTGCTCCTACACGTCAGTCTGGGGCCTGAAGGTGGGGTGATATAACGCTGAAACTGGTTGCCAAATTAAATGAGGTTGGAAATCTAACTGGTGAAAGGTGTTAATTTGACGATGTTCTTTGTTGTTCCCACTACTTACTGCGGAAATTGTCATCAGTTTCACCACATAACAACTGCCTCGGACCAAACTTTGTGTTACTGGGGAAAACATATTTTCCATACTTTCCGCTGATGATACAGATCGTGATAATTGCTGTATTGCGCACGCTTTCTCGCCTCTTTGTACTGTTTTGGTTTTGCGCGTAATGATTATATTGACGGTGTCACTCTATGAAATTTACTACTGTCCTATATCTTTGTCGATTTTCTAAGAGAAGAAAGCTCCCTTGTTGTTGCAAGTGGTAAGTTCCTCAGTAGGCGCCGTAGACTGTGTTGTTTGTTCTCTGCCAAACTTGTTGATGCGAGTACACGATATTTGCTACGACTTTGTCTGTGGAAAATCTACTAATAAAATTTTTTTCAATACCCTGTTAGTCAGCATATACGAATCACAACGTCTCAATCTCTCTGTATAGGAACGCATTCATGAATGATACAATACTACAAGGACTGTACGGGGGTCAGTCATTTGATAAAGTAATGTGCATCATAAAAATTAAGATGTTAGTTTTAAACTCCGCATTTAAATAATTGCGACTGTAAACATTTTCCTCAAACACCGTATTTTATAGTATGAAATGGAACTATAACATTATACAATTCTTCTATTACATTAGCAACTCGGAACGAAAAACTTTCGAGTTACTAGTGGAGCCTAACATTACCAGTTACTTGGTAACGTTGGTATGAATAAATCCAGAAAATCTCAGTGACTCAAACGAATACAGATGAATCCTGACATTCTCCCACTAATCTCCTTGATACTGATGCTGGCAGTTTCCTCCCAACCCTCCTCCCTTTTCTGTATCTTGTCTCGAAATGTGTTTATTGTGTCATAGTCAAAGTAATTGTTTCTAGACGCGTAGAGCTGAGTAGCTGGTTGTAACAGAATCTGGTAGAGAAATCCTCTCCATTAGAAATCGTAAAACAGACAGGAACTGACCATCGTAGATTCTGTTTAGTATCTGAAAAGAAATTTACGAATCTGTGATATTTTTAAGTTTCTTTCGTCCAGTACTTGTTACGGTAAGGTATATGAGCATTCATATCATTTTACTACTACCAAACAATGAACTGAAATCTTTCTACTGCCCCTATACATTTGCCTTCTGCCTTACGTTTGATACTAGAAACCGGTTGAACCATCTGCATGGAAACTATCCTTTTGACCCCTACTTTCGAGACATATTTTATTCAAGTAATACCATAATGGGAACGTAAGTGCACTATTAGCCAAACATTCTTCACGATGTTAGCCACTGTTCAATAAATTGAAAGTTACTTTCACTAGTCGCTGAAACTATATGTGGAGCGACCACACTTTCCCAAAAATTGTACTGAATCCTTTTAATGTTACATTAGATTAACCATTATATCGTTATTTGTACGAGAATTTAAGTAAGTCTGCAGCAAAGACAGTGCTTTTAATGTGTCACTACAGTTCATGCTACCCTCATCCCCAAATTTGTTGCAAATGGCAGTACACACGTGGAACCAGCCAGGTGCCTATTCATACGCAAATTCAAGCTGATGGCATAGCGGCATAGCGGGAGGAGATAAAATTGCAACGTCTCTGAGTTATATTGGACAACAAGGTTGGATATTTTAAGGAAAGGTGGGTGCCGTATGGGCAGTATAAATCACGTAGCAGGCAATGATGTTCAGAGTATTGGAATATACACTACTGGCCATTAAAGTTGCTACACAACGAAGGTGAAATGCTACAGACGCGAAATTTAACTGACAGGAAGAACTGTGATATGCAAATGATTAGTTTTTCAGAGCATTCACGCAAGGTTGGCGCCGGTGGCGACACCCACAACGTGCTGACATGAGGAAAGTTTCCAACCGATTTCTCGTACGCAAACAGCTGTTGACAGGCGTTGCCTGGTGAAACGTTGTTGTGATGCCTCGTGTAAGGAGAAGAAATGCGTACCATCACGTTTCTGACTTTGATAAAGGTCGGATTGTAGCCTATCGCGATTGCGGTTTATCGTATCGCGACATTGCTGCTCTCGTTGGCCGAAATACAATGACTGTTAGCAGAATAAGGAATCGGTGGGTTCAGCAGGGTAATACGGAACGTCGTGCTGGATCCCAACAGCCTCGTATCACTAGCAGTCGAGATGACAGGTATCCGCATAGCTGTAACGGATCGTGCAGCCACGTATCGATCCTTGAGTCAACAGATGGGGACGTTTGCAAGTCAACAACCATCTGCACGAATAGTTCGGCGACGTTTGCAGCAGCATTGACTATCAGCTCGGAGACGATGGCTGCGGTTACCCTTGACGCTGCATCACAGACAGGAGCGCCCCCGATGGTGTACTCAACGACGAACATGGGTGCACGAATGGCAAAACGTCATTTTTTCGGATGAATCCAGGTTCTGTTTACAGCAACATGATGGACACATCCGTGTTTGGCGACATCGCGGTGAACGCAAATTGGAAGCGTGTATTCGTCACCGCCATACTGGCTTATCCCCCGGCGTGTTAGTATGGTGTACCATTGGTTACACGTCTCGGTCACCTCTTGTTCGCATTGAACAGTGGACGTTACATTTCAGATGTGTTACGATACGTGGCTCTAACCTTCATTCGTTCCTTGAGAAACCCTACATTTCACCAGGATATTACACGACCGCATGTTGCAGGTCCTGTATACTTTCTGGATACAGTAAACGTTCGACTGCTGTCCTGGCCAGCGCATTCTCCAGATCTCTCACCAATTGAAAACGTCTGGTCAATGGTGACCGAGCAACTGGCTCGTCACAATACGCCAGTCACTACTCTTGATGAACTATGGTATCAATTTGAAGCTGCATGGGCAGCTGTACCTGTACATGCCATCCAAGTTCTATTTTACTCAATATACAGGCGTATCAAGGCCGTTATTACGGCCAGAGGTGGTTGTTCTGGGTACTGATTTCTCAGGATCTATGCACCCAAACTGCGTGAAAAAGTAATCACATGTCAGTTCTATTATGATATATTTGCCCAGTGAATACCCGTTTATCTTCTGCATTTCTTCTTGGTGTAGCAATTTTAACGGCCAGTAGTGTAATTCTCAAAATTGCCTGACATGAAATGTCTGTTGGAGTAAGAGAAACTAATCCTCAATATTGATTCATACACCTATGATAACAAGTGACGCAACACGAAGGAATCGACAGAATGGCACAGAAAGGGGTGAATTATACTGGCACTAAAGTCTTTGGTCACTTACCAAATAGTATCAAAAGTCTGACAGATAACCAACAAGTATTTAAGAAGAAATTAAAAGAATTTCAGAATGACAACTCCTTCTACTCCATAGAGGAATTTTTAGATATAAATTAAGAAAAAAAAGAAAAAACACAAAAATATTAAAAAAATAAAAAAATAATAAAAAACAAAACAATAAAAAAGTTGTTATATTAACTTAAGTATGTTAAATTAACTTAATTATGTCATGTATTGGAAAATTTGACTCGTTCCACATCATTACGAAATATCGTATTCATGATCCATGGAACTAGTATTAATGTAAAAAAAATGTGTCTCTTTCTGGAACGGAAATCAGTAGATGTGATGTACATATATAGACAAACAAATGATTATTATTTCGCAAAGAAATGGATAGCTTATTCAAGAGAAAGCGCTTCATAAACTGAGCAAGTCAACAACATGTTGGAACACCTCTCGCCCTGATGCAAACAGTTATTCGGCTTGACGTTGAATGACAGAGTCGTTGGATGTCCTCCTGAGGGCCGTCTATCTCTCTCTCTTTCTCTCTCTCTCTCTCTCTCTCTCTCTCTCTCTCTCTCTCTCTCCTCCCCCCCCCTCTCTGCCTCCGTACAAGGCATGATCTACTAAATACGAATACTGTCTTGTCCACATCTGTAATGATTAACCTTAAGCAGTTCATTCAGACAAGCTTTGGGTGAAGATAGTTCAGTTTTACACTTACGTTGCCAGGAGTAGAATTGCGTTTCAGAGTGCTATCTGTGATGATTGTTTCTAATTCCTCAATAATGAACATGTCAAGGCTTTTATTAAAATAGTGAAGTGTGTACAAACTAACTATACAACTTCAAATCAGCAATCAGTGTCGTTTTCGTCTAATGCTGTGGTAGAATTTCTTAAATAATGATGACTGTAATAGTTTACATTTACAGGAGCTTTTGAAAGGAATGTTCTTCTGCATGTGATGATGTAATTAAAAGAACAAGGTGATGTGACCAATATTTATACGTAATTTGCATATCCTTCAATTAAAGAACTTAACAATACATCACTTAAGCTGTCAACTACTTCATGCTCTAGGCTATTGGCGGTGGAGAACGTTACTTTCAGTCTATATGACATTAGCAGGTTTACTATTTTTTATATGTCAAAAGCCGCGTGGGGTAGCCGCGCGGTCTCAGGCGTCTTGTCACGGTACGCGCGGCTCACCCCGTCGGAGGTTCGAGTCCTCCCTCGGCCATGGGTGTGTGTGTTGTCCTTAGCGTAAGCTAGATTATGTAGTGCTTAAGCTTAGGAACGATGACCTCAGCAGTTTGGTCCCTTATGTATTTGTGGAATCGAGACTGCCTCCCTTTGCGTCTGTTTTTCTAAATTTGTCTTTGACCTAAGAATTTCGTTAGTCATTGAAATATATACTGACGTTCTGACATATGTCTGTGCAGCCTTTACTGAGAGTAATTTGGTTGACAGCTGTCCTGGGTAACGTAATGTACTGTCTTATTCCTGTATGCTTTGAAGCGACGGCGCAAGCAGGCAAAACAGGCGCCCAGTAGTCGTTGTAATTACATACACAGATCCTAATAGGACATGGAAATATTATGAAGATGCTCTGTCAAGTGTACTTAGCACTGATGACTATTCCCAGATCATTATCTAACTGGTGCGTAACTTTCTTTCGATCCTTTTCTGCTTCTTCGGCACTGTAGTTGGAGAATCATTACGGCAATCTGCTGTTGTAATCTACAGTGTTCGTTACACAACCTCTGTGACATTTTAACACATATTATACCTAACATTTTAGTATCGATTCTCAAATTCTGCAAGAGCAACAAACCTTTCTATGCGTTCGTTCTTTTATAGCTGCATTATTAAGTACAAAAGCTGGTTTGAGTCCTCGTGAGCAGAGATTTCTTGCCACATCATCTAAGTGTTTGTTCTTACTGCTATACGTCCACATTACATAAATATAAATATAAAATAGCAGTAATAACTGAACTACCCAAGTGTTCTCCGAACTATGCAAACACTGCCAGAATTATGTTTTCCTTTTGTTGCGATCATGGGCCGCTTCACATAGGATTACAGAATTTTCGTAAATGAATGAGTGCTACTTTATCCTTCACATAGAAACAAAAATCGTAGAAAATCTGGAAAAAAATGGAGACGCTGGGAGACGTACTCGTCCCTTGAAGATTTCTGACTGATATTTATATCACAGCACACTCCAGCACACACTGGATTCAGTAAGTAAAGAAATGGCTACTCGACATGAGAAATAATTCTCGTGCGTTCTTGTCACCGTCGTTTGTACCAATAACTGCAAACACAATACACTATGTAGGGAAAATATTGTGGGCTACGCTTACAAATCAGAAGAATGTACTAGAATACTAACGGCTTGTTACACTACATAAATGTGCGAATTGGGCCATTAGACAATGCGTCCCCGTGATGCTGGCGCTGTATCCTGTAACATCCCTCTCTTGTCACTAACCGCTACATTCTTTTGCTACAGAGATTATTTACAATTTTTCGCTTGCCATGCACTGTTCTAGCGTTAATTCCTAGCTTGTAAATACTTCTATTATATGGTTGTATGATTATTAGTCTGATCAACGGTCTTGGCAGTCTACCCGCGAGCTTTACTCTAAAGAAAATTTTAAATGAAGCAATGTCACACTACATGATTGCCCTGTGGTATTTCTTACTTGAGAGAATTTACGTATAGAACCACTTAAAACTTCTAGGCTTAGAAATGACATTTTTTTCAGCATTTACCTTCCAACAGCTTCTATTGGCGTGCTTGTTTTTTTATTCATTTTATTTAGGCAAAAACGTTGATAAAATCTTGAAAACTCTGTACGTTTATTACCTGCTCGCATCTGAAAGGCAGATATATTCATAGTTCAACAGTCAGCGATGTAACTCCTTCTGTTCACTCTTTTCGTTGACCAGTTTATTCCTAGTACCTTTTGGTTGGTATGATGTTCTCCTCTGCATATAGGTCTATTTCCTATACATCTAGTCTATTTCCTT
This sequence comes from Schistocerca americana, assembly GCF_021461395.2. NCBI lineage: Eukaryota > Metazoa > Arthropoda > Insecta > Orthoptera > Acrididae > Schistocerca > Schistocerca americana. Next base: position 325,900,524 of record NC_060126.1, on the reverse strand, counting down.
CAGCAGATACGTATGCCACAAATTGTCAGTAGAATAGTTATTTCTGTTTCAGCTTTAACCGATGAAAACCACCCAGATACACCCATTATTTCATAACGACTCATCCAGACATTTATTATCTTCTTAGCTGTGCTCGGCTGTGTCTGATTTTCACTGTGTTCTATTTCAACCTACTACTCAATCTAGGTTAGTCAGAAAAGTACATACAGCTGGGTATTTAACCCTGCTCGTCATTGCCACTTTGCCCCTATCTATCAAGTTTATTTTGTCAAGCCTCTCCCTCTTCAGGCATCGGCTCCTGTCAAACTAAACTTTTCACACTAGCTTTCCCACACATACTGTATATCAATGAACGTGGATTTCCGTTTAGACACCATTAAAATGAAAGCGGCATCGGTAATAGTGCAATGGTTGCGTGTCTTCAAGAAATCATAAATTTCCAATACATAGCTCGAGAGGATAAAAAGAAACCGTGCACACACAAATCGGGACTATGTCGTCGGCAAAAATTTGATTACCACCGACAGAATTTTGGCAGTGCCACTATCTGACCAAGAAATTTTCAAAACAGTGACTCATCGTTTACGTGTCAGATACCTTCTTCGGATCTGATCCACTACCAAAACTGCTGGATGTTCCTGTTCTGCAACAATAATTCACATGTGTTACCGCTTCTGCAATCTACGGTGCGTGTAAGTACGAAAACGTGAACCACATGGAAAACCAGTAGTAAGCAAGGAAGGGTATGCTGGAATGTGGGAGGATATGAACTTCAAGTATATACTATAAAAAGGTTAGAGGATGTAGATAAAGAAAAGTTTGGAGATATCATATTATGAACGATTTGTCAGAGCACTAAAAGACCTAAGTCGAAACACGGTTCCTGGAGTAGACGAAATTTCGTCAGAATTACTGGTAGCCTTGGGAGAGCCACCCGTGGCCAACTATCCCATCTGATGTGCAAGGCGCATGACACATGAGAAACACCCTCAGAATTCAGGGTATAGAAAAGCCGGTTCCAAAGAAAGCAGGATTCGAACCTGCAACCGTAGCGATCGCGCAGTTCCAGACTGAAGTGCCTAGAACCGCTCGGTCACTGCGGTCGGCGAAGTGTGTGGTAAAAATCGTAGACCGAGACCAAGAGGTGAGTACACTAAGCAGATACAAAAGGATGTTGGATCAATAGTTATTCGGAGATGAAGAGGTCAGCAAACGTTAGGGTAAATGCATCAAACCAGGCTTCGCCTGCTTAAGGAAATTCAGTTATCATTGTTTATTTCTCTTTCGCATCACTGCCACATAATGAAATGGAATACGAATTTTGTAATATTCCGTTTGAAATATTGCTGATAGAGGTTACTATTCATTCCCATTTACCTTTTGTAATTGGCTATGTATTCTATTCTCTTCAGAAGCATAAATCAAGCCTTATCCAGTATCTCAAAACAACTGCTAAAGGTTGTATTTCATCCAGGACATTTCTGTATAACTTTTCATAATAAACATGTCTTTTACGGCCTTAGTACCGATACCATACTCCCAAGACTATATGGTAATGAGGATGTGCGACAAGATTGATACGCAGGTGATCACATTTCCCTCTAAATTATGTGTATTAGTAGTTCCGTAGTTACAAAAATTTTCTCAATTTTGATGTTATTGAACTACGAAAAACTATCATCTGTTCTCTCAGTCATCTTAAAAATATTCTCTAACTGCATAGTACGATCGGCATGTAGATCTCAAAAATAAATATACTCAGATCATTGGCTTTCTGTTATTTACTACTGTTTCCACTCTTCACAACTGAACGCGAGCACGAACGTTTCTCACTAACTTCCCTGTGGCCTGTGGCTGCGGGACGTCGCACAAAGGACACACTTGTTGCACGGTGGAAGACAGACGCCACGAACGTCGACGACACGCCTGGAGCAGCGAGAAAAATCTGCAGTGCCCGAGCACTGTCTCAGTACAAGGCATTTTGCATTCAACGCTCATTACACACACCTCATTCTTTCAGGATTTCCACCCTTAACCCGGACAACTCATCTTCCAGACATTATTCGTTCTACAGACCCCAGAAACCCCCGATGTATTTCCTGGTACATCAACACCTCATACTGCATAAAGACTCACCTTTTCTATAACAGGGGACCATTCAAACGCTGTCTCCTTTGTTATCCATAACAAATCTTGTGTCTCGGAAAATCTAAAAATGCTTCTGATAAGCCAATATTTCATAGCCACCATGTCAGATCATTCTTCCACAACTTTCCACACTTTCCTATTGTTATCCACTGATATTTGGGAAACTCATATTCTAAAGTGCCATCGTTCCATTTCTGAACAATTTCTTTTCCCTCCAGGGCCTCTTGCAGATATACTCCCCGTATCCATGAATTATATGCAGAATTCAATTTTACTCCATGTATTACTGCAATATTTCCATTTTAGGCAGTCTGACCAAACTTCTATCAGTTTCTTTCTCAGTTTTTGTGCCACATTGTCCTCCGTTTCGAATGTAACTTAACCCACCGCCTATTTTTTTTTTTTTTTTTTTTTTTTTTAGGAAAGGATAGCTGTGGTGTCGATAAGTTCATCTTTGATCCTGTACAAGATGCGTCTAACGAACCATACTACATACATTACTTCAAATATCCCCGAGATATCCGAACTTTTTCTTCCTTATCCTTTCCATCCCGATCCTAGAACCTTTCTTTCTCCCCATCTAAACTGATAAAATAATCACTAACATTCTCTCATTGTTTCATTGATAATTTTTTTTTTCGTTTACTGTTATATTCGTCAGCGTATCATTATTATTCTTAATTTTTCTACATAACATTGAATCTATGAATCATGCCGTATCGTAGTGGCTTGCGTGCCTCAGAGACACAGATAGCGGTACAATAGTAGCAGCAATATTAGAGGGGTGTCCGTTGAGACGAATGACGAACATGTCGTTACTGAAGACGTGTGTCAGTCTGTTCAGTAGTTGCAGGGCAACAGTCTGAATGATTCACTATTCTAGCCTTGCAGCGTCAACCAATATGGCCTCGCTGTGCTTCCTGGCCTTGCGAACAGCCGAAACCAAGTTGAAACGGAAACTAATGTTGTTACTTTGTCTGATGGTAAGAATCTCTGCTGTGTAGCTATATATTATGGCATATTCTTGGTTAAAATGTTGTCGAATGAAAATAACCCCCTATTCGGAGCTGAGATAGGGAGCGACATAACTTTTATTCTGCTGGTCGGTGTGTGGGATACTAGATCCGTTATTCGAGCAGGTAGTTTTCAAAGTTTAAAACGTAAATATGTAGTCTGAAGTTAGATATCTTGGGTTCTAAGCAAACAAGGGAAAGCTGGTGTCGTGGGTGGTGTATAAAAGGGCTATACAAGGGAAACTAACTAAAAGCGATTTGATCGAAAGGAAAGAGGACGTAGATGAAGATGCAGTAGGAGGTATGATACTGCGAGGAGAATTTGACAGAGCACAGAGAGACTAAGCCGAAACAAGGCGGCTGGGCTACACAACATCCTTGACTAAACTACACCAAGAAGAAATGCAGATGATAAACGGGTATTCATTCGACAAATATATTATACTAGAACTGACATGTGATTACATTTTCACGCAATTTGAGTGCATAGATCCTGAGAAATCAGTACCCAGAAAAACCACTCTGGCCATAACAACGGCCTTGATACGCCTGGACATTGAGTCAAACAGAGCTTGGATGGCGTGTACAGGTACAGCTGCCCATGCAGCTTCAACACGATACCCCAGTTCCTCAAGAGTAGTGCCTGGTGTACTGTGACGAGCCAGTTGCTCGGCCACCATTGACCAGACGTTTTCAATTGGTGAGAGATCTGGAGAATGTGCTGTCCAGGGCGGCAGTCGAACATTTTATGTATCCAGAGGTGAGTTCAGCCCCCTTACCAACAGCACTCGGCAGACTCGGACGATGCCCCATCCAATTGCTAGCCAAAGCCGCCAGAACATAACTTCGGTGATATGACGAGAACCGGTGTTGCCACTGTGGCAAGGCCGTTCGCTTAACAGAAAGGGTAGGTCAGGTGATGTTGAAGGAATCTCATTAGAAAACGAAACACATGAAGTAGTAGACGAGGTTGTTACTCAGGCAGTAAAATAACTAATAATGAAAGTTAACATTAGTTTAGTTTAGTTGTGTCATGTTCCATAGATCATTTTCACCATTATTTTATCGATATGATGTGGAACAAGTCAGATTATAATATATAGTTATATATAGAACTAATATTAACATTACTGAAATTTTTAGTTCTCCACATGCATCTACATTTAGAGGTAAAACTTTTTTACCAGTTCTGAAACAGAAATTTGTTTATGGAATACGAATTGTCCAAAAGAAATGATTTTAAGCTATATTTAAAACTTCATCTGCTACCTGCCAGACACTTTATGTTGTTGGTCAAATAATCAAAGGTTTTTGTTGCTGAATAATGTATTCCTTTTGAGCAACTGAGAGCTTCAATAATGGGTAGGTAAGGTCATTTTTCCTTCTAGTGTTGTACGTATGAACATCACTGTTCTCCGCAAACTGAGATGGATCATTTCTAACGAATTTCATTAGCGAATATATGTACTCTGATGGTACAGTTAAAATACCTAACTCCTGGAATAGATGCCTACAAGATGTCCTTGGGTGAACAGCACTAATTATTCTCACTGCTCTCTGTTGTGAAATCAATACTTTATGTCTAAGTGGTGAGATACCCCAGAAAACCGTTCCATAAGACATTACTGAGTGGAAATATGCAAAGTACGTTAGGAGACTGATCTGTTTATTACAAGGCTAGCGATTATTCGGAGAGCGAAAGAAGCTGAACTTAATTGTTTGAGAAGCACAGTAGCATGCTTCTTCCAGTTCAAGTTGTCAACAATGTGGACACCCAAAAATTTGAAGAAATCTACCTTTTTAACTGCTCCCTGTTCATATGCTACATCAATTGTCGGTAGAGAGGATGTATACATACTGCAAGTGGCAAGAAAAACTCTTGTGAAGAGAAATTTTTTAACATGCATTATGGATTTCAATCTTAATCTGGAGATATTTGACTGGAGTACAGCCATGTAATGAAGTGAAACGTAGGTGACAAATGGTTTAGACAAGAAGAGAATAGGAGATTTTGTAATATGTTGCTACAGAAGAACGCTGAAAATTAGATAGGCAGATCACAAAAGTAATGAAGTGTATTGGGGATATAAGAAATTTGTGGCGTATCCTGAATAAACTAAGAGGTCAAAAGACCGCCAGTTTAAAATTGGAGGGAAGGGTGCGAGGTAATGATCGTAGAGGGAGACCAAAATATGAATACAGCAAGAAATTTCAAATGAATACAGGTTGCACTAGTTACTCGGAGATAAGGACGCTTGCACAAGATAGAATAAGATGGAGAGCTGCATCAAATTAGTCTCGGGACTGAACCCACGATAAAAACAACAGCAACAACCACATGGTACTTCTCTGACTCTCTAATCACTCTACAAAGCTCTTCATCATACCCACTAGGAAAATGGGGAGAAACGTTTACTTCGTTCATCCGTCGAATCCTTGATTTCTCCAACCAGTCGAATTAGTTTACACTACTGTCAGTGCTACTTTCTCAACTATGACCTGAGTCATGTGACCCAAGGATCTCAGTAGGTGGTCAAAAATGGTTCAAAAGGCTCTGAGTACTTTGGGACTTAACGTCTCAGGTCATCAGTCCCATAGAATTTAGAACTACTTAAACCTAACTAACCTAAGGACATCTCACACATCCAAGGCAGAGGCAGGATTCGAACCTGCGGCCGTAACGGTCGCGCGGTTCCAGACTGAAGCGCCTAGAACCGCTCGGCCTCTAGCGACCGGCAGTAGGTGGTCCCCTACTAGTATTCTGCCTGCTCATTTCTTCTCCACTACCTGGCGCTGAATGCAGTGCAGTGAATGACATGGGTTTCATTCTGATCAAAGAAAACTTACTTCTTTTACAGGTATAAAAGCGTCTCTGGCTTTCGTAACTATCCATTCTTGAGATATCTCCAACTTGGCCTTGATCACAGTCCCTAATACGTTATCTGTTCATGTACTTGCCTTTTTCCGTTTTTATAAATTCTTGTAACACTTAAAATTCCTGCCCATCTTCTGCACTTATTTGTTTGTCGTATCACGCCTTTTACAACTAAGGTTATCGACATATCTTCTGCTTCACGCAAATCTACCAACTCTGTTGGAACGGAATTCAACTTTTGTAATTCTTGTTTTAAGACTTCTATCCGACCACTAAACCATTCCTTTTTACCCTTCCTTCAATTCGTTCTACTTACTCTCTCCGCTTTTTCATCAACATATCCAGAATTATCTGTATATATTCCTGCATTTAAAAAAAAATTCTCTTTATCTTAGTTCCTTGATTTGGGTTTCACGCTACTTCTGTTAGTATTGAGGCGAAGACTGAATTTTAATGTTTTATGTTCTCATCACTTAGAAGCGGCCCGCTACGAATCCCTCCCCTGTGCTAGTTCCTACAACCCACAGAGCCCAAGCGCTATACAGCATCTATTATTTGTTGCATGTGTAGCAATCTCAGTCTTCCCTTGCAGCATTTACCCTCTATAGCTTCCTAAATTATAACGGAAGCTATTCCGTGATGTCTCAGCACATGTCCTATCACTATATCCCTTGACTTGTCGGTGTTCTTCACATGTTTCTTCCTCCGCCGATTCTAAGAAGACCCCTGTATTATCAAATGTCAAATAGATGGATTCTCTTCTCTTGAGGTTTTCAACATAGTCCATGATTTACTTCCATTTACCTGTGTGCTGTAAGCGTACATTCTCAGAAATATCTTCCTATTTTTTTATGGCCTCCTTTCTTCGTCCATCACGTGTTACTTTGCTTCAAAGGTGACAGAGTCCACTAACTTCCTCTCTGTGGTCACCAACTTTTACGTAAAGAATCTCGCTATTCTCACTCTTCAGTACTTTCGTCTTTCCTCCGTTTACTCTTAGTCCACATTCTTTACATTCTATTCACCATATCCTTTAATTCTTCTTCATTTCCACTGAGGATACTAACGATACCAGTGAACCTTACCTATGAAAGCCCTTCACCTACAATTTTTCTGCTACTCTTGAAACTTTTGTGTATTTATGTCTTAATTTCTTCGGATAAATATAGCCCTGTGTTACGCCCTTTTTATGCGAGTACTTCGCTCTTAGTCTTTCTGCCTTAAAGTTCCTTCTTGGTACTTGCACATATTGTATATTACCCAACTTTCCCTAGAGTTTATTCCTATTTTTTCCAGCATCTACCACTATTTTACACTGTCGAATGCTTTTTCTAAGTCGAATCACATGAATGGGGCTTAATCTCTCTTAAGCCTTGCTGCCATTATTAATCGCGACGTTAGAACTGACTCTCTGGTGCCTTCATCTCTCCGAAAGACGGAATGATCCAACAGCTCCACAGATTTGTTTTCTCTCCTGGACATTGTTAGAAGTTGGGTGCATGATCTTTTAAGCTGATAGTGGGATGGTACTCGCAATTATCAGTCCCTGCTGTTCGTGAGATTGCTTAGGTGATATTTTGCAGAATCTGATGTTACACCTGCAATCTCATAGAGTCTACATACCAACTTGGTTATTTGGATGCCACTTCCCCCAATTATTTAATTAGTGTCTTCTGCCTTCTTTGCTCTCAAGTCTTCCAGATCTCTACTCTTTCGTGGATCAGTTAAAATATTATCAAAAAATTTCTTCTCTTTCCAAAGATTTCCTTCCCATTGCCTTCCTTGTACCAATGTTTGCCTGTCGAAGTCCGTTACTTTTTAGTTTCACCATCAATTGAGGTAATAATTATCACAGTATCTATACCCTTACGGAACTTCAAACGTATCGAAAGACTCCTTAGAACTTCAGTATCCCTCTCACCGTATTGATCCTTCCGAAAGATTCTTGTAAACTTCGGTCTAGTCTGCATGAGTGCTAAATTGTGTGCTGAGTCAGTATCTGCTCCTGGTTTAGCCTCAGAATCCAACATCTTATTTATGAATCTCTGTCTATGATATAATCGTGCCGAAACCATTGCGTCCATAGGAGCCCTTCCCATGTATACAGTCTCGTCTTGTTTTTGAATAGTCATTAATAGTAGCCGAAATTAATAACATAACTTGTTTCGTCTCTCTCTTTTCTCGCCCTTCCTAGCAGGCCCTCATTCTCCCTTAACTCTTTTTTAATTCCTTCCCGTACTACAGTGTTCCAGTGTCCGATGATTGTTAGATTTCCATCTCTTACCACAACCTGAATTACCCGTCTGGCTATATATCTAGCTTTGTCCAGTCTGATTTTGACGTTGGCATTTTTCACTAAACTGTTGTTGGTTATTACTGAACTGTTCAAAGTAACTTACTCCCTTTACTGTATTCCAATTCTGTTCCAGTTACACCATTTTTCACTGATGTTTATATCATCGTATATTATTCTGACCGAAAGTCTCTCTCTTCCTTGCACTTCACTTCTTTCTGCTGGCGTTATCCCGTCTACTATGGGGTCTGCTTTTTCAGTCAAGGAAATCCTTAAGGAAGTTTTGTGCAGCATTGCTTTGTGAATAGTGTAAATTCGCCAGTATGTTCTCGTGTTTTAACAGTTTGTGTATTGTATTCCCTGAGGCTAATTTCTAGGTCCAGCCCAGCATTTGGCTACAAGAGAAGGGGAAACGGTAAAAAAGCAACAGTCAGCGTGGCCGGTATATCAGTTCAGCATTTTTAAGCCATCTCGGGTGGCGAGCACCCAGTTTTGCAAACTGCAGTGCACGAGCAGGTGTTCCCTTTCACTTCACTTTCCTAAAAATATCTTATCGAATTGTCACATTTCTTTTCTATCACGTTAAAACTTATGATACCTCACGCTCCGACGTGTAGAAATTTAAATTTTTATTGGTTATTTTGTCTATGTCTTACGGTTCCCTCCTCCTCGACTATCCTCTCCCGGAACCTCAAATTTGAACTAATTTGATATATTATCTCTGTACAGACATTATCTTGATACATTCTGAGTTACATACCACATGTCCTTTGGATATACATTATTGGCCTTCATTGCACGGGTCCTTGGCCTTCTGTTTCCTCGTGCCGTTGAACATTGATAATTCTTCCGCTTTTTAGGAGAGATTTCCCACCTCAGGGACAAGATGTTGCCCTGAAACTGTGCGTGCTCCATCGTCATCCTTTACAAGTCCGTTGGAAAATCTTGAGTGACTCAATATTATACAGAAAGACTATATACGCCATTAATGATGATTTTTATTCAGGTACAAGCAGTGCCTGAGATCGGTCGTGGGACCGAAGAAGTTCTGATAGCTCGTCACAGACTTTTCCCCTGGATCTCACGTCCAGTCACCGTTATGAGTATGTTACTTTAAACAAAATCACTGTTTATTTCACTCAAAGTACCCGGTCTTGTTTTTCCTTGAGATAACAGTGTCCTCAACGTCAAATGTTCGTTAAAGTATAAGCTTTGCTCACCATCTTATTTCTTTGCTTTTCAACATCAGTGACATTTTTGTTTTCTACGGTAAGTTGAAAATTGTTCGTCTGAAGTTGTATAACCTAAAAAGACTGTAGGCTCTGATCTCTGGACTTCCTTTTGCAGAGCGAGGACTTCAGTGTGGTGTTTAAGTGTGCATCTTTCCTTCCGATTCCGTGCTCTCGCCTGTATCTTTACTGCTGGGCAGCCAACAATGTCACGGAGCAGGTAAGTACCGGACCAAGAGGAAGCAGACATATCTGCTTCTCTCTAAGGGTAACAACACAAGTACGTAGGCAAGAAGCATAATACTAATAGGAAAAATAAATTAATTTTCATAATTCTCTTGAGAGTTCAATCGAGTTACAATATTTCGTCTTTCCTCCACTCGTCTTGCAGAATTTACTTCAAATTTTGTCTCTCCGGTGGTATACTGCTGTATTGCGCAATTTCCTACCATGAATAAGTATATAAATATTACATGTACCAAAAGCGTCCCAAAGATGCTGAAGCAATTCAGCTTGAAAACTCTTGATGACGGAATTGTCCCGAGAAAGTCTGTTAACAAAGTTTGAAGAATTGGTTTTAAATTATTACTCTACGAATATACTTCAACCCCCTACGTATCGCTCACATAGGGATGACAAAGATTAGAATAACTACTGCACGCATAGAGGCATTCAATCATTTTTCCCGCGCTCCATTCTTGAATGGAACAGGAAGAAACCCTAATAATCATCCTTTTTTTAGAGTAAGGAATTGCACAGTTTGTATTAGATTTATGACGTGAAGCTGCAATATACTTTTCTGTGCGTTAGCTACAGCATTTATCATTTGTTCATACACTGATGACATAACCACAAACACATCTGCTACTTTCAGTACTAGTTCACACAAGCTTACAAATGTGGCTGCTCCTTATCACACACCTCCATAAACCTTTCAGGTTGTCTTCGTTTTCTTTCATCGTACTTACCATTACACTTATCCCACTTAATGTGGATCTTGGTAGTGCCACTTGGTCCTTAGTTAACGTCAAAAGATCCTTGGAATTCATCTCCATATACTCTATGTGTTCCTTGTAATACGTAGCATTAGTCTGATGTAGTGTTCCAATCATTATTTTTCGTACCTCACCGACGAATTTGAACATGTCTCTTTCCTTTCTTGTCTCGTATCTTGTTAACCGGTCTACGACCCTCTGTAAGTCTTATCCTTTCTACCTGATGTGTCATCTGGTGGTCTAGCAAACGATAGTTTATGAATCCTACACTGAATTCTTCTGACGTGTTTCTATATTTTTTATTGCTAACTCCCATATCTTTCAGCCTTCGGAAAAGGTTGAGTTATATCAACTAAATTTACGTCCGTTACAGTCCTCCTTGTGTTACTGTATATTTCTACTTCTTCTAAATCATCACAGTACAATCCTGAAGAATACCTATTTTAGTAGATCTTACTATGACTCATAGTAGCAATATTATTATCATTAGTGCTGATAGTATTCTTCCTGCGTGTGTCATACCTGAAATTAGAAATATTGTTTTAATAAGGTGACATGCACCTTTGTTTCTCTGTTTCCTACTATTTTTATGACTACATTTTGTGTTCCTATTCTAACTGCTTCGTGTGGCCCATGACACTGTTCATCTTGTTTGATGGATCTTCCAGGTCTTACTGTTTCATTGTACAGTAAGGCTTTATCATCTACTCTGAAACCTTTTGGATTTTGAGGTTTATCACACTGTTCCTCTTTAGCCGTTTTGTTTTGTATTATTGATTATCTTGCTGCATTATGTGTTTCTTACATTCAAGCTTACATTTCGTTCACATATTACTCATAATCGCAATTTACTTTTCTGATTCTTATTTTGATGTTCCTGGAATGTTTATCCTTCTGACATAAATCAATTCAAACTGTTTGTAGTCCATACTACTGTGTGGTGTAGTATTGAAAATGTAAGTTGCGTATGATACTCACTTGTCCCATGCAGGTTGGTCACCCGTCACGAAGCATCTTGGATACTGAGGCAGTTTACGACGTAGTGCATCGTTTGCCTTTGGATGGTATGCTCTTATGTGCTTCTTACAAGTATGCAACAATTTACAAACTCTCTTGAAAATATCGCTTAAAACATTTGAACTACTGATGGAAATCCACATCTCAAAAAAAAAAAAAAAAAAAAAATGGCTCTGAGCACTATGGGACTTAACAGCTGTGGTCATCAGTCCCCTAGAACTTAGGACGAATTAAACCTAACTAACCTAAGGACATCACACACATCCATGCCCGAGGCAGGGTTCGAACCTGCGACCGTAGCAGTCGCGCGGTTCCGGACTGCGCGCCTAGAACCGCGAGACCACCGCGGCCGGCCCACATCTCAAAAACTATGTGCCCTACAAATGCTTCTGCTGCCTCAGCATCTTCACGTTCTATTAGCATGGATAACGTGGACTTACTTAAGTTGTCTTGAAAAGTTAACACATTTCTATTACCTGTGCCTGACATGTCTAAAGGGCCTGCAGTGTCTATTGAACACTTTGCGAGTACACTTTTAACTGTATTTTTTTTATTTCTGGCAGTACTTTTTCTTTGCCTGTGTAAGCCTAATCTTTTTGCATGACTGATATTACATATGTATTCTTATACATTATGTTTCATTCCTCTCCATTTCTTGCACACTTTTATCCTTTCGAAGGCTCTTTTCATGCCCCGGTGTCCTCCCAATGAATTATCATGCATTTTTTGTAGTATCCACTGCTTTTCCTTGGGGCTACTGATACCGTCTCTACACGTCGTAGTTCAGTCCTCGCTTGGATGTGTTGTATGTTCCCTGACCGTTCTTCTTCTTCTTGCCTTCCAGCTGAACTTTGTCAGTATAGATACTCTCAGCTGGGCGTATCCTACGAAATGTCTGCACTGGAATTCAGTCTACCCGGCTTGTAAGTCACTTCATAGTCACAATCCTCAGGTTTACGTCTCCTCTTCAGAAGTCTTGATCTAGGAACCTTTTACACTGAATATTCATGTTAACGGCTTAGTCTGTTATCTGTGTAAACTGTCGTCCATATATGGACGGTCACAACTGCTGTGCTTCAGTCTCGAACCGCGCTACCGCTACGGTCGCAGGTTAGAATCCTGCCTCGGGCATGGATGTGTGTGATGTCCTTAGGTTAGTTAGGTTTACGTATTTCCAAGTTCTAGGGGACTGATGACCTCAGTGCTCAGAGCCACAACTGCTGTAATGCAAATACCATAGCCAATAATTCTTTCTCTGTGGTACTATAATTTATTTCCGCACTGTTTAGAGATGTAGATGCATACACACTGAGAAAATCTTCGCCAACTTTTTTGCATTGACCACTGGTAGAGGTAAACTGCTCACCTCTGTTGTCACTGTGACGGATTTTACAAAATCTGGTACTGAAGCGGTGGTGGGTTAACTAGCATCTCCTTCAGTTTGTCAGTCAGTCCATTCATATTTTACGCCTTTCTTTAGCAGTTTGTGTAGAGACCTAGCCATTTTGCTAAAATTTGCAACAGACGGGTAGTATTACTTGATAAATCCTAGTAACACTTTGAATTATTTCGTTGTCATCGGCTGTGAAAACAGCTTAACTTCTCCCAGCTATGCCATGTGAGGTGCGATCCCTTTTTGTGTGACACAATGACCTAAGAAAATCATTTCTATCCTTAAGAACTCACACTTACCTTGTTGTAGATTTAACTTCTGCTCTTGCAGCCTATCAAAACTTAAGCCGAGCTTCTCATTATATTCTTCAGGTTTCTTCCATAACACACTCTGTCCTCTAGGTACGCGAAATATTGAAACGTTTTAGACCTGCGGAAACATTAGTCACTGGAAACATCATGGACCTCCTTCCAACCCCATTGGAACTCGTTTGTACAGATAATGTCAGTAGTTTAAGCTGAACGCATTCTTCAATCAGTTCTTGTCGTTCGTCAATATTTGGTAGTCTCTGCTTGCAAGATCTAGCGTCGAGAAGCAGAATGGTTTACAAAAGTTAATAATTAATTTTTTTCCGACAGTTTCGGTTGAAAAGATGAGGATTTTGTTGAGGTGCATCGTGGAATATTCCCGCTTTAGTCCCTATAGTTTCATGAAGTGCCAATCGGTGGCGACACAATACTTCGCCACTGAAATGGAATCTGTAGCGGAGATACATCCGCTGCAGCGGGCTGTCATTGGGTACCTTTGGTGGAAAACCGGAGCACCGCAGATATTCATAGTGGCTTGTAGAATGTCTACAGAGACGTGTCATTGAACAGATGCACGGTGAATTGTTAGAAGAGGTGTCTAGCATCATCGCAACAAGGTCGCTCAAATCTGTCTGGTCTCCCGCGTGCCGGCTGCCCACACACATCGGTGACTCCTTCAGTGTTGGAGCGAGCAGACACTTTCATTCGAGGTGATCGATGAACCACAGATACCTCGCTGCACAACTAGACGTCTGTGTAGGTAGTCCTGACACACTCGTCCACTCAAACGTATGTGCCCGCCGGGTTCTTCGCAGGCTAACAGAAGAACATAAAGAGCAATAGAGGATCATCTGAGGGGAATTTCTTGTGCATTACGAGGCTGATTGTGACTATTTTTAGTAAGATATTGTTTGGGAGGTGAAAAAACGACAGTCCATGGAGCGGCACCACGCCAGCTCTACTCTGAAAAAAAAAGTTCAAAGCCGTAGCCTCATTCGGTAAAGTTATAGCGACAGCCTTCTGTGGCTTTGGAGGGGTTATCCTGCTTGATGTCACCCCTCATGTTGCAACGGTAAACTCTAAGATGTATTCTGATAACGACTTCAGCGTGTTCGTCGGCGCAAAAATCTAAAAGAACTTATCACTCTTCAAGACAACGCAAGGCCTCCCAAAAGTCTGCGCCCCTGAGATGAGCTCACAAAGCTGCGTTGGACTGTTCTTCCTTACCCACACTACAGCCCCAATTGTGCACCTTGAGACTTCCATCAGTTGAACTATTTCAGCACACAGTAGTTGCTCCTGCAACATAAAAACACTTAAATAATTAGTAAATCTGATTGAGCGCAAAATCTTCTAATACTTAGATCCACCAGAGCTTGCAATAAATAACTTATGATGACATCACTTATTTTCAAGGGAAGAATTCAAACCATCAAAAATGTTTACTTATCAATAAGAAAAGGAGGCCAGAATGAAGTATATTGATCAATTTTATAGCTAGAAGCACCTTGCGTGTTACCAGGTTTATTAAATAGTTGCACCAAATTGCTATAGCAATTACCAATGAAAAAGCATTACGTGCACCCCATGGCCCTGCACCCAGTGTATCCCACTATCTCCCCTAGCACCACCGTCCTCAGCCATTTAGTTAACTGCTCCAAAGTTCCTCTAGCGATCAGAATCCTGAAACTAGCGTGAGGTGTAAAAAGACAGTTACACCCATTGAAGCGAAGTCAACCGTACCACAATTCAGAACCATCTAATCGTCAAATAATACATAAAACTAAATGGTACTTATGTCCACAGGCGGAGGCTGTGTCAGCTGCAGCATACAACTGCTCATGGATGGACGCGAGTGAGCGTTTCAAGCGTGCCATGAGAATCCTCGTCAGCCGCGCACAGAAGCCACTGGTTCTGATGGCTGGATACCTGTACCCGATCAACAGGGAGGCGTTTCTCACAGTAAGTGTGTAGGCTTGATGGCCTGAAGTTACTGTGTACATTGCAGACAATGATCGGGGGTTTGACTCTGGAGGGGCTGGGGTGTCACTGTCAGTTACCACTTCCCTGTCCAAACAAGAATAAAATTATCCACCACCAACACTCATTAAGCGCCAGACCTGCCTAAGATTTTAATATTAGGTAATAACAATAATTTCCAGAATATTTTAGTACAGTAATTAGTAACATTAATAATAATAATAATAATGATAACAATAACTTGAATACATTGCTTTAGCAAAAATTACTATGAATTAGAATTCAAAGAAGTGTAGTATTTGAAAAGCATTCATCTGATAATTTGTGAACTACCCATGTATGTCATATAAATATGAGACTGTTATAACAACAAAAAGTTCTCACAACTTTCACAAGGACACAATTTACACGTTACAGAACTGAAGTGAGCACTCATCATTATCAGTACTTCACTTAGCACTACGACCGTTAACGGAGGTTTACAGATTAAGCTCTGTGAGAGCGTAAGTGTTGGAAATGCAGTTTCTTTCAGCTGTTTCGAACAATCATGTTAGAGAAGTCAGTCATACAGTAGGATTTTCTTAGTGGAGAGTCTAACATCTGACTTTTTGTCTTATTCAATTTCCTTTCGTTTGGAGATTGTACCAGATGGTTATAACTAAACTTTCGCCGTCCGAGTATTGTAAACATCACAAGAGCTGAAACATCGTAGGTACGTTCACTAATCGGCTCACTTACGGAATGTTCTGTAAAAAATAACAGTCCAATTTAACGCTACCGAATTGAAAATACGGCGCTGTAACGTTGTAAGCAGTCAGAGTGTGGCGCGAATGCAGGAAAAGGGAAGGAACGTTCAAACACATGATAACGTTGGTTTAGTAAAGTTTATTAAGATATGGTAAAAAGTTCCAACATGTGTTTAGTACGGTCTCCTGACTCAGCAACATGCTATATCCATAACACGGCATGGTCGCAGTTGCTCTCAGCACATGCGATGTAATACGAGCAATACGTCGTTCTAAGCAGTCCTTCAGATCAGGAAGAGCTGGGATACATGCTGATAGAAACGATCTTTAGGATGTCCCTTAATCAGAAGTCACATGGATTTAGGTCGGCCGATCGCCTGCAGATGATGGGAGCATTACCGAAGGTTTTACGGAGCAAACTTTTCACCTCCAAAGCGACATGTGGAGTCGCCCTGTCGTGCATGAAAACATTGTGTGGACACCGTTGCTGAAAGTGCATGTTACACAAAGAGATCCATGTAACTTGCATATGTCACTGTGCACCCAACAGGTCCGTAAGGTGTCATCTTCTATATGAAAAACTGAGTAAGAGTAAAGGAGCTTGTCAAACCATTCTACAAACTCAAATAAATTGACTGCAGTGGATGTTCATGCATAATATATGGCGGAGCAGAGCCTCATATGCGACAGTCCCATGCATTTACAGCACCGTGCACAGCAAAATGTGACTTGTCCAGCCAAAGAACATTCCCCAGCCACATTTCATCCATTTACATGTCTGACAAAAAAGACGAAACGCAAAGTCGCTGTGTTGTACCCTATCTTAGGGTTTCATTGGGGCACATGCTGAATCTAGTATGGACGAAGTGGAAAACGTGCGACAAATTTTCTTATGTCTTAACCAGGAAATGACAATTCCTGTAACACAGTTCTACCACTGGCTACAGAATTTGAGGCATGTGTTGCATGTTCAGCTATAGCTACACCATACTTATTATCGTCATGGGAATGGATCACCTTCCTTTCCCTGCTGCATAATCTATGTATTACCGTAAAGTTCCTCCTGGCGAAATTTGTTTCTGAAGGAGGCTAACATAGCATACACTCTTTGGCGAATCAATTGTTCTGTTGATTGATTTATGACCGCCTGGATGTTGATTTACGAACCCTGGCGACGACTGGTACATCTGAGAAATACTAAGATGACCTCCTGCCCCTCCTCCTTCAATTCCTCTTCATTCGCTTCAGGGAAATCCCTAACACCAACCGCATCCCTGGGAAATTTCCCAGCTCTCCCATTCCCAATTTCACTCCTCCCCTCCACCATATGGAAATTGGTGGGAAAAATATTCAGTCTCATCTGCAGAGGAAGGGACTCCTGACAGGGAATTAAAATGTGTCAGTAATATATTGCTGCATATCCTTTATTTGACCACCATGCAGGGGACAAAGCTCCTCCTTCATTGCTCTTTGCAAGACCTCCACTCTTATGACGTCATGTCAGATCCTACTAGTGGATACTGGTGCTGATGGTCGTAATCCTTACTGCATCGATCCCAAACCAGTTGGTTCTCTGGATATATTAAGTCATTTTTGATTGATCAGTTGCTTATTTTGTGGGAAATATCTCAACAGGTTGAACGACTTTGCAGAATGTTGTGATTAGTGGGAGGAAAACTCTTTATGTATATGAGGTCTTGTATGCACAGATGACTGACTACAAAAGCAGCTCCTCCACCACCACAATCTATATCCATAAAAAGAAACTTCAAATCGCATCTTCATAACGACCACAAGGCAGGTGTCCGGGGAACTGCAGCTGTGCTGGCCATTCCCTATTCTCCTGTGCCTGCGGGTCAGCAGAGAGGCTTGCACGTAGGGCTGTCCTGTATGCTGCATAGACTGGAATCGCCCCAGTCCCCAAACAAAGTGTCACTTGATGGTAACATGCATCTGCTAATAACTACGAGCAGATGCACGGCCTTAGGAAAATAATTCTCTTATAGCACTTAGCTGGGACTATTGCGACATTGTGTTATGCTTCCCAGTGAGTCCAGAAGCCTCATGCCCAGGTGTGTGGACAACTAGTTAGCAGTCCCAGTGCCCCTAGCATTGTTGGTGGGATCTACTGACTCACGATCACATCATAAACAGTGACACAGCCCATCACCATGTGTATAGACAGACGAAAGCAGAACAATCAATCTCATTTCAAAAACACACGCCATGTATTGGGAGTTTAGTAATTAGAGATGTTTGAGAACAGAAGCACCCTCCTCCAAACGTTGCCCATAACCTATACGATCACAAAGACTGTCAAATGCAAACTGGGCAATTTGCAATTCACCCATATAGAGGGCACCTTCTGCACCGCCACATTGTCAGCAAAATTTCGTGTCCTTCGATACCTGGGAAACCATCTCCATTCTCTCTCAAGTTGTTACTTCATGTTTGTGTGTGTACTGACATGTCCAAACATGCAGAAGGAGGTTGTCATCCACACTCGGAATACTATGTTTCTATTGGCTAATGCTGGGGCAGAAGGAGAGCTCGCACAATTGTGATATAAAAATTGTGGGAGATGCATCAGTTGGGCTACCCTATCAAATTAATTATTTAGCAATTTACAGGAGTCAAACAGATCACTTATAATACTCACTGTCGCCTTGTAATGATCCTTCTTCATAGTAAAACAGATTTTCAACGTTGGAGAATCACTCACATACATTAGGTTTTTGACCTAACTGCAAAACTCTTCGCCAATATAATGTGAGCTGATGTCATAAGATTGGAAATATTGGCAGTGAGTCATTTCCCAATAGGGCGGTGACTTGTCCCCCACATACTGATTAAATAAAGAAAATGAAGCAATATTACATTGATACTTATTTGAATTTCGTGTCCTGTAATCCTTCCTCTTCACTGTAGAATCTTTCTCCCACCAGTTTCCAGGTATTGGAGAGGAGGAGTGAACTGGGGGTGGTGATTGGAGGACTGGGGTTTCCCAGAGGTAGAACGGTTAATTAATTGATCTGTTTAATTAAGTAGTCAGTTTACTACATATCAAAAGTACGCTGGTATTGGCGAGGTGGAGGAGGTTTGGGGATTTCTCTCAGGGATCTGTAGGGAAAGGGACAAGGTGAGGCATTGGGGTTTCTCAGAAGGCTGAACTGTCCTCAGGGGTTACAAATCAACTCCGAGAGGGACATAAATCAATTAACAGAGCAGTAGGTTTGCCCCTGAATATATGCTTGTCCCTGAATAAACACAACCTACTCAAACAAAATGTGGCAGAACGAACTTCATCCTTCTACCAAACTAATTCACCTGTTTCTTCAAATTTCATTAAGCATATTCTGTAGCCCATTTACTGAGAAGTGTCCTATTAGGAATTATTTCTGTCTGCGATGTTTCCACAATGCAGCGCTGCAATTGTTGCCATTTTGAGTCAAATATGGTTCGCACATCTATAATTATATTTTTCGGGGCTATTACTTTACTCTGTGCTAGTTAGGTGAGAAGTTGATATACGTAAAAATACGTTTATCTAGTTTATAGAAATAATAATAGGTCACAAAGATGACAGCAATTATTATTACAAAGTTGTTAATTTACCACTACACACCTTCACCAATCATCAGTATAATGTTACAGATTAACAATATTTTGTTGAGTTTATGATAATTTTAGCTATTCCTTTCAACTTATTCTTCCAGAAACGTCTACAGGTATCAAAATAAGTACCAATAATGGGTAAATAGTTTCATCATATGCATGATACGCCAGTTAGGCACTTCATGATTGGCGTAATTTATCAAAACTAGTAGGATAATGAAATGTCACCAAAGACAGATTCTGTAAGCTCAAATAGACTAAAAATATTCGATGATAAGTCTTGATAACAAGTGAGGAAGCGCAGTTTATTCATATTTCAAAATTAGCATAGGTAAGCGTCTACTTTAATTTAATCTTGCCATGTATGCCAAGTGAGACATCTATTGTTCTTCAATCATACTTCCATGGTTACAATTGACAAGATGGGGTATTCAATCCCTAGTCAGTTTCATGTCTGTACGCTATGTGGTTTCTTTACAGAGCTCCAATACTTCCTTTTATTCATGGTAAAGCAATGAAAACAATTCCATAGAGCGCAAATATTCGCTTGCGCACCATCGCTAATAACTCTACTTCACGGAAAATTGTGAACAGAAGATATCATTTATTATTTTTTGTATCACATGAGACTAGCCCCTTGAACAATGGACCTTGCCGTTGCTGGGGAGGCTTGCGTTCCTCAGCGATACAGATGGCTGTACCGTAGATGCAACCACAACGGACCGGTATCTGTTGAGAGGCCAGACAAACGTGTGGTTCCTGAAGAGGGGGAGCAGCCTTTTCAGTAGTTGCAGGGGCAACAGTCTGGATGATTGACTGATCTGGTCTTGTAACACTAACCAAAAAGGCCTTGCTGTGCTGGTACTGCGAACAGCTGAATGCAAGGGGATATTACAGTCGTAATTTTTCCCGAGGGCATACGGCTTTACTATATGGTTAAATGATGATGGCGTCCTATTGGGTAAAATATCGCCGGCCGTGGTGGCCGTGCGGTTCTAGGCACTGCCTCGGGCATGGATGTGTGTGATATCCTTAGGTTAGTTATGTTTAAGTAATTCTAAGTTCTAGGGGACTGATGACCTAAGATGTTGAGTCCCATAGTGCTCAGAGCAATTTTTTTGGGTAAAATATTCCGAAGGTGAAATAGTCCCCCATTCGGACCTCCGGGCGGTGGCTGCTCAAGAGGACGTAGTTATCAGGAGAAAGAAAACTGCCATTCTACGGATCGGAGCGTGGGATGTCAGATCCCTTAATCGGGCAGGTAGATTAGGAAATTTAAAAAAGGGAAATGGATAGGTTAATGTTAGGTATAGTGGGAATTAGTGAAGTTCGGTCGCAGGAGGAACAAGGCTTTTGGTCAGGTGAATACAGGGTTATAAATACAAAATCGAATAGGGGTGATGCAGGAGTAGGTTTAATAATGAATAAAAAATAGGAGTGCGGGTAGGCTACTACACACAGCATAGTGAACATCTTATTGTGGCCAAGATAGACATGAAGTCCATGCCTCCTACAGCAGTCCTAGTTTATGTGCCAACTAGCTCTGCAGATGATGAAGAAATTGATGAAATGTATGATGAGATAAAAGAAATCATTCAGGTAGTGAAGGGAGACGAAAATTAAATAGCCATGTTTGACTGGAATTCGAGAGAAGGAAAAGGGAGAGAAGGAAACATAGTAAGTGAATATGGATTGGGGGTAAGAAATGAAAGAGGAAGCCGTCTGGTAGAATGTTACACAGAGCATAACTTAATCACAGCTAAAACTTGGTTCAAGAATCATAAAAGAAAGTTGTACACATGGAAGAATCCTGGAGATACTAGAAGGTATCAGATAGATTATATAATGGTAAGACAGAGATTTAGGAACCAGGTTTTAAATTGTAGGACATTTCCATGGGCAGGTGTGGACACTGACCCCAATCTCTTGGTTGTGAACTGTAGATTAAAACTGAAGAAACTGCAAAAAGGTGGGAATTTAAGGAGATGGGACCTGGATAAACTGAAACAACCAGAGGTTGAACAGTGTTTCAGGGAGAGCATAAGGGAACAATTGACAGGAATGGGGGAACAAAAAACAGTAGAAGAAGAGTGGGTAGCTATGAGGGATGAAGTAGTGAAGGCAGCAGAGGATCAAGTAGGTAAAAAGACGAGGGCTAGTAGAAATCCTTGGGTAACAGAAGAAATATTGAATTTAATTGATGAAAGGAGAAAATATAAGATTGCAGTAAATGAAGCAGGCAAAAAGGAGTACAAACGTCTCAAAAATGAGATCGACAGGAAGTGCAAAATGGCTAAGCAGGGATGGCTAGAGGACATATGTAAGGATGTATCGGCTTATCTCACTACGGGTAAGACAGATACTGCCTACAGGAAAATTAAAGAGACCTTTGGAGAAAAGAGAACCACTTCCAGAATATCAAGAGCTCAGGTGGAAACCCAGTCCTAAACAAAGAATTAAAAGCAGAAAGGTGGAAGGAGTGTAAAGAGGGTCTATACAAGGGCGGTGTACTTGAGGACAGTATTGTGGAAGTGGAAGAGGATGTAGATGAAGATGAAATGGGAGATACGATTCTGCGTGAAGAGATTGACAGAGCACTGAAAGCCCTGAGTCAAAACAAGGCCCCGGGAGTAGACAACATTCCATTAGAATTACTGACGGTCTTGGGAGAGCAAGTCCTGAAAAAACTCTACCATCTGGTGAGCAAGATATATGAGACAGACGAAATACCCTCAGGCTGCAATAAGAAGATAATAATTCCAATCCCAAAGAAAGCAAGTGTTGACAGATGTGAAAATTACAGAACTATCTGTTTAATAAGTCACAGCTGCAAAATACTAACGCGAATTCTTTACAGACGAGTGGAAAAACTGGTAGAAGCCGACCTCGGGGAAGATCAGTTTGGATTCTGTAGAAATGTTGGAACACGTGAGCCAAATCTGACCTTACGACTTATCTTAGAAGAAAGATTAAGGAAAGGCAAACCTATGTTTCTTGCATTTGTAGACTTAGAGAAAGCTTTTGACAATGATGACTGGTATACTCTCTTTGAAATTCTAAAGGTGGCAGGGGTAAAATACAGGGAGCGAAAGGCTATTTACAATTTGTACAGAAACCAGATGGCAGTTACAAGAGTCGAGGGGCATGAAAGAGAGGCAGTAACTGGGAAGGGCGTTAGATAGGGTTGTAGCCTCTCCTCGATGCTATTCAATCTGTAAATTCAGCAAGAAGTAAAGGAAACAAAAGAAAAACTCAACAAAAGCAAAACGAGGATAATGGAATGTAGTCGAATTAAGTCGAGTGGTGCTGAGGGAATTAGATTAGGAAATGAGACACTTAAAGTGGAAAAGGAGTTTTGCTATTTGGGGAGCAAAATAACTGATGATGGTCGAAGTAGAGAGGATATAAAATGTAGACTGGCAATGGCAAGGAAAGCATTCCTGAAGGAGAGAAATTTGTTAACATCGAGTATAGATTTAAGTGTCAGGAAGTCCTTTCTGAAAGTATTTGTATGGATTGTAGCCATGTATTGAAGTGAAACATGGACGATAAATAGTTGGACAAGAAGAGAATAGAAGCTTTCGAAATGTGATGCTACCGAAGAATGCTGAAGTTTAGATGGGTATAACACATCACTAATGAGGAGGTATTGAACAGAATTGGGGAGAAGAGGAGTTTGTGGCACAATTCGACAAGAAGAAGGAACCGGTTGGTAGGACATGTTCTGAGGCATCAAGGGATCACAAATTTAGCATTGGAGTGCAGCGTGGAGGGTAAAAATCGTAGAGGGAGACCATGAGATGAATACACTAATCAGTATCAGAAGGATGTAGGTTGCAGTAAATACTGGGAGACGAAGAAGCTTGCACAGGATAGAGTAGCATGGAGAGCTGCATCAACCCAGTCTCAGGACTGAGGTCAACAGCAACAACATCACATGAGAAAAATGTTATTTCTCAATTGAGCGTAGCTTTAATTATTCGCCAGTTACATCGCAATTTCTACTGAGGCCAGTCCTGTGATACACTCTGTGATCAAAAGCATGCGGACACCTGCAAAACATACGGTTTTCATATTAGGTGCATTGTGCCACTACCTACTGCCAGGTAATCCATATCAGCAACCTCAGTAGTAATTAGACATCGCGAGAGAGCAGAATGGGGCGGTCCGCGGAACTCACGCACATCGAACGCGGTCAGGTGATTGGGTGTCACTTGTGTCATAAATCTGTAAGCGAGATTTTCACACTCCTAAACATCCCTAGGTCTACTGTTTCCGATGTGATAATAAAGTGGAAACATGAAGGAACACGTACAGCACAAAAGCGTACAGGCCGCCCTAGTCTGTTGACTGACAGAGACCGCCGACAGTTGAAGAGGTTCGTAATGTGTAAGATGCAGACATCTATCCAGACATCACACAAGAAATTCAAACTGCATCAGGACCCACTGCAAATACAAGTACAATGATAGTTAGGCGGGAGGTGAGAAAACTTGGATTTCATGGTCGAACGGCTGTTCATAAATCACACATCACGCAGGGAAATGCCAAACGACGCCTCTCTCGGTGTAAGGGGCGTAAATATTGGACGATTGGACAGTGGAAAAACGGTTTGTGAAGTGACGAATCACAATACACAATGTGGCGATTCGATGGCACGGTGCGAGTATGGCGAATGCCCGGTGAACGTCATCTGTCAGAGTGTATAGTGCCAACAGTAAGATTCGGAGGTGTTGGTGTTACGGTGTGGTCGTGTTTTTGATGGAGAGGGTTTGCTCCCCTTGCTTTTTTGTGTGGCACTATCACAGCACAGTCCTACATTGATGTTTGAAGCACCTTCTTGCTTCCCACTGTTGATGAGCAGTTCGGGGATGGTGATTGCATCTTTCAACACGTACGAGCTCCTGTTCCTAATGCACGGCCTGTGGCGGAGTGGTTACACGACAATAACATCCGTGTAATGAACTGGCCTGCACAGAGCCCTGACCTGAATCATACATAACAACTTTGGGATGTTTTGGAACCCCGACTTCGTGCCAGGCTTCACCGATCGAAATCGACACCTCTCCTCATTGCAGCACTCCGTGAAGAATGGGCTGCCATTCCCCAACAAACCTTCCAGCACCTGACTGAACGTAGCCTGCGAGAGTGGAAGCTGTCATCAAGCGTAAGGGTGGGCCAATACCATATTGAATTCCAGCATTACCGATGAAGGCCGCCACGAACCTGTAAGTCATTTTCAGCCATGTGCCCGGATACTTTTTATCACATAGTTTAACACATAAAGGGTACAGGAACGCTTGACGTGTTTTCCAGGAAGTTAAAGGGGGTTTGGCGTAGCAGTGAGGTGGGTTCCACACTCCATTCCACTTCATTCGACATTGATTACTGAATGAATCATTTCACAACCTAATGTAAGGTCGATTTATTTACATTCAATAAACACTATTTCATAGGACACCTTTATTTTATTTCCATGCATTTAATATCCTAGGCTAGTATCGGCTTAGAATTATGGGCCAGAGGAGAGAGTAAGCAAGGATGCACTGAACGCCTACATGGCCAACCTTGCGGCGTATTACGAACAGAAAGGAATAAAAAGCCATCACGGAACTTCCAGACGCGTGGGCAGGGAAATACAGCAGCCAGTTTCTCAGGTGAAGACCCAGATATCCTGTGCGGTAACCCCTACTCTGCAAGAATGGGTCCTCAATTTTCTGGGCGATGGAGAGACGCGTAGGAAATGTATAGCTTCTTTAAAGGGAGGAGGCGCTCTTTTTGTACATAATGTGATGAAAGTTGCGGGAACTAATATTGTACAGCACTATAGGTACTGATAGAAAAAGATGTAGTACGATTAATAGTTACTCCCCACTGAACCAAAGCTACAACTAGGAGCACCTTATGGTTCCCAGGGAGATGCCATTGGAACCAGGCACTCGACAGAAACCTATGTGAGCACTCTACGAAAACAACGAAGTTGCTGAAAAGATATTGTGAAGTTAATTACAAGAACTACGGAAAATCTACCATACTCTCCATGTTCTATTACACTGAATGTAGCATCACCGTCAGCAGGTCATTCCGGCAGCTAGTGTAACGCCATCCCTTGGTGTTAGAGCTTGCAACGCTGCTTCGCAGCTCGACTCATGCCTTACATAAGTCGCCAACATAGCTCCCCTTGACTGTATCTTCCTGATAGTAACTGGAAGTTCTGAGAGGCACTGGATCGTGACAAATAACAAAGACATGAAGTAACTTACAAATCCTCATGGCAAATTTAAATATTCCTTTCTCTATGAAATGTTGCTATGCACAGTTGTATGTGGGCAAAGTGTTCTGTGCTTTGTAATGTTTTAAGGAGCTTCCTGCTTCAGAGTAAATGGTTTCCTCTTAAAAGATCTCTTGACACGAAACGTTTCCCTCTTTTTCTCTTGCTCTGCTATGTTGTGAAGAGAGGGTATTGTGGTGATCGTGCTGTTTGGGAACTAAAAGCAGGGGGCTCTTGGAGAACCTGAGTAGTTCAATGGAGTGATAATCAATGCCAAAGTATCTGCTTTTGACTGGAGGTCCATTAGCAAGCATTCCATTTCACTACATACACAATTGCCTTCACATACCATCACAGACATAAGTCTAATTAATTTAAATCTTGGAATCATTGCGGTCACTCATTAGACTGTTCATTCCATGTAGAAGAACATGTAATTCTTCTTCACTTTCACTCAGCAAAGCAATGTCATCAGTGAATCGTTTAATTGATATCCTTTCACCTTGAATTTTAATTGCACTCCCCAAACTTTCTTTTATTTCGGTCACTGCTTCTTCTATGTACAGATTGAACAGTAAGGGCGAAAGACTAAATCAATATCTTACACCCTTTTTAATCCAAGCACTTATTAGTCTGTGTTGCCTCTCGTACATGTCGTATACGGCCTGTCTCTCCCTATAGCTTCCCATATTTTACTCATAATTTCGAACGTCTTGCACTATTTTCCATTGTCGAATACTTTTTGCAGGTCGACATACCCTTTGAACGTGTCATGATTTTTCTTTGTTTCACTTCCATTATCATTCGCAATGTCAGAATTGGCTTTCTTGTGCCTTTACCTTTCCTAAAGCCAAACTGATCGTGTCTAACACAACCTCAATATTCTTTTCCATTCATCTGTATATTATTCTCGTAAGAAACTTTCCTAAATGAGCTGTTAAACTGATTGTGTGATAATTCTCACACTTGTCGGGGCTTGCAGTCTTCATAATTTTAGGGATGTTAATTTTCCGAAAGTCAGATGATATACATTTTTCACACCTACGTGAATAGTCGTTTTGTTGTCACTTCTCTATCCATTTTAGAAATTCTGATGAAATGTTATCTATCCCTTCTGCCTTATTTCATCTTAAGTCTTTATAAAATAAGTAAAATAAATAAATAAATATATTGTTATTTAAATATGTTAATTATTCTATCTGTTTGACGGTGATTGTGATTGCAATTGCAATTAATATTTTGCTTATCTGGAAAGTGGACGTTTAATTATTCGTTATCAGACGCTTGACAATGGCTTTTTCGTAAAGGCAATGTTACTCGTAGTTGACCGTGAAATAAAACTGAAATAATCGGACTTCGTAATTAAATCGTTTCCAAAGACTGCTGCGGTAGGTGCGGACTCATAATCTAAATCTCAATATTACAATAATTTGCCAGCCATGCCAATACGTCGTACAGAGGTGATTGTCTACTAAACATAAAGAAGTTACACAGTTAGTTAAATCAGATATATTCAATGAATAAACCTACAGTTCATAATCCTACTTACTTTTATAAATATAAATTCTTTACAGAATCGAGTGCCTAGTGTGGTTGCAACTCGCAGTATTCTTCTATAACATGAAATATGGCGGTGTGCCAGACAATAAAATAAAATACGTGCTTCTCGCACCACTTCAACCAGAGCTCTCTTTTTCTTAATCAAACATAAGAGTAACGTAATTGTGCTTTTATTTTATCAGCGACACAGCGCTGCAGTTGTGTGCCATAGGCTTTATTTATTTGTCACTGATTATTTACTTAATTAATATTTCGCGTTTCCACGGAAACTCACGCTCGGCATGCAAATGTGCCTTTATATTGCCCCCTGAATTGCGAGGCGAAAGGACACACCTGCAGGCGAGCAATTCACCTAAAGGCACAAGAAAATCTAAGTTATCTACAACTATTTACATGACTTACATTACACATTATACACATTATATACAAAATTTGAATGACGCGGGTGCGCCGTAAAAGTTCTAATGTTGGCAGATAGAGTGCGCGCATGCGCAGAGGCGTCTGTGTAACTGCGGCACTGCCGTTATATCGTACAGTTAGATCACGCGGCACAGTATTGCAGATCATATTGTTCGTGTGCGCGCGTTTTTCAGTCGTTGCACAAAGAAAATATTCAACCAAGATTACATATGAAGACTACATTCTATGACAGGTAACTTAGTTTTAAATTTACAATATTTGTTATAACACAATACAACTTAGATTGTTGAATGTTCTTAGTTACATAGTATTGTTTTGAAATACTTCAAAGAAAAATGTCCGTATTTTTCAGGTGCGTTGACCTATACACATCGTGTCGTTATTACAGTTCATATTCATCCGCTGCACAATAATTTTTTACAGGTTAGTATCGTCGTGGTAAAGTTTTTTGATCACAGTAACATCGTTGTATAACAACGTGATTAATATATAAGCGTGTCCATTTCTCATTTCCATTATAGTCGTAGTGATGCAGTTCGTTGTGACTAAAAGCATTGCTTATTACAGATCAGACGTGACCCATCGAGTAATTGGTCCACGTGCAGTTCGTTTTTTACATTCCGTGGAAGCTTGGCTGCAGAACCTCGGACGGCACATAGCTGGCGTCGATCCTTGGACAGTCCAGGTAAGAGTGTCCGTCACATTTCGAGAACATTTAATTCCCTGAAGTTCCAACCAAAATTCTTCCACCCGTCGTGTTGTTTCCTGGACAGGCACTTTGTGTCCATTTAATCCAGTTAACATCTTGAAGTTGGGTACTGTAGTAATGTCACTAGACGATGCACGAATTATGCACTTCACATTTTCAGTTTTTTGCTGAATATAGCTCACCTAAATGTTCGTAGTTATTAAACAAGGAAATCGTTCATCGCGTTTACATAGATACGCTGCATAATGAATGGCATTAACAGTTTCTTTCACATAGGTTTCCGCGTAGTTGCAGAGTTAGTAATGTTCGTTAATGTCCGTGAACAGTGGCTCACTATGCAATGTCTTTTTGGCACTCGTTTTGTTCAAATTTTTACATAGTAACAGTTACACTATCCATCAGTTAAAAAAATAAGTAATTATACATACACATGTCACATATTTTCTTAGCATAAACATAATATAGTTGCACATAAACATGTTTACATCATCATTACATCGCTATAGGTTATTACATTGTGTCAGATTTGATTTCATGAATTGCAGATATTTACATCCTCTTTAGCTGTTTTGCTGGGATATTATCGATGTTTTTTGTGATGTCATCTGAAATTAAGATAGGTTAGACACAACATTCATTACATCAGTAGGCAAGACCAGGCGTTTTCACTACTCAATAAATATTCAAAATAGTAAGAGAGAGAAAATGTTCGATTCCTCGCGTTTTGTGCGTGTGTGTAGAGTGTCTGTGTGGCCTTGACTACTGATAGATGCTTTTCGTGTTGAGAGATGTGCGTCTAATCTATTTCTCAAAGTAAAAGATCGCTTCACAGATGACGTCTGTCAGTTCGTCAGGTGTCACACCAAGTCAGTGGTACCTTCAGTAACAAATGTTCCGTGAAAAATTAATATGTCATCCACTGCTACGTAACCATAAATTTTACTTTAATATTCCGTCTTTCAGGTGGAGGCGCGCGCTGAAAGAAGAGTTCTTCTGTCTTCAACTGCGTCACTGGAACCGCTGAAATGAAAATTTCTATACTACTTATTATCTGTGTTGTAACAACAGAGTTTTTCGAGTTGCTTAGCAATATTTTGATGGGTATGACTTTGACATTATTCAGCATGAAATGCTCTAAGATCTCGGTGTGCGTATAGCCCAATAATTTTGTTAGTTCTAGGATGTTGTAACAGATACGCACCAGGATGCGGTATGTTAACAATTATATAAGGTCCTTCATATAGCAGACGCCACTTAGCGTTGCGTCGTTTGAGTGCTACAGATTTATGATGAGTACGAAGTAGTACAAGCATTCCTACCTCGAATTTTTGTTTTCTTTTTATTATGATTCTGTGATGTTTGTTTCGTATTTGTGCGTGATGTGTCAATGTAGTCAATACTTCTTTTATTTTCTGTTCAGGTGTGATTTCCTTGTCTGACAACTTAGGTAATGGTCCTATCCACTGATCGTTCTGTTTGCAATTGAACATGATCTCGTTAGGTGTGTAATTCGTATCGTAAATATTTAAGTTATTGTGTACGTCTTCGAAAAGACTTAGGTAGGACACCCAATTAGTATGTTTTGATGAAATATAGGTCCTCATGAAACGGTTTAATTCTCGGAAAAGTCTCTCAGTCGCGTTACATTGTGGACTAAACCTCGAAATAAATATACTTTTAATGTTATTGTCCTTCAAGAAATTTCTCCATTTGTACCCAGAGTAGTATGCTGCATTATCTGATAGAATTGCTTTAGGTTTTCCCACGTGCGTCAGGTAATCACTTGAGAATCTTCGTATTATAGCATTTACGTAGCTTATGTACTATGCCCCAACAGAACCAATCAGTCCTGTCACGGTCGCCAATATAAAATAAATAAAATAAATAAATAAATATATTGTTATTTAAATATGTTAATTATTCTATCTGTATGATGGTGATTGTGATTGCAATTGTAATTAATATTTTGCTTATCTGGAACGTGGACGTTTAATTATTCGTTATCAGACGCTTGACAATGGCTTTTTCGTAAAGGCAATGTTACTCGTAGTTGACCGTGAAATAAAACTGAAATAATCGGACTTCGTAATTAAATCGTTTCCAAAGACTGCTGCGGTAGGTGCGGACTCATAATCTAAATCTCAATATTACAATAATTTGCCAGCCATGCCAATACGTCGTACAGAGGTGATTGTCTACTAAACATAAAGAAGTTACACAGTTAGTTAAATCAGATATATTCAATGAATAAACCTACAGTTCATAATCCTACTTACTTTTATAAATATAAATTCTTTACAGAATCGAGTGCCTAGTGTGGTTGCAACTCGCAGTATTCTTCTATAACATGAAATATGGCGGTGTGCCAGACAATAAAATAAAATACGTGCTTCTCGCACCACTTCAACCAGAGCTCTCTTTTTCTTAATCAAACATAAGAGTAACGTAATTGTGCTTTTGTTTTATCAGCGACACAGCGCTGCAGTTGTGTGCCATAGGCTTTATTTATTTGTCACTGATTATTTATTTAATTAATATTTCGCGTTTCCGCGGAAACTCACGCTCGGCATGCAAATGTGCCTTTATATCTTCCAAACATCCCTTGAATTCTAATACTCGATCTCCTATCTCTTTTAAATCGACTCCTGTTTTTTTCTTCTACCATATAAGAGAAATATTCCCCCACTTTGGGGTCTTCAGTATACTTTTCCACCTGACACTCTCTCCTCTGCATTTAACAATGGAATTCCAGTTGAACTATTAATATTGCCATCCTTGGTTTTAATTTTTATTTCTGTATCCCTCAATTCCTCTGAACACTTTTGTACGTCCTTTTTTCATCGACTGAAGTATTTCTTCGGTTACCCATGGCTTCTTCGCAGTTACCTTCTGTTTAGCTATGATTTCGATTCCAACTTCTGTGTTTGCCCTTTTTAGATATGTCCATTCCTTTTCAACTGTACTACTTCCTAAACTATTCTTTATTGCTGTATTTACAGCCCTAAAGAACGTCAACCGTATCTCGTCATCCATTAGTACTTCCATATCCCATTTCTAGGCGTATTGATTCTTCCTGACTAATCTCTTAAACTTCTGCTTACTCTTCATTACTACTATGTCCTGATCTGAGACTACATCTACACCCGGATACGCCTTACAATCCAGAATCTGATTTCGGAATCTCTGTCTGACTATGATGTAACCTAACTGAAATATTAACGTAACGTACCGTCTTTTCTAAGTATACCTTCTCTTCTCGTGATTCTTCAACAAAGTATTTGCCATTATTAGCTGAAATTTATTACAGAACTCAGCTAGCCTTTCTCCTCTCTCATTCCTTGTCCCAAGCCCATATTTTCCTGTGAACTTTTCTTCTACTACTTCACCTAGAACTGCATTCCAGTCCTCCAAGAGTATTAGGTTTTCGGCTCCCTTTGCATACTGATAAATTTTTCAGTACCCTCATATACTTTTCTATATCTTTATCTTCAGCTTGCGATGTTGAAACATGTACCTGAGCAATTGCTGCTGGTGTTGGTTTGCTGCCGATTCTGATGAGAACTACTCTCTCGCTAAAATGTCACTGTGCGTCCTACCTTCCTATTCATAACAAACCCTGTTCCCGTTATACCATTTTCTGCTGCTGTTGATATTAATGCTATACTTATCTAACCAGAAATCCCTTTCTTGTTACCATTTCACTTCACAGAACTCTTCTATACGTATATTAAGCCTTTGTAATCCCTTTTTACATTTTCTAGCTTCCCTGCCACGTTCAGGCTTCTGACATTCCATACCCCGACTAGTATAATGTTAGCCTTTCGCTTGTTATTCAATCTGTTTCTCATGGTCTTCTACTCTTTGGCAGTCCCCTCCCGGACATCGGAATGGGGAACTAGTCAATTACAGCCCACATGACCTGTGGATTCATATTATGTCATTAACGTAGTAGTTTGCATTGCCTTCTCCATCTTTCTGACGTTGATCATTGCTGTTTCTTCAACCTTTACGGACAGTTTCCCACCCCTGGGACGAGAGATTGTCCTGAAGCGCTGCCCGCTCCTCAGCCATGTTTGAGAAGACCGTTGACTGAATAAGGACAACATCTTATAGCGGAAGTCGTCGGCCGCCAATGCTGACTATGAATCAAAGTTTAAGCAGTGTAGGGTTTCGAATGCGGGATGGAGAACGCTTTTATTATTAATCAGAGATGGTAACCCTAAACAGCGGGGCTACCTGATGCCATAACAGCCGTTAATGTAGCACCATTCGCTGCCGTTTCCGATCGTCGCCCTAGCAGTTTGTCTACGCCATCCCTACTTTCACGGAATTACGAGTTACGTTGACCATTGTACAGTGAGTAACGGATGGCCTGTCAGGAAGACAGTGATTGAAAACCTCTTTGATAACACAGTTACTCGTCGCTACTGATATGAGGGTGACCGTAATGCATTTACCCTGCATTAACGCCATCAGCTTTCACGTCACTTATAAGGAAGAAATATCTGTAGTTCGAGAATGAATAAAACTAAGCTCGAATAAAAGGCATAGATGCTTTCTCATCTAAGTGAAAATATTTGAAATTTCATATTAACAACTTTTCAATGGAAAATTTTTTTCTACAGTACCCACAGCTTGCCCTTTTAAGTGAGAATAGGTAGTTTGTGAATGCATACTTATGACATTATAAAATGCACAGATACTTTTAATATTGTTTATTTTGTTTCTATCTTAGTAAACCAGGTACTTACGTATTCTTCCTGAGACATTGTTAATTTACTCATATATGCACAGTCAAAAAATAATATCTATGATTTAGTTTTTTATTTTGAAGTTAACATTATTACCTACAAAAACAAGTTATGTAAGTGGGACTATACAGAAGTGAGTATCAAATTATGAATATACTATTCTTGTACCAATAAATTAGGAAAGAATTAACTCAGATTATTGTAATCATGATACGAAAAATTAAGTTGAAAAAGAAAATAAGAACATACTGTTCACCTGTGACAGTTATAAGTTTACTTTATAACACTGCATGAGTGTAAGATCTTGAAATTAATCAAAGAAAGGAAAAATACTGTTTCTTCAACATTATGCTCACTGAATAACATTACAGCTGAGCATTCTGATCTTTCCTAGTTTTCTTCATAATATCTCAAGATATACTATGATACAGTAATTTATCTTATTATATATATGGAGGTTAAGCCGAAATTTAAATGAAACTGAAAATACAAATAATCCACAAATTCATATATTAGTCTGTTAACATAGTCCCATTAAATTCAAGACATTTACCAATGTTAAAGGGATTTATATTATAAAGTGTCTACAGTGAAAAGAAATTTTATATATGAGTAAGTAAATTCAGCCTGTAAGGTATGACCACAGCAATGCTGTTTCCTTCCTTTCTGATCACACAATAACTTCAATTCTTTGCATTGTTATTTATGACCTTTCATTTCTCTTTCAGCTTGTAAATGCGTCTTACTCATACTACGCACTTTTGAGTCAAATGAACAAACGCTAGAGTCCAAACAGATGTCAGAATGACAGTCTCAGAGAATGTGGACACAATAAATCATAGATGACTTGGTGAGATCATTTTTAGGAGATTTGCATGTAATTCATAATAACACTCCAGAAAAAAATCTGTAAGTAATAACATTAGCTAGCAAGTATTGCTCTTTTTATGTTGGTTCTGGATTTCAGACCAAATAGTTTCCTGTATTGTCAGCTACAATTAAAACTAGCCATTGTTTAAGCACATGTTTGTATGTTTAAAATGGATATGCCTATTGTGAAAACAGACAGCAGTTGCAAATGAACTGCCACATTTGAAGCTGATTACTTCTGTTGGGTGTGATATGAGTTTATTTGATCTGTGCTACAGGGAAAGACAATTTGGCCTCCTAATTTTTTGTAATACGATCTTCAATATTTTTTGCCATTTTTAACAAGCCTTTTATGTGCTATGTACTACAACCAGAAATATAATACTGCATTTCTTAGACAAACGTAAATTATCTAGTCTGATACTATGAGAATAATTGTGCCCCTTGAAAGAGATGTAGTCTGGGATGGAAAGGTCAGCATTGGTTGTAATATCATGTGTATTTTATTGCAGACCTAGATTTCATATACAATGCAGGAATCCTCAGTAGGTCGTGGGCAGTGATGTAGAAATAATATGGATGACAGTATAACCAATTCTGACCTTTAACCTGTCCTGGAAACATAAATTAGCTATATTGTGTGACTAGCTGTTCACCCCTGATGTTGCCAGCGCATTTACCTGTTCTTAATTTTAAGACACTTTGTTTACTTCAATAATAACATGTGAATAAAGCTACAGAGCTTCATCATAGAAAATAAAATGAGGTTCTATAAGGTTTATTCATGTGGAATTTCATCATCAGGATTTTTTTGACATAAATTTATGACTCGGGTCAGATTTGTCATTTTGTTTCACAACTCTTCATCATGTTCTACCTTAATACATTTTGAGAGCATCATAATGTCTTCAGAGCACATGAGTTATCTCCCCTTATCTACAATATCTTGAACAACAGTCCATTGAATACCATGTATAAACTGGGAGCTTTGTTGAAAATAGTACTGTTGCAGACTTATATCATTCAGTTCAGTCTTACTTTTCAATTTGATCCACTGTATCGAAACTTTGAATTGTGTTAGAGTCATGTAGAGTGTCATTTTGTCGATATGTCTCTGTAATCATCATGAGAGTCGGGATTTTCTAAGGATTCAAATTTTCCATTCATCACTCTGATTTAAATTATAACTTACTCAATGCTGACAATGTAATAAGCAAATTTCTGCAATGTTATGAAGCTTGAAACATCTTACGATTCTCTGTTATATAAATATAAAAATAAAATATGAAAATGTTGCAAACATGTTTACTTATTCTGTTAATCATTCATATTATATTTTGAATTGAGTGTAGAAGGATAAATAAGTATTTATTTCATGGCTTGATTAATAACAGTACTGCAATCATCTGATCAATTGTAAAAAATTTCTGTACACTTAAGATTTTATTTATGTTTCCAAACAGAAAATTAAATTATACATTTTTGTTATTATTACTATTATTTGCAGTAGTTCATTGATGAAAACATACTTTATCAATTCAGATTGCAATCACTTCACGTTCTTATCCACTTGTAAACATCTTCACATCCCTTAGTAAGCTATTGTTTTGACTTACGTTTTGAATAACGTAAGTACAATACATAACCATAAATATGATGTTCTAGGTGTTCAATTGAAAGTGTGTAGTAGGAAGTCAGTCATTTACAAGTGTCTACAATCTCAGGCAGTACTTCCCTCTGCTTTCTGCATGCACAGTAAATTGATGATGTTACAAATTGTAATGCTGACATGTTAGAGAAGACTCAAAAAGCTTGTTAAATAAATTTAAGACCGTTACTACTTACAGGCGTATTCTGTACAATTTCATAGAAATTAAACACCTAATTCTTGAGATATATAGATTTCTTGGATACATTTTATTTGAGAGAGAATGGAGCTAGAAGGCTGGAATTCTACAGGATAATGTATTTTATATACAATAAACAAGCTCCTTGATTATTCAGTAACCTCTGAAATGTGAACACATATGCTCAGTTATGAGGAAGTTGAAGGACTAAGCCTGCAACTAGCACCCTCACTATAAAAGAAAACATTAACAAATATAAATTTTACAGTATTAATATGTATACTGGATAAAAAGTTTGCATGGTTGAATCCTAAGTTCATCAAGTGTCCAGTTGATTTGAATGGCAATGCAAATTGCAGTACAACTGGAACCCATGCAGGGTTTAGAGGGGCTAGACATCATGTAACCGGAGGCAGTCTAATTTTGTGCAATACTTCTACAATTTCCAGACAAATATTTTAAGAATGTTAATGAAAGGCATCAATTATGAAAAGAAAGAGAATTACTAAACCTTTGAGCAAGATGTTAAGAACCTACTCAGGCTGCAAAATGCATGGTCTTAATTATAGGGTATGATTCCACACACACACACACACACACACACACGCACACACACACACACACACACACACACACACACACACACATATATATATATATATATATATATATATATATATATATATATATATGTGTGTGTGTGTGTGTGTAATCATACCCTATTATATATATATATATATATATATATATATATATATATATATATATATATATAATTTCGTATTGTGGTGTATGTGTACCCTCGGTTCCCCCTGATAGAACACTTTACCTTGGTTTCTTGTCCATCATCAGACGTGACCTGGCTGATTGTGCATTGAAATAAACGATTGCCATGGCAAGTCAGTGCAGATTAGCTGCCTGATAAGGTTCAGTTTGTTTAGCCTACTCAAATAAAGAGCTACAACCGACTACACCTATGAAGCACTTTTTTGAGACCTTTTGTTAAAGATTCAAAGGTATAAATTGGTTCTGGTGAAACGGCTGGGTGCTCATGCATAAGGGGAAGGTCCACAGCCGGTAACTGCCATGGCATGTGGATTACTGATCTGAAATCGCATGTTGCTCTTTTAGTACCGTTTCTTGCGCATGTGTCAGCCAGACTGTGATGATTAGAAACAGGTTCTTATTTAAAATTACTCTATTTCCGCACAGATAAGCGCCAGACTCCTTTTAGTGTGCCTCGTTGGTCATGCGTCTTCCTTTGCTTTATATACACTCCTGGAAAATGAAATAAGAACACCGTGAATTCATTGACCCAGGAAGGGGAAACTTTATTGACACATTCCTGGGGTCAGATACATCACATGATCACACTGACAGAACCACAGGCACATAGACACAGGCAACAGAGCATGCACAATGTCGGCACTAGTACAGTGTATATCCACCTTTCGCAGCAATGCAGGCTGCTATTCTCCCATGGAGACGATCGTAGAGATGCTGGATGTAGTCCTGTGGAACGGCTTGCCATGCCATTTCCACCTGGCGCCTCAGTTGGACCAGCGTTCGTGCTGGACGTGCAGACCGCGTGAGACGACGCTTGATCCAGTCCCAAACATGCTCAATGGGGGACAGATCCGGAGATCTTGCTGGCCAGGGTAGTTGACTTACACCTTCTAGAGCACGTTGGGTGGCACGGGATACATGCGGACGTGCATTGTCCTGTTGGAACAGCAAGTTCCCTTGCCGGTCTAGGAATGGCAGAACGATGGGTCCGATGACGGTTTGGATGTACCGTGCACTATTCAGTGTCCCCTCGACGATCACCAGTGGTGTACGGCCAGTGTAGGAGATCGCTCCCCACACCATGATGCCGGGTGTTGGCCCTGTGTGCCTCGGTCGTATGGAGTCCTGATTGTGGCGCTCACCTGCACGGCGCCAAACACGCATACGACCATCATTGGCACCAAGGCAGAAGCGACTCTCATCGCTGAAGACGACACGTCACCATTCGTCCCTCCATTCACGCCTGTCGCGACACCACTGGAGGCGGGCTGCACGATGTTGGGGCGTGAGCGGAAGACGGCCTAACGGTGTGCGGGACCGTAGCCCAGCTTCATGGAGACGGTTGCGAATGGTCCTCGCCGATACGCCAGGAGCAACAGTGTCCCTAATTTGCTGGGAAGTGGCGGTGCGGTCCCCTACGGCACTGCGTAGGATCCTACGGTCTTGGCGTGCATCCGTGCGTCGCTGCGGTCCGATCCCAGGTCGACGGGCACGTGCACCTTCCGCCGACCACTGGCGACAACATCGATGTACTGTGGAGACCTCACGCCCCACGTGTTGAGCAATTCGGCGGTACGTCCACCCGGCCTCCCGCATGCCCACTATACGCCCTCGCTCAAAGTCCGTCAACTGCACATACGGTTCACGTCCACGCTGTCGCGGCATGCTACCAGTGTTAAAGACTGCGATGGAGCTCCGTATGCCACGGCAAACTGGCTGACACTGACGGTGGCGGTGCACAAATGCTGCGCAGCTAGCGCCATTCGACGGCCAACACCGCGGTTCCTGGTGTGTCCGCTGTGCCGTGCGTGTGATCATTGCTTGTACAGCCCTCTCGCAGTGTCCGGAGCAAGTATGGTGGGTCTGACACACCGGTGTCAATGTGTTCTTTTTTCCATTTCCAGGAGTGTATATGTATAACAATTTTTAGAACTGTGTTAGTACATGAAGGAGTTACTTCATAGTAGAATGTGTGTTAGAACATCTTTGACCTAAGTGACATAACCCATTTTAGACTCCTGTTCCTGATCCTAAGAGTCCCTATGTTTATGAACAGTTAAAAGTAATTACTGAAATTCTGAGCACATTAATTACTATACTGTTTAAAAACTTCACTTAAGTATTTCAGTTAGCATGAAAGATACTACAATTTTTAAATCGCCTCTTCTGATCAAAATGTTGTATAACTAGAGAACCCGAGAACACAGTCAAAATAAATTTTCTTAATTTCGCTTATACTACCTATATAAAGATAATTTTATGTGTGATGACATTCTATGCATATAAAGTGCTCCTAAAAGTATTTTGAATCGCAAAACAATTTCAGGTCCCTCAATTACAGTCATTGTGTTGTCCAATGGGTAATTTATTTTTATTAAAGAGTATTATGATTATGTTCTTTATATTTATGTAAAGGAAATGGTTTCTCAAAATATTGATGAATTTAATAACAGTTTCAGAGTCTTCTCATGTGGTAGACACATCATTGGTCAGCAACCAGTTAATTCACTTTAAAGAGTATTGTGTTTAGTTAGCTGTTCAGTTGGTAAACTTTATAGTGAGACAAACTATGTTACATTATTTCATGGTTAACGGTGGGCAGCAGTAGGGAGGTTGTAAATGATTGACGCTGCTAGTGTGTTCTGGCCTGATTCCATTTTCATATTGCATTCGTAAGACAAAGAATGTTAAGGCTTTATATTTCGTTTCTGATTTTTAGGAAGGCTGTTAACAGTTATTTATGAACCCGCTACAGTTCTTGGTGTTTTAGTCAAGGGTACTATTGTTTAAGGAACCAAAGCTTGCATTCCATTTCATATTTCATTCTCTCATTTTCATGTAACGGTATGTCGGGAAATAAAATTCAGAGTCCGAGTGCTTTAACCCTTTAGTTACACGATCACTATAAGTCAGTAACATAAAAGGCATAACAGTGACTAACATTGCATTATAGTTAAGAGGTCCTGCTCATGGAAAATAAGAAAAAAATTCACAAATTAAATAATTCTGCTGTACAGAAAATGATGACCATGATGTTTGGATTGTGGGGAGCTCATCTGCGCGGCTATCAGCGCCTGTACAAATTTCCATCCGTTTCTCAGTCCAATTTTCCACTGGCAAGAATGATGATGAAATGATGAGGACAACGCAAATAACCAGTCATCTCGAGGCAGGTGAAAATCCCTGACCCCGCCATGAATCGATCCCGGGACCCAGTGCTCAGGAAGCGAGAACGCAACCGCGAGACCACAGAGCTGCGGACGCTATACAGAATAGAATATATCATACCGACTACAAAAATGTATAATGAATGGTCATTTCCATCTTCCATTCGTTGTTGGTTTAGTATGAATGTAATGTTGCAAAGGGGCACTGCCCTCTTTCTTGCTAAAGTGTGTCAGAATACGTGACATATTCTTCTTTTCCTTACCTTTTTCCTATTTTACATATGTATCATAGACACAGGAGTGCTGCTGAAGGCTCTCAATGCCGGAACCTAAATACAAGCGCATCTAGGAGGCTGTGGCTTACCTGCAACAAAAGATCTTAAGACAGTATTTTTCTTTAGTGCTTTGTATTTAATGTGTTGTTCTGTTTCAATGTATACGTTTCTGTGTTACAGATGCAAAGAATACAGAAATTTAACTACAAACTGAGGTTTCGATGCAACCAGTTCAAAGCAAGTTCGAACAATACACATCATTTGATTCCACTGTCACCTACAGGGTTTGTGTGTACAGTCATACATTGCTAACAAGCATTCTTCACTGTTATGGAGGCAGTTAAGGCTCAATAAATGGATCTGGAAAATACAATTCTTCTCAGGAGATATCTACACGGCCTCTCACAGAACCCCAAGGAAAGCTTCAACAGTTTCACGGGGGAACGAATACCAAAAATTTAATTTGTTGGGTTGACAATATTGAAGACAAGTGTAATGGACGCAATAATAACTCTCAATGATAGTGTAAATTTTAGGATTCATATTTTGAAGAAAATATGATACCCAGTCTGGATGGAATACGGTTTCACCTCTAACTGTTGGTGATGGCCTTGTAGTAGCCAAAGCACAGAGATCTCCAGGAACTACCACCAAGGAGGCTAGGATAAATACAAGAATGAGAGAGCGTATGAAGGATAAAGTAACAGGTGAATGATTGAATGTCTTATGGCTAGGGCCTTCCGTTGGGTAGACTGTTCGCCGAGTGCAGGTCTTCCGAGTTGACGCCTCTTCGGCAACCTGCGCGTCGATGGGGATGAAATGATGCTTATGACAATACGACACCCAGTCCCTGGGTGGAGAATATCTCTGACCCAGCCGCGAATCGAATCAGGGTCCTTATGATTTACATTCTGTCGCGCTGACCACTCAGGAACCGGGGGCAGACAAGTAAGAGGCGACCAACGGAAACATGCAACTTCACTGCTCTAAAACCTCGTAGTTCATGAATCTTCTTTCGCTATTTATTGGAAATTTAAATTATTTTACCACTCAGATACAGGGTCACATAAATTAGTGAAGTTCATCAGAATTGGCAGATATAAATGGAATGACCTTCTCTACCTCCCTTGCCTGATATTTTCGAGTAATTACTTCAGTGCTATAAAGCCTCGTAGTTCATAAATCTTCTTTCTCTACTTATTGGACATTTA
This sequence comes from Schistocerca americana, assembly GCF_021461395.2. NCBI lineage: Eukaryota > Metazoa > Arthropoda > Insecta > Orthoptera > Acrididae > Schistocerca > Schistocerca americana. The sequence goes on along the minus strand of NC_060126.1, from coordinate 325,859,045 downwards.
AATTTTTACCACTGAGATGAAGTATCACCTAATTTGATGAAGTTCAATTCACCAGAATTGGCAGCTACAAATGGAATGACCTTCTCTACCTCACTTGTCTGATATTTTCGAATAATTCTAAAATATGGTGATAATGTATGTAATCGTCAATCTAAATCTTTACACATATTTCTCATAGTTCTCACAGTAAAATAAATTTTGTACGTTTCCCACCAATCAGCATTAGAAAAGAAATTTGGAGGCATAACATACTTCTCTAAACGCTGTATGTAGCCTGACTGTTTTTCTAGGCTGTGCAGTCAATGTTATCAAATAGAATGGTACCTCAGTTAAACAGCGTTCAGCTTTTTAGCCTTTGATAAATATTGTTACTAACATCACGATGTAATAAAAGCATTACTGATATTTTCAGAAATGTTTTAACTAGTAACCTTGTATGAACAGTTTTTGAACTATCTCAGTGTTATATATCGGAAGCACTGTGAGGGAGAAAAGAACGTTAGAATTGTTCCACATTCACGATCGGATTCCCTTAATCAATAGTATTGATAGTGATTCGAGTTGCCTGCGTATTTTCATAGAGCTCAATAACAGAGCAGGTTTATTGCTTGACTGGCTACTTGTTTACGGATCTTGTTTAAATCTTTCCTAGTAAAACTTCTTCTTTGTTTTGCTCCTTGTCTTGTTCTACTCTCAGAGCAGTTAACCCTCCCTGTAATGCTTGCAGATGACTCACCATTTTCCCTCAGTACATACTGGTCGCCTTCAGTTATCCTTATTCGATCAGCAATAGTAGCCAGCTGTTCCTCCAATTGACTTTGCACGTCTCTTATCATTTTACTGGCACGGTCAACAAAGCTGTTAGAAATACCTTGACAGGAAATATCTTGACGTGAATTTATATTCTACTAGTTGGTGCCCGGCACGTTGCATATCGTATGAAATAACGGAGCAAATATCGTTTGTAATTATAAAAAAACATTATCTTGTTTAATAAGGAATGATAAAAAGAATTATATTTATTTCATTGTCGCTAGTGAATACCTTTATTGGAACTGACTGTTATATAAAGCAGAGTTACAAGTGATATCCATTTTATACACGATATCCATTCTATTTTATTGAATTTGTTACTCGAGTCATTTACAGTTTTTCTCATTCTTCAACAAGAACAAACTAATTTCTGGGCTGTCTGACTCAAGAACATGCAACGAACAAGTGGTTATTAGAAAACCATTGATTTTCTAGAGACAATCTATACACTTGAAGTGACTGATGATGTGCCTTGTTGATAGTTATTGAAAACGCAAGTCGAATGGGGAGCTGCAGTCGTTTAAGATCAAATGTAGTGCCGGTGGAAATGAGGGGAAGGTGTGGAATGATCAGATTTTCTTCTTTCCACTTTCTATCAAGAATAGTTGCCTCGGTGATATTCGATATCAGTTTCTTCAGAGAGTGTTTTGCTCCATTTCACAGTCAGGTTGGATTAATGTTCTGCAAGAGAATAGTTAGCATGTCGTCTTTGTGTGACCATTTGTGCGGTGGGACACTGGAAAGATCAAACCAATTTATAAACTCGATTGGATAGTTAACAACTTTGCCTGCATTCATGACACTGCCAATCCATTTGTAGGGAACAAAATCGCATGGAATGTGTTTTTAAATTCCGTGGCTGACTGCACTGACGTCGGTGTTTTTTTGCCAAAATAGCACATACTCAGAGCCACTTGTGATTTTTATAACTGGTGACAATTTGCGGGAAAACTTTGTGAATGCGTTGTTCGATTGATGGCACCATTACGCAAAAGTTCAATGTAAATGAAATACATTTTGTGGTAGCATAAACTGGTTCTTTTCCATCACCAGTGTTCAATACCAGTTTTGAAAATGTGACTACCAACCCATGGCATTGGAATTGTAAGCACTTACTAGCGTGAGTTTTTACTCATCTCTCCAAAGATGCGATGATTTGAGCAAGCATTGAGCTCATCAGCTGGTGTAGATGGAAGTACCACTGGAAGAGTTTGTCTAAAGCCGCCAAGTAATATGATAAGGACACCATCGAACGGTTATGCATTGAATTGTAAGTCATTAAGAGTTCGACCATGTGCTTCAAGCGACTTCTCATGAATCACAGTGCATTCATCCCAGACGACGCACTAGCAAAGTTTCATAACTTTAGTCATTCCAGATCCTTTTGAAATGTTACATGTTAAAGCTTCCCAGAAATGCATATCGAATGACAATTTTAACACCGAATACACTGTTCATCCACCATTTAATACTATAGCCACAGTACGTGTTGAATTAAGAGTCAAAGCCATTCCATTTTGAGATCGAATGTGAGCTAACACCAAACTCTTGAGGGACGCTTTCTAAATACCGTCAGCAGACCACCTTTGCTATTTGACCCTCCATTTGTAACTGTGTCGTAGGCGAACTTTTGTTCCGGAAGCAAAGGTTGTTCTTTTTTTTCGACAAATGTACACAATTCATTAGCGTTGTACTGTTGTTTTCTCACTAAATGACGGTTATAAAAATCAAGTGCAAGAAGTTCATGCGCAATCATGCCAAGATAAATGAGTTCTTTGTTGTTGACGTTAAGCATATGTCAACGACTGATTGAATGTATTATTCCAAAAATCAATTGAACTGTCTTTGCTAAGAGTACGAGCATTGTGAAAAATGTCTCCGCTTAAATCCTCTCTGAATTTTTCCTACAAATCTTTCGTGTTGGATGGCGAGCAAGTGGTTAATATGATGGCCAATGATGTTCGGATTTGTCACAGATGACAGCTGGCACATGCGTCCGTTAATGTTGTTTGACTTGTTGGTGATTTTCGAGCAAATGAAGATTTTGGTAAGCATCTCCTGGAAGTGAAGCAGGGCATTTGTCACTAGCGAGCTACATTCTCAAATAGTTACACTCTGCATTATTTTGATTTACTGTGGAAATACGGTCCAATACGTCAGACGAATAGGTTCCTTTCGTAAGAAAATTTCCAGGACAGGTCTTTCTAATTTCTGAGTCTGCAACCCTTAAACGGAACAAATTTTGTGTTTATATTACCTGGTATATGTGCATCCTTTAAATGACCTTGGCTGTATTTCCGTGCAAACTCGCTAGGTAGAAAGGCTGTGCTTAGCAACGCTCTGTTCGGTTCTTGCCGCAATAGTTACGGTGACAAACTGGCCACTGAATGTGAACAAAATGCGAGCGTTAAGATCGGAAAAATCCCCTAGTGGAACGTGGACAATGATTAAGTAAGTTCCTACAGGCAAGGAATGTTCAAGAAGTCATGTTTTAGACTAGCTCAAATGGTTTCATGAAAGCAAAGATTCAGTGCAAGACGATCCCAGAGCTGATCACCAGTCTACAGCATATGCCGATGGAACCGTGGAGCGTGTAAGGCAATTACTGTTAGAAGAACGTCATACAAATGTGCATGCTATATCAGAAGAACTTAACTTGAATGCTAATGTGTGCCACAAGATTCCACGCCAAGATTTAGGGAAACGGAAAGTTAATGGAAAAGTAGCCCTTCACAACTAATAGACGAACAGAAGGGGAAATTCGAAGAATGTCTGCTGAACTACTGGACAGAGCGAGACGTGATCCCACATTTCTGTCAAAGATCATTGCTGGGGTTGAAAGTTAGTACAAGCAGTATCATCCTCACACGAAGCATGATAGAGCTGAATGCCATAGTCGTTGATCACCAGCCTCGAAAAAAGTCAAATGACAATCTTCCGAGGACAATGACAATGTTCATTGCTTTCTTTGTAAGGATTAGATCACCATGAGTATGTTCCTTCAGGTCAAACAGTGAATCAAACTCTTTACATGGAAGACTTGAAAGCTTACAACAACGAATTCGACGTCGCCACCCTGATTTGTGGCATTCTCAGGACTGGTTCCGACTGCACGAAAATAATGCTTTATCTGTTATCAAATTTTCTGTCCAAATTGTGTTATTATTGCCGTCCCACATTGATCATATTCGCCCGACCTCTAACCTTGCGATTTTTTCTTGTTTCCGGGAGTGAAAAGCTGACTGAAAAGGAAGCTTCATCAAAGCATCTAAGAAGTCCAACGCACTGTGAGAAATGAGCTTACAAATATCATAGTTGAAAATTTCCCTGCTTGCTTCAAAGACCAGAAACGTGGGCAACTGTGTACAGACAGACTAGAGGACTACTTCGATAGGAGCTAGGACCATTTCTTGATAAGTGCAATTTTCTATTTGTTTTCAATAAACCTGTCGTGGAACTTTTCCAGTCATGGAACTTTTCCTGTCGCGGAACTTTTCTGACAAAGGGAGTAGATTTTGATAGCCTTCAACACGCATGCCGCTGATAGTGTAGCTTGCACTGGTTAAGGAACAACATTTCGTGCAGTGTCAGCCACTAGATGGCCCCTTTATGCATTTTCAATATGAATAATTAGATGGACAACAGAGGGAGAGCGATTGTGAATCTGGAACCTCAAAATACACTAAACGGCCTCGTTGCTGCTGATACATCGACCTGTTTGGAATTGAGTCATTTATAATTGTGATCGTCAGGTCTATCAATGCTGACTACTGCCATATCGCTGCCTTTGGTGACGTATTTGCATATACATTTCAAGAATTTAGCACAATGTCAATATTCGACGTTGGTATAAGCTGTGAGTATTTTCATTAACAAAGAAGAATATGCCACAGTCAATATGTTGCCGATTTCGATGTCACCATTTCTCATTATGATTGTTGTTATTGTATGACCTCAGACTCCTGGTTTTCAGCGTCTGTATTGTAAAGATCCTCCAGAACCTGTGTGCGTTTCATGAACTCAGTCTTTCGGATATTTTTTGTGCATTAATTTTGTACCATTCAAGGAAATTGTGGATTCGTTATTTCGCATGGATCATGCACCACGATTTTCTTCCCTGTATCGAACGGCAGTGGATCTTCTTCAGGGTTAGGATTTTCTACACAAATGAGCTGCATGTATTTTCATTTTGAGCCATGTGAGAATGGGAACATGTCTCTTCTGCCATTCAATAGTATACATCGAGCAGCGAGCATCACCTTAAATGTGATTCTTCACAATTAAGTTCATCAGTTTAGTGAGTTTTGCTGGAATGTTCGTGGAGTCAAATCTTGTTGATCAGTCAGACATTAACTGGGTAACAGAAGCTTTTTTGTCTCGTCCCATGATGGATTGCATGTAAATGTGATGAAAACGGCAGGGTGACCATATAAATGCACGTATGTAATAGCGTCTTGCGCGTATTCTTGCATATGCTATGGGCTGCCATTTAACATTGCTGGCTGTATCACAGTTTTGCCAGTGCCGTAAACTTTTCCGTCGTTTGCTACTGCATCTCAAAAATGAAAGTGTTCTGTCGAACCCAATAATGTTTGATTTCAGCGAATGATTAACATACTTCCGACTTAAATTTTGGCGTGCATCTCTACCATGTATTGATAAAACAGTTGATGACACTTGTAATAGGACATCCTCCTCTAGCACTACTTTGCCTCAACAATAGTTGTCGATACCAGTACTATTTTTCGAATTTTGAACAGGTGAGTATTATCTCAGCAGCTTCTCTGAAAACCTTCACATGATTTTACACACAGTATAACACTCTCGTCTGCTACTGCTCTACCATAACCTTAAAGTTGGAGGCATATTAAAGCAATTATGGTTTAACGCAACAGAGCAGTGCTATCCTCTGAGAGGAATTCTGTTCTATTGACGGTGTTGTACCTAACGGAGATGGCTTATCGGAAGTGAAATTCAGAATTGCGTAAATATTCAAACAGTAACAATTAATATTTTACCTAGCTACACTGTTTAAAGAATAAAGAAAACAGTCGCCAGCCTAATTAGGCAAGAGAATCATTAAATTTCTTGTTTAAGAAAATAGGTATGAGTAACTTCAACGGACAAACACAACCTATACTTTCCCACACGCGAGTGCAATGAACTCTGAAACCGAATACAGTGTGTTCAGGTTAAGGTTGGAGTTAACAGATCAGAACAAACTACTGGCATAAATATAACAGATAACAATACACACTATTACTTTCATGGCTTATTCAAACTGAATGGTCTTCATAACATTACTATTAATATTCAATATAGAATCATAAATTGGACATAGGCCCAGGATTACTTCTCACGCATTTTTCTAGCAGACATAAAATTGTAAATCTAGTTCACTGCAAAATTATGAACTGATCACAGGCTAAATCTCTCTCAACTAAATATTATTCTGTTTAGAATGAAAGTTAATTGGAATTCACTATCAGTTTACTTCTCAGTGTCTTTTGAATAAAGAAATTATTGTTTTCATAAACAGTGGTCTTTCTATTAGTTGTTATTTATCATGAGGATAAAGGATAAACTGTGGATCCTATTGCACTATCAACACACTTTCAATACCCGAAAGAAACAAGTTTTCCACTTTTACTACAGTGAGACACAAACTTATTTGTAAGATACTAACTCACCTTCTGCGGTTTACAACAGGCGGCAATGTGATCATTTACTAAGCAAAACTTTATAAGCCTCAGTCTTAAGAACATTTAATTTTGAAGTTGGTGACAACATATTAATAAGTAGATTTAATAGGAAAATTATTTTCAGCAAACATCATTTACCTTAACTCACTCTCTTGCCACATTAACTTTAATTTTCTTTTTACTACGTTCAAGAGGCATTAATTAGCAAAATTCTGGGCTTTAGTGTTCTTTCAGTAAGGACACTCGGTAATCACTTTAGTTCAAACGGAGACGAACCTGAGAGGTGTTATGATAAGGAAAAAAAGCAAGGTAGGTACATAAATTCTGGTATAAATTACATTATATTTGAGCACACTAACATATCCAATAAGCTGATCCTTCACTGTACATTATTATAGTGTTCCATTACAGTGATTGCGCAATGTGGTGGCGATTGCAGATTAGTAGGTAGATTTGCAGGTAGAATTGGTGGACTCAGCGACGATAGATGCCAATTTCAGAAAAATTCCAGCTCTTCATCCATCCGTCTCAGGCATTGGAAAGTGGCATGGAAAGCCTCTGTCGACACCAGCACAGTATTCAGCTTTTACATGAGCAATTGACAGTTTGGTACCTCGTCCCCGGCTGACTCTTGGTTCCAACTTTTCTTCCTATGCCAACTAAAATTTGCGAGCGCTACTCAGTTCCATTCCCGAGGGGAACTACAACACCTTTTGCGTATGCCATAACTAAGAATCCTAAGCGAAAGTCAGCAGTTTGCTTAACAGCAAACAAAGATTTTAAATAAAGCAGAACATTTGCACGTATTAAAACTTCTAAAAAATATTGAAACAAAATTACAATTATATACAGTAAGTTTTGTCTTCCTCCAAAGGAGACAAAGAATTTAAATGATAGATACACTACACTACATAGAATAAAACCATAGCATCAAAGTTTTTTACACAGAAGAGAATAAACACTCTTATGATATCGATTCAATCCAACAACATTTACAGATACTCAATGTTAAAACATTATACCAAAACAAAAGGCAAAATAAATCAGTAGAGCATTAGAGCTATGGTGTTACAACAGTATGTTATATTTCAAGCTAAAATTTATGAGAGGGTGTCACTTTATAAAACACTTTAGTCTCATTGTTATAATCGACAATATAAGTTCTGAATATACAGTTAAAATTATTTGTTTAGAAGCATTTGAAATTACGAATTATTTGCACAATTAAAATTTCTATCATTAATTACACAATCCTGTATTGTTTACTGTATTTCTCTATTCATTTATGAAATAATAATCGAAATTAATAATGTAACGGAAACTAGTAGGAATTAATTTGCTAAGGAAAATAGTAAATCCTTTGTAATATGGCTATTTCTGTAGAGTGAGAGAGTTAAAAGTTTGCCTCTGATGTGATCGGGCCTATTTTTGTGTACTACATGCAAACAATGCAATTTCGGCTTTGTTAATGTGAAAAACCCAAACGCTGCATGATTCACTAAAATGTGAGAAAATCAGTGGAAAATATACGTATGTAAAAAATTCGGCAGCAATAATCTTCCAATTTATTTGGTTCAAACAAATCATGAGAACCTGATGTTAGATTTTCAGCTTCAGGAATCAGACCTCTAGATGAGAAGAACTGGAGCTACCTCAACATAACAAGCTAAGTAAACTTGAATGTATATTTTTCTCTTCGTTCCTCTCAAATCTTCAGAAAAGACTTCGCTTGTTAATTACTAGGACTGGGTATTGTTTAATGTGGACAAATTATGGAAGAAGGAAGGAGGGGGAAGATTACACATTGCAGAATTTGGTTTGCTCCATTCGGAGGTATTATTGTCTGGTATGAGTAATAATTCATCACTGATACTTTGGTTACTACGTTGGAAACCTGTAAAAGAACGAGAAGAAAACATATAAATTTCACTTACGAATGTCCTAAAGTTAAAATGGAAATAATATTTTCAATTGACAAAACGAAATAAAGATACCGGTATTAACTTGAAACTGGATTAGTTTGCTTAATATTGAATGATATCCACCCAGTCCCTCCCAAAAATTATGCGATACTGTAGTACATTTTATGATAGATGTGTTTCAGCGACGCTTTGAATTGTATTATTTCGTCGCTGAAGATGTTTATCACGTTCTTCACCAATTATGACAATCCAAACATCATAGATGGTAGGTGTGCTCTAGAGACCAGCATGCTGTCCTAGCGGTGTTTTGTCGGCTCTTATTTGAAGTGCATATTTATACCTCGGTACATTGTCAACTGAAATATAGAACCTTTTTGTCAATTCACTTTGTCTGTGGAAAAATATTTGAAAATTAGATACAATGTGGTGTTTGGCACCTGAAATTGCATCGCAGTGTTGATCAACTTGTGCATCATCGTCACACATAACGTAGATTTTTTTAGAAATTTATTTTAGGCGTAAAAAACGGGAAGAAATGAAGCAACGCGGCGATATATTTGTAATTAAATGTAGAAAGTAGGCGTGGACTCATCTTGGCAAACTTTGTCGACTCCAAAAGATGTAATTTGAAACACTGAATTATATTTGTGGATGTTCTGCACAAAGTGTTTGGAAACAGATGGGTCGCCCGACGCCAGTGACAACAGAGGATCAGGTGGTAGATGCAATGTCGGCAATTAAAGTTTGCCATTCGCGCAAAGCGTTCCTGGTCGCTCATTGTTGAACTTAACTGAACAGTAATGCCGACACATCTTATCCATTATGCCGATATTTACACTGGGATCCAAACTCCAATCCTAGTTAACATCAAATTGAACTGCAACAAGATTCTAATCAATATGTACTTTTCATCGAGGTAGATTGACTCGTGAACGTTCATTTTTGATTCTCGCTTCATGTTGGCCTTGAGATTATGAAGCACGTGAATGCGCATTTCGTAAACGATCTGCTTCATTATTCGCTTGTCATTCCTGGTTTGTCTAAGAACCTCGAATTCGCATATTTTTGTATGCTGCGCTGGTAGAACTGCTAAGTGATGAACATTTGGGAGCAACATTTTTTGACGAATCAATTAGCACGATATACGCTTGTATAACGAAAATGTCGTCTATTGATTCACTGAAAAAGTAGCAAAATTACAGTCTGCACTGCCAAATTTCGTTTAGATATATCTCAAATGCGTAAGACAACAAAAGTTGATATGTCTGTTTCTATTGTATTCAAAAAACTCGCTACTTCAGTACTCTTTCAAATACATTTGCCGATACGGCACGCGCGTCAAATACGACAATAACCTTCGCCCAAGAGCGACCAATAACAAGATATACGCTTCTATAACCGAAATATCGTTCGTCAATTCACTAAAAAGAAAAGAAAACATACTGCTTGTACCCGAAAATTTCGATTAGACATAATTGACCTCTACCGCTATCGAAATTAGTAACACACAGTATAACGCTGATCTATGCCTATAAAGTTCACGAAAGTGCATGCAATAAGTTCAAAAATTTATCTCAATCGCACGAACGGTATGGTTACGCATAAAATACAAACAAACGAACAAACAAACCTACATTAAATTTTATATATCAGATTTTAAGTAATTTATACTTGTAACGCACAAAAGCTAGCTTTTCATTGCTCTCCGAATTACTGTGGGTTAGTTTGTAAGCTCTCACCGCTAGCTTCCTGTTGTTCTTCAGTCTTTCTACAGGTAACATACGCCTGCTCTTGACATTCTTTTAAATTATTAGTGCTAGCACTGTGTTTTCTTGAACTGGCGCCCAGTTGTTGGTGAGCGTCTTCTGAAGTAGCTACTAATGTATCTTCCAACTGATTCATGGCTTTCAGTAGTTGGCGCACCACAACGCGGCAAAAGGAGCTAAAGTTACACTTTTGAAGGAAAAATGGAAGAAATTAACTGTTGACAAGTATTCATGATTGCTAATTCAATGAAGCAGAGAAGTATATCCACAATGGTCTGCGCTGAAAGTGGCAGTGGCACGACCTATCATCTCAAATATAGCACTGTTGCCACTCACATCCGCACTTTCTGCTTGACCAGACACTGCCCTAAGTGCAGCACTAAACATGACGGGACCACTTTCATGAGACTAGAAGGAAGTCATACTTCCACTAGTTTTAACGATGGCCCAGGTACAAGATTCTTGGTTCACTCTTTGCATTCGGTCCCTTTCTTACACATGATCTCTGTCTGGTAACAACATAAAAAAAATTCACAAAGATAAATTACGAGAACCATAAACCAGTTGTCCCATAAAGCTAAAAAGCATCTTCACCATTTATTCACAACATTAAATGACATTAACAAAAATAATTCGCAAGAATTGAACATATTTGCGGTACACTCAGAACCAAATTATATATGTGCTAATCACTAGAGAGGCCTAGCTAATGTCAGCAGTAGGATGCTAGTCCAAGATTAACACAAAACAGAAAATGTCGCCACGTCATCACCACTAATCATCAACAACATTTAACTAGCAAGAGCAACAGGGAACAATCAAGAGAACACATGTTCGTGACGGAAAAACACAATCGATATGATCAAACTACAGGATATTTCCAAAGTTTATAGTTCATAAAATCAGCCATAATGATCAAATATGTTTAGTTCCACTGATTTTTTCATCCTGGAAACAGTTGAAATCGTCTCTGCACTGTAGTGTATAAAGTAGTCCCACTTCATTAAGATGAGTAACGGGTGAAGGATTTTCTCACACGTTTTCCAGGTACACGATGATTCCACCTGTTTATCATGGAATTACAACTGACAATTAGAATCAATTATGGACAAAGACACAATACAATATGTGTAAACATGCCACACAGATACGAGAATGAGAACCACCAAATATATCCACACCACTTGGTACTAAGTTCACAGCAACACCAGAACAAAAATCAAGTGAACATACATGGTTCCAAGTAATGAGTAGCACAATCCACTTTGGGAAGTGCCTCAATAATTTAGGGATATGACATACAGTAATATATGAAAAGTCTCAAAATGAATAGCAAATGCAGTACAAAATTACAACAGTCATCTACAGCTCAAATTTAATCATCGCTATAATTTCAGAAAAACCAACAAGCTCGTCCTGCTATTTATTTTCCATTTCCAGAAGCTCCGACAGAAATTCTATCAAACTGAAGCACAACCTCTCCAGAAAATGCAGAGGAATCCTGGCTGCATATAGACTATACCACAAAAAGCAAATTCAAAGCTACTCCCACAGAATTACTGTCACATATGAGAGTTAAGGCAAGAAATTAAAAGTGCACAGCAGATATTATACTCTAAACTTACCAACAGCTCAACACCAACTATATGAAATGTATAAGTATTCGATGATTACCGTCCCATAATTCAAAATTAATATCATTACACTTGTCTCGGTAGTGACAGACTAACAATCCATTGTAATTAAAATTACATACAACTGTTACGGCTTCTGCACCACTTGTTAGTAGCAGACACAGTGGCTGCGCCAAAGACTGAGACGGCGTGGAGTTTTACAATTGTCTATTGAACTTTCTTTACAAATTTTCCCTCGTCGTCGCTGCCCAGCCCTGCGGATCCTTCCACCTGGCTGCTGCTGTGTAGATTCTCCAACAATGCGCGCAACTCACGCCGCTGATCGCAGTCGGGAGCCTCAGGCCACCAGTGCTGCGCTGAAGCCAGGATGCCTTGTGGTTGAGATGAACTCGTCGCCGCTCGGCGCCGCAGTACGGCACGCCCACGGAACCTGCTGCACCGGCGGCTGGGAAGCCGTCAGTCACGATGTCCGCGAGGTCCCGTCATGAACAGACCATTCGCCGTGGGGCCGCGTTGCCGTGAAGTCCGGGCGTCAGTCCCTGGCGGCGCCTGTGACCAAGACCACGCTGCGGCCGGTCCTGCTGGAAGTTCTCGCTGTAGTTAGTCAGCCATGGGGCCGACCGAACTCGGACCGACCTCCAGAGCTGAAGCTGACATCTGGCGGCGAACGGATGACACCTGCAAGCTGGAACAGACTTCTGGAATCGTCACCTACGGAGATTGAACATTCGAACATGGATCACGTCCGTCCTCAGATCCGAACTGCTTCCTAATGGCTTCTGTCTGTTGCTGCCAGCGTCCCACTATTTATATCCAGCAGGAGGACGTTTTTTACCCTCGGTGGTAGCTTTTGTTATTACTCCCGCAGTATATTGAAGCATAACTTAGCGTGCTGTCCTCACTTCCCCTTACTCAGCACTATCCAGGCTTCGCTCGGCGCTCAGTCTGTGTGTGTCTTTGCGTCAGCCTTCTGGTAGACTGCTGCTGTCAGCAAGGCTATCTATGCCTGACTATTTCGCAACGCCTCGGTCGCTGGCGTGCTTCTGTTTTGCCATTCTCCACTGCATGAAGCAACGCGTACTACATGTGGGCGCAACACAATGAAGGAAAGAAAATAAATTCATATTGGAACAAATAAGCCCTCGGTCACAAATATTAAGTCAAAATTGACCTGGTTGCGACGCTACTATGAGCGTCGTCTTCAGAATTAGACTAACTGTTCTAAAACATATTAGATATATAGTACATCAATAAAATTAAAGTTTGTACTGACTGGAAAGATGCAGCACTTACAAGTCACATATTAAAAAAGATCTAAGCCGGAAAGGCGAAGTCATGATCAGTTGTGAGATGGCGAGCCGCTAAAGGCTGCTCATATTGTGAACAAGGGTGCAACGAGATTCGCTTTGCTGGTCCCTCAAATATGCTGAAACAGTAGCATCTAAAACCATCACTTACGTAATGAGATGGTCAGCAGCTTGAATTCCCACCAATGACATTGCGGTGGTCAGAGTTTTCAGAACACAACGCTGCAACACTTGGCGAAAGCACAACATAAAGTTTTGAAGAAAATGTAGTGGTATTTTACACACTGAATAAATAATCACACACAAAATGTTCTCACCTGACTTACTTAAGAATGAAACTGCACAATGAGGAAAGATGTGGGCTATGACAATTCATCTGATTAACACGGTTTAAGAAAGGTTTTAAATCAGTCTATTCAAGGTACAGTATATTCCTGTAATATCAGACAGTCCAGCGATGCTGAACATGAGGCAAGTACTTAATTCTGAGACTATCTGAAGTTAAACATGATAAACCATTTTCATTGAACTTGTAATAAATGTGCCTCGTGTGAAAAACAAAATTCCTAAATATTTAATTATCCAGTTTCCATTGAAGCTGATGAATAGACATATAAATAATCAGAAGACGCCTGGAAGATAAAAAATCCAACCGTACGCCAATTGAAACAATACTGACGTGATTGCACATATCAATACGCCAAATATCCAATGAGCGTTGCAATCTACACATAAATGATCAGAAGACTGCCACAATAAATACCGGAGAAGATAGCCAATTGAAATGTTCAGTTAAAATACTGAAGAATTTTTTAATCTTATTTTTTCCCTGATAAGATATTTCGAATCGTAAATTCTAACTGTAGAAGTAAGTCTTTCACAATTGTAACAATGGGATTCTAAAAGTTTCCAAAAAAATATGTTGATAGGATTCGACCAGGAACGCTGTTACGTTAATGCATAACAGTGTATTGAGTAACTCCTTGCGCGCAAGACTCTACATTTGCCATATATATACCATGAAAGTAAACACTCAGAGTAAACTTTCAACTCTTAACAACGCTGACATTTATGATCGAAGACTAGTATGGCTACGCCGTTGCTGCAAACTGCATGTATTAGCAGACTCCAACTCTGTAATTTACCTGATAGCTGTAGGTGCTAAGAAAGATAGCAGGATAACGTGTTGTGAAGTACAGCAAATTTAGTTCCTGCTGTAACAAAAAAAAAAAAGTGGTTCAAATGGCTCTGAGCACTATGGGACTTAACATCTGAGGCCATCAGCCCCTAGAACTTAGAACTATTTAAACCAATCTATCCTAAGGACATCACATACACCCATGCCCGAGGCAGGATTCGAACCTGCGACCGTAGCAGCCTCGCGGTTCCGAACTGAAGCGCCTAGAACCGCACGGCCACCGCGGCCGGCTTGCTGTAACAAATCAATAAACACGGGAATAGACTCCATAGTCAAATGCTTCTCTTATGCAACTATATAAAGCCACATGGTTGCAAGGTATCGCCAAGAAAACCTTTTAATAAAATGAAAGACGTACGTAAATTATAGGAAAATCATTAAAACATTGAAAAATTTGGTACGAGATAGATAATCCCGTGTGTGTCTTTACAATTGGTTTCAAATACCACACAGAAATTACCAATAATGTCTGTATGCCGCATGACCATAAAATAATAGAGTAATAGCGTTCGTCATGTCTTTATTTGAGAAAGAGTTTATCATTGGTATTCACGGGTGTGATAACACCAAACGGGCACCATTAGCTAGTTGACTATATGGTTCAGAACTCATCACGAACGAGAGTTCGTTCTTTTTACTATTTGACAAGCAATTGACACGGGAATTCCCTTTTTTTTCCTTTTTTTTTACAACGATACTATTGAAAAGCGACGTGTTCTGCAAAAAATGAAAGTGATACTCATGAAATGCACAGATTATTCCAAAAGAACGCAGTAGTATCACACGAGTACGTGAAAAAGTATGTTGATACTGCAAATTACGATCCGAACGGCCACACAACACAAAAGCCACCCAAAGGATGCCTACCTATACAACGACGTTGTCTTTAACCCAATTTTAGTGACAGAGCACTGACTGCTTTTCCAAAGGTGAAGACTGTGAGCTCCTCGAGGTACAGTACGGGATGCCCAGAGATTTTGCAGGTGCTGGTCAGAGTACTGCTGCCTCTCAGAAACGCGGTGTTTCGACACGGAAACAGAAGACAAGGGCGTGGCGTAGTTGTGCGCTCATGAAAGGAGTTGACACGAATAGCCGTCTCCTGTTAATCTGAATTACTTGCGTCTCGCTTTTCTCAGGTGACGATGTGCAACAAATGTCGCACTTGTCGCGACATCGTGAGAAGTCGGCTGAGCATCACTCTCTCGCTGCCCAGTGCACAGGACCAATATCCGCTGCTAAACTAATTCGATTAAATGTGAATTATGTTTGGACCGTTGTCTATATGGAGCTTCCTATTAATCTCCAAGAACATGTAATTTACGCTACTTGATGGCATCATCAGCATGTTTCTGAACACATAGGCAAAACCAGCTCTTTATAGTTTATAACGAATCGTACATTTAGCAGACGTTGTTCCAGTCAGGAGAAATATGAAGTGAGTACCTGTGAAACAGTGGGAAATTTTGTTATGTGTTCTGACTACTGAGAGGCGATTTAGTTACAATTCTAAAACAGCTGTATTGTGCAATTGTTTCTTTCCAGACATCAAAAGTGATCAAATGTTTAGAGAAAGTAGATAAAAGTGAGTACCAAGTGAAAAAAAAATTTATTTACTTAAGTGGACAACGGCCTAGTTACAAACTGAGTTGAATGTGAATTTAAATAAGATGTTGATCACCAAAAGCTAGCAGTTGAAGATGGCAATAGTGCTGGTAAAACTTTACTGAAGGAACCTGCTAACCACTTTGTACGCCGGGATTGTGGTTAGTGACTAGTTCTTAGAACTGTATAATAGTGACTGACCTGCATCTACCCAATTGACTCTAACTAAAGGGGTAAAGCTGCTATTCACTTGCATTTGGAATCTTTTGTTCACAGTTGGTATATTATCGACGAAGAGTATTCAAACCAGACACTGTACACAGCCAAAGAAAATATGTTTTAAGTGCCTAGAGCAGTGGTTTGCAACCTGGCGGCAATTACCTCCTGAGGGGTGAAATGACATGATGGATAAAAACTAAACGATTCGATTCTGTTTCAGTCACGAAAGTAAATTACTTTCAAAATATTATTACTATAATCACAATTTTGTAATATTCTTATGTTGATTATATGTAAATTACTAACTATTGCTGTTTCTCAGTTAGTAGCATTAGCGCAGTGGAGGTTATAGATTCCTCACATAGCCCACCCACTAAACACAAATGTTTTGCTTTCTCCCGAGCACCGCTGATAATAAAAGTGAGACATATACGTAAGAAATGCGAAACATCTCAAATTGTAGATAGTACCTGGAGTAATCAATAAATTGCTTCATTACTTGATTCGAATCAGATAAATAAACTGACAGCACGATACACCAGTAAGTACGTAAGACCTGCTATAGTGCTACACATATTATTATTATTGTTGGCGAATTCTCCCGAGACATGGAAGACGTTAAGCAAATAACTCGATCAATTTTTCTTTGAGTTCTTCTTGTTCTTCCAATAGGTTTCGTTCTTCCCAAAAAGCGTTGTTTACGCTCATCCAACCATTTTGGTCTGTACTGGTTTTCTTTCCTTTTCTTTGCTCTAATATAACTTGCCATTTGTGCACTTCGTACCCGAAGGTGTCAGTTTCGATGTTTGAAAACTTTTCTGTTGTTTTAATTGATTGTAGCCTGTAACCGTCTTGGGTATGTCTTCCTCCTAGAGTTTTCCTGATGGTCTTTCTCTCTTCTTTTTTGATGTTTTCAAGTTGTTGTTTTCTGTTTAGGGTTAGTGTTTTACTTGCGTAGAGGACTGCTGGTTTTATGGCAGTATTGTAGTGTCGAATTTTGCCCCTCTTAACATTAATTTTTTGTTGTAGAGGTTTCGCGTTAACCCTAATCCTTTTCCAGTTTCTTGAAGGTGATGAAGCAATGAGATTTCTTCAATACCTGTGACTTCGATGAATTCTCCACGGTATTTAAAGTATGGAACCCTGTTAATATTACCATACTTTGTTAACAATCTTGCAACTTCTGTTTCTGAACAAAAGAATTCAGTTTTCTCAAATGAAATTTGTAAACCTACATTTTCTGCTCATTCTTTGAGTATTTCCAGCTGTGTAACTGTAGCCTGCTCATCCTCTGTTAGCAGCGTAAAGTATTGTATGTAGACGTTGTCTTTGCAAGCGCCCAGTCGGACTAGCTTCCGAACCCTACATTTCTTGAGTTATTACTCCTATTCTTCCACAACTTTGTCGAGAACTATGTTGAACAAAATAGTAAATAGTCCATTACCATGTCTCACACCTATCTGAATGTCGAAGGGTTGTGAGATCTCCCCCACAAATTTTAGTTTAGATTTTGTACTAATAAGTATTTATTTGATGATTTCTCGTGTTTTGGGATGTAATCTCCTCTCTTCTAAAAGTAGGAATAGTGAGGAACTGTCTATTGATCGTACGCTTTTTTGAAATATAGAAATCTGCATAGTATCGGATTTTGTCTGAGAGCTCGCAATTTGAGTATGGTTTTGAGGTTAAAAACTTGCTCCGGACATGATTTGTTCGGTCTGAATCCTGCTTCATATTCTGCTGCTTTGGGTACTAATTGCTGTTGTGTTCTATTCAAGAGACAAGCTGATTGAATTGTATAGGTGACAGGTAATAGAGAGATCCCCCTGTAGTTGTTTACATTTGAGTTACTATCTTATTTTTGTAATCGATGAATCGAAGCAATCTTCCAGTCATTCACGATTTTTTCGGTTTGCCAGATGTTTTGGATTATTTGAGTAACTTCTTTGAATGAAATTGAGCCTAATTTCTTCAAGAGTTGTTCTACAATTCCGTCCTCCCGTGATGCTTTATTGCTTCCAAGTTTCTTGATGTGCACATAAATTTCGTCTTGTGCGTGTATCGAAGAATTCTGTTGTGAGATTTATGGCTGCACTTTCTGGAATCTCTTTTTGAGTTCTGGACAAACTAAAAGCTGTGAAAAATATGTGGCCAGTACTTGGCAGTTTTCTTTATTTGTCAGGGCCAATTTACCATCTTCTTCTCGAAAGCAAAAGTTTTGTGGTGAGTACCCTTTGATCTGGTTTGCGAAGCTCTTATACAATTCGTGTGCATTGTAGTTTTTGAAGTTTTCCTCAATTGACTTCAGTTGCTAACTGACATATTTTCCTCTAATTTGTCTAAAATCTTTGAGATCTCTTTGCGCGTTTCGAAAAATTTCTTTTGGTCTTCTTGCTGTTGTATTTTGAAATACTTTCTTTTAGTGTGTTCTCGTATTCTGATTTTTTATTTTATTTATTTATTATATTTTATTTATTTATTTATTTATTTTGTGAGGAGGGATCAGATCTTTTGCTGATTTGATGATTTTAGTTTGAAGTTTTTCCCAATATTCCGCGTGTTGTTCTTCCCATTTTTTCAGTGGTTGTGGGGTCTCTGATTTTGTACAAATCAAATTTTTGGATCAGCGGTGTTTTTCTTTTGAATTTCCTCTTGGGTGTGAATTTAATTTTTATACTGGTTAAATAATGATACGAATCGATATTTACACCTCTACGTACCTGCACATGAAGAATTTCTGTTTGGCAGTCATATGATATTGAATCACGATCAGTCTGAAATTGTCCCAAATGATGGAAGGGTGATCGCCACGTTCTTTTGTTTTTTGGGATGTTCCGAAGTGAGGTTGACATAATTTTTAGGTGGTTTTGTTGGCATAATTCAATGAGTCTTGTGTCATTTCTATTGGTAAATTTGTGTGCAGAATAGTTTCCTGCTGTTTTCTTGTATCTGTGTTCCCCACCAATTTGTGCCTTGACGTCATAGTGTAGAATTTTTACTTTATATTTTGGAGTTTTGGCCACCTCTGTTTTAAGTTCTTCCGAGAAACTTTCTGTTTCTTAAGGCTCTTTTTTATTAGTACCATTTGTTGCTTTTAAAGAAAGGTGTAGTTTTTGTTTGTGTGTTTGATTCTTAGGGTCATTAGTCGATTGTTGATGGATTTCGCATTTGCTACTGACTCCAGCACTTTTTACCTACAATAAATGTCATTCTAAATAGTGCTGTTCCTTTGCCTATTTTCTTGTTTGTTACACGTTTGAAGATTCTGTAATTATTGTAGTCTATCGTTTCTGAATCCATGTAGCGTATTTCTTCCAAGGCGAGAATTTGATTTTCTGCTTCGTGAATTCTGTTGTGAGATTGTGTAATTTTCCTGCTTCAATAAGCGCCTGCATATTGAAAGTGCCCATATACGTGTTATTTCGTGGAAATTTACCAGAGCACTCCGACTTGCTCTTTCGTATAAGTCCAAGCTCCACAGAATCCCAATACCTGTTTGGAGTGAGCAAATTGTCCCACTGGGGTAATTTTGTCATTACTTTCCCGAGCCATGTTTGCTTGTCATCAGTTGCCTAGGTTTGCTAACTGCGTGGAACCAGGGATTGTGAGTTCCTGGTGCATGTTTACAGCCGCACCTTATTGTGAACAGACGCCGCTTGCTCCAAGTCAGATGCAGCATGGTTTCTAGTTGTCATTTTGGTCCAGGGTGATATTTTATTTCCGATCTACCCGTTTTATGTACCGAAAATTCCCCTATCCGCCGCCTGGGAACGCGCCAGCTGGAGGTTGACAAACACCACACAGTTTATTACTATTATTATTGTTATCACTACTGTTACTGTTAGTGGTTGTGGACAGACACATAGCACTAACAGCGTGAAGTCTTACAATTTCTGTCATTTCTGAAGTAAAGAGTGTAGCAGTTATGTGATTTACGAACGGTAAGTACAGGGAACATATTTTAAATGGGGTTGCAGTGTGCAGGTCAAGCAAGTGTCGCAATGGAGAGGACTAATGCAGGGGAAGTATGGCTTGTAACAAGTGTCTACCCTCACTGTGGAAAATCAAGTTTCTTATCTGAGAAGAAGGAGTTGTGGGTAGCAATTGCGCTGCTCCACGAATTCCTTTGTCATTCAGAGAGAGAGAGAAAACGATAAACAAAGTATCATTCATCTCCCATCATTTTAAAAATAATTGGATTTCAAGAAATGTCTTTCATTCTACGGTTTACTTACACTATGTGATCAAAAGTATCTGGACACCTGGCCGAAAATGTCTTACAAGTTCGTGACGCTCTCCATCGGTAATGTTGGAATTCAGTATGGCGTTGGCCCACCCTTAGCCTGGATGACAGCTCCGACTCTCCCAGGCATACATTCAATGAGGTGTTGGAAGGTTTCTTGGGGAATGGCAGCCCATTCTCAACGGAGTGCTGCACTGAGGAGAGGTATCGATGTCGGTCGGTGAGGCCTGGCACGAAGTCGGCGTTACAAAAGATCCCAAAGGTATTCTATAGAATTCAGGTCAGAACTCTGTGCAGGCCAGTCCATTACAGGGATATTATTGTCGTGTAACCACACGGCCACAAGCCGTCCGTTATGAACAGGTGCTCGATCGTGTGGAAAGATGCAATCGCCATCGCCGAATTGCTCTTCAACATTGTGAAGCAAGAAAGCGCTTAAAACATCAATGTAGGCCTGTGCTCTGATAGTGCCACGTAAAACAAAAAGGGTTACAAACCCTCTCCATTAAAAACACGAGCACACCATAACACCGCCGCCTATGAATTTTACTGTTGGCACTACACACTCTGACGTTCAACGGGCATTCGCCATACCCACACCCTGCTATCGGATCGCCAGATTGAGTACCGTGTTTGGTCACTGTAGGCAACGTTTTTCCACAGTTCAATCGTCCAATAATTACGCTCCTTACAGCAAGAAAGGCGTCGTTTGGCAATTACCGGCGTGATATGCGGCTTATGAGCAGCCGTTCGACCATGATATCGATGTTTTCTCACTCCCGCTTAACCGTCGTAGCGCATTACGACCCTCTTCAACTGTCGTCGGTCTCTGTCAATCAACAGACAAAGGTCTGCTAGTACGCTTTTGTGCTGTACGTGTCCCTTCAGGTTTCCTCTCCCTGTCACATCGGGAACAGTAGACCTAGGGATGTTTAGGAGTGTGGAAATCTCGCGTACAGTCGTATGAGACAAATAAAACCCAATCACCTGACCAGGAACGTTGTCCGTGAGTTCCACGGAGCGGACCATTCTTCTCTCTCACGATGTCTAATGAGCACTGAGGTCGGTGATATGGAGTACGTGGCAGTATGTGGCAGCACAATGCACCTAATACGAATAACGTACGTTTATGAGGGGGGGGGGGGGTTAGAAGGGCTCTGAGCACTATGGGACTTCACATCTGAGGTCATCAGTCCCCTAGAACCTTGAACTACTTAAACCTAACTAACCTAAGGACATCACACACATCCATGTCCGAGGCAGGATTCGAACCTGCGACCATAGCGGCCACGCGGTTGCTGACTGAAGCGCCTAGAACTGCTGGGCCACACCTGCTGGCTTTTGGGGGATGTCCGGATACTTTTGGTCTCACAGTGTAGGTGCTAAAGTTGGGGTAATATGGGGGACAGAGGGCAACAGAATGCAAGAGCGTTGAGGGCTTGGATGCTAGCAAATGTCTGATTGCAGTCAAGGGTAATGGACTAAGAAAGTTTGGGACCCACTGACTTAGGGCAGCCCAAGCACTGTTCCCATGCTTAATTACCATGACAAATCAGTAAGTAATGTAATGCAGTTTTTTCAGGTTCTATCCTTAGTGATTTCTGAGTTTTTTGCTACGAACAGCTCGTTTTGTGTTTGCACTGTGAGAAAAGCGAAGGGAGTGAGTGTTACATTATATGCTAAGTCTTACATTACATATAACATCAATGCTTATAGTATAAGGATGTCATCTGTTTCAGAATGTTGCTGCAGCGTATACGCAACGCAACGCGACTCCGCTGCGGATATACACTCCTGGAAATGGAAAAAAGAACACATTGACACCGGTGTGTCAGACCCACCATACTTGCTCCGGACACTGCGAGAGGGCTGTACAAGCAATGATCACACGCACGGCACAGCAGACACACCAGGAACCGCGGTGTTGGCCGTCGAATGGCGCTAGCTGCGCAGCATTTGTGCACCGCCGCCGTCAGTGTCAGCCAGTTTGCCGTGGCATACGGAGCTCCATCGCAGTCTTTAACACTGGTAGCATGCCGCGACAGCGTGTACGTGAACCGTATGTGCAGTTGACGGACTTTGAGCGAGGGCGTATAGTGGGCATGCGGGAGGCCGGGTGGACGTACCGCCGAATTGCTCAACACGTGGGGCGTGAGGTCTCCACAGTACATCGATGTTGTCGCCAGTGGTCGGCGGAAGGTGCACGTGCCCGTCGACCTGGGACCGGACCGCAGCGACGCACGGATGCACGCCAAGACCGTAGGATCCTACGCAGTGCCGTAGGGGATCGCACCGCCACTTCCCAGCAAATTAGGGACACTGTTGCTCCTGGGGTATCGGCGAGGACCATTCGCAACCGTCTCCATGAAGCTGGGCTACGGTCCCGTACACCGTTAGGCCGTCTTCCGCTCACGCCCCAACATCGTGCAGCCCGCCTCCAGTGGTGTCGCGACAGGCGTGAATGTAGGGACGAATGGAGACGTGTCGTCTTCAGCGATGAGAGTCGCTTCTGCCTTGGTGCCAATGATGGTCGTATGCGTGTTTGGCGCCGTGCAGGTGAGCGCCACAATCAGGACTGCATACGACCGAGGCACACAAGGCCAACACCCGGCATCATGGAGTGGGGAGCGATCTCCTACACTGGCCGTACACCACTGGTGATCGTCGAGGGGACACTGAATAGTGCACGGTACATCCAAACCGTCATCGAACCCATCGTTCTACCATTCCTAGACCGG
This sequence comes from Schistocerca americana, assembly GCF_021461395.2. Taxonomy (NCBI): domain Eukaryota; kingdom Metazoa; phylum Arthropoda; class Insecta; order Orthoptera; family Acrididae; genus Schistocerca; species Schistocerca americana. The sequence continues at coordinate 325,835,901 of NC_060126.1, read as the reverse complement.
CAAGGGAACTTGCTGCTCCAACAGGACAATGCACGTCCGCATGTATCCCGTGCCATCCAACGTGCTCTAGAAGGTGTAAGTCAACTACCCTGGCCAGCAAGATCTCCGGATCTGTCCCCCATTGAGCATGTTTGGGACTGGATGAAACGTCGTCTCACGCGGTCTGCACGTCCAGCACGAACGCTGGTCCAACTGAGGCGCCAGGTGGAAATGGCATGGCAAGCCGTTCCACAGGACTACATCCAGCATCTCTACGATCGTCTCCATGGGAGAATAGCAGCCTGCATTGCTGCGAAAGGTGGATATACACTGTACTAGCGCCGACATTGTGCATGCTCTGTTGCCTGTGTCTATGTGCCTGTGGTTCTGTCAGTGTGATCATGTGATGTATCTGACCCCAGGAATGTGTCAATAAAGTTTCCCCTTCCTGGGACAATGAATTCACGGTGTTCTTATTTCAATTTCCAGGAGTGTATAATTACCGACAAGGGGCTAATGTGGCCTTCAAATGGAAAGTTTTTGATCACCTCTCATAAAATGGCGAAGGCATGAATCTGATTACTGATCAAGTTGGCACTAGAATGTTATTGAATTCTCATTCTGGAACATTGGGTTTCAAATGACCAGTTTTCCGCGTGATTCAATGGGCAGACAACGCTGCAACGTTGTAGTAGCGAGGATCTCATCAGTCAGCTGTTTTAACTTACAAGTGACTGAGTGAGCACACCTCACTATTGCATCATGTTATCATGATTTTGTTCATTCAACTGCTCTCACATCAGTTTGATTCAGTGAGGAACCCAAACCTTTCTGAATCTGGATGGGGCTGTTACAGGGCCTTGATTACTAACATTACGCTTATGAGAAATTTAATTGTGTTATGCGAGTTGAAGCAGTATTTAGACTGATTTTCAGTGCAGAAAATTAATTCGAGGCCGCCAATATAAGTTTACGATTAAATCTGTGGAGCATAATGTCGCGCAATTTCTCTCGTTTGTCTCAATTGCAAGACGATATGGATTTTGTCTGCGACCGCGAATATGACTTCGCGCAAAGCAACGGAAGCTTCGAGGTGCGGGCGGAACAAACGTTGTAGCTGACGAAGCCTTGCGAAGTTGGGAATCAACATGTGAAAGCTGGGGAACCCAAAGGGTAACATTCGGGAGCTGGAATAGGTGCGACTGGCCATGGATTTATATAAACGGCTGAAGTAGGGAACTCAGCAATAACGTAACGAGTGACGGGAAGATAAAAGTTCGATCATTGACAGGATGATTTTGAGGAGCAGACAGGTAAGGAAGGGTAAGCAAATATCAACGCATTTGCTGAAAGTGAGATTGGTGGTTAGAGGCACAACTGCATTAGTGGACAGCGGGAGCAATGTGTTGGAACGTTCATGAGAGTGACTGAATCCGAGAAGAGAATGTGAAGCGGAGGGTTTCGTTGATGCAAAAATAAACATTCTGAATGCACTTGAGAAAGAAGGAAAGTTATCGCAGCAAGTTTACTGTGACTTGTTTATGGCACATACATACTCTGGTAACATACGGGTTGCTGATTCCATCCCTGTTAGTGGCAGCTGGCTGACGGAGGCACATGGGAACCATAAGCAGTCAACAAACGAAAATTTTTCAGGGGGGAGGGGATGGGGGGAACACAATGACAGGATACCCGAGGAAAGGCATATTAGCGAAAAGACTCAACATACGAATACGAGCCGCGCAGGATTAGCCGAGCGGTCTTAGGCGCTGCAGTCATGGACTGTGCGGCTGGTCCCGGCGGAGGTTCGAGTCCTCCCTCGGGCATGGGTGTGTGTGTTTGTTCTTAGGATAATTTAGATTAAGTAGTGTGTAAGCTTAGGGACTGACGACCTTAGCCGTTAAGTCCCATAAGATTTCACACACATTTGAACATTTTTTTACGAATACGACGATGAGAATCAGACACGTTAGAAAATTGTTAGAGGCGCAAGGGACGGACGACTGAGACAGCTGAGAATGAAGGCAAGCCGATCAGCAGATCATACAAATCGTTCCTTGTCCATTACAGGCAGAATTATTCCCTCTGAGAGCAGTCTAGCATACCCACGCTCTAATAGTGTTCCATCGGCCTACGTTGTTGACCCTCTTGTGCAACTAGTTCGTGTATGGTTTGTAGTAGCAACCGACCAAGAGAATCAAGGAGAAAAGAAGTGATGGGGTTACCAGTAGTTTCACATATGTTTGACGTAGAGTGGAGAGGAGGGACTGGAGATGGGGTGAGAGGCAGTCCTCTGTAAACGGCGCGATGGAAGTGTTTTCATTGTGAGCTACTAAGGTGCGGAGATGACATTGTTAATGGTAGCTCTACTGTCATACACGTTCCAGTAGACCTACTAGGTCTACAAATTTGCTTCTGCCGTTTTTCAGTAGACGGCATTAGTGGTGCAAGTCGTAGGTAGTAAGTTTCATACAGTAAGCTTAGGCATTTGAGAACATACCGCCATCAAAATATCAGTCGATTTTTGATGGCATCTTAAAGATATTCTCGGCTGAATATGTCAACTTACGAGCCCAATTCTCGTCATCTGCGGGAGGTTTTAATTTTCTGCTTTGATGTGAAGAAATCTGGGGCTGAGGCTCATTAAAAGCTGGGTAAGACCTATGATGAAACGCCTAATAGTGACAGAACTTTGCAGAAAATGGTTTCCATACTTCAAGAACGGTGATTTTGACGTTGAAGACCGGCATGGTGGTCAAAGCGATGGGAACAAACACACGATATTGTTATCGAAAGTAATTGATGTGTTTCAGCCGAGCACTGAAAGACAAACGGCCACAGTACAACGATATAATGAAACGGTGATATTGTAGCATGACAGTACTCGACCACGTGTCGTAAAACCCGCCAAAACATACCTGGAAACGGTGAAATGGGATGTGCTATCTCACCCGCCATCTTCTCCAGACATTGTTCCTTTTGCCTAACAACTTTTTAGTTCAATGACACACGACCTGGCTGCCCAGCGCTCCCTGTGATATAAACAATTGCAGAATTGGATCGATGCATGGATCTTCTGGAATGATGCCCAGTTCTTCCGCCACGGGATTCGTATGCTGCCCGAAAGATGGGAGAAAGTGGTGACCAGCGATGGCCAATACGTTTAAACGTAAATTTGTAGTAAGATTCTCACAATAAGGCCTCGACCTTTGAGAAAAAGCGGCAGAAGTAAAGTTGTAGCCCCAGTATGTTCAGTAAATCTTACTGAATATGAGCCTTTGCAGCAGGCGTCTACTTTATGCACCAATGCCGATTGTTTGTTTAGCAAACGGTGGCTGCATTTTGGAAGTACTCTGGGTGGCGCCAGGCAGCCTTTTGGGATGAATCGCGTTTTATGCTCCATCGGAAAAATGGCCTTTGGTGTGGACGACGTGAAACGTCTGAAAGCAAAAACACTGCTTCAACTGTCGGAAGAGTCCAGGTCGGAGAAGGGAGTGTTATGGACTGGGTGATATCGTCATTGTGAAAGGCGCAATGGATTAACAGTGGGGACCACGTCCACCCCCACGCGGGGTTTGATTTTCCTCGGTACGATAGCATCTACTGGCAGGACAAGGTAACGTGTCACACAACTTGCAGTCTATGTGTGTCATTCCAAGAGTACAAGGATGAGCTTACCGTACCCCCCTGGCCATCAAAACTGTGGGGAAATCTCGATGAGGCTGTTCGCGCCTTGTATCCTCAAACGAGAAACCTAGCGTAGCTGATCACGGCAGAGGAGTCGGCATGGCGTCATATCCTTACATCCACTTCGGTACATTTCCAGAACCTCAGTGGGTGTGTTTCTGTACTTCTCACAAAGATCCACGCTGCAAAATTGTGGTTGTTCTGGCATCTGATATGTGGTCACATCAATGGGACTGGACAGGTTTTGATTTTATCCCATGTTCCTGTTTTTGTTACATTTTATTGATATACCTTAGAGAGATTAAATTCAAATGCTTTCTAGAATGAGATCTTCACTCTGCAGCGGAGTGGGCGCTGATATTAAACTTCCTGGCAGACTAAAACTTTGAGGTGGACCGAGACTCGAACTCGGGACCTATGCCATTCCCTGGCAAGTGCTTAACATCTGAGCTTCCCAAGCACGACTCACAGCTTTACGTCTGCCAGTATCTCGTCTCCTACCTTCCAAACTTCACAGAAGCTCTCCTGCGAACCTTGCAGAAATAGTACTCCTGGAAGAATGAATATTGCGGAGATATGGCTTAGCCACAGCCTGCGGGATGTTCCCAGAATGAGATTTTCGCTCTGCAGCGGAGCGTGCGCTGGTATGAAACTTGCTGGCAGATTAAAACTGTGTGCCAGACCGAGACTCAAACTCGGGACCCTTGCTTTCTGTTTTGATAAATACAGCGTCCTCAATCTTCCTTCCGTCATCAGTTTCGATTTCGTAAGTGTATATTTAGTTTAACTTTAACTGACACAAAGCTTTATAAGTAGGTTCACTGTCACTAGCATACAATCCTTGAGAGTGATCGCTTCAATAATGTTCTTGTGACAACTGGAGACCGAACTGTGGCGGTCAGTTTCTTTCGTACTATCGTCTATGAAAGCTGAAATACGACGATCGACTTCAAAGTCATCGGATATCCGCCGCCTAACGAGTTGATAACGTATGCCCATAGAGGGCAATCTACAGACAAAACCGAACAAATTATGTCTGTTATTGTGTTTCTTTATTTCAAACGTATTGCCGTAGGTGGTCTTGTGAATTGTTATGTATGCAGTTTTTGTATATTTTCTCTTGCCTATTTGAACTATACCATTTAATATAACATGCCTCACCTAATGAGTACAGGATTGGTGGTCAATGACGTAACGCCGTATGCGATGAGCGGAGTTTACAGTATGTATTCTCGACTTGTTCAACTGTTAACGCACGTGTTCTTACGGATCTTGCTCCACCTACCCCCATAACCTGCCGTCATTTTTATAACTTCTTATTTTGTTATTATTGTAGCTTTTATTTTAGATCTCTTTAGTCGTATTAACATCTCTGTGCATAGAAACCACTCCGAATACGTATTACTATTCTACTGTAGTGCTTTCGGCCTCAAGGTGGTCTAGATTATAGATCGAACCCGATTACCAACCAAATTTTAAACATTACGAGGTGCATTCAAGTTCTAAGGCCTCCGAGTTTTTTTCTAATTAACTACTCACCTGAAATCGATGAAACTGGCGTTACTTCTTGACGTTATCGCCCTGCAGACGTACACATTTTTCACAACGCTGACGCCATTATTCCATGGCAGCGGCGAAGGCTTCTTTAGGAGTCTGTTTTGACCACTGGAAAATCGCTGAGGCAATAGCAGCACGGCTGGTGAATGTGCGGCCACGGAGAGTGTCTTTCTTTGTTGGAAAAAGCCAAAAGTCACTCGGAGCCAGGTCAGGTGAGCAGGGAGCATGAGGAATCACTTCAAAGTTGTTATCACGAAGAAACTTTTGTGTAACGTTAACTCGATGTGCGGGTGCGATGTCTTGGTGAAACAGCACACGCGCAGCCCTTCCCGGACGTTTTTTTTTTTTTGCAGTGCAGGAAGGAATTTGTTCTTCAAAACATTTTCGTAGGATGCACCTGTTACCGTAGTGCCCTTTGGAACGCAATGGGTAAGGATTACGCCCTCGCTGTCCCAGAACATGGACACCATCATTTTTTCAGCACTGGCGGTTACCCGAAATATTTTTGGTGGCGGTAAATCTGTCTGCTTCCATTGAGCTGACTGGCGCTTTGTTTCTGGATTGAAAAATGGCATCCACGTCTCGTCTATTGTCACAACCGATGGAAAGAAAATCCCATTCAAGGTGTCGTCGCGCGTCAACATTGCCTGGCAACATGCCACACGGGCCGTCATGTGGTCGTCTGTCAGCATTCGTGGCACCCACCTGGATGACACTTTTCGCATTTTCAGGTCGTCATGCAGGATTGTGTGCACAGAACCCACAGAAACGCCAACTCTGGAGGCGATCTGTTCAACAGTCATTCGGCGATCCCCCAAAACAATTCTCTCCACTTTCTCGATCATGTCGTCAGACCGGCTTGTGCAAGCCTGAGGTTGTTTCGGTTTGTTGTCACAAGATGTTCTGCCTTCATTAAACTGTCGCACCCACGAACGCACTTTCGACACATCCATAACTCCATCACCACATGTCTCCTTCAAGTGTCGATGAATTTCAATTGGTTTCACACCACGCAAATTCAGAAAACAAATGATTGCACGCTGTTCAAGTAAGGAAAACGTCGCCATTTTAAGTACCTAAAACAGTTCTCATTCTCGCCGCTGGCGGTAAAATTCCATCTGCCGTAGGGTGCTGCCATCTCTGGGACGTATTGACAATGCGCATGTTTCTATCTCTTTCCAGTCCGGAGAAAAAGAATCGGAGGCCTTAGAACTTGAATGCACCTCGTCTATGGAGATGTCGGACATGTCCGCAAGAACGGATACCATCTTCATATAGTTAAGGCTAACCTGCCATTGACCTCCTTCTTCTGTGCTGATGCACACGCATTACCCGAACTCTTACGGGAGACGATATGGTTGTCTGACGCGAGTAATGAGTGTAGTGGGTAGGGGCACTTCGAATGTAGTGTGTGGACATTAAGTTGGGAATGTGGGTCTCACGGGGATCGTGCAAGGTATAAATCCCTGCAGTCGCACTATCCTCTGCGCCCTCTGTGGCTCAGCTGGCTGCCGGCACAGTAGCTCAGCGTAATCGCTCAGAGGGTTAGCTGCTGTCTGTAATAAAAGAAACTGAGCTAATGGATCAACAACGAAATTAAACGGGTGGCTTACGACGTCCGCCCTGAGCATATGCAACGAACGGAAACGAAGAAAATGAGATTTAAACGGAAAATGGACAGAGCGTCTGCCATTTAAGCCGGAGATCCTGGGTTCGACTCCTGGTCGGGGCATACATTTTCAACTGTCCCCGTTGATGTATATCAATGCCTGTCGACAGCGTAGAGTATTGATGTAATTATCATTTAAAAACAAACATTTGTTGCTATTGATACTGTTTGCACCGTCATGTTGCGTAAATTTTTCGGCTTCAGTATTACGAATTTTCTTCGAGAATAAATTTATCTGTCAGAAAAAAATAGGAATCTGTGAGATACATCAGTTCCTGGGCAACATATGTGTTAGCTCTGATTGGTAATGAAATCACATCGGCAAGTTTCTGACAATAGGGGGACGGGGGTTGTGGTCGGCCTTAAAATGATGGGTCGCTGTTGCCCTAATCCTCCTAAGTGGATTGTAGTCGTAGACCACTAGGCAAATTTTTAGGGCGAGTCGGTTCCTAACGACGGGCGAGTCTTTCCAAAACCTGTTTCAGAAAAAGTAGTTAAAGACTTGCATGAAACAGCATTTTACAGGAGCTCTACAAGCTGGTGCGCAAAACGGCCAGAAAGAAATATCTGAATTTGATGTTCCTGATTGAAGAGATGACCAAATTTTTGAATACGTGGAGCAGTTTTGGAGCTCATGATATCGAGGAGTCATCATGCAACCCTCGTAGGAAGGTGTATCGTCTGGAGCAGCGGTGGTGTTTTGCAGTGTATTTCGTATGTCAGGAGAAACTGATCCTTGGGTATCAATCAAGTTAATTCTTACAATATGAATGACATAGTAGGATAGAAGGACACGGGAAGGACAAATCCAATTCGAGGATGTAGTAAAAATATTTTTATTCGTTTTATTTGCAGGTACACAATACTTCATAGCATGCATAGAGCAGTTAAGCAACTAATGATTTTACAGACAAACTCAGCATTCTGAGTAGCTGAATCGAGATTCAAAACAATTGTTTAGAAAAACTTTGATTAAAACAAAATTTATTTGAAGCAATTAAGCAAAATTTGATTCTAGAGGTATGCTCAACAACTTGAATGGCTAAGCAAACTCCAAGCGCCGGCCGTTGTGGCCGAGCGGTTCTAGGCGCTTCAGTCTGGAACCGCGCGACCGCTACGGTCGGAGGTTCGAATCCTGCCTAGGGCATGGATGTGTGTAATGTCCTTAGGTTAGTTAGGTTTAAGTAGTTCTAATATGTAGGGGACTGATGACCTCAGTTGTTAAGTCCCATAGGGCTCGTGAACAGACTCCAAGCCAATGTTTGAACAGATCTTACGTAAACATAATTTAACTAAAAAATTGTAGGTCAGTAAAACCTGAAAAAACTTCAGGTACTTGAAAAGTATATGCACGTACATCCATAATTTTCCTCAAAGTTCAGATTGGAAGGCAAGTTCCTTACCATATTAAGAACAATATATGACATGGCAACCATGAGCCGGTCCCCTTACTTGGCTTAGGTGCCAGGCTAGCCATGGAGTAACTTCCAGGAATGTTACTCAGATACGTTGGACCAAAACAATAATACAGGGAGTTCTACTAATGAACAGATTATATGGTAGCAATTGATCGAGATTTATTCCTAACCTTAACACACGAGTAACAAGAGCGCAAGACGAACATTAGCCTTGATTTAAACTAATGGTTGCAAAGAGCCGAATTAAGACTGACCTATTGTAAAGGATGTATAGCAATCCTTTCCGAAATCAGGGATAAAAATCACGCTCAAGTATCTTTAAAGAAGGGCTTCAAATAGAAGTATTTTATCTTGATGTGCCTCCAAAAGTGAATTTCAAAATATTTTCTCACGCTTGGGCAACCCTTAAGGGAGACTTACACCTTTAAATAAATGCATACAACTGAAAACAGAGGAGCTGCACAGAGCAGTCCATAAAGAGAGATAACAGTTTTTAAGATCTTAAACAAAAAAGTAAGATTACACTGACCCACTCTGAAACAGCAAGAACATTCTCTTCTAGATCCCATCTACTCCCTTTTGATACCGTTTCTCACAATCAACTATTAATCAAATTACGTACGTATGGAGTATCGTCTCAGTTGTGTGACTGGATTCGTGATTTCCTCTCAAGGAGGTCACAGTTCGTAGTGATAGACGGTAAATCACCTAGGAGAACATAAGTGATATCTGACGTTCCGCGAGGTAGTGTCATAGGCCATCTGCTGTTCCTGGTTTACATAAATGATCTAGATTTAAAAAATGTGCGTGAAAACTGCTAAAGTCATCAGTCCCTAAGCTTACAAAGTACTTAACCTAAATTATCCTAAGGACAAACACACATACCCATGCCCGAAGGAGGACTCGAACCTCCGCCGGGATCAGCCGCACAGTCCCTAACTGTAGCGCCTGAGACCGCTCGGCTAATCCCGAGCGGCAATAATCTAGATTGTTTCCAGATGAAGCTGTAAATTACTGTCTAGTATAATTTTCAGACGACCAATTCCAATTACAAAATGATCTACAGAGAATTTCTGTATGGTGCGAAAAGTGGCAATTGGCACTAAAAAAGAAAAGTGCGAGGTCATCCACTTTTGTACTAAAAGAAATCCGATACATTTTGGGTATACAACAAATCTAAGGGCTATCAATTCGACTAATACCTAGGAATTACAATTACGAGCAACTTAAATAGGAAAGACCACATAGATAATATTGTGGGGAAGGCGAAGCAAAGACTGCACTTTGCTGACAGAACACTTAGAGGGGATGCGATAAACCCATTAAAGAGACGCCTACACTACACTTGTCCGTCCTCTGCTGGAATATTACTGCGCGGTGCGTGATCCTTACCAGGTAGGATTGACGGATAAGATCGAAAAAGTGCAAAGAAGGGCAGCTCGTTTCGTGTATCGCGCGATAGGGGTGAGAGTGTCATTGATACGATACGCGAGTTGGGATGGCAGTCACTGAAACAGACGCGGTTTTCTTTGCGGCGAGATCTGTTTACGAAATTTCAATCACCAACTTTCTTATCCGAATGCAAAAATATTTTGTTGACACCCACCTATGTAGGGAGAAATGATCATAATAATAAAATAAGAGAGATCAGAGCTCGAACGAAAAGATATAGGTGTTCCTTTTTCTCACGCGCCATTCGAGAGGTGAATGGTAGGGAAGTAGTATCAAAAAGTTTGGATGAAACCTCTGCCAGGCACTCACGTGTGCATTGCAGAGTAACCATATAGATGTAGATGTAGGTCCCCCACCCCACCCCACCCATTAGGTAGGTGACAGATGTTTTAGAAATAAGGCCTACCTGGGTCAGCAAGGTCGTGGAGCATTATGGGCTCAGCCCACCAACCAGCTCACGATTTTGACCATCTTACGCATAAGTGGGACGAATTTTGGCACGATGTCCCCCAGGAGTATATTAAACAACACTATCAGTCAATGAGAAGCCGAATTACTGCTTGCATAGGGCCAGAGGTTGATGAACGCCCTGTTGACTTTTCCAATTTTTCTGAAATTATAATAACTTGTTTGTCTGTATTTGTACATCACCTCCACCGATATCAGTCCCATTCGGATAATTCCTTCATGGCACATATGCTTTTAATAGTATTAAGGTGGAAGTGTCTCTACGTCATAACAACACGATGAGTGCCCGGTTGCTTCCAGATGTGCAGGCGCAACCAACTCGTCAGCGAGTTCGCCTGATTTGACGCCACGAGACCGTTTTCCCTGGTACAAACTAAAAGATGAAGTACACGTACGAGTTCCGACAACCCAAGGAGACAAAAGAAACACGTTTTTTTTAAATTTTTCCAATTATATAGAATTTTCAGTCCCTTAAAAGTCCTCGCACCAACGTTTAAAAACGTGTATTTCGACAGTCGGAGGGAATTTAGAATACTTGGCGAAATAAATGGAATCTTAAAGAAGTGTTTATGACGACCTTTGTTGATGATTTCATTTTTCTTGCTGTAATATATGTAATTTTGCTATGTAAAAGTGTATCTTGACATCAAACACATGACGTGGTGCGGCGACCTTATTGTGTGGCGCCGAGATAAGTCGGGCGGGTTGCGTCACCGACTCGCTAGGCGCTCAGCGGGCAGTGTGGCACTATGTTTTGAAATTTTTTCGAACTGTTGGATCCTTGAGCCCCTGTTCGCGATGTACGCTCCCCGGTTACAGAGGTCAGGGATCACACTTTATTAATAATTATAGAACAAAGTAATGTCTCCAGTTACAATTACATATCAGCATGCACACCAAGTCCTTTCATCCATACATGCATTTTTCATTATTACTAACTTTTCTACACGAGCGTGTATACAATGTAAATGGCATGTTACTATAAATATAGCTAGGTCTACTTTGGGTCTTCGGATCAATATCGCAATGCCACGTCTTGTAAGCGATGACATCCCGATCGGCGAAAGATTCAAGTCCAGGAAGAGAGGCGTTTTCACAACGAACGATGGCTGGGGTAAACCAACCGCTACCAGAATTTCCATTAGCAGCGTCCAGAGTAAAATGAACCCTGCATCCACAGAAGAATATAGGTCCATTCAATATAACTGCTTAGGCTATTCCATTTCCTCCAAGTTTATTTTCGAGACTAATAATGTGGAATGTGGTTGTAGACAGGCATGGGGTGGCAGCGTTGACGATAGACACAATTTTTTATGACTCACTTCTTTCTTTTACTAATGCACGTATTTTCTGATGTGCTCTTATGTCGTTGGGCTTCGGCAGAACAAGATCATAGTTCTTACATTAGAATCAGTTTTAAATTAGTTTCTCTACTACGTATCTCAGATGTGTCAAGCTAGAGCTCTCCGTCAGCCAGGTAGGACAGTTTCGTATTACAACACTAACATCCACATCAGACAGCAGCTGGTTTACTGTCCAAAGGAGATAAATCCTAAGTTTTAAACATTACGGTTTCTCCGAAACCTAATGGGGTTTTGAAGAATAATATTCCCATGAATTGGTCTCCTTTATAACTATGATACTACCGGCAGAGATGATCGTGGGTAAATTTGAAGAACAGAAATTGATGCTAATATCGCTGTAATTAATATAGCTATGAGAAGGAACTACATGTCATTTAATGAAGACCATCTCACAATTCAGGCGGGTTAAAACTGAATTATGACAGTTTAGTTATATCACTCACACTGACTTCAAATGTTCCGTTTCAGACACTTCGGCATGTTCGCTTACAAAACTCCATTTAGACAGAAAGAGCCCAAAGTTGCAAGAATTTTCACACAATCACCTTAACACATCATGCATCCAAGTTACTAACAGGAATAACTCGTCCCTATTGTGTAATCCGTACAGCGAAGAAGGAATAAAAGTAACGGAAAAGAATAAAAACTGAAAGTATGCGATTAAATTTCAAGGTTAAAGGATATCAATGATAAGATTCGCTGATGACATTGCTATGCTCAGTGAAAGTGAAGAAGAAATAAAGGATCTCCTGAGTGGAAAAAATAGTCTAATGAACACTGATCCTAGAGTAAATGGAAGCAAAAGTAATGTGAAGTAGCAAAAAACAGTACAGCGAGAAACGTAACATCACAATTGGAGATCACGAAGTAGACAAAGTTAAGTAATTGCTTCCCACGCAGTAATGTGACCTATGATGGACGGAGCAAGAAGGACGTCAAAGAAGAGACTAGCAATGTCAGAAAAGGGTATGCCTGGCCAAGAGGAGTCTACTAGCGTCAAACGTAGGCCTTACTTTGAGGAAGCGTTGTAGTGAAACATGGACTCAGGAAAACCGGAACAGAAGAGAATCGAAACATTTGAGATGTGCTGCTAATGAAGAATTTTGATAATTAGGTGGATTGTCAAGGTAAGGAATGAGGAGATTCTCCGCAGAAACGGCGAGGAAAGGAATCTACGGAAAACACTCACAGTACAACAGCTTTCTAAACTAAACCACTTTTGCACTAATGTTTTCAGTCTAGTTCAAACACAAAAAATTCTTCATAGCCGTCTAAAATTGTGAAGCTTACTTACATCAATTTATTTTCAGTGCGTCCATTGTCTGCAGTTTTAGTTTTATTTTATTTACTTCCTGTACCAAACACAATTTTTTATAATAAATACTTCCATTCTTCGAAATTTATCTTAAGTAAATACAGTGTCATCAGTATAACGAAGGTGGGGACAGATATATTACATTATCCTTTCTGCAGTCAGATCTTTTGTGTGGTGAGTGCTAAACATTTTGGCATTTGTAGTTTTGGAGAATGCTTTATACCGTTTTGACTGGAATACACCCTCTAAATTTCTGAAAGCAAAAGAAAATTAGAGGGTGTGTTTCAGCCAACTGGGGTAAAATGACCTTGAAGGTGCAGTTGAACGGAATGGACCGTACCTTGAGGGGAGAATATAGGATGGACATCAACAAAACCCAAAGAAGTATAATGGAATGTAGTCATAGTAAATTAGACGATTGTAAGGGAGTTTAGTTACGAAATGAGACACTGAAATATGCAGATGAGTTTTGCTATTTGAGTGTTAAACTAATGCACAATAGCGAAAGTAGGGAGGATTTAAGATGAGAGGCAATGTCAATAAGCAGTTCAGACAAGAAAAGAAGAGAAAGTTTTCAATTGTGATGCTAGAGTTTGATTCTGAAGATTAGATGAGTGCATGCCAATGAGGAGGTACTGGAGAGACTTTAAATTCGTAGTATAACTTGAATAAAAAATGGGATCGGTTATTAGAACACATTGTGAGACATGAAGGACTCGTCGATTCAGTGTTGATGAGAAGTTGAGGGGAAAGGAGGGATGGGGATTGCAGAGGAAAATCAAGAGAATAGAATAGTAAGGAGATTCAAAACGTTGTAGGCTGCAATAGGCATTCGGAGATGAAGAGGCTTCTTCGGTATAGAGTAGCGTGGAGATACGCACCAAACAATATTCGGATTGACGATCACAAGAACAGTTGTAATTAACACTACACTTAATAGAAAACTCGTGAACGGGCATAACAGCTACATAAATTTCCGAGTGAAATGACAGAAAAAATTGATTTCTGTATCAACTAATCCTCCCCCCATGAACCATGGACCTTGCCGTTGGTGGGGAGGCTTGCGTGCCTTAGCGATACAGATAGCCATACCGTAGGTGCAACCACAACGGAGGGGTATCTGTGCAGAGGCCAGACAAACGTGTGGTTCCTGAACAGGGGCAGCAGCCTTATCAGTAGTTGTAAGGGCAACAGTGTGGATGATTGACTGATCTGGCCTTGTAACAATAACCAAAACGGCCTTGCTGTGCTGGTACTGCGAACGGCTGAAAGCAAGGGGAAACTACGGCCGTAATTTTTCCCGAGGGCATGCAGCTTTACTGTATGATTAAATAATGATGGCGTCCTCTTGGGTAAAATATTCCGGAGGTAAAATAGTCCCCCATTCGGATCTCCGAGCGGGGACTACTCAGGAGGACGTCGTTATCAGGAGAAAGAAAACTGCCATTCTACGGATCGGAGCGTGGAATGTCAGATCCCTTAATCGGGCAGGTAGGTTAGAAAATTTAAAAAGGGAAATGAATAGGTTAAAGATAGATATAGTGGGAATTAGTGAAGTTCGATGGCAGGAGGAACAAGACTTCTGGTCAGGTGACTACAGGGTTATAAATACAAAATCAAATAGGGGTAATGCAGGAGTAGGTTTAATAATGAATAGGAAAATAGGAATGCGAGTAAGCTACTACAAACAGCATAGTGAACGCATTATTGTGGCCAAGATAGATACGAAGCCCACACCTACTACAGTAGTACAAGTTTATATCCCAACTACCTCTGCAGATGACGAAGAAATTGAAGAAATGTATGATGAAATAAAAGAAATTATTCAGATAGTGAAGGATGACGAAAATTTAACAGTCATGGGTAACTGGAATTCGGTAGTAGGAAAAGGGAGAGAAGGAAACGAAGTAGGTTAATATGGATTGGGGCTAAGAAATGAAAGCGGAAGCCGGCTGGTAGAATTTTGCACAGAGCACAACTTAATCATAGCTAACACTTGGTTCAAGAATCATAAAAGAAGGGTGTATACATGGAACAAGCCTGGAGTTACTAAAAGGTATCAGATAGAATATATAATGGTAAGACAGAGATTTAGGAATCAGGTTATAAATTGTAAGACATTTCCAGGGGCAGATGTGGACTCTGGCCACAATCTATTGGTTATGACCTGTAGATTAAAAATGAAGAAACTGCAAAAAGGTGGGAATTTGGGGAAATGGGAGCTGGATAAACTGAAAGAACCAGAGGTTGTACAGAGTTTCAGGGGGAGCATAAGGGAACAATTGACAGGAATGGGGGAAAGAAACACAGTAGAAGATGAATGGGTAGCTTTGAGGTATGAAGTAGTGAAGCCAGCAGAGGATCAAGTAGGTAAAAAGACGAGGGCTAGTAGAAATCCTTGAGTAACAGAAGGCATATTGAATTTAATTGATGAAAGGAGAAAATATAAAAATGGAATAAATGAAGCAGGCAAAAAGGAATACAATCGTCTCAAAAATGAGATCGACAGGAAGTGAAAAATGGCTAAGCAGGGATGGCTAAAGGACAAATGTAAGGATGTAAAGGCTTATCTCACTAGAGGTAAGATAGATACTGCCAACAGGAAAATTAAAGAGACCTTTGGAGAAAAGAGAACCACTCGTATGAACATCAAGAGCTCAGATGGAAACCCAGTTCTAAGCAAAGAAGGGAAAGCAGAAAGGTGGAAGGAGTAGATAGAGGATCTATACAAGAGCGATGTGCTTGAGGACAATATTATGGAAATGGAAGAGGATGTAGATGAAGATGAAATGGGAGATACGATACTGCGCTAAGAGATTGACAGAGCACTGAAAGACCTGAGTCGAAACAAGGCTCCCGGAGTAGACAACATTCCATTGGAACTACTGACGGCCTTGGGAGAGCCAGTCCTGACAAAACTCTACCATCTGGTGAGCAAGTTGTATCAAACAGGCGAAATACCCTTAGACTTCAAGAAGAATATAATAATTCCATTCCCAAAGAAAGCAGGTGTTGACAGATGTGAAAATTACCGAACTATCAGTTTAATAAGTCACAGCTACAAAATACTAGCGCGAATTCTTTACAGGTGAATGGGAAAAATAGTAGAAGCCGACCTCGGGGAAGATCAGTTTGAATTCCGTAGAAATGTTGGAACACATGAGGCAATACTGACCCTACGACTTATCTTAGAAGCTAGATTAAGGAAAGGCAAACCTACGTTTCTAGCATTTATATACTCAGAGGAAGCTTTTGACAATGTTGACTGGAATACTCTCTTTCAAATTCTGAAGGTGGCAGGAGTAAAATACAGGGAGCGAAAAGCTATTTACAATTTGTACAGAAACCAGATGGCAGTTATAAGAGTCGAGGGACATGAAAGGGAAGCAGTGGTTGGGAAGGGAGTGAGGCAGGTTTGTAGCCTGTCCCTAATGATATTCAATCTGTATATTGATCAAGCAGTGAAGGAAACGAAAGAAAAATTCGGAGTAGGTATTAAAAACCATGGAGAAGAAATAAAAACATTGAGGTTCGCCGATGACATTGTAATTCTGTCAGAGACAGCAAAGGACTTGGAAGAGCAGTTGAACGGAATGGATAGTGTCTTGAAAGGAGTGTATAAGATGAACATCAACAAAAGCAAAACGAGGATAATGGAATGTAGTCGAATTAAGTCGAGTGATGCTGAGGGAATTAGATTAGGAAATGAGACACTTAAAGTAGTAAAGGAGTTTTGCTATTTGGGGAGCAAAATAACTGATGATGGTCGAAGTAGAGAGGATATAAAATGTAGACTGGCCATGGCAAGGAAAGCGTTTCTGAAGAAGAGAAATTTGTTAACATAGAGTATAGATTTAAGTGTCAGGATGTCATTTCTGAAAGTATTTGTATGCAGTGTAGCCATTTATGGAAGTGAAACATGGACGATAAATAATTTGGACAAGAAGAGAATAGAAGCTTTGGAAATGTGGTGCTACAGAAGAATGCTGAAGATTAGATGGGTAAATCACATAACTAATGAGGTAGTATTGAATAGGATTGGGGAGAAGAGAAGTTTGTGGCACAGCTTGTCCAGAAGAAGGGATTGGTTGGTAGGACATGTTCTGAGGCATCAAGGGATCACCAATTTAGTATTGGAGGGCACCGTGGAGGGTAAAAAGGGACCAAGGGATGAATATACTAAGCAGATTCAGAAGGATGTAGGTTGCAGTAGGTACTGGGTGGTGAAGAAGCTTGCACAGGATAGAGTAGCATGGAGAGCTGCATCAAACCAGTCTCAGGACTGAAGACCACAACAACAACAACAACACCAACTAATATTTGTGTTAGGAAAGCATTCACGTGTAACTGCCTTGTTACGCCTTCCTTCGCTAGTACACGCACAATATCTTGACTCCCTCCTGTCTGGGAATGTCATCAAATCTTTGACAAATTTCTACCTCACCTTAATTAACCTAACCTAACCTATCAAGCTTCTATCTGCGTCGAGTGGTTTAAAATCCACTAGCTTTCGGCCGAGTGCTCGTCGCCCATTGTCAAAAGGTAACTGTGTTTTGGTTGTTGCTATCGTCCTTTCACAGCCGCGCTTCCATCTGTGACATCACTGGTGCTCCTTCCAGTGCCATATAAGGTAATACTTCGTTGCACGCCCACCCTCCTTCCGAGGGGAGGTTTCTAAGCCATGCTTTGCTGCAGGCCGCTATCTTTATTAAGGCTATAAAAACAGCCTCAATTTACATCAATTCCTTCTTTTATTGCGCTATCGAGACACTATTACTCCACGTATTAGTACGGGTATTAACACTTGTTTCTTCGAATGCACTAGGTTGTACGTTTTATAGAACATGCGCTGTTACCGCCCATTTCTCTGGGCACCGAAGGCTAAAGCGTATCTCGTTTTCTACACGGTGCTCTTCCATAGCACGCATAGTCTATCTGACATAAAACTGTCGGCACGCACGCGGTATTTTATATGCTCCTGGCGTTTTGAGGCGTTGACCGTCTTTCATAGGCCTCAACAAAAACACTATCTCATATGGCATTAGAGCGAATGTCACTGACGCCACAGAACGCAGCGCGCCTGTATCAGAACGGTAAAAGTAGTCGCCACGTGACTAAAGCCGAAAATTACTCGGCCGAAGGCTCTTCGATTTTAAATCACTTGACGCGGCTGGAAGCTCGAGAGACCTTTATCAGCGTGTATCGCGTATATCGGAACCATGCATTCGTACACTTGGATTATTGTTTGCATTTTTTCTTGTAACCATTCTACAAACAAAGCTTCATTTTCCAATAAAGTAATTAATAAATAAATGGAGTCAATTTTTTTCTTTTATTAAGTACGCCATAATTCTTGACACAATGTTGATAGCTAGTTTCTTCCAATAATGAAAAGTTCTCCTATAATTCAAAAAGGCATGCAACATCATGCCCGAAGCATCTATTACAACCCATTTACTTGTTGTATCCGTGTATTATTTCTGGCTACCTGCCTATTTCGTTTCTGTGTTTGATCACCAGTACCAGATTTACTAAATAATAAGAGGGGATGGATTTGTTGAACTTATTTGTCTCGGAATGCACAACATAGTACGCAGTGTATACATGACTGACCTTCATATTGCTTTTTAAATTGGTCTAGTTAAAAAGTTCTGTTTTTCCTCTCAGTGCAGTAATGTAGGGAACTAAACAGAGGAATCTTTTTGCGAGTGCTACCCACATGAATAAGTTGTCTGCAAAAATGTGATTAACTTTCTTCAAATAATTACCTAGGCACAGTAATAGCTGAGAAGCACAGTATCCTAAGCCTCGTCTGGCCATTTCATTCTTATCTTCTCGACTTTTAGCACTTTAGCATCCCAAGACAATTGAGTCACAAAGAGTCCAGAATTTAGCTCTCCAGCGGCGTTGGTGATTGACAAATACTGTTACAAGAAAGTGTGACACTTAGTACCAACTAGGGCTTCGTCAATGCTAATATGTTAATGTGGTGTGCAATGATGTTTGAATGTATTATTGGGCACATACCGATATCGATGGCTGGTATCTGATACGTGGGTTGTAATTAGCATGACCTTGTGCTTCTCATAATTAACAAGATGATGCTTTACACAAGGTGTCCGAATCGATGAGCAAAATACATTTTGGCAAATAAAATATATGCTTGAGATGTTTTGTACTCTATTATGTAAGTATTGTACGTCTTCTGTTGAGTCGTATATTCTGTAGGCATGCTGTAAAACGTCTTACCTAAGCTATTGTGAGATTCGTCCATTTTTAATATGGGCTTATCAAAGTAGTAGCACTTTTAGACACAAACTGCTTAGCTGAGCGATTTTTTTCGGTGAAGTAACGCTGAAGTGAGAAGTTAATTCAAATATTCAGTTGCAGAAGATCCCATTGGCGGCATATGCTTTGGTCCAGGCCGCTCATTGAGTGAATGTGGTGGAAGCTGTTGCGTTCCAAGTGCCATCACTTCGGTGTACTGTGCATGTTGAATATCGTATTCTCTTTCCTTCAGTACATCGGCAATAACATCACTTTCACTCCAACCTCAAGCTATTTCGACTAATTCACGAATTTCATCGCCAGGAAGAACTCTACCTGCGCCAGCGTTGGAATAATTAAAACAGAAGCCGATAACGTAAGTAAAGTGAAAACAAGAACACAAAGAAAAATAGCACAAAAACTGTATTATATCACAATATTGCTGTTAGACAACAGTAAACACAATTAGGCGCACATTTTTCTTCGACAACTTAAACAATGGGATCCATCCACTGGACTTCATATGAGGCTAACATATTTCAGAAAACCAGCGGCAGAGATGTTCGTACATGAATCGGTCCATTGTGTGTTGAAAATACGACAGCTTAATTTGGTGTTTGCTACAAATAAAATAAACTATCAACAAATCCTCAACCTGAATGCCGATCGCATAGAGAAAAACCTGTGAATTACTTTAAACTCCAATTGAGATCAACGTAAAATTCCATGGAAATTCTTATGTACTCCTTACACAAGTAGACTGGCAGAACAAAAAGTTTCAAACATCTTCGTTGATATGTTTGAGGAGAGAGGATATTAATAAATTCGTCAAATGACAATACTCTAACTAAGGCAATTATTATCTAGCACTCTACTCATTTTCAGGAAATAACTGAAAGGTGTCCTCTCTAAACATTCGCAGATTCGTAGGAAAATCATCCAGTGCAACTCATAAGAACCAAAACGTTATTTAGAAAATCTCTTAAGGAGAGCGTGAAATAATATTTGTTTTCTCTTATACGTGCCGTGTCTCCAACTTAAACGTTCAATCGGTACGATATTTAACAAACACGCCAGATTTGCAGTTCAGTCGTATTGGCGAATAACATCATTTTATCAGATACGAAACAATCAACCGAAAGTTGCAATTCAGTTGAAATCCCGGCACATGTCTAAAGTAATGGCCCAAAAACTCGATGCAGGGGTTTTTGTATCACGTTACTTACCTCTTTAAGCTTAATGCTATTTCCACGTGTGTTTCATGTCCTACAAACATTAGAATATTCCAGTGCAGAAGTGCAGCAAGCACGTTAAATAACGATCGAGCTAACCTCCTCCGTGCATGTCAAATAGATTCTGCTAAGTAACACACGGGCAGTCACGCAGTGCAGTGGGACATAAATTTACATTTCCCGATTCACGGGTTTATTAATTGTTTCATGAAGGAAGTGAGAGGTTTCCATTATTTACTTCAAATGATGGCCTACGTTTGTTTATATTATATAACTTGGACATAACTAGGTGGCAAACAACGTGAATAAATTACACTGTAATAGCGAAGCATTATCCGATTATTAAAAATTTAACAGAACTGCGGTACTTTCTACCAGCTACGTTCATAAGCTTCCCGAAGAACGAGGGAGCTGCAGAATCGTTCAGAAGGTCTTTTCACTCATATCGGAAACAAAACACAGGCGCGAGTAGTTAAGAGCTGCTTGGAAATCTAAAAGCCAGTTACCACTGAGATGGCCGACGGGTGGGAAGAAGATCTGGAGAAGGCTCTGACCTGGACTGAAAGCGGTCAGTCCGTCCTCAAGCTGAACATCCGCCACCTGTGGCTGTTCGGCCTCTGGCCACTGTACGAGTCCAGCGCATTCCAACTGTACACAGTCTATGTTTACATTCTAGCCCTGTGGAACGTCACAGAGTGCTTGCTGACCGTTTACTTCGCATGGGGATACATGGACGAAGTGACCCTGGTGATCATGTCAACCGCCTCCCACTTGAACGGCCTGATCAAGATGATGTTCTTCCACTACGACAGACGGCGCTATAATGCGCTGACTCGCCGCGTGGCCTCTCTGCTCTCGGTCCAGAGCGACGTCTGCGGCAGGGAGTCTCCAATGGCGGCCATCGTGGACAGCTCTCAGAGGCACGCCTTCCGCCTCACGCTGTCGCTGTTGCTCTTCATGTTCGCCCAGTGCTTCGTGTGGTTCCCCATGCCGCTGTACACACACCCAGAGACGAGGCGCCTGCCCTTCGCTCAGCACGCCTGGGACAATAACTCCAACCTGTACGGCCTCTCGTACTTCGCCCAGTGCGCGGCGGGATTGTGGACGACGCAGATAAGCTTCGGCTTGGACTGTCTCTTCGCGTCGGCCATGATCCTGGTGACTGCGCAACTGGATATTCTCGCAGGGCGTATTCTGGCCCTGAAGTATGATACCTACAAGGAAAAAGTCGAACATTCTGAGAAGAGGCCAATGGCGAAATTCGGTGATAAAATGTACAATGATTTGTGCCTTTGTGTCGAAAGTCATCAAAAAATTCTTAGGTACGTAATGCAACACTTTCTTGCTTCAGATTTGTAATGTGGAGACACGTACTATACGACGAACTGTACGATACGTTAGAGTGGAGTCTTATACTAATAACAGTATGTCAACGGATGAATATTTCCCTGTTTGTTAGGAACAGGTACATTTTTATCATCCGGGATACTAATACCATTATTACATTTTAACGGACATTTTCTAAACTTCTTTGAAGTTTCTCTTTTCAACAGTTGCACAGAAGTCTTCGCTGAAGTAGATGAATAATTGTTTAACTAATAACGAAGCCAGATTTCTTAGGCTGCCAATACATCGTGTTTGCATAAACGTGAATACAAAGCTAGGTTTTGAACCTCTCATTTACCTCATCTCCCCGCTTTTTTAATTTGTGATATTGGATGTATTTTGTTCGTTAACCATTACGAACGTATAAAATAAAATGTCACGTCTATGTCTCTCACGATGACCTCTGTAATGACGTTTAACGAAAAGAAAATAATCGTTCTATTTAACGAAACTTAACTAGATTTAATATACACATCACTTAGGAAGTAAACCAGGTACAGGAAAAAAAACTCCATTCGTGTAAAATGTTGTTTAGATACTGTAAACATTTTGTCCGTATTATGTAGGGTGATTTTTTTCACCGTGTAACTCTAGGGATTGATCCATGAGAGGATACGAAACAAAAAAAGTCTAAAGAACTTCCTATGTCCGGAAAGACATGGTTTCACGTCAGAGACCATTTATTCAATCATACATTGTTACACAGACTGCGGTCTAATATGCGCTATACCACGCAGCCAGAGTTACAGTATGTGTTGAAAATGGTTTCTATGTGGCTCAAAGGATGAGTGTACGCGCCTTAGCGTGTTGTGTCCCTAAAGCTTACATCGGCCAAGCTGTATCCGAACAATGTTAAAGACAGCATAAATACGTTGTTCCAGTGTCTCCACATATGAAACGGGCTGTACATAAAAGGTACTTGTGAGATGGCCCCATAACCAGAAATCACACAGGTTGAGGTCCGGTGAACGAGTAGGCCATGCAACTGGACCTCCTCGTCCGATCCATCAACCAGGGAAGACATTACTGAGATGCGTCCAACGTTAATGGCTTAGTAGGCTGCAGCACCATCATGTAGCAGCCACATAAGCCTACGAATCATCACTGGAACTTCTTCCAGCAGAGGAGGCAAAATTACTCGCAAGAAACGCCGATAGTTCCGGCCTGTTAGGAAACGGAACGAAGACTGGTCCCAAAATACGATCGCCATTATCCAGGCCCATACATTTCGGCTGCACCGATGCTGATTATTCGCTGTCACCATACCATGCGGGTTCTGCATACTATCCCACAGATGACTGTTATGAAAGTTGAAAATACAGTTGAAGATACCATTGAAGATACCACTCGGCGTAAAAGTGGCCCCATCTGTAAATAGGATGGATGACAAATCCTAGAATCATGTTTGCCTCGTGAAGAAACCAACGACACAACTGCTCCCGATGTGGGAAGTCTGTTGCTAGTAAGTCCTGCACATTCTATAAGTGATAAGGGTGACAACATTTGCCATGAAGAATATTCAACACGGTCGTCTGGCTTACGCTGTACTGGCGGGCCAACTGCCTGGTGTGTTAATCACATTTTCCTCCGCCTGGTGTCACAACCTTTCGGGTACGTTCTTCATGATTTCCTGAAAAGACACTCTCTTACAAAAGGCGAAACACTATAGCAAACATTGAATGTTATGATGGTTGTCGGCGGGGATAAGTTTCCTGATACATTCTTGCTGTCCGCCGCCCATTGCCATTGGCCTTTCTGTAAGCAAACTCCGTGTTGGCAAGCTCTCGATTCGATTACGGGACCATTGTGCACAACACTGAATCACTTCCACTACAAGATGAGTTAGAAAGAGAAGGGAATCGCACACAACATTACCAGTTACTATGGCAGGAGAGCGCGCTAGGGGTTTGCCGTATGAGGAACAGTACCATCCTAAACCATGCGTACTGTAACTCTGGTTGCGTGCTACGATGTATATTAGACCACACTCTCTGTAATAAAACATGATTGAATAAATGTCCTCTAGCATGGAAACCATGCATTTCCGGACGTAAGTTCGTTAGACATTTTTTGTCCCGTATCCTCTCATCGATTAATTCCTAAAGTGTGTACACGGAGATAAAAATATCGACCTGTACGACAGATGTTGAGCACAGTTCGTGGCGCCTTTTATTTTACAGCTGATTCAATTCCATTACAGCTAGACACTATTTGTAGCCTCGAGTGTTCTGTTCCATAATAAACATTTGTAGTTGAAACCGTTATTTATTTCTATGACCCAGTCCCTGTCTCAAATGTTATGACATGAAGACAAGTTTATTGACCAAGCTGCAGGACACAAAGTTGTGTTTTGTGTTGGTCATTGTCTACAGAGAAGCAGTGGGAATATCTTTCGGTAACACCCGTGTGAATCTTCATACCCTGTTAAATACTTTTACCACAATTTATGATATTTTCTCATTCAAAATTTGCTTTTCTGTGTTAGTGACCATATTTATCAGTTCACTAGAGAACATATGTCAGTCCGTTTACATTTCAGCTGTTGATAAATTCGGCCATGATTCTTAAACCGAATCTATTGCTGCATTTGCCGCCCACCTCTTTCTCACTGGGATTATATCCGTTGCTAATGAGCTAGTTGCCATTGGGAAATTAAGTTATAATCTTCGAATATTTCCGCTGTTGCCAGTGCGTTTACGACTTCGTTTGGAGCGACAGCGGTCACTCTTTTGCTCGTATTTTTTAAAGGATGTTCAGTAGTTACCAACTCGCTCGGAATGACAATGAGTTCATGATCGTTATGGAGAAGGTAGGTCATTTTTTTTCATCGACCTCGAATGCAGATGATTCAGTCGATCATGTCAAGATTTCCCATTGGATAATGGTTGAAAGAAACAGCTACTGAATTGAACATCTTATCTTTCCGGTACTAACACAGCAATAGATGAGCTAATAAGTCATCACTTGCCTATTTGGGCCACCATGTGCGGAAATAACAGATTACGCCATAACAATAACACACTGTACTCCAAAATGTTGCATTTATTCTACTACATTTTTGGCGATCTGTTTTCATAGATAAGCTACATTCCAACAAAAAGATACTTGATAGTTCGCTGATTAGTGAATAAGAATAAGAGTAGCATTCTGCTTGCAGCGCAACAACAGCTTTCTTCTCTTCTGTTACAGTTTCGTCAATCAACTGCAGGACACAATGAGCCCTATCGCCATGTCGGAGTTCTTTTTCAGCGTTCTTGTCATATGTTTAGGACTATTTCAAGCAACATTCGTAAGTTAATTAAAATACGTCCTTAAAGTATTAGTGATATACATTAAAAGCTAATGAATTCAGAGGTATTTACTAACTGATTTAGTTAGCCTACAACATATGGTGGTGAATGATGATGATATTAGATATATCTTTTGTGTGACGTTACTTAATAGCAAGAAAGAATCGATAATAGAAAAGCTTGTCAAAGAAACACCAGATGTTTTTTTCGGAACTTTTATTTTGTTATTGCAGCATAGGTGTTATAATATGAACACAAAGCGAATTCGGTGTTTCAGATAAATGTGGGAAATACTTGTTGATTACAGACACCTCTTAGTCAAATTTTTCACCCCTGACTAAATATTAGGTGTTTGCATAGAACGATACTGTGGCACGAACGGAAGACACGAGCAGAACTTTGCAAAAAGTGATCAGATCAGCTCAAGAGCCAGGAGTTATGGGACAAGATAGGCAGTTTTGGATTGTATTTCAGAAACCTTCAAAAATGATTTCATCACCAGGAAATGACTCGGTTACGATAATTATTGTGGTGCAGGTGCTGTGTGACTGTATTATGTTAAGGTTACTGATTGAGGCAAGCGTTATCAGTCCCACCTAATCACAACAGCCTCGGTCCACACTCAGCTGACGGCTACACGGGTAGGGGAGGCTGTGTGTCGTGGACTGGGCGGTTTTGTAGGTTAGAAAGCCTCGGGAAAGTACGGGGTGGGCTGCAATCTCAAAGGGTGCATGGCAAATACAGGACGTGCTTGGATCAAGGAACAGTCGGAACTGTAGTTGTAAATTGTTGTAGTTGTGCTGGGAAAGTCCCTGAGATTCAAGCGCTAATAGAAAGCACAGAGGCTGAAATCGTTATAGCTACAGAAAGCTGGCAAAAGCCTGAAATAAGTTCTACAGAAATTTTTACGAAGTCTCAGGCGGTGTTCAGGAAAGACAGATTAGGCAGAATTGGTGGTGGAGTGTTTGTGTCTGTCAGTAGTGGTTTATCGTTTAGTGAAGTCGAAGTAGATACTCCGTGCGAATTGGTATGAGTGGAGGTTAAACTTAACAGCCGAACTAAGTTAATAATTGGCTCCTTCTATCGACCCCCAGACTCCAATGATATAGTTGCTGAACAGTTAAGAGAAAATTTGAGTCTCTTAACAAATAAATACCCCCTCATACGTTTATAGCTGGTGGGGACTTCAACCTTCCCTCGATATGTTGGCAAAAATACTTGTTCAAAACCGGTGGTAGGCAGAAAATATCTTCCGAGATTGTCCTAAATGCTTTCTCCAAAAATTATTTCGAGCAGTTAGTCAACGAACTCGCGCGAATTGTAAATGGTTTCGAAAACACACTTGACCTCTTAGCCACAAACAATCCAGAGCTGATCGAGAGCATCACGACTGATACAGGAATTAGTGATCACAAGGTCGTTGCAGCCAGGCTCAATACCGTTTCTTCCAAATCCACCAGAAACAAACGAAAAATAATTTTATTTAAAAAAGTGGATAAAGTGTCACTAGAAGCCTTCCTAAGAGACAATCTCCATTCCTTCCGAACTGCCTATGCAAATGTAGACGAGATGTGGCTCAAATTCAAGGATATAGTAGCAACAGCAATTGAGAGATTCGTACCTCATAAATTGGTAAGAGGTGGAACTGATCCCCCGTGGTACACAAAACAAGTCCGAACGCTGTTGCAGAGGCAATGGTAAAAGCATGAGAAGTTCAGAAGAACGCGAAATCCCGAAGATTCGCTAAATTTTACAGACGTGTGAAATTTGGCACTGACTTCAATGCGAGATGCCTTTAATAGGTTCCACAACGAAACATTGTCTTAAAATTTGGTAGAAAATCCGAATATAAAGTACACAAGCGGCAAGACACAGTCAATACCTTCGCTGCGCAGTGGCGATGGTACTGTTACCGACGACTATGCCGCTAAAGCGGAGTTATTGAACGTAGTTTTCCGAAATTCCTTCACCAGGGAAGACGAATGGAATATTCCACAATTTGAAACACGAACAGCTGCTAGCATGAGTTTCTTAGAAGTAGATACCTTAGGGGTTGCGAAGCAACTCAAATCGCTTGATACGGGCAAGTCTTCAGGTCCAGATTGTATACCGATTAGCTTCCTTTCAGATTACGCTGATACAATAGCTCCCTACTTAGCAATAATATACAACCGCTCGCTCACCGATAGATCTGTACCTACAGATTGGAAAATTGCTCAGATCGCACCAGTGCTTAAGAAGGGTAGTAGGAGTAATCCATCGAACTACAGACCTATATCATTGACGTCGGTTTGCAGTAGGGTTTTGGAACATATACTGAATTCAAACATTATGAATCACCTCGAAGGGAACGATCTATTGATACGTAATCAGCATGGTTTCAGAAAACATCGTTCTTGTGCAAAGTAATGGCCGCTATCGACAGGGGATCTCAATTTGATTCCGTATTTCTCAATTTGCGGAAAGCTTTTGACACCGTTCCTCGCACGCGACTTCTAATCAAGCTGCGGGCCTATGGTGTATCGTCTCAGTTGTGCGACTGGATTCGTGATTTCCCATCAGGAAGGTCGCAGTTCGTAGTAATAGACGGCAAATCATCGAGTAAAACTGAAGTGATATCAGGTGTTCCCCAGGGAGGCATCCTGGGTCCTCTGCCGTTCCTGATCTATGTAAATGACCTGGGTGACAATCTCAGCAGTTCTCTTAGGTTGTTCGCAGATGGTGCTGTAATTTAGCGTCTAGTAAGGTCATCCGAAGATCAGTATCAGTTGCAAAGCGATTTAGGAAAGATTGCTGTATGGTGTGGCAGGTGGCAGTTGACGCAAAATAACGAAAAGTGTGAGGTGATCCACATGAGTTCCAAAAGAAATCCTTTGGAATTCGATTACTCGATAAATAGTACAATTCTCAAGGCTGTCGATTCAACTAAGTACTTGGGTGTTAAAATTACGAACAACTTCAGTTGGAAAGACCACATAGATAATATTGTGGGGAAGGCGAGCCAAAGGTTGCGTTTCATTGGCAGGACACTTAGAAGATGCAACGAGTCCACGAAAGAGACAGCTTACACTACACTCGTTCGTCCTCGGTTAGGATATTGCTGCGCGGTGTGGGATCCTTACCAGGTGGGATTGACGGAGGGCATCGAAAGGGTGCAAAAAAGGGCAGCTCGTTTTGTATTATCACGTAATAGGCGAGAGAGTGTGGCAGATATGATACGCGAATTGGGTTGGAAGTCATTAAAGCAAAGACGTTTTTCATCGCGGCGAGATCTATTTACGAAATTTCAATCACCAACTTTCTCTTCCGAATGCGAAAATATTTTGTTGAGTCCAACCAACATAGGTAGGAATGATCATCAAAATAAAACGAGAGAAATCAGAGCTCGAACAGAAAGGTTTAGGTGTTCGTTTTTCCCGCGCGATGTTCGGGAGTGGAATGGTAGAGAGATAGTATGATTGTGATTCGATGAACCCTCTGCCAAGCACTTAAATATAAATTGTAGTCATGTAGATGTAGATGTACTGTTATGCTGTCAGCATGTTTCCTAACATTTTGCCTAATCATACAGAAAGATAATACAGAAGGTGACACAAATACAAGTCTCGTCTGTCAGAAAAAAGGTAACGTCTGCAGTCCGTGGTCTAGGGGCTAGCGTTGCTGTCTGTAGATCAGGGGGCCCGGGTTCCATTCCCGACCGGGTTGGGGATTTTCTTTGCCCGGACGCTCGGTTTATGCGTTGCCATCATCATCACAATCATTCGTGACAGTTGTTAGACCGGACTGTGTACAAACATTGGACTGTGTAAAAACTGAGACTTTCTCCGGGTGCTAATGACCCCACAGCTAAGTGCCCCACAGACCGAACATAAACTCAGAAGGAAGACAAAGTACGATAAAAATGTATTTGCTTGAGAAACGTAATACGATAAAGGTGAAAGATCTTTACACAATATTACAAATGGAAGATTTCTAACAACCAGACAATTGCTTCATTGCCCACACCTTCTGATCTTCTCGGAATGTTTTGGGTGTACTCAGTTACTTTGTTTTTGATGTAATGATACGTTTTAAATGACTATAGCCGTACCGTTGACAGTTACAGTCTATGAAATTTACCACTGTCCTGTATCTTTGTCGATTTCAAGGGTGCAAAATGTTCTGTTGGTGTGACAAGTGTCAAGTTCGTGAGGATGCGCCTTACATCGTATTGTTCCTTTCTGCATAAATTGTTGATCTCAGTTCACGAAAACAGTTGCTGATGCTGACATGTCTGTGGTAACACAATAAACCTTTCAGTTCGAGACTGATTACCAGGCATTGAGCATAGTGCTATACAGGCTAGTAAGATCAGGCGAATAACTCTGTGGGCTACCAGAATACTGACAATGTTTGAGGCTGTGCACTTTAAGGGCACCGAAAATCGAGTTGCCGATGGTCTTAGTACGCTGGTTAACTAGCAAAATGCTGCAAAAAATGAAATGCTACAAAGCAAACCATCTCAACCTTACACTATGTGGTCAAAATATCCGGGCACCTGGATGAAAATGACTTACAAGTTCGTGTCGCCTTCCATCGGTATTACTGGAATTCAGTAAGGTGTTAGTCCACCCTAAGCCTTGATGACAGCTTCCACTCTCGTAGGCATACGTTCGGGCACATGCTGGAAGGTTTCTTGGGGAATGACAGCCCATTCTTCACAAAGTTCTGCACTGAGAAGAGGCACCGATGTCGGTCGATGAGGCCTGGCACGAAGTCGGCGTTCCCAAACATGCCATCGGTGCTCTACAGAATACAGGTCAGGACTCTGGGCAGGCCAGTCTAATACAGGGATGTTATTGTCATGTAACCACTCCGCCACAGGCCGTACATTATGAATAGATGCCCTATCGTGTTGATAGATTCAGTCGCCATTCCCGAATTGATTTTCAACAATGGGAAGCGAGGAGGTGCTTAAAACATCAATGTGGGCCTGCACTGTGATAGTGTCATGCAAAACAATAAGATTTTCTTGAAAAATTCGACCACACTATAGAACCACTGGTTCCGAGTTTTACTGTTCGCACTAGACTCTCTGGCAGATGACTTTCACCGGGAATTCGTCATACCTAGACCCTCCTATCGGATCGCCACATTCGCTACCGTGATTCGTCACTCCACACAACGTTTTTCCACTGTTCAGTCGTCCAATGTTTACGCTCCTCATACCACACACAATTACGGGCTTGATGTGTGGCTTACTAGCAGCCGCTCGACCATGATATCCAAGTTTCTTCTCCTCCCGCCTAACTGTCATAGTACTTGCAGTGGATCCTGGTGCAGATTGGAATTCCTGTGTGATGGTCTTGATTGATATCTGCATATTACACATTACGACCCTCTTCAAGAGTCGGCGGTCTCTCTCAGTCAATAGACGAGGTTGGCCTTTACGCTTTTGTGGTGTACGTGTCCCTTCACGTTTCCACTTCACTATCACATCGGAAATAGTGGACCTATGGATGTTTAGGAGTGTGGAAATCTCGCGTACAAACGTATGACACAAGTGACGCCCAATCACCTGGCCACGTTCGAAGACCGTGAGTTCCGAGGAGCGCCCCATTCTGCTCTCTCACAATGTCTAATGACTACTGAGGTCGCTTATATGGAGTACCTGTCAGCAGATGGCAGCGCAATACACCTAATATGAAAAACGTACGTTTCTTGGGGGTGTCCGGATACTTTTGATCACATAGTGTAGGAAGTTAAAGTTGTCCACCACTGTATAAAGATTTTAGGCAGCGTCAAAACCAAGATTTACTCATTACGGCCTTTAAGGATCTACTAAATAGAGGAGAGTTTGTAACCCCATATTAACTTAAGGAAAGGAGATTAGTGTTTAACGTCCCGTCGACAACGAGGTCATTAGAGCACAAGCTCTGGTTTGGGAAGGACGAAGAAGGGAATCGGCCGTACCCTTTAAAAGGAACCGACCCGGAATTTGCGTGAAGCGATTTAGGGAAATCACAGGAAACCCAAATTTGAATGACGGACGCTGTTAATTTAAGGAATGAGTGTTTTGCTGCAATGCAGAAGTTGATGGAAAGTCAAAAGTCGTGCTAATTTCGTAATTATATACAATTTCTCATGAATGTCTGGTGTTTCGGTATCTTGGTTATTTAAGAAACCCGTAAGTAATTTGTAGGAATTTTATTTTTTCAAGAAACGTCAAGGGCAGAGCGAGGAATTGTCAAGTTTGTGCTGTGCGAAGCCAGTGCAAAACACAAAGATCAGTTTCCTGGTATCGTTGGAAGCCACGTGTACTTTATAGTACCATTGTGTAGAACTCACAGTTTTAACAAATACATTTTGATCTTTGTCGACCCGTTTTCCAGATCGACTGCACTGTTCCTCACTAGGGGTGCCACCGCACAAGCAACGATGCGATGTTTCCAACAAATATTTTATCTATGATTGGGGCTAGTAAGACTATCGTCAGTGATAATGCAACATCCTGCTGTTCGCATTCTGTCAGGAAGTTTTTAATAATTTTGGCCATTAACCACGTTACAACCACTTCCTGCCGGTCAAACCCATGTCAGTTAACCAGAACACTCACCCCACGTTGATCACTTATCAGCAGGATAGTTAACGTAATTGGCATCAGCCGTAGCACTGGCTCTTGTTTACCTTTTAACACAGCCACGCATAAGTCCTGCTCAGTTTGTTTTATTTTTATAGTCAATTGACCATCAGTAATCTTTGTGACACAGAGGATTTGCTGCCGTATCGGATTAGAACTGAAAAACTGCACAATAGTGGAAGGCAGCTAGGGCTAGCTTCCGTAGAGCGCATCGACAGCTAGCTAAGAAATACAGTTCGGGGCTCAGGTAAATCCAAATCGTGTAAGAGTCGTGGTGTTCATCGAGAATTCTCAAGCTACGAGTAGAGCTGTCCACAAGGTCACGTAGAAGCTGCTACAGTGGTTGAAGAGACCGTTTCGTCTAACCAGTTTCTCGACACCTGTCACGCTTCCGTTGGTTAGAGTAAAGCAAGGTGATGTAATTATTAGGTCCCATAAGTTACAACTGAAAATGGGTGCTGCTGGTCGGGGTATGTGAATCAGTAAATTCGAGAGTCCTTGACTATTGTGGCATCGTAAATAGAGAGGGGGACTTTGAGCCATATGGCTCTCCCCGCGAGTTTTTCTTTCACCTTTGGTAATGGTGGCCTACGTGTAATTTAAACTTGCGTGCCGGGTAATCGGGTAATGCTATCTGGCGTTGGCGAATGGAGTGCCGGTGGTGTCCCGCCAGTGTCTAGTGACTCGGACAGAGCCTTCAAGGTAGAGTGTGTGATGGGCCATGGACATGTTCAGAGATACTACAAGGGGTTTTTTGTTTTACATGAATCGGTGGTGTCTGTTCTTTCTTTACAAGAACAGATACCACGTAATCATAAAATTGATTCCCCATGATGGGCAATTAAACCACAACGTTCAGCAGAGATGCTCATTAACGTTCGATCTCCAACAGTAATCTGAAAGAATCGAGCTCAGATGGCATGGATGAGAACTACAAACAGGAGACGTCTGTGGGAGTGTGAGTCGGGTGGGCAGCTTGCCGAGATGTCCACCCATTTTCAGCTAACACTGTGTTAGCAAAATAGTCCAAGTTCGAATCCCAATCCAGCACACATTTTTACTCGTCCTCGCTGATACTACACAAAGTGATACAGCTGATATCATTAGTTACTTCCACTTCCTTTGCTTCCTTCCCCATCCCCCTTAAATTTATATTTTTTTTTTTTTTCATTCTGAGGAGTTGTGTAGTTAAAGATCAAGGTTTATCTTGATTAGCTTCCGGTCACTGACGTTTGCCGGTTAGAGATGTGTTTTTCCTCTGGTGTTAGTCGTTCTCAGGGGAATAGACGCAGGAACTAAGAATTTACCTGTCTTTTTGTTGTTGTATCTGGATACTTTTCTTTGAGAACAATTCATCGTCGTTTGTTAAGCTGCGGTTAGAGTTGTTCAACCGCCTTTAATGGCAGTGTCTCACTCCATGGACCAGGGCGCGTTCCGGACCTCTGTGAGCACCCTCGACCTCTTTGACAAGGCCTTTGGCGCAACGAGAATGACTCTTTATACCGAAAGCCGTCGGTCGCAATTACTCATGATTTGTATTCAGATTTACTAAATGGCTGACAAGGAGACGGCACGACCGTGGGTTCGGGTATTTGTCCGAAATTTTGTGTGGTGAAAGAGGACCCCTAACACCTCACGTGATTGAAATATTAGGACGCACTACCCGGAAAATCCCGGAAAAAATCGATCCAAAGTTTCTTAGGTGTCGTATGAGTATAAAATGTTGATCCATTGCAGAGCCGCCGTCTGGCCTAGATGTTTAGGGCTCGGATTCTTACATATGAGGTCTCGAGTTCGATTCCTCCTCCAGCACTTTTTTTTCCTCCTGTTTCATTTTCTTTTGTTATTCCAATAATTTTTCAGATATTTTCTCAAACCTACATTAGTTTTAAAACATTATTTTAGCTCAAGAACGTAAAGTTTTTCATTCACTGAAAAATATTCGTGCTCGTTGTTCTGTTTCGTTTTATGGGGTTTAAGGTTTAAAGGGGCTTTGTAAGGGTCCCCTTGGGATTATAACGGTCATCTGCGCATAGGACTGTGCGCGTGCCGTGAACGGCAGTTTGCTTTTCGATTTCGTCGTCAACAGACGTGCCTGTTTCAAATGTCAACGTGTTATCCCGATCCGAGGTTAAACAGGTCGACTGAAGAAGTTACTGGCTCATCTGGAATATGAGAAGAAATTCCTGAAGAATCCATTCATAGTGACCTATCAAAATTACCATTGAAGGACGCAGTGGTGTATTATGGAAAGCTGTTGCCGGAAAATTATTTAATTGCATCGAGATCTTCGGAAGAAATCTCTCGCGATGCTATGTTATTGGCCAGAGAACTTTATAATTATATACTGGAACTTTTGAGTGAAAAAATATTCGTAACTGAAGAGGAGTTAATTCACGCTCATGAGGATTGCGAAGAATGTGAGGAGAACGACGAACAGTTCGAAGTGTCACAAAGTGAGTCCTCTCCAGACGAATATAAACCGTCACCGAAAAGATTTAAAAGTGACATGTTTCCCATTGCCTACAAAGTCAAAGTCGTGAATATTGCTAAAGCGCACCCCACATGGTCCATGGCGACATTGCAAAAAAAAAAAAAAAAGGATGCCGCCAATTGAAGAGAAAAGAATATCTTTCACAATGGGGGAAAGATATTAAAAGTGGTGGTACGCAAATGGATAAATTTGAGGCGATAGATTCGTGGACCTACGACCGTTTTGTGGAAATAAGACAGCAATATCAGCAAGTCACGACAAGAAATTTACAGCAATGGGCATTGGCTGCGGCTGCAGAATTCGTCGATTTCAAATTCAATGCGTCTGATCGATGGGTCACGGCATTTAAACAGAAGCACAGAATTTCACTACGCAAGATCACGAAACTGGTTCCGAAAAAGGAAGCGGCGTCAATGGAGGACATCCAGGCGTCTGCGGAGACCTTTCGTCGGCAGACGTGCCGTTGAATCCCTCAATACCATAAGGATTATGTGGTAAATAATGACCAAACAGGTAAATACGTGTTTTCTGCGTACAAAATGTTTTTACCGATTTAAAATATATGAATTCAGATTTAATTATAGAAAAAGATATTTACATACACATTCGAATATTGTTTAATATTAAAAATACTATTGTTTCAGGATGCCAATATCAATCTGTTTTCAACAGGACTCTCACTGAAAAAGGGAGTAAAGCAGTTTTCGTGAAAAAGTCGGATTTGAATAAAGTGACGCATTCGTACACCACACGATATTCAATAACATAATTGTAAAAACTGCTCTCACATGTCTTCATATGCTTACAAGAAGCGACCGGTCATTTCGGACCTCGTATTCACAAATTAATACATGGCTAAGCCAATACGTATACGATCGTCATCGTAACATCATCGAATTCCGGAAAATTAACAACAGTTTTATACATGGATTTTCTCCGGAAATGTTTAACATGTTACGTCTGGAAGAATAAAGTTTTACTTCTCATTGAGTCTTGGGGAGGTCAAACGAATCCGGAGATATATGATGCAATTTTTCAAGATGACGAAAATATGCAAACTTGGTCTGTAAAAGTCATACCTCCAAAATGCACTTCTTTGGTGCAACCTTGTGATGTTTACTTTTACAGGCAAGTTACAAATTTCATAAAGCGCTTGCAAAATTGCAGCGCATTGTTACAGGAGAATCGTGAAATTAATACCCGGGAAGACCGTATAAAAATTCATTCCATAATTCACCATCAATTATCGTCACCAATATTCCGAGACATGATTCAGTATGTCTGGTTTGCCTCAAATTTATCAGGAACTAGAAACATTTTTGTAAATGTTAATGGGGCGTGTTTTTGTACAGGTTTATTGCAAACGCCCTGTGAATCCGCTTTTATATGTTGCGTAAGATATCGGAAAAATTATTGCTTTGTTTGTTTTTACGATAATTACCACTGCGGTTCTTGTTTATAATTGTTATATGTATAAACATTGAATGTTTCCCAATCGACTTTGTTATTCTGATTAAAAACCCAATGTTTCTCCTCATAGACTTTACAATGAAAAATGGAAAACCCACCGCCGTGAATTGTGCTGTTGGACAAAAGGAAAATAATTTTTATTCAATAATGTAACTAATTTGTTATAGATAATGTAGGTTTGGGAAACATTCTGAATAGTTGATGGAATAACAAAAGAAAATGAAACAGAAGGAAAAAAGTGCTGGAAGTGGAATCGAACTCGAGACCTCTGGCGTAAGAATCCGAGCCCTAAGCATAATTTTTTTTTTTTTTTTTTTTTACCGTGCCGTTGGCATCTAGGCCAGACGGCGGCTCGGCAGTGGATCATTTTATACTCATACGACACCTAAGAATATTTGGATCGATTTTTCCCGAGGTTTTCCGGGTAGTGCGTCCTAATATATCAACCACATGAGGTATTAGGGGTCCTCTTTCACCACACAAAATTTCGGACAAATCCCCGGCCCCACGGGTTTTTTTTTTTTTCCCGTGCCGTTGGCATCTAGGCCAGACGGCGGCTCGGCAGTGGATCATTTTATACTCATACGACACCTAAGAATCTTTGGATCGATTTTTCCCGGGATTTTCCGGGTAGTGCGTCCTAATATATCAACCACATGAGGTATTAGGGGTCCTCTTTCACCACACAAAATTTCGGAGAAATCCCCGACCCCACGGTCGTGCCGTCTCCTTGTGAGACCGAGCCAAGTACTGAAGAAATTCTCATTACTGGGCACAGACATGGATTCAACAACGTATACGGGAACATTTCCTTATACAATGTCGTTATTTATGTCATTCAGTTGACCTGGTCTGGTTTTATCTTGAGATTCTAAGGAGAACAGCGTCGACTGTACGTTACAGTTTAATCTTTGTTCAGCATTTGATTTCCCCTGTTTTCCATCAGCAGTAAAGTTTTCTTTTCGACTATAAGTACTGCACTGAAAAGAGGAAATGGAAACCGCTCTAAGGATGGTTTTTATTACAAAACAAATTTTAAATGACTATGTATTCTCGGTATTATGTTGCATGTCCTTCAATTTGTCCTAGTTTTGACTCCACCACCGATAAATGGAAACAGGCAGATTTCCATGTATCTAAACTTTCAGAAGGCACTTGACACCACTTCCACCTGCAGATTCATAACCAGGATACTAGCACATGGCTTAAGTTCCCAGATATGAGTGGCTCGATGAATTCTTAACTAACGGACGACGAGTTTTCACCGGGGACAAAGGTACTTGTGTGAGTCACCAGGGAAGTGTGACAGGACCGCTATTACTTTCTATATACATAAATCATCTGGCGGACAGTGCGTGCAACAGTCAGTGGTTTCCGCTGATGATGACGTAGTTCACGAGAAGACGTCGAACCTGAGTGCCTGTAGGGGGATACAAGATGATATAGACAAAATTTGTTACTGATTTTATGAATGGCAAGTAGTTCTGAATGTAGAAAAATGTAAGTTAATGCGTATGAATAGGCTAAACAATCCTGTAATGTTTGGATACAGCATCAGTAATGTCCTGAGTGACAGTCACGTCGTCTAAATATCAAGGTGTAACGTTACAAAGCGATAAGGAATGGAACGACCATTTAAGGATTGTGGTAGTGAATGCGAACGGTCGTTTCTATTTATTGGAAGAATTTTGGGAAAGTTTGGTTCATGTCTAAAGGGGACGGCATAAAGGACATTAGTGCCACTTATTCTTGAGTGCTGCTGGAGTTTTAGGAGAGCCGTACCAGGTCGAATAAAAGGAAGACATCGAAGCAATTCAGAGGCGGGAAGTAGATGCATAACCGTGTGGTTCGAAGAACATGCAATTGTTATGAAAATGCTTCGGAAATTCAAATAGAAGTCAATGGAGGGCAGGCGATGTTCTAATCGACGAGCACTATTGAGAAAATGTAGAGGACCAGCATTTGAAGCTGACTGCAGAACGATCTCACTAATGCCAACATACGTTTCGCGGAAGGACCACGAAAATAAATTTAGTTTCCTAAGAAGGCATTAGTCAGTCGTTGCTCCCTCACTCTGTTTTCGAGTGGAAAAGGAAAGGAAATTAATAGTCGTGGTACAGGGTACTCTACGCCATGCACCGTACGATAACTTGCGGAGTGTACATGTAGATGCAGAACGCCTGTCGAACATGCACTGAGTGATGGAATACATTGCTAGTGCCAAGCTGTGCTTACCTCTGGCGTTCGAGGTTTTACAATACACGTGAAGTGTTTTTTTTTTTGTTTAGTTTTGGTTTTTTAGACTTCTATGAGGTAAAAACCGAATGCTGTATTTCTGTACTTATATCATCAGAAATAAAACGTAGTGTCTCAGTGTCAATAGGAAAATAGAACAAAATACTCTTTCTGTTATTTTGTCGAAAACGGACATTTAGAGACTGTAACACAAGTTCATCCTTACAAAGAAGAAACTAGCAAGCAGCCACAGTTAAAAATACTATTTATTTACTCAAATAGTGCAGTTGCCGATTTCGAACCGACAGGTTCATTATCTTCAGAAAACTGTTCACTTTTGTATTACATTTACTTTTGTTTAAATTTGTTGGTGAAACAGAGCACTGCAACTAATTTAAAGAACTGCAAATGTAATAAAAACGTTAACAGCCATCTAAAGATGGACCTGTCGGTTCGAACCGGTTAAAGGCACTATATATTTAAATGAATAGCATCATTAACAGGGGCTGGATGTCGTTTTCTTTTTTTCAATAGTCGTATCATAAAAACAATCTTACTGGCATAGTGTTAGTTGTAGTATGGTAATTAGAGCGTTCTTGAACAAGTATTTATTTTCTAATTTGTCTCATTAGTTTTTGTGGTATCGTGGCGTGCAACATAATGCTGTGGCCTTAGAATACACAGATGGACCAAAATATCGTGAGAACCGGCTTAATAGCTTGTTTGCCCGCCATCGGAACGAAATATATTGCTGATTCTGCATATCAGGGACCCGACAGTTGGTTATTAATTTGTGGAGGGATGTGCATTCAATGCCCACGCTCAGGTCATGTAATTTACAAAAATAACGGGGCACCGATTTGCATAGGTGGTGATGGCGCTGGATAGCAACCGGACAGTTTCCATAGGATTTACGTCAAGCGAATTTGATTGCCGAGACACCAATGTGCGTTCGTTGTAATGCTGCTCACATCACTGTAGCTCGGTTCTGTCTCGTAGACACGTACAATTATACTGCTGAATAAATGACATCGCCGTCGAAGAAGACATCGAGCATTAAGGGACGCAGATGGTTCGCAGCTGTCAGCGAGTCTTAGAGTACTATCACAAGTGCCATGCAAGCACAAGAAAATATTTCCCACAGCGTATTACTGCTCTTAATGCTCCCACCACCCTGCATCCGTGGGGCGCTGTACATTTCAAGCCTCCGTTCACGACCAGCGACCTAGTGTAGCTAAAATGTGATGCACTCGAAGAACCGACACGTTTCTATTGACAGGCGGTCGAATACAGATGGCCTCTTCCTTCTGCAGTCGTAATTGACGGTGTCGTTGGTCAACGTGTTAACACATAGGGCTGGTCTGCTGCGGAGCTCCGTGTTCAACAGTGTACGATGAACACCTGTGCGTGCTTTATCAATTTGCGATTTCAGCAGAAGTGGTACAGAACACCATCTGTCCTACTTTACAGAGCAGACAAGCTTCCAAATTCCACCTTCTGTGAAGAGTCGTGGACGTCCAACCATTTAGCGCTTAGTGGTAGTTTCAGTACCCTTGTACCTTTTCCGTAGATGCTCAAGATAGTAGCAGGTGGACATTTGAGCAGCTTCGCCATTTTTGAAATACTCGTTCACAGCATCTGCGTAA
Organism: Schistocerca americana; assembly: GCF_021461395.2. Classification (NCBI taxonomy): domain Eukaryota; kingdom Metazoa; phylum Arthropoda; class Insecta; order Orthoptera; family Acrididae; genus Schistocerca; species Schistocerca americana. The sequence goes on along the minus strand of NC_060126.1, from coordinate 325,796,353 downwards.
TAATAATCGGCCCTCTGTCAAAGTCGATCTCAGTAGATTTCCCATTTGCAGCCCATATATTCGCTAGGCTTATCTCCCTTCCGTGTTTGCTTCGCTTACATACTTTCACCACCGCGTCACGTACCCACAACGCCACTAGTTGGCATCCAACGTCGTGATGGACAGCTGTGATAACTTTTTGGCTTATCAGTGTATACTGGCAACTTTGTGAATGTTGTTGTTGTTGTTGTGGTCTTCAGTCCTGAGACTGGTTTGATGCAGCTCTCCATGCTACTCTATCCTGTGCAAGCTTCTTCATCTCTCAGTACCTACTGCAGCCTACATCCTTCTGAATATGCTTAGTGTATTCATCTCTTGGTCTCCCTCTACGATTTTTACCCTCCACGCTGCCCTCCAGTACTAAATTGGTGATCCCTTGATGCCTCAAAACACGTCCTACCAACCGATCCCTTCTTCTAGTCAAGTTGTGCCACAAACTCCTCCCTAATTCTATTCAATACCTCCTCATTAGTTATGTGATCTACCGATCTAATCTTCAGCATTCTTCTGTAGCACCACATTTCCAAAGCTTCTATGCTCTTCTTGTCCAAATTATTTATCGTCCATGTTTCACTTCCATACATTGCTACTCCATACGAATACTTTCAGAAACGTCTTCCTGACCCTTAAATCAATACTCGATGTTAACAAATTTATCTTCTTCAGAAACGCATTTCTTGCTTTTGCCAGTCTGCATTTTATATCCTCTCTACTTCGACCATCATCAGTTATTTTGCTCCCCAAATAGCAAAACTCCTTTACTACTTTAAGTGGCTTATTTCCTAATCTAAATCCCTCAGCATCACCCGACTTAATTCGACTACATTCCATTATCCTCGTTTTGCTTTTGTTGATGTTCATCTTATACCCTACTTTGAAGACACTGTCCATTCCGTTCAACTGCTCTTCCAGTTCCTTTGCTGTCTCTGACAGAATTCCAAAGTCATCGGCGAACCTCAAAGTTTTTATTTCTTCTCCATGGTTTTTAATACCTACTCCGAACTTTTCTTTCGTATCCCTTACTGCTTGCCCAATATACATATTGAATAGCATCGGGGAGAGGCTATAACCCTGTCTCCCTCCCTTCCCAACCACTGCTTCCCTTTCATGTCCCTCGACTCTTATAACTGCCATCTGCTTTCTGTACAAATTGTAAATAGCCTTTCGCTCCCTGTATTTTACCCCTGCCACCTTCAGAATTAACTTTCTGAATGTAAATCAGTTATACAGAAACAAGGATACATTGTTTTTTTCTTTTTCATTTGGCTCTTACAACTTATTCCATTTCCACTCTTCAATTGTGCGCCGTCTCTAATGACCTCGTTGTCGACGGGACGTTAAACACTAACCTCCTCCTCCTCCTCCTCAATTGTGCGTCATAATTTCGTATGGCACAATAGAATTTAAACAATAGTGACGAAGAAGATTTATTTCACCTGGCATTCACTTTACAGAACGAGGACTTCGGAGCCGTATTTGAGTGTGCATCCTTCCTGCCAATTCCGTGCGCTCACGTCTTTCTCTACTGCTGGGCAGCCAACAGTGTGACTGTTCAGGTAAGTACCAGGGTCAAGCAAGACCAGACACAGATAATTTTCGGTATGGGTCTCTTCACAATATACCAATTAATGAACCGTTAAACTGTAGTCGTCAAAAATTTTAGCACAATAGCCAATACTGACATTTCCGGGCAGCACCTAGCGCCGCACATACACCAGCAAGCGTAGCCGAGAGCACTAATAGGCTGCTTCCTGGACTCGGGTAGGCGCGCCGGCCCGGGGTCGAATCCGCCCGGCGGTTTAACCACGAAGGCCGGTATACCGCTCCGCCTGGATGTTTTCCACATCCTGCTAGGTGAATACCGTGCTGGTCCCCGCGTTCCGCCTCAGTTACACGTCTTGCAGACAATTGAAAACGTTCGCACTATTACATGGCTTACACCAGACGCAGACAGCTGGGGTGCACTAATTCTATCCCAGGGAGTTCGGGGTGATGGCAGGAAGGGCATCCGGCCACCCTCTGGAACTAACACTGCCAAATCAATAGCAACAAGGTCGACACCTCGCTGATGCGGGACAAAGGCTGCAAAACAGATAGGCAGACCTAGTGCTGTACATATACAGGTCTTATTATTAATTAGTATGTTGTGACCCTGCCTCACCTCCCCCACCCTTAACTGACTAGCTATATTAATGGTGGGGTAACTTTGCCGCTGCCCCCAAATTCTGATCATTAAAAGTCGCTTCTTTCAGATTGCATCATGTTGACTGTTCTCTGTTTGATTGCTGCCACCCTCAGCGACCCCAAAAATTCTGACACTGTAACTGCCTGAAGAAGTGTTGTTATGTGTCAGCGGATGATTAATTTTTTTTTAACAAGAATAACTGTACTTTTATTTTAATGCACAACGCTATATGATACATGATCACAAATGTTTACTATTATAAATATTTTGAATGTTATTTTTCTCCTGCTGAGCGCACTGTATTACAACAGACTTAATATGATTTCGTATTCCTAGCTACAAATTTTTACTAATAATACATAAAGTGCATTGACCAGTCAATGTTATTGTGTTTTAAATTTATACCATAGCAATTGATCGTTACGAGATACACGCATCCATGAGTTGTCAGTGCTGGAAGACGAACAAGCAAACATTCCCCCTGCCACTTCCCCTCACCCTACAACGATAAATCTAACTCACCCTGCAGTAAGGTTTGCCCCTGAGGCGATCACTTTTAACTCGCCTACTATAGTTCCTCTAGCATATTTTTATTCAGTGAGGGAGACAGGCTTAGCCAACAGTTCCAAATGTTTATGGAAAAAAATCGACAGATTTAAGGGTAATATCCGGCGTACCACAGAGAAGTGTGATAGGACCGTTGCTGTTTACGATATGTATATAACTGATCTAGTAGAAAGCGTCGGATGCTCTTTAAGGCTGTTCACAGATCAAGCAGTTGTTTATACCAAAGAAGCAAAGCCAAAAAGTAGTAACAAATTGCAGAACGACCTGCAGAGAATTGATGAATGGTGCAGACTCTGGCACTTGACCTTGAACGTAATTAAATGTAACATATTGCGCATACATAGGAAAAGAAACACACTACTGTACAGCTACACTATTGATGACAAACAGCTGGAGACAGTGTCTGCAATGAAATATCCAGGCGTAACTGTCCAGAGTAACCTGAAGGGGAATAAACATATAAAACACATAATGGGAAAAGCAGACACCAGACTCAGATGCGTAGGAAGAATCTTACGGAAATATAACTCATCCACGAAAGAAGTGGCTTATAAGGCACTTGTTCGGCTGATTCTTTAGTATTGTTCACCTATCTGGGATCCCTATCAGATAGGACAGATAGTGGAGATAGAAAAGATCCAACGAAGAGCGGCGCGATTCGTCTCGGGATCTTTTAGCTGGAGAGAGAGCATTACGGAGATGCTAAACAACCTCCACTGGCAGACATTACAAGAGAGGCGTTGTGCATCACGGAGAGATTTAGTATTGAAATTTCGGGACAGCACTTTTCAGGAGTCAGACAACATATTGCTTCCACCCACGTACATCTCGCGTATTGACCACGAGGAGAAAACTCGAGAAATTAGAGCCAATACAGAGGCTTACAGACAATCATTCTTCCCACGCACTATTCGCGAGTGGAACAGGGTTGGAAGAATCACATAGTGGTACCGAAAGTACTCTCCGCCACACACCTTTAGGTGGCTTGCGGAATATCATGTAGATACAGATGTAGTTTTGGATACAGTTCCGTTATCCTTCATCAGTAGCTATTAAACGTTAGTAGCTGTTACGAATGGGAATGGAAATTCGAAACAGCTAATGAATAAATAAGTACCATTCACAACTGTTGGCTGTTCCTGATTTCTTCGTCGAATAAAATTATTGGGCACTTGCTCCAAAAGGAAATAAGAGTCTTAAACTGCTAAGCAATTTATCCCTTTCCCCTGTCGTAAGCGGCTAGTTTTACTTAGCTCACAACCGAATTCACCTATGTCAATTAAAACCATGCGCACCTCAAAATATTACTGTCTCTGTAAGTATTTTTTTTACTAAGCAGGGAAAGTGCACTATTAACTATTCTCGAAGTTGGTTGACGGTTTTGGATTAGGCTGTTAGTTGCTAAACGCATATTACTAAAAAATACATGATGAGAACCCTGGGCCGCACAAAAATTTGAAACTCACGCGGCCCGTGGGTCGCTGGTTGACGACCACTGGCTTAGACTGTGAGAACACGTATCTCTGTGAACTGTTGTGCTTTCCTTTTATAAGTTTCGTGTTTCGCATTCTGCGGTCAGTGTCTCGGTAAGACGCTGAATAACTTACAAACTCGCGAGTAGCAAATTCTGAAAGCGGTAGGGAGTTGGTGTTGAGTGGCAAGGCTCTGAATCAAAAAAGTTTATTCATAGTTAAACAAACTACTTTATTCACACAAAAAATCTCACAAGCGTAACACTTACCTCCAACATTTATAGTAATACTTTACCAAGAGAAACGAGGGAAAAATTACCAAAAGCTAAAATATACTTTAAAGTCTTCCATATTTAATAAATCTGCCAGCCAGATCAATTTCAATATAAGGAAAACAACTGCTGACAGCATTTAAATAACAAAACATTAAACAGCAGCCGCTAACAAGAGTACTGTTACGACTTACGGGAAGCAACTGGTTGCAGAATTTAATAGAATAACCAAATGAATCAAGCATCAACTGACCGCCAGAATAATACTTCAGAGCAAACAAATGGTGGCAGAATTGAAACGAATAATCAGTGCAATAAATAAAGGAGCAACTGCCCACCAGATTTAGTATTATCACTTGCAGAAAGCAAATGGCGGCAGAATGTAAAGGATTAACCAATCCAATCCGTAAAGGACCAACTCCTCACCAGATTCAGCACTGTCATTTATAGAAACCAACTGGTTGTAGAATTTTAAATAATAACAAATTCAATCAGTGAAAGAGAAAATGGCAACGAAATTGAGTATTATCATTTACAGAAAACCACTGGTTGTAGAATTTAAAATAACAGTCAATGCAAAAAGCAAAAGAGCAACTGCCCGCCATATTTAGTATTATCTTTCACAGAAAGGAAAATACGGCAGTAACCCACTGAATTAAAAAAAAGGGCTGCCAGGCAGACAATTACTTAAAAAGACGAAATTTTGGTGAAAATGTAATTTAGCATAACACAAAAGATTAAACTGAAAGGTAAATCTTACTGTTTACAGTTCACCAAAGTATTGGAGCAAACACGTTTTCTAGTACCGAACCAGCACGGCCTTCTTTACATAATGAAAAACGAAACAGTACACACCTTCAATCGGAGAACACTTAATTCCGTCTGTAGGATTCCGACAGTCAGGAGGTCACGGAACCTAAGCCAGAACACAAGAATCACTTAGGATCTCTTGACTAAATGGTTGGGCAGCCTAACTAGGTCCTTAATTCAGCTCACTCGTCGTTGCTTACGGATAATAAAGGCTTTAGCAGCAAGTGATCCATCTATTTCTCTATACGCTTCGTTTCGGGGATCCATAAACAGACAAAACTAACAGACGGAATTACGATATCTCCTTCCTGTAACATGTGAGACACCGATAACAACAGCCGGCCGCTGTGGCCGAGCGGTTCTAGGCGCTTCAGTCTGGAACCGCGCGACCGCTACCGTCGCAGGTTCAAATCCTGCCTCGGGCATGGATGTGTGTGATGTCCTTAGGTTAGTTAGGTTTAAGTAGTTCTAAATTCTAGGGGACTGATGACCTCAGATGTTAAGTCCCATAGAGCTCAGAGCCATTTGAACCATTTTTGAACCGATAATAACATATTTAGAAAAATGGCTCAAATGGCTCTGAGCACTATGGGACTCAACATCTTAGGTCATAAGTCCCCTGGAACTTAGAACTACTTAAACCTAACTAACCTAAGGACATTACACACACCCATGCCCGAGGCAGGATTCGAACCTGTGACCGTAGCAGCCTCGCGGTTCCGGACTGCAGCGCCAGAACCGCACGGCCACCGCGGCCGGCATATTTAGAAACTATATACACAGGGAAGAGACGACTTTGGAATTAAAGAACTCGTCCGCACAGGGTACTATAGTACAAAAGGCTTCAAATACAACATCACCGGCTGACTTAAGTTAAATGAGATAGTCATTTTGAACAGTACTCGCAGTTAACCTGACACGACTCGACTTAGCAGCTCCAATGAAGCCGTCAGATTAATGACAGAAAGTCGCTATGAAAGCACTTAATAGCCGCTTTGACGCAACTAATTCACTGACTTCAGAGTGTTTCTGGAAAGTTTATGAAGAACAAAGCCGGGACGCACACGGGTCGATCACAAAACGACATAAGTCTTTTTTTTTCATTTTTACAAATTAACAAATACTTAAAAATTATGTATTATGAGCACTATGAGAATGCATGTCAGATTTACTTTACATACACACTACAACGGTCATGAGCATTAGTTACCTTTGAGATTGTGCATGGTGAGTTGATGTTAACAAAGACGCCGCTATCATCAGCGCCTCATTGAGTTCGAACGATGTCGTATAATAGGAACACGAGAAACTGGTTGTTCCTACCGCTGTATTGCAGAGAGACTTGGCATGAATGTAGCCTCTGCACATGATTTTAGGCAGCCGTGTTCACGAGATCGTAAGGTCGCTAGGAGGTCTCCGTACGGCAATGTGGCACTACTGAAAGACCATTGTGTTCGGCGTGTGGCTCTGGTGCATCGTACTGCATCTGCAGCCGTAATTTGAGAAACAGTTGACATCACAGTGACACAACCACCCGTCAGAAATCGTTTACTTGAAGACAACTGTGGGCGAGACGCCGTTTAACATCCATTCCTCTGACCGCAAGCCAGCGCCTTTTGCGACTTCAGCGGTGTCAAGCTCATTGGAGAGCAGTGTCGAGATTTGTGTGTCTTCCGGAGAAAGATTTTTCTGCTTCGGTGACAGTGATGGCGGTGTGTTGTTTAGAAGCAGGCCACTTGTAAACGACCTGTTTCAGTGCTAGACACGCTGGACTTACACCTTTAGTTACGGTTTTAGTTGCGATTTAGTATGGTAGCAGACGCCTGTACACTGAGAGCTGTGTCACAAGCTGCATTGTCCAGCTGGTAGTTACTATCGTGACGAGTAAGACCAAACAGTATCTTGGGGTGGACGTGGTTCTCAAGGACAGTTGCATACTTGTGTTGATCCAATATCCCCTCCAGAATGAGCAGATCACGTAGGGAATACCACTAAAACAGTCTCCAGACAATAATGCTCCCTTCCTTGTCGCAGGATGTTTGCTTTCAGACATTTCAGCCCGTACACATCAATGGCCCTCTTTCCGATGGAGCGTAAAACGTCATTCATCCAAAGTGGCCAACTGTCGCGACTTGTAGAACTTCATTTGCGGTACTGGCGTGCGTATGCAGCCTTCGTCGGCGATGAACTGAAGTTAGCATGGTTACATGAACAAGGCACTTTCTGCGGATGCCAGTACGCAGCGGCGTTCTTTGAACAGTGGTTAAGGAGACACTGTTGGTAGCCTCTTGGTTCATCTGGATGGTCAGTTGCTCCACAGTTGCACGTCTAGTCGCCCCAACAGGTCTCCCCAGCTGTTGTTCACCCGTGTAATCTACGGCTCGTGTTGTATTATGGTTGTCTTGGAACCGGTTTTCGAAAGCTCCGTTCGGTAATGCACGGCCTACCTTAATCACGACGGCACGCGAACAATTTCCAAATTTTCAGACTTAACCGTTTCGCAAATTCTTCCACCTCTAGCCCGAAAGCTAATGAACGTACCCTTTTGGACGTCAGATAGATCACCCCGTTTCCCTATTACAATAGCGACTGTATTACTTTACTTGCCCCCCCCCCCCCCCCCCCCCCCGACATGCTTTATCTACCCTTCACTGCCTGTTTCTGAGTGGTTGGCGTCGAGCATAGGTGGTGCTCACATTAATGTGACTGTACCGTGAAATTTCTTAATACTTTCTGAGGTGGGCTGAAGAGCCCAGCTATACGACGCCCATGTAGGTTTCCTTTCTTACAGTTACGTTTTGTGGCATTTAAGAAAAAATGCTGACTCACTCTCTCCCAGAAATTCAGTATCTGAAATGGTGTTCAGTTTCACTTCTCTCTACCAGTTGCACACCAATCTTCACTAGACATTTACAGTAAGATCAAAGAAAGAAACTTCGACAACAAAACAATACTGAACGCTCTTCTTCAAGATGTTTATCGTAAACTGCAAATCTACATCTTAACTATTTCTCGTGCTTCCTCAGATGTACCGTAGTTCATGATACACAGCTTCGTAAGTATTGTTTTTCGAACATCAAAGCGTTTACTGGTTTTCTTCCAACCCAAACTTCTGTTCATTGTAGAAATAGCTTTATTCGTTTTAGATGAACACTTTCTTTGATCAACTTTCTCCATTTTCCTCCTGGAATTCCAGACACTGAGAGCGTACACCAAAACAATCAGACTTAAGAAAAGAAACAGTACTTTGTCTGGTTTAAGCCCCTGAAGGCGGTGTCATGCACACAACTGTACACTACACCTTGTTAACCAAGCACATTTGGAAAAACCATCTAAACTATACGGTTTGTTCATACACATTAGCCTCTATTCAAGAATAGTGCCGCTGGCAGCATAGCTGACATTCGGAATGGTCTCACCACATCAGTCTCACCAAATCGGAATGGTCTCACCTCATCAGTCTCACCACATCGGTCTCCGTTGTCACTCCAGCGTCGACACAGACTGCGCGCTGGCGTCGGTGCATCCTTGATAACGCGCACTCTGCTGCAGACCTGGGGCCCCAAGCAGCATGGCACCTCACGGAAACGTTTGCGAATTGTTTAGCAACATGTTTTGTTCTACAGTTAAGTTTTACTGACGCCCTCGGGCATCAGATAGGCATCCAGTCATCAAGTCGTGACTGGCTCTCAACTGCCACCCGACGTCTTGCGTTCTCAGGATAGTCACAACACTTTTTGTACTGTGTACAGTAGAAGGGGAGTTCACTAACGGCTGTTGTTTGTATCAGCAAGACTATTGACCTTACCAACTAGCAGTATCCATGAAGCAATGGTTTAGCACTTTACTTTTTAGTCATCTGTCCCTTGCCTGTTTTGATGAGACCCGCCGCAAATACACTACTGGCCATTAAATTGCTACAGTACGAAGATGACGTGCTACAGACGCGAAATTCCACCGACAGGAAGAAGATACTGCGATTTGCAAATGATCAGCTTTTCAGAGACTCACACAAGGTTGGCTGAGGTGACGACAACTAAAACGTGCTGACACGAGGAAAGTTTCCAACCCATGTCTCATACACAAACAGCAATTGACCGCCGTTGGCTGGTGAAACGTTGTTATGGGGCCTAGTGTAACGAGGAGAAATGCGTGCCATCACGTTTCCGACTTTGATAAAGGTCGGATTGTAGCCTATACCCGATTGCGGTTTATCGTATCACGACATTGCTGCTCGCGTTGGTCGAGATCCAATGACTGTTAGCAGAATATGGAATCGATGGGTTCAGGAGGGTAATACGGAACGCCATGCTGGATCCCAACGGCCTCGTATCACTAGCAGTCGACATGACAGGCATTTTATCCGCATGGTTGTAACGGATGGTGCAGCCACGTCTCGATCCCTGAGTCAACAGACGGGGACGTTTGCAAGACAACAACCATCTGCACGAACAGTTCGACGACGTTTGCAGTAGCATGGACTATCAGCTCGGAGACCATGGATAGGGTTACCCTTGGCGCTGAATAACAGACAGGAGCGCCTGCGATGGTGTACTCAACGACGAACCTGGGTGCACGAATGGCAAAACGTCATTTTTTCGCATGAATCCAGGTTCTGTTTACAGCATCATGATGGTCGCATCCATGTTTGGCGACATTGCGGTTAACGCACATTGGAAGCGTGTATTCGTCATCACCATACTGGCGTATGACCCGGCGCGATGGTGTGGGGTGCCATTGGTTATACGTCTCGGTCACCTCTTGTTCGCATTGACGGCACTTTGAACAGTGGACGTTACATTTCAGATGCGTTACGACCCGAGGCTCTACCCTTCATTCGATCCCTGCGAAACCCTACATTTCAGCAGGATAATTGCACTACCTCATGTTGCAGGTCCTGTACGGGCGTTTGTGGATACAGAAAATGTTCGACTTTTGCCCTGGCCAGCACATTCTCCAGATCTCTCACCAACTGAAAACGTCTGGTCAACGGTGGCCGAGCAACTTTCTCGTCACAATACGCCAGTCACTACTCTTGATGAACTGTGGTATCGTGTTGAAGCTGCATGGGCAGCCGTACCTGTACACGCCATCCAAACTCTGTTTGACTCAATGCCCAGGCGTATCAAGGACGTTATTACGGCCAGAGGTGGTTGTTCTGTGTACTGATTCCTCAGGATCTATGCACCCAAATTGCGTGAAAATGTAATCACGTGTCAGTTCTAGTATAATATATTTGTCCAATGAATACCCGTTTCTCATCTGCATTTCTTCTTGGTGTAGCAATTTTAATGGCCAGTAGTGTACTTTTCTACACCAACCTTTCCATCTCAGAGTAGACTCTGCAAACATAGGTGCTCAGTTATTTGCTGGAAGCATTCCCATATATGTCCTCCTCTACAATTTTTACCCTGTATAATTCCCTCTAGTAGCATAGAAGCTATTCCCCGAAGTCTTAACAAATGTCCTATCATCCTGTCCCATCTTCTTACCAGTGTTTTCCATATATTCCTTTCCTCGGCGATTCTGCTGAGAACTCTTCATTCTTTGCCCTATCATTCCATCTTATTTTCAATATTCTTCTGTAACAGCACAACCGAAATACTTCGATTCTCTTCTGTTCCGATTTTTATATAGTCCATGTTTCACTACCATACAGTGCTGTGCTCCAAATGTACATTCTCAGGAATTACTTCCATGTTCAATACTAGTAGACTTCTCGTGGCCAGAAATGCTATTTTTGCCAGAGATTGTCTGCTTTTGATGTACTCCCTGCTCTGTCCATCATGGGTTATTTTGCCGGCTGGGTAGCAAAATTTTTTAGCGTCATATACTTTGTGATCATCGATCCTGATCTTATGTTTCTCGCGGTCCTCATTTTTGCCACTTCTCATTACATTCGTCTTTCTTCCATTTACTCCCAGTCCCAATTCTTTACTCATTAGACTGTTCATTACATTCAACAGCTTCTGTAATTATTCTACACTTTCACTCAGGATAACAATGTGAGCAACGAGTCTTATCATTGGTATCCATTCAGACTGAATTTTGGTCTCGCTCTTGAAACTTTCTCTCATTTTCGTCAATGCTTCTTCGATGTATAGACTGAACAGTAGGGCGAAAAGACCACATCCCTCTCTTACACATTTTTTTTTATCGGAGTACTTCGTTCTTGGTCTGCCATTCTTATTGTGCGCTCTTTCCTCTTGTATTTATTGTCTATTACCAGTCTTTCCCTATAGCTTATCCCTATTTTTCTCAGACTCCCAAATATTTTTCAGCTTTTTACGTTGCTGAACGCTTTTACCAAGTCGACAAATCCTATGAACGTGTTTTGAATTTCCTTCCGTCTTGCTTCCATTGTGGACAATAGCATTCCTTAAACATAAGCCTAGCAGACTCGCGGACTGGACCCAGGGATAAACCTTCGGGAATTAGTGGTTAGAACGTTATGTTCATTCCAGAGCCCAGCAACCAACATGCCTACCTTCTCTGGTTTCTGCCCTTTGGCAAGAATTTCTGCACAGATGTTCAGACGTTTAACTGACAGTGTCCCCAGTAAGGTTAAAGCTATTATAAAGATGAAGGGTGGCTACGACTCACATTAATAAATACCAATAAGTGTCCAGCTTCGTTTGAGCGGAAAATACATATGTATCCCTACTGGTTTCATGGAATCAGAACATCATATAATTTACAGAGCAGCGGGAAGGAGCTGCCGTGTTTGAATATGCTCAAGTCAGTGAAAAATGGTTTCAAACCAGAGAGGGATTGCTGCCGAGAGGAATGCCGTTTCGTCTCATCCAGTTTCTGAGCAAACGTTCCACACGGAACATCATTCATGACTATTAGGAAACGGCTATCTGGCAGACGGCCATTGGTCACAGTGACACATACCGCTGCACTTTTTCAGAGTGCCAGACGACACAGAAACCAGACAGCAACTGGTTTGAGAGACGTGGTGTAGTCTGACGAATCGCCTTTTTGCCTCCTTTCGGTTGTTTCACTGGATCGATGCGTTTACGCCATAGTGCGTGAAGAGTGTAGTTCAGGCCGGAGTTGGTTCTGTGATGTTTTATGAGTGTTTTACCTGCCATGACTTGCACCTACTTTTTCAGAACGGAACCAGAATTCTCGATGTCTGAACTTCTGTCAAACAAACAAATGATCTACAGTGCAGTGTCTGACACACTGTGTAGACGATCAACAGCCGCATTCAGTTTAGAATAAACTCACAAACTGCGACTGTGGTTCCGCATCAGCTGCCGGATACTTCAGCACAAATGAAATTTTGTTCCAGACTGGGAATCGAACCCGGATTTTCCGCTTGTTGCAAGAGGTCACCTCAACCAATTTTCTAGATAATTTCAATCAAAAAAAAGTGAGCAATATGCAGGAAATATAGACTCATTGTTATTCTACAACGATTACTACTTAATCCTTTTACTACTATTTGGGTGTAAGTGTGGCACGGCAGATTATCAGAGAACCTGTGGGAATTTTCTGCACATTATTACTATGAATGAATGCCCCCTTCTGAAGGGACGACTGCTTACCATTTGCAGAATTGTTTTTAATTCAGCTTGCAACTGTAACTTGGGCTGTGTGCCTAGTTCACTGTTAACCCTCTGCTCAGCTATGCTACATACTGTCACATCGACGTAACCGCGTTTGTGAATAGGGAACAGAATGAATCGGTTTGAAAATCTTGTAAGAAAGCTACAGTGACGTCCACGCAACCATTTCGCGTCAGTGTCTTCAATAAATTGCGCGTACGTATTGATTTGACGTTTGACACGTATTGAGAACCTACTGTGATCAGCCAGAATACTAAAACCACCTACCTAATAGTCGGTATGTCCACCTTTGGTACGGATAACAGCGGCGACTCATAGTGGCATGGAGGAAATGAGGCCTGTGTAAGTCGCTGGAGGGAGCCGCAATCACATCCCCACTAACACAAGTCACCTAATACCATAAATTCTGGGGAGGGGGGCGGTGAGCTCTGACGCCATGTTCGGTCACATCCCAGATGTGTTCGATCGGGTTAATATCTACCGACTTGGAGGGCCACCACGTCATTTGGAACGCACCACTGAGTTCCCCGAACCACTCCCTCACACTCCTGGCGTTGTGGTTTGGAGTATTATCTTGCCGAAAAAAGTCACTGCCGTCGGGACACACGATCGTCATGTAGAGGTGTACGTGATCTGCAACCAGTGCACGATACTCCTTGGCCGTCATGGTGCCACACATTAACACCCTAGACTCATGGATGCCTATGTGAACGGGCCCCAGGGCGTAACAGAGCAGCCGCCAGATTGTCTCTGTCCCGCAATATGGGTGTCAGGGAGCTGTTCCCCTGGAATATGACGGATTCGCGCCTTCCCATCGGCATGTTGAAAAAGATATCGGGATTCATCATACTATGCAATGCTACACCATTGCGCCAAAATGCAACGTCGATGGTCACGTGACTGTTTCAGTCGTAGTTGCCGATGCCATGGTAATAACATCGGCACCCATGCATGGGTCGTCGGCTGCCGAGGCCCATCGCTAGGAATTTTCGGTTCACTGTGTGTTCAGGCACACTTGTTCTCTGCTCAGCTTTAAAGTCTGATGATAGTTCCGTCAAAATTCACCTCCTGTTCTGTTTCGTAGTCTGCCCAGGCGACGATTGTAATAAGGGGTGGCCACCCAAACCCACGACGTCAGGACGTGCTTTCACCCTGGTGTCGCCAAGCGTTGAATACACTCGTCACAGTGCTGCTAGAATACCCGACAAGTCGTGCAGCTTCCGAAATGCTCGTGCGGAGTCTCCGCGCCATCACAAACTGTCCTTGGTCAAATTCAGATACATCGCTCAACTACCCACTCTACACACGGACAGCGTGCTCACTGATACTACGTGCACCGTGCATGTATTTGACTAGATGTCATTCCTCGCCAGGTGACGCTGCTTTCGCCCGGACGGGCTTATTAGGGATAGAAGGCCGTTGGTCATGACGTTCTTGCTGATAATGTATAATGCGGTTTAAAAACGCGGAAAGATACTCTAAACACGGATGTGTGCCTATTTTCTGCATGTCATGTAGTTTTTGTGCAGATGTCGTATGAAATCCTTGAGATGTTTATGCATATTCTTGTATGTCCAACCTCTCTCCATGTTGGAATGCGAAACGACATGAAATATCATTTTTTAGTTGTTGCTGCTGACTATGGCATTAATTAAATGACTATTCATTAACGTCTTCCATGCTGTGAGGGAACTGGTAGAGAAAGTATTATGCTTCAATTTTTGTGCCTCAGATGACGTTAGGAAATAAATTTTAGGATATATATGATGAGAGTTCTTCGCTGAGAAACTTTTGCATTTCATAAAAGTTTATATAATTCATACCTTGTATTGACTGCGTAAATACAATAGCAGAGTATGCAGGTAAAATATATAGTTTTAGAAACTATAGCCTCGGATTTAATGCCCGAAACAATCCACTTTTTAAGTTAACCTCCGCAGTACCAAGGTGGTTGGGGGGCAGGTACTTTACGCCCAGCTTAATTTAGTCGCGTACTTTATCATTTAAGATTTAAAAAATATTAATTTTAATGATTTCCTATACCAGATTTTTTTAACTTTTTTCTCTTTTTAAACTTAACCCAAAAGATTAAATCTTACAATGGAACGGTAGGCTACAACATTTCGAAACCTAACAGAAATTTTACACCCTTGATGATTTTACCATAAGAAAAGCACTGTCAAAGTTTTAACTGCCAAAAGTTTCGAAAACTGCCAAATTCACAGCTCGCCAGGCCGTTAAAGAAATGTACACAAGCATCGTAGCTGTATAGGCAGCTCACGTGCAACACGGTAGGCGCCTGGCTTTCTTTGACGCCTCATCGGGACAACGCGATCTTAGTTTGGAAAGCTAATTTCAGTCTCAACTGATAGTTCGTCTTAGACGATTGTTCACAGTTGCCACACAACCGAATACGCAACTCATTTAAAATCCATAATAATTTGCAGTTCCCAGTGTGGTATCACTAAGTGTTAACAATGGGGATAAAACTCAATCAATTTTCTGTGGGTCTCATTCGTATATGCTTGCTAATGGCATCTGTCTATGTGCAGGTTTCAGAGTTGGACAGTAATGTCGAATCCTGCTAACGCTCAACCTTGCAAAGATGAAATACGAAGAACGTGCTGTACAACTAAAATCAACCATTTCTCTTGGAAACCTACAAATGTTTTATTTATTCGTTAATTTCCTTGACATTCATTCGAATAATGTTGATATATCGTTAGAAACTGTGGAAAAAGACCGATGATTGTTGTGTTAATTAAAGTCCAGAACAAAAATAAAGTAGCCTTACAGCCCAAAGAAAACATGTATGCTGTTGGCTTTCAGCTACAAAGGAAAGGCTGTAAATATTTTGCTAAACGAAAGGGAGAGAAAACACAAGCGGTGTGTATAGCCAGTTTCATTTCATAATATCGACGTGAATTGTATAAGTGAAAAAGAGATATACAGAAAGCTCGAAATGTGCGCCAAAATGAAACAAGCCGAATTATGAAAGAAAAAAAACATTCAAAAGATTTAGACATGCCCTTGAGAGTCAATGTGCCGTCGCTGAGGAGGTCGACGATGACGTGGCGTGTGAATTGTAAATGAAATGAACGTTACTAACATCCTTGCTTCCTCGAACTGATTAAAGGGATTCAGTCAGGAAATTACACGGAAAAGGAAGTCGCTAAATTACGAAGTTTACTTCAAGTAAACGTGTAGAGGATATGTCTCTAATGGGTAATACTGTAGAGAAATTTATAGGTGACTTGAGAATGAAGCTTCGTGTTATCCTCTACAATGCTGTATATAAATCCAGTCAGTCAGTTTCGGACAAGAACTGCGTGCAGACCGAATGAATGAAGTTTGTAGCTCAAGATTGAAGCACAAAGGAGCTTTACACCTATCTTCAAGATATTAGGATCACAAATTTAAAGGAAGACTGTTTAGCTGCAAAACCTTTGTAATCGAAGTAGCAAAATCTGGCAAAATGCGGCAGAATATGTTTCAATACTACATCCAAGAAGCCTTCTTACTGTCTTCAGAAAACCATCAATTGCTTTTGTTGGACTCTTGGCTTGGAGGAAACGACACTTCTAGCTTTATATGGATGACGAAAAGACTGAACGTAATGAGGATACCGTCCGGAATTAGTAGTGTGAGTCAGCCTTTCGACAAACAAACGTTTCACCAGTCTGGAGCATTTTTCAGAAAATTGTGGGACAGTAGGATTTATGATAGCAGTTTGTCATTTCATGTTTATCGGCGCAACAGTACTGTTAAACTTAAGCCATTTGTGCATTGCCAGCTTTCATCACCACGTTTCAACGAATATGATCAAGTACAACTGGTACGCAACACAATTCGCAGATCAACGACCACGACTATTTCTTACCCTATCCAAATTGTCTTTAAACAGAACTAGTAATTGAAACTTCCTGGCAGATTAAAACTGTGTCCAGAGCCGAGACTCGAATTTGGGACCTTTGCTTTCGATGGCAATTGCTCTCCATCTGAGCTACCCGAGCACGACTCACGATCCATTCTCACAACTTTAATTCCGCCAGTACGTAGTCTCCTACCTTCTAAACTTCACAGAAACTCTCCTGCGAACCTTGCAGAGCAGGCACTCCTGGAAGGTTCGCAGGAGGGCTTCTGTGAAGTTTGGAAGGTAGGAGACTAGTTACTGGCGGAATCACATCTGTGAGGACGGATCGCGCTTTGGTAGCTGAGAGGATAGAGCACTGGCCCGCGAAAGCGAAGGTCCCGTGTTCGAGACTCGATCTGGCTCACAGTTCTATACTGCCAGGAAGTTTCATATCATCGCATATTCCGCTGCAGAGTGAAAATTTCATTCTGTAGAATAGTAGTTACTGTCGAATGCATTAATTTAGGTTTTTACTTGTGAGCTTATTCTTAGGAAATTCTTAGATTTCGCCAATCTATAGACACATCACGCTTTGTAACGACTAGGGAATAATGGAGTTAGTAAAACACACATTATCTAAAATTTATCACACGAATGGTGCTACAGTAATTGTTATGAAATATCTCATGTCAAAAAATTAAATTCCCAATCGATGAAAGACGTCTGCAATATAACATGATTTTTCTTCTTGTGTGGCTACTTGTGTAACGATTACATGTGCGACAATTTAGCTGTCGGTATGAACTGCAGGTTCTCAAAAAATTTATAATTGTAGACACTTTTGGTTTGAGGTTTTCAGTGACATCAGCAACATCTAGGCATTGAAACGAATCAATAGGAGCAGGTGAAAATTTGTGCGAGATCGGGACTCGAACCCGCTTCTCCGCTTAACGCCAGCGGTTGCGTTAAGAGCCTCAACCATGCGAGAACGCTTCCCAGCTGACCGAAGTTCCCAGGCAGTTCTAGATAACTATAGTTCAATTCTTTTATCTTGGCGGTTCGCGCATGCCCGCCCAGACGCGTTAGATTGCTGCGTTGCCAGTTGTACGCGCCAAGAGAAGCAGCGCCATAGTATAGTTCGCAAACTTACGTTTAGGGGTGAGCGCGCAGTTTATGAAGTAAAGCCACCACGGCCGCATTAACCCTTTCGCTGCTACAGAGACGTGCTCCCCGCATTCCGCGATGTGCGCGATTTTGTCATCATTGCACTGCTCGCCTGTGCAGACACATGGTTTTTCGACTGCTTTGACACACTTTATCATTCGTTTTATCATCATTTCACAAAAACTATTTGCCCCCAAATTTTGATTTTTACACATCTTCTTGACGGATATCTTCCCCCCATATCTTACTTAATTTTGTTTCGATGTTCAACGCAGCTATTGTGCAGCATTAGATGTAGTAAAGCATTGCACGAAATTTTGAAGAGTTTGCAGAGGTAAAAGTCAAAAGCGTATACTTTCCATATGGTCGATTTTAGTTGCCACTAGAAATTTCAAAAAATTACATTCAAACGAATAAAATTCATGAAGTAAGACACTTCGATGTTGTTTTTAAATAAAGAAAGTATTAAGCGCCTAACAAGATTTGAAATTAGAATCTTTTGCTTATCATTCAAACACTTTAACCATTACACTAACGCAGCTTGTCATACAATATATCTCCCGAAGGACTTTAAACTATCACGCAAAATGCCGACAAATACTGTTGGTATGACTGTGAATTACTCACGTTTCGTCGAAGTACAACAGGAAATAAACAAATAAAGCTATTCTTTATTGAGAAAAAGCGGTTAGTGAGAATGATATGAACACCTTTCCTTCCTATCGCCTGAATTAGGAGGCATACTGCTTGTTTGCTTTAATTTATTAATAGAATGTGAAGCAATTAGTATAAAGAATGCTTTTTCCAAACTTTCTTTCATAGAAAGTCTGCTATCAAGACATTGTTTTTGTTCAATTACTTTATTTATGACTGAACGTTTCTAAAACTGAAGATACTCGTCTGTGCTGTGCACTGCAGTCGAGCTCTGGCAACGTCGTTCTCTGTTCATTGGCTGAGTGTGTTTTGTGACGTCAGATGCGCAGAACGGACCTAAACTCGGCCGCCGTCATAAATGACGCGCACTTTAGAGTAGCATCATTTACCGATGGATCCCACACTCGCCAATTCCGATTCCCACAAGAGATTGGACTTTGTGTGTTTTTGAACGTAATCCTGGGGCACATCGTAGCAAATTATGTGTAATTGGCACCATATATCCTAATATATCCTAGCTGGTTTGAAACCCTGGCCATAGTGTTCCAAATGCTATTAATGAGCGAGAGATCCGGCGGTCTGGCCGGCCAAAATAGGGTTCGGGAAGCACGAAGACAAACAGTAGAGTATCTTGCTGTGTGCCAGTACAAATGTAAGCCCAGGACAGCTCTCCATGAAGGACCACAAAATAGGTCATAGAATATCGTCGGCGTACAGCTGTGCTTTAAGGGTGCCGCGGATGACGATAAAAGGGCTCCTGTTATGATATGGAATGGTACATGATCATCACCCCGGTTGCTGTGTCGCTGGTGACAGATTGGTACACTCCCGCTGTCCGGGGTGTGTCCAGACGCATCTTCAGCCTCGAATCTCATTCCCAATTTCTCCTCGTACTCCAGAGATTATTTCCTTCTTCCTAGCCTGAATTGCTTCCAGTCTCTCACCTTTTCTATCTCGTCACTTACAACTTTCAATACCGAGTAGTTTGTAGCCTCGTGTGCTGCCGGAAAACCGGCACCTTGTTATAATGTCTGTGACATGATTACCCTTTATTAAGTAAACAAATAATCAAACGTTCTACACTATCAGCATTTGTTACTGCCTCTTATGCTTTCACACGAGCCGTATTCCTTGCTCAACACGAATGCCCATACCAAACGGCGCAAACAAAGACACATTCCAAGCAATTATAATACTCTGCCTTCGTGACAATACTTTTCAACATATGCAACAGAACAGCGAATAAAATATTATGAGGAGGACTCTTTACCGTAACACAATTACAGTTCTTCTTACTGTGCCTGGATGGCTTCCCTTAATTTATTTTATATTCTGAAAAAACATTTCATACTCCTCGACAACCAATGAGTTTCACCTCCTGGATCGCTGCACATGATTTTTGTTGTTGTGGTCTTCAGTCCTGAGACTGGTTTGATGCAGCTCTCCATGCTAATCTATCCTGTGCAAGCTCCTTGACCTCCCAGTACCTACTACAACCTACATCCTTCTGAATCTGTTCAGTGTATTCATCTCTTGATCTCCCTCTACGATTTTTACCCTCCACGCTGCCCTCCAAAGCTAAAATTGTGATCCCTTGATGCCTCAGGACATGTCCTACCAACCGATCCATTCCTCTAGTCAAGTTGTGCCACAAACTTCTCTTCTCCCCAGTCCTATTCAACACCTCCTCATTAGTTACGTGATCTACCCACCTAATCTTCAGCATTCTTTAGTAGCACCACATTTCGAAAGCTTCTATTCTCTTCTTGTCCAAACTATTTATTGTCCATGTATCACTTCCATGCATGACTACACTCCATACAAATACTTTCACAAACGACTTCCTCACACTTAAATCTATATCCGATGTTAACAAATTTCTCTTCTTCAGAAACGCTTTCCTTGCCATTGCCAGTCTACATTTTATATCTTCTCTACTTCGACCATCATCAGTTATTTTGCTCCCCAAATAGCAAAACTCCTTTACTACTTTAAGCGTCTTATTTCCTAATCTAATTCCGGCAGCATCACCCGACTTAATTCGACTACATTCCATTATCGTCGTTTTACTTTTGTTCATGTTCATCTTATATCCTCCTTTCAAGACACTGTCCATTCCGTTCAACTGCTCATCCAAGTCTTTTGCTGTCCCTTACAGAATTACAATGTCATCGGCGAACCTCAAAGTGTTTATTTCTTCTCCCTGGATTTTAATATCTTCTCCAAATTTTTTCTTTTGTTTCCTTTACTGCTTGCTCAATATACAGATTGAATAACATCGGAGAGAGGCTACAACCCTGTCTCACTACCATCCCAACCACTGCTTCCCTTTCATGCCCTTCGACTCTTTTATAACTGCCATCTGGTTTCTGTACAAATTGTAAATAGCCTTTCGCTCCCTGTATTTTACCCCTGCCCCCTTTACAATTTGAAAGAGAGTGTTCCAGTCAACATTGTCAAAAGCTTTCTCTAAGTCTACAAATGCCTTTTCTTAATCTTTCTTCTAAGATAAGTCGTAAGGTCAGTATTGCTTCACGTGTTCCAACATTTCTACGGAATCCAAACTGATCTTCCCCGAGGTCGGCTTCTACCAGTTTTTCCATTCGTCTGTAAATAATTCGCGTTAGTATTTTGCAGCTGTGGCTTATTAAACTGATAGTTCGGTAATTTTTGCATCTGTCAACACCTGCTTTCTTTGGGATTGGAATTATTATATTCTTCTTGAAGTCTGAGGGTATTTCGCCTGTCTCATATATCTTGCTCACCAGATGGTAGAGTTTTGTCAGAACTGGCTCTCACAAGGCCGTCAGTGGTTCCAATGGAATGTTGTCTACTCCCGGGACCTTGTTTCGACTCAGGTCTTTCAGTGCTCTGTCAAACTCTTCACGCGATATCGTACCTCCCAATTCATCTTCATCTGCGTCCTCATCCATTTCCATAATATTGTCCTCAAGTACATCGCCCTTGTATAGACCCTCTATATACTCCTTTGCACATGATTAACACCCCATATAAACTTGTAGCCATTGCTCGCGATAACATATTGACATCGCAGCGTCCACCAGCTACTTTTCACCACTGTGGATGAATTGCTAGTTTCTGCGGTACGCCCAAAACTAGTGGCAACACTAGAGTATTATTAGACATACAGCTTGTTGTCCTGAAAGAAGTACTACTGTAAGACCACCTAGCTCCGATTGCGGTGAGAATGGCAAATATTTGGACCGAGAGAGGGAGAGGGCAAGGTGGACAGACAAGGAGAGGGGGAGGAGGTTGACAATAGGGAGAAGAATATAGAGAGAGAGAGAGAGAGAGAAAGGGGGGGAGAGAGGGGGAGAAAGAGAGTAGAGGAGACATTCGTGGAGTTCGTAAAGCATGCTACATTCACAGCCACCGCCTGGTAACATGGTATAATGTCTAAAGATGGTCAGTAACTGATTGAAACAGGTAATCATAAAAATAAAAGTCTCCATAAAATTCATAAAATATTTACAGCTCCGCCAACCGTTCAGCTGCTGAGATGGTCAACTATGGTCTTAAGGATCTTATTCAGAGACCGTATGTGAATCACGTAGAGCAACATATGGAACAACTGACTCAAATAAATATGCATGGAAATAGGAAACACTTTTTTCCCCCAGCACGCTTTATTCGATGAGACTGTGACATCAACTGTCAGCTTCCTATAATCAGGTAACGTACGACCTTATCTTGTATCGTTGTCCGCAGGCGGAGGGTTTGTCAGCAGCTGCATACAGCTGCTCATGGATGGAGGCGAGTGAGCGTTTCAAGCGTGCTATGAGGATCCTTATCAGCCGCGCACAGAAGCCGCTGATACTCACCGCTGGACATCTCTACCCCATCGATAAGAAGGCATTTGTCTCAGTAAGTTCATTTGCCTGACTGTTTGTAGTTATACCTAGCTTCCAAAAACGAATTCAGGGTTCGATATTGTGGAGAGGTGGAGGGGTGGGGGATCACAGTTTGTTGCTAACTACTGGCCCATACCTAAATATAACTTCCCATCAGCCTTGTTTTTAACATTCTCATTAAGATTTTAGTGTTATAGAGTTGACTACGATTTGCGAGTCTAATTGTAGAATCATTGGTTACTAATCAAAACGTCTTCGGTCTCGGGATCAAACCCTGCACTGCTTAAATTTTGAATCAAAATAATTAGAAATGGTGTCCGAAGAATTCCAGTATAAAAAGTCACCCTCAAGCTGCCAACAGCCGGCCAAAAGAGAGTACAAGAGCGGACAGAGGATCAGGGCACTCCCTTGCCCTTGGGCTGGGAAAGTACACACAAAGACGGAAGAATCAGCAATGATCAACAGCACGAGGATGCAGAAGGGAATGAAAACCGCTGCATTATAGACACATTATGTGTATCCGCAAGGCATGTGGTCTGTACTTGAAGCAGTGTAATAATGACCTCTCCATTGGCAAAAGGTCCCCCATTCGGATGTATCGGAGGGACTGCCAAGGAGAAGGTCACCATGAGAGGAAGATTGGAAAACCAGCGAAAGGATAAGGCTCTATGAGTCGGGGCGTGGCATGTCAGAGGTTTGAACGTGGTATGGGAGACTAGCAAATCTGAAAATGGGAATTCTACGGTTCAGTCTAGATGTAATGTCGGTCAGCGAAATGAAACACAAAGAAGACAAGGATGTCTGGTCAGGTGAGTATAGAGAAATATCAACAGTTGGAGAAAATGGCATAACGGCGTGGGATTTGTTACGAATTGGAAGAAAGGGCTAAAAGTGAGTTACTATGAAATGTTTAACGATCGATTTGTTGCCGTCAGATTCGACGGCAAAGTAATACCGACAGCAATAGTTCAGGCATACAGGTCGACGCCGCAAGCCGAAGATGAAAACATATAGAAACTAGATGAAGATAATGAACGGGTAATTCAGAATTGAATGGGAGATGAAAATCTAATGGTAAAGGAGTAGTAGAAGAAAGGGTTATGGGAGAATGTAGTATTGGGACTATGAATGATAGAGGAGAAACTAATTGAGTTTAGCAATAAATTTCAGCTTGTAATAGCGAATACCCTGTTCAAAAATCACAAGAGAAAGATGTGTACTTGGCAGAGTCAGGGAGATACGAGAAAATTTCAGTCAGATTACAACATGATCACGCAGAGATTCCGAAATCAGATTCTAGATT
Organism: Schistocerca americana; assembly: GCF_021461395.2. Classification (NCBI taxonomy): domain Eukaryota; kingdom Metazoa; phylum Arthropoda; class Insecta; order Orthoptera; family Acrididae; genus Schistocerca; species Schistocerca americana. The sequence goes on along the minus strand of NC_060126.1, from coordinate 325,772,585 downwards.
GTATGGCGTACCCAGTAGCAGATATAGACCCAAATCACAGTCTATTAGTGATGAAGAATAGACTGAAGTTTCAGAAACAAGTCAGAAAGAATCAATGCCGAAAGAAGAGGGATACGGAAAGACTAAGGAATGAAGAGATACGCATGAAGTTTCTGAGGCTAAAGACACTTCCATAAAGAGCAGTTCAGTAGGCAGCTCAATTGACATTACATCAGTTGACATAAATCAGTGGACATAACTAAAAGACAATCATTTTATCGATGGAAGAATGAAATACAAAAATATTCGGGGATAAGCAGGAATACAGAAATTCAAATCGATGACGAATGAAATCAACAGGAAGTTTATTAAAGCTAAGGCGAAATGAAGATATGAAAAACGTGAAGAAACGGAAAAGAAATATAAGGGAAGCGATGTCGGAAGGACTGACTGAGCGTGTCAAAAAGCCAAAACAACTTTCGGGGAAACGGAAAGCAAGGGTGGTGACATTAAGGGTGCACTGGGACTACCAATGTTAATGCAGAGGAGAGATTGGATAGATGGCAAGAGTACATTCAAGGCCTCTGTGACTAGGAAGAATTGTCTGATGATAGAAAAATAAACAGGAGACGTCATTTGAAGATAGAGGGGATCCAGTGCTACAATTCAAAAGAACTTTGGAGGACTTAAGATCGAATAAGGCAGAAAGGGATAGATAACACTCCATCAGAATTTCTAAAGTACTAGCGGAAGTGGCAACGAAACGACTATTCACTTTGGTGTGTACAACATATGAGTCTCGCGATATATCATCAGACTTTCGGAAAAACAAGCACACAATTCCGAAGACTGTAAGAGACAACAAGAGCGAGAATTACCGCACAGTCAGCTTAACAGCTCATGCATCAAAGATTCTGACGAGAATAATGTAGAGAAGAATGGGAAAGGAAACTGAAAATGCGTCAGATGATAATGTTTGAGTTTAGGAAAGGTAAACGCACCAGAGAGGCAATCCTTACGTTGCAGTCCATAATGGAAGCGTTACTAAAGAAATTTCAAGACACGTTCATAGGCTATGTCGGCCTGATAAAAGCATTCGATGATATAAAATGGAGCAAGGTGTTTGAAATTCTGAGACTACAGAACTTTATGTAAAGATGGGTAATAAGCAATATGTAAAAAAACCAAGGGTGGACAATAAGAGTGAAAGATCAAGAACGAAGTGCTCGGATTAAAGATCTCAAATAGTTCGATCTATACAACGACGGGAATACATGGTTGGTTCAAGACTAAAAAGTTCAGGGTGAAAGGATATCACTGATAAGACTCGTAGATGACATTGCTATCCTGATTGAAAGTGAAGAATTGCAGGATCTCCTGAATTAAATTAAGAGTCCAATGTGGACGGAATGTGGACTGAGACTAAATCAGAGAAAGACGAAAGTAATGAGAAGCAGCAGAAATGGTAAAAACGAGAAACTTAAGGTCAGACAGCAAAATATCCCATGGCGGACGGAACAACGAGGACACAAAAGGCAGACTAGTCCTGATAAAAAGGGAATCTCTGGCCAAGAAAAGTCCACTAGAATCCAACTTGGGCTTTATATCTGAGGAAGAAATTTCTAAGAATGTACTGTACATTTCGAACACAGCATTGTACGGTAAAACATGGACTGAGGGAAACTGGAATAAAGAAGAATCGAAGAGCGTTGAAAAAAAAAATGGTTACATCAGTCACGGGATAGCCATATGCATGTATACAGATGGCGGTAGAATCCAGTACATGAGATGTAAAAGCGCAGTGCATTGACGGAGCTGCCGTTTGTACTCAGGTGATTAATGGGAACCGTGTCCGACGTGATTATGCCCACGCTGTCGGAACTAAGAGACTTTGAACGCAGACTCGTCGTTAGAGCTAGATCACATCGACATCCATTTCAGATATCGTTAGATATTTCAGAATTCTGAGATCCACAGTGTGAGGAGTGTGCTGACAACACCAATTTTAAGACAATATGTCGTACCTCTGACAACGTAGTGACCGATGGCCTTCAGTTATCGACCGAGAGCAACGGCGTTTCCGTAGAGTAGTCAGTGCTAACAGACAACACAACACGGTGTGTAACAGCCACAGAAATCAAAGTGGTTCGTAGGAATGTGCAGAAAGATGTTGGTGTCAATGGCTTATGGCGGCAGATTAGCATCGTGAGTGCCTTTGCCAACAGGACGACTTCACCTGCAGCGCCTCTCCTGGGCTGTGCCCTAGAAGACTGGAAAACAGTGGCCTGGTCAGATGAGTCCGGATTTCATTTGGTAAGAGGTTACGATAGGGTTTGAATGTGGCGCAGATCTCGTGAACCCATGGACCCAAGCTATTAACAAGGCTCTCTGCAAGCTGGTGGTGCCTTCATAATGGTGTGGGCTGCTTTTACATGGCATGTACCGGGTCCTCTGGTCCAAATGAAACGATGATTGACCGGAAATGATTGTGTTGGGGTACTTGGAAACCACTGTCAGCCATTGATGGTCTTCATGTTCACAAGCAACGTCGGAATTTATATGGACGACGATACGCCATGTCCCTTGGCCACAGTTGTTGGCGACTTGCTTGAAGAATATCTGGACAGTTCCAGCGAATGTTTTGGAAACCCAAATCGCTCGACAAGGGGCACAACTGAGAGATCAGTTAGTGCACATAATCCAGCGCTGGAAACATCTGAGCAATTATGGACGGCTATAGAGGCAGCATGGCTCAGTGTTTCTTCAGGTGATTCCCAACTACTTGTTGAGTTCGTGCCACGTCGAGTTTTCACATACCCCGACCAACATGAGGTCGGACACGATTTTAAAATAATAATAATAATAATAATAATAATAATAATAATAATAATAGTAGTAGTAGTAATAACAGTAGCTATAATTTGTTTCATTGCTTTAGCATAAGTCCTAACAAATTACAATTATGATAATTACATACTTTGCAGAGCATACATCCTAAAACTTAAGAAGTACATGAGTAATGAAACTGATGTAACAAATACAACAACAAACTATCAAATTTTGTTCAGTACAAGATCTATGTTTGCGCTCATCTTTATCAGTACTTTACCTCACAGTGTGATTGAGTACACAGGTCTGTAGACTATTATTTTTGTTTCTTTATTTAAACTGATCTTATTAAGCCACCAGGCACTCCCACACTTCGGACCAGTGTTTCATACGTACTTAGTTTTCTAATTTACATAAGAAATAGCAATTTTAATCTAACAAATAATATTAAAGTGATTTAAGTTTCTATAGTGTCAGTATCGTTAAGTAATACAGATATGAAGTAATAATTCTGGCAGTACTTCTGCTACTGCTGTTGGTGCCACTAATAATGACAATAATAATAATGACAATAATAAAAGAGGCAGATATAAAAGAATTATAGGTTTAGGACATAGATATTCTGAAACAGGGCGAGTTTGGAGGAAACAAAAAGTGAAGGAGACTGAACACCGAAGAATACTGGAAAATGAGGAATATGTGGTTGGAAAAAAGGATGTAAAGTGCAACGGGTGCGTCGAGGGACAATGGTAATAGTCATTCTTGCTTTAAATGATATGTCACTAATCGTCTTCTGAAGCTGAAGATGTTCTTCAGTTCCTTAATATAATACGGGAGGTTACAGTAGAGTCGGGTCCCCTGAGACGGACTTCGAGAAAAAGGATGAATGATGGAGTAGGAAAGAAAGCATTCTGTTGGGAACTGATGGTCCTGCTGCGTTTTTCAGAGAAGAGTGTTAATATCTAGGTGAGAAGAAATTGACAGTGTAGGTTGATAACACATTAGTGAAGCCAAATTGTATGGAAATCTCTGCGCTTATCTGCATGCAACCAGTATAGCTGTGCATATTATGGTGAAATATGATCAAAGAGTCGAATGTGACATAACGAACATAGGCCATCATGACTACTTCCAGGTGCCTTAAGCATTCCTGAAAAATTCCTCAATGTAATCAATAATTAGAAACGTAAGTGTCTGTACTTCTTTTTCAGATACAGAGGGAGAAGCTTTCTATATATTTTTAATGAATGGAGACATGCTGATGCTTTCTTCCGTGCTACAGTTATTTGCTCGGTCCAAATGTGATTTTGATCTATTATTACTTCTACATTGTTTGCTGAGGGAGAGAAGTTGGTATTTGTCCCATTTATTGTTTAAGATAGGATTCCCGATATGTGGGGTTAAGGAGACCGGAAAGACCAAGCAGTACCGCTTGGGTTTCGGTTGGTTTGAGCTATAATCCTGCATCATGCATCCATTTGGGTGGAGCTAGCTTCAAGTTTATTGGTTTCCCACTTAGATACAACCGGAGTTATCAGAGTTTCAGCACATACAATCAGCCCGTGACTTTGCACCTTTTCCAGGCTGTAATATACTCTGCGGGCAGTCAGACCACTAGTGCCCTCAACCAAGCAAATGAAAAGTATCCTGTGCTGAATACAGTTTATAGTTTCTAGAAAGACACGCAGTTTTTGAATCTCTTACTATTTTACAGTTCACTACTTATCTCAGAGATTTGAAAAGTGATACGTGTGAAAACAACATGTTAATCTGTTTTTATGCATTTACTTAAAAGCTTCGGGTCTGTAACACCTGTAATTCAGGCTTTACTCAGTGTGGCTACTGAGAGCCGATCGAGGTCAAGATGTCGCAGTTTCATGAGTGGATGCCTTTCTGAGACCCACAGGCTATAGTGAAACAGTATGAACAGTTATTCAACAATACACAAATGTTGCAATGATATACTGTGCTATCCGTGGCAGCACAGTGTACGCAGCGTACACCCTGCCAGTACCGTCTGATGCCAGCACATGCGCTGTGTGGACGCTGCAATGACGCCAGGTATGGCACAAGGCTGCTGAGGTGTGTCAGATGACTCAATGCATCAGCCATGACGCCAGTGGCAGGCGGTAGCCCTGTGTGAAGAAGGAGTCCTCAGTCACGCTGTGGCTTGCAGACAGGAGAGCCCAACAGCAGTGGAGTCTGCCCACTGGAGCAGACGTGGGCATCAAAGGCTATACACCCTTTCAGCGACGGGAGACCGGCTGCATGTCTGGCTCTGTAAGGTCGGCCACCAAGTGCCTCACCAGTCGCAGGCACCAAAACGTTTGCCGTCGGTCTCTGTATCGATGGGGCGCTGCAGCCTCCCAGGAGGGGCTTTCTGACCTTTAAGAATTCGTATGAAGCTAGATGCTCCGTACGGTGGATTGTCATAGGTCCCTCCTCCATACTGGTCAGTTGTAGGTTAAGATATCTCCACAGAGAAATGGCCCAAGCTTATTACGTTTCAACGTCCCAAGTCGGAACACACTGTGACCTGGGCATGGAGAAAGTGGGTCATCCGAGTCGTTGTTTTTCCACCCTTGTGTTGCGTCCACAATTTGGCGTCCATGCTGCCCATATTGGTGACACTGTGAGACACACCGCAATACCAACAGACTACCTACGTTGAAATGCTGCTCTGCTGTCACGGCTTCACCTGCTTTCCTGTGCTTTCTGCATTGCTGAGGAGGGTGTACCATACACATTACTTGGTGGTGCAACAGACTGAATAACAGATTACAAAACTAATAGAATGTAGAATTGCTGTAACAGCCAACCTTAAGCGCTCACCAGATTGGTAGAGATACACAAGAAAAACTTGATACGTTTCATTTCAGCATACCATTTTGTAGTGAGGAAGTCTATAGCGTGCTTGATGTGATGTTCAACACGTTGTAGGCTCGTTGTCCTCCGCCTCGTTCATTTCTCACGGACTTTAACCGACACATGTACTTAAATGTGAGCAGAAATATCCGCAGTCTGGTCTCTGAGTTGCTGGAGGTTTCTAATCTTCACCACATACTCAGTCTAAATGATTTAAATCCTGGGAATGTGGCTGTCATTGCTGTGGAGTGCCTCAAAGGCATGGCTATCTCAGACGAAACTGGATACTGACGTTTGCCGGATCAGCTGGGCCATAATGAGGTTGTAGTCCATCAGGTTGAAAGATGAAAATGACACGACAGCAGCGACGACAACCCATAACATATGTTTATAACTGGCTGCTGTTAGTGTTTCCATAATGTAAAAGGGGACAACAGTACCAGAACCCTATCTCCAACATGAAACCATTATTTTTAAATGCGACAACGAACTTCGATAGAGTTATCCAGTGATGGTTGACATCTGCCTATATCTGGTGTTGTGCTTATTTACCTCTCCATTCACATACGAGTACAAATTGGCTACACACATAAAAGGTACATCATAAGGGCAACGAAGGCTTACGTCCCATCCATTTTGGAATCTGATCATGACGATGTGGATCGTCCTTCGTGAGGTATCACATCATATGCGTTTTGTAGGATGTAAATTACGTGTGCCAAAATGCTCATTAACAACCCCAGTTGACGCCGGTTTCCTGCGAGATACAGGGAGTATTGCAGTCTGGTCTCATACTAAACGATGGCACTACAGCATTTGATGTTGCCCAGGTTTGTAGAATTACGCACACAGCTTCCAGTTTGCGACAAAGCTAGTTTTGCGGAGTTTCCTGATTAGCTTGCTGCATAGTGAGTTACTGGTGGTCTGTCTCGATGGCTCTGGATGCAAACCTCTGTGACAACAGGGGTGTTCTTCGCTCCTCACATCAGAGTGATATTAATACGTTTTCCTAGAGTTAACACAGCCGGCTTTCACGTCAGTTATATGCAAGAAATGTCTTGACTTGACTTGAGAATGGATACAGATAAGCTGAAATGAGAGTACGATTGTTTTTCCCATGTAATTTTGTATCTGTCCGATATGTTCCATGACCCACTTTCTAAATATATTTTTGTAAAAGTCATTTACTTCCATGTACAGTTTATTTACATAATTTAATATCATACAGATGACATGTGCACATAAATTCACAAATATAACATGGGTGTAGGATATATTAATTCTATGACAGAGGCTTGAAGGAAGAAAGTAAAAAGTATATAATAATTCATGAACAGAACTAATTTGCATAATTTAGATTACATTAGAAACTAAGTGTAACAAGCATAATCAAAATCTTATGGCGCATTTTGATTTGTGGTCACAGAAGTGAGAGATTACAGCAGGCTTTCTGTTCATCAAAGACATGTTCTTGAAATATTTAGTTTTGCAAGGTAAGTGCGTAATTTCGATACTATGCAGTGAGAAGCAAAGATAGGTTTCTCTGCTCAGATTCCAATAATTATAATCAGGTTACTTTCCATTAGGAGTGCGAGTGCATTCAACGACTGTGATATGACTTCCAAATGATAGTGCACAGTAATCAGTCATCCTTTTCTTGCAGGTGTTAAGATTTTGGCTAACGCCTAGCAATTGTCAATGCACCATTTCGTCATATCAAAGCATGTTCTAGTGCATTAGTCACATGTGGTTTGAGCTTCTCTCACAGTTGTTTCTAGACTATTGTATAATGAAGGTAGACTTTGCAGACAAGCCTACCTTCATCATGCAGCATTCTTGAAAGATCTGTGAGAGGAGGCCGCACAACAGGAGACTAACATGCTGGGACATGCTTAGAGACGATGAAATAGAGCACCGATAATGGTTGGGCACTAGCCGAAATCTAGATTTGCCAGATAAAACCTGTAAGAGAAGGACATCTGATTGCTGTGCTCTATGATCTGAAATTCCAATAAATACATTATTGCGTGATAAATACACTGCAAGTCTTCTCATAAGAAATTAACACTCTGCAGTTAAAGACAGTGTTCATATTCCAGAATAATAAACTACAAATGTTGCTCCTTTTTTAATGTGAAATTGTTTGAATTTTCAATCGATAACTTTCCAATGTATCAAATTATTGTACAATACCAAAAACTTGCCGTCTTATATTAGAGGGAGTTGCTGCTTTTCCAACTCACACAAATGGTCTCTCATTTAGAAAATGGTCACGTATATATCTCACTTGTAAATTGGCTCTTCTGCCGATCTTTCACTTTTTTTTCTCATTACAAAATCTCATTACTAAACAAAACCCAATTTCTAAAATTATCTTTCAATATTGGTCTCACTAAATTGGATACCTATTTATTGATAATGAGGTACATGATTTTCATATTCGTTGTAAACGTAGATTATTACTTACACAAACATTTTAGTTATGTAAATAGTAATTCACAAAAATGAGTATAAAATATGAATATACTGTCATGTATCAACACATTAAGATATGATTACTCATATTGTTCTTATTGTGAAACACAAAATTGAATTGAAAATGTAGGACTTAGCGTTCACCACTGAGTGTACTATACATATCGTGAGTAAATATGCTAGAATGAATCAAAAAGAAGGGAAAACGTGTCCATGTCCTAATGAGCTACTATTTCTTATCTGATCCAGCCATTGAGTCATGGACTACGATTATTTTATCAGTTTATTCCAGACCAATTATGTTGTAATTCCTACCGAGAAATTATGGTGGCACTTGGCACAGTTCTTACTATTACTTCTTAATTAATTTAGACTGATGAAGTTGAGATGGAGATATTTCATTATTTTCTTCAATGTTATTTTCATTTGTGTTTTTTGTAGTTGAAAATTGTGATATTTTGAAAATTTTCATATATATGATATGGTACATTATGGTAATTCATCTTATCATAGATATATATGTCCAATGAAAATTTAGATGATAGAGTACAAATTATTTGCCAAATAGCATATTTATCAATCTATATATCTCCATGTTCTTAAAGATACCTCTCACTATTAATTACAGTGGTTTTATGTTACAACATATTACTGAAAATAAATATAGTTCTCTAGTAACATAACTTCATCCCATAATGGAACAGAGTAGTAATATTTGTCCTGTGTCATTTTTGATGACACTGACTACAGTCCTTCACACCATCATTAATGGACTCTAATCAATTTGCATCTCTTTTCCAGCTTGTAAATGCATCTTATTCATACTATGCGCTTTTGAGTCAAACAAACAAACGCTAGAATTCAAATCAACGTTGGAAACACAAGCTGAAGGAACATGGATATTCTAAATCATTGATTGTTTGATGTTAACATTTCAGAAGGACATTTATACGTGATATGTAACAGTCCTCAGAAAAAAATTGCGAGTTGCTACATTAGATTGGTATTATTACTCATTTTGTGTTGGTGCTGTATAACTGCAAAAATGTTATGTATATTGAATTTTAATTACAAGTAGCCAGTTTGCAAGTGCCATCATAATTATTAGCCAAATTTAGTGCATTCCTGAATATTGCTGCTGCAGGTTAAAAGTATGGTAGTGCAGCCAGCAGCTGCAAATGAACTGCTACATCTTAAACTGCAAGCACATTTGATGAGAAGTTATTCTTTTTTGCTATTATATTACCTTATTCACTGTCTTCTACAGATAAAGATTGTTCACCTTCCTATTTTTTATGTCACTATATTCAATATTATTTGCCCTTTTGTCAAAAAGAAGTTTCTAAGTTACGTGCAAGAACTGGAAATGGAAGAATCTATTCCTCGGTCAAACATAAATTTGGTATTTTATATGACTAGCTGTTCATTCTTGATGTGGTCACTGCTTTGATGGTGCATTTACCTGCTTTGAATCTTTAATTTAATGTTTATTGGAATAATAACATGAGAATAATGTAAAAGAATTTTACCATTAACATAGCAATATGTTCTGAAAAGCTCATTCATTTTGAATTTGATCATATAATTGTGTTTTAAATAATCTCATGTATCAGTTCCACTTACTTTCTTTCGCAAATCTCCAGTCACATTCTTCATTAACACCTTACAAGAACAAAAAATCTTCAAGAAACCTTGACAGTCCCTTACCTCTGACATTGCAAAGAACATACTTTCACTTTTCTTTAAATTTTAAACTTTTTCGAAAGTTTCTATTACCAATTTATTATTATTCATTTCAGTTTAATTATTCAACTTTACCTCAATACTTGAACGTCAAGTTGTATTCTGAACTCCCAGCTATCATTTGGTTTTCATACCTGCATAAACATCATCAAAGAATGGATTTTGCAAAAGATTCAAATTTTTTATGTATTGCACGGCTTTAAATTATTTCTTAGTCCACATTTCTGCTATGTCATGAAACTGGAAATAATATATTATTCTCTACTGTATAAGTATAAAAAACTGATTTATGTGAAAATGTTTCATTCAGTTTTATTAATTCTGTTAATCTTCAATATTATATTCTGTATTTCATTGGACAAAAACAGTACTTACTACAACACTTGACTAAATAATGGAAAAAATGAAAATTTGTATGACCATCTGGTCACTTTAAATACTTCTGAGCAATTATACCTATTTATTATGTTTTGAGAGATTAAATTGGAATATAAATGATTGTTATTGCTGTTATTGCTACAATTTTCAGTATTCCATTGAAGTAAACAGGCTTTGTGAATTAACAGTGTAAGCACTTCATGTTATTATCTGATTAACACCATTTTCACACCGTTAGTAAGCTATCATTTCACTTATCTCTTGTAAAATATTAATGCAATATACAGCTACAAATCCAGTTTACTAATTTGGCAGTTAAAGGTGTGGGGCAGCAAATATGGTCTTTTCCCTAGGCTTCTTAAGTAATTAGAAGCACAGGTTTCTTACAATGTCTGCACCCAGAATAAAGAGGTTATACACAGGCTGCAGTTTAATCATTTTAGAGGAGATTTATAAGGTTTATGGAATAAGTTTAATAATACCAGTAAAAGGTGATATATTTAGTAGAGTTTCATAGTAATTAAGCATCCACTTTGTGAGATATTTGCATTTTTATGTATTTTATTTGGCAGTTAGAATCGTTGTGCAAGACTGAAAGTCAAATGGAAACTGTATTTTGTATGTGGTAAGTCATTTGTATGCACATTTAGTAATGCCTGTAACTTTTAATGTGTTGTAAAATAACTCATATATATTAAAGGACCTTACTTAACGTTTATGTTTAAGTTCAAACTGCACAATTTCCTACAGCGTGGCTGGTTTCGATTTCACTGGATCATATTCAGACATATATATACCTGCGTTAGAAACTTCTAGTGTCTGTGATGAAACTACACATCAGAATACTTAAAGTTTTGAACATGGCTGTTACTCAGCAACCATATCCTAGTTTCATCAGAGGATTAAACAGATTGCGCATAAACCGTAACTACTTTGACCGATAGGCGTCTTCATCAGAATGAAATGTTGCTAAATCGGAAAATTACACTCCTAAGAAACAACAGTCAGAATCTGGGGCCGCTATGCTCAAGTCAAAAGTAAAATAAAACGTTCTAGCCTTTGCCACGTATGCCCAGATGGGAACAACATCAGACACAACAGAAATAGAAAATTTGCATCTTTGGACTGGTTTTTCGTTGTACTGATTAACAAAAGTTGCTTATCCACAGCAAATCCAGTGTGTTGGAACTTCATAATTGTAAACTTCATCATTGGGCTAGGTTCACACGAGTAGAATGTTCGTGAGATAGCAGTTGCGCAGTAAATGGACGCGCTACTGAGGCACCTGGGGGTTGATGAGGCAGTCCACACAGAGCGGTTGCCGAACTTAGTCGCACGCCAGCTCCACCGCCCAACGCTGAACGGATGTCTTAATTTTATGTAGCATAGGTTTCGTTACAGTGTTTTATATATTGTTTGTGTCAGAGGCATATATTGTTTGGGTCAGTGGCTTGAATGATTGCCTGCTGAGGTGATTGCGCTGCATGTTCCACATTTACCTGCCCTATTCTCCAAACGTATGCTGTCAGAAATTTCTTCCTCGGATTGAGACCTGTGTTTGATACTAGCACATTTCTCTTGGCCAGGACTGCCCTTGTTTGCCGCTAATCCGTAATCTTTCTCTTCCCTGCTCCGTCTGTCATGGATTATTTTGATGCCTAGGTGTCAGAATCCATTAACTTCGTCTATTTCCTGATCCTCAATTCTAAAGTTAATTTTCTCGCTGTTCTCATTTCTACTACGTTCATAACTCTCGTCTTTCTTAGATTTACTATCAGTCTGAATTCTGTACTCATTAGATTGTTCATTCCATTCAACAGATCGATTAATTCTGCTTCACCGTCACTGAGTATAGTAATTTGATCAGTGAATCTTATCATTGGCGTTCCTTCACGCTGACTCTTTCTTTTATTCCCCTCACAGATTCGATGCATAGACTGAACATTAGGGGCGAAACCCTTTTTATTCGGAGTACTGTGCCCTTTGTCTTCTACTCTCTTTATTCCCTTTTGCTTCTCGTGTATATTGTATAGTACCCATCCTTCTCTATAGTATACCACTATTTTTCTCAAAATTTCGAACAACTTACACCATTCTACTTAATCGAACGCTGTTTTCAGGTCAACAGTTCCTACGGTCTTAATTTTCTTCAGTCTTGCATTCACTATTAACCGCAACGCTACATTTGCATCTCTGATGCTTTTATATTTCCAAACTGATCGTCATCCAGCAGATCCCACAATTTTCTTTTCCATTTCTCTGTATATCATTCACATCAGTAACTTGGATGCGTGAGCTGTTAAGCTGATTGTGCGATAATTCTCCCACTTGTCGGCTCTTGCAATCTTCGGCCGTTTCTCAGAAAGTCTCACGGTATGTCTCCAGTCTCATATAATGTACACAACAACGTCAAGAGACGAGTGGATAAAGTAAAACTTCAGCGTCTTGATGGTGACACACAAACGGGGACCACCTCAGAAGATAGAAAAAAAGCTTGAAACTTGGCATTAAAGTATTCGTTTCATCGCCAAGGAATGAAACCGACTGTGAAGCTCTGGAAAGTATGTTTCTCGCACTCACTGTCGATTTATCAAATCATTTGCGTCGGCTCAGCGGAACGTACAACACTCCTTCGAAAGGTTCACGTAATGTGGACAGAATTAGAAGACTATACAGAACGTCAGACGCTCTACACTACAGGAATCAGTGATATGGACACATATAATTTTTTGAGGCGAATCAGAATTGGGTAAAGATTAAGTCTAGCACAATAGAATGTAACCTTCCGACCGCCTGAATTGCAAGAGTTCACAAAACAAAATGACATTCTGTTGTGAAACACAATGATCCGTTCGAAATTCTTCCAGAATCGTCTATGAACAGTGTCTTTGACTTCACTGGACAGAGTGATTCGAAATTCTTCCAGAATCGTCTATGAACAGTGTCTTTGACTTCACTGGACAGAGTGAAACAACATCCTTAGAACTTAGTCTGGCACTGAAGTTCCATGCTAGCTACAGAAGTGTCTTAGCGAGCAAGGGTTATGTAGTTTGCATTTATCGTCTTTAAGAGTGGTTCGTGCACTGAGTACTGTGAAATGTAATTTGCAGGGCATTTATGTAGAGCAGCCTGACAGTATTGGCAAGAATAGGGGAAAAATACATAAATATGTCCAAGTTGTAAAAGTGCATTTATATGATTGACGTTGTGATGAATTAAGCTTTAGCTGAACTGAATTATGAATTTTCAGTTAATTGTAATACATGTTAATGTTCAATAAAGTCAATAATTTCAGAGACAGAAAAGGCGGTTAAGGCAACCGTTAAACATCAGCGTTGGATCCGGGTTTGAGTCCCAGTCTGGCACATATTTTCACATGTCGCCGTTGCATTTAATTGAATTCACATATTCCGCTGAGAGCGAAATTTTTTTTCAAATACTGGGAAGGTTAATTCGAAAAGACATGTTCGATATCTTTGACCACCTTTCCCCAACTTGAGCTCGTGCTCAGTCTATAGTGTCATATTCATCGACAGTAAGTTTAACTCTTATCTTCCTTCCTCCGTCCTTTGCAGCAGTGTCGAAGGTATTCTTGTTGTAGTGCGAAATCGCTTTAAAGGCATCACTTCTCGCACTCCCCCATGAGAGGAGAGCACATTGCAGAGGTCGCCGAAGGCGGCTAGCCAGGTAAGGGTGTTGTGTGATGTCTCTAAAACGTGAGATCGACCGTTGGCTAATGGCAGAGTGCTGAAGGGTGAATGACGTAAGCGCCTAATCGCCATTACTTATAGCTAAAATTATTAACTAAGTTTGTAATTACAAAAGACACAGATCGCAGGAAACCCTATTTGTTTGTTAATTATGCCACAGTTATGAGCAAACGCTATACTTTTATTATAAGAAGTTCCGTCATTCGTTGATAGTGCTTTTTTTAGGGTAAGTGTTTCCGAGAGATAGAGCTACCGAATAACCATAAATCCCGTAAATAGTCAACAGACAAAAAATTGCAAATCAAAAAAACCTAGCAACATTTTCATTTTTCCATCGAAACGTAAGGAAGTTTTTGAATAACAAATGTAAGCTCGTATGATGGCGCAGATATGAAATATGATGCTATTTCTCCAGACGCCATTCAAATAACACAACATTAATTAGAAATTACAGAAATTGTCGAGATGTGACTTGGTGGCTATGTTTTTTACGACTGTAAACACTATATAAGAAAAATGAGTCACTATATTTACAAAAATCGATATGAAATTTACCCCACAGCTCTACGTATCGCACTGAGGAAGCCTCTGAGTGAGATATTTCAGTATTCTTATCTAAGAATACATACCTGACAGCGGTTCTAACAATGTACATTGCAAGCAGTTTGAATATCAAGAAGCAGTTGTAATGGGTATTAATAATACGTTGTACAATTAATTGCGAAGTTGAATGTGGCGACTTCAGTATTGATTTAATCGCTGTTAATACTATAGATGCCAATGTCCAGCTTCAGTTTGGTCCCCAAGATAACATTCCCTTGAAACAGATACGAGCCCCATAGTAAATGAATATCTGGCCTTTATGATTAACTGACAGCAATAACGCATATCCATCAACCAAACGTAGCCCTCAAAGGAAAAGTGAGATATCACAGAAGCATAAATCCTGACTCAATTACACTGATCAAGTAACAGTTATGGGAGGATGAATGTTGGGAGAAAGTTTACCAAGGACACATAGTAGAAGATAAATTTAACTCTTATCTAAATATACTTTATACATATATGAATCCACTTTTCCTCCAGATTATGTCGAACATGACTACAGCTGAAGCGCACAGTATTTTACGTCCGAAAAAGTACTTTTGTTAATTTGAAGAACTAACTGAAATGACTATTTAAGGACGAATTACAGGCATTATTACTAAAGTTCTTATAATGTCAACCTTATAATGTCAACCTTGGACGAAATACCTTGCACAAAGAATTTCGTAGAACAAAGCAAATTCTTAACAATCAAAGAGTCTTATTATTAAAGGGGGCCCTTAGAATGAAACTGATGTTGGAGTGGAAAATGTAAAACGCTGTATCCCGCACTGGCAGTGCTTGGCTGGATGATATCCTTGTAGATGAGTTACCTGGAACATTGTAGATCAGTAACGTTTGTTTCCGTTACAAGAATTCTGGGAATGGGCCCAAGACGTCTATAACAGACACAAATAGGAGAATAAGTAACTGGTTCACAGAAACCAGCTAAAACCTTGTTTTACAAAGAACTTGTACAGCTACAGAAAAATTAAAGTGACTTATCAGACATTAAGGTGCACGCAATGGATGAGGCACTATTTGTTGTGATCATAGAAACCCATATCAATAACAGGTAACCTTAGGTGATTCCAGCATGTGACTAATTAAACTAAAAGGCTTAGTTCTGCCTGCTTTACCAGAGAATATCACTTCCATTGTGTCTGACGGCTTACGGGTGCCTTAGTTCTGCAGCTAAGTTGAATGTGTAGATTCTGGAGGTGATGAGGGTAGTCCGGCTAACACTTTATCGGTAGACGAGAATGATGAAATACACTCAATGACAAAATTAAAGAAAGGTAAAAAAACAAACAAACGATTTCAGTTTCACAATATCCGGATGATTTATTCAAAAGAAAGGCATCTGAGAAAGTCGACAGAGTGTTGGTCCATTTGTGGCCCTTATGCAAGTAGTTACGCTTGACACTGATCGATAGAGTTGGTGGATGCTTTCCTACGGGATATTGTGACAATTTCTACCCAAATGGCTCGTGAGATCGTCAAAATCCCGAGGAAGTTGGAGGACACTGCCCAAAATACTCCTAAAGATCTCAAATGGGGAGAGATGTGGTGATCTTGCTGGCCAGGCTAGGAAAGAATGAAGACAAGCAGTAGAGCCTCTCGCGCCTGTGGGTGGTCATTATCTTGCTGAAATACATGACCAAGATGGCATGCCGTCAAGAGAATGAAAACAGGGCGTTGGATATTGTCAACGAACCATTGTTCGGTAATGGTGGCGCTGATGACAATCAAAGAGGGCCTGCCATTAAAAAAAATTGTATCCCAGACCATCACTGCTGGTTGTTAAACTGAAGGCGGGCGACAGTCAGGTTGGTCTCCCCAACTGAAAAAGTTTGGAACTTTACAGGTGGGCCCTCTAATCATCTCGGAATTTTGACGATCTAACTGGCCAATTGGACATCATCTGGCACAATATTCGTTAGGAGGGTACCCAATATATCTGTCAATTAATGCCAAGTCAAACTAATGCTTTCGTAAGGGTCAGAGTGGACCAACACGTTAAGCACTTTCTCATTTTGTGAACGTCTTTCTCTTGAATAAATCATCCAATTTTCCTGGAATTATAATCATTTTCTTGTGTACATAAACATCACATGCACCAATATCAGTCCCACTCGCATAACTCCATAGTGGTGGGTCGTTTTTTTTCGAGTATATTATAATGAAATTTATTTTGTAACTATAACAAGTACCTTTATTTATGTGGTATCAGGTGAAGGAGCAGACTGAAAAGATGGATTTGGGTACAGAGGACCTTGATGCAATGGCTAAGTAGTGCGACACTAATGCAGGCGTACGGTACAGTCTCATTTGATTGCTTTCATGTTAGCGTCCATCTAAGACAATGTGGGAATGTATGCGGTATCAAATATCGACAACAGACGCGCAATGGAACTCCCTGGATTTTTTAAACTTTATTTGACGGCCTAATGGATCTAGATATATTGTCACGTCGAAACGACAGCCATGTCTAAATAATAAAGCAGGGTCGTCATTCAGATACAATGCTCTGCAACGAAAACACATTTATAACTGACACCGAAGTATAGCAATAACAGAACTAAGCTGGACGGAGAGTGCTACTATTCACAAATACTGAGTATTCCGGAATAATGCTGTTTGTGCAAACATAGAATGTTCAGAAGTATAAGAACATTACGAATGTAACATATTTAGAGAACCCTCCAGAAACGGTAATTGCCAAATAACAATTAACTGCTGGTGATCGGATTTGGACTGACGACGTGCAGCAGGCGTCTCAGTGACCTTAACCATTACGCCAGACTTCTAGTACCACGATGGGTGGCACTATTATTGATATTTTCACTCTGCAGAGCAGTGTGCGCTGATTTGAAACTTTCTGGCAGATTAAAACTGTGTGCCGGATCGAGACTCGAACTCGGGATCTTTGTCTTAAAGCAAAGGTCCCAAGTTCATGTCTCGCTGCGGCCCACAGTTTTAATCTGCCAGGAAGTTTCAATATTATTGATAATTAATTGATAATTAGATCTTGATATAAATAAGCCACAGGAAGTTTAATCGCATCGAACGCCACGAAATAAAGAAGTGTTTCCAAAAATTGTTCTAAGGCAGCATTTGCTTCGTATAAGACAATTTTTTTCTATGATTTTTTTCGAAGTGTGTGTGTGTGTGGAAGAATTTATCAACCAAAATCACCAAAAGTATGGAAATAATGTGATACTGTCATAACAAATAAGGGATTTTTATGGTTGAATTCATATCAGTATTCCCGTTTTCCAATACGCATTCCTTGAGGGGTACATTTGAGCAGAGTTCAGTAATTTGGGCTGAATGAACCCACATTATAAAGGTGCATAGGGATGACAGGAGTTGAAAGTGTATTTTGCCAAATTCCTACGGTTCAGTAAGCCACCCTTCTTCCAATTTGTGTCTTTTTTTGTAAGCGAGAAAGTAATATCAACAATGAATTTTCGATGACACGTTTAATGAGTTGTAGCAAATTCGATGTATTTTCGAAAGATTAAAATGTTGTTTTTAATGTACATTGAAGATCCACTACCTGTTGCAAGGGGTCTCAACATTAGCATCGTCAATGACTATGAACTTGAGTTCTTACAATAAACTGATAGAGCTCCTATAGTCCGGTGGACGCTGGAAAGAGTTTAAATGAACTGAAGTGTGGTTAGGGATTCGGCTTAACCAACTTCGATCATTCAATCCAAGTCACTGAATGCTGTGTGTTTTTAGAGCACGTAATATACTAATTAAAGTAATTGTAAACTATTGCCGCAGATTCAGAATAAACGTTGTTCTCCAGCCACTTCCTACATCTTCCTACTATTTTTCGATTAGTGTCAGAGATGCATACGGTAAGGACCAAGGAATCCGGACATGTACAGCACTTAATCATCACAGTACGTTGGCGTATTAGATGCCCCACAGCAGCTAATAAGTATCTTGTTTTTTTAATGAACAGTCAAATGAAAACGAAACACTTAAAAAAAGTAAGTAAACTGCTTGATATTTGAAAAGTAATCGCAATAACTGTGAACACATTCATTCCACTGTGAAGGGAGACAGTCATTACTTCCATGGGATAATTATAGTCGCCTATGGAAACATGATTGTACCTCAACGTGCAAAAGTTTGTCCGACACAAATCGGAAGCCACGAATGTCTTTCTTCAGTGTTTCAAAAGTACAAAAATCACTGGTGAGAGAACGGTACAGTATAGAAGATGTGTAAGCGTATCGCAGCAAAATTTCAACATGTTAGCCCAAATGCCCAGGGATGTTGGTAGTTTAGTTAATTGGCATAGGAGTGCAATAAAACGACGTTGACCTTGAACATTTGTATCATTCTGTTACATGATAGTACCTACAAGCTTGTTGCCAATGTTGTTTTGATTAAGCTGCAGAGGTTGTAGTGGGAAGTCCCTACGCGTTCTTCACGCAGTCTCAATCTCTCCCAATGCGATTTTCATATTTTAGGAACACGGAAGCAAGACATTCGTGGTCGTCGGTCGATTTGGTTGGAACAAAGAGATGCGCGCGTAGCTACGTTCATGTCTCATAGACACCTTACATTTTCTCCCATGAAGGCACCGACCTTCTTCTCTTACAAAGGGGTAAATTTATTAACAGTTCGGGCAGTTACTTTTAAAATAATAACAGTTTATGAATGATTTGAGAAAATCAGTCAACCAGTTACAGGTATAACGTTTTATTAATAACTCATGACCATAATTTCAACAACTGTAGAATTGTCGTTTTCAGAAGTAAATGAACATACCGACTTATTCATTTTCATTTGAGTTATCAAGGTGCAAAGGATATACGAGTACAAAGTCACTGGATAAAAATATAACAAACAAAAGTTACTTCCATGTAAAATCACATATTTGCAACGACAATTTTCAGGGCATAGAAGCTCAGGCCAAGTAATGTGGTATGTGTGCAGTAAAACCACGTAAAATCTATTAAAAAGATGTTCCCGTTGCAACTGAGCTATGCGCATAAGTCTAGAAATCCTGGAAAATATGTATAGCTGTAAGGTAAGCGGCTAATTACTGAGTACTGCAACTACTGTAAGAGATAACCATATTTGAGAATTCAGCTCATAGTAATACATTGGTATCTCTTCTCTGGACACAAATAAGCCAATCCCCATCGAACAGTATGATCTGAAAAAACCCTCTCTTTAGGGACTTATCAATCATTTCACATAAAAAGTCTTCAATTAGACCACTGAATAGTGATGAATACTTCATAACATTTCTTGCGTGTCCACACTACACACGTTTCTGGCCACGTAATGTGCTTTTTGTTAATTGACATAGGAGTGCAATAAAACGTTGCTGACCTTGAGCATAGCTGATAACACATCTTTGAGGCATGAAATATATTCGTTGACACAGTTTTATAGTAATTTTCAACGACGTCTTAACACAGCAGGAAGCATCTTCTTGCGGTGCACGGCTGTTGCGTTGGAAGCACGTTGGTCTGTCATTTCAACACCAACCAGAAGATCCCAGCATTGCCGTCAGGGCCCCGTGTTTTAAATGAAACAAACAGGAAAAAACACATTTTGTAACATTTGCTAAATATGTTTAATCTAATAAAATTATTATCCACTCATTCGAGCAATATAGCGTAACCTACTCTACTACTTATCGTGACAGAGACATAATCAATTATGGAAAATCTTCAACCGTTGAGACATTACGCTATAGCGTTGCTTGCCTTCTTTGCTTCTTTCGTTCCTTTCTGAAGATTCTTCTAGACTGCAGGTAATTGTAACAAAGTGCGTTCTTAGGATCAGCATCTGTGGCTAATCAATCAGTATATCGACAACGCATATTATCTTTTCCAGTCCGGGGGTGTACCAAAAATTTTCCATGACAGTCTTTGCACCGGTAGTGATTTGCCTACGAGATTTTTCTTATTGGAGATTTATCTTTTAATAAATATGCAACCATTCGCTTTTTTTAAGATTCATTCAACCATGAACAAGTTTTAGAGCCACTCCGGGGCGGTCATCATCAGATGAAGGTGTCACAAGAATATTATGTTGCTGACGAAGCGTAGCTAGATGCAATGTTTGTGCAGCTGGCGTTAATGATGGAAATTTAGCAATCGCTGACGACACGCTTACGAACACGAAAGCTTTTTTATGTTTTAGGTTCTTACAGTGCACTACCTTGTGGTATCCACATATCTGATTGCTTCTTGGAACCTACAGTATCAAGCTATGTACACAAACATACACAGTATTTAGCTACATTTGGTTTTACACTGATTCACAGAATGGAAGATCTCAATGTTTCTAAAAAATATGGATATGATAGATATTACACTTTACTACATAACAGTCTTTGGCAGAAGATACATTGTATTATGGTACAAATATTAGTAGTGCAGATTTTAATTTCAGTAAATGTTACTAGCTGCCGGAGTCTGTTTATATTGGCAACAAAATTTTTATTATGGATTAACGGTTATAGACAGGTAAACAGCTCGTGTCGAATAGTTAACACGTAATTAATGAAAAAATTTTCGTAAGTTATAGAATACCATAGTCGTTACATGCCAAGAAGAGCAAGGTTGGAAACAGTTGTTTTCCGGCTGCTGCCTCGGTGTGCAGCAGTGATAGATAATGAGGCATATTGCTAAATTCAAATGGCTATAAGCACTATGGGACTTAACATCTGAGGGTATCAGTCCCCTAAAATTAGAACCACTTAAACCTAACCAGCCTAAGGGCATCACGTACATCCATGCCCTAGGCAGGATTCGAACCTGCAGTCGTAGCATCAGCGCTGTTCCGGACTGAAGCCCCTCGAGCCGTTCGGCCAGTTTGGTGTGCAGGCATATTGCAGTCAGACGTCTCAGGTCCAATTTGTTTCGCAGATGGGCTCTCCTGCGAGGCATTTTCCAGTGTACCTTTCGTAGTGGATGTGCCTACACAGGAGGATGATTATGGGCTTGTAACACGTGCATGATGCTCAAGGCAGAGGGCCAATCCGGAGGGTGGCTGTCTGGCCTCATCCATTCACCCTGTGGGTGGACGGATGGCTGCCCCTTCAACAAGGCTTGGCAGGCACACATAGGAAGGCATTTACTAGTCATGAGGAACTTCAACGTTAGTCAGATCTGCACTTGATATTTCTGCTGGGGGTCTCATCCAGGATGTGGAGGAGGAATTACTTGTGGCTATTGAGTGTAAAGGGTGCATTCATCTGCATGTTGTCACCAAAGATGCCTGTTGCTTGGGTCCTGAGGGCATCCTGAGTTCATATGGGCGTTTGGTGTAGTTAGTGGAGGCTACTGGCATCCCTTGTGGGGTGCATCCAGAACTCGCAATTTGCAGCTTTCTTCCCAGAGTTCTTCGGGGTTCCTTCGTCTGGAGCCAAGTGGAAGGTCTCACCGAAATCATTATCGACTCTGTGATAGACTCGGTGGCCGATTTCTGGGCCTGCGTTAGAGGGTGTGGAATTGTAGGACTCCCGTTGATAGGACATGTGTGCACTCCACAAAGGAGGCAGCTACTCGGATAGCAGAGACTCGTGGAGTGCACATGGGGGATCTTAAGACAGATGATAGGTTGATGTTCTGTGATGAATGTCTCCCAGACGACTCACGTTCTGAGTAAAAACATTCTGACTGTCAAAATCAAAACAGTTAGTTGTCGAAGTACATTTATTAAAGTTCCCAAAATTTATTGTCCTTCAGGGAACTATGCGCGATCAAATTATTGTTGGGACCAAGAGTTGGCTGAAATCTGAACTACGAAGCACTGAGATCTTTGGCGATTCTTGGAACATGTATGGAAAAGATAGATTAGACGCCATAGGACAGGTGTGTTCATTGCAGATGACAAAAATGTTGTCAATCCTGAGGTCGAATCTGAGAGCGACAGTGAAGTTATCTGTTACCATACATCAGCCAGAACATTATGATAACCACCTACTATCGTTGTAAGCCAATTCAGGTGATAGCAATGCCAACTGGCGAGGAATAACTGCTAGTCAGACAAACACATGGTCCCTGTAGTATCAGTGAGCATGTTGTTCATATGTGGAATGGGAAAGGCGCTCAGTTTATCTCAGTTTGATCAAGAACAGATTTTGATAGCCCATAGACTCAGCACTTCGGAAACTGCAAAACGTGTCGTGTGTCCGAAGAGTTCTGTGGTGAGTCTCTTCACCATGTCGCAAAAGCAAGGCGAAAACATGTCCAGGCATGGTGCGGACGAGCAGCAACCTCTCATTAATGATGTCGGACATTGTAGGCTGTGCAGACTGGTAAACAATAAGACCGAACAATTCTGAGCAGAATACAAGTGTATCTGACACTCAGTGCACCGAACACTTCAGTACATGTGTATCTGAACAGTCAGTGCGGTGAACAGTCAGTGCACTACATGGATTGGAAAGGGGCACAGGTCGTCCCCGTTTTCAAGAAGGGACGTCGAACAGATGTGCAGAACTATAGGCCTATATCTCTAACGTCGATCAGCTTAAGAATTTTGGAACACGTATTATGTTCGAGTATAATGACTTTTCTGGAGACTAGAAATCTACTCTGTAGGAATCAGAATGGGTTTCGAAAAGGACGATCGTGTGAAACCCAGTTCGCGCTATTCGTCCAGGAGACTTAGAGGGGCAAAGACAGGAGTTCACAGGTAGATGCCGTGTTTCTTGACTTCCGCAAGGCGGTTTATACAGTTCCGCACAGTCGTTTGATGAACAAAGTAACAGCATACGGACTATCAGACCAATTGTGTGATTGGATTGAAGAGTTCCTAGATAACAGAACGCAGCATGTCATTCTCAATGGAGAGAAGTCTTCCGAAGTAAGAGTGATTTCAGGTGTGCCGCAGGGGAGTGTCGTCGGACCGTTGCTATTCACAGTATACATAAATGACCTTGTATATGACATCGGAAGTTCACTGAGGCTTTTTGCGGATGATACTGTGGTATATCGAGAGGTTGTAACAATGGAAAATTGTACTGAAATGCAGGAGGATCTGCAGCGAATTGACGCATGGTGCAGGGAATGGCAATTGAATCTCAATGTAGACAAGTGTAATGTAATGCGAATACATAGAAAGAAAAATCCCTTATCATATAGCTACAATATAGCAGGTCAGCAACTGGGAGCAGTTAATGCCATAAATTATCTGGGAGTACGCATTAGGAGTGATTTAAACTGGAATGATCATATAAACTTGATCGTCGGTAAAGCAGATGCCAGACTGAGATTTTATGGCAGAATCATAAGGAAATACAATCCGAAAACAAAGGAAGTAGGTTACAGTACGCTTGTTCGCCCGCTGCTTGAATACTGCTCAGCAGTGTGGGATCCGTACCAGATAGGGTTGATAGAAGAGATAGAGAAGATCCAACGGAGAGCAGCGCGCTTCGTTACAGGATCATTTAGTAATCGCGAAAGCGTTACGGAGTTGATAGATAAACTCCAGTGGAAGACTCTGCAGGAGAGACGCTCAGTAGCTCAATACGGGCTTTTGTTGAAGTTTCGAGAACATACCTTCACCGAAGAGTTAAGCAGTGAATTGCTCCCTCCTACGTATGTCTCGCGAAGAGACCATGAGGATAAAATCAGAGAGATTAGAGCCCACACAGAGGCATACCGACGATCCTTCTTTCCACGAACAATACGAGACTGGAATAGAAGGGAGAACTGATAGACATACTCAAGATTCCCTCCGCCTCACACCGTCAGGTGGCTTGCGGAGTATGGATGTAGATGTAGATGTAGATGTAGATGGGCCTCCGCGGCAGACGATCCATGCATATGCCAATGTTAAAACTATGACATTGGCTACTACGACTGAAATGGACATATGATCATTGGCATGCTATATTGGTGCAGTGGCAGATCGTTGGATGATTTGATGAATCCCAATATCTTTTCCATCATGCCGATGGCAATATGCGACTCCGTCATCTACCACGCGGAAAGCTCCTTGACACCTGTACTGCAGGATGGAGACAAGCTGGTTGTGGCCCCGCTATGGTCTGGGGAACATTCACATGGGCACCTATGGGCCCAGTGGAGCTCACACAAAGCACCATAACGGCCAGAGATCATCGTACAATGGTTGCATGCCCCGTAACTCTTTCATGATGATAATTTTTCCCGACATGGCTAGAAAATTTCAGTCTGGCGAACGTAATGTTTAATAGCTAGAGATATATGCCCAGAACGTTCTTAGACTGTTCAACGGATTAGATGCTATGATAAAGGAACTAGAGATGCAATGATGTACGCTGAGAGAAAAAAACGGCAACAGAAAATATGCCGCAAACAGCGAGAATAATTCTTAAAAACATGGCATAGCGTACAATACATAAGATAGTATGAAAGTATCCATAGGAAACTATATTTGGAAAAACGAACAGTAAAAATTTAATGACGACTTATCGTTTTTGTAAAACTATGTCATTTTCTGCATGCTTTATATTTTAAAGAAATTATGGTGACATTAGTCGCCGAAACTAGTTTTTGGACAATAAATAAGTAAACAAATAACAAGGTGTTTTGCATCAAGGCGGACTTGATATACGATATTGCTGACGTACACCCACTTCATCCTTCATCTTCACTTAGCAGTGAAGGTTGATGGAGTAGAAAAGAAAGTAGGTGATAAAAGTAAAGTATCCCGGACCAACGTCCATGTGGTTTATGTAATAACTAGGAAAAATGAAAGTGGTTACACAGAGTAAAGACATCCAAAAGGTCCAACCGAAAATGGCTTACCATTTAAAATTAGTTCCGGAGCTAGCCGTTAACATGTACACCAGGGTAAACTCTTCTCCTCTCCTCAGGATTCGGGATCGACAGGACTCTTAAACAGAGCCTATGTTAACTGGTAACTGCTTCCGCACTCCAGTTCCGCTCCCCACCAGATCCAGGCCCCGGAATGTCAACACGGTGCGTCATCGCAGTACACCAAGCGCCGACTGAGTGCTCGCGATGCTCCGCGCACTGTCTTCCCCTTGTCACTGCCGCCAATCGAGTCACGGCTCAACCTCCTTCCCCACTAACCCTATTGCGGAACTGGAAGGGAACAATTTCCATTCTCTTGACTGGAATCCTTATGTCTGTCACCTACTCCGGCTGCCCTAATCTGGCTGACATGTACCCTGGTTTGGTTGCCTAATTTTGCATTCCTGAGTAGGAAGTTCACTGGTGATAGCTTCTTCAAGACCAGGCATGGTCCCACAAATCTCGGCAACAACTTATCTACAATCCCCTGGCTGCCTTGAGCCTGCATGTGGAAGTTTTTCAGAACTATTCTGTCCACTACTTCCACTCTTTCCCCACGCTTACCTTTATTATACCTTTCTCTTTCTCGACTATGCGCTATTCTGATGATTCTTTTGGGTGCCTCCCAGGACCACTTAACGTCCTCAGGACTAAACTGTATTGGCAACAACTCCTTGAGAAGTTTGGACGGTAGGAGACGAGGTACTGGCACAAGTAAAGCTGTGAGGACGGGGCGTGAGTCATGCTTGGGTAGCTCAGATCGTTGAGCACTTGCCGGTAAAAGGCGAAGGTCCCGATTTCGAGTCTCGGTCTGGTACACAGTTTTAACCTGCCAGGAAGTTTCAACACGTTGAGAGTCCAGAAACTGGCCAATGGTGATTTCATTCGGAAAGGAAACTTTAATTTGGTGGGAGTCGTCCTATGCACCTCGGAATTTGCGGTGCTGAGTGTGAAGGACTTCCCCTTAAGGGATAGATCCCATCTCCTCAGCGGAGAATGATACATAATCAGGGTTAATCATTTCGGAAAAGGAGGGTTGCGGGTAATAGAGTGTTGAGCCGACATGTTCTATGCCCTGATCGAAACAAAGCTTCCGAAACTCTTTCGAAGTAAAATCCGGAGCATTATCGCCTTGGGCGGTCCATAACCGGCGAATGTCGTCTTCAAATGCTGGATACTGTAGTACTATTATTAGGGATGAGCCTGATGAACCTGGTGAAAGCATCTACAATTACTAACACGAATCGGTTCCCCCTCTCAGTGCGAGGTATAGGTCCTAGGTAATCGATATATAATTTGTCCATAGGTTGAAATTCCCAAGTAGACTGAAGGAACCCTCTCCTATGCCCTGTGTCTGGCTTGGAGGCTTTACACACCTCCCACTGGGCAATCATCGTGCGAATAACCCTATCCAGGCCCCTCCACGTCAATTGTTGTTCAACCTTGATCCAGGTTTCATTAAATCCCAGATGAACACCGCACAAGGACTGGTGAAAATAACTAAACACACCTGATATTAAGCTCTTAGGTTCGCACAATTTAGTCTGGTTATCTCTACGTGACTGATAACACAAGAAGTCCTTGTGCAAGGAATATCCGGGCACCTGTTCACCAACCTCTAGTTTATCCGAACAGATTCTGATTCAGGACCCAGTAGTTGTTCTGCCTTGAGATTAGTAAATAATAAGACCCCCATGGCATGACCCGCTTCCACCTGAGGCTCCATGCCACGTTACTTCTGAGGCTCAAGGCATTGGCAGTTTGATTCTGTCCCCCTCTTATATGGCAAATGTCAACCTGAAAGGCCGATATCCTAAACAACCATCGGGCTATCCGCCCAGTTTAGCAGGTTCGAGACAAAACCCAACTTAGCGCTTGGTTATCAGTCTCAAGTCTGAATTTGCTATGCCCAAGATAATATTTGAATCTTTCTAGGACAAACAGCACGGCTAATGGCTCTAACTCATACACTAAATACTTAGCTTCAGTCGCTGACAATGCACGAGACGCGTAGGCTAACGTGTGTCTTGCTACAGAACCACCGCCACCCCCACACCGGATGCGTCTGTTTGTACTACAATGGGCAAGCCGAAGTCAGGTATACCTAACACCGGTACCGTGCTCAACGCCTGCTTCAACCCTTCAGTGGCGGCTTGCTGCTGTTCTACCCAAATAAACTTTCCTCTTCCTATGTAACTGATTAAGGGACTGATTAGGGATAAATTTACGAAAGAAATTAGCCAAGACAATAAATCGGGCAACGACCTTTTATTTCGTGGAACGGTGCACTGACTGACGGCTTTAGTGGGGCTCTGGTCCACCTCGACTCCCCTTCGAGAAACAATGGGCCACAAGAAGGAAGTCTGCTCAGGGGCTAGAGTCACCTTAGTGGGTTTAACGGTGAGCCCTGGTCCCTTGAGATGGCGGAAAACTTCCCTAAGTTGTTTGCAGTGTTTCTGGAAATTCACGCTATAGATAACCACATCACATAAATAATTATACACAGACTTTAATTTCAGGTCGTCCAAGATCGATCCCCATAGACGCGACAAAACCGCCGCACCAGTTGCCAACCCAGAAAGCAATTCGAATAAATTGCAATCAGTACAAAGTGCGGTATAACGTTCAGACTCCTCAGGCAGGAGTATCTGATATTATGCTTGGTTCAAGTCAAGGACAATGAGAACCTTAGCACCAGAAAATCAATTAAAGCCATTATGAAGCTCTGGAAGTGGAACGAATTCCGAAACAATCGAAGGCCCGGTAATCAACCACTGGCCGAAAACCTTCACCATAAGGCTTGGGAACTAGGAAAATCGGAGATGCATTTAGTGAGACGGGAAGATTAATTACACCATCTGCTAGTGTTGATCTACAATATCACGAAGCTTTTGTTTTTTTCATTTTAAGAGGAGTCAATCGGTACGGGTTCTGATCCTTGAGTTGAATATTAAACTCGATTTTACGCCCAACCGATCCGTGAATACTTCAGGAAATTCGTCCAACAACTTAATGATCTCAGCTGCTTGAGTTTCCGGCAGATGACTCACATCTGCCCTGTTCACCGAACAATCACCTTGCAAGCATTCGCCGTACCCTTATGAGGGCCTAAATGAAAATTATCACTTGACCTGAACTTAGAAGAAAAACTACACTCTCATAATCCCCTATCTATAGCGTTAAGCGCAAAAAATACATCGCATTAGGACTTTGACCTGCCAGTCCTTTAACAACAAGGTATTCGAAGGGACATGCAAGGCCTTGAATGCTTAATTTAAAACGGCCTGACTTATTACTTCAAGTGGCCGCCAATCCACAGATCAACAAGAATGATCAACTGGACCCAACACCGGTAATCTAGCTATACGTCGGTATCTCTGGTACTAATCGTAATGAATGAGGGAAACACTACTGACTGAATCAAGTAAAGTACAACCAGGGAGGCCACCATCTACAGAACATATTTTACGACCCCCTGCCGGCGGTTTTCTGCGGAAGGCTGATGGAACCTTTTTCTTCTGGCGACAGCCTTTTATTCCTCTACTCTTCCAACGCGGGCAATCTCTAACGAAATGCCCTTTTTCTCCATAACAGTAGCATACTCCATTAGCTGTCGAACCCTGCTGATGATGCTGAACGTCAATACTATTTACACTAACCCCACTAGAGCCTGCTTTAATTCTCTGCGTTTGCCATCACCATAACGAACATATTCAATTTTAATTAACAGTTCGTCCAATTCGGCAAACGAA
Organism: Schistocerca americana; assembly: GCF_021461395.2. Lineage (NCBI taxonomy): Eukaryota > Metazoa > Arthropoda > Insecta > Orthoptera > Acrididae > Schistocerca > Schistocerca americana. Next base: position 325,743,476 of record NC_060126.1, on the reverse strand, counting down.
GGTAGTTTAACCGAAAAGAGAATTTTACTCCTATCGGTGGACCGCATACCTTCCATAATATTCGTGACTGTTTCTGCGTTGAGACTTCCATACACTAAGCTAAGATAGCAAGATGGACCTGGTTAACGTAGTGGAATGGTGTTCCATCCTTTCTTTGTACCCGATAAACTTATTAACGTATCAGTGTATTAACAACTGTAGAAGCCAGTGACTCGTTTGTGTTATTAGAAATCGAAAATGTACCTAAAAATTTTATAGTGCAGATTAATGAACACGGGTGGGATGAAATGAAACCTGCAGAAGCCTTATCAGTCATCAGATGATCAACGAGTATTATCCAACTTTTACCCCACCAGACATTAACTATGGTGTTCTAGCTGCTCTAACTCTCAGCACCCCATGTGAATTCAGAAAACACAATCATTTATCTGTGACACTCTTACAAATATTTTCTGTCTAGTGATGGTGTTATGCTGTGTGCTGGAAAGACTGAACAAATGGCTGCATTTTATTAAAACTTTTTACAATGATATGGAGACTTTCTCCGAGTGAAAAGCTTGCATGCTGACGATCTACACCTGTGTATCAATACATAGGCCAAATAAATTACAGAATCAAATGATAACCTATAAGTTTGAGAGATATTCAAGCTGAATTCAACACATACAAGAAACCATTATTTGGGAAATTCTGTACGGGAAAGAATGTGGAGAAAAGATCTGTTGACTTTGTAGATCAATTTCATCCACTGGATTAGTTATAAATAAAATGTATGTGTGTATATAAAATACCAAATCCTATGAGTTATTTCTTACTTCATGACTCTCTCATTATAACGTAGCTGCGGTAGCTCAGTCAGTAAACTGATTGGATTATAGTAGCTACACATATTATTATTATTATTGTTACTAAAATTTTTTCTACAAGTGACAATTTCATATAAAAACACAGTGTAGGCATGGTCGGTGAAGCTTCAGGAATTTGATGTAAGTGACTGGTCCTGTGATGATGTGGAAGAAGACTGGAAAAAGAAGAACAATAAAAGGATACCACTTGCAGATAACATTATGAGCTATAATTATTGTGGGCCCGGTCAACTGTGGCATGACTAATGTTCTCGTGTCAGTACTAACAAACCTGTATGTAGTCTCCTTAGAGCATGTGTGTGTATTTTCAAAAATTCTGCATCAATCCAAGTACCAGCTACTGCAAAAGACACTAATGACATTCAGTCAAAGCAGCCACATCCCCAAGCCAGAAAAAATAAAGTCAAACACAGTGTTAATATTTGACAATGTAGCTGTCGAAAACCAAGATCAAATTCTATGACGTTACTGTTACAGTCGTCATATGGGTATTGACCTTTTTCTGAGTTAAACATATTGTATAATCCCTAAAAAGTTGGAGAGGGATTATGCTAATCCTATTTTCCCCATCAAGCAATACAAGTTCAATGTAAAACACATTTAACATGTGTATGTAGGAACTGACACGTCATTCAATAATTTTGAAGAGATATGTACAGATTTCTGGAATCACCCATTACAGGTTTCTTGTTGCTGACAGATCAAGAAAACTGAATAACGGTAGGTAAAGACGGATCTCCAAGGTGTTTCTATATATGCTGCTATGAGAAATGTTATGGGTATTTTAGTGTACGTCAAACTATGGATAAGGTCGCATGTATGTCAGGCACTGAGTCTGAGAGAGTAGGTGTGTATAGGAAGAGAATGCGGCAAACGTAAAGTTGAATAGCTGGAGATATATGCCCACAGCCTTTTGAGACTGATCAACGAATTAGATTCTAGGATAAAGGAACTAGAGACATACGCCCACTTCAGTCTGAGAAAGAAAGTAGACGACTTAGCAGTAAAGGTTGATGGAGTAGAAAAGAAAGTACGTGACTGTAAAGTTTGAGCAAAATTTATACGAGGTGCAGCCTATAAAGCAGGCCGCTTAGTACATCGGAAGATGTCACCTAAGCATTAAATCATCACTGCTCAGAAGTCAATTTGGGAGAAGTTACAGTTGCTGATGTTAGGACATTTTTATCGAGAACAGGCACTGCAAGAAACGCTTAAAACACTTATTGAATCTCCCGATGAACTCTCAGCGAAATTATACAGCCATGAGATTGACGCTATTGCCAGTAACACTAACCATCACATAGTGGCATATCTTCCTAATTATACGTTTATTTTTAAACAATAAAGGCACATCTGTTTTAAACAGTTTCTTCCCAAAAAGGCCCATCCGTGGCGTTCCAAACAAGGTCCGGGCGGGCCTTATTAGGCACCCTGTTGTAGAGAGCTGCACATAACGACAATGCATATGTAATTTTAGCGTGTCGTGGGAAAGCTCATGTAACACGTTTTTACTATCTGTAAATTAAATCTAAATTATCTTATACATTTTTACTGAGCTATTAGTTGGTCGTTGCAAAAAAATCAACAGAAAACATTTTAAATTCCTTCTTGATAATCCTTATGATAGGGCGTTCTGCATTTGGACCAATAATTTGTAGTAGCTATACATGTAGTACGGTACTTTAAAAATATACAATCACAGTTTTACAGCCCTAATTCAGCAACGTTAGGCTTACTGGAAATGTTTGTTTTTAGATGAAGCCACAGAAAAACAGAGCAACATGGAATGCAGATAATTTAAAAAGGAACTATGGAAGCTGTTGCTGAAGGGATGCCTGTCAGAGCCGCTTCAGGAACATACAGGATTCCTCGATGTACGTTATGCAACCACATAATTTATGGACTAACAAACCAAAGTTTGGGATGAAAAACTTGTTTGGACGAAGCTCACGAAAGAGAAATTTTCCAAAGAAGTTTTCGACTCGGTGAAGTTTGGTATCCAATTGCAGGAAAAGTGCTCGGAAAATGTGTATATGTATATTGTGATAAGATTAGTGTGCAGAATACTTTTAATGAAATGAGGAGATCGGCTGGATGGAAGTGGTTCAAACTCTCCTACAAAGACACTCAGACATTGCAAGAAGGAAGGCACAATACTTGAAGCTAGGAAGAGCTGAAAAGCCAACCAAGGTTATTCTAAATGATCATTTTCATAAACTGAAAACGGTCTTGTCCGAATTGGAGTTATTCGACACACCCAACCTTATCTACAATATGGACGAAAAGGGATATCGCCTCTCACTCCCCAAGTTTCCTGAAGCCTTAGCGAAGAAAGGTGAGAAACTATTGCACTTTGTTTCCCCAGAATATGGGAAAAATGTTACCATTGCCTCATGTGGGAATGAAATTGGACAGGTTTTCCTCCTGTGATATTTCTCAAAGGAAAGCGACGCAAACCAGAATGGGAAGACTATTTGCCGCCTGCGATAGCAGTAGAAATGACAGATATGGCTCAATAAATACTGCCGACATTCATCAGATACGTCATTTTGCCTAATACAAGCCTGCAAAACATGTTATTTTAATATCTGATGGAGCATCGTCACATTTGGACCCCGAAATTTACGACTTTGCTGAAGAGTAGAATACCAGACTTTAGTGCTTGACCAGCAACACAGGACATGAGCTGCAACCCACGGATTTATCCGTGTTCAAGTCGTTTGAGTCTTACTGGGATGACGAAGTTCAGCTGTACTGGTCTACACATGAAAGGGAAGAAAACGGAGCAATTAATAGACGTGTGCTTGGAAAAATCTTCAAAAAAGTGTGGCCAAAAGCAGCATCCCAAGTAAATGCCGTGTCTGGGTTCTGTGATACAGGGATTTATTTTTTTGACCCAGAAGCTATTCCAGACACTACATTTGCTCCCTCTCGTCTATCAGAGCTTCCTGACCCGGAAGAGGACATGACAGCTCGCCTGAAACAGAGAAACCACTAGAGACTCAATCAGTCCCAAAGGGTTGCCAAAAAAAAGAGACGCCAGTCCATTGATTCCAGTTCAGCAGAAAGAGAGGCATATTCAGTAAAGGATAGTTCAAGTTACTTCGTCTCGAAGATAGTGACACAGCTGAAGATCTCGATTGTGCTTTCAAGGAAATTTTGCAAACCCCAAAGCTGAAGAAAAAAAAAACAGACACCGTGGTAGAAGGCATTAAATTTCAAGGCGCAAGTCGAATGTAAGGCACTGTCCACGCACAATCAAAAGAAAAATGGTACCAACGATGCACTGGGTCTATGTAAGATACACACTGCTAAAAATTTCACTGTCGGCAATGAATATTCAGAAGAAAAAATTTAAAAATAAAGACTACGGTGAAGCAAGCAGCAGCTCTGCCTCCAAGATAGGGTTTCAACAGGTTGGCTGGTTTTGTCATGTGTGCTGTGAAGACAGGGTATTCGACAAAAGGCTTTGCAAAAGATGTATGAAAATGTGCATGAAGATTGTGTAGGCTTGACACAAAAAAAGGTGCGAAATTTCCTGTGCCCCACCTGTAAAAAATAATTTAAATGAGCCAAACCAGTTTGACGAATCATTATTCATGTGCTCACTGAAAATGTAATTATTATAATTATTGTTCCTATTGCAATAAGGAAACTTACTGCTGTCAGAACAATTTCGATTGCTGATGAAATTTAATAATCTGAATAGTTAATAAGCAGTAAGTACCAACATTTCTGTATGAAGCGTTTGTTGTAGAAACAGGTAATTATAAAAGTCTATACATCATCTCATTCCACTTATTTTTAAAACAAAATTACATTACAACTCTTGCAGTGTATTCAAACAGTTTTCCAGCCATTTATATGTTGCAGAACGTTAATATGAACAAGATTTGGCTATGGGCCATATTAGGAACAAGGTCTCCTAACAAGACACATTTGCTAGAGTTAAACATTTTCTTAACGTGGTGATATTAATGAAATAAATTTTCAATGTTCATTTAGTTTTGAAATGAATTTAGCTGTATGATGTTGCACCTATGATCTCGGAATCTTACCACTTACACATACTGAATACGAAATCCCTAAACGTTAGGTGGGCCTTATTTGGTACACGTACCTTATTAATACACAGTTCACTAAAATACTGAAACCAGCTGCGAATTACTGGGTAGCACCAAATGGGGAAAGAAATCTTACATGTTATGGTGTGACAGCCGCAGTTACTACTAAAGCCATAGTTCATTACACAATCTCCAATGACGTGAAATTTCGCTTGATAAATTTATAAACCAGAACGAGTTCAAGGTGATAATGACCAGACACTTCGCACACTACAATACCAAGCACTGTTTGACGGGCCAAAATTGTTACTGTTATAGTTGCCAACCAAAAGGAATTTGGCAATTCCAATTTAAATTGGCGACTGAAGTCTTATATAGAGAGTAAACATTGAGTCATAAAACTGACCACTTGACATATTAACAATAATTTAAAAAAAGGAATCGCTGAATATCGGCCAGATTTGTAATGCAACAGAACCAGGACACAGCGCTGTTACATGGACTTGCAATACGAAGTATCTCGGACCCACGTCCAAGTGAGTTAAGGAATGACTAATGAAAATGAAAGGGGCTTCACGGAGCAATGACATCCAGAAGTTCCACCACGAAATTGCTCACCACGTAAAGTTAGTCCAGGAGCTCGCAGTTAACGTGCACGCGCGGCTAAACTCCCGCGCTCTCCTCAGGATTCGAGTTAGATACGACTCTTAAACAGAGACGATGTTGACTGGTGACTGATTCCGCACTCCAGCTCCGCTCGCCACCAGACCTAGGCGCCGGAATGTCAACACCGAGCGTCCTCGCAGTACACCAAGCGTTGACTGACTAGTCGGGATGCTCCATGCGCTGTCTTCCATCTATCGCTGCGGCCGAGTGAGTCTCCCTATGTGCCCCGACCGGGTTTCCTTTCGCGAGCCACAGCCGTTCTAATAATGGGGCGCTAGCTGACCAGGACGCTGCAAAGCGCGTAACTTCGACAGCGCTACTACCATGCCAAGATCGTCACAGGAAGTCACGGCTCAATCACCTGTAACAACAAAAATGGGCAGGAATGTCGCAGAGGTGCTTGAGCATTTGTTGGAGACCGGGATGAATCGATGCCCTGATAATCTCCCAACCGATCACAGTGGAGGGTTTTACAATAGGTATTTCAAGACCTAAATGCAACGGTATGGAACATATCACTACAACAACATTCATCCATTTGAAGGTGAGTATCGTGGACTGTTTCAACAGAACAATAAAAGTTCTAACAAGGATGCCTTTTAATCTTCACGGCTTATAGAACTGGACAGATCCCCTCCCAGAAATTATTCCAGTGTATAATCTAAGCAAACATAGCAAAAAAAAAAAAAAAAAAAAAAAAAAAAAATGAAGCCAGTCGATGTCTGCGATAATGGACTCATGGGTAAGGTGTGTTATCATACTGAAGTGCTCGGTCCAGGTAAACAGAAAAAATACAAGACAACATTTGAGACGTCATACCGTCCGAACTGGATAAGTGACATGTTTATAGTTTCCAAAGACCAGAGATAAAATCCTAGAACTTACATATTAAAGAATAGCTGTGGCACTGAAATTTCAGCATGCTTTCACACTGAAGATATGCAGAAAAGCTCAGAACCACAGGTGCTTCTCATAGAGTGTTTCATAAAACATAGAGGGAATAGGGTAAGACTTAAATGGCTTGGTTTTCTTCCAACACAAATCAGCTGGATCGATATCGATGATTTGCTACATAAAGGGGCGCACAGAGCACAGCCACCACAGAAGCATAACATGAGTGAAGGGAGATGCATTATAGGAGATGTTGTTATTCTCGACAAACTTCACAGGGGTATAATTACTGCAGACCCGGTACAAAGCTTCCAAATCGTTTGGCTTGTGGTGATAATGGGATTAACAATCTTGAGGATGCTTATTTGGAACACGAGATTGCATACGCAAAACATAAAGATTTCCCAGGACGCCACGCTGCAGATCTAATTTTAGCTGAAACTGCCAACGCAATAAGTGTGAGAAAGTATAATGGTAAAGGACAGCGCATTTCAGCATTTGTGATTGATAAAACCATCTGTGGTAGAATAAAGTTGGGTTTGGGTGTGAATTTCAAGCAATTTATCAACACTGTACATCGTGGACTGAAGAAGAAGAAAAGAACGATGAAGAAGAAGGGGTGTTGTAAAACAGTATCCTGACAGCGATGTATGCAGCAAAAAGAGCCCTGGAGCACATAATAGAATTTCTGTAATGTGCTCCTCTGAACGTAATAGCGTTATGCAGGTCTTGGAGTCACTAATGTCCATCTAGAAAGTATTTACTGAAGTTAACGAAGGAGATGTTGGCCTGATGTACTCGACGATGCCCTTTAGCTACACTGTCTAAGGGATCGTCCTAAGAAATACCAAATTAAGATCATCCTGAAGATGTCTAAATAAGGTGAAATACGTAGTTGATAAATAAAAAAACTAAAATGGCAACCAAGACTCTTTTCAACTAATACGATCAATTAAGCCTTTGCTCAATTAGAAACTCCTGGATTCATCATACTTGCGTTTCAGACCAATACAAGAGGGAATATAGAAAATGATTCTACCAAATTTAATAATTGCTAGTTAAATAATGCCAGAGAATACTTGAAGTCTTGATTCTGCCCATATGATAATTTACACCTACAGTGGGATGAAAATGTAAACAGTCCAGCATATGACATGCTGCGCCTTACTCAGAGCACTCCAGAAAAATATCTCAAGGTGTGAACATAATTCCACATGTTTTGGGTTTCTATGATAATGAGCATAACAGTTCGTATTTAAATATATTGCGTTCGTAGTATGCACGAAAGTTGCAGGTATAATAGAGACACTCTCAGCAAACAATTCATCACCAAGGTGTTTCAAAGATGTGAAGTGTGCTAAAACACAGAGGACAGTAAAGTGGTTAAAACATTTCTACCATGGAATTCACTGGTATGATGCTCGTGTATCCTATAAAGATTATTGACACCACTTAGACTATTCGACCACACAGGTACCGTTACATACATGAAGGGGAAAGAGAATATCACATGCATGCGTCGAATCTTCAAGTTTTCTACCATTCAAAACCTGAAATTCTACGAGTGTCCTGCTCTCCATCGACTCAAGTCAAAGAAAAAGTGTGAAAATAGTGTTGCGTCTGGTTATGAAAATGTAAAATTACTTTTAAGTTGGATGAGCAATAAATGAATTTTTACGCAATAATATGTTGTATACTTTGTTTTTTGTTACTGATTTCACCCTGGTCCACATAGCTTATCTCATATACTGCACCTGTAATTATTCCGAGCACTGACTATATGATTTTAGACATGTTTGCTATACTTTTGGAGATGGACGGAGCTACATGCCATCTGCTCCTATGACCCAAAACGGGCAGCGCGACGGGTAAAGCCACATGTCACCATTTCATGTATTTTTCTCCATCATAAACTTCACCTCCCTCTAGCTTCGACTAATACCTTGTGCATCTAGCACAGCCTTTGCATAAATTTGCGAGGGTAGGGATTTGTGAAATAACAACAGAGACGTATGGTAATGAATTCATTTTTATTCAGAAATATGTATATAATGTTAGATACTTTACAGAGTTCTTTCGGTTCATATTAGAGCTGTTTGAAATAATTTACAGACAGAGTTCTTTTGGAACACAACACAGATTTAAAGCATCACTGACGGAAATATTTCACTCACATCAGAGATTCAAAGTCGTACTGTTTGAAGCATCTGGGTCACGTCACAGATGCAAAGGAATATAACTAATGCAAAGACAATTTTTCTCTTACACTAACACTAAATAAATTCCACATACACAGACGAAATAATTTCAATGAACTCGATGGATCCACATGTTCATCCCAAACAGACGAAAACTTTAAAACGAAATGGGTGGATCTATATCTACATCTACATCTACATCTATACTCCGCGAGCCACCTTACGGTGTGTGGCGGAGGGTACTTATTGTACCACTATCTGATCCCCCTTTCCCTGTTCCATTCACGAATTGTGCGTGGGAAGAACGACTGCTTGTAAGTCTCCGTATTTGCTCTAATTTCTCTGATCTTTTCGTTGTGATCATTACGCGAGATATATGTGGGCGGTAGTAATATGTTGCCCATCTCTTCCCGGAATGTGCTCTCTCGTAATTTCGATAATAAACCTCTCCGTATTGCGTAACGCCTTTCTTGAAGTGTCCGCCACTGGAGCTTGTTCAGCATCTCCGTAACGCTCTCGCGCTGACTAAATGTCCCCATGACGAATCGCGCTGCTTTTCGCTGGATCATGTCTATCTCTTCTATTAATCCAACCTGGTAAGGGTCCCATACTGATGAGCAATACTCAAGAATCGGACGAACAAGCGTTTTGTAAGCTACTTCTTTCGTCGATGAGTCACATTTTCTTAGAATTCTTCCTATGAATCTCAACCTGGCGCCTGCTTTTCCCACTATTTGTTTTATGTGATCATTCCACTTCAGATCGCTCCGGATAGTAACTCCTAAGTATTTTACGGTCGTTACCGCTTCCAATGATTTACCACCTATGGCATAATCGTACTGGAATGGATTTCTGCCCCTATGTATGCGCATTATATTACATTTATCTACGTTTAGGGAAAGCTGCCAGCTGTCGCACCATGCATTAATCCTCTGCAGGTCCTCCTGGAGTACGTACGAGTCTTCTGATGTTGCTACTTTCTTGTAGACAACCGTGTCATCTGCAAATAGCCTCACGGAGCTACCGATGTTGTCAACTAAGTCATTTATGTATATTGTAAACAATAAAGGTCCTATCACGCTTCCCTGCGGTACTCCCGAAATTACCTCTACATCTGCAGATTTTGAACCGTTAAGAATGACATGTTGTGTTCTTTCTTCTAGGAAATCCTGAATCCAATCACAAACCTGATCCGATATTCCGTAAGCTCGTATTTTTTTCACTAAACGTAAGTGCGGAACCGCATCAAATGCCTTCCTGAAGTCCAGGAATACGGCATCAATCTGCTCGCCAGTGTCTACGGCACTGTGAATTTCTTGGGCAAATAGGGCGAGCTGAGTTTCACATGATCTCTGTTTGCGGAATCCATGTTGGTTATGATGAAGGAGATTTGTATTATCTAAGAACGTCATAATACGAGAACACAAGACATGTTCCATTATTCTACAACAGATTGACGTAAGCGAAATAGGCCTATAATTATTCGCATCTGATTTATGACCCTTCTTGAAAATGGGAACGACCTGCGCTTTCTTCAAGTCGCTAGGTACTTTACGTTCTTCCAGCGATCTACGATAAATTGCTGATAGAAAGGGGGCAAGTTCTTTAGCATAATCACTGTAGAATCTTAAGGGTATCTCGTCTGGTCCGGATGCTTTTCCGCTACTAAGTGATAGCAGTTGTTTTTCAATTCCGATATCGTTTATTTCAATATTTTCCATTTTGGCGTCCGTGCGACGGCTGAAGTCAGGGACCGTGTTACGATTTTCCGCAGTGAAACAGTTTCGGAACACTGAATTCAGTATTTCTGCCTTTCTTCGGTCGTCCTCTGTTTCGGTGCCATCGTGGTCAACGAGTGACTGAATAGGGGATTTAGATCCGCTTACCGATTTTACATATGACCAAAACTTTTTAGGGTTCTTGTTTAGATTGTTTGCCAATGTTTTATGTTCGAATTCGTTGAATGCTTCTCTCATTGCTCTCTTTACGCTCTTTTTCGCTTCGTTCAGCTTTTCCTTATCAGCTATGATTCGACTACTCTTAAACCTATGATGAAGCTTTCTTTGTTTCCGTAGTACCTTTCGTACATGATTGTTATACCACGGTGGATCTTTCCCCTCGCTTTGGACCTTAGTCGGTACGAACTTATCTAAGGCGTACTGGACGATGTTCCTGAATTTTTTCCATTTTTGTTCCACATCCTCTTCCTCAGAAATGAACGTTTGATGGTGGTCACTCAGATATTCTGCGATTTGTGCCCTATCACTCTTGTTAAGCAAATATATTTTCCTTCCTTTCTTGGCATTTCTTATTACACTTGTAGTCATTGATGCAACCACTGACTTATGATCACTGATACCCTCTTCTACATTCACGGAGTCGAAAAGTTCCGGTCTATTTGTTGCTATGAGGTCTAAAACGTTAGCTTCACGAGTTGGTTCTCTAACTATCTGCTCGAAGTAATTCTCGGACAAGGCAGTCAGGATAATGTCACAAGAGTCTCTGTCCCTGGCTCCAGTTCTGATTGTGTGACTATCCCATTCTATACCTGGTAGATTGAAGTCTCCCCCTATTACAATAGTATGATCACGAAACTTCTTCACGACGTTCTGCAGGTTCTCTCTGAGGCGCTCAACTACTACGGTTGCTGATGCAGGTGGTCTATAGAAGCATCCGACTATCATATCTGACCCACCTTTGATACTTAACTTAACCCAGATTATTTCACATTCGCATTCGCTAATAACTTCACTGGATATTATTGAATTCTTTACTGCTATAAATACTCCTCCACCATTGGCGTTTATCCTATCCTTGCGGTATATATTCCATTCTGTGTCTAGGATTTCGTTACTGTTCACTTCCGGTTTTAACCAACTTTCCGTTCCTAATACTATATGCGCACTATTTCCTTCAATATACATCTATACTTAAGAACTTTCCAGACTGAATGGTTCGATACAGTGGAAATTAAAAAATTATTTCTATTTATATGATTCACATTATATATATATATATATATATATATATTTATTTATTTATTGTTCTGAACAATAACAGCTATTGAACAACGACTTTCACCGGTATCAATGTAGGGCTGGGGCCCATGAATGGACATATTTTGAAACATTCTAAAATGAAAGCATATGTGTTTTTTAACACAAACTTATGTTTTTTTTTTAAATGGACCTCCTATATTTTTTCTTCAGCAATCCATAGCATGACAAAGCACATACACAATGGCGTTGATTGCATCGCAATATTTCCATTACATCCCGAGATATTAAGACGCGAAGTTGACGCTTGAAACACCCGACATGCGCTGCTAGCGCACGTCCTGAGCCTCAGGCGTGAACCCCATGCTGCACGTAATCGCGATGTGATTGACATGCGTAATCACACTTCCATACTTATCAAAAGGTCCGAAACGAATAATACGGTCTGCTGCCATCCTGCATTAACGTCGTACATTCCAGCAGGTATTTATCCCATAGGCTAGGGGTGATGCGGTTCTGTAACATATCTGTGTGCCGCAACGTTAGTCACAAAGTTAACTTCGCTTATCGTTAATCCGTTACTAAGAAGATAATGCCGTTCAACGTTAAAACTTTACTTTACTGTAGATCTAGCGCAAGTGACAGTTAATCATTCACTCGTAATAGTAAAATTCATGTTGATGGTTTTAGTGAAACGAGCAAGTGGACTAAACGTTTTACCGTTGTTTAGGTAAAAATGTTTTGATTTGGGAAGTTCAGGTAGGACATAGAAGAACAATGTAAACATGTTTAACCAATTAGTTTTATTATCACACAATTATCAATGTTATGTTTATCTAATGCGTTACATGACAAATTGTTGCAAACAAATGTTTCTTAACATCACCGGGTAAAATGGCCCTTTGTAGAAACTTCCACTGTGATACCAGCACTACATACTAAACATAACGTTCAGATGTCATGCTCAAGGTGACGCCCATTGGCTTGCATACATAGGGTCACTCTGCGGATGAAGGATGCCCTACTTCGTGCTACTGTTTCCTCTTTGATGGCTGTACGAGCATCAATAATGCGTTGCTTCATGTCCTCTGATGTTGTTGGTTCATGTTGGTAAACAGCATCCTTCACTGCTCCCCAAAGAAAATAATCCAGTGGTGTAAGGTCCGGAGATCGGGCAGGCCACCTAACTGGGCCACCTCGTCCACCTACCAGGGAACTTACGGTTCAGAAGTCGTCGTGACCGTAAGGCGTTATGTACAGGGCATCCGTCGTGCTGATACCACATGACCATTCTCTGGTTAAGAGGTACGGTGTCCAAGAGAACAGGAAGATTGTGTCGTATAACTCTGGAGTATTGTCTGCCATTTTGGATGCCATTTATGAAGAAAGGTCCGATAATGGTATCTCCAATAATCCCACACCAAACATTAACTTTCCACGGACGTTGATGCTCTACCTGACGGAGCCATTTTGGATTGTCTGCGGACCAATAATGCATTTTCCTCATATTGACAATTCCTTTGTTTGAGAATGATGCCTCGTCGGTAAAGAGAACATCTGCAAAAAAAATTTGATTAGTCAGAAGTTTTTGCTGAGCCCACCGACAAAATGTTACCCTATTGCGTAAGTCATTTCCATGAAGATCCTGGTGTAAATTAACATGGTAAGGATGAAATTTGCGACGTTTAAGAATACGCTGTGCACTTCATTTCGACACACCAACTTCACGTTCAATTTGACGTGTGCTGATTTGAGGATTCACAGCTATGGTAGCGAGCACAGTAACTTCAGCACGTTGATCTGTGCGTGTTCTAGGACGATGTCAAGGTCTTGGATTTAAGCTTCCCGTTTCACGTAGACGAGATGTGAGACGACCAAACATCCGGCGCGAAGGCGATGGCTTGTCAGGGAATCGTCTTCTGTGCAGTCGTTCTACCTGAACAGCATTTCGTCCACCTACAACAGGGTACAGTACAGGTATATAGAGTAGGGTAGAAAACAGACATATTAACTTAACAATCATAATGTTCGCTAACAGTACTATCAACAAACAAGCAATCTCATAACGTATTTCCCGTCAACGTACATTCTCCATAGATCAGCAGCATTTCTACCATATCTTCACGTGTGTACATTATACTGTACAGTATAAGTTCCACAACACAACGTTTATTCACAATGTGTACTACCTCCGTGCCGTCACTAGATTACTCTGGTGCGCGACTGCACTGGCAAGCGGTGTACTGCACGCCAAAGCAACAACAAATGGGATGCTCGGAGGGTGGTGGAGTACAGGAGTTTGCATGGGTCGCAAATCATAAACAAGGCGATGTGGTAACTGTGGCAGTAGTGGGAACTACGTTGGACACTTGACTATGTAGAGCCAGGCCCTGCGCGACAGGCACAATGGGTCACATAACGCATTAGATAAACCTTATTTTGGGTGTGCAGGATAAGTAAGACAACCTGACGGGTGTACACCGATCGGTACTGGTGCATATTGTGTACGTAGATTCGTAAAATGTGCAGGAGGGAAACCATTATGTGCTTATTAGAGTTGATGGCAGCAGACCGTATTATTCGTTTCGGACCTCTTGATAAGTATGGAGGTGTGATTACACACGTCAATCACATCACGATTACGGGCAGCATGGGGTTCACGCCTGAGCCTCGGGACGTGCGCTAGCAGCACAAGTCGGGTGTGCGATGCAATCAACGCTATTGTGTATGTGCTTTGTCATGCTATGGATTGCTGAAGAAAAAATATAGGAGGTCCATTTAAAAAACATAAGTTTGTGTTAAGAAACACATGTGCTTTCGTTTTAGAATGTTTCCAAATGTGTACATTCATGGGCCCTAGCCCTACATTGCTACCGGTGAAAGTCGATTTCCAATAGCTGTTATTGTTCCAGAGATATTTTTGGTGGACAAGATTGCTGGGACACCCTGTATACAGCACAGACGATTTGTGTAAATAAGTAAATGTTTGGATGACTAGCAATAGAAATACTGCAATACTTCACAACACACATATATTGTGGGGATAAATAAGTTAATAAATATATACACACGCAGACAGAAAGAGTTATTGAACTATGATAAAAAGTATCATACTACTCTGCAGACACACAGACTGTCTCTATCACTCATTCTCTGCCTTTCACTCAACCAGAGTTCCCCAAACCCATCTCTTGCTACACGTAAAGAGTGTGAGTAATAGACTGTTTTAATCCCGTCATCATGAAAGACCCTTTTATCGTCACCACACGACAGGCATGTTTTAGACTGCAGCACAGTGTACAAGTATTGTCCTCTCGATCGAATACCAGTTTGCGGCACCATATGCAGCGACTGCGGTGCAGCTCAGCGAACACCCTTGTACGGGCACTGCAAATAGTCGTCGACAAAGAAGACTCTCTATGCCGTACGACGCACACCCTTAACCCACCTCTGGGTGGTAGCTTCCAATGTGCAATACGCATACATTCTTGATCCCAGACCTGCAAAGTCGACAATCGGGCATCCTTTCGCCTCGTCGTTAATTAGGCAGACAACCTTCTTGTACTTTAGAACAGTAGCCTAGGAATTATCGGTCACACATTCATTCATTTCTGTGGTACCTTATTACTTCATATTTATCAGTTCTTCACCGAAGAGATGAAGCTATCTGTATCGATGTAAAGTAATTTAGGATCTGTGAAATGATTGTTCGCTCACTCATAGTGGAATCGGTACATATGGAGTTTGGAGAGGACTAGTATGCACATACCCACATAAACAGGCTCTCTAAACTCTAAACTCTACAGCAGTCTTCGCCATCTCGATAGGAATAAAGTTGATATTCAGTATGGTGACCCTCTTAAAATTTGATCTGGCAATGCATTTTCTTAAGCCATAACGCCAATCCCATTCGGTTCTAATCAAAATTTCACTCTTTTCCTTGAAATTATCCAGTGTTTTGTCGGAAATTTAGCTATACATTAATTTTTAAAAATCATTATCGAAGTCACACGTCACGGAAGGCCTCAATGTCTATTCAGATCAATTTATTACTTCAACAAGGTGGACTTCTTTAAGGAGATAACCTGTGTTATTTTAACTAGCTCCATCCCCAAGCTGAGACGCTTCCGGAGATTATGATGATGATGAATATGTATCTCTGCTTATTCTCCAGCGTTGTCATCAGTTCTGGGGTGGAGTCTCTTGGCAGAACTAGTTGCTCTGGACCCAGGGGCAAATCGGCATACACATCGTGCAGACTAGTAAGGTGTGTGAGTTCTGCCTGCACCACATACCCAACGTCAGAATCAGCCACCATACACCGCTTCATTTTTCCACCTTATCCCTTGTATGCGTCTTCGGGCGTCCAAAGAAACTCTCCAGTGGGCAGTGATTGTTGCATAGCATGTTGCACGTTATTTACATTCAAGTACATGATGTAACTCTAGTCAAGATATGAGTGGGTTATTTGCTTTGGCGTGCCTATCGCCACACTGGCAAAGTCCCTCGCGGATGCCTCGCTCGAAGAAAAGAAACATGTCGGAATCGGTCAATAGTTCGGTGCTGCGCTTCGGTTTCTTTAGCACTGCATCCCGAGACAACCCAGGTGCCTAACAATAAAAGGCGGGATCCAGAGAATATGTGGTCATGAACAGACTCCGAAATTTCTCAAAAACTTCCGCAAGTAAGCACATGTCTGTGGCCATGTGAAGCCGTGTGTACTCTCCTGAATTGGAGATGTCGAATTTCCACCAGACATTCACAGGTTGCATCACCTATAAGGTTTCTGGAGACTGCATTTATGTGTAGTAGCCTGGTTTGAGTTTTGCCATTCTATCCAGATACTCGTGTGGGAAAACCCCCTTCCTAGTCATAAGTCGAAACTTTTCCTCGTGGGGATATGCAGCTCGAGTGATATGCATAGCCTCCCTAGGTAGAGTTTCAACGAGTTTCTGGTGTGGTGGCTGCGTAAAAGCTTAGACAAAACATAGCGAATCAAGGAAGCGGAGCGTAATTCTTGGCGTTATTCATTTGGAGAATGAAATATATTTCTGAACGCTCTCAGGTAAGACACTGACGTGAAATATCTCCATGCTGGAATCATCCAAGTATTCGACAAGAAAGTGAGCGTCATACCTGCTTAAATTAGGGAATATAACGAGTATGTACCTTGGAAACTGGTACTTCAAATTGCAATTATTGTGAGATGTGTCACGGAACTTACCCATAAACTGACAGCGGTCCCTACGAGGAGTTTCCGCTTTCATGTCTAATGGCAGCCCACAAATAAGACAGTAAACCACGTTATTGTACAAAATTTCATCCTCCGATTTGGTCATGGGAACGTTGTCACTGTAAAGCTTCTCAACCCCCCATGAAAATTTTTGAGCTTAGTGAGAAGCCAAATCGCAGGATTATTCCCGACATAAGATTTGTAGCGCTTAAGACTTGAATCATAGGACGATACAATTTCGTCAGGCGCCGCATATGGTATGTGGTTTTCTGTAAAAGTGGTATGTGAGGCCATAGGTTCCCCATGACAGCAGCGAGGAGCGAGGAGGCACTCGAAGTCCGCATACACCACAAACGGGCATCATTCCTGATTGTGCTCTTTTTTAAACGTCATAAATTTGCTTTCCTCAGCAGGCATACAACACGTACCAGGTACTTGGACGCGCACTCTTCTAGATGCTTTGCTAAATACTCGCTTTTCGAAAAGGCACTGCCAATATGCTTTTAATCTTTATGTTTACTCATTTGGGGGCTAGAAGGTGGAACGTGTCCTTGGTCCAAACAATTGCTTAGCTCCTTTGTTAATAAGAGCGTGTTTACATGCATCTTACGCTCATCGGTAAATTTTGAGAAACGGAGGGCGCCGACGAACATATGCTTGTTCTGCTCATCTGACTTGCGTTTCTTCAGACCATAAACATGAACAAATATTCCAGTTTCCTGCCCCTCAAAATTGTGTACGTTCTGGATATGGATCTTGACGGTGAACTCGATACCACGAATGTCACAACACTTACGAATAACAATAGATATGTCTGCTGTGTATGTGTTGTGTAGTTTCTTTCACAAGCCAGAACTGACCATGCAAACCAAGCCTGATTGGTTTTATTTTGGACATTAATGCATGCCTTCTTATGAGCTAAACTTCAGGCAGTTCTGTATAGCTGGGCCCTCTATTTGCTGGAACATAGACATGTATTGATGTCCAGATGCAGTATTTAGCTGAGTGTTTTAGTTGACCACCAAACTTCCATCTCAGGCCAATACAGCTCTCGAGGTGGATTCACAAAACCACTCAGTGGTTGATATGCTCAGAGTTATCACGCCATTTTCCCCCAAAGAGGATTACGGCTTGTCTCTTCAACATCACAGGCACTTTGGGGAGGAGGTTACTTTTCAATACACAGCACTGCACCACAGTTTACGGTGAGATACCACGGATCATTAATAACCCCGAGAACCTCCTTTTCCACTGCAGGAAGGCACGCTCATAGAAACCCATCACGGTCAGGGTACCACCCTGCCAGATTCTGGGTCCTAGTGAACGTTATTCGCTCCTCAAAGGCGTCCGCAATCACCTAGTGTTGTAACTGCAGTATGGTGTCACTGACCCGATGTCCTTTGCTAAAGGGTTACGAGAGGGAACTGCCGCTAGCCACAGGATCATTTCTATTACTACTGCTACTGCTGCTACTACTACTAGGCGATGATGCGATGCACACCTGTGCATCCTGTTGATGACGGTGAGGTGCAATGAGGTACACGTAGACGCACATGTACCTTGCAAGGTCTGCGATTGTTATTACGATGAGTAGGAGGATGATGCGGCGCTACCAGGTCAGGCCAATGGGAGGAGCCTGGCTGCGGCAATAGCTGCTGCAGGCCTCACCCGCTAGCTGTAGGGGTGGTTACTTGTGGCTCAATCCACAGAGGCCAGGCCGGTAAGGGGCCACCGACGGCTGCGGCGGACGCAGCTTCTTCCACCACAAGTAGCGGCGCTCTTGCCGGTGAGGTGCATCTCACTGGGCCCCGCTTCGTCAAGGCAGGCTTAATTGCCATAGGTAACTGCATCAGAGAATGTTGTGGCTGTGGTGACGAGACCACTGTACAATAACAAAACTAAGTATATCGTCTGCAGAGTGAGTGAGTGAAGGAGAAATCACCTTCCCCACTCTACATCAAAGGCGAGAGCCTTTCATCAAAAAAGGGTCTTGCTGGCTTTGCAGCTCTTCTTCTACAGCCATCTTCCATCCACCTTACCTTCAACGAAGACTATACAGATTTGTTAGAGAAGAAAAAAATATATATTTAAATTCTCTTTTTCCACTTACAGGGCTTCTCAGCTGTTTCACTGGGTGCTGGAGACTCTTGTAGTTGATGAACAGTCTCCGGCGGTCTGTCTGTGGCCTCTAGAAAAGTTGCTGTAAGAACATAAAACATGTTTTTTTTTAAATTACAAAACTACTACTACTACTACACAGATTTTTTTCAATACTTACGTGACTGTTTCTGTTTCGTTTTCTCTGCTGGAAGCTGTTCCACAGGGAAAGCTCTCTCTTCCTCCTACTCCTCCTCCTCCTCCTCCTCCCATCTTTCATCATATACCAGGATAAAATCGTGGAGTCATTGTCATTTTTGTCTGTCGCAGCATGGATACATGATTGATGTTTACAATGTCTGTGTTTATACAGTGTCCGTATGTCGAAATACAGTGTTCTTCTAACATGCATGCGTGTCTGTAGAAATAGAAACTGCCACTGACGATTACAGCTGTCGTAAACATTACGCAATAGACTCTCATTCTGGTACTACGCATTGACAAGAGCTGTTTATGGCATATGAAAATTTGTGCCAGACCAGGTATCGAACCCTGCTTCCCGCTTTTCTAAAGCGGTCGCCATAAACCCTTCGGCAATCCGAGTGTGCCTCCAGGACGGATCCAACTTCGATATCTCCCGTAGTCACAAATCCTTATGCTCGCACAAGTTGTGATTCCTGCAAAGGAGGGCAATTACCATAAAGTCAATTTTGCCCACCAGGCATGGATGTTCAGAATAAAATGTTATTGCGAAGATACGGACGCTGTAGAAACGCGGACATTGTAATCATCAATTTAGTTTAGGAAACCAAAGACTTTTCCCAGACAGGACGCAGCAACTTTATCTGGAAACAGAATCATCTCTAGATACTGAAACTGTATCTGCTGTACCGCAGGGGAGTGTAGTAATGCTTTTGCATTTCAAGTTATAGGTAAATGACTTTGAGGATAGGCTATTTACAAATCTAACGCTCTTTGCAGCTGATGCAGTTATCACTGAGAAAGTACTCTACAGTAAAAATTGTAACAATATGCCACAGTTTTTCGAAAAAATGTCAATCTTGTGAAGATACTAGCAACTCGCTCTAATGGTAGAAGGAAGCGAAATGGTGTTCTTTACCAAGCGTAATACCATCGTATGTTTTGACTACTGGATCAACTACTATTTCTATGTACTTCAAGAGCTGAAGTACTGTATACAACTGCTTCACTGCATAATATTTGGTTCCAGTATTTGGTAATACGCACAGTTCTGTTGACCAATCCCTTGGTAACAACCAAGGGAGTACGGTGCAGTGCGTACAGTTGGTGTCAAACCTCTAGAGAAACGAAGCTGTATTTTTGTGATGAACTCAGCCTTTGTAAGACAGAATCACAAACAACGAGAGTGATTCAAGTGGAAAACTTAAAATTGCCACAAAATTTCAAAAAGTTGTGTGGTGGGGTTGATAGGTGGCAGTAAAGTTTTCTGACGTTCAGAAACTGATAGACAGCTGGCAGAAGCGTCCACTACAAGATGGCCATCCCACTGTGAGTATGCACCGCTATTAAGCAGCGGTCTAGTGAGGATGTCGAATCAATCGAAATTCATTGCAGAATGACACCGCAGTATGGTGATTCTTGTTTTTCATTCTAGAAAAGGTACGAGTGGTACAGGAAGTTTAAAAGCGGCTTACGTTCTGTGGAGGGTGCCCCAAGACCATAGTGACGGACAAGAACACTGCGTTAGTGGAGCAGCTTTTAAGGGAGAACAGATGAATAACGCTGAATGGAATAGGCAGAAGTTTGAAAATTAGTATTGGTTCATCGCAAAATATAGTTCACAATGTACTTCACTTCAGTAAGGTGTCTGCAAGATAGGTGCCACGTCATTTGACTGTCGAATTCAAAGGCTCTCGCTTCAATGCACGTGAAGAATTTTTCCGTCGTTTCCACTTCCAAATTGACGCATTTCTATGTTAAGTGGTTACAGGTGATGAGACTTGTGACTATCAACAGAAACGAAAAGGTCAAACAGGTTATGGCGCTATAGCTCATCAAGGAAACCAAAAAACTTACGAACTCAGCTGTCTGCTGGAAAAGATACGCTCATTCTCATCGG
Organism: Schistocerca americana; assembly: GCF_021461395.2. NCBI lineage: Eukaryota > Metazoa > Arthropoda > Insecta > Orthoptera > Acrididae > Schistocerca > Schistocerca americana. The sequence continues at coordinate 325,722,364 of NC_060126.1, read as the reverse complement.
AGATGAAAATGGAGGGATTCTGGAGTACTAGATGGATAGGGGAGCTACAGTAGCCAGCAATTCTTACTCAGGCATCCTGAAAGATCAACTTCACCGTGCAGTCAGGGGTAAACGATGCTGACCTCTGACTTCAGGAGTGTTGCTACTGCATGACAACAACGGACTGCATACAGCGAGTAACGAAATTAAATTTGAGCAGCGATAGGTAGCCGCGCGGTCTAAGGCGTCTTGCCGTGTTTTGCGCGGCTCCCGTCGTCGGAAGTTCGAATCCTCCCTCGGGCATGGGTGTGTGTGTTGTATTTAGCGTAAGTTAGTTTAACTTACATTAAGTAGTGTGTAAGCTTAGGGAACGATGACTCAGCAGTTTCGTCCCGTAAGGCCTAACCACAAATTTCCAAAATTAAATTTGATTGTCTAATACATCCTTCTTTTCATCACATCTCGCTTCTAGTGGCTTTCATCAGTTCGGTATATTAAAGGAATCAATGGGAGGCAGGCGTTTCAGAAGTGACAAAGAGGTGAAAATCGCCGTGCACGACTGGTTGCTTATATGGCCAAAAGAATTCTTTCATCGCTGTGTCTATACACTTCCAAAGCGGTGGAATACGTGGATGCAACGTAAGGGAGACTATGCCGAAAATGACACTTGAGTTTTCCGTTCATCGTTACAATAAACATATTCTAGCACTTCTCAGGTTTTCATTTGAGTCACCTTTGTATATCACTGACGCGTTTTTCATGGTACATCACATATTCCCCCTACATCGTGTTCGTATTATCTGCCGTCGCTACGAGGTAAGTATCCTGTGATTTGTTTGCTGATCCTACGACATGAATATTTTAATAATTCACAGAATACGTTACTTTTATGTAGGGAGCCTACTATTGTCAGTATTTTATTCATATTGATAACGGTCTTGCGTTGACACACAACAAATAAATGTTTCAAGTGTGAGACTAAAATTTTAAAGTTAATTGTCACTTTCGATCAGTCTGGTGGAAAAGAAAAATGAGAAGTTTCCATAATTTATCGCCATCGACGAATTACGTTTGTTTCCTATTATATAACTCAGATGGGACCACTTGCAAAAGTACCTAAATAAGTCATCCTCAAAATGCTGCAGTGGGTCTTCATAATTCATAACTTACTTCCGCCACTGCAATTTGTAAGATTTTGCAATGACATAGATGTATTTATATATAAATGACAGGCTCAGCGCCAGTGACAGAAGAGAGTCAGTAAACTACAGAGGCGGTGGGTCGACTTTCTTCAGCTCTGTATCTCACCATGGTTAGCTGACAAGGGCAGCTGTAGTCAGAGTGGAGTATTCAAACAGAAAGTACAGTAATCAACAAAATATCTTAGGTACTCGTTGTTATATTGCTCGGATAAAATATTCAAAGAACGCCAAAATGAACGATAATTTGTCCTGGACAGCCAGTGGCAAATCTGTTCTAATGGTCAACATCCGCCACCTGTGGGTGTTGGGAATTTGGGAACTGGGTGAAACCAGCCTGTTCACATTACAGTCAATGATCGCATTCGGGATGGGCGCTTTCATCATAGTGGATCGTGCTGTAGCTGTTTACTTCATCTGGGGGAACTTTGAGCTAACCACGCTTGTTCTGCTCATCACTTTCACCGGTGGCAGTGGAGTCGTGAAAATGGCTGTCTTTGCCTACAACAGACGGCAGTACCACTCCCTGGCTAACCAGCTAGACGAGCTACTGTCCCTCCAACGTGGGTCCTGCTCAGAGGACCCTAACTTGGCAGCCATTTTAGCATCATCCCGTCGGAAAGCTGCGCGCCTCACGAAGGGGCTGCTACTGCTCATGCTGTCGCAGACTCTCTTGTGGATGTCGGTGCCGCTCGTAGCCTACCCAGAGGAGAGCCGTCTGCCCTTTGTTCAGCACCAGTGGGACCACAACAACAACCTTTATGGGATCTCCTATATCGTGCAATGCCTGTCGGCTGTCTGGGTGAGTCAGATAAGCTTGGGTGTGGACTGCCTGTTCGCATCCGTCATGATTATTGTGGCTGCCCAGCTGGAGATCCTCGTACACCGTCTCTTGGACGTCAGAAACGACGCGGACAGAGTGTATAAGGAGACAGCCGTTTTGGAGAAGAAGAAAGTTGACAGCAAATCTGATCAAAACATGTACGACGAGTTGCGCGTTTGTATCAAAACTCACCAAGATATACTCGGGTAAGTCACACTGCACGATATCTGATTGCAAACACATAGTAATAGGTATTCCTTCTCTGCTTACGAAACAAGGTGAAATCTTTCTTTAACTATTATATTGATAATTAAATGTTGCAACAAATAGTTTGCCATCTTAGAACATCAAGTTCTGGCTCCGTCACTATTGTTGTCATTGTTGCACATTGATACCAACTTATTCTATCTGTGTCGTTCCTTAATTAATTCTGTGTTATTATTAATATCGTTACTATTAATAGCTTCCTGGAGAAGTCGTGCGTCTGTGGAACTAAGTGAACAGCTATTTGATTTCGTGCTATACACATTCAGTAGTTGTATGGACGCACTACATCTCAAAGAATATCGTAACAATAATACTCGTTTACGTTGTACTGTGCTCGAAAGCAAATCGATATTGGTTAATAACTGATTGTACGAGTAGTATCATCTCAAGTTGAAATAGCTCATATCTAAATTCTGTTCCATGACAATATTTCTCACGTTCCGAAGGCTTAAATCTTGTTACATATTGTTCCATAGCCAAATTTTACTAAGTTACAGACATGATGTACACTAGCAACATGCAGATAAGCTGTAATACATTTAAATTTGTTCGTCAGGAAATGTCCGACACGTGTACTCTACCTCCACAACCCACACAGTTAAACTGTCTCTGGCGCTCAGTAGGTGGGTTACTGATTGAAAATTTGTAAGTTTTCGCTACGTCAGTAAGATAACTGACTAGGTGAATCACTCTGATTATTGCGGAAATGATATTACACGCTGTTTAACATCTGTAACTCTCAGAATTGTAACGGATTCTTCTACAGATTATTCGCGGACACTTTATATTAAATGCTTTTTACTATCCAGTCCTAGAAGTTACACAGTTTGGTATAGAACATCGTAACTTCACCTTTACGTTCTATGTACATTTACCGTATACAAACACATGTACAAAGTAGCTTGTATATTTCATTTATTTATTTAATCGCTTGGCTAGGGCCCCCCGTTGGACAGACCGTTCGCCGGGTGCCGGTCTTTCAAATTTACGCCACTTCGGCGACCTGCAGTCGAAGATAATGATAGGATGATGATGACGACAGCACAACACCCAGTCCCTGGGCGGAGAAAATTCCCCGACCCAGCTGGTAACAGAACCCGGGTCCGGAGAATTGACAATCCGTCACGCTGGCCATTCAGCTACCAGGGACGGACGCTTATATATTAATAGATAGCCAAAACTATATTCGTCTAAAACGAAACCATTTTTTTAGAGTTTTACGGCTTCATGCGTACATTATTGCACTCTTTTGTGTGCATTTATATAAGTATTAGTGATCTGCTGCAGCTTTTCTCGTGTGCCACGGAGTAAGTGTGACCGGATGACATGTCTACCGTAGCGTTAATAAATTATAGATACAGATCATCAGTCTATCTCATAGTGAAAACAGTGTAAAAATCCCTACAACAGCTCTCGAGATTAGTCTTCACATATAGACAGCAAAATGCGACAGGGGACTTTATAATATGCACCACCGCTTCCCACCTGTTCTTACGCGTAGAACTATTTCGCCGGAAGAAATATAATTGCACATCCTTTCATAGGTTTCCAATTCACTCAAAATTTATTACTGCAACGGTGCATATGGAGAAGACGAAATGATTACGTTTATGGATCAATAGCACAAGCGGTTCTGAGTTATGAAGTACTGACCCATGTTGGAACACCCGTATTAGCACGTAATGCAGGATCCGACTTTGGTATCCAGTTGATCGTACAGACGGCAAGTACTGTCCCGGGGGACGTTCACGCCCGCTGGCCTTGTTCACGTAATTCTCTAATAGTTGTTTGTTGACAAGTCACACGAGTCACTTGTCATTCTAGCATATCCAACACGTGCTCGATTAGAGACAAGCCCGGAGATCGTGGTGGCCAGGGAAGGTGCTCCATGACTTGCAGGACACGTAGAGTTTCATAGGCGATGCGTGAGCGAGCATTGTCTTGTTGGAACAACACATCCCCTCCTTTTGTATGAATGGCAAAAGAAAACGTTCAGTAACATTCTGCATGTACCGAACGTTGTTTAGCGTCCCCTCCGGAAACGACAAAATTGAACGGGAGTTCTGGCTTATCGCACCCCAGGACATGACGCCAGGAGGTGGGGCCAGTGTGTCTTGGACGAATGTAGTAGGACGAAGGTAGTAGGATTAATCCACTAAATTACAGGCCCATATCGTTAACGCCGATATGTAGCAGGATTTTAGAACATACATTGTGTTCTAACATTATGAAATACCTCGAAGAAAACTGTCTATTGACACACAGCCAAATTGGGTTTAGAAAACATCGTTCGTGTGAAACACATCTAGCTCTTTATTCACATGAAGTGTTGAGAGTTATTGACATGGGATTTCAGATCGATTCCGAATTTCTAGATTTCCGGAAGACTTTTGACACTGTACCACACAAGCGGCTCGTAGTGAAATTGCGTGCTTATGGAATATCGTCTCAGATATGTGATTGGATTTGTAGTTTCCGTCAGAGAGGTCACAGTTCGTAGTAATTGACGGAAGTCATCGAGTACAACAGAAGTGATTTCTGGCGTTCCCCAAGGTAGTCTTATAGGTCCTTTGCTGTTCCTTATCGATATAAACGATTTTGGAGACAATCGGAGCAGCCGTCTTCGGTTGTTTGCAGATGACGCTGTCGTTTATCGACTAATAAAGTCATCAGAAGATCAAAACAGACTGAAAAACCATTCAGAAAAGATATCTGAATGGTGCGAAAAGTGGCAGTTGACCCTAAGTAACGAAAAGTGTGAGGTCATCCACATGAGTGGTAAATGGAACTCGTTAAACTTAGGTTACACGATAAATCAGTCTAATCTAAGAGCCGTAAATTCCACTAAATACCTAGCTATTACAATTACGAACAACTTAAATTGGAAGGAACACATAGAAAATGTTGTAGGGAAGGCTAACCAAAGACTGCGTTTCATTGGCAGGACACTTAGAAAATGTAACAGACCTACTAAGGAGACTGCCCACACTACACTTGTCCGTCCTCTTTTAGAATACCGCTGTGCGGTGTGGGATTATTACTAGATAGGACTGACGGAGTACGTCGGAAATGTTCAAAGAAAGGCAGCACGTTTTGTATTATGGCGAAACATGGGGCAGAGTGTCACATAAATGATTTGGGCTGGAAATCATTAAAAGAAGCGTTTTTCGTTGCGACGGAATCTTCTCACGAAATTACAATCACCAACTTTCTCCTCCGAATGCGAAAATATTTTGCTGACACCGACCTATATAGAGAGGAACGATCACCATGATGTAATAAGGGATATCAGAGCTCGTACGGAATGATATAGGTGTTCGTTATTTCCGCGCGCTATACGAGATTGGAATAACAGAGATTTGTGAAGATGGTTCGATGAACCCTCTGTCAGGTACTTCAGTGTGATATGCAGAGTAACCATGAAGATGCAGATGAAGCACTCTATGAGCCAGCGTTCACGTGATCTACGTCGTAAGCGCAAACGACCATCCCTTGCGTACAGGCAGAATCCGCTTTCATCGCTGAAGGCCACGGCGCACCATTCCAAGTGACGCTCTGACGGCGCTAGCCGAGCCGTGCATGTCGGTGCCGTGGCGTGAGTGGAAGATGGGCTAGAGGGGTGGGTTCAGAAATGGCTCTGAGCACCACGGGACTTAACATCTGAATTCATCACTCCCCTAGAACTTACGACTACTTAAACCTAACCAACCTAAGGACATCACACACATCCATGCCCGAGGCAGGGTTCGAACCTGCGACCGTAGCGGTCGCGCGGTTCCAGACTGAAGCGCCTAGAACTGCTCGGCCACAGAGGGGTGGGTGCCCGTAGTCCCACTGCTAATAACCGGTTTACAACTGCTTCTGTTCACACGTCTGGCCTTACAAGCTGTGGTAGCTGTACGATCTGGCAATGAAGCCCATACGATACGATGATCCTGGCGGGCGTCTGTGGTGGGTAGGCGTTCACAACCTCTTCTACGGACGTGAGAAAGTTCACCTGACCTCTGATACCAGCACTGTTGCACAAGTCACGCAGCACGTCCAACTTCAGTGGCAGTTCTCCCAAAGAACTGTCTAGAGACTCGGAAGGTCAGACTCCACAGTTTGACGTCTTTCAAATTTGCTCACTTGGTTGTAGAGAGCACGTCTCCGTGGCGTGGCTGCCTGCTTGATTCACACGTGTGCACCAAACTAGTCCTTCTGTCAGTGAGCATTCCCTGTTAAAGGGTAGACACAGATGGTGCACTGATAGCTATGCCACTACACTATCTCTTGGCGGGCGACGTTGAAATCATTATCACTACATCCACTGCGTCCCAGGCATATGCGGTCATCGGATTAAAATCGACGTCGTATTTCTCGGAGTACTAATTTTTTTCGGCAGTGTATTTGTCTGCCGTAGCGGCAATTTCGTTTAAGGGGCTCTACGTAGAGCTATGGAAAACTGTCACTGAACAAATTGAGGTATCTCAATATCATCGCTTTCATATAACTTAAACGATTTAAGCAGCACGGACCGCTTGCCCGCTGGCCGCTGTGCCGGGAATCGTGAGCACTCTGCCAGACGGCAAACCACTAAGTGTGTGATCCTTTCATCAAAGGCACGGCAGTCGATCATTTGTCGACAAGGAAGACTGCGCCGCTGCGTCGCATGTATCAATATCTGTACAGTAGTACCTGAGAGAAGCCTTCATATGCAGACAGAAGAAGGTACTCAGGGACTGTTATTCACCGTAGCTCAGTAGATATGCATCAAATATTTATACATACACCAACCTCCCTCGTTAATCAATGTATCTATTCGTGAAACCGTATCGAAATCTCTACTAGTTCGTGCAATTAGCCTCCAAGTATAGGTAGAAACGGGCTGCGTGGAAATTAGATTTATAACAAATATAGATGGAGGATTTTCGTATAAACACTTTCGCGTGGTTTGTTGTCCTGTCGTAAGTGTTCTGGTTCGACGTCAGATCGACGAATTGCCTTTCCAAAGCCATTTATCCAACAGACAAAATGGAATCCAAAACACGTTTCGTTTGTGATGAATCTCTATATTATTGAGAGGTGGTTGCTACATAAAAGACAGATAAGAAATTCGTTTCCTACCTAAGATTCGTTCCGTGATGTCTCCGTTATCAAGCAAGCACTTTACCACAGCCCGTTTCCTTTCCTTTTCTTTTTTATTGTGTGAGGTAGGGGGGGGGGGGCTGGGGAACCTCCTTCCTCCTTCCTGACTCAACAATCTTGAAATGAAAATAACTTCTTTGGGATTGCTTTGCCATGAAATGTTTTATTCGCCTGAATTAGATGGAGCATTTTCTACTGTACATCTTCTAATCCTTCACATAATACAAGTAAATGTCATCCTCTTGATTTAAAAAAGTTGTGGAAAATAATCACGCACGATACAATGAAGAGGATTGCTTTTCTTTCTTGTGCCATCCAGTTTTTTAATTAATGCTCAACTCTGCTACATTCATTCGTGGTGATTAACTTATCCATGTTGTTCTGAACATTATTGTTATCCAAATGATTGAGGGAAAGTAAATGACATGTAACCATAACGGCACACTGTTCCATAATGCAACACAATGGTGATTCTACCTTATGTATTGTGTATTTCAAAAAAATTACATGCGTGTCCTTACATTTTTTCGTGTCGGATAATTTTTGATACTGCATGGTAAGATACAGAAAAATTTCTTCCTTACATTTGGCATCTCCTGTCAGGATCCAATGAATCGATTGTAGCTTGTAGCAACTGTTGGCACTCCTTTTCGTTTTCGGGTGTGCAACTTCAACTTCATCTGTGTATAAAAAGTCTGCTGGTGTGATACTTCGGTGCTATCTTAAATATCGAATCTAACTTCCGCTTCATAGTTTGCCAGACGTCCTACACTTTAACGCAAATTAATCTGAGTTCCTCGGTATCCATTCAGCCACAAGAAGCATACAGAGAGGACCCTGTTAGGTGGATGGAGTGAAATTTGGAGTTGGTAGGTGTTTTTCTGTGCACAGCCTTGTACCAAGACGCTTTCACATGCGAAGGTAAGTTCCAGTACTAATGTTTTTTCCAAATATTCTTCCTGTCGTAGTGAGGGTATTTCTGCTCCGTCACATTCCTGTTCTTGTCCTCTATTAATTTCAACCTTTAAGTTTTGCCATACTTTTAGCAGCGAGTGTCATTTGGATACAACTAAATTCTATTAAAATTTGCTTGAAATGATAAAAACGGTTTGGAATGTGCTGCACATGTAAGGTCGTATTCACATTAACAGGAGTGATCTCATTCAGTAAATGGGCCGATAAACTATTGGGCTTGAAGATGTTACTCAAGTATACAATTACGATTTAACACTGACGTCAGTGAACTACAACCCTCTGTTTTCTACAGAAAGAGACAGGCTGCCGAATTTTACTCTGAAATTATTGCCGCAGCTCATGTAGCGTCCTGATCCTGACATTATTGTTATATCTATGTCCTTTGGTATTGGCAACAACTGGTCCACATAGTTCATTTATGATATTATGTGTGTATTTGCAAGTCCTGCTCTCTGAACATCGTGCAGGTTTCTGAAGCTGTGTGCCTGGACTGCAACATGCATGCTCCTTATGATGTTCTTGTACCTGGCCGAGTTGGTGTGTGTTATGTTACACATATACTCGATTACTAATGTATGCGTGAGGGAAACCACTTTTATTTCCTGAGTGTTTTGCCCGAGAAGTCATCACTCTACATTCATTATCCTTGATTTTGCCTACTTCAGTTTTGCACCTGACCCTATTTCGTATGCGCGTATAATGTGTATTGCGACCTGTATGTCGTTTTCGTTTGTTACCACAAACCTACATCTTGGGCGTATGCCTTGCAGACTCGCCCGTGTAATCCTCGAAGCTTTTGCTGCAGAGTGACGAGCAAAGGTCCAATAGCGATGTAGGGAACACAAGGCCATCGACATCGGGCAGCAATGCACCACTGAACTATTCAAATCAAAACTCCTCGACAACTGACCGTTGATCGAAATTCTTGGTGA